>NC_090923.1:944652640-945860140 GCF_040938575.1 Ambystoma mexicanum
CCCCAATTTCAAGAAATTTCCACAAAAAGTCTCAAGATTACCTTTTCTCGAAGTTCAAAACAATACAGTTGCACACAATCCTCGGGGTTCCATTGCCCAAGTTTCAGGCAACACAGGTCAAAAAGGAAAATGGCATTGATGCTCTCTCCTCAAGACAGCATCTGCAATTCCTCACTTCTCAGGGTTCCCTTCCCCAAGACTTCAACGTAGCAACTTATACTTGTCTTGAGTTTTCAAAAGTTCAACACAACTCCAGATCAACTTCACCTTTCCTCTGGATTGTATCAACCGTTCACTTACAATGTTCCTTCTTGGTGTATTTCACAATGTATATGGGTTTTCAGATTGTAGGGTTCCCTGGTCTAGGCACAGTTGTCAGACCACACAGTCCACCCATCACAGGTCACGCAGCCAGGAACCCTAGGCTCTTCAGCCCACATGGTATGTGCAGCTTCACACTCTCTTGGCTTCTCCTGGTCAGCCTCTTGGTTTTCCCATAAAGGGGTTGCATGCTTTATACCAGTCTTTGGCCTTGCCACACTGTCTCCATTGATATAATTCACTTTGTGGTGGTCTTATCAATTTCCCACCTCTCTGTTGCACGCTTACACACTTGTGCTCTTTTGGGCACTTTCCCATGTGCCTTTCATCAGTGAACAGCATTGCTCACAAAGTTTCACTCAATTTGGTATTCAATACGTGTGGTATGGCTTTGCTGTGAATTTTCATTCAGTTTGATATTTAATAAGCTTCTTTTATAATGAGCATTTCTCTTGTTCCCTTCAATTCGCTAAATAACACTTTAATTGACAAGGGATACCAAATCTTGTTCTCCCAGTTCTGGAAATCCTCACACGCGACTTGCCTGTTTGATTGCTGTGTGAAATAAACGCTTGCACAATGTTCTGCTTCTTGGTATCAGCTCGCGTGTGGATTCAAACAATGGCAATAGCTTTAAACATACTGCAGCGTTACTTTTCAGGGTTCGTGTGCATGCCGGTCTGGGGTTTCAGGGCTCAGAGAAACTCACTGGCCTCTTTGAAGTGGCTGGGTTGCATGGCGAACCTCGATGCGAGCAGCTGCTGCTTCTGGCTTTCCACTGGCACTCCAGACTACCCCTTCAACACACTACAATGCTTCTACTGTGCGACCTCCGCAACAAGGATCATGAGCTTCTTGGCCATTAATGGGGGTCGGATTCAAACGTCCAAGAATCCTCCTCCCCGGTGCGCTCTGCTCCGAACCGCTTACTCGGTCTGCCACAGCCTCACGGCTACCTCACCTCCTCTGCTTCAAATTGGTCACACCTGGCTTTGCAACACTTGACCACATCTTTTACCTAATATTCTAATGGTTTTATTTTAGCAACATTGGTTCTGTTTATTAATCAAAGTTCTAGCCTGACTGGACTAGAGGGAGCACTAAGAGGAAGTCCTAATAAGAGTTTCAATCATGAATTCTCCTTGTGTCGAGAACACAAAGATGTTAATCTCCATATAGGGCTGCTGCTCTCGTTTGCAGTTTATATACCACTATTATTTGTGATAGAGCCCTACCCTTTGGATGTTTAGAAAGGTTAACCATCATTTCTTCCATCCTTCACAAAGTAGGACAGCTCATTGTAGGTCATATAGCTAACCCAACTGTCTAATCTTATTTCCAAATAATCAAATGTGTCTACTTTTTCTATAGATACATTACTATGCCAAGAGCATTTAACTCCTGAGTGGTTACAAATAATCAGCTTGTTCTTTGATGTATTTATGATCCATTCTTTTTTTTCTTCAGCAGAATAGAAGGTAGATCATTGTCACCGGTGCCCAATAGGCGTCTTGGATACTAAAACTGCATGAGCAAAAGTGAGTTACAAGTCTCTGGCCTGCCAACTACAGGACAGCTGCCTCCATTTCCTTAATATTATGAAATTATTCACTAGCCATACCCCATGTAACCACAGCAAAATTGTTTGAATAAAGGATGTTTAATATATTGAATATGCATGTAGGGATTAGCATTTATTTAGCTATTTGCAATGGTGATACTTCATGGTCACTCAATTGCCACTCAGTGTGAGAAGAGAATTTGTAAGGTTTTGCAGGGGTTCTGTGATCGTGACTAGCTGCAGGTAAAAAATGTCTGCGGTTGTTGGAAAGGCTGAGGAAGTTCCAAAGTTCAGACAGTTTTCGGCAGGAAGGAGGGCAGGTGGTTATCTTGTTTGCCATCCTGACTTAATATACAGTACGAAAACTCGGTGCCCTCTACAGTGTGAGGCTGCAGTCGCTGACCATTTAGAACATTGCATTCATTTTGGGTAGGTGGTCATCCTCTGACTTGGAAAATACCAGCATGTCATTGGTGACATTCAGAACTCCATTAAGACTGGCTAGTGATTGTATTTTGGTGTACTTCGGCAACTGAGGAAATAAAATGTGGACGCTTGTACCTGCATAGTTCAATGGGAGGGGAAACTATGATGATTACTCATGAATGTCTAGTTTTAGTTGGTAACCAGATTTTAGGTCTAGTTTGGAGAAGTGGTTGCCAATGAGGTATGTGCCAATACCATTGGAGTGATGTGACATTTCTATTCAGGTTGCGACTTGCCCAGGTTGTTTTGATTTTCGTGCAGTGATGATTAGAGCTATGCATGGAGTGGCACTGGCACCTTCTCAATAATGGCTGCTTTTTCAAGTTTGTTGCACTCCTCTTCTCCCTTATGGTGAACATGGCGCAGACCCAACTAGTGACACAGGTGGACTAGTCGCAATGAGGGGTTGATGGAGAGAATCCTGTAACAACTTTAAGGTGCACCCAGTGCCATGAAAGAAGGATTCAAACTCTTCTAGAAAGTCGTTGAGCTCTGATACATGCAGCTGCATCATCTGACTTCCCATGTGGAGGAACCACAATAGACCTCATAGATGGTTTACACATTTTGTCACTCAAGCGTCTGCTCTGCTGTGTGATTTTCCTGCTCCTTCTGATAAACTATTGCAATGTGAGTTCCTAACCGATGTCTCCTGGACTTTGACCTGCACACCTTGGCATAGTGATTGGGTTGTTTGCACTTTCTGCTGATGTATCCCTTGTTTTGGCAGCCTTTCAGGCCACGCTGGTCACCTCCACGATTTGAGCATGTTCACGACTCTC
This sequence comes from Ambystoma mexicanum, assembly GCF_040938575.1. NCBI lineage: Eukaryota > Metazoa > Chordata > Amphibia > Caudata > Ambystomatidae > Ambystoma > Ambystoma mexicanum. The sequence continues at coordinate 944,655,791 of NC_090923.1, forward strand.
CTAGAGGATTACTGGTGTGGGGGAAAACAGAGAATTAAAATGTTTCAATGAGCTCCTCGGATACTTTGCCGTTGTTATAGTTCTAATGAGTCTATGCTAAATGCAATGTTTAACAGTGCCTTATTGCCATTGCTGTGTAGACCCTATGTTCCAATGCGCATGTCTTAACCGCAAAGGCTTTTGTCGTCTACTGCCTGAAAGTGCTCGAATAAATAGTTCTGGCTTCTAACCTGCTTGCCTTTTGGCATACCTAAGCATGTTTTAGCGCAACTCCTTTGTAGGCAAAACGGCTTTAGCTGACGGAAGTAGTCATTAGTAAGCAAGCCAGTATACCCCAAACCATGTGAGAAGCGAAGGAGCTTGCACTGCTACAACTGTCATGTGTCTTCCCGGACAGCCCAGTAGGACCTTTTCCCAGCATCAGAACGAAACCTCTACCTTTGATTTGCATGCTGGGATAATGAACAGTGACCTGCAACATTGCTGCTTGAGGATCTCATGCCATGTCTGAAATTCCCTTTCCATTGAAATGCATGTGTGCTAGTCTGTATAAAAGCTCTGTGCCTGGAAGGAGGAGGGTAGTATCTGCGCCAAGTCTCGTACTGTCATTGGGTTGCTGTTTTCCTGTGTATGCTGGCTTTGCTGATTGGTATTAAAGGCCTTCCCCAATCCACCTGAAGAGTCTGTGGTTAATTTTCCATGGCACTGGTAACATTCACATCGATCACTGCTGCTCTTCGGTTGTTGATGTTGTTTCTGGCTCCTGGTGGATGGAGTGCTTCAAACAGCATTCATCCCTTAATTTCTGGCTCAATCCCTTGCCTTTTCCATGTCAAACATGCAAGAGTATACACGGATTAAGTTTCCTGGCCATCTCTAGGATCTTCAGAAGTGGGATTCATGGTTTGTAGAGAATGTGGCATCTCAACTTTGCTGAGACTCAACCTTGGATGACCCATGCTATGATTTAATCTTTTACACCATACAACGTTGCATGGCTTTGCAAGGCGCCTAACTCGCGTGAAAAGCATCCATCGATTTGCCTGGGTGCTGCGTGCCCTGCTGCAGATTGAACCTTTAGAAGTCTGGGTTGACATAGGGGTATAAATAATTTGGGAGGGTTGCAGCCCTGATGGCGTAATCTTGTTGGCAACTCTTAGTACTTTACCTTGGAATTTGACTAGGTGGAGGATGTGGAGAGACTGCCTCCAGGAGATAAAGTACTGCAACACCAGAGTCTGCACTTACTCAACGAAGAATTTAACCTGTGTTTTGGGCTCACACCAGCACCCAAGATGGGTACATCTAGAACGAGCCACTGCTCACCCAAAGCAAACAGAAGACAGGTTTGAAAACATCTGTCCAACAAAAGGACACAAAACAATTACAAATATGATGGTAATTCTGTGTTTTTTCTGTGTGATTACCTCCAAACTCGTTAACCATTGCCCCACTCTGGCCAGCAGATTTACCACCAGATTACAAGTGGTGATAAGGCTGTGGTAATATCCATTTATAGAGTCCATAGAACTAGATGGGGATTTTTGCAGATTTACCGTGAGTGGAAATTCCACTGTGGTAAATCCACTGATGTCTGGAGGTGGAGTGGAGGTTTACCTCCACCAGGAGGTAAACCTCCACTCCACCTCCAAACTCAAAATTCTGCTGTGTAATAATGTTTTTGTTCATTCTGTTTCTGCCAAAAAGGTGGAAGTGACAAAATGATAGCCCAATATTTATTATAGCATCAAACTCCTAATGAGGCCCAAAGTGTGTTTCTTTTCAGCACAAGGCATTCCTTTGTGTTATGCAACCATTTAAACCAGCTGTGCAGAGTTTTTAATTTATTAAACTTTTTGGGAGCACACATTCTCCAATTTTTACTGCTGTCAGTTTGCTACATCAATGAGGCAATGTACATGTTATAAATACCCTCGAATCAGACCCTGCTTAATTTATCCCATCTACGGTGTGGTTTTGTCCCAGTGTGCGGTCATTCCGTCCCACACCTATCTGTAAAGAGCTAGCCTGTGCGTTTGCCCATGCTACAGATCGGTTAATAAAGACTGCTTAATACAAGCCCATTACTTCTCTTTGGATCAGGCTAATGAGGCCTGAGTAAATTGAGGGACCCTGTTCTTCCTACTCTACAACACTGCATGTGCTTTTAACCACAGCTGGGAGATCAGTCTCATCATGGGCACATACAGACCCATCTATGCAGCACATAGACTCCACTGCATACCTTACAGTCCTACCATTTTACATTTTCATACAGGCCCAATTCCTCAATTTCACGATCGAATCCCCTAACCAATGTACTCTGCAATGCTTGTTCCAGGACACTCCTTTAAAGGCCCCATCACACCACTTTATTCTTTAGCTCCACCCTTCAGAACTCCCTCTTCTTGACCAATATCTCAGGTGCCCACGCTTCAGGACCATTCTCCATACTTCAGGCCTTAAAATCCTCTGTAAAAATGGCCAAAGAGTTAACAAATTATTTATTTCTCAAATAGCCGAAATTAACTAAGAAGCAGATTATCTTGGATCCTACAGAGTTACCAGTTGATCCTCTTAATAAAGTTTTATTTTCACTTCAAAAAGTGGCTGATGTGCTATTACCACTATTAAAGAAGCTAACGCCTACACAATAGAAATTGGACTTTCTTCCAGTTATGGTCGCTAGTCATTTGGCTGATGACCTACTTAAGATGGTCACATTTTTGGCAAAACTTACTCATGGAATGGTCCGATGTCCATGGAAACAGTTCTAGTTTCTCCAAGTATAAAGAAAGCTGTAGACCTTACTTTGAGGATTAACTTTTGACCAATTGTTAACTCATCTTGGAAGGCAAAGCTGTTTGAGAAGATTACCACCATACAACTTCAAAACTTTGCAGAACCGAAGATCCTGGATTTGCACCAATTAGGCTTTTGCCTAAAGTCCGGTGCAGAGTCGCCACTCAAAGCAATTTGGCATGGCATTCTTGCCCATGCTGAACATTCCCTTTCTGTGTTTTTTTGCTGGACTCAGCCGTGTTTCATACCGCAGACCACTGCTGTCTCTTACATCAATGAATGACACTACCTTACCTCGGTTCGAGTGCTTCTTAACCGATCGTTCCCGAATGGTAAATATTTGCCCATTTACTTTGGATCCCATCGGATTAGGTTGCAGATTTCTGCAGGGTTTGCCTTTGTTGCCACTATTATTTAATATGTACCTCCAATGAATATTTTTCATAACTTTCAGTTATAATACCACTCCTTTGCAGATGATACTCAAATGTACATCAGTGTCTGAGCCTTCTGACACTTTGCCTTCCTTATTGAAGGGACAGGTATGATAAATAAATGGCTGTTGAGTAATGACCTGCAGCTCCATCCTGAAATTCTGTTGCTAAGACCTAGAGCAGGGGTCTGCAACCTTTGGCCCTCCAGATGTTTTAGATGGCAGCTGCCACCAGCCCTACCAGCCCTCACCATTTTTGTTAATGGTGAGGAATCAGGAGATTCATATACTCTAAAGCATCTGGAGGGCCGCAGGTTGCATACCCCTGACCTAGACATCTGCTTAAGGATCCTCGCCAATTGGCGAATCCCCCACGTCTTTTTGACCTCCCCACCTCTTTGAAACTAAAGCAAGAAATCTGATAATTTGGGAATCTGGTCTCTTGCTGTCATGCCAGATCAATGAAGTTACCAGAGCTACTTTTGTTTCGGTTTTGGTTACTCAAGCAGACTCTGCAATTTATTCCCAAGGAAGATCATGCATCCGTGGTTGGCACACTCATAAATTCTTACTTGGATTTCAGTAAAGTATTATATGTTGTAATTGCTGACAGGCTAATACAGAAATGGCAAAGGGTTCAAAATGTCTCTGCCTAGTATACAAGTGTCTGCATGAGTTGCCCCCTCCTTACTTATCTTTGCTTCTGACGTGCTACAAGCCCACCAGATGCCTCAGCAGAAAATAGATTCTGTTGGTCATTCTGCAAACATGCTGCACTTCTAGAAGCAGCAGATATTTCTCTGTGGCATGTCCTAGACTATGCCATGAACTGCCTGTAGAAATTCAGTTAGCTAGAACCTTGGCGGTATTTAGGAAAAAAACCAAAAAATATATATATTCCAATAATTTAAGACCATCCTTGGTTATCCCCACCCTTTATTATGTAAATTACATCTGGACCTTGATACAAGTTCTCCCCTTTGGTTTGGTCACGATATGGGCACTACAAATAAACCAAATCAAATCTAGTGGCACCACTCATGGGCCTGGTAGTTGCATCTCCCCAAGTGGAGATAATTAGTTTTCTCCTCAATTAGTTGTAAGGAGAAAAGCCGCATTTTGAGATGCTTATGGAAGATCCAGTAGGATTGCTCAGATCTTTTTTTTTGTAACATATATTGTTATTGAAATTCCGATGTATACATTACAAGACATGGCAAAGGGTCGGATTAAAGACAGAAATATCATTGACATTTCATTTTCCAAGATTATAGAATAAACAAGTTCCCCAGCAAGGACCCAAACAAACCAAAACCAAAAAAAATAAAGAATATATCACACGACTAGGAGCAATAAGATTGTTTCACGCACTCTGCTAGTTTGTATGATTAACATAAATGTGATTATTACAAAGTTAGGTGCTTCAGTAACAGTGGCTGGAAGAACATATGCTCCCTATCACACACATACTCCAGAAAAGGGTCCCAGGTTCGAGAGGATTTCAGCACCCAACCTGTGAGGAGCACCGTCATCTTTTCCATCACTACGATTTCCCACACCTTCACCCACCAATAAGAAATGCACGGGCCATCGGGTGTCTTCCAGCGTGTAGCCATTGGCAGCTGAGAGATCAAGTCTGGTTTGGGGCCTGTCATTGGAATTGTGCCATCTTCAGGAATATCCCCAAATAGGAGGATCAGCAGGCACATGGGGAGTAAACTACCCATTATCTCCTTAATTTTGGATCAGACCTCCTGCCACATGGGGACCAAGTCTGCTTGTGTCCACAGCCATGCCAGCAGTGGTCAAGGTAGTCCGGGTTAATCGTATGCAAACGCTGAGGTGATAAGTGCCATCTGAAACATAGTTTGAGGGCACCTTCTTTAATGAGAGTGCATTGAGAGCTCTTATGTGCCCGAGCCCATATTGTTAGCCATGATTCCTCTGGGATTTCCATACCCAGCTCCCTCTCCAGCGCAGCATGTATGGGAGTTTTTCCCCCTGAAGTGCGTTCTCAAGTAAACGGTAACACGTTGAGACCCTACATAAATTCTGTCCCTCAAGCACCCGTAGTTCTAAAGAGCGAAAGCCCAGTTGCTTGACCCCCCTATTGGAGATCCAATGGCGTACCTGCGCATAGCGTAAGCGCTCCGACTGTTAAACCTCTCTTTGCATTCAATGAGTGTAAGTGGAGTTTCGTCTTTTATATAGGTCTCTTAGTCATAGTTTCTCCCCAGAGACCCACTGTTTAAATGCATTAGTGGTCATGCCTGGCGAGAAAGCAGGATTTTGGAGGATCGGGGAGAGGGGAGCCAACCCCGATCTGAACCCCTGTTGCACGGATGCCTTGTCCCAATTTTGTATAACGATGAGAGTGGTCGCTACTAGATTGCCATATGAGTGTATCGCCTCCTTAGGACGGAAGGGCAGGTGACCCAAAGGAAAAGGGGAAGCGTCCTGCTCTATATCTTTCCGTTTAGATGAACTCTCCACCAAGGCCCATTCTAGCATTGGGGCGATCTGAGAAGCGATAAAGTATCTATGGATGCACGGGACTCCAAGCCCTCATAGACAACTGGGCCTAGTGAGAAGCCTGCAAGGGATTTGAGGCTGTCTATGCTGCCAGATGAACCGCCCCACTGCTTTCTGCAGTTCCAGCAGCTCACGCTCTTGGATTAGGATAGGCAAGGCCTGAAAGATATAGAGCAATTTTAGAAGCTGTGTCATCTTGACAGCGCAGATCCAGAACAAGCAGGAGATCTCATGAGAATCCCAGAACTGCAATATGTGTTTGGCTTCTTTCCATAACTGCGGAATGTTGGCTTTCATTAAGTTGGCATAAGTGGAAGTAATATGTACACCAAGTAACTGAATTCCCGATCTGCCCAGTGAAAAGAATAGGTCTCTCTTAAGGTAGCCAAAGCCTCTAGGGTTTCATCAGGCCAAGACCTACAGATTTCCCATAATTAACACAGAATCCTGATACCCGAGCAAATTGGTCTAGGAGTTCCACTAGGACTGGTAAGGAGGATAACAGATCTCGAAGGAAGCACAAAACATCATCCGTTTATAATACTTTGTGGCTCATCCTCATCCCCCACCCCCATGTGAAACCAGCGTGGATGGAGACGTCTTTTTTTCGCCAAAGGCTCCATAGCCAGGCCAAAGACCAGGGGAGATGGAGGGCAGCCCCGTCTGGTTCCTCTGCCCAAGGGAAGCAAAGCAGACCAGAGCGAGTTTACCTTAAGCCGGGTGGCCAGGATCTGGAAGGTCGCTAGCACTCATTTGGAGAAATGGGGCCCAGGCCCATATGCCAGGAGCAAACGTTTTAGATACTCCCAGGACATGCAATCAAATGCTCGATGGGCATCCAAAGGTAGCAGGGCCAGTCTCCCTGGGATTTGAGGCGCTGGTGCCACGAGGTCTATCACCCACCTAATGTTGTCATGTGCCAACCTGTTTTTTATGAAACCTGTCTGGTCACTGTTAACTATGTCCAGGAGAGCTTCCCCCAATTGGGTGGTGATAACGTTACGAAATAGCTTGCCATCGGTATTTAGGAGGGCAATTGGGCGATAAGGATCCTGGGTATCCCTGGGTATTTAGGAGGGCTATTGGGCCATAAGGACCATGGTCGACGTGGGTGGGAGCAGTGCTTCTCTACTTTTTAAATTACATTTTACTGTTCCTATACTTTTATTTTAAAAGCAAAGCATTCTGGAATGGTTTCATTTTAAAATAAAAGTGTTGGAAGCAGTTGAAACTTGCACTTCAGTGCACTGCACTGAAAACAGCGGGCACATGTGTTTGTGGGTTTGTATTGCACGTGGGAGGGGGAATGGCGATGGGGTTTGTGGGGAGCGGGGCAGGCCATCAGGAAACATAGTTCCACTACATCTTTTCAAACCTTTCAACCACTGGATAAGGATCCTGGTTGCCGCAGGGATCAAATTCAACACCATTTGCATCCCCCCATAAGGTGGTCTGGGGCCTGGGACCAGCTACCTGCAACTCCCTCTCACTAAATACTCTCCTTCCAAATCCCTTTGATCTTCCTGCTCCAATTCTCTGCTGGTCAAATGCTTCTCTAAGCAGAGAGCTGGAGGTAGATCTCTCTCCTTTGCTGGCTCCCTCCTTTGCAACAGTCTCGTCTTGAACCAAATCACCTCAAGATCCGCAAACGACTCAAGACCTTTCTCTTCTCGTCCTCCTTCTCTATCTCCCTCTTGTGCTAACCATATCCACAGCCACAAAGATTGGCGGCCTGATCCCTCAATAGCCCAATAAGGTCCTGGTCATTTTCCCAATCGCCACCAGTATCTGCCCCACCCTGCACGGCCCTCTGGGCCCACACCTACAGTTGGGTGGCTTGCCCAGTCCTGCACTCACCTGATGTGCGTTATACCTCCCTCTTTGGCTTGGGATGCCTATGCCCATGCACTTACCCGTTGCCTCCCCAGCAGTCACCTCTGTTACTCCCCCCTCTGCCCCCTGGGGGACTTATTAGCAATTACACCCTTCTTTTCTCTGCACTTGCACATTCCAAATGTCACAATGCCTAATAGGACTGCTGTTTGTTGTTTTCTTATGTATTCATTCTCATTGCCATTGTGTATTTTTTCCCTTGCTTCCTTCCCTTTGCCTTGTGGCACTTTGAAACACTGTCTTTTTGTATAAGCGCTATATAAATAATACATTAATAAATAAATAAATAAGAGAAGCAATCCTCTGGATCTTTCCCCAGTTTCAAAATTAGGGTGGTGGCTGATTCTGCCATGGCCTTCGATACAGACCCAAAGATTAGGAAAGAATTAAACAATTTGGTTAGGTGTGACGCCAGAGCGTTGGCGAAGGTTTTGTAGTATTTATTAGAGAAGCCATCTGGCCATGGCGCTTTGCCTGACGGAAGTGAACAAATTGCTTGGATTATTTCTTGTGCAGATATGGGCACGTCTACAAGATCACACTGTTCTTGAGAAACTTATGATATGATATTTTATTTATATCACGCTCATACACAAGTGTTTCAGAGCATGACCAAGCAAAGGGAGGGGAACAAGGGAGAAATAAAAACGATTTTACTAGGCCCAGTGACATTAAAAACGTGCAAGTGCATGGAAAAGGTAAAAAGGGGGAAAGTACTAGGAGGGGGAGAAATGGAAAGTGTGGAAAAGAGAAGAGAACAGAATAAATAATAAATGCACTAAGTAAATAAATACAGGCAGTGAAAAGTGGCAGTGCAGCTAGCCAGTGGCAAGTGCATGATTAGTCAGATAGGGTATATCTGATAAGTGCAGAGGAAAAAAAGGGGGACTGTATGGGTAAAGATACAGACTCCATCGCAAGGGGTGGCCCGGAAGCAGTGCAGGAGGGAGGCAGGGTGAGCAGGTACCTGGGCACGAAGGACAGAGGGTGGCCAGGTGCACAGTGCCGAGAGAGAAAACAGATCAGCAGGTCAGAAGAGGGGCAAAGGCAGAAGCCAAGAGGAAGGTCTTGAGGTACTTCCGGAACCGGGGATGGTTCTCCTCAAGTTTCAAGGTGGTCGGGAGGCTGTTCCAAAGGGAAGACCCAGCCGAAGACAGAGATCTGCCCCCAACTCGTTTCTTTGAAAAACGGCTTACCCTAAGGGAGTTAGAAGCAGAGGTGCGAAGGGCTCGAGAGGGGAGGTATTTACGGAGGGATAGTTGAAGGTATTTTGGACATATGGCCCCAGAAAGCCTTGTGGCCAATGCAGAGGGTTTTAAATGTAATCCTTGCATCGACTGGGAGCCAATGGAGGGATTTCAGAGCTGGAGAGATACGATCCCAGGGCTTGAGGCCAAGAACAAGTCTCGCAGTCCTGTTCTGGATTAGTTGTAAAGGGCAGAGAGTGGAGGAAGGTAGATTTAAAAAGAGGCTGTTACAGTAGTCCAACCTAGAGAGAACCAGAGCGTGGGAGACAGTGAGCTTCTGAGGGAAGGAGAGGAAAAGCAGAGTGCTTCCAAGGAGGTGCAATAAGAAGTTTGACTTTTTAGAGATGTCGGAGGTGTGTGACGAGAAGGAAAGATGACACCAAGATTCTTAGCCTCGAAGGTAGGGATAGGAGGAGCGCCAAGGGAGGCCGGCCAGAGAGTGAGGGGAAAGGAAGGTGAAGGTGTACCAATGAGGAGTATCGCAGTCTTGTTGCCATTTAGACAGAGATCATTGGTAGCACACCCTTTTAGAATGGTGATTAGGCAATCAGAGATGAGGGAGAGAGAGCAGGTGTCTGAGGGAAGCCTGAAAATGAGTTGGGTGTCAGTGAGAGTTATTTTATTTATTTATTTATTGCATTTGATTTTACGGCCAAACCTGGGGGTATCACGGCATAGGTTACAGGCATACTTAATGTCTTGATAGTTACACAAAGAAATGACAAAAAAGTTGCCAGGTATTGGTTAAAAAGCCAAGGTGAGAGGTTAGACCCCTGGAGAACACCACAGGTAGAGAGGGAGAAAGATGATAGGAAGGACCCAAGTTGGACCTCGGAGGGTCGATCAGAAAGGAAAGAGGTCAGCCAGGCCAGAGCCTGATCAGTGATACCCAGGTTGTCACGCAGACGATTGAGCAGGGTGGTATGGTTGACTGTGTCGAAAGCAGAGGAGAGATCGAGAAGGATGAGGACAGGGGGAATGTTACAATCAGGCTTGGAGAGCAGGTCTTCACGGATGTTCAGTAGAGCAGTTTCCGTGCTTCTGGAGGCTCTGAAACCAGATTGGTGGTCGTGGAGAAAGAGTCGGTATGAAGGTTAAGCTGAAAGATGACCAACTTTTCCAGGAGCTTCCCCAAAAAGTGAGTAATGGAAATTGGGCAATAGTTAGCCGGACAGTAGGGATCAGCTGTGGGTGTCTTGAAGAGAGGATGCACAAGGGAGTGCTTCAGAGGGGAGGGGAAAGATCCAGAGGCACAGGAATGGTTACAGAAGTCTGTGAGGGCCGGAGCAAGGGTATTGATGTGGTCCTTAAAGGTTTTAGAGGGACATGGATGGACCTGTTTTGATGAGGCTTTCATAGATCGGACTGGTCTAGCAACCTCATCTAGGGAGAAGAGAGGAAAGGAGGAGAAAGAGGGAGGGGGGTGGCTGAGGGAGGGTCAACAAGCCGGGAAGTAGAGGGGAGAGGAGGGAAGAAGGAGAGGGTGAACAAGATGTCCTGTTTTGGAACTAAAGTGAGAGGCAAGGGCATTGAAAAGAGCCTGGGAGGCGAGAGGAGGGGTGGAGACTGCAGCAGGGTTGGCAAGCTCCTTGAAGATGTTAAAGAGTTCTGCCGAGTTGTTGGATGCCGCAGAGACACAGGTTTGAGTGTGGCCTCTCTTCTTGGAGCAGACAGTGAGACTGTATTTCCTTTGGAGCAGGCGACAGGCCAGTTTGTCAGCGGATGAGCAGGAAGTCTTCCATTTCCTCTCAGCCACCCTACACTTACGTTTAAGTGTAGCTAGGTCAGAGTCATACCAAGAATTGCACTTGGCTTTGGACTTCAGACAGATCCTCATGACAGGGGCGAGAACATCAAGAGTAGCGGAAATATAGGAGTAGAGCAGGGACAGGGCTGTGTCAGGGTGTGAGTCAGTCTGACAAGGAGGAGGGGGGATAGGGTGGCAGTGAAAGCCTCAATTGACACACGCTTCATGTGCCGGATGTTCTAGAAGGTGGTTGGCAATCTTGGGGTAGGGTTGGCTTGGGGGTAGGAGATGGAAAGATGAGAAGAAAGGAGGCAATGATCACTCCAGGAGAGAGGAGTGGTGAGGGGAGTAGACAGGGGTAGGTCGGAGGAGATCAAGACATCAAGTGTGTGGCCTGCGGAGTGAGTCGGGCCAGAGGGGATGATAGAAAGGGAGAGCGAATCGCAGAGGTTGTGAAAGAGTGCAGAGGAGGGACAGGGAGAATCAAGATGAATGTTGAGGTCACCAAGGATGAGGAATTGATTTGTTGAGACCAGAAGGAAGGAGCAGAGGTCTGCCCACTCAGAGAGAAAAGAGGTAATTTGACCAAGGGGCCTGTATAGAGTAGTAATAGTGAGAGAGTGGCTCTGAGAAATAGAGAGCCTGCAGACAAGGCATTCGAAAGGCATTCGAAAGAAGAGTAAGTCTGAGTGGGGATGATAGAGGCAGGAATCCATTCAGGGAAGATCAAGGCTACACCCCCTCCAGGTTGGTTGTGTCTGGGGGCAGAGAGAATCTTATAGCCATCAGGGAGGAGAGTGTCAAAAATCATAACAGAGCTGGCCGTGAACCAGGTCTCGGTAAAACCGAGGACATCAAGGTCAAGTTCTTCTAGGAGGTGGCAAATATCAGAGGAGTGTTTGAAAGCAGAGCGAGAGTTGAGAGTGGCAAGATGAAGAAGGTTGTCAGCCTCAAAGACCTTCCGGGGAGGGGTGCAAATCAGAGGTACGCCCTGCAGAGATGTGGAGGGAGCCCATCATGATAGTCAAAGATCAGTTTGCCGGGGAATCCCCAGCGGTAATTAATTTTCTTTGACTGCAGCCAGGCTGAGACCCTTTGTAAATGTCGACGGCTGGCCAAGGTATGTTTCGAAAGAACCTGGAACAAGATGAGAGTGGTCTCGCAAATTCCACAGGCTCTTTTTACGGGCTGCGGCCATGTTCGCCTCCTTTCACAGAAAGAAATGCACCTGCGACAGGACATCAGGGAGTAAGTGGCCCCGCTGTTGTGCTGAAGAGAAGACCCGGTGGGTCCTGTCCAGGATCAGTTCTTCTGAATCTGGTTTTCCAGATGTGCTGCTTTGCCCAGATTATTTCCAGCTGCTCCTCGATTCCCACCATTCGGTTTGTTAGTTTTGCGTGATCATGGGCCATCTCACACATTTTCCAGTTCATTCACATGAGAAACCAGGCCCACAAGATGGGAGTTCAGGTCAGAGATTGATTTAGCCAGGCTATTTTTGGAGGCTTTGAATTCCAGGGTGATCTCCTGGGTGATGTCCTGCTTGGATCCTTTGAACACATCTCCAAAGTCCTGCCTTGTGAACAGTGGCTCTGCGTGGGCAGACGTGGGTGGGGGCGAGTGGACCCCTGCTCGAACCCACTGCATTTGCTTGCCTTTTGCATCCTGCGAGGTCAGCATTGTTTTACTATCTGATGTCTTCAGCTTTGCATCAGTTTTGGGCATTGCTAGAAAAGGTGTGGGTCCCATGCACTCTGACAGTGAGGTAAGTGGTGTTCCAGACCCCCAGCTACCTGTAGAAAATGGGGCGCTGCAAAGATATTTGGAATTAATCAGGCCCGGGTGGAGGGGGAGGCGTGGAGTTGAGGTTGTTCTGCACAGGGGGTTGTGCACCAGTGGTGGACTCAGGGGGAGTCACCACAATAATAGCAAGGAACCCCAGAAAAGATGCACTTGGGCTCAGGACCAGCAAGCCCCAGTCTGGAGAACTACACACCCTGTTGTTTCATTGCTAGCCCCCAGCAGTTCCCTCACGAAGGGGGCAACTCCAATGCAAGAGGAAGCAAGCTATCACCCGGGCCCCATGATGCAGTGAAGTTTCAGAGCAGATGCTCCATACACATCAGTGGGCTTGTAGTAGCCACCGTTTCCACACAGCCAAAAGAGAACAAATTAGGACCATTCACCTAGTTTGATCAGGCGCGCCTCCATTAAAGGCATCTAGTCCTCAGACCGCCTCCAAAGCTCCCCCTCTGGGCTCAGGGGGCATCCGTTAACGAGCCTGAGTGCGTGGGGGGAATCCTCAAGCCAGGATGCTCCACACTCTGCTAGCCAGATCATGATCGCCACGGGGGAGAAAGTAGTCACACAGAGCCTCCTCCCTCACAGCTCACAATCCCCAGTTCCTGGGTCCTTGCGCCAGCCTGCAGGTGTCGCTGTAGCATGGATGCACTTTTACGTCTACACAGCTCCCATCTGACGGCCTCCAAGAATGTCAACGAGGCCTCACGGCTTCTGCAGGCAGTCGCTCGGTCCGACCCAGCACCGGCGCCTCAGTGGGCTGTTGCCCCCTCACCATTCACTTCTAGAGCGCAGATTGCGGGATGTCACCATAATGCCAAAGCCATGAGGGAAGGGACCACGTTCAGAGCGCTTCCAGAGGTCACAGCGTCAGTCCCCTCGAGGATACATTTACTTCAGGTTTATGTGCCCAAAAATCAGATTGGCAAAAGCATTTAATTTAACCACATTAGGGGGTCAAAAAGGTGCCCAAAGACAGAAGCTATAGCAATAGCAGGCACGTCTGCATCTGAGCTGGCCTGGCCACGCCCCCGGATTGCTTGTATCTTAACGGCACTGAGAGGGCATTCCAGTTTTTGCAGGCAATGACTGAAAGCTGAGACCACCTGAATGATGAATTCTGAATTTTGGGGTGGTAAGACGGTGCATAAGGGATGCCTGTGTGAGTCTGGTGGACTGGGTTTTCTTGTACTTTAGTGAGAGGTATTTTGGAGCTTTATTCAGGAGGCATTTGTGGGCGCTCACGAATCGGCAGCCAGTGCACCTTTCTCCTGGCAGCTGTGATATGATCTTTCTTTGGGATATTCAATGCAGCCCTCAATGCATTATTCTGTATGACCTGCAACTTGTTTATATTTTCGCGATGGGGTACTGGTGTACTACAAGCCATTACAATAGTCTAGTCTCAAGCCAACAAGCGCTCTAGCAATAGCGAGGCAACTTTCCAGGGAGAGTAAGGGTCTACAAGCATTAAACAGTTTAGCGGCGTAAGCTGCTGTTGAAGCAATCACATTTCATTGTCTTGTTAGTGACAAAATAGAGTCTAGATAGACCCAAAGAGTTTTGACTTCAACCGAGACTGGGGTGGTCATACCTTCAATATTGAAGGAATAGTATGCTCCATCGAGTTTGTTTAAGAGTGATTGAGAACCAACTAGAAGCAGCTCAGTCTTGCCATCGTTGAGGCATAACATATGTGAAGCCATCCCACGCCTGGATGGTTTGGTAGATTGACCTCAGTGCGTTGGAGTCAGTGAGGTAATCGCCTGTGATTGGTAGGAGAAGGTGCGTATCCTCTGCATAGTTTGTCTAGGAGATACCCTAGGCATCTAGGAGATTGAAGAGTGGTTTGGTAAACATATTATACAAAGTTGGTGAGACACAAGAGCCTTGAGGGACACCGCAAGTGATTGTGGCAGGTGCAGCCAAAGCAGATGAGGAGAACACTTGCATGGTTATATTGGATAAAAAGGACGAGATCCAGGTGGCTGCTTTCGACAAAAAGCGTCCAGCAGAGAAGAGGTGTTGGCAAAGGATTTGGTGATCTGCCAAATCAAATGAAGTATATAGGTCAAGTGGAAGGAGGAGAGCAAGCTTGCCAGAATCCATGGATTCATCCAGTTGATTTTTTAAATCAAGTACAGATGATTCTGTGCCATGACCCCGTCATAATGCCGATTGGCGCAGACCCAGAAGGTTGTGGGATTCCAAGTGTGTCTGGATCTTTAGATAGGCTGCTCTGTCTAAGATTATGAGGGGGAAAGGGATCATAGTGATCGGGCGATAGTTTGCAGGGATGTCCAGGTCAAGGGTAGTTTTTAGGAGAGGTAGTACCCAAGTGTCTTTGAGGTTGGCTGGATCTAGGCCGGATGAAAATGAAGTATTGATCATTGTAGTAATGAATGGTGTAAGTGCTCCTGCACAGTCTTTGACTGTAGCCGGGCAGATGTCCCCCTGGCATCTAGACAGCTTAAGCGCTTTGATGATTTTGATTACGTCCAGCTCAGAGAATGGTTTGAAGTTGAATATATGGACATCATGCTGTGTGAGCCTGAAGGGTTGAGATCAGGTTGGGAGCCTGCTGAGATAAGCTTACTTTTCTTTAGAAGAATCTTCTTTTTGTAGTGAGGCGATTTTGTCTAGTAGTGCATTTTGTATGTTTGTACACCAAGTGGTGGCTTTTGTACAGATAGTGGGGCGGGGGACTGTGGATTATAGCTCCTACACTATGTCAAAGAGCTCACAGATGCTGGAGTTGGCTTTGCCAATTCTGCAATTGTATGTAGAATGTATTGCTTGGAGTATTGCCTGTTTGTAGCTTTCAGACAGATCGTTGAGTATAGCTTTGTTTTGTGTTGTAGGGCCATTCTTCCAGGTGGTTTCTGCTGTGGATTTAGAAGTGTGGAGTGCTTTGAGGTCAGAGGGTGAACCAGGTGTTGATGTGAGCCATTGGGTATGCTTTGAGGTTGGCCCCAGGGACTACTGCATCAATAGCAAGCATCAGGGATTGGTTGTAGATGTCGACCATTGTAGTATGGTCGCTAGATGTGTCTTGAAAGTCAGTGAGTTCCTTTAGCAGGGGTGGGATGGGGTGGGTTCTGGGAATTCCTTGTTTGAGTAGCAGGTAGAGGTGGAGGCAGGATACGGTATAGGTTACATGTAAGTATGTTGAAGGAGATAATGTTGTGGTCCGACCAAGGACATGGCCCGTTAGACACGACCAAAGTGTTCAATTTTAGGTCAGCCAACCAATCTAGGATATGGCCTTTGACGTGGATGGGGATTATCACTAACACAACAATCATTTACACTTGCAATATAGTGCCTCTTTGTATTCCAACAGAAACTGATATATATTGCGGTCACTATTTAGCTTTTATGTATATTTCTCTTGTAGAGATAATATATGAGCATGAAACTTAGTCAAACAATAGGCATTCCCCAAAATTAACAATAATTTAGTTAGCATTGTCCTAGCATCCTAATCTTCTACTCCTAGCAATTTAAAGCCTACAACCAATCAAGAAAGTGCATAGCCACCTAATATATTGCACAGTAAAATGTAAAATGATACCGCTTTCAGGCTTGGCGAGCAAGTAGCTAGGCGAGGTCATACAACCTACTGTAAACCCATCAAATCGAAAGGGCTTTTTTACACACAAATTCATCAAAAGGGCATGACTGCTAAACAATATTACCTGGCAATAATCCAAGGGCATGCATTAAAAAATGCAGGTTAAAGCAGTTGAAATCCACCTGCTGGATTCCTCCCTCCCATTCAGTAGTGCATAGGTGGGTCCATGTATGCTAGCCAGGAGCTGGTCTCGGGAGGATAGCTTAGGGGAAACGTGCTCGTCTTGGAAGCAAGACGACACAGAGCAACACAGGTTCGATCCCTGGGTCCGTGCTTTGAAACCTCTGGGTATTAAGCGAGTTATACATAACCTATCATATCATAACTACAAGTAAAAAAACATGCTTTTGAAAGAGCTTTGCCCATCCTTGCAAATGCAAGTGTCTTTCCACGCTCTGCGGAATAGTTGGAAGCTAAATTAACAAATATACATCATGGTCTGTACTGGCTATCCAAGACTATCAAATATATATATATATATATATATATATATATATATATATATATATATATATATATATATATTGAATAAAAAGTAAAAGCTCAAGTCGCTAAGTCAAAACAAGTATGATTTGGATTGCAATCCCCAAATGGAATCTGCACCTAGCTCTCAGTTCTGCTTCCCATGAAACTGCTTTCTTAGCCATTGTCCACAGAGGAACAGCACTGTGCAAGTGCATCAGCTCCCAGGCAACTAACCCACTGGGCTCCCTTCAATCCCTTCAATCAGCTCCTGCCTTTCTGCTCTTCAATGAAGCTACATCACCAGTTAGCATAGCGTAGGACATGCGACATGCAAGTCACAGGAGGGCGACATGTTGCCAAAACACTGCCCTAAATTAAATTGAATGTCTCACTGGAAATAGAAGCTAAAAACTGTAATGCTGCTTAACTAAGTGGTCTTTAAATAGCTGAACCTGAGAAACAGGGGTTAAATCTGAGCAATGCCTGTCACAGGGTTGTCTGGCACTGAGAGCCCTCATTACGAGTTCGGTGGTAGCCGTGCCCATAAAACCGGCAGGCTGCCGCCAGACCCATAGTGATTTACCGGCACCGGACTTGCCGGATTAACCAGGGCATTACAGCCACGGTTGTCCGGTAAATCTGCCGCCGGCAATTCTGTTCAGAAGCACTGGCACTGTTAATAACTATACCGGTGCTTCCCGTGAAAGTCTGCTGGCGGGTGCCGTTCCAACCACCAGGGTCAGACCTGGTGGACAAAACGGCACCCGACAGCAGACTTGTAGTTTGATGGTCCGGAAACATCGGTGCCGGTAAGCTTACGGGCACTGTTGTTTCCGGACCACCAAACTTGTAATGAGGCAATATATGTTGAGTTCAACACCCTTAACTTCAAGAAAAGAAATAAGGAGATTTTATGAACAAAAAACTGGCAGAATGGTTCTCCTCCTTATCGAACAAGGCCTCTTCACCCCTTGGCAACACCACAATTTCCTCCTTTCTCTGAGAGTTCTAAGCTTTAGGGTTTCGTAATCCATTCTGACAACTATCTAATTTGGGGTTTTTCAGGGGCCTCTACCCCAAGACTCACTTGGCTGCATAGTCTTATCAGCAGAGACGGCTGGATAGGAGCCTCTTATGGTCTAATCTTACTAGAGGTCCTTTGTGCTGCTTCTTCTCTCACCTCTTTGATCTTAACACAACCTCACTTGCTCATCCTCTTTACGCTTTACACTCTCCAGTCCTGCCTAGAGCAGAGCTGGCCCACCTGAACCTTCCTATTCTTTGTTTAGAGGACTAGCCTCTATCCCTTTCTTAATCCCACCTTTACTACTTAATGTTCCTGTTGCCACCTCCTCTGTTTCACCTTGAGCTCCCAATGGTATCCATCCATCTCTCTGGCTTCCGCTACTGGACGACAACACCTATTCTTACTACTTGCTATCTCTTTCAGGCTTTCACTTCATCTGTACCACTTTTGTCATCTGATGTCACCCCCTCCTATGTGTCACTCTCACCACCTGTTAACACCTCCTACACCTTTAACTTTGGCACCCCCTTTACCACCTCTTCCTTTCTTCTTACCACATCTTCTGTTAACACATTCTCCTGTAACTTTAACCATAGCACCTACACCTGACTACCACCCACTCCCCCTGCTGTTACTATTCCTTCAATTTCTTAGCTCCCCCTCCCCTTTTCTGTTACCTTTCCAACTTCCTCGGTCTCTTCAGCTTCCGCTTGCTCGAGTTTTATTCAATCTACAGCAACATGTTCCTCCAACCCACACTGGCAGACTGGCCTCTGATTTTTGCAGTTTGCAATGCTTAGCCCTGCCATCTGTGGATATGTGTGTGTGTGTGTCTGTTCGAAATGTTTAACATACTGCCCAACATTCTACAACCTGAACTCTGGCATGTGGGTAGGTTTCATGGTGTACACAATGTAAAAAGATACAAAATAAATGTCTGATATATTTTTTTACACTGTCTGCAATACTTACCCCTGCCATATGTGGATATGTGTGTGTGTCTGTTCCAAATGTTTAGCATACTTCCCAACATGCTACAAACCTGAAGTTTGGCATGTGGGTAGGTTCTATGGTGTAGTCAGTCTAAAAAGTACAAAGTATACATTTTTAGAATTTGTTGTTTTAAGCGGTCTGCAATGCTTACCCCTGCCATATGTGGATATGTGTGTGTGGCTGTTCAAAATGTTCAGCATACTTCCCAACATGCTTCAAATCTGAAATTTGGCATTTGGGTAGGTTCCATGGTGTAGACCAGGGGTGCACAACATGCGGCCCGCAGGCGGAATGCGGACATTATTTATGGCCCTCCAAGTCACATGAGCTCAATGTAGAAATGCATTCTTCTGCACTCCTCCTTTGAGCTACAACGATGCAGAGCCTTCCCTTGCCCTGAATCAACATCTGCAATCCTGTGGGGGTAAGGTTGGCAATATTTCGATAGTGCACGGCTGTGCGTGCACTTTTGGCCAAATTTGAATTTTAAAATTGCCGCCTTGACTTGCGCTTGTCGCACGGCCTTATAGCAAGCTCTGTGCTGTTCATTCTGCTCATTAGTATATCTTTGCTGGAATCTCACAGCACTGCCCTTTGTTTTTGGGCTTTCTAACATGGTTGCATTTTTCTTCTACCTAACCTTGCATTCCTGGGTCTGGGCCTGCTCCCACCACCCATTGGCTGCACTTGGCTCTTAAGCCAATCAGTGCAACCAGGAGGCGGGAGCCGGCCTGGACTACCTAAGGCCCACAACAAAGGCCCCTGTCCGCTACCAGAATGCTACTTGGGGTCCTTTCTGTACTTTAGCACCTTAACCTCAATGATGTTACCACCTCACTCTTCTAAGAAATCTGGACTGCCTTGACATTCACACCTCCTTAACTATGAGTTAGTTCCCTCCTTCTGGACTCACTCCAACCCTCCTTTTGACTTTCACTGTCCCTCTCTGCCTGTTTCTCCCATGTTTACATTCTGAATTGCATTGCACTTTTAGACCCTTTTGCTAGCATCTCAAACAAATAGTAAAGTCAAAACTTGCTGTTTTTGCTGTTTGGTTTAAAAGTCAAATCTTGCTGTACTTTTGCTAACTTCCTCTGCATTTGCTTGTAATTGTTGCATCTCTGTAACTTACCGGCCCAGTGACTTCACTGCTCTCTTTGTTCCAGTCCTAGCTGCCTTCCCCCTTCTTCTCCCTCCTTTTCTTGCTACCACTCCCATGGCGCTTTCTGTTTCTCCTATCTATTGCAACTGCTTCTCCATTGACTATACTTCCCTCACTAAGTCTGGTAGGAAGAAGTTGAAAAAGGATATCTTGGCCTCTAACCCTGTCTCCCTATCACTGACACCTGTTCCAGTACTTCCTCCAGACAGACACTCACCGACATCCTCTTTGTCATTCCTTCGCCAGATCTATGGACTCTTCACATGATCTCTGTGCTTTCCTGTCTCCTTCTCTGCCATTAATGGTGACACCCGCTGGGAAGATCTCATGGCTCCCTTCGACGCCTCTAAAGTCATCATTAATGTCTACCTTAATGGCACTGTCATGGTCCAAGGCCCTCAAGCCGAATCTCCTCCTCTTTGATAGGCGCTTCCCTCGCCTTATCAATTTCCTTTCATCTCCTGCTGTCCCCTCCTCTCCCCCCTTGGCTACTTGGCCCTCTCTTCCCTCCTTCTCTGCCCCACCTCAGGCCCCTTCTCCTCCGCAGGGCGTACCTCTGATTTGTACCCCTGCCCGGAAAGTCTTTAAGGCTGGTAACCTTCTTCATCTTGCCACTCTCAACTCTCGATCGGCTGCCAAACACTCCTCTGACATCTGCCACCTCCTGGAAGAACTTGAACTCGATGTCCTCGGTCTTACCGAGACATTGTCCACAGCCAGCTCTGTCACAAGCTTTGACACTCTCTTCCCTGATGGCCACAAGATCCTCTCTGCAGACATACTCCTCTTTTGAATGCCTTGTCTGCAGGCTTTCTCTCTCTCCTAGCCACTCTCTTACTGTGGCCACTATCTACCGGCCTCCTGGTCAGATCACCTAATTTCTCTCTGAGTGGGCGGACCTCTCCTCTTCTCTCCTGGCCTCAACTCCTCCTTCTTGGTGGCCTCAATATCCATCTAGACACTCCTTGTTCCCCCTCTGTACTCTTGTGACTTCTGTGACTCCCTCTCCCTTTCTTTCCTTTCCTCTGGCCCGACTCACTCTGCAGGGCACACACTTGATGATGATCTGATATGATGATGATGATTTCTTGATCTCCTCTGACCTCCCCCTCTCTATCCCTCTGACTACTCCTCTCTCCTGGATCGATCACTCCCTCCCTCCTCTCCTCTCATCTCTCCCTCTCTTCCCCCCAAGCCAAGCCTACCCCAACATTGCCACCCACCTTCTCGGACATCCGGCCCATGAAGCGTGTGTCATTGGAGGCTTTCACTGCCACCTTCTCTCGCCTCTCCCCACCTCTGGCTGACTCACATCCTGACACGGCCCTATCCATGCTCTACTCTTCTATTTCCGATACTCTTGTTGCTGTTGCCCCTGTCATGAGGATCCATTGGAAAACCAAAGCCAAGTGCAATTCTTCGTATTACTTAGACCTAGCTTCACTTAAACGTACATTTAGGGCAGCTGAGAGCAAATTGAGGGCTTCTTGTTCATCCACTGACAAACTGGCCTGTCGCCTGCTCCAAAGGCAACACCGACTCTCTGTGCACACTAAGAAGAGAGCCCACATTCAAGCGCCTGTCTCTGTGGCATCTAACAACTCGGCCGAACGCTTTAAAATTTGCAAGGAGCTGGCGAACCCTGTTGCAGTCTCTACCCCTCCTGTCGCCTCCCTGGCCCTTTGAACGGCTCTTGCCTCTCACTTCATCTAATAAACCCAGGACATCCTGTGCACCCTCACCTCCCCTTCCTCTCCCCTCTCCTTCTGTGAACTCGGACCCTTCTTCAGCCAACCCCCCACCCTCTTTCTCATCCTTTCCTCTTTTCTACCCTGACGAGGTTGCTAGACAAATCCAATCTATGAAAGTATCATCCAAACAGGTTCATCCCTGTTCTTCTAAAACCATCAAGGACCACATTGACACCCTCGCTCCGGCCTTAGCCGATTTCTGCAACCTCTCCTTTGC
Organism: Ambystoma mexicanum; assembly: GCF_040938575.1. NCBI lineage: Eukaryota > Metazoa > Chordata > Amphibia > Caudata > Ambystomatidae > Ambystoma > Ambystoma mexicanum. The sequence continues at coordinate 944,677,494 of NC_090923.1, forward strand.
CTCAGAAGCCTTCCCCTCCCCTCTGAAGCACTCTCTTGTACATCCTCTTCTCAAGAAACTCACAGCTGATCCTTCTTGCCCGGCAAACTATAGCTGAATTTCCATTGCTCCTTTTCTGGGCAAACCCCTGGAAAAGCTGGCCATCTCACAGCTTAACCATCACTCTGATTCTGTTGGCTGTCTCCACGTCCATTATTCTGGCTTTAGAGCTGCCAGAAGCATGGAAACTGCTCTCCTGAACATCCGTGAAGATCTGCTCTCCACCCTTGACTCTAACATTCCCTCTGTCCTCATCCTACTCGATCTCTCCTCTGCCTTCCACACAGTCAAACATACCATCCTGCTCAACCGTCCCTGTGACAACCTGGGTATCACCGATCAAGCCCTGACCTGGCTGACCTCATTCCGCTCTGATCGACCCTCCCAGGTCTAACTTGGGTCCTTCCTTTCATCTATCTCCCTTTCTACCAGCGGTGCCCCCAGGGGTCTAACCTCTCACCCTGGCTCTTCAACCAATACCTGACAACTCTCACCCACCGCATTGCCATTTCTTACTCCAATTTCCAGTGCTATGCTAATGACACTCACATCATTTTCAGGCTTTCCTCAGCCACCTCCCCTCCTTCTCTCATCTCCGATTGCCTATCTGCAATTCAGGATTGGAGTGCCGCCAACAATCTCTGCCTGAATGCCAGAAAGATGGAGATCCTCCTCATCGGCACACCTACACGCTCCTTTCCCCTCACTCTCTGGCCGGCCTCCCTGGCCCTCCTCCTACCCCCACCTGCGAGGCTAAGAACCTTGGGGTCATCTTTGATTCCATGCTTTCCTTCTCTTCCCACATCTTTGCTGTGTATAAAAAGTCAAACTTCCTACTCCACCTCCTCAAAGTTACTTTGCATTTTCTCTCCTTCCCCCAGAAGCTCACTGTCTGTGTTTCGCTTTAGGTTGGACTATTGTAACAGCCTCTTTCTAAATCTACCTGCCTCTACTTTCTGCCCTTTGCAACTCATCCAGAACAAGCCTGCAAGACTTGTCCTTGGCCTCAAGCCTTGGGATCATATCTCTCCAGCCCTGAAATCTCTCAACTTGCTCCCAGTGGATGCAAGGATTCAATTCAAAACCCTCTGCATTGTCCACAAGGCTTTCTGGGGCCTGGGTGCAAAATACCTTCTGCTGTCCCTCCGTAAATACCTCCCCTCTCGAGCTCTTCGCTCATCCACCTCTAACTCCCTCAGGGTCAGTCGTTTTTAAAAATAAATTAGCTGGGGGTAGATCTCTGTCTTCGGCTGGGGCCTTCGTCTGGAACAGCCTCCAGGCCACTCTGAAACTTGAGGAAAACCATCTCCGGTTCAGGAAGCACCTCAAGACCTTCCTCTTTGCGTCTGCCTTTGCCTCTCCTCTCCCCTGCTGAACTGTTCTCTCTCGGCACTATACACCTGGCCTACCCTCTGACTTCCAGGCCCAGGTACCTGCTCCCCCTGCCACCCACTCACACTGCCGCCTGGCAATCCCTTTGCACTGGGGTCTGTATCTGTAACCATACAGCCCCTCCATTTTTTCTCCTACACTTACCAGACACACCCTGTCTGTTGCCTTAACTCAGCACTTGGCACTTACTGGCTGCACTATCACTGTTTGTTGCTTTTCATTATTTATCTGTTTTCCTTTGCTCAACACTTTCCACTTCTCCCCCCCTTCCATGCACTTGTCCCCTTTCCCTCTCCCATGCACTTGCAAATTCTCAATGTCACTGGGCCTAGTGAGAGTGTTGTTTCTGTACTCCCTTGTTCCCGTTCCTTACCTTGTCACACTCTGACACACTTGTGTACGAGTGTGATACAAATAAAATATCAATTCAATTCAAGGTTGCCTGGCATAAAGTCACTCAGTCACTAAGGCTGTGATGTCAGGTGTGGGAGGCCTTGGTGTTCTATTTTTTTATCTTTGCATCTTGATAGGTGCAGTTGTACTTCTATTTAAAACATGATTTCAGTTGCATAACACAAATAAATCAAAGTGGGTATGGCATGAAAAGCTATGTATTTTGTTATAGTAAAAATGGATAAAGAAAAAGTCCATCTTAAAACCCATGTTTTTTTCACTCAAAACCACACACCAATGTCCCTATCACTCGCTCATTGCCATGGATAGTGCGGCCTAGTGTAGTGTATGGAACTTGTGTGGTACATGCGGCCCTCCAGCAAAATCAGTTGTGTACCACTGGTGTAGACAATGTTGAATGTTTATTTAAGCAGTCTGCAATGCAATTTGGCATGTGGGTAGGTTCCTTGGTGTAGACAATGTAAAAAGTATAAAATATACATTTTCCTAAAGAAGAATTTTAAGCTGTCTGCTGGCACATGGCTCTTCACGCTGTAGATCTGCCGTAGTTCTACGTTCATTGTTTCTAAAGTTCAGCAGTTCATGAAATTTTCAGCAGTTCATTGTTCCTAAACTTTCCACACTATCAGCATTATAGCTGACATTATCGGTACTCACTTTTGAAGTCATGCGGGTAACACAAAACTGTGCTGTTATAGTAATGTGGGTGACAGGAAACAGTGTATGTCTCTTCATTAGTGTCCACAATGACGTTGTCTATCACATCATGCCAAATCTCTCATGATAATTATAGGAACTTCATTCCCCAAAGAAGTTGAATCCATGCCACCTCAACAGTACAACAGTACAAAGCGTACATGCTTCAGCCGTACAAGTCCGGGTACGCAACTTCAACTGTGTGGGATATATTGACCCACTCAACAGCATTTCCCCACATCACCAAGCTGCAGTTGCGCAGAAACCACAAAATGGTTGTGCTGGCTCCTGTGAGCGCAATGGCTCAAAACTGCGTTTTGCAAAAACAACTAAAATGGCTGCACCGTCCTGTAGGGGCACACATCGGGCAGGATGGAACAAAGGGGGCACATTGAAGGAGATTGCCAGTGTGGTCCGACATAACCAAAAAGGAACAAAGTGGAAAAAACAGCGTGGTTTTGCTGCAAAAGCCAAAATCTCCATTGAAAAGAAATCCTTTATCACCTTTAAAAAATGCGCCTTTGATGCTAATTCCCTCTGTTCCTTAAAGCCACTGTGATTAATAAGCCCTACCAAGCCCTGTGTGTTTCACTGTGCCTCAGCAAAACCAGGCATGATTCTGAATTGACAAGCCCAGTCAAACCGACTCTAAAGAAATCAACCAGAAACCTTATTTTGACTTACACGGGAAACACAGTCATTTTCTTTGCAAAAGTATCCAAGACTCAGCTGCTCAGCGAGAGACTCCAACTATCTGAGCCATGCCTGTTTCAATGTATCAGTGAATTTATCAGTGCTTCAGACCAACTCCAGCATTTCAACAGAATATCTATAGCTGCAGACAGTATGTGAATCTGCTGGAAATTAAAAGTTGAATTTAAGAAGGAAGGCCAGCTGCACCATGTGTAAATAAAATGGGCTTTTGCAAACTAAAGAAAAACAAATGCCTGTGTGTTGGAACAGTACACTGGTGAATGAAAGCCTGCCAGTTTTTGGCAATATGAAGGGGTTTGTTGCTGGTGAGACTATATAACCTGGGTTATTTTATGCAACCGGCTTGCTTTAATTTTGGATCTAAGATCAGAAATTGAAGGTTAAAACAATGGTGGCTGGAGTTGAAAGTTGAAAAACAGGTTTTCTGCTTGGAGGGGTGGCACCAAAAGGAGGCTCTCTCTCAGCACATACTGACAGCCCACTGATAATTACAGGGTTGAACTGACTTTGGTCTCTGCTGGGACCCTGACAGTGACGTTCCCAGGGAAGGAAGTCTGAAGTGTGAAGGGGCAATATAACTTCAATCAAGGGAGAAACCCCCAACATGCTCTGAAGGAAATGACAGTTGGCAGCAGTTGAAGTTAAAGAAAAAATGACCCAGAGACAAAGGAACTGCCATTTGTTCAAATGCAGCAGTTTAAAAGTGATTTTTTGTGCTTTCTATTGAGACATGATAGAACTCACTGACACCTTGGGGACAGAAGGGGCAAAGTATTGATGATAAATAGAAAAGTATCAATGTTGCAAACATACATTTTTGTACATACATCCCCTGGGAGAATGTGCTTCTGTGTATAAAGTTATGGAATTTTAGGCCGAATCTTTCATGCTCAAAATTACAAAAATGTATCAGAAGGGCGAAACAAGGTCCCACAGACTGGAGGATTGGACGGAGATGTGCTGCACAACATATGTAACCTGTGTATATAATTTACTAAGAGATTGCAATTCTATAAATGTTTTTGGCAAAACTGGATTTTAAGTAAAGTAAATGTGGGAGTTTTTGGACATTGTAAATCTCACCTCATAAATCTGACATCATTCCATTGAAAATCGAACCAGTTGAGAGTAAGGTGGCGACTATCACCTCTATCCAATCCAAGTAGTTTAGGGGTGTGCTTAGTCTAAATTTTAAATGTGTTATGTGACTGCAATCTGTGTTAAACTTTCCACTCATTTCTGAACCGTATGCTTTTGGTAATTCATTCTTTGTGATTGTTAGTACATTTGCACTGTTGCTTTAGTAAGGAATCATATTGCTTCAACGTTTTCAACACACATTCATTATTGATTTATCCATTTCCGGGCGTCATTTCACCACATTGAAAGGGGTTTAAAACCAGTTTTCTCTCTTATTTGGGGAGGGAAGGTCAGATTTAGATTCCGTTTTCAGTTTCTTATTCCTGAGCACCTGCTGCTTCTTTGTATCCACTCAGAATTGATCATCGGTGGGTTAAGGGAATATTGCAGGGGGAAATTCTAACTTGGGTGCTATCTGTCCTAAATCAACAGTGCTTCTATTCTGTTGTGCTGAGTAAATGCTCCACTCAAACGTCAAACCCAGTAAATTGCTCACATTCTCATTGTAACTATTACCCCATTGGTGATTGCTGCCCCATATTAAAAAGTGTATGATTTATTTTGATTTTTTTTTAAACTTCTTTTTATTGAAAGTGGTCACAACAGATACGACACCGCTACTCCCATATGAAGTTTCAAGCATCATAAACCAGTAGATCACATAAACATAACATTATATACGTGTTACATGGTGATTTCATCATCTGACTTCGTTTCGTGCAAGTAAGCTCGGAGGGGACCCCAAATGTCTTTCGGTCGGCTTGAGCCGGGCGGGGTCATAACATATTGCTCCTCACACTCGTTAGCATAGGTCAGTTCACGAAGGAAAGTGTTCATGCTTGGCGGTGTAGCACTTTTCCATGCCAGTAGGATACATTTTTTTGCCACCGCACATGATGCATTAAATAGTCTTCTGGTTTTTTCGGAGCATTTACCAATGTCACCAAATAGATATTTTTGACGAGTCAACTGTGGGGGTATCTAAGTGATTTCTGCCAACATGTCGGTCACCCCCCCCAGAATCCCACCAGTGCCGAACATTCCCAGTACATATGAGGGGGGCACGCCTGTGGAGAGCTACACTTTGGGCATAAGACAGTACATTCTGTTGCAAATTTGGTCACCTTAGCCGGTGCACGGTGTATAATGTTGTCTGTTTAGGATTTTAAATTGGAGCAGGCGCAGCCCGGCATTTAGTGAAACTTTTTTGGTAAGTGCGCAATATCTGTTCCATTTATCATCGGGTATGGGCGTCTGCAGGTCTGTTTCCCATTTCTTCCTGACCCGATTTATCGTTGGGGCATGGGTTTGTACTGATGTGTAAAGTTTGGAGATTCCCAACCCCCCCCCTTTGTGGTGATGAGTTGTATACTGGGATGTGGGGGGGGCTCATCAGGGAAGAGCGACCACCGTTCCTGAAACGCAGATCTCATCCAATAATATTGCAGTGTTTTAAGTTGCCCTCCACCCATCGCTCTTGTAAATTCTTCCAGTGTTGCTAATTTACCATTTATGTACAGGTCCCTCACCCTCATCTCGTTGTTAGGGTCCCAGGCTTCTTGAATACCAAAATCAAACGTCGGGGGGATATCAGGAAAGTTCCACAGAGGGCTCACCGGGTCGTAATTGCATGTATCTTTGTGCCGGGGATTAAAGAGAACTGATTTTATATCTGTTGGGGATGTGGTGTGCGGGGATGTGGTGTGCGCCTCTATCCACGTATGGGGTAAACTGCCGGCCTCATCATACCAATGTTTCGCAAACTGTGCCTGTGCAACCAAATAGTAGAGTTCGAAATCAGGGACAGCAATGCCCCCGGTGTCGTAAGGCTCCGTCATTTTCTCCCACCCAATTCTGGCCGTTTTTCCATTCCAGAGAAATGTCACCACCATTGAACGCAGTTTGGAAAAGAACTCCCTGCCAGGCAATATGGGGATATTTACAAAAAAGTATAGGAGCTTAGGGAGGACAATCATTTTAAGGATTGCGATCCTGCCATGGAGAGATATGGGGAGATGCCTCCATATCTTCAGCTTAGTATTGAGTGTTTGTAGTGCTTGGTCATGATTTTCGGTATACAAGGTTTGTCTGTCCCTGGAGACCAGGACTCCAAGATATCTGATGCTCTGCTCTGACCACTTGAGTCCACAGGTATCGGCTGGCTGGGCATCTAGTGGGGGGGTAAGCGGGAATATTTCAGACTTGGCTTCATTTATAGTGTACCCTGAGTATTCGGCAAATTCGTGTATGTCGGCCATTACGGGTGCAATGTTTTTATCAGGCTCCCGAATATATAATTATGTGTCATCAGCATATAGTGAAATTAGTTGGGTGGATCCCTTCATTTTTATACCCTTATCCCTGTGCCTCAGTCTGATGGCTGCTGCCATCGCCTCTATATTCAAGGCAAAAAGTATAGGTGAAAACGGGCAGCCCTGCCTTGTGCCCCTACCCAATTGGAACAACTCAGAGACGGTCCTGTTGGTGCACACTCTGGCTCCAGGGGCGGTATACAACAGACGAACAAACCTAATGAAACTGGGTCCCACACCAAATGTTTCCAGAACCGTGATGAGGTAGACCCATGACACTGAGTCGAATGCCTTTTCGGCGTTGAGGGCTACTGCTACTGCATTTCTGTCTGGGTCTATCTGTGGCATTATACCGAACAGTCTGTGGAGGTTAAATGCGGTGGACCTTTGGAGAATGAATCCATTTTGGTCCGGATGTACCAGCGTAGATATGATGGGTAACATCCGGTTCGCCAACACCTTCGCAAAAATGTTGGCATCCACGTTTATGAGCGAAAGGTGTCTGTAAAATGACATGTCGTTTGGTGGGCGTCGGGGTTTGGAAAGTACGGTTATTATGGCTTCTCTCATCGTCTGGGGCAGAATATTGTTCTCCAGTGCTTCCTCCCAGGTTTTCAGCATTATGGAAACCAGTTCCGCTTGGAATTCTTCATAGAATTCGGCACCCAGACCATCTGAGCCTGGCGCCTTACCTGACGAGAGTTCTTTAATTGCCTCCCCAATTTCTTCTGCAGTAATCAGTTGGTCAAGTGCAATGTTATTTTCATTCAGGAGCTTCGGTAGAATAAGTGTGGCCAAATATGTCTTTATTTCAGCTTTTGTTTTTCTGTCTCTGTTTGCATAGAGTGTTTGGTAAAATGTAACAAATTCACTATTTATGTCTTCCTCGCCCGTCACCACCCCATTTTGTGCCGTTTGGATACCTGTGATCGGGTGTGATTGCCTTTCCTGTTTAACTAGAATAGCCAATGTCCTGCCTGCCTTATTTCCCTCGCCATATCTGCCTGTCCTGGTCGGGGCCGCAATATATCGTATTTCTCTGACGGCCAGGTCATCGAAATCCCTAATGAGTTTATGAATCTCAGCAAGGGTATCCTTGTCATGGGTGCGGCTTTCCACCACTTTGAGTTCCCTCCTTACTTCTTTCACGAGGCCAGTGGATTTTGAAATCAGGACCCCTCTGACCCATACCTTGAAGGTTTCCCAGACTGTAGCCGCCAGTTCTACTGACCCAACATTATCCGTTAAAAAATCAGCTATCTCAGCATGTAAGGTCTCCACAACATTTGGGTCTCCCAATATCCCAGTGGGCATTCTCCATCTCCGGGCAGGACTAGGGGTGTTTCGTAGCCTAAGCTCCAGTAGCACAGGGGAATGATCAGACAATGTACGGGATAGGATATTGCATTTCTTTAGTGCTTCTGCCATGCTCGAGGACATGAACCAATAGTTTATACGTGACTCACTGCCATGCACAGAGGAATAATATGTATATCATCTGTCGCCGGGGTGCAGTGTATGCCACATATTCTATCAGCGACAGTTTTGTGAGGAGTTGGCCCAGTGTTACCATCGTTCTAGTGGGTGCCCTTGTTGTGGTGGTGGATCTGTCTAGTGCGGGGTCAAGTGCCACATTAAAGTCTCCTCCCCATATTATATTTGACGCGTCTATCGCATTAAGGGCCTCATATATGTTTAAGTAAAAGTCTGGATCATCTATGTTGGGGCCATACGTATTCACCAGTGTTATCAGTTTACCTGCTATTTCCCCCCACACCAAAACATACCTTCCAAGTGGGTCTGTCTTATGCCCCTTGGTCTGGAACCCCAGTGAGGGATGTATCATTGTAATCACTCCTCTAGAGTGAGATGGGTAGTTAGTGTGATATCGTAGTTTGCCCCATTTGGGCAGCATGTTCATGTTTACAGTTCCTAGGGCATGGGTTTCCTGTAGCATCAAAATCTGAGGGCTATGCCTCATGACATAGTTCCCGACCTTCCTGGACTTCATCGGATTGTTTAGCCCTCGCACATTCCAAGACAGCAAGTTTGACACTGTGCACATATGTATTATAGGAACCCACGGCTCATAATAAGTCTTGTACCTGTTTGTCAGGCGTTGCATCAGTATCTGCGTGACACCACAACTTTTAAACTTCAAACATGTATTACCCCAACTTCCCCTACAGGGGCCCAACCCAGAAACATTTTCACAATACCCCCTCCCACCTGCATTATCTGCCCCAACCTGATGATGTCCCCTCACAAACTTGTGGAGATCGTCAGTGGTAGCCACGATGCATCACATGGCCATCTGCCTCAGGCTCACTGCCCCAGTCAAGAGTGACATGCGGGGCCGCACGTTTACAACAGCTCCAGACAAACCCGAGCAAAAAAGGATATAACGTGCGTCGTTCGATTGCCACCCTGTCTTATCCCTGGTACACAGGTCGGGACCCAACGTTCCGGTCAGGTCTGCGCTCTCTTGGGGGTAAGGGTATGGATGACTCTACGTATGTCATGGCCTCAGTCGGAGTCTTGAAAAAATGTGCCCTTCCTGCGTGTTCAATTCTCATTTTGGCTGGAAACATCAGGGCATACTGTATCTGGCATGCTCTCAAGAGTTTCTTGACCTGTTCATACGATCTTCTGCTTGCTTGTACACCAGCCGCGAAATCTGGATATATGTGTATACGACTTCCTTCGTATTGCAGTGTGCCATGCTCCCTTGCCAGCCGTAGGATTGTGTCCCTGTCTCTGTAATTTAAAAGTCTGGCAATAATCATGCGTGGTGGTGCTCCGGGTTTGAGTACCGGTGCCAGAGTGCGATGCACTCTTTCGATCAAGAAATGTTACAAAAAGGCTTCCATTCCAAACAGGGATTTTAGCAGGCCTTCCACTTGTTTCTCCATCTGACCTTTTCCGAATGTTTCGGACACACCTACTATGGGAACGTTGTTTCTTCTTGATTGAGATTCGAGATTCTCGCATTTGTTCTGTAATCTGGTCATATTCTCCTTCAGTTGGGTGATGTCTCGGCTGTGGTGTGCAATGGCATCCTCATTGGAGCCGATCCTGCTTTCTGCTTTGGTGATTTGTGCACTTTCCTTATCCACTCTAGCTTTCAATGACCCCATAGTGGCTACAGTGTCGTCTAGCTTCACATTGACGGCAAGGAATCCATTCTGGACTATTGATGTAAGCCGGTCCTCTCGGCCGTCCGGTTCAGCTTCCATCGCCATAGTGGGACCTGGGTGTATCTCGGCCACTGCGGCTTGGATCTGGCTATTCGCATTTGTATATGTGTCCATGGGGCCCTTTTTCTTGGTACCAGTGGTTTTCGTGGTTTTTCTGGATTTCGTTGAGTCCCCCATTTATGTATTGCAGTTTCCAGCGGCGAAGGACTGTGTGGGGTCGTGTTCCACTATTGCAGTTATGGCCACAACTAACAGGTTCTCCCCACTGTATCTCTTATGGGACTAGGTCCAGTGCTGTGTGCTCAGGGGTATTAGTTTGTTTGCAGGGCAATTTGGGTGATTCCAGCTCATTTACCAAGCCCACGAGTGGATTGTATCCTCCCACGTACAATGGTGTTGGGAGTGGGGAACGTTTAGCAAATAGAGAGCTGTGTCCGAGGCTCCTCCATCTACCTCAACCCCGACCCAGGGCCGGTTGTTGTGGCTCGGATTCGTTTGGCCTCACAGGGGAGATTCGCCTCGTAGCAGCCTGGGCGCAGCCCCTCCGTGGCCCTGTGTCTGAGCTGCCTCTTCCTCTTGCCACAAATATGCAGCTGCCCCTTCTCCAAGGCTATTGCACTGTATTTCAGTTACTCACAGTGTCCCTCTATTTTTTACCTCGCCGCCTCTCACCTGCTTATCTTCCAGCCTGTACCGCCACCAGGGCCCCTCAGGTCTGCAGTGAATTCAAATATACTTGCCTCTCCTTCGTGTCATCGTTCCTCGGCTGCACTAATCCGCATTCAGCCGCATTACGCGTGCATTCCGAACCGGCGGCACCTCCGTGAGCCAGTGTGCGCCCTCACCCCCGAGACCAGTATCTGGTCCGCTAACTGAGTCCCAGGGGTCGGTGTTATCCCGGATACTCTGCTGATGTGCAGGGCGCCCCTCGCCCGGATTTCTTTTAACTCCATCTCCGTCAGCCGTAGTACCGTGTAGAGCTCTGCGCACCCAGCGCCGTGTCTCAGGGGCCGCCGTTCGGTCTAGGTTCCAATACAGCCTGTAGCATCAGCCTTCCAGCGAGCTTCCTCCTTTCGCTTCCCGGTCAGGCGCAGGCTATGCCAGGGCACTGCACGGGGAGTTGGTTTAAGGGACTCACTTATCATGAGTTGCTTTGTGGCGTGCTTTGTTGTTCCAAACTCCACCCATCTGCGGCCCTCGGTCCAGCTGCATCCCCGGCCTGTCTGTGATTTCTCGTGGCTCCGTCGGGCGGTCAGTGCTCTTGCCTCATGTCGCTGGGATCTGTTCCAGGTTCTATTTCGGGATTCCTTTGTCGTGGCACTCCAGGGTTTCTGTCGTGTGTGCCTGGGTGTTCCAGTTGTCAGATCACCAAGTCTCGAATTGCACGAGCAGCTCCTTAAGGGTTTATTTAGCACAGGATTTTCATACAGGCAGGAGCTCCGGTATCAGGGAGCCATTTTACCAGTGCGCAACAGCACCCGACCGATTTCTTTTGAATTTTAAATAAATAAATATTGCATTTGACCAACTAGCCTGGTTCATGGTCCATTGTGACCCGGTGTTACAGTTCGGCCACAGGGTTCATCAACTGCATTGTTGCCTTCCACTGTTTCGCGCTGGAAACGTACCGCTGCTGCATCCGTTTGGCAAAGGCATCGGTTGCCATGGAGATTGTTTGCAGGCAGAGCACTTCCACGTCACGTGACGTGTTACGTGCATGCTAACAATGCGGTAGCCCCTCCCCCTAGGGGTTTAAATCTGGCGTTATTGAGGAGTTCAGTGCTGCTAATTGGGGCGTTTGTCATTACACTTTGACTCTTTCCTCAAAATTCCTTATCAGAAGAATTCTTTGTTTGCCTTGGTGTCCTGACTCGGGCAACATTCCTGGACTGCCTTAGTCCTTCTCTCGTGAACTATGCTTAACTGGTCTCCGACGCAGAATGTCCCTGGACTGCCTTTGTCCTTCTCTTGTGAACTCGGTTTACCTGGTTACTGACGCGGAACGTCCCTGGACTGCCTTCGTCCTTCTCTTGTGAACTCGGCTTACCTGGTCTCCGACGCGGAACGTCCCTGGACTGTTTTCGTCCTTCTCTTGTGAACTCTGCTTACCTGGTCTCTGACACGGAACGTCCCTGGACTGCCTCTGTCACTTTCTTACTGTATTCAAATACGTCCTACGGCTATTTACTTTTGTGCTCTATTCCACACGCACCAATATAGGGAGTTGTGTATCCCTTCTAGGAGTCAGTGTTCCTGCCTTATTATACGTTAAATCCATCTTCTCATTTCTAAGCAACTCTTGGGAGCCCATATTTTTCACACTGTTTATTCAACTCTGACCTGTATTTCGTTAATTCCAGTTCCTCTGTGCATTTCGAACGCTCTGCTGAAATATGCACCAACCCGTGACTAGCGCATCCCTCGTGCCACCCAGGTTACTACCCCGTACTAACCTTCCTGTTTATTATTTTCTCCTTGTCGTTGCTTAGTACTGGCAATCTGGAATTCTCGAAACTCCAACTCAGTCTCAGGTTAATGAGCATCCTTAGCTATTTCTTAAAGAATCTACTCCTACCTGTTGTCGAGATTGTAGTGTGGGTTTTCTGTTATAGGTCCTAACATAAGGTCAGAAATCTCCCTTGCAAGCAATGGCTACCTTGCCATCCGGTATTCACGGGGTGGGGTTTCTTGGTATGTATAGAACCAACTGAGAATTATTGTTGTTAACCATTTCTATGATTTCTTGCAGCATTGGTTTGGCGGTTTGTGTGTTCACCGTTCTTTTGTGCGATCAACTCCTCTGTCTGTCCACATCGGAATAGCAGAAAAGTGAATCGTAAAGAAGAGTCCCTCTTAGAGGAAGCCTGAATCTTTGTATTCAGGAGTACTGGAGTACTGGAGATTGGTTGCCGTTTCGTTTACTACACTTCCTTGCTGTGTCGCTAACTCATCGCCCTGAGCTGTCAAGTGTGGTGAGTAACACCGAGGGTATTTAAAAGGGGGTGTGATATGAGTGGTGTATCCTCCCAAAATTGAATCCACATAAATAAGGAGAAAAGTACCTCAGTTAGGCGCTACATACTAGGCCAAGACCAAGTTGTGCGTGTCGCCTGATTGAAATCCTTAACAAACGTACAAGCTTCAGTCCTAGGAGTTACAATTTACAACACATTTAACTGCAAAACTCACCCGGGTACTACTCAAACAGCCTGTCCAGAAAAGGAACAAATTACCATATGCAACTGTCGGACACTTTTCTATTGGTATCGGGGAAACGTTTGCACCCCAATCTAACCGCAGAGAAATGGCTAGGGTCCAAAGATGCATACTTTTTTCTCGGGAACTAGCGTCCGCACTTACTGTAGGCCTCCTCTTCATTCAACTAGGACTATTTTGAACATATTTGGTTTACTGATCCCTTTTTTCTGCTTCAACAGGGAGGGGGACCCGCTAGAAATACTATCAGACAATGGTGTTCAGTTCATGTCAACAAAAGTACAGACTTCTATGAAAGAGAGAGCAATTGAGCACAAGACAACTTATTGTATCACCCAATGGCAAATAGCCTAGTCGAGAGGATGACTGGCTTTGTCAAGAGCATCAGTTGTCATTCGTGAATGCCTTGCCATGTAAGGACACATTAAAGGAAGCTTTGAATACTTATAGGATGACCCCACACTCAGTCACAGAAGAGGAACCTTTCATGATCATGAGAGGAAGGACAGCATCCAGTAGACTTAGACCTGCTTGGTTGGTATCAAGTGTGAGAATGTTATGTTACTGTTACTATGGTGACATCTTCGTGTATGATTCCAGAATGTTGATGGCATCATACACGAAGATGTTGCTTTGGTGAAATTGGCCGCTCGGGGGCTCCCCCGAATAAATCTACATTACTTAATATACAATGTTATACGTCTTTATTGTACAACGGAAAACACTACAATTGGCGACGAGGAGCTAGCTAAGTGGAGGGGGCCCCCGGACATGATTACGAGGGATGTTGTTCATGGCCGTCACCCGATGAGTGTAGCGAAGTTTGTGGGCCAGCGGCTACGAGCGTTTGCTTGAGATACACATGTGACGAGGAGCAGGTGAGCGGCATAATATATCGTGGAGAATTATAAACGATAAAATCACCTGGCAAGAGCTGCATTGGGCTGCGCGCGAGTGTGGATCAACCGTCCTTGGACATTAGAGTAAAGGACCTTCAAGCGTGTGATGCGTGCCGCCATTTTAGGAGGAACAAGGCCGATGCCCTACGTTTTATGAATGCGACGAGCAGATGTTTGGGCCTATGTAAACAAAGTATGTGAAATGTAAACAAACGCTCGTAAGCGTTTGCACGGAGGCACTGAAGTCGGTTCTCTCTGTAGTTTTGATGTTGATGGATGCTCGAGGTGTTTAAAAGTGGAATTGTGAAATACAATGAAAAACTGTTGATGAAAAGGAAATAAAATAATAATAATAAAGGAAGGAACAAATGAACTATTGGAGCATACTACATATGAGGAGGACATTGCATACGAATCGACATCAAGCTCTAGTCATGCAAAACACAGCTGCTCCAATAAAATTCTTACCGGCCCCTGGGAATCCAACATGCCCTTGGGAGCAGTGGCAAGACAATTTTCAAGTGTATTTAAGAGCAATAGGAGGTGCAAAATTTAATGATGATCAGAAGGAGGCAACCCTGTTGCACTGCATTGGTACAGAAGCATTGAGAATATTCAGGTCATTGCCCGATCTAGAGTATGATGAGGAAACATGGGGTGAAGCATCAAGTGGATCTAGAAAGTATGATATAGCAGTTGCTAAATTGAATAAACATTTTGGAAATAAGTCCAACATTGTATTGGAAAGATACAGGTTTTTCACAAGAAAACAGGGCAAAGAGGAGAGTATTGATTCATATTTGGCTGCGTTGAGAGGATTAATGGCCACATGTGAATTCACCGGGGTTACGGATGAATATTTGAGAGATCAGATAGTGTTGCATGTGGCCGATCCGCGCATTCAGCAACGCCTATGGCAGGCGAAGAATCCTACATTAGAAAAAACTGTTGAGATAGCCAGGTCAATTGAAATGGGTGAAAAATGTATGAGAGACGTTCAAAGTAAACTGGAATATACTGGAATTAAGTCAGTCCAAGAGATAGATGATGAACAGCATAACACCCAAGAAGAAAAATTGATTGCCATGGTTAAGAGGATGGTCAGGTCAGATGCAACTAGTGGATACAGACAAGACGGAGGAGGTGCATTCAAGCAAAGTAATAGATGTACATATTGTGGATGGTACAAACATGAAAATACGGAAAAGGATTGTCCGGCAGTCTCGGCAGAGTGTTTTAGGTGTGGACATACAGGACATTTTGGAAAGATGTGTCGCAGCAACAGAGGGAGAGGCAGATATAATGGCAGATTTGGTAGAAATACTGGTCGACTTTATAGAAGCAGAGGTGCAACTACGATGGGTGTGAGAGCTGTGGAGGAAATTGCTGGTCCAAGTAACTTGATAGCAATAACGGATCGGGCTGAAGATAGAGTTCAGATACTTACTGTCACACCAAGAGATAATGGTGTAGGATCTTGGGTTCCTATGGATATTGATGGTATAACTTTACAAGTGATGGTGGACACAGGTTCTCCACATACTATGGTCGATGTACAGACATATGTCAATGTTTTAAAGAAGAAGATGGAAGACCTACAGATGACAAACACCAGAGCAACAGGTTATGGAAAGACACCTATTAATATTGTAGGTTGTGTTTGGGTGAAATTGAAATTTGAAGGGCGCAAAACCTACTGCAGACTGTATGTGGCGGAGAATGGTTTTTCAGTAGTAGGATGGTGGGAGCAAGCTTCATTGAATATCAAGATTCATCCAGGAGAGAGTGTACCCATTCTTTGTATTTCTGAGAATGTTTGTGACACTGCAGAGAGTTTGGCAAGAACTTTTCCAAAAGTCTTCAATGACAAAATAGGTTTGCTCAAAGGCTTTGAACATCGCATTATTCTCAAAAGAGGTGCGACACCTGTTGTACATAAAGTGAGAAGTATACCCATCGGCACCAGAGATGCATTAAAGGTTGAACTAGAAAGACTGTGCATGCAAGATGTCATTGAGCCAATTGAGAGTTCGGAGTGGTTATCGCCTATTGTATTAGTTAAAAAAACAGATGGATCTATCAGGATGTGTGTCGATTTAAGAGACTTAAATGCCAACATATGGGTAGATCGACATCCTTTACCGAATATTGGAGAGATGTTGTCCACCATGAGTCCTGCAAAGTATTTTACGACTCTGGATTTGTCGTCGGCCTACCATCAGGTGGTACTTGAGGAAGGATCTAGACATTTGACTTCTTTTGTAACGTCGTTGGGAGCCTTTAGGTACAAGAGAATGCCTTTTGGGTTAGCTTCGGCTGCTGCAGTATTCCAGAGGTTAATGCATCATCTGTTTGAAGGTTTACAAAGAGTATATTACTTCCAGGACGATATCTTGGTGTCAGGGATGTCTCAAGAGGAGCATGATGCAAAATTGTTAGCTGTTCTGCAAGTGTTACAGCAGAAAGGAATGACACTCAAAATTGAAAAGTGCAAAGTAAAGAAAAACGAGGTGACATACTTGGGACATCGCATAAATGCCAATGGCATCATGCCTAAAGAATCATTGGTAGACACTATTCTCAAAATTCCAGAACCAAATAATAAAGACCAGCTGAGGAGTTTTTTTGGGACTCACAGAATACTATTCCAAATTTATTGATCACTACTCTGATAACACTGAAAGTATGAGGAATTTAATGTGTAAAGGAATGAAGTTTAAATGGTCTGAAGAATGCAAAAAAGAATTTGAACAGATAAAGACTATGATTAATAAAGCACCGGCTTTGAAAATGTTTGACTCGGGTGCCAGAACAAGGATAGCAGTTGATGCGAGCAATGTAGGCTTAGGTGGTGTTTTAGAACAAGTTCAAGATGGTGAAGTTGTTCCCATTGCGTTTGCATCAAGGACATTAAGAGGTGCTGAGAGAAGTTATTCGACAATAGAAAAGGAGGCTCTTGGAGTCAAGTGGATATTAGAACATTTTAAAAGTCTCATTTGGGGCATTCCTGTGGATGTTAGAACAGACCATAAGCCTCTTGTTCATGTTTTGAACTCGAGAAATTCTCACATGATGTCTCCGCGCATAAGAAGATGGACTTTGATTATTATGCAATTCAATGTGACCATAAAGTACACTCCGGGAAGGAACAATGTGGTAGCGGATTGTTTTTCCAGATTACCATGTGAAGGTGTTGTAGATGACTGTGAGGATGGGCAAGTGTTAATGGAGGAACAGAACATGGATTGTATTATAGCTCAAGTACATCCTAGCTTCTCAAAAAAGGAATGGATAGAAGCAAGGGACAGTGACATTGAACAAGAAATGCTGAGGAAAGCTATTGAAGCTGGTTGGAGAGATACTGATGACAAGTTAAGGTCCTGGGAAAGACTTAAGGATGAGTTGTCCAGTGATGAAATATGTGTTTATAGAGGAGATCGTATAATACCCCCGTCAGCTTTAAGGAAGAGGATCATGGACATTGCCCACGAGGGCCACGTGGGTAGAATGTTGACTAAAAGAAGAGTAAGAGAGGCTTACTGGTGGCCCAACATGTGGGGTGATATGGAAACCCTGGTTAGGAATTGTACCGCTTGTGCTGTAAGCGATAAGAGCAAATCCATACGGTCGACTCCAGTACAACCTGTGAACATTCCTGTTACTGTTTGGACAAAATTGGCTATTGATATAGCTGGTCCATATGAATCTTTGGAGTCTCAAAAGATCTATCTTATAGTGTTGGTTGACTATACATCCAAATGGGTGGAGTGTGGCATCGTAGAGGAGTCGGTGTCAGCTGTTAAAGTTGTGAAGTTCTTGGATGAAATTTTTAGTAGAGAAGGAGACCCGCAAGAAATTGTGTCAGATAATGGAGCCCAGTTCATGTCGTCGGAAATTCAAGGATTTCTAAAGGACAGATCTATTAAACACAGTACTACAGTGTTGTACCACCCAATGGGTAACGGTCTTGTAGAAAGAATGAACCGTTTCATTAAAGGAATTATACAGTTAGCTAGTGTAAATGGTTTACCATGGAAGGAGACACTTAAGGAAGCTCTCACTAAATATAAAGTTACGCCGCATTCAATAACTGAGGAAGTACCATTCAAGTTGATGAGAGGAAGACTTTCCACAAATAGGTTGAGGCCTGCTTGGATGATGAGCAATGAAAGTAGAAAAATAAACATGGATGACATTGTTGACAAAGTGAAAAGAAAACAAGAGAAGTATAAAAGTTATTATGACAAGCATAGGAATGTCCAAGAGAGTAAAATAAAAGAAGGTGATTTGGTGAGAGTGAGAGAACCAAAACGTGTGATGAAAGGGGAGTCAAGGTTTCGCGCTCCTCAGAGAGTGATGGATTGCTCAAGAAAGTCTGTGATACTAGAGGATGGCAAGAAATGGTCATGTGATGATGTTGTTTTGGCAAAGGAGAAGGAAGTGATGAGATATGGAAGAGATGATTCAGTTGAAGTTGAGAATTTCAAGGATGGTTTTGATGAACCCAGCGTATTGGTTAAAGGAAGGTCACAAGGGAAGGATGTACAGGAGAATTCAAGTGAAGGAAGAAATGACAGTGTTCAGTCAGGATCAAGATGTAGGAAAAGAATATGGAATTACAAACAAGACTATGTATATTATTGAGAAGTTCACAGTTGGTGACATGATCCAAGACTGGCTGTATATCTAAAATCTGGAAGATCTTGTATCCTTTATTGGTATAGAAATGTTAAGATAAAATGTTATGTTTTTTTTATACATTATAAGGTGTCTCTAGTTAAATTTAAAATATAATATTATATAATGTTATTTGTGTGTTTAGGTAGGGAGATGTGAGAATGTTATGTTACTGTTACTATGGTGACATCTTCGTGTATGATTCCAGAATGTTGATGGCATCATACACGAAGATGTTGCTTTGGTGAAATTGGCCGCTCGGGGGCTCCCCCGAATAAATCTACATTACTTAATATACAATGTTATACGTCTTTATTGTACAACGGAAAACACTACATCAAGAGGTCACAAACAAATTGATATGGAGGTAGTAGTAAAAAAGAGTGAAGAAAAAACAAGCCAAATATAAAGAGTACAACAATACCAGTAAATGTGTAGCAGAGAGTGAGACTAAAGAAGGCGATTGGATTCATGTAAGAGAGCCTTAGAAAGTGCTGAAAGGTCAATCTTAATGTAGGGCTCCTCAAAGAGTTGTGAAGTCATCAAGAAAATCTGTGATATTAGAAGATGGCAAGACATGGTCGTGTGATGATGTGGTACCGTCGGAGGAGAACATGTCACTGGATGAGGATTGTATTGTGGAAAAATCACAGGTGGTTGTTAGGAGTTCCAGAGACCCCTGTGAGAAAGGTGGCATGTCACCTAAAAACAGAAAAATCCTACAAAACTTCAAGAAAGACTTTATTTACTATTAGACTTTACGAAATAAATTCATTTCCACTATGATGATGTTTCAACTCAACATCTGCTGCTCCTGAGGTGCAGACTGTAGTTCCAAGATTCATATCCTTTATGGAAATGTATGCCGTGTTCCCATTCCACTCAAGTTTTCTTGCCCCTGTTTCTCTCACCCTTCCCCAACCCATTCCCACTTTCATTATTCTTTTTCTGTTCCTTTTGGGTGTTATGTAAGGGGCGATGTTATGTTTATTGGTTACTGAGTTGTGATGTAACTGCTACGTAGTGCTTTGCTGGAGGATTCCAGAACTATGAGAGTTGAAAATATCAGAGGGTGCACCCACCGGGGGGGCTCTCATTAAATAAATACTTAAATAACAAGCTAATCAAATCGTGATGGTGGCGACTTATTTATATGAACATATTTGGCTCACTGATCCCTTTGGTCTGCTTCCACTAATTGATCTTCTACAATCAAAGACTGGCTCTTCTCCAAACACATTCTCTAGTGCGTCCGTGGCGCTGGTTCGCCCCTCCCCTTCTTGCGGTCCCAAGTCTAACTCTCCTCCAATAATTGGAGCTCCGTGTTGACGCGCTCTGTTTCTCTTTACCCCGCCTCCCATGTTAGGCCAATCACAGGCAGGCATTGTGACGTTAGTATTACCCGGTGCCAGCTTTAAGTTTTCATTGCCCCCACACTCTTCTATTATAGAGCGTCCGCTGTCACGGCGCTGGGATGTCACCGTCTCGTCGTCGACGCCCCTCTCTGGGTTCTCAGTTGCCCGCTGGCACAGCGGGGCCCCGTCCCCGTTCCAGTCTACGCGGCCTCGGCCTTTCTCTCGGTTTCCTGCTTGCGGCGGCGCTGTTGCTGCGTGTTTACTTGTCCGTGGAGAGCGGCCCTGCTCCCGGAGCTGCCCCTGGTGTGAAGGAGGTGAGGCGGTTGGGGGTGATTGGGAGAGTAATTATCCCGGCTTCCTACGGGAAGGAAGACTTTACCGGGTGGGAGCCGAGGTGAGGGGCATGTTGTGATGTACGTTTTCCTCTCTGAGCTATGCCAGTATTGAAATGTGCATTCTCTGTTGTGATCACACTCCCAGTGAGATGTCCCATCTGCAGGATATGCCCTGTCCGCGGAATGTACCTTCCTTTTTGTAAGATGCCTTGGTGTGTGAGATGCAGGGTGCCAGGGTCTCGGTGAATTGTCCTCCTCTGTGATCCTACTTGTAGTAATGCGAGCTGGCCGTGTGTTACGCGCCTTCTCTGTAGAGTGGCCCATCCGAGTGATGAGACATCTATGTGGTGCCGATTGCTTGTCAGGTGCGTACTTGCCATCACTGCATTGTGCCATTTTTGTGGAATGTATGTACCTCTCAGTTTTAGGAGCTCATCGTTACCAAGGTATCCTTTCTGTGTTATGTGCCCATTTTGCTGAGCCACCCCTCCCGAGGTAAGAGTCTCCTGACCCCTACCAGCATTATTTCCCACCCAAAAATGCCGAGATTGTGCTTAAAAGCACCCAGAGCGCACTCGGCGCTGTCCCTCTGCCCTGTCCCTCTGCCCATGCCTCTGTCCCTTTGAGATTGCCCCCCCCCCAGCCCTGATTGGTCCGCCTCCCCCACATCAAAGACACTTCAGGGCCTGCGTGGGTCCGCCCACGCCTCCGATAATTGAAAGAAAGAAAGCCCTCTGCCTGGCAGCCCCTGCGACGGAGGGCCCCCAAGGCCGAGGGCGGCTCCGACATAGGCAGCTCCAGGGTGTGTCTGCAGGTGTCCGCAGGGGACGCCAAGGAAGCCAGCAGCTAACAGACACCAACAAAAACTGTGAGTGTGGCATGGGTGGGGAGCAGAGCAATTACTCTACTCCAGAAAACCACTGCCACTCTATCTTACCTCCCAATAACATAGAGTGCCATAATTTTAGCATGTCCACACTCAGATAGAATTGTAAATATTAGCATGTCCATACTTAGAATTGTGAACACAATTAGCCTGCGTCGCATGTAGATGGAATTGTAAATATTAGCATGTCCACACTCAGATAGAATTGTGAACATTAGCCTGCGTCGCATCTAGATAAGATTATGAATGTTAGCATGCCCACACCCAGACAGAGCCCTGAACATTAGCCTGCGTCGCATCTAGATGGAATGGTGAACATTGGCGTGTCCACACTCAGTTAGAATTGTAAATATTGGCATGTCCACACTTAGCTAGAATTGTGAACATTAGCCTGCGTCACATCTAGATGGAATTGTAAATATTAGCATGTCCACACTCAGATAGAATTGTGAACATTAGCCTGCGCCGCATCTAGATAAGATTATGAATGTTAGCATGCCCACACCCAGACAGAACCCTGAACATTAGCCTGCGTTGCATCTAGATGGAAGTGTAAATATTGGCATGCCCACACGTAGATGGAATTTTGAACGTTAGCCTGCGTCGCATCTAGATAGGACTTTGATTGAAGGATAGCATGCCCGCGCCTGGATGAAACTTGAATGTTAACATGTGCCACACTTAGAACTGTGAACACCAGCCTGCACCGCCTCTAGATAGGACTGTGAAGGCTTACAAATGCCACACTTAGACAAAACTGTGAATGTTAGCATGCTAAAAGTCTGGTAACCCACTAACCAATATAACCTCAAACTCTGCATACTTATCTCACCCAAAAACTCACACAACCATCTCTCGCACCTCAAGCCGCACGCACTTCACAACACTGCAACAACACATAAGTCGGAGCAACAGCACACACGGACTGACACCGATCCAATACCTGCACCAAAGCTCAGCACCCGGTGTATACCGAGTTGAAGCTGCCAACAGAACACCACTCCTCTCACTATCCTACTCCCCCCTCACCTTACTAACCCATCCCACCTTATCGTTTGCAGATCCGCCAGAGCGCCTGGGGACCAATTCCGTTGGTGACGGTGCGCGGTACAAATATCTTTAACATTTAACTTACATTAAGAAGCACTATGTATTGCTTATGTGCCCACTTTTTATTTATTGATATAGTCCGTGGGGATCAAGGCGCTGGTTACACTGATTAGTTACAGAGATACAAAGTCTGAAGTTGTTTGGTAGCGACCAGTCTTTTAGCGTGTTTATTTATTTATTGCTTGCTTGTTCAGCGCGTATACAATAAGAATATATTGTTTCAAAGCGCGCACATGGCAGGAGGGGAAACGCATTACAACACCATATTTAAGAGCATCGGGGGAATAGGGAGAGGAACGAACCTATGCCTTATGAGTATGAAGAACTCAACTACATGTAACAGCGCCGCAATGCCTTGGGGTTGCGTGTGCTAGACAAATGCCAAATAAATAAATAATGTGCAGAAAGGAAGAGGGGGGTTAAGTGCTGGGGAGTCGGAGCTTGTGGGTGAGTCATGGACAAAGTGCTATGAGTGAGTGCTACTGGGCCTAGGCCGCATGAGGTGTAAGTGCAAGTCTCCAGAGCAGAGGGTGTGCAGATGCAAAGTGCTGTGGATAGAGAGGAGCTGTGAAGAATTTGGTGTGGGAGGTCAAGGCCCCAAAGATACATAAGGGCCAAGGGTACTGATTCAGCAACTGTAGGATTAGCAGAGGAGGGAAGGAAGAGAAAAGTCTTCAACAGCTTCCGGAATTTGAGAAGATCCTGCTCAAGGGGAAGGGGGAGGCTGTTCCAAAGGAGGGAACAAGCGGGGATAAGTGAGCGACCCCCCTGTCCTCTGTTTAGCGAAACGCTTTACACACAACTAATTGGTGCCAGAAGAGTGAAGTGGTCTAGAGGGAGAGTATTTAGTGAGATAAAGTTGAAGATAGTTTGGTCCCCGGGCCCAGACAGCCCTGTGGATGATGCAGAGGGATTCAAATTGAATCCGTGCAGCAACCGGGAGCCAGTGAATTTAGTGCAGGAGAGATGCGGTCCTTGGGTTTAAGGCCAAGGATAAGTCTTGCTGCCCTATTCTGGATAGGCTGAAGTCAGGGATCAAGTCCTAAACATTAAAGTGGGGGGGACTCGTCACCAAACGCAATGGGATGCGATGTCACCAGAAATTAGCATATCAAGGTAAAATTGCCCATTTGATTAAATTGGCTTTGTATAACCACCCAAATTGCACAGGCTGAATGGCATTTGCCTTTCATAAAATTAACACACACACAAAACCAGGAGAGGATATTTTCTTCTAATAGTGTTTTTGAAAACTTTAAAAGGTGTGCATGTTTTAAACTCCAAGAACCTATACAAATTTTTCCATGGAACTTGCAGTACCAGCATGAGACATTTCACCTTTAGTTTGTTCTTTTTTTATAGGGTAATATAGTGAAGTGTCTGGCCTGCAAACCTGACGACTGTGGTTTGATCACGATCACTGAGGTCGACTTTATTTCGTAAACTCAAAGAGGACCTTCAATGTTTCTCATTTTAGCTGGGCGGGACTGAGTGTACCCTCGACTTCAACCCTGGCTGAAGGGGTCAGAGAGTGGAAGAAGGAAGATTCAGGAAGCGGCTGTTACAGTAGTCCAGTCTAGAGAGAGAACAAGGGCTTGAGTTACATTGAGAAAGGTAGAATTCCTTTGAGAAGGAAGAGCTGATAGTTCGACTTCGTGGCAATGTCCTGAGTGTGGGGGCGGAAGGAGAGGGAGGAGTCGAAGATGACTCCAAGGTTTTTGTCTTTAGTTGAAGGCGCAGGGGGAGAGCCCAAGGAGGAAGGCCAGAGTGGTAGTGGACCCTGGGCAAACAGCAGAGTCTTGTGAAACAGCAGAGTCTTGAGAGGTGTTTCCTATACGTCCAGTAGGATTGGTCTGGGGTGTGATGAGCGGTGTGTATATTCTCATCTAGGTGCGTCCTGTTGGCTATTCCAACTCTTCTGTGTACTGTGCATTGCTCCCACTCACAACGATCCTGTACTGTCTGTGTGATGTGGTCACTCTGTGTTGTACATTTATTTTGGTTAGATGTGCCCACTTTCAGCGATATGATGTCGCAGTGCCGGTGTCTGACCCGTGGTGTTTGTGTCTCCCTTCAGGCTCGTCACAAGCCCAGGAAGCTTACAGGACCCCAGGTGAAGCAGCTGGTGTCGCAGGTTGATCTGACGCGCCTTTGGACAGCCAATCTTCAGCCCATGCTAATCGAGAGGTATCCGGGCACACCAGGAAGCCGCCTCGTCCAGAAGGTGAAGCTAGGAGCAGCCTATTGTGTTTAACCCTCAAAGTGAAGTAATCGTGTCTCTGTCAGAGCACGACTCTTTCGGGCTGTGTGTTTTTTGTGCAATATCGCCAAAGCATTCTGTGAAGCTCTTAGCACTTTTTTCCATAGCATCTTAATCGAGCATTATAAAGCGAGTGGTTCTACATTTGTTTGAAAATCCTAAACATGTTTTCTGTGTTGAGCCTGACGGTCTTGTGGTGGCCGAGGGATGGGGGTCATGCAGTCGGGCAGTGTGAGAAAGGGTGCGGAAAACGGTGAGACCAGAAAGACCCAACACCAGCTCACAAGCAATTACAAGCGGCCAATGACGTACCTTGGAACACACAGACCATGCACATCCAGATACGGCCGGTGCGAGCACGCACCCATACATGCAGAGTGTACATACCTGTTCATACTAGAAACCTTTACAAATAAACAACACTACTGCCCTGCCGGCAGTGGCATTTATTTGTACGGGTACACTGATTTGCCATATACTGCAGTGCTGTTCTATATCCAGATACTCTGGTTTTCCCCTTGCGTGGCTCGTATTACAAGCAGGACGTACACGTGGTCTTGAAAAAGCTCCTTGCGAAGTGACCACTTTGGCTTTGCTTTGAATCAGACTTTTTCTACTCAGTAGACAACTGTGCGGTTGGAGTCATCTTGATTCTGCATGCCCGGTGTTCCCAGTCTTCGCTACTTGCAACATATCCCATGATTTATTATGAAATCTTAGATAAGCCTCTCAGTCCACTTTTCCTTCCTCCCACGTGCTTCCGCGCACACAGGGAACTACAACGGATGAAAGGGTGTAGTATTTATGTCAGGCAGCAGGGAAGCAGGAGGCACGCTGACAGAGGGAAGTAGAAATGTGAAGTAGCTTTATTGTTCCAGGGTTCAGATATCAAAGGGCTAATGGAGTAGACGATCTGAGCGATGGATACTAATCGGAATCCACGGTCTTGCACAGCAACAATTCTGCCCATTTATAGTACATGTCCCAAATATAATTACCTTAAAACAGTGTAGCTGGCACCTTACTATGACCCTCTAGGAAGAGACATTCGTTGCTGCTCCTTTGCCATATACAGCAGTGGTTTTAACCCTTTCTTTCTTATTACGTCTTAGCTCATCCAGGATCGTCTGAGTGCACTGAGCGCTGGGTGGAATGTACAGCTGAACTCTTTTGAATCCGACACGCCCCATGGCCGTTTGCACTTCACTAACATTATTGCCACTCTCGATCCTGTTGCTCGCCGACGTCTTGTAATCGCCTGCCATCGTGACTCCAAGTACTTTCCACGGGATCAACTGGGCCGGGCGTTTGTGGGTGCCTGCGACTCGGCTGTGCCATGTTCGATTATGTTGGAGATGGTGACTGCTATGGACCAAGAGCTGCTACGCCTTAAGGAAAAGGTGAGCACTGTGAAATGGTAGGCATGATCTCTGTTTTTTTAAATATATATAATTTTGTTTTCTTACTATGTCACGCAGCCTTAGTAACTGGACTGGCTCAAGTGTGACTTAGTTTGTGTATGTAATAAACCATGTAAGTGATGGAGGGCACATTGTGAATGTGCACATTTTTTATCGATTCTTTGAAAGTCCTGCATTGTCTGCCGCTGGTGACAAAGCGTTGCATGGAAGGAATTCCATTGTAACGGGTCAATGAGTGGTTAGGATAATGTGTTACTGAAGTGGGACATGCTAGTGGAAAGAGTGCTCACAGGCACCATGCAGGTAGCATACCTGATAGACTACGTTTTGAATAAGGGAGCTGTTTGTTGCAAACCAGCATACTGTAAATTCAATTCAACCACGTCCATACGTTTCGTGCAATATGCTTATCTCAAGAGGTTTACGGTTTGCGACTCCCGCCTTAGAATTTGTGGAGAAAGTAGACACTCGAGGTGAACAAGTTCGTTTTGATATTAAAATGGAGCTAATTGCAAAGCGCAGTTGAAGTATATTTAGCACATCTTGATTAGTAAAAATGGTTTGTGTTTAACTTGATGCAAACGTGACATGTAAACTAATAAGCGGGTAGAATAATTAAGTGCGCTAATGTGCACTGGAAACCTGTTTATTGTTAATCTAGAGTGAAGAATCAGTGTCTCGATTACTTAATGTAAATCTTCGTTAGTCCTACTCTTCCCTTGTCACTATACCTACTTCTGAGGTAATGACCTCCATATCATGAATCCATTTTTATTTTTAACATATTCTGTGTTCCGTCAAGCGGAACAGCCGTAGTGTGCCATAAAACAGTATGTCCCATTTCATCCCACTTAAGTGTAGGAGATGCAAGTCATTATTGTTACAGGGGAAAGTAAGACTAACTTACTGTTAAGTATTCAAATGCCGTAAAAAGATAAAGGGCTTCATTACACGGATGGCGGTGGATCAAGGTGCTATTAGCACCTTGCTCCATGCCGGTAAAATACCGGCACCGCCTTGGTGGAAAGGGGAATTACCGCCCTATTCCAAGGTTGGCAGGGCGGTAATTCCCCTTTCCCCCATTGCCCTTCCCCATTCCCATTTTTGCCCCATAGGGCTCTATGGGAATGGGGAAGGCGCTAATTACGGTGCCGCAAATTGCGGTACCGTAATTAGCTCCCTGGTCCCTTTGCGGGTTGGTTTTTAACGCGTGCAAAAAGCAGGCGTTAAATTCTCCAACCTGCAAAGGGACCTCGTAGTAAGGCGGTAAGGGTTTACCGGTACCGGTAAACCCTTACCGCCTACTGTGTAATGGGGCCCATAGACTGGCAAAAGCATGCACACCTCGAGTTTCAATACTAATCAAAAACGATGAGTGTAGACTAATTGCTTATACTTATGGACAACATCAATATTGTTAACAAATAGATATTCATTTGGTTGGGGGCAGAGGGGGTGCAAGAAAACGTAATTTTCATGTAGGGTCCCTTTTTACACTTGAAGCTTCAGTCATTTTGCAATTCTTCATGCATTTTAACTGGATTCAATGTTAATGATATACTCTCACCTTACTTTCCTGTGCATGTCATTTTTCGTTTATCATGAGCATTGAATTCAGCTAAAATACACGAAGAATTACAACATTGAACAAAGCTTAAAATGTTAGGAGGGACTTTACATGAACAAAGCAATGTTTTCGGGCACATCCACCCCCTCCTCTCCCTCCCACCCCCTCCATGAATATGTATTTGATGATAACAATTTTGATGTTTTTCATTATTTGAGATAAATGTGTAATAATATATAGTAAGTAGTTCTTCTGCAGACATTATTTTTATGGGTTTTTGATTGAGTAATGAAGACATTACCACAGTGTTGCTCTTCACTGGTGAAGAACACCTAATTCTGAAGAATGTATAACATGCCTGTACACAAATGTTTCTAGGCGTGACAAGACAAGGTATGACAAAGGGTAACAAAACGAACAAACAATCTTACTAGGCCTTGTAGCATTCAGATTGTGCAAGGAGAAGGGAGAGAAGTGCCAGGCAGAGGGAAAAGGAGAGTGCAAAGCTCAAGTAAGTGCTCCCGGGGTGGCCGGTTCTAGATAAATGCAGGAGGCCATGGACTGTAGGGTTGCAGATTCAGTCCCTAGTGTGCTGGAGGCAGCGTGATGGAGTCTGGTCTCCATAAGGTTCAGAGGGAGGCCAGGTAACCAGTAAGTGCAGCAGACAAAGAGCATCAGCAGGGGAGAGAGAAATCAGAAGCGAAAAGGAAGGTCTTGAGTTGCTTTTCAGAACCTGCTCAAGTTTGAGAGGGGCATGGAGGCTGTTCCAGAGGGAGGCAACAGCTGAGGAGAGGGAGCTAAAGTCCACCCTTTTTGCCTGGAGAAGCATCTGACCCTCGGAGATTGGAGGTGGATGAGCAGAGGGCTCTAGAAGGAAAGTGCTTAGGAGAGAGTTAGATGTGGTGTGGTCCCTGGCCCCTGAAAGCCTTGTGGAGAATGTAGAGGGTCTTAAACTTGATCCTCGGAGCCAGTGGAGAGATTTCAGTGCTGGAGATATACATTTCCTGGGTTTGAGGCCAAGGACAAGTCTCGCAGACCTGTTCTGGATTAGTTGTAAAGGGCAAAAAATAGAGGCAGGCAGATTTAGAAATAGGCTGTTGCAGTAGTCCAGCCTAGAGAGAACCAGGACTCTGGAGACAGTGAGCTTTGGGGGGAAAGTGAGAAAAGGACAAATACTTCTGAGGAGGTGCAGCTGGTAGTGGCGCTTCTTAGAGATGTCAGGAGAGAAGGATAAGGGTGGAATCGCAGATACCAAGGTTTTTTGCCTCGCATGAAGGCGCAGGCAGAGGGCCCATAAAGGGTGGCCAGAGGGAAAGCGGGAGCACGGGATCTCCGTCTTACTTGCATCCAGGCAGAGATTGTTAGAGGCACATCATTCCTGTAACCCTGTAACTTTAGAACCATTAATGGTGCAACTATGTAACTATGTAATCACGCAACTTTTAAGTCTGTCTCTTTCAATATCAAGTACAGCGCCTCGCGCTATACAAATTTCAAAATAAATAAATGCATTCCTGAATCACAGACACTCGAATGAGTGTGAGGAGAGGAGGCAGAGAGGAGCCTGAAGGGGAGCCGAGTGCCATCCGCCTAATACTGAAAGTTAGAGAAGGTAGAGATGAGATGGGCCAGAAGTTCCAAGCAAAGGTTGAAGATGCAGGGTGAGAGGTTAGAACCCTGGGGAACCGAAGACTTTATTGAACAGGCCACTGACAAATGGACTCAAACCATCAAGTGTTTTTCTTCCACACCCTGTCGCCACTTATTTCCAGAATGAACCAAGTTCACCCTTGCTCATACATGCCAGAACTCAACACCCCTGTAGGGAAGGAGTTCGACCATGGCTGTACATGTTCAAGCAGTAGTGTCTGAAGTGTTTTGATGTGCTTAAGTTGCCACACTACACATTACCTTGATTGATCCGCCCTGTGTTCGATGTAGTCTTTAAACAAATCATTCCAGGAACTGTAACGTAGACGGTCCTATGACCTAAACCGTACAGCACACGCACAGGTTTTGCATTTCTATTTAAATACAATATATCTCCACCTGTCCAACCAGTTACTGGTCAGTTCAGGGGTGTAAGTGCGTGTGGATGCTATTATGCTACGTAGCAAACCAACTATATCAAGGAGCTCAGAAGCTTTTTGGGACCCCTGATTCCAGTTTTAGGTAAATACACAATAACAACGGTAGCAGATCTTCTGCATGTGCAGGCACAAAAAACTGAGAGCCCGATCGCACAATCCTGTGAAGTGATTTTTCGATATATACCGCCATGCATCCTTAGGCACTGATAGAACACATATATGTAACAGCACAGCACTGGTAAAGACACCTCTTTCTTTAAAGAATATCGGAAGGAAAAAGGATTTTACAGTGAACTCCATTCGCATCCCCTGCCTTTAGCCCGAAGAAAAGTGGCCTATGTTCAGTATTTAAACACCCGAGCAGTGGCCTTTACTGTAAAATAGAAGTGTGCCCTAGATCACTCACCGAGACAGTGCTCTCTTTTACATGTGCCAACAAGAATGAGGATAATAGCCATTCAGGAAATGTTGTCCAGCAGAACAGCATGGACCCACAACCTGAACCATTTCCCCATCTGTTGTAATTATTTTCAGGTCAGTAGTTTCCTCTCGCTGGGTCTCACATGAGTATTGTTTAATAAACTATTATATATATATATATATATTTTTAGAAGAATGTACATTGCTCAGTGCAGTTTTGTATCCAACACCTGCATTATATCTTGAGAGAGATCACTAGACCTACACAGAAGAGGGAGGGATAGCTGTATACTCTAATCTTTATTCTGTCAACTGAAATACCCCGTTTTGAGTATCAGCCCCCCCCCTATAACAAAAAATGAGGGGTCGCCCTTTATATTTTTGAAGTCTACGGACTGCCCTTGGTTGCAGGGCCAAGTTAGTTTTTCACACAACTTACTGTAGTAAAACGTGAGAGTCCAACTAACAAAAAGTCGAACCCTACGTTTTCTTACAAACACTAGAATCCATCCTATCAGTAATTATGGAAAACGTGAACATTTATTCATTCACCGATTAAACATTTCCAAAAACTCTTAAATGCACTGTCTCTACTCCACTCAAACCTGGGCCCCACCACTACAATTACTAACACCAACGACCCTGAGCTATTAACTCAAAAAAAGATAAGCTGGTCAGAACAGAACTACATGTGGGTGAGGGGAAACAATGCTGGACTACCTAAAAGCAGGTATAATTCCGGAAAGTCTACAAGTCCGGAACATCCCGAGGATCTTCATTGATAACTCCAGGTTTAAATGAAACTTTAGTGTAGTAGGAAATAAATGCAGCTGTGACTGGATCATCCTAGTCATTGAAACTGTGGAAGAAGAGATGAAACAACAAGGGGCTGATCTAGAAGCATTGGAGAAAAAGATCAATGATGAATCCACAGTTCCGGACGCTAAACTGAAGCTGGAGAAAATTGAAGAAGAAATTAATAAGTTCAGACAATTCAATTTAGAGAAGGTAGGGAAGCTAAAAAAGAAGACATAGAAACCTATAAGTAGAAGACCTACCCCTATCTGAATGAAACCTTGTACAATGAACAGAATAAACCGTGGGGGACTGCAGAACCGTAATGGAAAATCACTTATTGAGAAATTTGTGACATTCTCAGATATGTCCAACACCACCAGTGGAAGTTGATCAAATGGCGGGGACAATGCACCTTCGACCTTGGGCCCCGTCACCCCGGTTTTGGATGCCCAACTGTTTTTTCGGGGCCGGGGCAGCAGAGGAAGGAGCAGGGAACGCCAACAAGGATAATATGGAATGAGGACCCGCCAGTGGAACAGGACGGACCAGAAATGGTAGCTCTGATTCTCAATCTCACGGCACACCAACTATCACAACAGGAAATTGAGATATTCCACAAAGGACTGAATTTTGTACCAACAAAAAGAGCCAACCTTTTCCCCACAAAAGTGGAATGAAGACTTTTTTTCAGAGTACTACAACTTAAATAATTTTTTGGAGACTCTGAGAATGATGGGACGCACATGAAAGCAGAGAGTGTTACTGGCCTAAACCCACTTTCAAATTGTATTCCAGCAACGGCAACCCTCTGCCTGAACCTATTCACTTTTGAGAATAGGATTCTACACGAAACCAAGAAACTTCTAATGAAAAACAACCATGCGAGAGATCATTTAGAAAGAGAAGCGATATGCAAATTGGACAACAATGCTGAGTTCCTTTATAAAACCTGCAAATAAGGGCGGGGGTATTGTGCTATGATATGGCATTTATACCGCGCCTATACACAAGTGTAACAAGGCGCGAAAACCGGTATGATTATAGAGAACAAACATTGAAACTACTGAACAATGTAGACCATTACAGACGTCTCGAGATCAGCCCTATGGAAAGACTCCAAGGAGAGATCGTCCGTCCGATGCAACATGCACTATTGGAAGGGTGGCTCGAGGAAGACGAGAAACGTTTTCTGTGTAAACTACACCCTACAACTCTGGGCTTCTATATATTACCCAAGGTCCACAATAACAGTGAAAAACCACTAGGAGAGACCTATTGTCTCAGCAATAGGATCCATACTGGAACCATTGTCCCAATATTCAGATATTTTTCTAAGACCTTTTTTGTTCTGAAAATGAAATCGTACGTCCGGGAACTGAAATCCTTAATACTCTCTCTACTCTAAATATTGGACAAATGTATCTTTTAGTCACTTTTGCTGTGGAAGCTTTATATACAAGCATTCCCCAAATAGCTAGCATTGATGTAATGCGGACCTAGCATTGATGTAATGCGGACCTATCTAGACCAACGGATCGAGACAAAAGAAAAAGTACCTACAGAGTTTATTTTAGAATGTATCAGGCTAGCCCTCTCTTCCTGTTTGAAGATACTCCCTTCAACCAAATACATGGAACCAGAATGGGAGCCACCTTTGCTCCTGATATATAGCAAATCTACATATGGACAGTTTTGAGAACCAGTTCCTATACCAAGACACAAACCACCTACACAAATCAAAATCTGCAGACCGTATATCGACGATGTCATGATGATTTGAACTGGCAGTGTGAGTGAACTGAACATCTTTCTGGGCGGGCTCGATAGTTGTGACCCATTTCTAAATTCACTGACATAGGACCTACAGGCAGTTGCATTTTTAGACCTCGTAGTGATGAAAACACATCGAGACAACACTATTTTGTAAACCAACAGACAAAAAAACTCCTGCACTACACAAGTTATCACCCCTCGCACCTCAGAACAAACTTTCCGTAGGGACAATTCCTAAGAATCAGAAGGAATTGCTCGGAAAAAATAATATATTATGGGACATGCAGGTATTTTGGAAGAAAAACTGATGGAACAGGGTTATCCAAGGACAATAATAAAATCATCCCAAAAAAGAGCATGTCACACCCCCAGAGAATCCTGCTTGGCAACCCACCAACAAGTACAAGAAGAAAGAATAACTTGTGTGTCAACATACAGCCTGATCAGCAACGCATTAAAAAGAGTTCTCTTAACGAACTGGAACATTCCACAAACACAGACTTCATTTCTCAAAAACCTTGTTTCGCTTTTAAGAAGTCAGATAACCTCAAACAAATGTTGGTACATGCATACGAATAGAAACAACTGGGACTGGGATCCATTCTGAATGTATGGGGACTTCCCCCAGCGGTAGGCCAGAATAATAAATGCGGAAATTGCTCTGTCTCTTCTTTAACCTGTAACATAACAGTGGACTTGTACGGTCTGATGTGGCGATACAAAGAGCTGTACAATTGCAAAACCAAATGGCCCATTTATGCAATCAAATGTCCATGCAATTTCCTGTATATTGGTAAAACAAAAAGTTTGGCAAAGAATCTGTGAACACAGATCCTGTTTGAAAAACAAGGTGCCCGCTAAACCAATGGTGGAACATTTCCAGGCCAAAAAACACAAGTTTGATGAATTTGTGTGGTTTGTTATTTAAACAACACCGGTTCTATCATATGGGGGTGATCGAGATATATGGTTAAGGAAACTAGAGCAATGTTGGATTCAACGCCTTAGCAAAGTTAAAAGCGGTCTGAACACAAGCATTGAATGGAGTCTGTTCCTTCATCCATGACAGTTGTGTTTTTTAACACCAGAACACATGAGCGTGCGCCCAATCATCTGACTGAATGACACTAGACAACTCACTGCTAAAGTTTAGACGTGTGTATTCCTGGACAATGAGTTACCCTTTCATTTGACATTGAGATGTAATTGTTAAATGCATAATAGACTGAACAGTGTGTGTCCATTTAACAATGATCATGTTTTGTAAAAAAGAGTTTCCCGGATAGTGAGTGATCCTCCGCTCTGATACTAAGGTTAACTGATCAATGTACATTATGCTAAATGGAGTTTGTCCACTCAATAATGAAAATGTTTTCCACAAACCCTGAAAGTGATTTGAAAGACAATGGCATAACCAAAAGAATGTGAAATATCCGTCACCAAAGAGATATGCATGTATAATCAAACGCTATATTGAAAATGTTAACACAAGTGTCTTTTGAAATACAACAGATGGAACTGAATGAGTGACAGGTTTTGTCCAAGTAATAAACTATGATCATGGTGCACACATAACCAAACATCTTAGTGATTATTAGAACTACCCTTCACAAAGACACACTTAGAACAATGTAAAGGGTGTTTTTAATAATGCCCTAGTAGTGCATACACAGATCCATTAATCTATTTCCCCATATGTCAGTAGCCATATGGATAAGACAATAAAAGGTGGCTGCCATTATCCTCCAGCACCAGATCATCAGTAATAGAGACAATGGACTAAGCCCCGTTGCTGAGGCAACCATAATAATAATGTTATAGATCCATTGCTGTCTTATCTTTGCCCCGGACGAACACATCGTCTCACTTGCTTCGTTGCAGAGCTTTTTGAAGTAAGTAAAACCCTTGCTAGGCGGCAATGTTTCTTCAAAACCTTCGTTATAATCTTTCCTGGAAATGTTGTTGCTGTTGCATATGTTTTGTATGACAATGGTATCGTACAATATGCACCCAAGGAGTTGCCGATTGATCCGCCCTCTGGTATATGTCTTCTTTAAGCAAACCATTCCAGCAACTCTAATGTAGGCAGTCCTATAACATAAATCTTACAGCACACGCACATGTTTTGCATTTCTATTTAAATGCAATATATCTCCGCTCGTCTGACCTGTTACTGTTCAGTTTGTGGCTGTAAGTGTGTTTAGAGGCTATTATGCTATGTAGTAAATCAACTATATCAAGGAGCTCAGAAGATTTTTGTTACTGCTGAATCCGGTTTTGAAACAAAACACAATAACAACGGTGGCACGTTTTCTGCATGCGCAGTGTCAGAATTGGCAATATATCAGAGTACCTGGTATGGGAGCGGATGGATGGGAGCTCTTGTCCACGTTGTGTAGTCGAAGAATTATCCCTGCCAATGTAACCCTCTGATGAAATAAACCTACAAAGGGATCAATTGATTGGGAGAGATGGGCACCATCTGGAATCGGGAATCGCCTGACACAAGAGGTTGGCAGAAGAGGAACCGGAAGTCTGGAACATAAACAATATCGTTTTAGATGCACGGTGGGTAATAACTGAGCAGAACAATAGAGCCAATAAGTAAGGGTGACCTGAGCAAGAAATAGTACAAGACACTTTTCCAGTTAATGGATACTGGATTAGGAACAGAAGACTTAACTCTAGACGTCCACCTATGAAAACAAGAGGACAAGACTTGAAGAACAAGTAACTCGGAGAGTAAGGAAAGAAAGCAGGGAACAAGGCAACCACTTACCGGTCGTCCAGTAAGGAATCTTTGTGTGACACCACAACGGCAGCGTATTGCCCTAAGAATCAGTACACAGCGAAACAAGGACGTAACGAGGATGACCAAAAGTCTCAAGTCCCAAGGGTCAGCTATACCGATGGCACACGGACGCCTAACGGGTCCTAAGCGCCAGGGATGGAAGTTCCTGCGCTAACTTAGGGCAATACGGAGTGCTGTGATATCAGGTGGATTTGAACGTCCAGATCCGACCCAAGGAAGTGATGGTACAATAACCGGGAAATGGGTTACCTAGTTTGACAATCCTTGTGAGCGACGGTGCAGAAGACAGAGTAGACTTAATCCACAGGATGAGGCAAGTAGTCGACAGTCCAGGTTTGTAGTTTGTGCGGACACAAATCGACAGGCAGAGACTGGTCGTTAATGGTCCGGGTTCGCAGTGTGCGCGGGTAAGAAGTAGATTCAAATCGGCAGGCAGAGGCAGGTCGTCAGCGGTCTGGGTTCATTGTTAGTAGTAGTCAGCGTATGATCAAAAGATCAGATCGAGAGGACAGTGAAACAAGGGTAAGCAAGACCACAAGATATCAGAAAAGCAGAACGTGACAAGGACAGCGCCTGATTAACACAAAATCAGAAGCGCCGGGTTTCAATAACCCGGAAGCTAAATACTCGTTGCCGAGAAACAATGGCTCTGCCCCCGAACACGTACGTTGAAGCAGTTTGAGGAGAACAGCGAGAACAACGGGGAGGAGTCGCCCAAGTA
This sequence comes from Ambystoma mexicanum, assembly GCF_040938575.1. Taxonomy (NCBI): domain Eukaryota; kingdom Metazoa; phylum Chordata; class Amphibia; order Caudata; family Ambystomatidae; genus Ambystoma; species Ambystoma mexicanum. The sequence continues at coordinate 944,713,738 of NC_090923.1, forward strand.
CGAGCATGGCACTGTGAACCAGGAAACAAGGTGAGTTTTTATTGGCAGTGGACCACAATGAATAGGGATCTGGTATCTAGTACCTCGCGTAGTTGTGTCTTGGCGAGGCCGAGCACGTACATTGGTGGAATGTCCAGTGGGTAACAACCATCCCGAGGATGGAATCCTGACACGCAGGCACTAATAACTGGGAGCACACAATCCGGTGAAGTGATGTTTGAAAAAAAAAATATATATATATATATAATTTGAGCAAGCGGCGAGTAATGCCGCGAAACGCGTCGACTGTTTGTTGGGAAGGCCGAGATGCAAGACGGCTGATATATGTTTATGCCAACCTTTAACCAATAAAGAGGTTACAAAGATATGCTGGTAGCGATTTAATTTCTGAAGCATCATTTGAAGGCGAGTGCCCCTCGAATGACTGACGACAAGTCAGTTTCATGGATAATATATATATATATATATATATATATATATATATATATATCGGCATGCATGTTGGGATAAACTTCCCACAATTAGCCAACATACTTAGGCACTGATAGAACGTGTATATGTAACAGCACAGCACTGGTAAAGGCACCTCTTTCTTTGCAGCATATTGGAAAAATATCAGAAGGAAAAAGGATTTTTCAGGGAACTCAACTCCCATCCCCTACCCAGAATCTAACATATTCTGGCCTGAATTTTGATACTTTGAAAGCATCTCGCACTGTACACTTTATGGTACTACTATTGCCAATGTTGCCAAGTTTGACGCATCCTAGCACGATATTTCAGATCCAGGGCTCATATTGTGCATTATGCACTTTATCATTTAAAAATGTGTATCATTGCAGTCATGATTATATGCATTTTAATGGCATGCCACACTTTTTCAGTGTCATGGTTACATGGATTTCAAGGGTATACCCGATAATGTCACGCACGATGCACTTTATTCCAACAATATTAACGAACGCTGCTAAACTTAATATGCACTTGAGTGCCATGCCCGACAGCCTATGCACGATGCACTTTATTTGCACAACAGCAATTAATACTGATATACTTAATGCACTTTCAAGAGTTGATATAACCACAGGATTCATCCCTGTGCACTATGCACTTTACCATGGGACAGTCAATGGCTGACACTATGCCAATATGCCTTTTATTGTGTAGAAATGGCCACATCATTTGCGCATAATTATTTTTCACTCTCTTGAATGGAATTTCAATCAATCGGGTGTAATCACTGTGCTGTACATGGGCGTCCTCAGCATAGCGCTGTAATATATAGTTAACATTGTGCATTTTACAAAAAATGGATTAGCAGAGCTAATTTCTCCATTGGCGTCCACCCGGACCACATCTTAACTGCTTCAAAAAACTCACCAACATATCGTGCGACACACATGTTGTTTTTCAATGCAGGCACGTCCTAATATGGCGGAGGGCATTATTCCTGTCAAACCTATACAATACGTTCTAGTCATCAGAAATGGAAAATGTAATCTGAAATGCATATAAATAGACCAGCACACACACTGATCCACACAATCTGACGAAGTCCAGGCCGCCAGGGTGAAACGCGTAGTTGCTATTATTCTTCCATCCATCCTTGTTTGTTTGTTTGTTTATTTGGTAATGCACGCCAAACCCTTAGGTAGCTGGGCGCAATAGTGTACACAAGAAATCTTAAACTTCGTTACCGTAATTTGGCATGAGTGTATAAAAACACATAGGCAAGAATATATACAAGTGTGTAAACAAAGCATATGTACAAGTAAAGGGCATATCTTGGGATGTCCAGGGCACTCTAGCAAGTTTATCTACATAGACAGATGTACAAATAGCTTTATAAGTCAGGCTCATAAATCTAAGTATCGTATATGGGCAGGTAGGTCATGATGCATGCTCAGTTACCTCAAGTACGGAGTATATCATGGGAGCAGAAGGTTCAGTGTGGGCCAGGTGTAGTAGACTAGGTATCAGTCAGGTTATGTGTCGTTGGCGCGCAGCCATTTAAGTATCTTGTGTCTGAATTTAGGGTACGGTTGTTCAGTTCTGAGGTCGAGTGGTAACTTGTTCCGGCTTTGACAGGAAAACTAGTTCCGCCTGCAGTCGAGCGTTTGAACCTAGGAGTCTCTAATTTAAAAGTGTTAGCAGATCTCGCGGGACGGGTAGAGGTTTTCCTAGAGATTTTTTCCACTAGGTACGGGTGAGCTAGGTTGTTCAGACATTTAGATGTGAGGGAAGCTGTTTTGAGGAGGATTCTGTCAGTGATCTTCAGCCATTTAACCTCTTTCCTAAATTTGGTGATGCGCTCTCTATGGGGGATGTCTAATGCTGCTCTCAAGGCCTTGTTCTGCAGTCTTTGAATTTTGTCTGTGATGTATTTATTGGCTCCTGAATGCAGGGCATTGCAGTAGTCTAGCCTAAACATAATAAGAGCATTGGCTAGGGTGATGCAACTAACACTGAGAGGTGCGGTCTGGATGCACGGATGAGTTTGCAGGTGTAAGTGGTAGAGGAGGCAAGTGAGTTGACTTGCTTCTTGAGAGTAAGGGAGGAGTCCAGATAGAATCCAAGGGTTTTAACCACAGACATCACCTTGATAGGGTTATTATCAATATTGAAGGATGTGTAGTTTGGGCTTAATATTTGGATGTTAGCTTCAGAGCCTAAGATTAGTATCTGTTTTATCGTCATTCAGGCAGAGGTCATGGGAGGCCATGGAGGCCATCCATGCCTGAATGAGGGTGTAAATCTTATTCACCAAGGCTGAGTCTGCCTCGAAGTCACCGAAAGGGGTATGAGGATCTGGGTGTCGTCTGCATAGTTCGTGTAGGTGACACCCAGTCTGTCCAACTTGTTAAACAAAGGCTTGGTGAAGATGTTGTACATGGTAGGGGAGACGCAAGATCCCTGTGGGACACCGCAGGTTATTTTGATGGGGTCTGCAGAGTCAGATGTGGAGAAGACTCGCATAGTGCAATTCACTAAAAAGGATTGGACCCAGGCTATAGCATCTCCAGTGAAGTTGGCGGCAGATCTGAGGTGGTTGCATAAAACTGCATGGTCCACCAAGTCGAAAGCTGCCGGCAAATCCAGTAGGAGGAGCAAGGCTGTTTTTCCATTGTCCTTTAGTTCCTCAATTTGAGTCTTTAGGTCTAGCAGAGCTGTTTCCGTGCCATGGAGTGGGTGGAAGCCAGATTGCCGTGAGCCAAGCAGGTGGTTAGCTTCCAGGTAATCCTGGATTTGTATGTAGGCAGCTCTGTCTAGGATTTTAAGTAAAAATGGCACGGTGGAGATGGGTCTATAGTTGGTAGGGATAGTGGGGTCCAAGGTTTGTTTTTTAAGTAGTGGGAGGACCCAAGATTCTTTGAGGTTGGTGGGTACCGTGTTGGATTTAAAGGAAGAGTTTGTCAGCTTGGAGATAAAGGGAGCTAGGTCCCTAGCTGCGTCCTTTATTATTTGTGCTGGGCAGGTGTCACCCTTGCAATTTGAGGGTTTGAGGGAGAGTATTATTTTTTCTGTGTCGATTATGGAGATGGTCTTGTATCTGAAAGGTATGGATATCCTGTTCTCTTGGGATTGAGGTGTTTGTTGGTCCAAGGGTGGCTGTGTGGTTTTTTTTTGTTGTTGCAATTTTGCATTGGAGCGAGGAGATTTTGTTTGAGAGGCCGTTTTGTATGTTGGTGCACCATACTTTGTTTTTAGGGGCGTTGTCTATAGGTTGAATTGGGGATTCCAGTTCACAGATGATGGCGAATAGCTCTTTAGTATTAAAGTTAGTTTTCGCAATCCTGTCATTAAAGGTGTTCTTCTTGCTTTTGATTATTTCTTTTTTGTAAAATTTGGCTAAATCAGTTAGGTTGTTTATGTTGTTTTCAGAGGGTGAGTGGCGCCAAATGGATTGGAGCTTTCTTTTTTGTAGTCTTAGAGATTTGAGGTGATGCGTAAACCAGGCATTTAGGTGGGCTTCCTGTTTAACTTTGCGCAGTTTGGTTGGAGCAGTTGCGTCTAGTGCTTTAATCATAGCATCATTGAAAGTATTTACTAAGGAGTCGGGATTGTTACTTTCCGATCCAGAGATAGCTGGAAGGAGAAGCGGGGTAAGCTTTTCGGCAGTTATATCCTTCTTGCTTCTGGTCAGGAGAGGGGGTACCATGTTATTAGTCTTGGGGCTGAGGAGATCTACTGTGGCGGAGAAGGTTATTAAGTAATGGTCAGTCCATGTTTGTGGAGCAATATCGGTAATGCTGATGTTACGGTTCAGTTCAGATACCCAGTCAAGGGTCCTTCCTTTGATGTGGGTAGTGGAGAGGACTTTTTGATCGAGACCGTGGTCCTCTAGCAGGGCTGCAACTGACTCTGCATGTTTGTTGTCAGTATCATTGAAGCCGAGATTAAAGTCTCCCATCAATAGTTTTGGGAATGGTCTTTTGGTGTTGTTGGCTATAAGGCTAGGTAGATCCTCTTCAAACGTGCCTAGTGGCCCAGGAGGTCTATATATTCGGTGGATTGAGTGCGTGCAGTTATTAGAGAGGGACATTTTAGCTGTAAGTATTTCACAGGATGAGTAGGAAACTGACGTGGCAAGTCTAATGGGATGGGTAGATTTGAAGATGATGGCTAGTCCACCGCCTCTGGCATTGGGCCTGTCGGCTCTGAGGATTTGGTAACTATCGGGCACTGCTAGCATTAGAGTTGGTCCCGCAGCCTCGTGAAGCCAGGTCTCAGTTATGGCCAATAGGTCCAGGTTGTCATTATTTAGGATGTCTGCAATTTCTGATGTGTGGGCTACCACTGATCTGGCGTTAATAAGGGATGCTGTTAGCGTCAAAGAGCTGTTATGCTTAGCTATTTGAGGAGTTTTATAAGATGAGGTATCCATATTCAATAAAGGACTTTGACTGGAGCTTTTCATGAGTCAGTAATTATTACCGAACTAACGGGAAGAGTGCTGCCGCCCTCTGATTGCCAGCAGTCTTGTTTAATATATATCTCTATCTCATTAAAACATGGAGGAAAGAAACTGCACTCCAAGCGTGAGGTCAGGAAATCCCAGAACAAAAAATAACAAATTCGAGTCGAATGAACACACGAGTTTAATAAATGGTAAAAAAAGTTAGCAAAAGATTGGCAAAACAGACAAAAAAACAAACAGGACGCCAGGGCAGTGTCCTGAACGACGCGTTTCGCGCTTCACCGAGCGCTTCATCACGTTAGGGAGACGTGAAAAAAATAACAAGATATTGTAAATTAGTCCTTTTTCCATGTTGCCTCACACCACAAGCTAGCAGCTTTGTCACAAAATCATGGTGGCCATTTTGAAATGTAGCAAAAACCTGCATTAACCATTGGAAGAACAAGTTAAAAATAGCAGTATTATAAATAGCATATGGGAATCAAACAACAAAAAACATATGGAAATATAATATTCATGAGTAAAGGGGACATACAATGAAATAGGTGTTAAAAAATCTCACTCGGGGAAATGATCAGCAGTCCACAGCTGTGACATAAAGTGCAAGTGCATTCCTATGCTAACATATGGACCTGAGAGTAAAGATGCAGCCAATAGCTAACAAATAAAGTGCAAATGCATATCTGGCTCAACATGACGATAAGGTAATCATAAACAGTAAGTAAACAGCTGGGACAAAATAATGCTGCCTAATATAAAATCTCTAATGACAGTTATAAACAGTCAATATATGCAACCCTTAGAATAAAAACATGTTACAGGCAGAAACCATAAAGTGCAAGTTATCAATCTTCACAAGAACAGAAATGCAAGGCTACAATATAAAGTGCAAGTGCATTTGACAGTAAACCTATCGACCTAGCAGCAATAAACAGGAAAGACAAAGTAGTAATAATAAAGTGCAAATGCAGAAAATATACCAATGTCCTCCTAATATGTGTGTCTATATTAGCACATAAATAGCTGCTGGCTCGGGTGCAAATACATACCATACGCACCCAATAGTAAAAAAACCCAGCAATAATAGTTGGTTCAAATGCCCACATAAAAAGGGATAAAAATCGGGAAACATGCCTGTACAATATTGAAACTTGTGGCAAGATAGAGGCGAAAGGGGAAAAGAGAGAAAAAAAAAGGAAAAAAATAGAAAAGGCAATATCAAAAAACCAAAATTTCAGAATACAGATGTAATCACGTACTCCCAAATCACATCCCCCTAATCCCTCAGAGAGGCAAGATGGCCAAAATAGACCAAGTAAAAAAAGTCGGATATATATATATATATATATATATATATATATATATATATATATATATATATATACAATAAAAAATGTAGTTAAGGGGACGTTATGGTTAAGTTGCACTAATAAAAACCTATGAAATTCAATGGAAAAACATTGTTACAGGGACGTTATGGTTACAGGTAAAACCAAAAAACCTCAGCAATTCGCCAGTTATGGTAAGCCAAGCAACCATAACTTGCGCCACCTGCGTGCACTGCTAAGACTAACACCCAGGACATCAAAGATGACATCACAAATGTCATTGATGACATCACTAATGACATCACATGTGAAATTAATGTTGATGAAAAGTCCCTACCTACACAGGGTTGTTTTTATTATGTTGGTAACAAGATGTCGGGGCGGTTGTGTAATGTTAAATATGTAATAACTAGCTAACAGTTCAAGACTTACTACACACTTGTGCTAGTACAAACAATACATATGAAGACCCACAATGCATATAAATCAGAGGCACATACAGGGAAACTAAAGTAAGGAAGAAAGAAACGGCATCATCAGAAAATTAAAGCTTTTATCTTCCTGTATACAAATGAATTGTGTGTTTGAGGCCTGTTATTGCCCCAGCATGTGCATCATGAGCTGAGACCAAACCCTGAGGAAAGTACTTTAAGAACATACGACAAGGTTAACGTTTTGATATACAGCACCTTTTGAATTTTAATATTCTGATTGTCTGTGAATAAAACCATCTGGCCTAGATTTCTTTTTTTAGTGAACCAAAATAAGTGAGCCAGATATGTGATGTCATGAATGACATTTGTGATGTTGTCTTTGATGTCCTGGGTGGTAGTCTTAGCAGTGCATGGTGGTGGCGCGAGTTATGGTTGCTTAGCCTACCATAACTAGCAAATTTCTGAGGTTTTTCAGTTTTACCTGAAACCATAATGTCCCTGTAACAATGTTTTTTCATTGACTTTCATAGGTTTTTAGTAGTGCAACTTAACCATAACATCCCCTTAACTTGTTTTTCAGTGAATTTCATGCGTTTTTACCAGTGCATGCTATTTTCCTACAACTTAATAATATCGTACCTAGCCAATAAGCAATATTTTTGTCCAATTTACAAAGTTTTACCTTACAACTCTGCCATTTCTCACCTTGTAGCATTATTTTTAACACCTCTATACACTTTTTGAAATAATTTTTCATCCGTAGATGTCTGGGAAAGTCTGACTTCATTGCAGACCTGCTGGACAGTCCCACTTGACCATACGCTTGCGCGCGGCATGGTGACGTGTTTGCGAAGGCGTCTGCACTTCGTGATCGGATGGATCCGTGCTTCGAAGACAGTTTGGAACTGCATTTTCTACTGATCTAGGAACTTTCAACTTCATAATTCCCCTTGCACACCTTTTCGTACTCCTTATCCATTACCAATATAGTACACAGTGCATACTGGGAAGAATTTTAATCAAAACTGCTATTTATCTTAAAAATGGCATCAGTTATTGCCATCCCTCCTCCCCAAGAGCCACAACCATCACCAGCTGGAGGACCTTCACAACTAAAAAAGCTCAGTACTTTCTAAGACAATGAAGTGGACCAAGACGATGAGGTAGAAGAAGTGCCTACTTCTAGCACCAAGATCGAATCATGGGTGTGCCAGTTCTTTGCTACTGTTGGCAGTGTACCAAAGGCTAAAGCTACCAAGTGAAATGCACTGAGTGCAATCTTGCACTCAGTTGCAGACTACCTGGACAGTACTCCTACGGGACCACCTCCATGCGCCGCCACACCAAATCCATTGACCGCAATGCTCACAGAAAAGTTGTTCCTTTCTCAGCAAGTATTAAGCTGTCTTCCTCCACCTCCTCTTCCTCAACAAATATTGTAACCACACAGCCTGATGTCTGCGGGCGTTGGCGCGTTAATACATTTATTTATATTATTATTAAATAAGGAGGGCTACGGACCATTATCGTCCATTGTAGCCCCTGAAGTACAGGATAAAGGCCATTAGCACCCCTGATTCCGAAAGCGGAAACCCAGGGTGCTAAAACATAGGGGGGCATTACGAGTTTGAAGGCAGCCATGGTACTATTAAAACCATGGCTGCCTCCAAAGTCGTGTCCGGGATCTCTGAATGGGGACTTACTGGGTCATTCCAACCTTGGAGGACCCGGTAAGTCCCCGTTCAAAATACCCTTTCCCATTCGAGCCCCCATAGGGCTCAATGGGAATGGGGAGGGAGCTAAGATCAGGCTTGCAAATAGCAGCCCCGTTATTAGCTCCCTGGCCCCTTAGCGGCTCCTTAGTGAGACCCGCTAAGGGACCTCGGAATGCGGCGGTAAGAGGTTAACGGCACCAGTATCCTTACCAGCGCCGTTAACCCCTTACCGGCGCCGTTAACCCCTTACCGGCGCACTCGTAATGAGGCCCATAGATTTTTCTTCCTATAGATGGACGCCTGCGGCGTCCCGCTGTAGGAAGGAAAATCCTTTTCCAAGACAGCCAACGTGGAAAGAGAAGGAGGGGCTCTGTACACAGCCCCTCTTCCCTTGCCATGGCAGCCTGCAAAACCCTATGAACATACTACCACAAGCACTTTTTTTCCCCTTTCAAACCTATCCTACCTTCGAATAACTTACCACATAGCCGGTCCCAGGTAGACACAGCCACTTCAACACCATTTTTCGTCCCTACCGGTCATGGCTAGTAGCCACATTGTCCGCGTTATGCCTTATGCAATCTGGCTACTGCCCACGGCCACAGGCTATACCTCAGTCATCAAAGATATGGCAATTTTTTTGTACCTACATGATGACACTGGCACATTTGCAAAACCAGGCTTTCATGTCCTTGCCAATGCTCCTCACGGTTTTTGCTCGAAATCCGCCCATGTTTTTTATTTTTTAAAAAGTGTCAATATATGTACATAAAATAGTCATATAACTTAGCCCCCGGTTGACAAAATCCATTCAGTCTATACACAAACATTGAAGGTTAGGTCTATAATCTTTCTAAAAACTTTTGTCCACATTCGTCAAATGGCAACAAAGTTATAAGCCATCTAAAAATGTTGAGACCCCCCCTCTAATTTCGCACCCTATTGAGAAAATCCCATCCCATCCACACCCACATCCTCAGATATTGTTTGTTGAGTTTGACAAGTGCAATGTTGCTTTTTTTCTTCAATGTTTTAAATATGCGCTGCCCGCGGACCACAAAGTCTGCAAATCCAAGATGGTGAACAGTTCAGGAAACCGACGCATTTCATGTTTTCTCACCACCCAATCAGCGGCCACGTCCCAATGTCTGCGTGTTTTGTCAGTGAATTTTTCTGGCCAATCGGAGGCCAGTTCGCGGACCGAACAGGGAAGCGAGTCCGCTGAGCGGACATAGATATCACACATTTTTGTTGCATTATGTTTTGGTCGTCTAAGAAAAACTACTGGACGAATTTACACCAAATTAACAAAAGCACGCTTTCGGGGCCAATCTGCCGCAAATTTGGTGAAAACCCGTCCAGCGGTTTGGGCTGACGAACGTGCACGACTGCCATTTGCTTGCTATCCCTTTCACGTTTCCAGAAGCAATGTGCAAAACGCTTGTTTATAGTCAAACCACTGACCGCATGCACCTCATTCCTTACCCTCGCCCTTTCAATATAAACACTGAAAGTGGTTTTCACAATACTGTGGCTACAGTGTTGTGCCATTTCCTATCAACAGAGGATTGACTGACTATACATATTAGATACCCTTAAACCTTCTAATGGTTTTCAAGAGTCGGGGAAGAAACCTGAATTGAATCCTAACATTCTTATTGTCTCTCCCCGGTTTATAGCTAATATTTCGAATTCAATTATTTCGAATGCAAAACTGTCAAACATTAAGTCGAATGTTTTTTACACTTTATTTATTTTTTAAAACCCCCAAAAACATAAAAAAATGATACATTGGAAAAAAAATGTTCAACATAATGTTTTTGACATTTTTGCATTCCAAAAAATGTGTTCGACATACTGACTGGACACCTCTCTCCCCACTTACTGCAGCTCTTCAATCTAGAAGAGCTGCGTGCCAGAATCTTCCCCAGCCCTCAAAATTTTATAAATTTACCTAGGCAAGGGGGTTCTGATATTTTTATAAAGTAGGAACGTCCTTCCCTTCTTTGCCCTGGCATACTTAATACATGGTTCCCAAAGGCCTGATCTCTATATAAAGTTGACACCCTGTTTTGCATCGTCAGCCATCCAGCCTGGTGACAGTACGAGGAAGAAGGTGTGAAGTTAGGGAGTTCAAAGAGTCCTGGTCACAAAGTTAAGGATTTTGTCAAACGGATAAAGCATATTTGTGGAGACCAAGGAGTATGCTAGCCCAGTAGTCCAGTTTTGAGAAGACAAGAGTGATTAAGAGATGCTAGGCGGTGTTGGAAGGACGGTGGTGCCTGATTTGTCCTAATATTTAGGAGGTTGAGGCGAGCTGCTGTTCCAGCTTTGGAGATGACAGTAGGGAAGGGTCACAACGCCAAAGTTTATAACTGAAGAAGGGTAGTGGAGCGTGTCATTTGGGAACTGGATAGACGGAGGAAGAGATGAGAGAGAGCTTTTGGCAGGGACGAAGAGCCCCTCTATTTTGGTAGAGTTTAACTTTAGAGCTTGCAATGCCATTCAATATTTAATGGCAGAGAGATGGGTGGACATTTTGAAAAGAGAGATCCAGGGGGAGTTCAGGAAAAGAGAAGATTTGGGTGTCATTCGTGACGAGTTGGTACGAGAACCCAGAGGAGGAGATTAGTACCCCAAGAGCAGAGGTGTAGAGTTTAAAGAGGAGTGGACCCAAGACTGGGCATTGTGGAACACTAACAGTTAGAGGAGTAAGTTGAATGCTCTTGTTGCTCCAGGAGACTGAGAATTGGTGAGGTGCACGGTAGGATTCAATCTAGGCAAGGGCTTGATTGTGAATCCCAAGTAGAGAGTTTTAAGAAGGTTGAAGTGATCGACTGTGTCAAAGGCAGCAGATGGGTCAAGGAGAATTAGGATAGGTTGGAGTGCTTAGCAGAGGCGATGAAGTTGGACACATTCATGAGAGCAGTTTCCATGGAGTGACGGGAGCGGATGGATACCTGCTTGTAGGAGGTCTCGAAGGTTTTGAATGTCTAAGAAATTGGTAAGACGGTTCAACACAACCCTTTTGAGCACTTTAGAAGGAGAGATACAGGGCGAAAGTTAGCTGTTTGTTCAGCTCTTTGCATTTTTAGGAGAGGGATGACCATGGCTGTTTGGAAAACAGAGGGAAAGCAAGCAGAGTTGAAGGACAGGTTGAAGAGTTCAGTGAGGCGAGAGGCTACTAAAGGGGCAATAATCTTGACTAGCTGAGATGCAAGAGGCTCTAATGGGGCACAAGGGGTTAGCCTTCATCAGTAGAGATGGCACTTCATCAGTATTGGTGTGACTAAAGTGGGAGATGGAGGCACAGGATGATGGTAGAGTAGGTGGAGTATAAAATGGAGGCAGGAGGAAGGTTAGGAGAGTCTTTAGTCTTGGACATTTTTGCAGCGAAGTATTCAGCTAGGTCATTAGCTGGGAGTGGCCTTGATAGTTATGGACTTAGGAGTGAGTCGTGAGTTTAGGGTGCCCTGTAGCCAGCGAGGATGGTTGGAGTGCAAGTCAATGAGGGTTAGTTAGAATTCCCTTTTCGCTCCATCAAGCGTGTACTTGAGAGAGTACAGGGCAGAGAGGTAGAGTTGCAGGTCCTCATGCAACTGGGTACGCCTCTGTTTGCGCAGCAGCCAATGCATGTCTGTGCAAAGAGAGCGTATGAATGGGGAAACCCATAGTTGGGGATGCTGAGACCTAGGAGTGAAAGTAAGCAGTGGGAAGTGAGAGGAGAATGAGTCGTATAGTAGGGTTTAGAAGCTGGAGAAGGCAGAGTTGGTGAAAGAGCATTGGGTGTGAAGGAGGATCGTGAGAACTGTAGGTCGGAGTCAAAAGGGGAAATGGCAGAAGGTTTACATTTCTTTTAAGTAATGGGTGAAGCACGGGTGAGGAAAGGTCCGAGGATAGAGAGGGTGGTAAAAACAACTGAGTGATCAGATATGGTTGGTGCGACAGTAGTATTAGTGGCTGAGAGAGAGGTGTGGAGATGAAGAAGAGATTCAAAGAGTTACCCCCTGTGTGTGTGGGTAGTGTGAGAAACCAAAGGGTGTCTCACCCAATAATTTTGGGGACTTGTCATCCAGGTGGCCAGGACACGGCCATCACTTTTGGATCCAGTTCCTGGGGTGGACCAATGTGGGAGGATCACCTGGGTGAGGGGTCTTCTGGGAGTGGGGGAGGGGTGAGGCAGCTGATTGGGAGAAATGGTATTCCCCCCTCCCTTTCTTCATCTACCCCATCCTATTTTGTAGGATTTATTGAATATCAACTCCCCCAGCCCACCTCCTCCCCCTTTTACTGGGCCGCGGAAGAGGTTGACTGAGTAACCAGATTAACTCTCACATTGTACTGGACATGTCACGTTAATCGAGTCAGGTACTTTACACTAAGTGCATACACCTGATACCAGTTGGCTCTCCTCACACGAATAAAAGGCAACACCTAAAGACTCACTCTGGGCAAGGCGGAACACAAGTACGAGCAGAACCTGTGGGACGGAGGCACACCTACTGGAACAGAGCAAGGGACGAGAGCAGCGGGCCGAAAACCCCAAGGGTTCCCTACTGGATGTTGATGCCGCCAACAGACCGCAAAAGACACATGGAGAAGGCCAGATCCCACAAGTGAAGATTGCATTTTGTTTCAAGGACGCCAGAGACCCTTCCGGGTGAACAGCAGAGTGGTACTAACCTTAACTCGTGAATTGGAAATAGCGAAACCAAGAAAAAGATGCACACATCCGGTGGGTTGGCAAGCGACCTGAGAAACCGGTGTGCTTTAAAGCGAACGAAGTCGCAACATTATATTGCAAGTGAAGGCTGCGTGTGTGTGGATGAGACGCAAAGAAAGGCAGACCTGTGAATGAACTTTGAAGTAAAGGGCAGCTGTGAGATCAGTAATACTAAGTAACGGAGTGGTCTGGCGAAAGGAAGTAGCCTATTCGAAATCTCTGTGAAAGGTATATTGTTTGAGGCTAGAAAGCGAATGAACAGCAAAGGTGACTTGAGCAAGAGTAGATGTGAACTTTGGGTCGAGGTGGTCCTGCGGTGGTCTGTAAGGAGAGCCGCGCACATTCGACACCCGAAAGTGGCCCGAGCCCGATTGAGGAGACAAGTACAATATGCTTTGGGAAGGGAGCCCTTGCAAGTTTGTGTTGAACTGTGACGTGAGAGGTCTGAGCCTGTCCGAGGGGGGGGGGTACCTTTTGAACTTTGTGTTGAAGTACAATTTTGTAAGTCACTTTAACGTGGAAAGCCAGGCAGGCCTCAATCCACGGTTTGGAACCGCTTATAGTGTTAGAAACCGAGCCAGAGTGTGTCATCCTGCCTACAGGGACATCCTTACTCCGTGCGGTCGAACGGGAGGAGGAGAGCTGGTTCAACCACATTTATTCTTTTGAACACTGATTTTTCCTTTGCATACATTTCTACTTTTTGTACAAGAGATGGGGCAGGCATCAGGTTTTGATAGCATAGGCCATTTTGATTTGATGAACTCCACTAGGACTTTTTTGTTTGATAAACAAGACTACATCCATTTTAGTTGTAGGGCCAAGTAGGAGTTTCTCCAACCCCAACATTTTCGATAAAGGTTTTACAAATTGTATCCATTGTGTCAGTCTCATACTTGTGGTACCATGCCTCCCCTTCAGTAGGTAGGTTTTGGATCGAGTGAAGAGCGTGGTCGCTAAGAAAAGACTGAAGTTCAGATTTCTGAGAAGTGGTTGGAGAGGGAAGGTTAAAGTCACTTAAGAGAATGAGTTGATGTTTACTTGAAAGAGAATCAAGGAGTTGCCATCAAATAATGGTCCAGTGGGACCAGGAGGACGATAGATGGAGATGATGTGAACCGAGTGAGGCAGAACAATAGTAGAGATGGTGCATTCAAGAGCTAGGAAAGGACGTGGCATTGGAGATTATTCAGGCGGGAGGAGAGTAGGTGTTCGACAACTCCACCCCACCTCTGCCAATCAGCCAAGGAGAGTGATTCAAGGATAGTTTTGGAATTTAGGGCTGCCAGAGTGGCAGTGTCAAGGTTTTAGTGATATCAAGAAGGTCTAGGGGTGGACAGCTGGCATGAGTAGTTGGTGATAAAGGATGTTTTGTTGCATACAGTTTTTTTCAGTTTATGAGGTAAGGCAGAGTAGAGAAGTTGAGTCTCAGAGGGAGGCGAGGTGAATAGGTGTTAGAAGAGGTATGGTTAGCTTGTCGTCTTTGTTTTTTGGAAGGAGGTGGAAGAGAGATGGAGTAGTGGCAGTTTCAAGTTGAGTTTTATAATGGGGATAGGAAAAGAGGAAGTTGTAGCATGATTTGGAGAAAGCGTAGGGAGAGATGAGTAGGAGGATCTTAAGTCGTAAACCCAGACACACACCCCTTACTCCCTTCACACACATGGTTTTGAAAAACGATGAGCTAAAACATTCTCCCTCTCCCATGACTATATAAAGGTGTAGGTCCGGCAGCCTGGTTAGAATCTTCACAAGTTTTAAAGATACCTATCACTCAAAGGTTATGATATGATAGGTTATTTATAACATGCTTAATACCCAGAGGTTTCTAAGCGCGGTTTTGATGGCAACCCTACCATGGATTTGTGGTCTGTAGTCGGAATGAAAAAAGTGAGCCCTTTAATGACGTGTAGTTTTGTTCTGCATGTTTTAACACCCACGATTCATATGCCAAATTTACTCCATTGCCCTTCTCTTCCACCCCCTTTTTCTTCAGGGACAAAATTGCCCTCAACTCATTGGCAGCGAGGCGTCCACAGTAATGATAGCAGAGCACTTGGATCGAAAATGGAGTGTGCATGCTGACTTTTATTTGACAAACTGTGTACCTGGGCTTCACCCTAGTCAATCTTTACTTGTCTTTTTGCAGGGGGGGGTTGTAAGTGGCCTCATGATGCTGGAAAAAGCTGGAACAAAGTTTGGGGACTATCCACAGAGCCCTACACAAGAGCTCAGCTGGTCACAGTTCTCTGGTCTAGCGGCATTGTCAATTGCTTGGGAGCGATTCACCATGGGCTTATACCCTTGGATGGAAATGGTGTGATGTAGGTAATTAAATCTCTTTGGAGGAATGTGCACTTCTGTTTCTTGTGGGTCATGCCACATTACAATCTTGTAATATTGTCATCACCCTCCTCAGCATCTCCTTGTTAATCCACTGTGTCAGAGTGCACTTGTGAATTACACTTTGGATGAGGATGATGCTGAGCCAAAGAATGTGCAACAGAATCTGTACATCTCTTCGGGGCTGAAAAAGGTACTGTAAGGAATTCATGGTGGCAACAGTAAAGACAGACACAAGTGATCTCACTTCAAGGGTGTTTATTAAACTGTATGTGTGGGTTGGCAAAACGCCTACTCTATATCTAAGATGGGAGCAAGCTGCGACCATCAAATAATAATAAGGCAGTCAAAGTGACATCTTTTCAAATGAAAGGGCCTATACGAAGAAAAAACCTATTGCCAGTCCTTACAACTAAATACAAAAGTGGGTGGGAAAGGATTCACAAGAAAGAAAGAAAAGTGTTCACAAATGATTAGTCAGGATGCAGTAGCCAGGGGCCTCCGTTCCTCACATTTTGAGCACGGGACAAGGCGGGACTCCTGAGCACAGAACACGCTTGAGCTTTCCCTGCACAAGACTACCGTTCCGCTCTCAGATATCGGGACCGTCCCTGGTTAAGTCTCTTTTCTACATAGTCTCTTGCCTCCGAGGACCTAATGTGTTAAAAATAATAAACAAAAGTTCCTTTCTGCTTGTATGTTGGGTGATGCCTTTTCACCTCTGGTTCCGCCCTCTTCCTGATTTAGACCCTTCTTAAATGTTAGCCTCCCTCCGTCGGGTTCACTACGGCTTTCCAAATCAATTTCATTTATGGCATTCACAAATCTTATTGTCTTTTTAAACCGTTCACTTTGGACATCCCTCTGTCTGGTTTCCTCTTGTCAACACACTGTTCTTTGGGACTTTAGGCTTCGCCCCTTTCCATCGGCATCCCTCCGTAGGGTTCACTCTTGCCAACTTTCCAGTTCCTTGTACTTTCTTATGATGCGGGTTTCACGTCCCTTAGGTTTTCAATGGTTTGTCGGTCAAAGACTTTTGACTCACCGGCTGTGATGAACCGCTTGGCTTTTCTTGTCTGCGGAGTAAAGGACGGTACCACGGTAGCAAGCGTCTCTCCCTGGCTTGGTTATCAGCAGAGGAGCGCTCTATCTACCGTTGCCATCTGCTGCAAGACACGCTGGCTATTGTCTGCGGTCTTTTGATTACTTCCACAGAGGTTTGACAGGTGTGGGATGGAAAGGGCAAGGTCTCTTCTCTCCTTGTCACCCCTTCGGTCCTCACCGCCTTGAACTGCCGTACTTGGATAGCTCTCTCGTTGTCTGCCTTGCTCGTAGTGTGCTCTTGTGCTCCACATTTGATCCCTGTGGGGAAAGGAAAGGGCTGTCAGGTGTGTGTGATTCTGGTTAATTGCCTGGCCCTTGTGTTGGGTTATGTCAGGTAAACAGCTCTGGGGTTAGTCTGTCGTCTTTCGTGGTGTGCGATCGGAAAAGGTGCGGGGGTAGAGTGTTTGATTATTCTATGTGGTAGGATGAGGAAAAGGTGTTATAAGAAGGGGGAGACCATGTCTTACCTGTCGGTGTCCCACTTTCACTCCCCAAGGACCCCCCCCATCAGGTGATCCTCCCTCACTGGTCCACCCCCAGGAACTGGATCCAATAGCTATGGCAGTGTCCTGGCCACCTGGATGACAGATCCCCCAGGGACTAGTCAGGGAGACACCTTCAGGTTTCTCACATTACCCAGGAATTATTTTGGTAGGTAGAGCAGAAGTTCAAGTTGAAGTATACATTATCCCCTGCCACTTGACAGCTGAAATCTGTTGGTTTTTGATGGGGTTCTGCAACTGTTGGAGCTCTGGCTATGAAGGTCTCAATAACTGTGCAGGAATCGGTCTTCCTTTTGTGCAAGTATAATTAAGACACATTCCAAATACTCTTCTGTTTAATTTCTCCATCCTTGTGATTGTTGAGAATCTGTTTGACTTTGGTCCCTCCTTATGGTGGTAACCCGTCAGAACCTGAGCTGCACAAACACTGCTCGAGACTTCAGCTTTTGCCAGGGTTGGAATTACCAGACAGTCCAGTTCTTCCGAGAAAAGGTCTGAACATTTCCAGAATTTCTACATGTTCACCGAACCCTTTACCTTCGCAACTGCATCAGTATTTTCATGGAGGGCGGGTTAGTGCCTCCGTCCCAGGAGGGTGTGCTCCTTTGACACCATTTAAACGTTACTGCATGCGGAATGGTACTTGAACTGCTGGGGTGCAATGAGTCCACAATCACTCTGACCTTTTATAAAGAGTAGCAACCAGTGTCTCTGATTTAAGGTCACCAACTATATTCATGCCGAATCGTGCAATTTCTTTATGATGAGGGCGTTCAGGCTTGCACACCTGCAATATGGACATCCTCCTTAGGTGCCCTACTCTCCTGCTGTTGGCAATTTAGAGTCCTAACCATGCTAGTTTGCTGGAGGCTCCTGTTCCTGCCCTACCAAGATTATTTGATGTTGAGCATGAGGCATGAAGACTGAAGACAAACCAAATTGCTAATTCAAATTTTCTTGATTGTACCCAAGACAAAATGAGCAACAATGCAGCATTTCTTGTGTGCTGCTGAAGTAATTGGTGAGATGAGCGTCAAATGTTAGCTGGATGAATGGACACAAATATATAGATATGACAAAAGTCTCTGAAAACATGCTTTAATTGCAATCCCCAATCATTTGCTTTGCATTGAGAAGTTCAGAGGTTTCATAAATCAAACTATCCCCAATGTTAAAGGAAAGTCCTAGACTGAGCCGAAGTAGGTATTATGGTGTTGCAGAATAATTGTCAACTTCAGGTGGACAAGACGTCCCTTGCCTGCCATTGATATCAACTGTTTTCAATATAAATACCTCTTTCAGGGGAGGGCACCGGGAAGCCTGAGCCAGGTAGGCCCAAGCGCAATATTCCTGCCCTGTGCACCCAGGAAAGTAGTGTTTATTGCTATAAGTGCGCAGTGCTGCCATCTGGATTGCTGATAGATGTTTACTTTTTTTTTTAAAGGAATTGGGCTTTCCGCAGTTTATGCTTCACTTTAAAAGAAATTACACAAATGTCTGCAATGGGGAATAACCATTCCTAGGACCTGGAGCAGCACAGGTCGGTGGGCAGGGGAGTCGCAGTTGGACACGCCAGTGGAGACTTGGCCTGTGGCCCCAATTCCAAGTACAGGGTGAAGGCTGGGCAGAGGCACTGCGGTTTGGCATGAAATGTGGGCAGTTACTTGCCGATTATGCTTGTGTTCCCGGCCTCCGGATTGGGCAGCTCTCTACCTCATGTGCTCATATATAATCATAATAAACGAGCAAAGGGAGCTCTGGAGGCTAATAACAGTATGGTATTGCAGTAAATATGTAGATGTATAGACGGATGGAACTATTAATCACTACTTTGTGCAAACATCTAGTTAGCTTTGTGAATTCATTAAGCAGAGAATTGGACAACTAGCTGTAATATTGTAATGTGCGGCTATCTCACTTTCAGGGTAGCTGATAAAAAAGCAACAGGGGAATAAGCTAGAATGTCAAGCAGTTTGGTATCGGCTCCTGGTTTGAGCACCTGTCACACAGATGACTGCGCACCAGCAGGTCACAGAGATAGGCTTGCCATCAAAATCGTTTGGCTCTGTGAGTGATCATGTATATTTGCAAAAGTGTTCACTTATCAATATGATGCAGCTTCCCCAACAAAATGAAATCTAGTTTACACTGAGATTTAGATATAGTAACCTAAACTTTATTGAAAAACATGGAGAGAATGCAATGTTTTACAGCAGCAATACTGGACGTATGCGTTATGTAACAACTTGCATTTTTAAGAATGGAATTGCAGGAGTGTCTTTAAAAAAAAAATAAAGGTAACATACTCGTCTTTATCAAGCAGGATATAATTAGTTTAATAGAATGGTCATCCAGATTACTTCTAGTTTGCAATTATTTGAAAAATAACCTTTCTTGGCTAGCACTCCCACACAGGCATTTGACACTTTTAGAGTGGAGGAGTCTTCAGGGACATGGATGTGTTCTCGAGGAGGGGTCGGACTACCCGATATGCACACGTTTTACAGGGCGGCTTAATTCAGGGTGCTAGTCCCCCACCTAAGAGCAGACACACAGAAGTAATGGGTGTGTATAGAAAATCATTAGTTGCGGGAGAATGGCTTTGGGTGCCCCCGAAGGCAATCCCACGAAAAGTTCATAAGCCCCCAAATCCTAGGCCCATTGTGGGCTCTGTGGAGAGAAAGAAGGTAAATGGCCAGCGTCACTACATGACCGTCCCCAATGAGCCATATGGATGGGATAGAGAAGCCTGGACTCCATGTTGGTGCTGTCCGGCATGGAAGTGCATGAGGGTGAATGGAGGAGGCTGCTGCTGTAAGGAACTCATGGTGGCAACAGTAAAGATGGACACCAGTGATCTCAGTTCAAGGGTGTTTATTAAACTGTAAATGAAGTTTGGAAAAATGCCTAACCTATAAGGCCTATACTAAAAAAAAAAAAACTATTGCCTAATCCTTGTAACTAATTACAGAGAGCGTGAGATAGGGTTTTCAATAAAGAAAGAAGTGTTCACAAATAATAAGTCTGGATGCGATTGCCATGGATCTCCCTTGCCCACGTTTTGAGCATGGTACAAAGTGAATCTCCTGAGCACAGCACACACTCAAGCTTTCTCAGCACGAGCCAACAGTTCCGTACCAGTTATCAGGTTCTTCGATGGTTAAGTCTCTTTTCAATAAGTCTTTTGCCTTTGAGGGCCTGATGTAGTCAACAAAACAAACAAGCAACAAGTTCCTTTCCAAATGGACTTTGGGTGATGACTTTCCACCCCTGGATCTCCCTCGGTCGGGCTCAGACCCTAGGCTTCCCTCGATTGGGCTCAGGCTTTTCTTTCGGGATCTCCCTCTGCCGGGCTTGGATCCAAATGCCAAGGGGGACAATATACTTCCCCTGGTCTTAAAATACTCCTTGCGTTCACAAATCTTAATGTCTTTTTAACAGTTCTTTTTAGGCTTTGGCCCTATTTGTCTGCCTCCCGCTGCCGGGTTCACTCTTGCCAACTTTTGCAAAACTATTCACTGTGGACATACCCCCCCCACCCCCTTCGGGTTCACTCTTGCCAATCGTATCTTTCTCATTCATCTCTTTCACAATCTGTCGGCCAAAGATTTTCGACTGTACAGAGGATTTTACAAGACCACTTTGACCTCCTTTTCCCAAGGCCGTCTGGTTACAATAGTTTCTACCATCGAATAATGGCCCAGAGTTTCCTGCATGAGCACCCACGTGGTGACGGACTCCTCTTTTGCTGGTTTCCCCCCTTTTTCATCAATAGCACTTTAAGCCTTTCACAGTGCAAATTGGCCGTTTGCTACTTTTCGACTTTTTGTTCAACACAGTTTGGTTTCTTATCGACTCTCCCCTCGATTTCACAGGCTGTGATGAAGCACTTGGCTTTCTTTCTCTTTGGAATCCAGGTTGCTACCACAGATACAAGCGTGTCTCATCTGCTTTGTAATCAGCGGAGGAGGGTCTCGTGTACCGTTGACATCTGCTGGCTATTTTTCGTGTTCTTCCGGTTCCTTCTGCAGAGGTTTCACAGGCTTTGGTCGGGAAGGGCAAGGTTGCTTCTCTCCTTGTCACCCTGTCGGTATGCGCCGTCTTTCTCCTCTTGAACTGCCGTGCTGAGTTAGCTCTCATGTTGTGCGGTCTGCCTTGCTTCACTTGTGCTCCACCTTTTATCCCTGTGGGGAAAGGAAAGGGCCGTCCGGTATGTGTGATTCTGGTCAATTGCCTGACTCTGCCTGGCCCTAGGGTTGGGACATGTCCGGTAAGCAGCTCTGGATGAAGTCTGTTGTTTTCTGTGGTGTAGAAAAGTGTTTGTGTCGGAAGAGGGGGGGTGCGCTGAGGGGTTAGTGTCACAGTATCCTACGGGATATAGAGAGGAAGAGGTGTTGTATGGGATTATAACCCTCATAATAGAGGGGTTTGTGGTGACCTTGGAAGGGTGGTTTTTGCAGGGTTTGTGAAATGAATGAGGGTTTGTGGGAACTGTAGTTGTTGGTCACATTCGAATTGGAAAATGACAATCCGAGGGACGGGATTGGTAGGGATTATGAAGCAAACTGGGATAGCCGGGATCATGAACTGAACAGAGGGGATTGTGAGAATGCTAGTGTTTTGTCAAGTTAGATTGGGTGTTCGGGAAAGAATAATCATAGGGACGTGGAGCAGAATGGTTGGGTGTATTCGGGCAGGCAACAGGAAAATAGGGAGTCTGGGAGAGTGTTTGAGGGTGTGGCATTCTAGAGCATTTGTTCTGTACAGAGGTGTTATGGAATTTGGTCAAGCGAGATTCAATGGCAGGAAGGGAGGCAGATGTAGTACAGCCTACAAAGGCCTCGGCCATCTCCTCCTCACCCCTTTTCCGGTATAACCCTGGGCTCCCTTACATAGGGGATCCTCCCTTGCTCGTCCACTCCCAGGGTTGGTATCTGAGAGCGCCAGCCCGTCCCTGGCCACCTGAATAAGGTATTCTCCAGGTCTACTTTGGACCTCGGGTTTCTCACACGGCACATGGCCCAATTCCTGCTGTTTGCCGCCCGGGCTTGCCTAGCAGGGTGATGGAACAGGGCAATGCTACCTAGCGAACGACAATGGGCCCTGAAGGCCCGGGACATATATGAGATGGAACTGCTGATTGGGTTGCTGCTCGACCAGCGGCTGTCACGGGATAGGGAGTGGTCTGCTTTACTTTGTAAATATAGCCCTTAGATTGAATTGCCTAAGTGAGCATGCCAAGTGGTGGTTGCAGTTTCGGCCCTGTTTGTTGGAAAGGGAGGGGAGGGATACATTTATATTGCTAGGGAGGAAAAGGTTAACATTTTCAGTTGTAGATGTGCCTCGGGTATGGCCCTGCTATTTTCTGTACAGCAATGTCGCAACTGCTAAATTTTTTTAAAAGAAGAGTGGAGGAGATCATTACTGCTGCACTCAGACTCAATTAGCCCTTTGAACTTGCAGTGAACGGAAAAGAGTGGAGCAAGCACTGAGGGCAACAGAGGAATGCAGCATGCGCAGAGCTTTTATCAAACAGTCGTTTAAATGGCTAGCTGTGTTGCACAACAGTAAACCTACAGAATTGTGTGTGCCGACTCATTTGCAGGATCACAACAGCTCCTCCCAACTGCGGCATACTAGTGGTCCTTAATCGTCATGGGGACGAAGCAGAAGTCCTTTTTTTCATCTTCAGCACAAATCCGGGGTGGTCTTCACAATCTGAGGTTGCTGATAGAAATCAGAACCGCCACATCACTGGACACAGCTGTCGAACAAAGCCACATCTGCACCCATGACTCCCACCTCTTCCGAAGCTATAGCCATCTAGAAGGGCACTCCTGCCCAACATCCTAGATTTTCCTACAATCGTTTTACATCCTGATTTGTTTTAGAGGGGTTATTGTCTTACCTGTTTTCTGTGCTTCCCTTTGTCCCGTTCAGTTACATAGGGTGTAAAATCACCCTTAGCCTCCGTCCTTGTCATACCTCTGGTGGTGGAACCTGTGTAAAGAAATCTAGCTTCAGATGTCCCTTCTTACACATGAAACCTATTATCTGCATCCTACAGAAAGTGTTGGTATCTAATGCATGCACCTGACTACTGAATTGAGTTTGTTGGAGAATTTTAACTAACCTTTACACCCCCGTCCCCCCAAAGTATCATAAATCTGGTTATGTGCCTGAAACCTTGAACACTTGCTTCTAGGTAAGGATTGAACTACGTTTAGACAGTGTGCTGGTGTTGCCTTATTGTGAACTAACTGCCCCCCCCCACTTAATTTCTTATAACAGTATTGATTTTTAAGTGTTTTAGTTGTCTGAGTTGGACCCCCTATGTGGTGTGTGTGTGTATGTATGTATGTATATATATATATATATATATATATATATATATATATAATGAAAACACTTTGTTAAGGGGACGTTATGGTTAAGTTGCACTAATGAAAATCAGTAAAAAAACATTGTTAACAGGACATTATGGTTACAAGTAAAATTGAAAACCTCCTGAAATTCGCCAGTTATGGTAAGCTAAGCAACCATAACTCACGCCACCACTGTGCACTGCTAAGACTAACACCCAGGACATAAAGATGACCTCACAAATTTCATTGATGACATCACTGATGACATCACATGTGCATTTACTTTTCATACAAGGGGTTGTGAATGTAATGTTGGCAAAAAAAGTATCAGGGATTATCGGGAAATGTGCAATAAACTACATACTTCGTTATGCAATGTAGTGTTATAAAGAACATTCCATTGCAGTGTTCTTTCTAGTACAGGAACCTACTCGTACAGAAATGTAGGTATTGGCTGCAGCATACACCACAGAGGTGCTATATTTGTAATTTTCCAAAGTTATATAATGAAACGGTGAATGTTCTGTATCAGACTTTTCCGTACTGTGAAACATGTACAGGTAGCTAATAATGCATCACTTACTACATATTTCTACTAATGCACACAAAACATAAATAGACTACAATGCATACAAATATGGGGCTTATATATGAATAGTAAAGTAAGCGAACAAGAGGCAGTATCATTAGCAACTGTGTATAATCTACATGATTGTATTCACACACAAAAATGATTGCTGTGCTTCAGGCCTGCTTCTTCCTCTATATATGTGCATCATAAGATGCAATTAAATTCTAAGCGAAGTAGTTAAGAACATGTAAGAATAGCAATATCTATAAATGTAATACCTTTTGAAAGTTAAGTTTCTGACTGTCAGTAAATAAAACCATCTGGCCTAGATATGGCAGTGAACAAAAAAGAAGGGGCTAGACATGTGATGTCATCAGTGATGTCCTCAATGACATTTATGATGTCATCTTTGTCCTCTGTGTTGGTCTTAGCAGTGCACGGTGGTGGCGCGAGTTATGGTTGCTTAGCTTACCATAACTGGCGAATCTCAGGGGTTTTTCGATTTTACTTGTAACCATAACGTCCTTTTAACAAAGTTTTTTCATTGAATTTCATAGGTTTTCATTAGTGCAACTTAACCATAACATCCTTTTTAACATTTTTTTCAGTGAATTTCATGTGTTTTTACCGTATGCAATTTTCCTACGAATTATTATATCATACTTATCAAATATAACAATATTTGTGTCCAATTTACAAAGTGTCACCTTGAAACTCTTGCCATTTCCCACCTTCTAAAATCATTTTTAACACTTCTATACACTTTTTTTTTAACTATTTCAACTAGTTTCGCATCCGTAGACTTCTATGAACATCTGACTTCATTGCGGACCTTCCGGACAGCACCACATGACTATGCGCTGGCGCGCGGCATGATGACATGTCCGAGAACCCGTCTGCACTTCACGATAAGATCCGTCCTTCGCGGACAGTTCGGAACTGCATTTTCTACTGATCTAGGAACTTTCAACTTCAAAATTTCCCTTGCACACCTCCTACACCTTTTCATACTCATTATCCATTACTAATCTAGTACACAGTACATACATACTTGGAAGAATTTGATCAAAACTGCTATTTATCTTAAAAATGGTATCAGTTATTGCCATCCCTCCTCCCCAACAGCCACCACCACCACCAGCTGGAGGACCTTCACAACTAAAAAAGCTCAGTACTTTCAAAGACAATGAAGCGGACCAAGAAGATGAGGTAGAGGAAGTGCCTACTTCTAGCACCAAGATCGAATCGTGGGTGTGCCAGTTCTTTGCTATTGTTGGGAGTGTACCAAAGGCTAAAGCTACCAAAGTGAAATGGCCTGAGTGCACTCAGTCGCAGACTACCTGGACAGTACTCCTACGGGACCACCTCCATGCGCCGCCACACCAAATCCAATGACCGCAGTACTCTCAGAAAGGTTGTTCCTTTCTCAGCAAGTTCTAAGCTGTCTTCCTCCACCTCATCTCCCTCAACAAATACTGTAACCACACAGCCTGATGTCTGCGGGCATTAGTGGGCTATAAATAAATAAATAAGGAGGGCTATGGACCATTATTGTCCATTGCAGCCCCTGAAATGGGGGATAAAGGCCATTAGCACCTCTGGTTCCCAAATCGGGACCCAGGGTGCTAAAAAAAGAGATTTTTCTTCCTATAGCTGCTATAAGAAGGAAAGATTATTCTTCCTACATCATTATTTTCCAAGACAGCCATCATGGAAAGAGAAGACGGTGCTCCGTACACAGCCCCTCTTCCCATGCCATGGCAGCCTGCAAAACCCTATGAACATATTACCACAAGCACTTTTTTTCCCTTTTTTTTCCCTTTCAAACCTATCCTACCTTCGAATAACTTTACCACATAGCCGGTCCCAGGTAGACATAGCCACTTTAACACAATTTTTCGTCCCTAACGGTCATGCCCAGTAGATTGTCCGCATCATGACCTTATACCATGACCCAGACAATCTGGCTACTGCCCACGCCCACAGGCTATACCTCAGTCACCAAAGGTATATGACTATTTTTTTGTAACTACATTATTACACTAGTAAAAAAAATGAAACACGGGCACATTTGCAAAACCATGCTTTAATGTTCTTGCCAATACTCCTCACGAGTTTGCTCGAAATCCGCCCATGTTTTATTTTTTAAAGCGTCAACATTTATGTACATACAATAGTCATATAACTTAGCCCCCACTTGACAAAATCCATTCAGTCTTTACACAAACATTGAAGGTTGGGTCTATAACCTTTCTCAAAACTTTTATCCACATTCGTCAAATAGCAACAAAGTCATAAGCCATAAAAATGTTAAGACCCCTCCCCACCTCTAATTTCGCCCTCTCTTGAGAAAATCCCAGTAAACTTTAGAAAACGATTTATATCTAGATACAAAATCATTTTGCCAAAATGTTGTGCAGATTCGTCAAATGACACCACATGTATAGGCCTTTACAATATTTTGGGAGCCCCCCTCTAATTTTGCCCCCTCTTGACAGAATCCCACAAAACTTTGCAAGACCATTCAGGATTAGTTCTAGACTAAAATTGCAAAAAATACATGCAGTTTCATTGGATGGCGCGAAAGTTATAAGCCATCCAAAAACTGCTTTTTCCAACCCTGTAATGCAGAAATAGGTACAGATGTCCTAGAACATCTGAAGTGTCCGCGGACTTTCGGGGGGTGAAACAACCCGTTTTTTGGCTTCTTATGGCCATATCCAATCCTCACCCCCCCTCCCACATCCCCAGAGATTGTTTGTTGAGTTTGACAAGTGAAATGCTGCTTTTTAAAAAATGTGTTCACCGCGCTGTCCGCGGACCCCAAAAAAGTCAGCGAATCCAAGATGTTGGGCGCTTCGGGGAAACCAAAGCACTTCATGTTTTCTCACCAGCCAATCGGCGGCCGCGTCCTGATGTCCGTGGACCACGCAAAAGTCTACAAATTTTCTGGCCGATCGGAGGCCAGTCCGCGGACAGTACAGCCAATCGGAGGCCAGTCCGCAGACCGAACAGGGAAGTGAGTCCGCGGAGCGGACATAGATATCACACATTTTTTTTTGCCTCATGTTTTGGTCATTTAAAAAAAAACTACTGGACAGATTTTCACCAAAGTAACAAAAGCACACTTTTGGGACCAAGCCACGGCTCCTGCTGCAAATTTGGTGAAAATCCGTCCAGCGGTTTGGGCTGTAGGCGTGAGCAAAGTTTTTTTCCCATTATGTCTATGGGGAAAAAAAGAAATTTTGGGACCCCCTATAACTTAGTCCCCCATAGACCAAATCCACCAAACGTCGCAAAAAAATTCAGAGTGGGCCATATACTGTTTTTGCAAGTTTGGTCAGGATTCGTCCAGGGGGAGCGAAGTTATAAGCCGTCCAAAAAGTGCTCTTCCTATCGATGAGCAACTTAACAATAACTACCGCAGGCCATGTAATATATATATAATTTTTTTTAAAAAATTTTTTTTTACATACTGTAGTGTTGCAACTTAATACACCTGTCTTGGTAATAAATACATTTTTGTTACTTACCTTTGTGGATAATCTATTGTTTTGACAAATAGTGTCTGTTAACTATACCTTCTACCAAACCTCCTGATCTTCTTAGTCTAAGCCTTGCTGCTTAGCCACCTACCAGTGTTTGGTTAAACTTTGTTTAACCCTGCAAGTTCAAAGAGGCAGGCTTCTTAGAATTCTACACTAGTAGAGCTTTTTAATCTGTTCTAATGGCCACCCACCATGGTGCATCATGCTCTGGGATCTTCAAGGCTTTCTCTGGCCCATGAATGCTGCGGATGCCAAGATATACATCCATACCCGGGTCACTTCTTCAGTGAGTTGCCTGCTGTAAGGAGACAGATGGGCTATGTATTTCAGGAGGCACAATGAGTCCTGTTCTCTTAGGTTAAGCAAAGTCCGACTCGGTCTGATCTGTAATTCAGCAGCTTAGCCACAAACATGCTGGTGTATAGATAAACCCATCTTCGTGGGAAGGGAGTTTCAAAGGAAGTGAAACACCAGATGAAACTTGATGTCTTGTGTGCACATGTCACTTAAACCCCAATATTGATGGACTTGAGAATATATCTGATCGCTTGAACTAGGTTGGATGAAGTCCTCGTTAGGCTCTCAGGTATGTAGAATGACGCATGGATTTTTAAAACATTTTTACTGCTAATTTGCATGTTTGATCAGTGTAACAAGCTGTCCCATGTGGGAATCAATTGTGTCCAGTTATGACCATTTTTGACTCTGAATTTCACCTTCCTTGCTCCAGAATGCTGATGTGACTCTGCAGCTGCTGTTTTTGGATGGAGAGGAAGCATTTGAGCAGTGGACTGACACAGACTCTCTTTACGGAGCCCGGCACCTTGCTGATCATATGGCACAGACTGAACATATCCACGGTGGCAGCGAAATTGAGGCCATAGTAAGTCGTTGGTCTTCACACTTTTTCTTTAGGTTGTGAATGGGCAAGTGGCTTGCATCTTGTTGGTAGTGCTTAGCTTCAGATATTGCCAGTGTCTCTTCTGTTTTCAAGGGCATTTCATGGGCCTTTGTGGCCTGGCTCAAAGTAACATTTTTTACTGATAAGCTAGCCGAATTATGTAACTGTGCAGAGGGGTAAGCATTCCAGACGTGGGACCAGTTGGAGAAATGTATACCTTTTCCAAAAAGCGTGCTTACCATGCCAGACCCTAACTCCCCATAAGTTTATTAATCTCTCATTCTCTGCATTTTTAGAACAAACTATACAGTGCAATCTAGCTGTGCTTCTTTGTGATTACAGAAGAAAAACTAGTGAGCAGAGGACTGTTTTCCAATTTGAACTATGCACGGATTGGGATACAGTGATGTTGCACTAGTCCAAAGAAGTGAGCTTGACTTGAGGATTAAATATTGGTGTGCCTTGCTACTTTGCAATCATCCTGCATTCAATGTGTTAGTCGATTGTCAGCGGCTTAGGCCACTTTCCAATAATCCAGCCTTGATCCTCTGGTTGCCTTCCGTAAGGGCTTTAAGAAACTGGAAACTACGAAGTGTTTCAGTTCGATTAACTAAATTATTAGACCCATTATTTCCGAACTCTGACCGTGTACAATGCTGAAGCTTGACCGATTCCAAGTCCTATACCACAGTACAGTGACACATTAATATATTTTAATGCAGTCTTCTATAGTGCAGTTTATGCCACATTTCTGCCATCTTGACTGCCTCTTGGCATTTTTAAATGGGCATTAGGTGTGTAGGACTTTTTAATGTGTTGCCCTGGACTCCAAGTCCAACAGGAGAGGCATGCATAGTACAGAGAACCTACGTTCCAGGATTCACGGACACTAGGCTCTCTACAATGTTACCCATGAACACACAGGCTTATTAGTTCCACTAGAGAAGCAGGATCACTAAGGGTGGGAGAATCAGTGGTCCGGGGACCGACTCCAGATAGGGAATTAACAATTAACTGGCATAAATAATTGACAGGTAAGACAACTGTATATCCCATGACCCAAAAAACAAATGAAGCCCACATTGCCTCCCTTTTGATAGGCTGCACTCGTCAGCAATGATGTAAAGCTATCCAGTCCTCACCAGACCTATAGATTTGCAAACCTTCAGGATCTCCATTTTCTTGGTGTAACCAAAGCCCTGCATGTCCACAGCAGGAAAAGACCCCCCTCTGCCCCCCCCCCCAGCACACTATAATCTGATCCTTGAGTTTCACACATCAACAACCAAATCAATCCAGTCTAATACTTTCAGAAATTGATCAAACACTCACATTCTGGACATAAGAACACTGGAAGCTGCATGTGGCTTTTTAAATAACATTTTTTAAAATAATCTTTATTCATCATTTAGAAAAATATTATGCACCTGCAGTTCAGGAAAGCTACACTAAATTCAGTGCAAATCCACTAGAATATATATCTCCTGACATCACCGTCACAACATGCTTTCTTCTCTTAACCCTCCCTTATACTCTCCCTGATATACAATGCAAACTACAGCACAGTTGACGCATGACGTCTCAATATAATGAGCTCTTTGTCTGTTTAGGAATTTAAGGTTGTCGGCCCGGACTTCAAAAATAAAGGATTTACATTTGAAATCCGAGGGCCCTCCCACCACCCCCATGACATGGTTGCAGTTGGCACAAAATGGAGGTCTATGGCTTCGACTGGGACCACAGCTGCTTCTTGCTGTGTGGAGCTGGAAGCCTATCTGCAGAGGAGTCCCTCGGAGCGTACATGTATTCATTTTTTCTTTATATTTGTGGGTGCATGCATGCAAGGGTAAGTGTATGTACATCAGTTGTTAGGCAAGATTGTATGTAGTAACCCTGTGGGAGACAACACCAACCTTGGCCTCTTGTCAATGGGTAACCAAACCTTGGTAGCCTATACTACACAAGTTGGTAGAGTGACTGAGCAGCCAGGCTTATTTCAAGAGTGCCCAAATTTGAGATGTAGGGTGTAACATAGAGATTCACAGTGACAGGTATTCAAATAACACACTCAAGGTTTCTTGATCAAAATAATTATTTATTAATGGAACAGTTTTAAAATAGGCCTTCTTTAGAAGCGGACAATTGGCAACAATAAAATACACTTAAAAAAGACACTCTTTCAGTTTCAGTCAAGTAGGTAGATCCCTTTTGGGTTGTCACACACACACCTCCTACACTCTGAGGTGACTTCAATAGCTAGGACATTGTGGGAATTGATGTTTCACTTTACACTAATGTAATACTGGATTTGTGGAAACAGGGAAAGGTTGGGCAAGGAAACAATGGTTTACAAGTTTCTCCAAACAGGTAAGTACTTTACAATCCCCCAATGAAATATAGATTAACCCTTCCCAGCTATACAAGTAAGTTATGTATGACTTATTGAGGTGATCTACAGAGTCGTGGTGAACAGAGCTTTCACTTACCAATTAGTGAGCCATGTCCATGCACAAGGCAAAGAGCAGAAGAGAACAGAACCATCTCATTCAAAAACTAACAATCACAACATGACATCTTCTATATTAATTTATTCAGTATAAAGACCAATTTCAAAATTTGTTAAAAAAAAGAACCGAGAGAGCAACAAAAATGCAGACATAAATATGGTGCATCCCCAACTTCTTTTCGCTTACTTAATAAAAAACACAATATATTTCATAATGGGTTCGTCATCTTAGTAAAAAACACTCTATCTATTTAAGCAGTTTGCAGATATAAGACTATGTACTTTAGCTAGTCTATTGTCATGTGTCGACATGTTTCGGCCATTTATACATATGAAACACTATCCCTAGTGTCTCTACAAACAATATATTTTTTGGCCTTCTTCAGGACTGACACATTTCTTTTCAGATGGTAAGCCTCTTTTTCAATCCCCCGTTGGAGGATAAGTACAATCTAAAAACAAACATATATACATTTGTCACATTGTAAAAATATCGTTCCATTCTCAACAAACATCTATAGTTCTTTGTCTTAGTTATTTCAATGCATCCGTTTTTTATATATAATCTCTTGTGATTACTTCACAATTTACCACAGTCAATTTAAATCTGTAGATCACACTTGCCTCTACTTACATCCTGGTAGAACTTGTGCTTTTTGCTAGGTTAAACCTAACTGCAGTAGGGCTGAATCGCTATTTCCAGGCGTTCACGGATCAACTCCAAGCTTTTTTGAAAATTTCAGGCTGTCTGGGGGCCCTGTAGAGAAGCCCAATATTTCGTTTAGTTCATCTTTCTTTTAATTCATAGTTTCACAGATTAGCACACTTTTTTAGCCTGATTATAATCTGCTCATTTTTATCTCTGTTTCTTACTCAACAGACACAGTAGTGTTTTAAAAAAGGTGTTAAATATATTACACTCTCAACTAATTACTGTCCTATATTAGTTGATTTTGTTCAATACTTATAACAGGTATTTTTGATCTTATTTACATTTTTTCTTTTTATTTCCCAAATCTTAAGAATGTTATTTGGAAAACATTTTTAAAAAAATTGTTTCTCACCATAAATCACCCACTGAGAACAAATTCTCCACTCACTTTATTTCTACTAGGTAGATGCATTCCTAGTGTACATTCGCTGGGGTTTATGTGCACGAGTGCAGGGGCAAAAATCTCTGTGCCTCCACAGCTAGAAAACAGCTGTCAAAGGTCAAAACACACGTCCATCAATCAATGTATCTCGCTCGGAAACCTGAGGAGGCATAACGCACAACAAACGAAAAACATCAGTTAGGTCACGCTTTTCTCCGTGATCTCAACAAATTGCTTATGGCATGGACCCAACAAAATTATCTCAACGCCGGCAGCGTAGAGGGAATGTAAAGCAAACAACACAATTGCCACATTTTAAAAGAATGTATATAACCGCGAGGTCAGCATTAATCTACGTCTCGATCGCGTATGATTTCGCACACTCGAAAAGCACGACAGTCAGCAGCTATCTCGCGGAGTCGAACAGTGTATGCTCACCTTAAGTTGGAGCGGCCGACTCGCGCAGCGTTTCACGGTCGCGTCCAGACGATCGTGTTCTGATCGCGTCAGTGTTTTTCTTCCGGTTAAATAAGTGACTCCCATGGTCACGTGATGGATGCTGTGTGCGTTATTTTGCATGGTTAAACGGACAGCATTACATAATTGTACTCACGATCGAAAGGCTGCACACGCTGTGCTATGTGTGTCTGTTTTAAACTGTTTGCATCTGTGTTTAGAATTGTCAAGGCAGATAATTTTAGAAAACAAGTACCAAAACCGGCGCCATATCACGGCGATACACAACAGGAGAGCTCAGACTGCCATGTAATTTTATATTGGTTTTCCTCCATCTGGGTCAGAGGATGGAGAACAATACATGGGAATGAAAGAAAAGGAAAAGGAACAAGAATTTCTTAATGAAGTGCCTACGGGCGCAATTGGTCAGGTGTTCTCATAGTGCTTTCCAGGTCTGAACGGGGTTATCTCAAAGTAATTAAAGAATTCCACTCTACTGCTAAATTTAAACCTGTATTGGCCGTATTAAGGGAATAAATCCACTTTTGTTCACTCAGGCTCAATAGCATTTCCCTGTTACCTCCTCTTTCAGTTGCCGGAATGGTTTGTAACACAAACCATGGGATCTCGGTGTGTTTGTGTTTTTCTCTTTCATAGTGTGCAACTAACGGTTTATTCGGTACTTTGTTCTTCAGACACGATTTGTGTTCACGAATGCGCTGTCTGATGCATCTTTTGGTTTTGCCGATCTAGATCAAATTACATGGACATTTAATTCCATAGATAACCCACGTTGATCCACAATTGGTGAAGGTGCGAAAGGCCCAATTCTTGCCGTTCAGCTCAATTTCCTTCAAATTATTTGTGAAGGCTCAGGCCACACATTTGCCACATTTAAAATGTCCCACCACTGGCGGCAATTGCTACAATGTGGTCTGAATAGACGATTTCTCTTTTCTAGGATATGAGTGCACTACTAAGTCTCTCACATTCTTTTGTCGCTAGAAAGCGAAGCGTGGGGTAACTGGTTCAAAATCTGACGTTTTTAATATATGCCAGTTCTTTTTTATAGTCCGTCTTAGTTGGTTACTTATTGGGCTAAATGGTTACACACGTCATTTTTTCCTGCTGCACTTTAGGTTCCGGATGCACGCATCTGTCCCTATTAGAATGTTTGGCTCGCTTATATGCAGCATTTACTATTCTCTTTGGCTAACCTCTGTTTTTGAGTCTTACTTTAAGTT
Source organism: Ambystoma mexicanum (assembly GCF_040938575.1). Lineage (NCBI taxonomy): Eukaryota > Metazoa > Chordata > Amphibia > Caudata > Ambystomatidae > Ambystoma > Ambystoma mexicanum. Next base: position 944,747,488 of record NC_090923.1, read on the forward strand.
CTTTACCTTCCTTTGTAAAATCTGCGATGTTAGAGCAGTTTCTCCTAATATCGCAGGAACTGCCCAATAGGCAGATTTTCGCATAAGGCCAAAGGGTGGAAACCGTGGAATTGGAGCAAAGAATTCTTATCTGTGGGCTTACAAACATGGTGGTCGACAGGAGGCCGCTGTCAGCTTTTAAAATCAACAGATCTAGAAAAGGGATGGACGAAGAATTCCATGCCATAGTGAATTTGATGTACATGCTTTGATTATTCAGCCACACCAGAAAGTCTTCTAGCAAAGCCACATCAGCTTTCCAAATCATGAAAACATCATCTATATACCTATACCAATGTCCCATCTGTTCTTTAAAGGGATTATTGGCATGATATATAGATGTGGTTTCATAATGGTCCATGTATAAATTAGCCAAGTCGGGGGCAAAAGTTGCCCCCATACTTGTGCCATGGATTTGGCGAAAGAAAACACTGTCACACAGAAAAGTTTTCTGTCAGTGCTAAGCGAATGCACTCCAGGATGAACGGAGTGGGGACCAGATCAAGGGTCGATGTTCTTTTGTTTTAAAACCATTTCCATGATTTTCAAACACTCTCCTTGAGGTATACTTGTGTATAAAGCCGTTACATCTAGAGTAACCAGTAGACTGTCTTTTTGACATGGTAAATCATTGATGATATTAACCATGCTGGTCGTGTCTTTTACAAACGACCTCATCATTTTGAGAACTAGTCTGAGTACATCGAAAGAGGCTCTAAAACCGAATTTATGGCAGACACAATCGGTCTGCCCGGTGGAGTAACTGTGTTTTTATGCACTTTAGGCAATAGATAGGATGCCGGGATGGTCGGATTTTCTTTGACCAAAAAAGAATATTCATCTTTTTCTATCCATCCTTCTGTTATTGCATGATCCATCAGGCCTTTGATTTCATCCTTCAGGCGTATGGTGGGGTTGCGGTCGAGTTTACGGTAAAAGTGGGGATTCTCAAGGTGTGTTACAATCTCTCTATCACAGAGAGATTTGTCCCATAGGACAATGCCTCCACCCTTGTCAGCTGGTTTTATGTGAAAGGTCTGGTTCGCTTGTAACGATAGAAGGGCTTTTCTTTCCTCTCGACTCATGTTGTCTTTATGTCGATTATTGGAAGATATTAGTTTTTTACTTTCTTCAATGATTTTGTTTTCGAAAGCCACAATAGCTGGAGATACCATACTATTACAGGGAATGAAAGTGGAGGGTGGTTTTAAACCCGTTATACTTTGTTTTTTATTCGATGTAGGAGAATCTTCGAAGAAGTCCAATTACTCGAAAGAATTTCTGTAATTCTAATTGAGTTTCAAAATGTTTAGCTTTAGCTGTGGGCATGAAACTTAAGCCCTTTTTGAGGACTTGCATTTCAGCCTCGGTGAGTTGGTGGTTAGATAAATTGAAGACTGGAATGACCATGTCATTGTGGGGCCTCTCCAGTTGCGAGTTTGCATTCTGGGGGGCACCTGCTGCCAAATGCGTGGTTTCCTCCCCCGACCTCTCTGAAAATAGGGCTGGTTATTGGGATTGCTATTGCCTCCTGAATTTGTACTGTCAGAGTCACTACTAGTGGTGTTCGAGGTATTAGAAAAAGTTACAAATTTGTTCCTCTGACGGTCGGTATTTCTTCCTCTAGTTCTCACTAATTTATTCTGATCTTCATAGTAGGACTCGACGAGATAAGGATAGGTGTTAGTCTCTTTATATGTTTCCACGTCTTTTTTGTACTTCCATATTTTTTATCTAACGTAAACTTTTTTAATTTTCCGACTTCCTCCTCCATTTTCTCTAGTTTCTCTTTAATATCCTTGACAAGTTGATCCCCTTTTAGTTTGATTTCTAAAGTCTCAATCTCCATCTTTTGTTTACTAGACTCCTCCGCGGCAGTGTCTATTATCAGAATCAAGAAATCTCTTGAACATTTGTTTCCTACAGTGCTGAAACTCCCTTGAAACTTGGGGTTGTCCGTGAACACACATGGTACATTTTTAATTTGTAAACCTTCCGGTATGATGCCTGCTTTTAAATAAGCGAGCATCATCTGTCCATGTGATTCTGTCCTGATTAATTTCTTCTTTTTTTGAAACAGAAGGTCAAGATCATTAGTATGTGCAGGTGCAGAGGGGCCTGCAGTTTCTACTGCAGCAAACGATGAGAGACCCATTAATCTTTGATAATATTCTTCAGAAAACGAGTTTTTTCACGTTTTCCATTTTAGCGGTATTTCTAAATTACAAATTCAAGATAAGTTTCAAAAACTTTTTACCTTCCAGCCCAGGGCTGTCCTATATCAGTTATATCTACAGAGGTAGTCTCCCTCAATTTTTGTTATCGGGGGGCCAGTATCTCAGAACGGGAGACACACTAACAGAAAAATACAAAATTGAGAACCGGCTACCCCTCTCTCTGTACTACCAGGTCAGGCGAGGTGATCTACAGAGTCGTGGTGAACCAAGCTTTCACTTACCATTTAGTGAGCCACGTCCATGCACAAGGCAAAGAGCAGAAGAGAACAGAACCATCTCATTCAAAAACTAACAAACAATCACAACATGACATCTTCTATATTAATTTATTCAGTATAAAGACCAGTTTTGAAATTTGTTAAAAAAACAAACCTGGTAGTACAGAGAGAGGGGTAGCCGGTTCTCAATTTAGTATTTTTCTGTTAGTGTCTCCCGTTCTGAGATACTGGCCCCCCGATAACAAAAATTGAGGGAGACTACCTCTGTAGATATAACTGATTTATTGAGGGACAGATTAACACAAAGTCAGAGAGTAAGAAGAGTCTACAGGGAGCCAGGACAGCCAATGTCAGTTGAGCAAAGTCTAGGAAAGCTGAGGCACTTTTTGAAGATGGCACAAAAGTCTTGCACAATGTTAAACAATTTTGTAGTAAAAAGAATCACTGTTGGGCCACAAGCTGGGAGGCTTGTGAAAAGCAGAAATGCAAGCAACTCTGTAAAGGGGAGCAAATGCAAGTCTCCAGCGAGACCTGAGGTAAGTACCCCCTAGTTACACAGTACCTTGAGTCTGAAGAAGGGGATCCAGCCGGCTTCTGTTCCTGTTTGTAGTCCTGCAGAGCCTGTTGTTCCTGGGCCTCAGTCGTGGGGAAAAGAGGGAGGACGTCTGGGGACTCCTGCATTACGATTTGAAGGTCGGCAGCAGCAATGGTCGTACTCCAGATCAGCAGCACTTCGCGGTTTCAGCTACTCGCAAATAGCACCACTGCGGTTCTTGGACACCATGTGGGCTCCCCTTGCTTCTGGGGTCCAGCACTCTGTTGAGGTGGCTCAGGCTTGGGTAGTCCTACTTCGAGGGAGTCCGAAGGATCGTCCTGGAGCTTGGGTCTGGCTTAAAAATGATGCACTTGATTCTGGTGTTCCTATCCTCTAGCACTCGGTTCCAGCAGCAGTGAAGAAGTACAGTCAGCAAGGAGAGGGGTTCCAGTCAAGTTCGTCTTGGGGTCAGTTGGTCCCACCAACCCAAGTGAAGAAGTCGTCCATTCCGGGCTTTTCTAGTCCATTCGAAATAGGGAGCTTCAGCACTGCAGCAGGGCTTCACCTGGCAAACCAACGGCCAGGAGGGTGCAGCAAGCTTCTCTTTCAGTTTCTTCTTTGATTCCTTCGTCCAGTGTTCGACTCTGCCTTCCTTGCAAAAGACCTCGCCTTTTATGCAAGTTTCTTCCATTTCATTCGCAGCCTAGCTGTGACTCACATAGCAGGGTGGCTCTCCTCCAAGGACAGCCAGCCAGCCAATCCCCTTTGGGTGCATTCCTGTAACCAAAGAGACTAAGCACACGGGTTTCAGGAACCTCCCTTGCTTCCTGCCCTGTCAGACACGTTGGAGCCAGAGGCAAGCTTCACCAGTGAATCCTGCCAAAGACAAAATGAACAAAGGGGCCAAACTTGGTTTGGCACGCAGAGTAAATCTGAAGAAGGACCTTACAAACAAGAAATGGTGAAAAAAGAAGACCAGGCCATTTTGACAAAATGGGCACCCATGGGTGCAATACTGCAACTGAGGATTCAGCCTGCAGTAAAAACGCACAATGATAGGAAGAATAAACCACTGCCACCAGCCATTAAATGTAGTAAGGGTAACATAAAAAAAATTACATGAGACGGTAGACAAAGGGGATACTAAGTAACCCCCACCACTCCATATAGGATGGTGTGTGCTGGGTCTACAAAGAGAAAAATGTAAGTAAAGTCAATTTCACTTTACTACTCTTGGAAACAGTAGTTTATCCAAGAGACGGTATTTGAACCTTAGCAGAAATCCAAAGGACTTCTCTGACTGTGCACTGAAGATGCTGCATGTCACAATACAAAAAGATGATGCCTATGGAGTTTGTCAGACTTCTAAACCAAAAGAAGCAGAGTCCAAATCGGAGAAAAATACTTGAGAGAGTGCGAAAAAGGTCTCACTCCAGGATAAAAATGTAAGTCATAAAGTCCAGAAAAAGAGCTGGGGGTCTCTAAGGTAGAAGGGAATTAGCACAAAAATGAGAATTATCCCGAAAAAGAGTATGGGTGGCTGGATGCGAGTGTGTGTTTGTAGGAGTACGTGGTGAATAGGTGCACATGATGGGGTTCTTGTGTAAACGCGCTGAAACGTAATTTTAATGGGCTGCTATGATAAAGCAAGAATTTGTCATTCTGGGATGGCCTCTAGGCCTTTCTACCCTTTAAGTTGAAATGGGCCACACACCTAGTAAAAGTAGCTGGCCTGGGTGGGCAGTCTTAAAGCAATAGTATTGCTTGTTTTAATTCATGGCATTAAATGTACATGCTTTTGCACGCACACGACTGCAGCTGCCTGCTATTGCTTCAATTCAAGACTTTAAATTGGTGCTTCGGTGTGCACATGTTTGAAGCTGATGCCCAGCCTCCAGCAATGTTGCTATCAACTGGTTGCCTTTTACTCGATTCCGTGCACATTAGCACCTTTCTGACCAAGTACCACTACTAGCTCTTAGTGGACATTCCATTTTTCAGCCCCTCGCTCGCTGCTTGTCCGTGATGATCTCCATTGATCAACATGCCCTCTGCGTTCCTTTGTATCCGCCATTATTATTTAAGACCCCATGGATATCTGAGGCCATTTTGATGGGGCCCACAAACATATTGAAATGGGTCTCCACGAGTCCTGACAAATCTTTAGCCGGCACTGGTGTTGGTGTCTAAACAGGCATTTTGGTGCAGCCAGTCTAGGTATGTCTTTGTGTGGCATGGCATTTTTTTAACTGGTCATCATCGAGGCTAAAGCAAGCATAAGTGTTATCACCTGGCTAGACCGGCCTACATTGTGCAGCCAGTTTTGATATTTTGATATTTTCTTATTGTGTTATTGGATTTTTGCATCAATTAAATCATCAATGCTCCTGTGCACTGTTGGGGACTTGCATGTAATAGTTATTTGGATTGGAGTTACCCTACATAACCAATTGCAAACACTGGCTTTTTACCCAATTTTCCACAGAAAGTGTACTGTATAATGCACCATTTAATCCCATTAGTCAAACGTTATCTTGGGGGAGTGGGTTCGGTCGGGGGCAAATACCCAAATACCCATTGAATGGATTGGGATCCTTCACTACGCTCGGTCACTGTCATATTTGTGGGAAATGTTTGTGCCCTTCAATAAAAAAAAAAATCCACCAGCCGTCTCTCAGTGAGTGACTGGTTGGTAAATGATTAGGAATGTGTGCATGCAAGATTGGGGTCCGGCTAAGGGGCATTGGACCTTTCCTTACATGCTTTACTAGCATTTGTGGGCAAAGTCAACCTGATGGATGAAATTACAGGGAGGGGGTTTGGGGTAGGGGTTTGTAGTGCAAGGGGGCATGCAGACTGGACATTTTCTGTGGTGTTTTAATTGTTTTACTTTTCATGAAGGGCAAGCCCTCTGAGTGTTCTTACATGGTGGGTGGTGACATTTGTGTAACCAAACAAGGAAATATTTCCTTACTGTAGCATTGCATATTTTACTGGCATTGAGAACAAAGTCGACTTGAAGAGCATTCTTACATGGTGGTGTGGGAGTTAGGCAAGCGTTTGTGCAGCCAGCAATAACCTATTCTTCCTGTGGCAGGAGATTTTGACTGGCATTAAGGGCAAACCCAACAAGAAAGTGTTAGTACATGGCAATGCTGGCAGATCCAGCATGAACATGTATTCTTATGGTATTGTTACTGTGCGTAATATTACCGGCAAGGCACAAAGTTGGCTGGTACATTTGGGTGCATGGAGCCAGACACAGCCCCCTTGTTTTGTATGCTAGGTGAAAGATGTAGTCCTTCATTAAAACACAGCAACATGATTGTTATGCTTATTGTGCGTGTGTGGTAGTCCAAGCCTGCCTGGAGTGTAGCGTGGCCAGTGTTTTGTTCGCGAGCTTTGCAGGAGGTACCCTCGGCATGCCTCGCAGGGGGGGCCTGCACATTTTGTGCTATGCCACTTCTTGCATCATATTAGGTTTTGCGGTCTAAAAATAAATTGTCCCTTCTGGCAGCTCCCCAACCCCCCCCCCCCCACCACCTTTCGACTTTACTCTAGTGTAAGTTTGGATGACCCCGTATTGAACAGAAAAGGGTATGTTGGCTTTCAATACTTCTTTGTGTCCTCCCAAACCTGCATCGTTCTCTGGCTGTTAAATCGGGTTTGAGACTTTGACCTCTTATCAAGTCATGACTGTTTCATAGGTTTCCTTCATGCTATAGCTTGCTCCATACAAACTAAATGTCTCCGACTGCTTTTCTGAGTACTTGTACTGCTTGAAAGTATGTGTGAATGGTTGGGCTGGCCACCCCACCTTAATGCTTTTTATTTTTATTTTATTTTTTTAAATATTTCTTTCCCTGTCTTCCAGAAACATCTGAGGGGCAGATGTTTTGAGGACTTTTGTCTTAAAGATGTTAATTGACAAGTCATTGTCCGTGTTTAGTTCTCCAGGGCAGTAATATATCTTTGTAGCCCAATAGGAGTTTTATCTAGTAACACTAAGCATGTTTTAAAAGTACTGTTTTTCATTGCCCTGGATCAGTGGATCAGTGACGGGATCTGAGGTAGGCCCTTCACAATGTTTGTATCAAGTCTCTTTGGGTTGGCTGGTGCAGGTTCAAGGGGTGGGCTTATATGTACATTTTACTGTGGAGGAGACAAACCCAGTTATAAATAATTTCCTAACGGGGAGAGTCCCAAGGTGTGTTGCCCATATAGGAACACGTTATGAAGAGTTTGCTTATGAGTACCAGACTTGATGGACATGTGACACCTCACTACCTTGGTTTCCACGCGCATTGTTGACCATCCTTTTTAAGCTTAATAAGATCACCCATAAATGCACCTCCTGTCAATGAATGCAGACAATGAAATACTTGCTATAAACATCTTACACAACTTTTGCTCCTGTTTATGTTCTACCTAATTTTCGAGAATCCTGGTGTGTTTTTCCCAGGTCCCTTGACTTTTAATAAATTGTTCTCCCAAATCTAGAACATCATTCTGAGCCAGCCTGCTGTGATGGCTACCCGTAACGCAGATAAGGCATTGGACTCTGAATAACCTGCATTGTTCAAGGTGCTGCGCAGGTCTGGCATGGGCTTGAAATTAATTGCATGGGTGACACTCCAATAAACAAATCCAAAAGCTATTGTATTGACAAAAGCACTACCCAGGCTGTTTTCCAATCATCCCTCCTTTTTGCCCTTTCCATAGATTCCATAGTGTGTGATCTTGGAGAGTTTCAACACTGGCATTTGATTGTATTCTACCACTATCTTAGTTTAGTTGTATCCTGATGATCTGTTACTCACATGAAGTACTTGTAACTAAATTTGTCTGCCATTGTGGAAGATGTAAGAAATTTGGAAACTAGCCGGCCTACATATTAATTGGGAAATGTCCGAGTTATTGCTACTAATGACGAAATGACTGCTGCTGTGAAGGAAAATAGGGGTGATTAGTGAATAAACCACCCACTCCACCCTCCCACTTCCACAAATCAACAGTAATCCTAATCATAAAGGTAAAATGGAGACAGTTAAAAGAGATGCTCCTTTTGCGGTAACGTAACGTGGGTCAGGGGAAGGCTATACTCTCGAGGGGTGTTAATTCAGTAACAACCCAAACAGCAAAGTATAACCGTCCAAAATAAAGGGAATGTCCAATCAAAGTTCCATGAAAACAAATAACTTTAAACACTCCATCTGCCAGAAAGCTAAATAGACCAACTTAAAAAAAAGAAAAAAACACCCCTTTGGCAAGCACAGAAAATATGCAAGAAAGGGGAGAATGCAATGCACTTGACGAGAATACAGGGGTGAAGGGCAATTTCAATTACCACAATGTTTTTTTAAACAATATGCCTTGAGGAAAAAGGTGCACAAGGGACCTAACCAATCTCTAAGGACCAAAATGGACTAGGAGGTTAGGTGTGTCTAGTGCATTCTTGGTGGTTCGATGACGGGGAACTTGGCTGTTTGTGCGGTTCACAAAGGCTTGAGTGCGGCGGTCATGTTGTTCTAGACTGGGAGCAGTGTCGAGCTGGGTTATAACAGTAGCTTGTTGGATTTCGAAGGTGATGCTTGAAGAGCATGCTTGGTGATGCTAGTGAGTTCCTATGTCTGTGCTACGTTTGAGTCTGTGTACTTAAACAGTTTTTTATTGATTAATTTTAAAATTTCACGATTGCTTGGATTTTATCAATTTTCTTCTGTTTGATATTTTATTGCTGCTGCCTTATTGTGCTTGTGTGCACTAATTGATTTGTCCTAACTGGTGCCCGCACGATTTAAAGCAGAAACTTTGTTCTGCACGCGTGATGCAAGTCTTGGGAACTACAATTCCCAGACTTCTTGGAGCATAAATTCTAAACGCAGGTGCAAACTCACCTGCCGCTAATGGGCCTGTGTAAGGGAGTTGGAAGGGAGGCTAGAAGCGCAACATTCTGCACGCCTACTTAAGTTGGGTTGTGTATTACACGTATTTTAAGCCTCTTACTCCACTGCCGGCAAATAAATTATGCCCCTTAGTGACTTGATTAGGCGATTCATCAAAACCGGTCATTGAGATTGCATGCAGAAGAAGGACTCCTCTTCAGGCATACTGCCCCCCCCTCCCCCACGCAAAATTACCTGTTTCGTGATGGGCATGAATGACCCTGCGAGCAGGGAATTAGAGGAGGCTAGCAGTACTATGTCATGGGGTTCTGAAAGTGTGAACCGCTATCCCCAGGCGTGTAGCCCATTGAAAACAGTGCTGCTGAATACTCATTCTTTACTAGGGCATGCCACTGAGATAGCTGACTACATCGTGGCAGCGGAGGTGGATATATTGCTCCTCACTGAGACTTGGCAATGTGACACCAATCAACATTCTCTTCAACTTGCCACTTCAGTGAGGTACAGAGCCTTACACAAAGATCATAAGGGAGGGTGGTGTTGCTATTATTTATAAAGACTCATTGAATTTGTTTACTTCAAGTACACCAATATTACATGCATGTGAGGGTCTGTTAGTTCAACTCTATTTTAATCCTAATACCACCCTTAGCCTATTAATTCTTTATCGGCCCCTATCGCCCTGCCAGATTTTTGTGAGCAGTACTTTGCATTTTTGGGTTCCCTTATTAAACCCCTAACTCCATGTATAGTGGCAGGAGAACTCAACCTATGCGCTAACAATGCCACTGATCTGGAGGCAGGCTCTATGTTGAATCTCTTGGCGAGTATGGTGTTTAAACAATGTGTCAGTATGGCCACCCATCAAGGGGGGCGGAATACGTTCGACTGGATACTGTCTATAAACCAGTTAATTTCACCCATAGAGGTCAAAACCTGCTGCTGGTCGGACCACTAGTTCTCTTTTTCACTCCTTATACCAGAACCTATGGTAAAGAAAGCTTGTGTACGCACCAAATCAAATATGCGTAGATGCACCAGCAAGGTCACTTAGCATTTATTCGCATAGGTTTGCTTTTAGACTCAGCAATTGATGCATCCAGCTCGCTAGACTCTTTCACATCTCAGTTGCGCAGTATTTTGAACCAGGCCTATGATAAGCTGGCGCCACTTAAAGCCAGCTACGGAAGGAAAGATGTTCACCCAAGTGCAAGCCACTGGTTCTCCCCAGATGTCTTAGCAGCTTGACACATCAAATGGGCTGCTGAAAGAAGTTTGCAGAAATATCCCAACAATAACACCCTGGCCCTCTACAAAGAGGCAGCCATACATTACAAGAATGTTACTTGTTAGCCAAAAAAGAAACCTTGGTGGAGCGTATATTGGGAGCTGGATCCAGTACAAGAGAACTCTTTAACATATTAGGTGAGCTAAAAGGGGAAAGTCCAGGAACCTCCTGTAAATGTAAATGATGCATGGTGTCAAAAAATCCATGACAGCTTTACACTCAAGGTCAAGCAACATCAAAGGTCTATAGCATCTAAACCTGTTAACTATCATACGAGTGGTACTTCCTCTGTTGTACAAAATCAGATCACCGGTGTCAATGAGACCTATGAGGACAGGTTTTTTTCCTTCAGGCAGTTTGCAGTTGAGGATGCACTGTCAACTGGGGACATAAGTGTTCCCAGCGCGTTCGCTCCTGAAAAAGGTGAAAAAAGAAGGTAAGTGGGGTTGGGAGGGTGGGGAGTGGAGGGGATAGTTTGGAGGGGAGGGGAGTGGGGTGGAATAAGGAAAATACATACCTGAATGCCTGGCGGGGGACAATGGCAGCCTCCAGCCGTGTGGAGGCTCGGAGCAGGGATTGCCCCGTTTCGAGCCTCCTCATTGGCTGAGGGACTGCCAGGCCCCCCTCCGGGAAGAAACGTAGGGACGTACATGCGTCCATGGGATTACACTGTGGTGTGGATCGGAAACGAGTCAATCCACGTTCAGTGTAATCCCGTGGATTGCAACGCCGGGTACTAATTTACAATATTTACTCCAAGCTATTTTTCGATCTCTTGGACAGTATGGGAGTCATCTATGCAAGTTCTGCAGACGACACAGATTGTCCTGGAATTTACAGGAAGAAGATGCAGAGCTGGTCTCTAAAGTTTTTTTTATGCCATTAAGGCCTGGATGACTGACAGTTTCCTAGCCCTTAATGATAAAAAGACAATTTTGATTGGTTCCATGGCATTTCATCACAGGATGTTTTATTTGCAGGGTTTTTTTTTACAGCAGATTTTTTTAATGAAAAACTCATATTTTTTTTTTTTGGGGGGGGGGGGGGGGGAGTTCCTGCCCCAAACCTCCCATCACCTTGAATTTTTTTATATATTCCCGAACCGCCACACCCAATTTGCATATTTTTCTAACCCCCCCCCCCCAAAAAACACAAAAATACATCCCACAATGAAAGGACGTCGTACCTTTTTGTTTGTGGGTAGTGTGGCCAAGCTTAAGTCCCTTGACTCTCGTTACAGTGCATTTCAAGTTGAAGGGGCTACTGTCATGGTTTCTAGTCAAGTTCTTGGGAGTAATTTTTTTATTGTAATTTTAATTTCAACAAACATGTCGCTTACACACATTCTGGCTGCACCTATACAATCCATCTGCTATGGCAGATTAGACCCTATCTTTCAGAAAAAAAAACAAGCCTCAATAGCCAACGCAACTATCAACTTGAGGTTGGATTACTGCAATGGACTATTGACAGGTACCACATCTACCAACATAAACAGCAAACTCTACAAAACGGGGCAGTCAGGGCTGTTTGCGGAATAGGGCCCAGAGACCATGTGACTAAAGTATAGAGGAAGCTGCATTGGCTCCCTGTGGTTCGGATCTGGTTTAAGGCCTACTGTCTAGTCTACAAGTGCCATGCTTATACCCCCCACCCCCTACCCACGGTACTTACAAGATTGTATTAGGAAATTGCCCTTTAGACTTGCTCTTCAATCTAATACAAAGATCTGTTGCAACAACACGCTGCAGATTAAAATCATATGGGGACCTTAGCTTTAATGCTTGGGGGACGAAGGCTTGGAATGACCTCCCAATTGCTCTTGGGCAACTGCCGGCATATGCTAAATTTAGAAAGTCCATCAAAACCAGTTTGTTTGACGGCAGAGGTACTCAGATCGAATCCCCTGACCATCACGGTGGACTAATTGGCATTGGATCCATCTTAATATGCCATGATGATCGTCTTGTCTGTTCTATGTTGTCGGTTAGCGCTCTGTGGCCTGCGGGCGAGCTAGTGCTGTATAAAAGTTAAACGGAATAGGAGCATATTGTGAGGGCCAACAGGGTCTGTTCGAGTCGGTTTGACTGTGAAGATGCTGGAGACAGGTTGTGCGGTTCTAAGGGATCGGTTCGATCAAGCACTCTTAAGGGCTGCAGATCACGAGGGCCATCAGGCCAGACTGTTGAGTAGACTGGGAATATGCTGGAGACGGTATGCATAGTTCGGTTCAATGCGGCATCTGATAGTCTGGGCTTGATGATCCACCAGGGTTGGTTCAACTGGTGATAAAGATTGGTAGCGAGGATGCTGGTGGGACAAGTAGTTGTTTGAAGACAGCAGGTGCAACAAAAGAGTGGGTAGTTTGATCCAAGGCAACAATGCACTCAGCTAGCATGTTACCTTGGCGAACAGGTTTGAACATTCAGTTTGAAAAGCTTGCTGAGTGCCAAAGGCAGGTCCGGCAGGTCCTGGTGGTTCAATGCGGTTGGCCAGGCTCGATGTGCTACGGCTGGAACAGCAGGAATCCTGACTGTCCTAGCTCTCAGAAGATGAGTCCCTCTCCAGGGTTTCCGACACAAGTGCAGTCCTTGTTCCTGGGCTCCGAAAGTAAGGGAGGCTGCTGTACACATTTAGATGAGATCCTCGGCAGTAGTGTGACTGGCAGAGATGCAGGTCTTGTTCCAGCCGCAGGCTCACCCCCAATGTTTCCTGGGGATGGGTAGGGAACAGAGCTTCCCTCTGCTTGGACACGCAGTCTTCACCTTACTGGTGGAGGGTTTTGTAAAGTCCACTCTCTCAACAGCGTTCCAATAAATTTTTTTCTTGGGTGTTTATCTAAAGTGAATCTGAGAAGGAGTGGGAGACCCCTTTTTTTTTTTTTTTTGTTTTTTTTTTTTTTAAGGCAGAAGTCTACAGGCGATTGGCCAAAAGTAAGCCTACTTTAAGGGACCAATCTCTGTCCTTGGAACCCCAAGGATTTTGCCTTCCGACATCCCACTCAAAGGGCTTAATGATACAGGAAGTGGAAGGGACAGGAATGAAAGATAGAAATAAGATGGTGGGACCTTCCCACAGCTGTAATGGCTCCCTCAGACTACACTAGCCACACCTCCTTACCAATAGGCTCAAAGGCCCTTTTAGTATGTAGCACCCTAATGTGAGGCTGCTCCTTCTGTGATTGGGTGTTCCCTGTGATTTCTGTTTCATGGACTGCTTCCTGTGGAGTGGCTGTCTTTCTAGGGATGATGTTAGCTGCCATCACAATGGAACACAGATGCAACCTCCAAGACTACAGTCTTGCTGGCTGCAGCAGGACTGACTGACTGACTGACTGCCTCCCTCCCTCCCTCCCTCCCTCCCTGCCTGGCTGGGGGAATACACATAATTCTTCCACAGCTGAGCTCACAGGGCTGATGCATATGGCTGTGATATTTAAGAACATTACTGTACACAATACTCTAACTCTGGTACGGCTTATATTTAAAGTTTAACATGCCATTAGAGCAGTAGGCTCCTATATGGGATTTTGGAACAGCGGTGCATAGCTTAAATGCAGCATCTGTACTGCAGCTGTCAAATGGGCACTGTCTTCTGGACCGGCTCTGCGCCACTGGTAGAGCAGGTGCTAAATTGAAGGGCACAGGTGTACACTATGCTTTTGGCCTGGAGCTTATGAAAGGGGAATCTGAGTAGCATGTAATTCATGCGTAGCACAGTTGCACTATGTGTTGGAGGAACCATTTCTCAAACTCAATTGATGTAAATTGAGGCCCATTGTCATTGACGATAGAAGAGGGCAACCCTTCCCTCAAAAACACTCCTTTTAGAAACTTTACAATACTGGCAGTGGTGATCTCTTTCAATATCCCCACTTCGGCCCACAGGTCCACAACTACAATGACGTAGCTATCTCTCATTTCGAGGCCCCTACAAATCTGACTATGACTTCCCAAGGAACAAGTGGGACATCTGGCACTACCATGGATGGAACTGTTGGTTTCCAAACTATCACTTTCCTTACAACTGCCACTCTCCTTGACGTGTTGCTCGATGTGTACATCCATCTGAGGCCACCAGAAATCAGTTCTAATGACTGATTTGGTTCTGGAAATGCCCATGTGTCCTTTGTGTACTAACCCGATCACAGCATTTCTCATCCCTTCAGGCACCAGTAAATGCTCTCCTCTGCGTATCAAACCTCGTTCCACCGACAGTTCATCTTTAATGCGCCTAAATCTTTTAATCAGATAGACTGCCATCAGGTAAAACCTATCCCCTCGCACACCACCGTTCCATAACGCAGCTCTTGACATGCTGATACATATCCTCTTCTTCACAAGCTTTCGCCCATTAACCTTCGGGTAAGCATTCATCCAGTCCAAAAATATCCTTGACTTCATTTTCCAAATCATCCTCCATAGTACAATCCTCTTCCTTTATGGCATTGCGCGTCAGCAATCGCATTCCTCCTCCACTCCACGTGTTGGACAACAAAATTAAAACCTTGTACCTTCATGACCCATTTCATAATGTGCCGAGGGACACCACCCAATTCTCATTTGTTAAATATATTAACAAGTGGCTTGTGATCTGTACTCGCAATAAAGACCCTACCATATAAGTACAACTGAATGAACTAAGCATAATATCCCACCATTACTTTGGTTGTGGGAGTTGACATGTCTACAGTCACCCTCGCAGCCCTCCCCTTGGGCCTTATCCTTTCACCTGCCAACCTATAACCAAGATACTCAACTTCTCCGTGCCTGAGGTGACGCTTCTCCAATGTCAAAGTGAGGCCAGCTTCACCCAGCCATTCAAGAACCAAGAGCAATCTCTAATCATGACTCACCAGATCACACCCCCATATCAATATGCCATCCTGGTATATCTCGACACCTAGTAGCATATGCTTTACCTTTGAAATATGCTTGCTGCTGACACAAGACCAAAAGGTATACACACACATCGGAACATCCCAACATGGGTAATAAATGCTGTCAAATCACATGAGGCAGGATGTAGGGGAATCTGATGATACGCTGACTTCAAGTCAAGCAACGAAAAAACATTCGCTCCAGAAAGATCCGTAATCATCTGATCAATCTTAGAGGGAGGAAATGTCTCTGCAGTCACGTTTTTGTTCAATTCACACAGATCAATCCACAGTACAACCGCACTGCTGGCTTTCCTTGCACGAACAATGGGCTCACTCTAATACCCCTGTCCGTTCAATAACTCCTTCTCTAACCATGCGCTCCAACTCAACTTCTACCTCTTTTCTAAGAGCCACTTGGTACCATAGGAGAATGGCACCTGGACTAAATCTAATCTTGTGCATACATTTCTTCAAACATCTTACCTTGTCTTCAAATAGACACAGAACCCATGACGAAATATGATTAACTTGGAGTTCACCATGCACACTTTTTCGTGCAACTCCCTTCTGAGCTGTATACACAGGCTGTTTGGCAGCAGCTTGACTGCTCCACGAAAGTAAGTCTCTTCCCACACTGGTTACTAAAACCTTTGTAGTTGAATGGCTCCCATGAAACTCAAGCTCTGTTTGCATTTCACCAATTATGTGGATTGGATGTTCACCGTAGGCATTATGTTTAATTGTAGCTTCTATCAGAAAACACTTACACAGCCCTAGGGGTTAAGGAGTGTATCGGCCTGTTTCACTCCCCAAAAATTGGCAAATACTCCCAGAAAATATAATTGGGGAGTAAAAATAGTCACAACAAAATACAGAGAATAGACATGTAGGACCTTGTGCCCCTGCTTTTACCCAAACAGATTCATGGACGCGTTTGAACCAGTTGTACATGTAGTACAAGAGGAAGAAATTACTATTATTGTTGCTAGGAAGATGTAAACGTGTATCTTTTAATGTACATAAAAAATAACTAGGTGCAAAGAAATAATTATTAACATTTTTACTCGGTTATAAAATACTCCCATTGGGAAATGGACTTACTTTTTTACTCCCCCCCCCCCCAAAAATAATTTTTTACTCCCAACTTTAAAAAATAGGGAGTAAAATGAAGTAGAATGCTCCCACTTGAAAATCTTCTCTGGAGCACTGCACTTTCCAAATATCGCCTCCCAAGTGTACTTCTACACTGTTGACTTTCACTAATAACCAGTTTTTTATTTTTTAATTTCTCACCAATGACTGCATTCACAACTTGGATCACTTGCGCACCACCACCATCATTCATTTGAACATTCCCAGGTTTGGCAGAAATCCTTGCAACGTTTAGCTAGATGAATCCTCAACCCACACAGGTGACCCTCAACATACACCGCAGTATGTTCCTTTGAGTTCGCAAAATGCTGGAGGCTGCCACATCTAAAACCTCTTGTCTCTACTCTTTAAGTCTCCTGATTTCTTGCCTCGCTGGCGGTGAATCTTTCCTCCAGAAACAGCACTGGCACCACCTGTATTTTTCTCAGCGCTGCCCTTCTCTGTCTTAACTAAGCTGCTTAATGCATTGCGTCTTGCGCTCCACTGGTTTGGCGATTTTTCGATCGTCCTATCTAAGTTTGGGTCGCTTTCCAAAAGTTGTTCTTTATCCTATGATCAGAGCACGTGATCATCAATTGATCACGAATATGTTCGTGACAGTGACAAAAACTACATTTGATGTCAAGATCAGAGTGTCATCGCAAAGTCTTCCCCACACTTTTGCTCCCTAGTTCCAATATGATACAGGGCCAGAATTTTATTTCTAATTTCATAATGTTCTAACTTGGCGATGCTTATGTCAAAACTGTTCCAGGAAGCGGCATCTGGAGGTTGTACAGTTTCCCTAATCCTTTAAAACACTTCTTGCCCTGTCTTACCCAGACAGTGATGGAGTAGGTCATCTTTCCTCTCCACAGCATAATTAATGCCATAGACTGCCAAGACAAACGTATCCTCTTTCCACCCCTTCCACTTAATTGAAGGCTCTCCAGCCTGAGCCAAAAACAAGGCTGGCCCTGGAATGTTTGCCATCTTCAGCAAACAACTATGCAGCAAGTGAAGCAAGCTGGCACTCTAAGTCAAGACACCAAACACTAAATTTCACTCCAGCATAAACTCCACTCCAGCAAAGCAATTGTCACAAATGCAGATACTGGCAATGTTTATTTCAACTAGAACAGGTGTCTCCCTGAAGTGCTGACACAAAATTCCATCAGTGTAACTCACTCTGAAATTATCTCAAAGTATCTTGGTGAAATGTGTTGTGGGCTTACCTAACAAACCCAGAAATAACAGGTCTTCTGCACAGCTGCCACCAGGAGTCTGGATTGTTGAGTGTTATTCCTGTGAGGCCATGCTCTTGCCGGCAAACCCCACACAGCATTGCTGACATCGCAGTCAATCTCACCCTTGTTAGATGCTTGCAGTATGCTGTGGGTTGCAACGACAACCCGGCATACACAACAAAATGGTTGCACATTGTATGACGCAGTGCAGTCCTTTTCTCTGCACCGCATCGCTACGGCAATCAATGACCAACACAATGATGGCCGTGCATCAATCTGCGTTGTAGGGTCTGCTTCTCTGTTCTCGCAACGTTGGCATAGGTCTGCGCAAGACCTTGCGCTACGCTCAAGCAGCTCACTTCTCGAGATCCGGCACCAGTCTCGGGATTCGGTGGGTGGTGATCACCCAAACATCCCGACTTTGGCACATACAGTGGGGCTCCTCCAAACATGCTTAGATGTGGAAGGAAGGCAGTGATATCAACTAATCGTTCTAGTTCTGGAAGGAGTAATCAGTGCAGTATAACAATTAAACTATATACAAAGGTATGAGGGGAAGAGTAAAACATGGAAAGTAATTTCATAACAGACTACTCAGCAGAAGACTGGTGACTCCACCCCACACCTGGGAAAGATATAAATACAGAGCGTCTGCGCGCGTACCTGAAGACTGCACAGAGAGTGCTATTTGGCCTGGGTGGTTGTAGGTGGAGGCTTCTACAAGGAGTAATTTGTGGCATAATTCATTGCATTTGAAATTTGCCTGTTCTCGTTAGGTTGGTAATTGGCATTTGACTCTTGGGCAGCATGCACGATCTAAGGAATAAAATGGTGGTTGAGGAGCAAAAGGGACAGACTAAGCCTGGCGATGGCTACTCCCCTACCTCCTTGACCTCCTCCCAAACATCCTGCTCCCGCTTAATCTAACCAGGTGAATGCCATGGCAAAGGGGATTTTGCAAATAAATTGTCAGTTGTCATATCAACAAACTATTGGAGTATTTCCCATTGCAGGCTGGTTCAAATTGTAATAATGAATTTGTATACTTGAATAAACCCAGAAAGATTCTTTGCTCTGACCTGAACCAGATGGGATGCTTGTGAAAATGAGAGAAATCCCCAGTGGCCCTGCGCACCCTCCCCCCCCCCCCCACTCCGTTCCACAGGGTGGAGGGAACAGAACCCTCTGGGGAAGAAAAACGGATGGAGTGCGGTCTTCTAGTTGTCGTCGGACGGCTGTCTTGTGTTGGATGGGTGAGAGGGCCTGAAGAGTCTTCTTCCGGACCTCGCCTTTGAGTAAGAGAAGGTGGGCACAATGAGTAAATGTTCTGACTGAACTGGTTAGGAAAGAGGTTGATTGGATGTGGCTGGAATTCCCATGGCGGTGTCCCGTTCCGGATAGCAGGTGATCTGAACTGAAGGGGCCGGAGTTGCTGATCTGGATTTGGTACAAAGGAAATTGGAAATGGAAGTAAGTAAAGAACAATGTGTGTGGGAGGAACGGATAAACCTTCCTCGATGCTGCCTAGTCGAGAGTATTGGGACAGCTGGTGGTTACTGTACGTAACGTCGCTGCTCTGCTCTCCAAGGAGAAGGAGTGGGTGCTTTGGAGGTGCTGCGAGGGGGGGGTTATGATGGCAAAGCTATGGAAACTGACTGTATCATATTGGTTAGAGCGATGAGGGAAACAGGGGTGAAGAAGAATGCTGTAAAGAACGAAGGTTGTGAGAAGTAGGGACAGAAGTCGGGGAGAGTTCCAATTGCTACAGCCAACAAAGCAGTAAGATGTAGACACAAAATGCAAAGGCTAAACAAAGATAAATGTCCTAGAATTCGAACTTACAAAGCTTCTGCCGTGAGGAGTAGCGATGCGCTACATCTGAGCCCCGGCTTTCAGATAAGCTCCTTCAGCATGCAGGAGGGGCGGAGCCACAGGCGGGAGAACCGAATAGACAGAAATGTGACTAGCAATACGAGGCGCCATCTTGGGGGGATGGTCTTGTTACCATGCCTACGCGTCTCCACCGACGCCAGAGGGACCAATGCCCTGCACAGGCCATGACACAAATAACATTATTGCTCATTCACAAGTGACTGATTTGGGCTCCCTCACCCAGACGGTGGAATATCCTAACTTGAGGAAGGAAGCTCTTCGAAAGACATTGTAACCAAGCCATTAGCAGCAAATGCGATTGATTTGGCTCCTTTGTCAGCCTCTTTATTAAATACTCTCCACATATTTACAGGTGAGGACTTTTCGGTGTATGGGTCTGAGGAGCCAATTCAGGAGAAACCTGAATTCATTAGCTCTATGGGAGCTGATTCGAAATTAGGGCCTGAAACTTCATCTTTCAGCGTGTCTTTTGAGTTTTGTAAAAAATATATTTGCAGAACTCAAAGAGCAGTCAAGCAGCCTAAACAACATTTTGAAACGGCTTGAAAAGTTTGAAGCTCTCTAGCCAGTTAGTTCCAACACAATGGATATTGGTCGGTGGATTCTGGGGCCACTCACAAAAAGGAGCAGGGAAAGCGGCACAGAAGTGAGGATCGAGAAGTTTCTAATTCTAACCACCCAGAAGGGGTCCACAAACGACATAAGGGTAGATCCTATGGGAAAGCTGGTAGGTCTAGTGAACCCTCTGGTGCCCAACCAGAGGGAGGTCAGCAGAAACCCCCATTCCAGAGAGCATTTGGGAAATGCTTTGTCTGTCGATTTGTAGACCATGTGAAAGGCGATTCACAGAGGCGAGGATCAACCTGCATTGGTCAACACTGCCTCCTTAACCTTCATCCCTGAGGGAGAAGTTAAAATGGCTAGTGCACACATTCACCTGGCTGAAGAACCCCTTGGTGTTCAAGCCACTTGGAGTTCAAGACAGTGTATCTTTAGTGTCCCTGGGTCTGTGTGAAAACCAGAATATGGATGTGTATAGCTCCATTCCAGATAACACCAAACTGTAGTATATGGTCCATGTTCTTGTGAATGGCCAGGACACTCTTGCCATTAAAGACACTGGGGCCACAAGAACAGTTGTGGATGAAGTTTTTTCATGCCTGAGGATGTGGATAATGCACCCAAAGGTCCCACTAGATGTGCTCGAGGCCCTGTCCAAATGGTTCCAATTCTACCAGCTCTCATTCAGTGTAACAACATGACAGTAAGAATCCCTGTCAGTGCTCAGAATGAGGTGCCTGGGAGAGTCTTGCTGGGAAATGCCTTAAAAACTCTAGGAGTAGTGTCACGTACCGCAAGGCCTCCCATTCGGAAGAACCAGGACAAACCAATTGTCTAGAGAGGCAACCTTAAGAGTCCACTCTGAACCTGTGGGTCCCTCTACATAGAACCCCTCCTTTTGTGATATATTTTATTTATATTGCGCTTGTACGCAAGTATTTCAGAGCGCGACCAGGTAAAAAGGGAGGGGAACAAGGGAGAACAAGAGACATTTTTTTTTCCAAGCGATCTTACTAGGCCTAGTGACATTTAAGAAAGCGCAAGCGCAAGCGCATGGAAAAGGGGAGGGAAAGTGCATGGAAGGCAGGTGTGGGGGGGCTGAAGGCATTCAAGTGTGGAGCAGAAGAGAGAAAACAGAATACATATTAAATAAAATAAATAAATAAGGGCGATAAACCATGGTAGTGCAGCCAGGAAGTGGCAGGTGAAAGTTAGTCAGATGAGGTATATCTGATAAGTGCAGAAGTGGAAGGGGGACTGTATGGGTACAGATACAGAACCCTCGTGCAGAGGGTGGCCTGGAGGCAGTGCAGGAGGGTAGCAGGGTGAGCTGGTACCTGGGCCCGAATGACCGAGGGTGGCTAGGTGCACGATGCCAAGAGACGAAACTGATCAACAGGGGAGAAGGGGGGCAGAGGTAAAGATGAAGGTCTTGAGGTACTTCCGGAGATGGTTGTCCTCAAGCTTCAAGGTGGCCAGGAGGCTGTGCCAAAGGGAGGCACCAGCCGAAGAGAGATCTACCCCCAGCTCGTTTTTCTGCAAAACGACTAACCCTGTGGGAGTTAGAAGTAGAGGAGCGAGCATTGGCCACCAGGGGGCACACGGATGAGGAGCAGCTTCGTGTGAGCTCCGGACCCACGAGCCCTGAAAGTGACCTGAGCCCCCACTTTCGACCCCCTCCCCCCGTGCACAACAACGGCTGCCCAGGCAGTGTGACCCGGTCCCCTCCCCCCCCCCCCCCCCCCCAACTGGGTGAAATTTTGGTGAAAATCGGTGGATCCATCGTGGAGAAAGGACCATCGGCCAGTGCCTCCTCCTCCTTGCTGTCTACACAGCGGCGAGAGCATTGGCCGCGTCAGCTCGCGCCCCGACGCACCCAGCCCCTCCCGATGGTGAGCGTGGGTTGCGCTGCGGTTTCCCCCTCAGCAGTCTCCACCTCACTGCCCTTCTCGAAATCCTTGCCGCATCGCTCGACACTCGGCACCAGCACCCTTGTGCGGGACCCCCGCGTGGCCGCCTGAGCAGCGCCGCCCTCCGGCGCCCCGCCGAGTGGAGCCATACTGCAGAAAGGGTAAGTGGACCCTTCTCCCCCTCGGACAACGTTGAGGTGCCCAACGCTACCTGAAGCTCCTTCTCTCCGCAGAGGGTCCCCAGCCTGGGGCCCGCGACCGGGTGGCGCGGCCCTGGCCGCAGAGGAGGGACGCCCCCCACTTGAAAGCCGGCTCGGAGACACGAAGAAAGGCGGCGTGTGGGTGGGCTTGGGGCCGCCTGCCGAGCAACCACCCGCAGCAATACATGCCACACAGGCCCCCCAGGAAAAGCTGATCTCTGCCTGCACCCCTGCCTCAGAAGGCCTGAAGGGCCTAAATAAACACTGTACTGATAACCTAAGGGGAAGACCCCCAATGCCTAGCTGAAGCCATTCCCCTTGCAGCATCCCTGGTACTTTTCCACAACTTCAGCGCTAGCTTAAGCCGGCACCCAGCCAAGTTCCACGCGCCATTGAACTGCCCCCAACTACAGGTGCCCTGTAACACACCCTACGCAACGCTTCCTTTTCATTAGGGATGGCGCGGTGCGCAACGAAGTGACTTTGTCCCACGAGGCATCCCCAGTAGGGGCACGGCACCCCCTTGGCCACACCACAAGAGGACCCATCGTCCTCTGGCTCCCCCCCCGGAGGGCAACAACAAACAAGTCAAGAAAACTCCCCTTAGCCCTCATGTGAAGCGCCCTCGCTCCGGGAGCACCCCACATCAGGCCCAGTCCCTGTTCACCCAACCATTACCCCACACCAAGCGGTCCTGGACCCACCGCAAGCGACACTGGCACTACGCCAGGAATCCTCGCTGAATACAAAAATAGAACCCATACCATATAAGACAAGGAGCCTGTGCCTGCATTGAGGTCTGCGCAGAGGGTTGGGCCCCCACTTTAGGGGCGTGTGCCCTCCTCTGTTTCACTGTTAGTCCTTTGCCATTCCAAGAACCGCCCAGGAGGACCAACGGTGAACTGAAATGGAACATCTGTCCGGGTCCCCCCCGAACTTTAACTTGAGCCCCAGTCTCCTGCAAAGACACCTGTACCACGCAAGCCCACCTGAGTATACACCCAAACCCGCATCAATACTGGAGCACCCCAGACAACGCATAAGGCTCATCAACAAAGTCAAGCCAAACGGAGGGAAAGGTTCCTGGACCTAGGGTGTGTGCCTCTTCCCATCCCTACACCCCAATCCACGGAACATTCTGTGCAACGGTTCAAAGCACACGTCAAGAACCATATAACACGACTGTGCAGAGGGTAGGACCCCCATTCCTGGGGCGTGTGCCTCCTCGCACTCAAGCACCATATGAGCACCAAAAGCAAGTTGGCCAGATACGCATATACTCCGCTACATCTTGACCCGGATACAAGAACCACAATGTCAGTGGAACCCTCGAAGACTGGAGTGGCAGCCACTAAAGGAGACATTGCCGCCCTCCTAAGTGAAATACGAAACATGGGAGCTAACCTCAGCGGTAAAATTGACAAGATGACCCAAAGAGTGGACAACATAGAGGAAAGACTAGAGGGCGTCGAGACCAACCAAGCCTCCATAGATACACTGGAAACCCAACTGGACCTCAGGATACGCAACATAGAGAAGAGGGAGGACGAAATTCGTCTAAAGATAGACGATTTAGAAAATAGAGAAAGAAGAAATAACCTACTGTTTTTCGGGATTCCGGAAGGGGAAACAGAAGAAGACCTTAAACTATACACAACATCATTAGAATCCTCACAGCAGATGAGAATATCAACAAACCCAAAATTGAGAGAACACACAGAGCCGGCGGCCCGAGGTCAGTCCTCGCCAGATTTCATAGATATCAAGACAGGACAAGGATACTTGTGAAGGCCAGGTCAGGCGGCTCCCTCACCCTCGGAGGAGCTCAGATCACCCTCTTTCAGGATCTGTCCTCACTCACCCTGTCCCTGCCACGTCTCTGTAGCCCCCTAACGAAATGGCTTAAAGATCAAGGTACAAGATACAGGTGGGGATACCCCTTCTTCCTCACGTTTGAAAATGGAAGCAGGAAGATAATGCTTCGCTTCGAGGAAGAAATTCGTGAGTGTATTGGAGACCTCCTAGGGAGCGGCTCAAAAGAAGGCACACAAGAGGAACCTGTGCAGCACATAGCGAGATGGGAGCTCCATGGCCCGAGGAGGAAAAGAGTCAAGGGATCCAGAAAGTATCGGCGACCCAACGAAACGCCAGACAGTAACACGTGATTCTGCACATCTAAGTCCCATATCGAAGAGATGTTCTTTGACAACATTGCTTCAATAGTTACTGGTGCTCTGGAACTCTGCTCACCTCCGCTGCTAGGCTCCATTCACAACGGGCTTCTCGCCTGGAGCACAAAGAGGACCAGCTGGTGGACGATGTACCCGGAAACCACATGTATCATTACATCTACTATTTAACAGTAGAAGAAGTTGTTGTTTATTATAATGTTGTTTATATGAAGTCTGAATGGAAGGGGGGAGGGGGCTCAAAACGTCATGATGTAAATAGCTGTTGTCGGGGCCGTGTGGATACGACCCTCACTGGTGGTCCGATACCGGATCGGCTGTATACACCCAGTCCAACTTGGACGCCATCGTATCGGGACACAGACCCTCATGGGAAAAGCAAAGGACACAGAGCCAGAATTGAGGGCAACAGGTATTCTGTTCAATACATTGACGGAGAGGGAGGGACGGGGGAGGAAGGCAAATAATCTTAAAGCCCCAGTTAGTTGGAGGCATTTACAAGTTTACTTCCACTGCGGCGACTTCCTGCGACAGGCGACACAACGTGATGAAAGAATCCATGGGACACATCACTGATCAACGGTCATGACTGTAAAGACTGGTAGGGGGGTGTCTGTACTTCCGCTCTCTATATGGCAGTCTACAAGACTTTTAAGGACGCCCTTCTCCCGTTCATGGTTGACCTTTTCAATAGCATCCTCCAATCCGGCCTGGCGCCCGAATCCTTCTCAGACGCTCTAATAACGGTCATCCCCAAGGGAGGGTAAGGATCCCAAGCAGTGCGCTTCCTTCCGCCCAATTTCCCTCCAACACTGACGCCAAAATCTATACGAGAGTACTCACTGCAAGGCTTGAGTCACACATACCAGCGATAATCGATAACAACCAAGTGGGCTTCATTCTTGGTAGACAAGGTGCGGATTCTACCCGGAAGACTCTCCACCTCATACACGAGGCCAAAAAACTGCCAAACATGCCCGCATTATTTTTAGTCGACGCTGAAAAGGCGTTCGACAGAGTTGAATGGCACTTCCTGGAGGCTACACTAAAGAAAATAGACCTGGCCCCACTCTCCGGCGAGGGATCAAAGCTGTGTACTCGACTCCACGAGCATCTGTGGTAGTGAACTCCCAATATTCCCGATGGTTCCCCCTCAGTAGAGGAACAAGACAGGGTTGCCTCCTCTCGATAATACTCTTTGCGCTATCCCTGGAACCACTCGCCCAAACGCTTCGAGCAGATCCCGGCGTAGAGGGGATGCAAGTAAACGGCAGAGAATACAAACTGGCCTTGTACGCAGACAATATCCTGCTGTAAGGCTCACCTGGTATCCACGGGGACGTCACTCAGCCTGTTCTGACCTCTTACGACCTCGAATCCTTCCCTGGAGTCTACTCGACTGGAGACTGGGCCTGAAACACAGAATTGGTAGAGTTTAACTCCCTATTGTGTCTGTGTGCTTGAACCCCTTCTTCCCCGGGGTCCAACCCTTCCCTTTGATCCACAGCTCACCTTGTTTTCTTGGAAAGTGTGCTGTCCGTCCTGCTTTCAGCGCAGGGGCGCGTTGATTGATGCAGGCTCATTGCTGCCTAGTTACTTCACTGGCAAGAGTCCGACAGGTAAGTATGAGTCTTTTGAACAGTTCTCGAACTTCGTTCCTTTCCTTCCTTAGATGATGGCCAGCGTCCAGGGATGACGACGTGCTGCTGAGATGAGTAGCGCTGAAGGTGAGGGAGAGCACGATGCGTGATTCGACCCTTTTGTATTTGTATTGAACTGAGTTCTTTTTTCTGTGTCTTTTAGGTGCCGCGACGTTTTCAGCGTGGATGCCGGTTATGAGGAAGAAATGCGGTGAGTAAGCGCGGTGTGCGGCGCCTCTAGATGTTTCCACGCTAACCTGGAGTGTCTTTTCCCTCTTGCAGATGGATGAGAAGTTCCGGAGATAGAGTTCCCCCAGAGCGGCTGGGATTCAGGTAAGCGTTTGAAGCTCGTACAGTCTTTAAAAAATAAGCGAAGATTTGCTGAATGCTTACTAATGCCTTTTTTCTGTTCTTTTCCCTTTTCCTTAGGAAGCGGCGTGCCGGGATGGGAATGACACCGCCGTAGATGCCCGCAGAAAAGGAGTGATGAATGATGGGCAGAAGCGCCACAAGGTAAGGCTGTTCCAGTGTTTCTGTTCTTGCAGGAGCTGAGCGCAGAAGAAAGATGCAGGCCTACTGGAGACCGATCCGAACATGTTGAGTGTCACGCTGCAGGTGCAGAAAACACAAAGCATGTTTCTCAGCCTGGGTGGCTTAAATAGTCTCTGGGTATCCCAGGTGTCTCTGGGCTGAACCACACCCAAAAGACTAGACTGCGCATGCAGTTCTGGAAACCGAAATATGTGGGGGCATCCATCTTGTCCCCATCAATGCACTACAAGTCCAATCCCCAATGTTATCCTATGGGAGTGAGTGAGTCTGGTGCCACAAGCACCAAGTCTGACTCCAAGTGGGTCTTTGGAGGGATGGAGAGGCCCTTGAGGGCCATGTAGACGATCGTGGCCTGGCTCCAGCCTGACATCTTGGAGGGCTGGGGACATAAGGGGCAGGAATCATGACACCTGCCCCATGTGCTAAATCCAACGTCATCAATCCTCCGAGCAATTCACCTGATAGAGGAATACGATGCACTCTCAGGTTTCAAAATGAGCAAAACAAAATCCATTCTCTTCCTGCTCCACGAACCTACCGCAGACCAGAAAATAGACCTGGAGCGCCTTGGACTGATTATCGGAGGCCCAACACTGAGATATCTGGGGATCAATCTGACAAGAGACCTTGAACACCTGTACGAAGCAAACTTTCCACAACTCCTCAACGCTCTTAAAGCTGATCTCACAAAATGGAAACCACTTACCATCTCCTGGATGGGACGTCTAAATGCTATTAAGATGGTGAGTCTCCCACGCTTCCTATACCCCTTCCAGGTTCTGCCCATTACAATCCCGGACTACTTCTTCAAACAAGTAAAGAAGGCCATTTTGGAATTCTTGTGGGATGGAAAGAAACCCAGGATACCTTACGATACTTTGACACTACCAAAGGAACTGGGAGGAGTGGGCCTTCCAGATATAGAACAATACGATCAGGCGACACAACTCCGAATCCTGATTTCACCCCCCCCCCCCACCTGCGTGACAGAAGGGACCTCCAATGGGTCCAGTTAGATAATACCCTAACCCCCGCACCTCTCGCAGAATGGCTCTGGGTTCCCAGATCGAAACTGCTAAAATGACTGTGCGACCACCCAATACTGGGGACAGTGTGGAACATATGGAAGAAAGGGGGAGGAATGTCCGGAGTCACCACGTGGCCCTCCCCTCTGAGCCATCTCTGGTCCCCCGGGATCAGTGAAGAAATCCCTGAACACGCCAGATACCAAGCCTGGTTTGACGCTGGACTTGAGCGAGTTGGCCAGAGTGGAGAAACGGAAAATTTATATCAATTACAGAACTAAAGGAAGCTCTCCAACTATACCCGATTCTGATCTTCCTGTATTTGCGATTGAAAGGCGTGTTATCCAAGAAGGAGTGGAAGGCCAAAACGCAAAGAGAGCACACGCCCTTAGAGACAATCTTGGACACGACCAACACAACCAAAGGCCTAATAGCATGCATGTACAGCACCCTGATCAGTAAGAAACAAATCTCAAGCCCCCGCCTTAAAGAGAGATGGGGAAAAAGATTTGGGCAGAGAATTTGATCAGCAGGCTTGGGATGGATGAAATCGCTATCCAGAATATCAATTGCAGCCCAGTACAAGCTTCATGCTATAAAGTTGCTTCGCAGATGGCAGTATGACCCACACTGGCTGCGAGAGCCGGCCTGGTCATCAAATGGAAATCCCCACGCCTCCAAGACAAAAAGGACTGGATAAAGATTGCTACGAATATTTATACAATGGAAAAAATAACGGCTGCCCTCCACGACAAAGCTGCATGACACGAGGAAGCCTGGAGCGACTTTGCTGGTCACTATGTCGCAGGCTCAGTGGCGACCGACCTGAAGCACCAAGGAGAATAGAAAGCACCCCGCCTTAGTGCGAGTCGAGCATCCCGAGTTACACCACCAGCCGAGCATGCCTGTCACACACCTATCTATAAACTCTCAAACTAAACGATGACCACCGATAAACGTCATGTCGCTCACTTTAATTTACCATAACAAACGCCATGGACTTGGAAGAATTTTATGAGCAATGTTAAGGGGAGGAGGGAGGGGGGTAAAGGTCTAATCTTCTTTCCATTAGGGCGGGACACGTAGTTGTTGTTACAATGTTGTTCAAGTGCAACAAAATGGTTTTTCTTTGTCCCTTTTATTGATGTACTCATGTGAATATAACATGCGCCCATATGTATGTTCATCCCTAATGTTTAAAAACCAATAAAATTTAAATTAAAAAAAAAAGTAGGGAAGCGAAGGGCTCGAGAGGGGAGGTATTTAGGGAGGGATAGTTGAAGGTAGTTTGGACCCAGGCCCCAGAAAGCTTTGTGGACAATGCCGAGGGTCTTAAATGTAATCCTTGCATCCACTTGGAGCCAAAGAATGGATTTCTAGGCTAGAGAGATACAATCACAGGGCTTAATGCCAAGGACAAGTCTTGCTGTCCTGTTCTGGATTAGTTGTAAAGGGCAGAGAGTGGAGGCAGGTAGTTTAGAAAGAGGCTGTTACAGTACTCCAGTCTGGAGAGAACCAGAGCTTGGGAGACAGTGAGCTTTTGAGGGAAGGAGAGGAAAGGCAGAATACCTCTAAGGAGGTGCAATAAAAAGTTTGACTTTTTGGAGACGTCCGAAATGTGTGCGGAGAAGGAAAGTGTAGAGTCAAAGATAACCCCAAGGTTCTTCAGCGTGCAGGTGAGGGTAGGAGGAGGGCCAAGGGAGGCTGGCCAGAGAGTGAGAGGAGAGGGTGTACCAATAAGGGGAGCATCTCGGTCTTGTTGGCATTTGGGCATAGATGGCCATTAGACAATCGGAGATGAGGGAAGGAGCGGAGGAGGCTGAAGGAAGCCTGAAAATTAGTTGGGTGTCGTCAGCATAGCACTGGAAAGTTGAGCAGAAAATGGAGATGCAGTTGGTGAGAGTTGCCAGGTATTGATTGAAAAGCCGTGGCGAGAGGTTAAACCCCTGGGGGACACCACATGTGGAGAGGGAGTAGAAGATGGGAAGGACCCAAGTTGTAGCTGGTAGGGTCGATCAGAGAGAACAGATGTCAGCCAGGCCAGAGCCTGATCAGCGATACCCAGGTTGTCACAGAGACGATTGAGCTGGGTGGTATGATTGACCGTGTCAAACGCAGAAGAGAGATAAAGTAGGATGAGGGAAGGTTCGAATCGAGGTTGGAGAGCAGGTCTTCACGGATGTTCAGGAGAGCAGTTTCTGTGCTTCTGGCAGCTTTGAAGCCATATTGGTGGTCATGGAGGGAGCCAACGGAGTCGGAATGAAGATTAAGCTGGGAGATGGCCAAATTTTCCAAGAGCTTACCCAAAAAGGGAGTAATTGAAATTGGGGAGGTAGTTTGCCGCACATGATGGATCAGCAGTGGATTTATTGAGGAGAGGATGCACAAGGGAGTGCTTCAGAGGGGAGGGGAAAAGAGCCAGCGGCAAAGGCGAGGTTGCAGAAATCGGCAAAGGCCTGAGCAAGGGAGTCAATGTGGTCCTTAATCGTTTTAGAGGAACAGGGATGGGCCTGTTTTTGATGAGGTTTTCATAAATCAGACTTGTCATCAGGGGAGAAAAGGGGAAAGGAGGAGAAAGGAAAGTTAGCAAGTTAACCTCTAACAGAGGCAAACCCGAGTATTGGGGAAATGGGAGCCCAAACTATGCTCCATCATTACCACTTCAATTATACAGTCTTTGACCTACATTGCTTCTCTGTAAGAGGTGGATGGACAAATTGGACCCCTATCTAGGCCTGTGAAAACTGGTAATTGTCAAAACTGGTGGAAAACCAGGAAAGATAGGCTAAACACCTTAGGACTGTTGACTCTTCTGCTGAAGACTCCAGTATAAATCCTAGTGTTAGCCAGGTAAAATAAGGTCTAAGAGGAAGTGGACGCATGTACCTTGACCACAACCCCTCCAACCAAGATACCTGAGACCCAACCTGCTCTTGTAAGAGAGATGGTGAGGAATCATGGATACCCCTCTAGGTCTAAGGAACTTCTTTGTAAGGACCCCTTGAAAAAGCCTATTGTAGGTTCAGCAGTTGTCGCAACCTCTGGTGATTTAACCCAGATCCCCTATACATTAAACAAGAGAGATGTACCTAACAGTATTTGTAGGTCATATAGCTTACAAATGAAACCGCTTGTTAAAAGTGCCATAGCAAGGGTTACAAAAGGTTTCTGGTGTTCTCAGCAAACCATTTAACCGACTTGCAACAGGAGATCCATCCTGGTGAGGATTAGATCCTCCTGTCTCTTAGTCTGAGGGGGACGAGTGTTATGGAGAATTTTCGATTTAGTGCTTAATTCCTCCCACCTTAGAGACCCCCAGCTCTTTTGCTGGGCGTTAGGACTTTTTTAATTTTAACCCTGGAGTGAGTGAGCCCTTTATCTCACTCTCATGTGTTTTGACCTGATTTGGATTATGTGTTTCTTTTGTTTTTGGAGTCTGAAAAACTCAATAGGTATCTACTTTTTGTGTGGTGACACACAGCACCCTCAGTGCAGAGTCACAGATAAATACTTTAGATTTCTCATAAGGTTTAAACACCTTTTCTTGTGTGAACTACTGTTCCCAAGAATAGTAAAGTGAAATTGACTTTGCTTACCTTTTCCCTTTGTGGGTCCAGCACACACCATCTTATGTGGAGTCCTGGGGGGAGAGGGGGGTACCTAGTAACCCCTTATCCTACCTAATCACGTAACATTTTTTATGTTATCCTCACTACTTTAAATGGCTGCTGGCAGTGGTTTAATTTTCCTACCATTGTGCTTTTCTATCGCAGGCTCAATCCTAAGCTGCAGTATAGCGCATGGCTGACCATTTTGTCAAAATGGCCCATCTTCTTTTTTCAACATTTTCTGTTTGTGTCCTTTCTTGGGTTTTACTCTGCGCGCCAAGCCAGGTTTGAGCCCTTTGTTCGTTTTGACTTTGCCGGGGTTCAGTACTGAAACCTGCCTCTGGCTCCATTGTGTCTGGAAGGGCAGGAAGTGAGGGAGGTTCCCAAAATTCCCCTGTCCTTTGCCTTTAGGGATGCCTGAATGCACCCAGTCCTGATTGGCTTTCAGGACAGCTACCATGCTGTTTGAGTGACAGCTAGGCTGGCATGAATAGGAGAAACCTGCTTAAAAGATGAGGGTTTTGGGACTAGAGGCAGAGATGACCACTGGGAAGAACTCCCGACGTAGAAACCGTGAACAAAGCTTGCTGCATCCTCATAGACCTTTGGATTGCCCGGTGAAGCCCTGCTGCTGTGCTGAAACTCCTTTTTCTCATCGACAAGATAAGCTACGGAAGAGACGACGTCTTCCCTTGGGTTAGTAGGACCAACTAACCCTGAGACTAACTCCACAGGACCATCTTCCCCGACTGGCTGTACTACTTTGCTGCTGCAGGAACCGAGTGCCAGATGTCGAGAAATCCGTAGTAGCGTGAAACCTCTTCAATCCAGCCAGAAGCTCCAGGAGTCGCCTAAGGACCTTCCAGAAGCAGGACGACCAGAGCTAGAGTCCCCTCACCAGAGTGCAGGACTCGAGGAGTGAAGGAAGCCCAATCGGTTTCCAGATCCACAGTGGTGCTGTTTACAGAGCGCTGAAACCGTGAAGTGCCGCTGGTCCGAAAAGCGCCCGTAGCTGCCGCCGACCTCCGAATTGCTGCAGCAGGAGTCCTCCCTCTTGGCTCAGGAACCCAGGGTCTGCATTGCTGCAACCAGATAGAAGCCAGCTGGACCACTCTTCTTTAACCAAAGGTACTGTTCCAACTTGGGGTACTTACCTCAGTGTCTTTATCTTTGCAGTAGTTACCTTGCTAGAGTTGATTTCAGCTCCAACCTTCACAAGTGTCACAGCTCGTGACCCTACAATGATTTTTCTTCAAACTCTTAACTTTGTGCAAGACTTTGTTATCTAAGAGGTGCCTCAGCTCCGTAGACTGTGCTCCGATTGACTTTGGCTGTCGTGGCTCCCTGCAGACACTTCTAGTCCATTTGACTTTGATATTTACTGTCCCTCAGAGGTGATAACTTGGTTTTTAAATATTATTGCTGGAAGAAGGGTTTTTGTCTAGACTTCATTGGAAGATTTAAGTGCTCCCATGCTCTTAGAACCTGTTTAACCTTTTTCCTTCCCTTAATCTTTCATCCTTTCTGCAAACCTCAGAATCTACAAAGTGTACTAGTGATCTATGAATGCCATTACTGTCCTAGTTGGTGAAGTCACCTCAGGTTGTAGGAAGTGTATAAAAAGCATCTCTAAATAGTATCTACTAGCTTTGTATTGATTCTGGAGAAGTATTTTGAAGTATATTTGATTGGTTCACATATTGCCCTTTTTTAAGAATGCTTATTTAAAAATTGATGATAAATAAAGAACTATTTATAACTAAAACCGTAATTGTTACTTGTATTTGCGAATTTCTTTGCTAGAGCTCTACAGCTCACATTACCCCTCTTGAGATAAGCCTGGCTGCTCAGTCACGCTATCAACATCTGTAGTACATGGCTATACCAAAAGGTGTGTTACCTAATACCAAGAGGACCAGTGTTGTTGTAGTCTCCCACAGGGTTACAGGATTTTTTTCTCCTATTAACCATTGGCAAAACGAACAAGGCCATAGTACTTCGACTCCTCAAAAAGCCTGTGTCTCGTGGGGAGGGGGAGATTTGGGCCTTTATGCTGGAAGATTTCACTTCAATGTGGTGTGCTGTGAAGAATCCAATGGAGTCTTCACTGATTCTTCTGTGGTGAACTCCTCCCATGTGGCCAGGGGACGGCAGACGCAACCTGATCTTGAGCCTGGGGGCATCTTTATGAGGGAAGATCACATGGGAGGAGACAACTACTGGGGAGATGTCATAGCTTCATTGGATAAGACCCGGTATTGCCCCCTTTCCCATGAGGAAGAACCTCTAATACCCAGGATCCCAATGGCCTATTGTCAAGTACATAGACAAGGAAGATTAAGGAGTTTGAACAAGGTAACAAGCACTTAAAGCATAACATGCAGTCTAGTTGTTTCTCCAAATCACCTGGGACTTTTAAAACGTGGCAAGCACATTACTCGGAGAGGCAGTGCAGGAGAAGACGGCTTTATGTGGAGGCTCAGAAACGCGAAGATCAATTACCGGTTTGGCGGAACAGAGAAACGCCCAAGTCAGAATGGGTATCGCTGTGCGAGAGACAGAATTACTGTGGAGCCGCTGGGAGCCGCGAGAGTGTTCCAGGGGGCTCAGCAGCTTGCAGAGACAGCATTCTCCATTTCAGGACCTGGAGGAAAGCCGGTGTGTGATCGCAAAGGACATCTCCACGGTCCATTGTGGAAAGATGGTGAAACTCTCACACCGCAGAAGCGTGAACCAGACCAGAGACACTGGAGAGAACCAGCGAGTCTACCTGAAACCATTGGGGATCCTGGGGTGTACTGGCAACCGCTGCTAACAACGATTTGCATGTGATAGCATTGTTAAAGCTATGACAAGGGAAAGAAACCAGGCAAGTGATGTTGTGGCAGGAGAGTACACAATGCATTTGGCACTACACAGAGTCCTGGCAGGGGAGTATACCAGTCAAACTTCCAGAAATTCTAAAGCAAGACAGTATTTTCTAAACCAAAGAGAAATTGGTGCTTCCTTAAGAATCCTGAGGAAGGGGTCCATCTTCTGGATCCAAAACTTCTGCCTTGGCGAACATTTTTCTTTGAGCTATACTTATTTTCAGTTGTGAACACATTTTGCTAATATCAAGTCGGAGACATTTCCTTGCACATTTTTATTGGTTTCTTTTGTAGTGTGAGGGTCAGGATAGGACATATTTTGGACACAAGGACAGCTTTTCAGCTGTTGACATCCTGACACAGACTGATCCTTAGTTTTGGTTTTAGGTAGTGAAATTCCTCAGTAGAACAGGGTCTGAGACGAATGAAACTATGACATCCTTGTGTCCGGCTCTCATTTCTGACCCAGGACACCCCAGCTCCCCTTAAATGGTGTAATGGGGTACACCTTTAACCGGGGTCAAACCACAGCATTTTTGCCGCAATTTCTTTTTTTTTTTTTGTACAAGCGACATTCTTGCTGCGATTTTATCACTGCATACCCCTATGACACTGTTTTTGGGTGCTACTACTGACTGTGCGAGTGCGGAGTGCAGAAATGAGCCTACGCTGCCTGGCAACTTTGGCTGGAGGGGGTTGTTGCTGGTGGCGGGGGGGGCGAGTGGGAGAAGAGCAAAGGGGGGGACTAAAAGAGGTGAGGGGGGCGGATTGGCTGGCTACTTCCTCATCGACTTTATTGTCCAAGTGTCTTCCAAGGGGGAGTAACCCAAATGAGTGCTATGATTATGACATTAATGGTGATACAGTCTTGTTAGAATATCTCTTTCAATCTGGGGGCCCAAGAGTTTAAATCAGTCTAAAGTATCACTTCTGTATGAAATCCCAGACTTGATGTTGATTTCTTCTAAGGAAATAGATATGGCAGCCTTTATAGATATCAAATGCAATAAACGGGTCATTTTAACTGTTCCATTCCGTGTTTATAATATTTTGGTGAAGGAAACTGGTAGTTTGTGTCAAAGAGGCTATGGTCTTTCGCCATATGCGACCACCCGGCCCATTTGTAATGGGGCGAGGGTGCTAACAATGTAATTGGGTGCCAATAGAGATCACAGGCAACAGAGGAATTTGATTCCCTACTTGTGCACATGGCATGCAAGAGGTTGACCCTATTGGCAAGAGTCAGTGTTGCTGGTTGGCGTGAAAGAATCTGTCCTTCAGTTAAAAGATTTGAAGAGTCAGTTTGAGCGGCTTAAGTTTGAATAGCTGCATTTCCTGGGATGCAAGAGGTTTTAGAAATGTAATGTGCAATGCTAAGCTCTGTTCATTTTTATTAACCTGTTTCATTATATGCCTACAGGAGGGGTGGCTAACCACGTGGCCCTTTTTAGATGGGATACAGGTTTGGTTTCAGCCGCAGTTAAGAGAGATCAGGTTACTTTATTGGGCAACATTTATTGGGTGAACACTGATTGCAACTTGGGGGTGTTTTTGGCTCGCTTGAATGCGCTTCTAGAAGATTGGATGTAGCTTTATCCGGGTGGCTCATTGTGATATTTGGGGATTTTAATTTGTATTGTCTCTTGCGGACTCCAGGCGCAAATGAGGTGGGATGAAAAATTGTAGCATGGCCTGTTGTGGAAGAAATGTGTAGAGGAATGGGGGTTGCATGTATTCAATGAACAATTGCAATGGGATTTTATGAACGTTCCTACTTGGCATAGTGGTTCCTTTTATTTTATCATTGATTATATGATGGCTTCATCAAATTTATTTGCCAATTGCAAATCCTTTTGTATTAAAATGTAAGTGATCATATTATGCTAACTCTGTCTTTTACGTGTCCAATGCAATTCAGAAGTGTTGGAGTCCCTCGTAATTTGGTGGTCAACTGTGCTGGAAATAGGATGAAGTGGAATAATAACATTAGCTGCTTTTAATAGGGATTTAAGGCATACCTTAATTAATACAGCCTTTGAGCAGCAAGATAATATCGGGTGGAATATTGAAGAGTTGATTGACCAGGTTAATAGGGCCTGGCCACAAAATAAACATAAATATAGGGAGCTGAAACATACTCATAACTTTGATAGATTGCTATTGGAACATAAGAGACAGCCTAGATGGGTAATTTTTCAAATATAAAAAAAGGGTTGAATCCCTGAACGAATTATGTTGATTAAGAAAGAAAAACAAAATATGAATAACTGGCTTAGAAATCCTACATATCAAATAATTCAGCAAGAGGGGGAAGCCATGCGGTCAATTATGAAGAAACACAATGCACATTTCTGGGCTGTGGTTAACACTCTGGAAACTAATCAAGTGGCAATGCAAGCTATTCCTGTTCTTGAAGAGGCTTGGGTGAGGCATTTCTCCCAATTGTATGGCCGTCAAATAGATGGGTTTGATGCGGAAGAGGAGGTTGCTTTTCAGCTGGACTTTTCTAAATAAGCTAGTGTTAGGATTATTAGGCATGCATGTGGCTCCGGAGCGGATGGCCCCAATCAGCTTGCCAACTATTTATTTGAAGATACAGAGTTGTGGGTGAGCCTTTTATTTAAGTTATTTTTGAATATTATTAATAAACAAAGGTTCCCTCTGCCCCCTTCATGGA
Source organism: Ambystoma mexicanum (assembly GCF_040938575.1). Lineage (NCBI taxonomy): Eukaryota > Metazoa > Chordata > Amphibia > Caudata > Ambystomatidae > Ambystoma > Ambystoma mexicanum. The sequence continues at coordinate 944,784,096 of NC_090923.1, forward strand.
AGACTGCTTTTGTTATTCCAGTTTATAAAAAAGAGTAATAGGTACTTGCCCTCCAGTTATCGTCCGATTACTTTGTTAGCCGTTGATTGTAAGGTGTGTTCAGTTATTGTTTTGTAAAAACTGGAGGAATGGGTCTGTTCTAATGGTATTTTAAGTATTTATTTTATTTATTTGAATTTATAAAGCACACATCGACCCTGGGGCATTGTGGCGCTGTTAGAGTTCTTACTTGGTTGTGCAATAAAAGTATAATTACATGGCATTAGTTGTACAACAGTGGCATGCATAGTCATGGTTCCGTGGTTAAATTGGAACAGGGTGAGCGCAGAAACATTGGTGCACGTTAAGGGTCAGTAGAGGCTGGCCTGTAGGTGGCTAAAAGAAGAGTTTGTTTTTTCAGGACTTTACAGAATATTTGGTATGAGGATTTGTTTCTGAGAGTTGGGGGGAGGGGCGGAGAAAGTTCCAGTTTTTTGGTGCTAAGTGTTGGAAGCTCGCACCCCCTGCTTTGCCTCGTTTGTATGATGGAACGTAGATCTGGTTGATGAGGTATGACCTTGTGGGTCTGGAAGAAGTGACGGGGTAATCCTTTCAGATACGTATGGGGGGGGGGGTATTGTGTGAGAGGCACTTGTGTGTGATTACAAATGTTTTGAATAAAATGTGTTCTTTAAAGGAATAGTGCGCTCAAAAATATTATTGTACCGAGAGTTCGGGCATGTGTTTTTAAGCATACATTGCTCGATCGTACAAACATTTCCTATGTACCTTATCATAGTTTTCCCTCACTTTTACACATACGTAATCAGGCAGCAGGGCGTGGCCATCTTGTGCTAATCTTATCCGTTGCCGCATCGCCCTAAGGTGAACTGCCCTGGCGTCACTAAAACATATCCCCCGCCCCTGAGGCTGAAATCACCATTCCTAGCGATATTCTCTGCCTATCTCCATGACATTACTGGGCAGCGTAGCCAAACGCGCCCAGTCATCACCTACATGTTAACGTCAGTTGACGCAGAACCCAGAATATCAACACACATCCCCTCGCAACACAGCGCGTCTCAATTTTGAATACCAAAATGTATTTTTTTAAAGGAAACCGCAATACTCTGCAATTTTATAATGTGCTTTTATTTCACAATGAATGCTCCGAGAACATCCAGCGATTGCCATATTCAACCACATTGGTTCTTTGTTCTCGATCCACAACTGTTTATCGTGAGTCACACGGTGTTCCTTTTGGGTATAAGAAGCGCATTGGACGCACCGTAAATTGCAACGCTTCGGCATCAGCTTGGCGGTAGGCCACCGTAAACAATGTCAGGTTGCTCCTTATCGCGGGTACTGCGAAAGGGCATATCGGGCCAGGGCAATCGTTCCAAAATAGCGTCCTTGTGATCCAGCCATTTAAGTGTATCTGGAGCTGCCGGCTGAAAAAGACATCAATTGGTTTGTGGAATCGATGACATTCGCAGAAAGGCAGGATGTAGCTGTGTAGAAAACAGAAATGTGTCTCAGTGGCCGTTCTTTATTCTAATTGATCAATTTATTCTGCAGTGTGAAAACTAATGAACACATACGTGAAACAATGGAAACACAGAGAAAACATTGTGTAAACGTGGAGTCTACGATGTGCTTGAGAGGTTAGGGCTATGGAGTATGTTTAGCTCGCAATGGGATGCAGACGTTGACGGAAGAATTCGAAGAACACATGGACAGCATTTTAACAGAATGTTAGCTTAGGATTTGGCGTTGGTGGAACCTGGGGGAACCCAGATGTGGACTACGTGCTTTTCGGTGCTGGACTGCCCATTTTTTGCCCAGGACAAAGACAAATACACACAGGTGGTTTTTGTGTGCCGTCGCCATATGCCACAAACAACAATCCATTACAATGTAAGCCAGCAATAACGGTCAGATAATGAAACCTTGACTTGTTCGTCTATAAAATCGTCTACAGTAAAACGTACAAAATATTCAGCATTTCCATTCTCTCAGCATAATGCAAAGATTGTTCAGATCAACGTATTTTCATAAAATGAAATTACATGTTCCTTTGTCCAGTTTTGGAATGGTGAACCTTATCATATTTGACGGTATTACACCCCTCCCCTCATTCATTCCATTCGGAATCCTCCCTTTCTTCCAAGGACGAAAAGCAATCGAACCTTATATTGTGTAGGATGCGTGGGTGTGCACAGCTCACAAGCAAAATTCAAACGCGGTGACCTACACTTCCAATGGGAGCGAATAGTCTTGCAGACCACAATGGCATCTGAACTATTTTTTAAAAACAAACAAATTGTTTGCTGGCATCCACCAATGCCGCGCAAAATTTCTAGAGATTTACTTTTTTTTTTAATGAAAACAGTTAGATTACTTCCAAATGCCTTATTTTTAGTGTCCCTCTGGTGAACTTCTCACTCTCCCAGCACCTTGCACAGCAAGCACCCACCACCTGTCAGCTAAGCCCGTTTCCTGTTCTCAAAGCAAATCAGCTAATCATTTTTGCAAGTAGCGAGTCTCAAGCCCTGACAAAATGTGCTCGTACGAGAATGTCAAGAGCAAGCCCTGCTCCAACCCTAGTGCGCAATCCATCTCTGCTCACTGACTCGTGCCTTCTCCAACTCCCCTTCTGCCAGGCCGCGGGCCCCTGAACCCATAACCCCTGTTCCCTTTGAACGCATCTGGTCCCCTGACCTTACTCCCGCACCACCTCAACTTCACCTCCCATATACCAAATCGGGAGTGGTCATATATTTTGGTAACACTGACACCTATCTCCACTGCGTTTGAAATCGTAAGACTTCAGGGGCCGCAAATCATCGATCGGCCCCTCTGATAAGGCATCCAATAGCAACAACCCCTAACACATGCCCCCATAAAAATATAGGTCAGAATGCATCTATTTCGCCCCCAGTCCCAACAGTTCCGACAGCACCTTAGCCCCGGGTCTTTTCCAGACCTAGCAACTCCCCTGCTTGTTAGTATGGATGAAAACAGTGAAATTGAACAGATTATATGAAATACGTAAACTATTTCATATAATCTAAAATTCCATGCATATTACATTTCCGTAATCGAATAGCGAAATAAAACTACCTGATAGGCGCTCGAAGTTGTTGTTGACTCGGGGAAAGAAATGGATGCAGAATCTTGCTCCTTCATTTTCAGTGCATTGTCACGAAGTGGTAAAGGGAAAATTATATTTGCATTAAATATGTGGGAAGATCCAACTCAAGAATATGAACTTCAACAAATCTGTATGGCTCACCATTGTTCTACTGGACTTGTCAGTGATATCGTCACTACCGATAGTCTGTGCGTCAGTGAATATGATCACCTTCACAAAATTGACATGTGAAGCAACCGATTATGAAAAGATTGTGCTTATTTCAAAGGGCACTATAGCATAGTTTTCTGTGTTCATAAATAATTTTCTATGATGCTCCTGAAACCGGGATAGATGTCTAGCAAAATGGGGTATAGTTATAAAGCAATATATGCAAAGTTTAGTAAGAAACATTTGCACCAATCCGTCCATGTAGTTACCTGTTCAATACCCCAAGGCCTACAGCTAAATCATGAACCGTGACTCACCTGAGGCAGCGTGTGCATGAATAGAGTTGGAATTGCACTTGGAAGCAATTTACGAGACCTTCTGAGTCAATGTTTCTTTGTGTACTGCGATTGGTCGTCCATATTTAAAGTGCAGGCTGCAGATGCGGAATCTATCACCCCTCAAATCCCCCCAAGACATCCTGGGCTCTACTTTCAAGCTCTTCCGGTGCAAATCCACAATATCTGACCCATTCTCTTATTAGATCTACATTCCTCAGGAATATATGCATTATTGTGCCTTTAGGATTGGTATGGCTCTTAGAACAGCAACCGTAAACCATACAAGCAGGCATTGCTGAAAAATCATTAAAAAAAAGAAAGTCCACATCGTTAAATTATTTTGCATGAATGCATCAGAAAGATGAAATTATATCATACGTTTTTCTATGCAATGTTTATTTTGGTCACAGAAGCAAAACCTGTGTAGCGTAGCCGACTGTATTCTAGGATAACTTTCATACACAATTGATTGATGTGACGCAAATCGTAACGTGTTACTTGTCCCTTGAATGTACTATGTATGCATCAAAAGGAAACATGCTTATAGACACGGTCCGAAAGGATGCAATTCTATCCCAATTTACATTGATGGCAATTGCTATATATCGAGAACAGAACAAATCAAACAGAAGTCAATGATAATGGCAATGAGATGAATGAACATTACACCACTAGGTACATTCGTTCGAAATAGATAGAAATGTAGAGATCAAGAAGAGATGATTAGGTGACCTGCCCTTACCTTGACCAACAAACAGTTCGATTCAGCAAGCAGGGTGGTTAGTAGCAAGAGAACAGGTAGCGCGATCACAAGTTGACTTCCAGTGCTCACTGATGTTCTCACGATAAATATCAAGGGGATTTATAAAGAATTAGGAAAGTGGGTGTGTATGTGAATGAGTGGCGTGTGTATGGCGTGGTCTTATGTGGATAGCAGGGGCGCGGCCTGCTTCAGGGGAGCCTGCATGGAGACACTGGGTCTGGGGAGGCCATGTGAACACTGGCCCCTGTGCGGAAGATACCTTTTGAAGTGTGCATGGTGTTTGGCACCTTGGCCGTTCCTATCCTTGGCAGCGCACATCCACAGGTGCAAACTGCCATTGATAATGGAGGGCGGATGTATGGGAATGAGGCGTGCAGACAAGGCCCAGAACACAGCTGAAGGGAGAGACACACTTATGTGGATTGCAGGGGCACGGCCTGCTTCAGGGGAGCCTGCATGGAGACACTGGGTCTGGCTAGGCCATGTGTACAATGGCCCCTGCGCGGAAGATACCTTTTGAAGTGTACATGGTGTTTGGCAGCTCAGCTGTTCCCACCCAGTCGGCCAACTATTGCTTTTGCCTTCTCTCTTCCTCTTCCTTGCTGATCTCCTGTCTGTCAATGCACTGGTTCCCTGGCTACCCTCAGAACCTCTGGCCCAGGTCTATGCCACCCAGTTGCACACCAGCACTGATGCATGGCAACATTGCACTTTTGGGGCTGTATCTGTGCCCTATAGGACCCTTACCTGCACTTTCCAATTACCTGCTGCCTGCATCTATCCCTTGCACTGCCTCTTGCTGGCCACACTTCTTTTATTTGTTTTCTATTTCTTTGTCGTGCTAAGGTGAACTGCCCTGGCGGCACTTAATCATATCCCCCGCCCCTGAAGCTGACCTCACTCGACGCGTACGGCCCATTTCACAACGCCAATTCATGTCTCGTGTCAACGTTCTCTGTGCTCCAGCTAATGACGTGTCTCCATGGAAATGGCAGGTTTTGTTTCAATGTTCTAAGTAATAACAAAATCAAATGCAAACGGAATAAACTTCCAAGGGATTCTGCCATGTGCAGATTCTGTAAATCTCCTGGGATGACTGAAAATGTAAAAATGTGTTGTTATTCTGTCCTGAATAACTGGCTCGGGGGATTGCAATTTTTGGTAAATTTGTGTATAGTTTGGAGTGGATTGATGCCGAGAACCTTGTTGTCTATGCTGAGTGGGAGTTCCATTGCCATGATTTTAGCGGTTGTATGGTTTTGTTTAAATATGTTGAATATTGGTATGATCATCTTTTAGACTTTTTATGTTAATGTTAAAGGATATTTGTACCGCGCACTATCGCCACCGGAGTGGTACCCTGGCGCTCTGGCGGTTCTGAAAGAAAGGAGGGGTGAGGGGGTTAGTTGGGATGAGCTGGAGAAGTGCAAGAGAGCAGTGATGTGCTCTTGGCGGCCTCAGCCTGGAATTCCGTTGGCTGGGCCTTGTGTGTTATACTGTCAGAAGACGTTGTGTGCTGTTGTGCAAGTCTATGTCTGGCTTGTTTTGTTGTTGCAGTGTGGTGAAGTTTGTGCGGATTGCTGTGTTTTAGGCTTGTGGTTGTGTTTGGTTAGAGTTTGAGAGGTGTATGCAGAAGGATATTGTTAGTAGATTGGTTAGTTGGCATTGCTGTCCTTGCAATTATGTCTAGGTGTGATGCTTGCTATCATTCACTATTCCATCCGAGTGTGGTACTTGCTAATTTATTGACTGAGTTTTGTATTGTTAATATTTGTGTGTGATGGAAAATTGTAAAGGTTTAATTTTTTGTAATCCACATACAATTTTAAAATAAAAATAGTAACAGCAACCAAATAATAACCTGTTAAAACCTTAAATACTTGCATCAGTACTTTCATACCCTTATTAAGTTTTAGTCACATACACCTATGATTCTGTATATAGGCTGCAGATGTAAACCTCTGCAGGCTTTATACAGTGGGCATGGTCATGCCCACACATTGGTGTCTTCTGGAACCAGTCAATGCAATATGGGATGACCCCATTCCAGTGCTACCATAGGTCTGGTTCCTGGGGCTATTTACATAGAGGGGACATTTCCTAGGTGTTGCAACTGTGGTGGCTAAATCTTTAGTGGCAAGAGTTTCCCCGGTGTCCACTGAGGAAGCATAGCTGTAGGCCCTAGTCCTTTGTGAAGATGAGAAGCGTGATATGGGACCTTGTTGCGCCCTCTGCCCCCACTTACAGGCACAAAGATATTGAGACTGACCTCAGAAATGTTCTGTTATCATCAAGCAAACAAGCAGATTAGTAATGTGTGGGTAAGGTTGCTGGGGAATCCTGTGATCGTCTGGTTAAAGAAAAATCAGCTGGAATCGCGTCTTGCTAAATGTCATTTTCTGTTGCCTTACCAGAGTATAGTTGTACGCCTTTGTCAAGCATCTGTGATGAACCAGAAATGAGACATGGACAGAGATAGTGATTGCTATAGACTTTTATTGAAAGTATAAAAGGGTTGAAAAATGTCTGACTGCCCCTGTGCTAGGAGGTATTTTCAAATCTCAACCAAAACTAAGGATCTAGTGTCAAGATGTACAAAATGAAATGTACTGTTGCTGAAATCCTATCCTAGTCCTCACACTTCAAAAGTAACTATAAGGTGCTAAGGGTATTGTCTTTGGCCTAGTAAGTGCACAAATGTTAAAGTTCAAAAGAAATGGTAAACTCCAACAAGGTACCAAATGAACATGGTTCACAGTGCCACGGGATAACTCCCTTCCCTCTGGTTTCCTTTCACAGCACGGTTCACTTTCTGGGAATGACTCCCTTCCTCAGGTTTACGTCTACAACAACAAACAGTTCAAACAAATCGGATTCTTAAGGGGATGCATCTTCCTTATGATTCCCTTTTCCAAAAAGAAACGATGCAACTAAAAGGCGAATCTCAGACCCGCAGGATGCCTGGTATACTCCCCTGCCAGGCTCCTTTCCTCATCATTTTTCATGAATTTTCCTTGGGGCTTTCTTTGTTTACTTTCACTTTAATGATATTTTATTCATAGAGTGCCTAACACAAGTGTTTCAAGGTGCGACGAGGCATGGGAAGGGAACACGACAACATCATTAGGCCCAGTGACATTGAGGTAGCGCAAGTGCGGGGGGGGGTGTGAGGGGAAGGTAAGGGGGAAAAGTGCAGGACATATGATATAAAAACACGACAAAGAAATAGAAAACATAAATAGAAGTGCGGCCACCAAGGAGCAGTGCGAGGGATAAGTACAGGCAGCAGGTAATTGGAAAGTGCAGATAAGGGTCCTATAGGGTACAGATACAGCCCCAAAAGTGCAATGTTGCCATGCAGCAGTGCGGGTGTGCAACTGGGCTGCAGGGCCCTGGGCCAGAGGTTCTGAGGGTAGCCAGGTAACCAGTGCATTGACACAGGAGATCAGCAAGGAAGAGGAAGAGAGAAGGCAGAAGCAAAGCGGAAAGTCTTGAGCAGCTTCCGGAACCTGAGATGGTTCTGCTCAAGTTTCTGAGAGGCAGGGAGGCTTTGCAGAGGGTGGTGCTTGCCGAGGAGATGGATCTGTCCCCAACTCGTTGCTTTAAAGAGCAACTGATCCTCAATGAGTTGGAGGAGCGAAGTGCTTGAGTAGGACGATCCTTCAGAAGAGAAAGCTGGAGATAGTTTGGTCCCAGGCCCCAGTATGCTTTGTGAACAATGCAAAAGGTCCTGAACTTGATCCGTGTAGCCACTGGGAGCCAATGGAGATATTTCAGTGCTGGAGTGATACGTTCCCTGGGCTTGAGGCCAAGGACAAGTTTCGCAATCCTGTTCTGAATGAGTTGCAGAGGTACGAGAGTAGAGGCAGGAAGATTTAAAAGGAGGCTGTTACAGTAATCCAGCCTAGAGAGAACCAGAGCTATAGATGCAGTGAACTTCTGGGGGGAAGGAGAGGAAAGGAAGAATACCTCTGAGGAGGTGCAGTTGGTAGTTCAACTTCTTAGAGACGTCAGAAATGGGAGTAAAGAAGGAAATGGAGGAGTTGAAGATAACCTTGAGGTTCTTAGCCTCAGAGGTGGGAGCAGGAGGAGGGACAAGGGAGGCAGACCAGAAAGTGGCAGGAAAGAGGGGTGTGGGTGTGGCAATGAGGAGGATCTTCGTTTTGCTTGCATTCAGGCAGAGATCATTGGCGGCGCGCCACTCCTGGATTGCAATTAGACAATCTGGGATGAGGGAGGGAAAGGAGGCGGCATAGGGGAGCCTGAAGGCGAGCTCTGTGTCATCCTCATAGCACTGGAAATTAGAGCAGAGCGCAGCAATGCAGTGGGCTAGAGATGCCAAGTATTGGATGAACAACCAGGGAGAGAGGTTGGACCCCTGGGGAACACCACAAGTGGTGAGAGTGAGATAGAGAGGAAGGACCCAAGTTGGACCTGAGAGGGTTGGTCTGAGAGGAAAGAAGTCAGCCAGGCCAGAGCCTGATCAGTGATACCCAGGTTATCACGAAGCCGGGTTGAGCAGGATGGCATGGTTGACCGTATCAAAGGTAATAAAGTTAACTCTGCCTGGTATACTCTCCTGCCAGGGCTTTTCCTTGTATACTTCAGTCACAGTGGGACTCTTGCCAGGACTTAATATGCACCTTTCTTCTTGCCCATACAGTAATATTTGCCCAATATCTATTTGAAAAAGCTTGCGTAACACAGTTGGTTTTGCTTTCTGTACTTTTCTGTTTCTTACATATGGGACGAGCAACCTGTTTCAAATCCCCTTTAAACTTTTTATGGGCTTCACTTAGTGTCTCTTGCTTTTTTGGTATAGAGCAGCATCCACCCTTGAGCAACTCGCTTACCTGTTCTCATTCCCCATGCTTACCGGATGCTTTAGTGGTCTCTCGCGGCTCTCCGTTCTTTCTCTTTTCAGGTTGGCTGCCCAGCATGCGATCCGTCAGTTGCTGTTCCTTTGCCGTGCCTCTTTCTGCGGTACGCAGCTCCCACTGCCTCTCGCTTTCTGGCGGCATGCCGCTTGTCATTCTTTCCCCTGACACATGCAGGATTTCCTCCAGCACCGCTCTCCCCGGCATGCTGTGTTGCAACGTGCTGACCGGCCACTCTCTATCTTGTGGTGTCACTCGGCTCCAGCACCTTTCCTTTCCCGTTCCTGCTCTCCTTCTCGGTAACCTATGTCAGCTGGGGTGAATTTAAACTTCCCAGCATGGTTGAGCGCCTTTCAGGAACTGGACCGTTGTGCTGGCTTCTTGGTCTTGGTCGTCTTCATTGCTCCAGTCGTCTTCCTCGTCCAGGTACCCCCAACACATGTCTGAGTATATTACTTTGAACTGTATTATCCGTAAGGTTTATAGATGACTGATGGGAGCTAGCACAATATGCCATAAAGACATGCAACATGGAGGGGGATATCCCTGAAAGGGAAAGGGGCGGGTATGTGTTTTCATCCAATGATGCCATGTTATCTTCCAGAGGGTCCCCTCCCCCTTATGTGGTCCTCCCTCATATAGCCGCCCCCATGGTCAGGATCAGGTAGTAGCTGCTATCCCCTGGCCACATGAGGAGAGGTTATACCCAGTGAAGGAGTGATCACATCATCAGATTTATCACACATCCCTCATAAAAATCTATTCAAATTTTACTTGTGCTTAGCATGCTGCTTCTAATCTGCCAGTTGTTTTGGATGTGGTAGTGTTGAATAGGAATGCAGTAACGAGTATTAAGAACAATTATTTAAAACTCTTAAAAAGAAAGCTACTTCAAGGTTTTGATGAAGCTTCTCAAGCCGCGAACACCCACATGGGACACTATGTTGTCATTCTCTGACAGCTTGTTTACCCATGGGTTGTATACAAGTATGAATCCATTCCTTACTGACCAAGCATTTATTCAGAGATAAAAAGTGCAATTTTACCAGCACTCAGTAAGTTTCTTTATGTTCAGGAGAGTTGGAAAGGTGCTTGGACGTTTTACCAGCTACAGATTCACATGCTGGGAAAGCAGGGTCTGTATCTTTCCCACGCAGTACTAAGAACTATGTGAAGGCATCATGAAGCAAGACGGACAACATATTCAACATTTAAACAAATAGTATTTTTTATTAACTTGTATGTCAGGATGGTTGAAGGCCTAACTTGCCCTATGCTATGGTGGGATTTCCATAGTTAAAGAAACTAAGGAAAGTCTGGGTCAGTAAGTTCAACTTAAGTCTGTCTGTGTCCAAAACCTATACTTTCATCTCGGGTAGGAAGTCAAAGATCCATTGGGGGGGGGAATTCTCCACAGAAATGCCCATCAATTGTGGTGTTCCACAAGGCGCTAATCTATCCCTGCTTTTGTTCAACCTCTACCTAATGTGTCTCTGCATAGTGCTCGATAACATAGGAGCCCATTTCACAAACTAACACCCAGTTGGTGGTGGAACTAAGCGGGTGTTATATCAAGGACAGCGCCAAGGCGGAAGCCATATATAATACCATTGAGACCTGGAAGGAGAGGAACTGGATGTCTCTCAATGGGAGGAAATTGATGGATTTTGGCTCAACCCAAGCCCGAGCCAAACTCAGCCCAGAGTTTAAGTCCTTCACTATTAAAGACGCCACCATTACTGTTAGTAAGAAAGTGAAAAACGCTTGGCCTGTTACTAGAAGCCTCCATGGGTGCCAAGGCACAGGTCACGTATCTGCACAAAAACTGCCAGTACTATCTCCATCTCCTCCAGTCCATCCGACCCAACCTAAGCGAGGAGAAGAGTGCAACCCTAACTAGAGCAACAATCATGTTTCGGTTGGACTATGGGAATGCACTGATGTTGGGTGCCAGTAAGGGATGCCTAACTAAATGCCACATTATCCTAAATAATGCAAAACAGGGGGGGGTGGGGTTCTGGGAATCCCACTACCAGCACAAACGCAGCCCATTGACCTGTTCATGGGTGGATGACCCCTGGGAGAGACTCTACCAAGTCTTTAGCTCACTGTCCCTTTCACAGAGGAGAAATGTCCCTGCATCTCAGTACTTGTCCAGCCCAAGGGCAGTCCAGCACCGAAATGCTAGGCAATTCTCCTCTGAACAAGAGTACCAACAGCAACCTCATACACGTGTTTCAGCCTTGTTGGGCATCATCAGTGAGGTGGAGCTGTGCCTCTCTAAGAACAGTGAGCAAGGGCAGGACAAAGACTGATATGCATGGATATTTCTTCTCTGTAAAAGGGACAATGAGCTAAAGACTTGGTTGAGACACTCCCAGGGGCCATCCACTCAAGAACAGGTCAATGGGCTGTGTTTGTGCTGGTAGAGAGACTCCCAGAACCCCCTTTGTTTTGCATTCTAAATAATGCAGTGAGAATAATTAAGAGGAAAACAAGGAGAGACCATATCGCCAAGGATAAAACAGACCTCCGTTGGCTCGCCTTTGAACATAGGGTACTGTGCAAAAGTATGGCATTGGCACACAGATGTTTGTTTGGGCATGCCCCAGCTTATCTAAAAGGAAGGATCACCCAATATATAATAACAAGATCCTTAAGATCAGAGGCTTTGAGTCAGATTAAATGCCCATCTTTCAAGCGGTCTAACGGCCTGGGCAGAGCGTTTCCTGTGAGAGTAGCCCAAAGCTGGAATACACTCCCAATCGAGCAAAGGCTCGAAAGGAACCATAACGGCTTCAGAAAAAAGCTGAAAACGTACCTTTTTAAATGAATAGTAATTTCAGTATTCCCATTTTCTTAGCTGAGCTGACCTTTTTGTCCTGTTTTTATACGTATGCTCTGTCTTTTTGGTGCGCCCTGATGCCTGCGGCGCGGTACAAACCCATAAATAACTTGTCCTCACAACTAAAGCTAAACGATATGTAGGGATGTCGGCAATAAACGAAATGGGGCCTCATTACAAGTTTGTCCGTCCGGAAAGAAGGGTGCCGGCAGAGGCGGGGGGGCGAGAGGGGTTTAGCCCCTGGTCTTGTGGTTGTAGTCCCTGATGGAATCCCAGGAGCTACAACCAAAGGGCTAGCTAGCCCCCAGTCCTGACAGTTCCAACATTAGGGTAGCCCCGGGTCTTTTCCAGACTTAGCAACACCCCTGGGTGCCGGTAAGATCACCGGCACCCTTGTTTCCAGACCGGCAAACTACAGGTTTGCCTGCTGGATCTGCTATGCCCGACAGTCTGACCCTGCCGGGCGCAGCGGTCACGGTAAGCAAAGCCGTCACAGCTTCTGTGTCCCCATTCCCATAGAATCCTATTCGACTCTATGGGAATGGGGATTTACAAATTTAGCGGCGCCTGACTTGCCGGCGCTGGACTCATAATGAGCCGGTGGCACCAGGAAGTCAGGCGCTGGTAATTCTTTACGGGTCTGCCGGAAAACCGCTGGTAGCACCAGCAGGGTTCCCACAGGGACTGTAATGTGGCCCATAGTGTTTCAAATAAAGTTGAGCTTCTTCCAGCTCCTGGCTTACTTTCCAGCTCTCCTTCTCCAAGTTCAATAATAATAATAATAATAATCAAGACAGTTTCACAAAGTCTCAGGGTTCCCTCCCGCAAGTAGACATCACAGTTCCAAAAGAGATCTCAGGGTTCCTTTCCGCAAGAAGACAATACAGTTCCAAACGGGGGCCTTGAGATTCCCTTCCTCAAGACAGCACCAAAGTTAATAAACTCTTGGGTTCCCATGCCCAAGACCACAACTTGTACTTGGTCTCAACTTCTCAATATTCAAAGCCAGCTCCAGATCAACACTACATTCCTACAGTTCATACAGATTGCTTTCTTTTGCTTCAGCAATCTTTCATCCACTTGCCTTTATCAGATACAGTTCTTTGTTTTTCACAAGTAGGGTATCCCCGGTCTAGGCACAGTTGTCGGAACACACAGTCCACCTATTACAGGTCACGCCACTAGGAACCCTGAGCCTTCTATCCCACACAGGTTCTTCTGAATCTGTGTGCTGGTTCCCACTTAGTTGGCTTTTCCCTGTCGTATTCTTGGCTTTGCTACAATGTTTTCCCACACAGTTCACTTTGTGGTGCTCTCCTTCCTTCACCACATTGCTTTCATACTTTTCTGCAATATTCCATACTACCTTTTCACTTCGTTTCATATGATTCGTTCTGGGCTTTTAATATACTGGGGGTCATTACGACCTGGGCTCAAAGGGATTACCGGCACCGGTGTCATTACTTTGCGCCCTATTCTGTGGTCCCTTTGCGGGTCCTTCCTTAATGCCTGGTTTTAGCAGGCGTTAATGACGGGACCCGCAAAGGGATATATGGGTCAATAACGGTACCGCATTTTGCAGTACCGTTATTGCCGCCTTCCCATTGAGCCCTATCGGGGCTCAAATGGGAATGGCATTTCAAATGGGGACTTACCAGTCCCGCAAAGGGCAGAATGGACCGGTAAGTCCCCATACCACCACGTCGGTGGCGGTACCGGTATTGTTGCTATTCATGGCGCTAATAGCGCCACGGCTAGCACCAACCTCGGAATGAGGGCCACTGTGCGTGTATTTCACACAAACTTATCCTCTGTGAAACACTTTTTCTTTTTAGTTCGTTATTCAATTAATTGGATCTTTCATTCTGTGTTTCATAGTTCATCTTGTTAATATTATTCCTTCTAACCCGTTGCTTTGGGTTTGCGGTAAAGTACACGTATATTTGCTTTCATTCATTTTACTTTGGCGTTCTAACAGCCCCCAGGACTTCCCCGGTTCGAGTGCTCTCTCCTTTTCACTCAACGGAACCTGGCATCTCCTCTGGGCAACTTTGCCTTCTGTCTGTGGGTTGCTGGCAGCTATGCATGCTTCCTGCGGATGCTGCCAGTGACTCGCAGCTAGCAAATCTCTTCTGTGCCCGCAGCTCTTGCCGTTGACACCTGACCAATGAGGCTCCTACCTCTGGGGCTATCCCGCAGCCCGCCCCAGCCTCTGCTCCACAGCTTCTTGAGGGTACTTGTTGGCGTCCTGGATCTCCTGCAGGACCCAACTTGGCCGCCTCCTTTTATACAGGATTGTTGCCTCTGGCTCACGAAACTCGGCCCGGCTTCTCTCCTGCTGGTCTCTCACAAACCTGTCTGCTCCACCTTTTTTTATGCACCTGTAACCATTTGACAAGTTGCAGGTGTGCGGCCACGGTCTCAATTACCTGGCTGGAATTAGTGGAGCCCTCTGGACATGCCTGACCCTAATAAGTCTGCAGGCCTCTTCCTCGTTTCAGTACTAGAGTGGTGAAATTACAAGTTGGTGTGCACCACTCTTAATCACCTCTTCCTCTTCCTCGTCCCAGTTCTATAATGGTCTGAATGAGGGGAAATGAGAAAAGATGTTTCGCAACAGCCTATAAAGGCAGGGTGTAGGGTGAAGTTGGTTCTCACAAGGAAAATGGGCATACCATGTCTTGCCTGCGGATATCCTCTCCCCAAGGAACCTCCACCCAGGTGATCCTCCCTCACATCTCCAACCCTACGGTCAGGATCCAAAACCAATGGCCTTTCCATGGTCACCTGAGCAAAGGATCCAAGGGGAGTAGGTGTGCGGATACCCTTGGGTTTCTCACAACTATTAAACGGGTGAATGGATTTCAAGATGACTGCCAGACGAGATAAAGCCTTGGGCGAGTCCCTGAAGCCGAATTGAAGCCCAGGTGAAAGCGGGTGCATTAACACATCAAAAAAACACGGGTGCAGACACTTGGAGAACTCAACCCAGGGGGATGGAACAAAGCACTGTAAAAACCAAAGCCAGTGAGTCATTGTGGGATCTTGGAAAAAGTTGTGGCACGAAGTTGGAGAGTGACATAAGGTGTATTAAGGGGGTGCTGGCCACAAGAGTCGAAGGAGTGGGAGTGTGGTAACGGGAGGTAAAGATGGTAAAAAGGATAGATGGTAACGGGAGGTGAAGGTGATATTAAGGCAGAGCTGTTGGACATGAGGAGGTGAAGGTGGTAGTGAGAAGGAAGGAGGAAACAGAGGGAAAATCCTAGAAGGAACCAGTTGGATCAGGAAGGCATGCGCAGGCTGGCCTGGTTGGCCGAAGGCTGTTGGAAGAGGAGGGTGGAGTTATGAGAACCTAGGCAAGGAGGCTAAACAAATTATAGCTAAGGCCGTGGGGGGGAAGGGTGTGGGGGGTAGAAGCCAGACCCTGCTAATAAAATGGTCAAGGAGAGGGTAGGTTGGCTTTATCTCACCTCAACTGAGAACCTACAGTTATACCACTCGTTGGTGGAAAAAGATGATGTGGCTCATTGACGGAGTCTTGGCCAATGTCGTAGCAGATGGGTTAGGGAACTCCTGGAAAACGGCAACAGATTGTTTTGAGGCATCAGGATTCGGAGAACCCTGAAGGACCATTGCAACGCTTTAAGGTTTTGGAAGTTCTGTAAAACCTGCAACGCCTCAAGAAACCTTCTCGTGCCCAGTGTGCAACTTCTTCTGGTGACTTTGTGAATAGACTATTGCGCTTCATTTTCAGCTCTTGTGTAAATAAAACCCTTGAAACGTACCTCTAGTCTGGTCATTTGCACATTCCCCATGTCCTCTATGACGACTAATGCACGGTAGGTGAGGGCCCTGTAGTGACTAAACTGCTATATTTCTTGTCTGTTTAGAAAAGCAACTTGGGACACATTTGCTTGTGATGCTTTGACACGCTCTGAAGTCCTGCCTTTCAAGCGGCTGAAGTTCCAGTTTCACTTCCTCATGGTAACTGGGGCATTGCATACCATATGCACTATGGGATGGTGCACCTCACTGTTACAGTATGTTTATAATGAGGCGTGCAAACCCTTGAAACAACCAAGCCATTCTCTGTGGACATCCTTATACCTTTTCCTGTTCTCGCATGTCATCACTTCTTGCACATTATGGTCCACTTCAAAAGGTGAGACCAGCTCAAAGGTGTGCACTCATTTAGGGACTTATAGATCTTCCCCTCTGCCAATCTGTCATTGAACGATGCATCATGGAACCAACCTATGAACTCCATATGCTTTCTACCATAGGCCAAGAGGTTAACGTACTCTATGAAAAATCTTTATCCTGAATTGTTCACATACATGGGTGTCTGCCATGGGGAAAAAAAAGGCATGACTCTAATGTGGCTACCCAATTTCGATAGCCTTAATGCTGAATGCAGGCTACCCAATTTCGATAGCTGTAATGCTGAATGCAGGCTGTTTGATTTATTTGTGACCTACACTGTGCTTATCCTACCATAGTTTACCTCTTGCAACTGTCCCATATGATTGAATTTAGGTCTGCTGGGTGGTAAAGTGAGGTCTTGCTTGTGTAGTGCTTCTTGCACCGTACAGTGTTTTCTCTAGCTATAACCTCAATTACAGTACATCAAAACATTGTTTTGGTTTGTAAAATACAACCATAAATGCATCTAAATACAATTTAAAAACATGATGAAAACATGTTAAAATCTTTGCATATGATTTTAATGAGGACAAAAAGACATCACTTGTACACGGCATGCTTGAAAGAAATCTGCATGATGTTTCAATTGTATAGGAATTTTAAGAGCAGACCAAACAAAATGCAAAGATGCCTATGTGCAATAGGGAGATTAAGGATGTAAAATAAAGCTGGGTGGCATTGTTGAAATTAAACCCTTTCAAAATAGGAAGCGGTTTTCCTTCTATGCTGTTTATACTTGACAAAAGAAGAGGAAAATGCAGGTTTCTTTTTTTTCTTTGTTAGACCTTACACAAACCATGTTAGATCGTCAATTTTATAATCCTAAAAATACATCCTCAATATAAAGAAAGAGAGAAATGCAGATTAGATTCAATGACCGACTGGCGGAATGTGCAAATGGTCTCCCCCAAGGTGGCCCACAATTTAGACATGACTTTCTTTTTTTTTTTTTTTAAGGATGAACTATTAGAAAATGATACTTGGGCAAAGATAACCGGTTCGGATAAGATTGGCAACTGAAACTTATCAGGGCAAGAGTCCTACTCTAGACCACTCTCGATCCTCACGAACCGAGTATACTTGTTCCTTATAGAGGTCTTTACTATTTTGAGTTTGTCTAGCATGCTCAAAAAGGGAAAGTTTGCAATAGAACAATCTATATTCACACTCTTTAATTCCTTTTCCATATTGGACAGCTAAAGTGTGTAATGTGCCCTTTCGCTAGCCCATAAGGTTTTCACAATTGGTGTTCAGTTTGCCTGCTCTTGGGAGATTTAGGTTATCAAGTAATAACCATAGTTTATTTGGGTCTGCAGAATCAAAAGCTTTGGCCAGATTCATGTATGCATCAAAAGGTAATTCTTGTTTGACAATTAGCCACCAATAGATATATATTTAAACACTGATGTGAAGTACTGACTTTCTTGAGAAAACAAATTAAACTCTGATAAAATATATTCTAGACTTTTATTTTTTCTTTTTTTTTACATTATGAAAAATAGCTGCCTTTCCCCAAGATGCTGAAAATGATTAAGAGGGAGCCATAATATTAGAAACATATATGGACCAAGTCCAAATGATTTTCTTGTAGACATCAGATGGAATATGATCATTGCCTGTTCTCACCAGGTTAATAGACTGATCTGGTCAAGAAGAAATCAGGGTGCGGGGTGGTGGGGGGGGGGGGGTGTTTGGTCCCTCTCAGCCTGGGGTGGTAAGCCTAGCCAGGGGGAGGGGAGTTTAAGCCATACCAATTCCAACCTCAGAGGGTGAAGGTGGCAATTGGGAGGGCCCTATTACTGTCCCCTCTCTAACTACCTGCATGTGGATGGGTTGTACCACTTGCTAGTTTCTTATTTCTGCTTTCAGGCAAATGCATCCATCAGCGTTCATGTTGGATCACCTGCAACATAGTAGCCAACCAGACCCCCCAGTCATGGCGGGGGGAGAGACGATTGCCAAACAGAGCAGCAGCGACCATACGTGGCAACAAGGAACACTATGGTCCGATGTCACCAACAGACACAATGACCGAGCAGCTGCAGTTTGCCTCCCTAACACAGACTTCTTCAAAGCAGATATATATATATATATATATACACACACACACCCCCCACCCCACCCACCCAAAAAGGGGTGGCGCTTAGCCCCTCTTTTTTTGTATTTGATGTCTCTAGCACCTCCCGTGAGGTTAAGACAGGGTGAGACTTGCCCAGGCAACCAGTGGGAGAGGACCGATGGGGGAAGAAGAGGGAGAATAAAGCTGGGTTGAGTTAGTGGAAGAGTGAAGGGTGACTGAGTAAAAGGTGGGTTAGAGTAGTAGCAGAGGAGGAGGAAGGTTGGAGAGGGGCATTGGAGGGAGAGATGGTTGTAGAGGGACGTTAGAAAGACTGAGGAAGAAGACCCAGGGAGAGAGAAGGGTGTTGGAGTTGGAGAGAAGAGTGGCTGGAGGGAAGTAGGGAGAGAAAAATCATGGTGTGAAAGAAAATAGTAGGGCTTGAGTGCCCGAAAGACCTACAACATTTTAGAACTAACCCAAAAGGGTCACACCTAGGAAGTCTCAGAGGGAGGCTAAATGGATAAGGCGGTTGCCTGCAGGACCTCACAACCAGGAGGGGTAGGCAATAGACAGTAGGGGTAAACAATCAATGGGTAATAACTTGGGGTAGGGAATGCTTCGTTAGGAAGGGTCTTTATCTGGACGAGGGAGAGAGACCGCTTTCAGAGCATTTTCAAGAAAATAAACAAAAACCCTTAAACTGTTGTGGGTCAGTGTGTTATTTAGGCCATCTTTGACAAAGGGCTTTTACATAATGTTAAGGAACCACTGGCTTCCTGGACCGTATGCATTGTGATTTCAAGAAAGATTGAGTAACCCCTCCCGGCCCACCTCTCCCTCCCGCTCCTCACACCTCTTCAACCTGGTTTATATTTTATTGACGTCCTAGATGGAGGACAAATGTGCTAGCCACTGCTCCCAAGTAATATAGTTTTCAATCTTTTCCTGCAACCTGTTGGGCCATTGGGAACAATATTCCAAAAGGACCAAGAGTGAGATGTCGCAGCAGCTTTTACTAACTCCTCCCAGGATTCCTCAACTGATTTCATCATTTTAGTATAGAAGATCTTCTATTTTCTTTGTATTATAACAGGCCATAACAGATTTTCATTGTTTAACGCCACTAACACCTTTGCTTTTTATACAATCCAAATTCAACTGTGATTTCTTGTTGACAGGTGTTTGTGGCTTACATTCTATTTTTAAGCTCTCTCCAAATATTAGTCAATTATCTTATGTTATCAGAACATAGGTATTATCAAATTCAAACCCTCAAATAGAAAGTTTCATTAAAAACACATCCCAAAGAATGTTTTAGACTAGACTGTATTCCAAAACCCAGTCCCAATTCAACCTGTGCCTGCAAAAGTCAGCCACGCATCTGGGATCCCTGGTTTCTTTGGTATAACAATCTTTTGAAGAATTAACATTGAAAGAATAAATACTTCATGGTCAGTATCGGGTCTAAAGAACACTAGCTGGTCAGATGCCAAATTCCATTCAGGTAAAGCGGCATTAAATAGAAGAATCCCTTGAACCTAAAAACATGCAAGTCTCATTGCTATCTGGATATGTGTTGCCATTATTGATTCTCCAATTCTATTTGTACACAGGGGGAACACACAGGTATGCCATCGGCTGAATCTTTCTGAGGATCAAGAAACTTAGAAATAACATAAGCCCAATTTTAAAGCCCCCAAATAAATATCAAGCTGGTAGAGTTTATTAAATTTGTATCCCAAATTGCTCCTTTCTGAAATTCGTTTTTCCATTTTCGTAACTTTGGGATTTAGATAACCTACCCTCCATTCCAAGAGTTTCAGGCTAACGAAAACAAAACTCCTCCGGTAGGTATTTTATGCTTCTGTATGTGTGACTGCTACAGCTGGAAGAATGAGCCACATACAAGGGGCTGCACAATCGCATATCGACCTTAATGTGGTGTTTTATGTAATTGTAGCCAAACAACTCTGTGTGAAGATTGAAGTTGCTGTGCAGCTTTTTCTCCTGCTGTGAGTGCTATTGATTTTCTAAAAAACATAATTTTTGTCATTTGCTTCTTGCAGAATTTATTTATCCTGTTGGATCTCCTTGGTGCCAGTAATCCGCTTTTCACAAGCCACTTCCAAAATACCTTTTCTTGGTTTGATCGGTTCGTCACTATAGGTATAGTATAAAGATATATAAATGCTCATCTCTTTCACCCTCTCTCTTTTGACCCACCCCTTCTCTATCTTTTGACGAGTCACCCACCAGGCTGACACTCTGGCTTGGGGGCCTAGATCTTGCTTTACATTGCTTACTTCAAAAAGACAAATAGTTTACTGGTTTTGTGTGTGGTATAATCCAAACATGTAAGCTTCTTCACAGAGCCACAGTTGAACATCTAGTTGGCTGATAGCCACCAGTCAATACACCATGAAAGCTAGATTGAACTAGAAAAGGTGCCATGAAGAATTTGTAGCAAAGCTTCATTTACTCTTCTCAAGAACAGTAAACCACAGAGGACTACCATGAGACCAGCTCGTAAAGAAAAAGATTTTGGTAGGCAGACCAGCTTAGTAGAGAAGATTCAAGGTTGCAAGTGAATTAGCTTCTTTTTCAATATATTTCTGCCTTTCTGAACTACGTGCCCTTACAGATTGCAGCATTGTTTTTGTACAGAAACGGCTTCGGATTTTAAACATTACCCTTTTTTCTTAATGTAATTATCTAGCAGCAATGTCTTAAGTAAGTAACTTGACCTTTCTCAACCTGTAATGTACTTGCCACATTGGTTCTGATTTACAGCAAGTCTGAAATACTCCAAATCACGTTTGTATGCCAGCACCTCAGATGGTCTAGACATCTCCGGATTATCTCCAGTTTTATCCTTTGTTTAACCGCTATAAGGTAGCGGGGGCAAATTGGTGATTCACACAGGAATATCTGGTTTGCTCCAGTGCTGATCTTTGTGAATAAGGCTCATGGTCTTGAATATTGCCACAGTTGTGATATGCTGGAAAGTTGAGGACAAAGATTGATCAGCTTTTAATTCTGTAGAATTTGCACGTAAGCATGCAGCATTTACTGCAGAAATTTGTAAATGACAAACGAGTAATATTTTGGGCCGATGCATGGAAACTGGAGTTTGCAAAACTAAAATAAGCTGGCTTGGATATTTGGATGACTTGTTGCAATTGGATCAAACGCTCTGAGATTTACAAGCCATACTAACACAAATAACTACATACTGGGGACTATACAATCTTAATATTGAATTAACAAAAATTAAATCATGGCATTCTTGCCAGATAAGACGAAAGCAACAATTAATTATAAATGGTTATTAGATGGATGCTCGGTTGATCAAGTAAAGGAATACAGATACCTGGGTGTAACTATTGATGGTCACCTTTCGTGGAACACACACCTACGCCAGCTGGAAATGGAAATACATCTACTATTGGTTCTATGTTGTATATATATTTTTTTTGTGTGTTTTTTTTTTTTTTACAGCCTTTTCTGTCGAAAAACATTGCCTAAAACAATTCATCACATTTTTTATTGGAGGGTCTGCGCCCCCGCCACCCCAGCCTTATTTACTCCCTATACCCAACCCCACCATACCCCTTATATGCCCCTATCCGCCCCCTCCATATTTTTCAATGATTTATTTTGGCAAAACATTTTTGGCAAAAAGTACAGCAAAATAAAAATGGCGCTGGATGAATGTCGTACCCTACTATTGGGTGCCATTAAAAGCTTTGCGCTTGCTTGCAGTGGCTATTCCATTGCTTCTCTCATCAACATTTATAATACTAAGATTTAACTGAGACTATTATATGGCATCGAAGCCTGGGAGATGAGAACAACACCATACATTGTAAATTGGAATCTCTCTGTCTGAAATCACAACTTCAAGTGCCAATGAGCGTCCTCTTCGGATTCTGCTAGAGAAACAAACTTTACTGTCTGTTAATACCACTCGACTGGTACTGTATCATCATAAATTGGCTAATGCTGTGCTGACTACATTACAGACGGTAGCCTTGGAAGAAGGAATGTAGATGCTTAATTTTACAAGGAAGGCCATCCGCATACAGATTATCATTGAAGGATCAAGGTGGCAGCAACTGCTGAATATTAACCTTGTAGATATTACTAGGAATTGTTATCAAAATTTCAATAATCTTGCAACAAAGACTATTGGCAGAGGCTATGCTGGCTTAAGAGAGCCTCAAAATAGCCTTCCGCTGTACCTCACAGCATTTCCCAATTTGTACTTATGAATGGACTCTCTTAAAATTAAATATAACTTGGTAGATACCTATGAAGTTTGGGAGCATGAGCTAGTATTCCCGTGCAACAGTGACTATGCATACTGTGTTGTGCACATGAAATGGAATCTGCTAAATATTTCCTGTGCCTTTGCCATCCATTAATGGATCACAGAGTTAAAGCCATTGTAAGCACTGGAGAAGCAGCACTGCTAGATATAGAAAGTGATGGGCTTTGCCTTCAATCCCTGTCTAGTTGTAATCTCCAGTTCATTTATTATCTCACCAAGTTTTGGTTACGCACTTGCTCCTGGTTGGCTAAGGAGAAGCAATGACCAGGTGAAACCAATGACTAGGTAATACTGTTGCACTGATTGCTGCAGTTTTCTTTAAATGTGGAAGGCCTGCACAAGTTTTGCTTTTTAGGTGTATGTGAATTTCTGAGAAGTTTGATAAAAAGCCAATTGTATGACTATTACATTCTTTTTAAAAACAGGATTGTGCAAAATCTGTAATTGGTATCTTGTGCTAGAACACTGGTTGAGATTCTCAAAACAAGCTGCATGTACGTGCATATTTGTGTATTTAAAACTCCATATTTGCATACATCCATCTATTATAAATTACACTTTTTTATTTTCTGGGCCTTGTAAAGCTGTTTACGTTCACATGCTATGCATAGTCTATCATCTAGTGGTTGGTGGAGTATTAAGAGTAGTAATCAACAGGTGTGCCGGTCATAGTAATTGTATTCTTCATTTATTGCTGTGCACACTGTTCCTCCATATCAACACCACACTGGGCCCCAACCCCTTGTTTACGCTATTTGTTTGGTTACAGAGTGAATTAGCAGGGGGGAAACTATGCCAGAGTGGGCTAAGACATTTGAGGTTTCCAGCACAAAGCCGCCTCTCGATTATGTGCAAGGACAGGTCCTATGTATATGAAATATGATTTGCTTCAATTTGTTGGCTAGACTACAAGCACCGTCCAGTGTCAAGAAGCCTTCATTTAAATTCTGTCAAACATATACTTTGAAGTTCTTGTGGCTTGGCATCCACAGAGCTTGCAACTGTTTACTCGGAGACCACATTGTGGCCACTGATGGGGCTTCCCAAATGTTGAAGCATAAAACCTTGAAAAACAAGAAAAAGCATCTCTGGGCTGCTTATGCCATGCAGGCAGCCAGAGCAGATGCATCCCTAGACAAGCTGAGGGAATGGCAAGCTGAGGGAATTGAGGTCGTTGGGGGTTTTTAGGTAAGCAATCCTGAGGAGACCTCTTTGAAAGAAATGCCTACACTTAAGGGAAGCACTCTTGGTAGTTGCTCCTCATCTCTCTGCCTAAAAAGTGGCACAGGATGCCAAACATGGTGCACACAGTTTCAGCTTACTGTCCTCGAACACCAAAATAAGCCTTGATGACAAAAGCAAAAAACATGGCCACATATGAGCCTGATGGGATGACTCCAAAGAGCACAAGGCACACAGCACTGAGAAAACAGGTCAGACACACACCATTCAGATATGCTGCACCAGGGAACTCTGCACCAACAAAAACAGCCCCAACAGGCATGGGAGCCAAAAAACATGGCCACGTATGAGCCTGATGGGATGACTCCAAAGAGCACAAGGCACACAGCACTGAGAAAACAGGTCAGACACACACCATTCAGATATGCTGCACCAGGGAACTCTGCACCAACAAAAACAGCCCCAACAGGCTTGGGAGCCAAACACAGCACAGAGAGGAACGATATTGCCACATTTGGCACTGAAGAACAGGGTACACAGAAATGCAGATGTAACATGAAGCAGGCACCTTCAGCAGGGAAGCGCAAAGTGCTGCAAAGCACCCGTCAAAGGTAAGACCCAGGCACAACACTGCTTTGATTGCAAATGCAGCAGTGTGTCAAGACCGGCCTATTCTCTAGTACTTCACAGTTTACAGGAAGCTTCATACAGACATAAGACCCACTTAGTAGCTTGATGCACAGCTAGGAAAAGGGGATGTCTAATTTCCCAAATGACACCTATGAGGGTGAAGATGTGGGTTTTGGTTTTCTACAACCCTCTGGTTAGGGGTATCATTCGACCTACGCCTAGTGAAGTAAAGGGGTGTCCACAATGGTAGCAAAGAACACTCTGACTGGTAACAAGTATAAGGTTAAATTCTCCAGCACTGGATCTTTCATGGATTCACATGCTGTGAATATTCCCCATCGTCATGATGGGAACCTCGGTCATTTGAACTTAGCGTTTTCCTATGGAAAACTTTGACACTTCAGTGTCCTATCAATGTCCTTTTTGGGTGCTTTAGCCACCACCAATAGGACGCAGGGTATAAAGAGCCCCGCCCGTGGTTCTCTTAAGATTTTAACCGTCTCCAAAGTGTTGGGATTACCTCGTGTTCGTTGTAATTTCTACAAGTATTGGTGCAATTGGTGAAAATGTCTTCAGGAAAATCATTGTGGACCTGTGGGCTGCGGAAAATGTATGATGGGGACAGGCATATAGATTGCTTAAGGACCGCAATTGGCGGTTGGTGTACTGGCTGAATAAAGGTACCTACCCTTCCTCGGAGGTGGGCTCGGTGCGTAGCTTGGCATCAGTGAGGCCAGCCCAAGCTGTAGATCATTGCCGGTCAGCATCGGATGAGCCTCTGGCTAAAAAGTCCCAGCCTATCCCAGTGGTCGGTGAGGGTGGTCGCCCCTCTTCAGATAAACATCTGTCTAAAGGGAAGTCTTCATCCAAGCATGGTCGGTTGTACCAGTCACGATGATCTGGAAGTAAGCCTGAGAAGGGGTCTCAGGTGAAGGCCAAGAAAGACTTTGTCGAGACGCTCCTCTTCAGGGGACCATCACCAGTCCTCCTCCAGTAGAGAGTCATCAAAGCATTGGTCCAGTGGGACCAAGCAGGTGGGATCGCCTGAAATGTCTGCGCCACAGGCTGCAGTTCCTACTACGTCGTCGACAATCCTGTTGTCAACTTCGATACCGTCGTCGACTGTGATGTCTACAGCTCCGGTAGGAGAAAAAGACCCTATAATGTCGTCGTCGAGCACCTTGTTACCGACGAGGGAGGTGTGGCAGGCTTCTGCTTTTGACTCTCGTCTACCAGACACTATTCTACAGCAAAAGACTGCATCGGAAGCAGAGGACGATGGGGTTCCAGTGGCAGATCCGTCGGCCCTGGGCCTGCAGTGTGTTGGTTCGGCGACATCAATGGTTGTGGGTGCTGGCCCAACCGGTTACCCTTTGGTGAACCCACAGGCGATGCTATCGCTGTTGTCCACGTTACAATTTCTGTTGGCCCAACAGATTACCTCCTGTGCACGTAGCTCCGGTGGGGCCTACCGTCGACACTGCAGGTTTTCCTCCGCGTTCAACGGCTTCTGGTGAATTGCTTCCAACCCTGCAGGTGCCTGAAGATCGCCCACGTTCCCACCCTGAGGAGGGTGAGCTACCGGATTTCCGAATCGGACAGCGGGCCCAGGGAGACCAAGTCTGCTGGCTTGTCGCCGTCGAGACCCGGCGTGGGATTTGGACGTTGAAATGGAATCACCTCGTAGTCCGGCGCAGCCTCTCCCCCCCACCGATAATGTGGGGGCGTTTCATGCAATGATGGCTAAAGCATGTGCAGAGTTTGGGTTGGCTCCTGAGGAAGAGCGGAAGGAGTGCTTCCTGTTTGACCACATGGGCAAGAGATGAAAATCTGTGTTCTCTGTGCCAATCCTGGACCACGTGTGGCAGGAAGGCCTACGTATGATGCAACACCCCTTCTCGGAACCAGCTATCAAAGGGAGGCTGGAGAAGAAGTTTAAGGCCCCGGAATCGGCACCGAAGTGCTTGGTTTCACAACCAACTCCTGAGTCGGTGGTTTCAGTGGCGGCTAGCCGGAAAACCAGGAGTCAGCACAAATGTACCACTCCTCCCGATAACGAGGCCAGGAGACAAGATGCCTTTGGTAAGAAGGTTTTGACTGTGGGAGCGACGACGGTGAAGGCGGCCAATTCTCTAGCGATCATGGCTCGCTACGATCGTGAGATGTGGCATAGGTTGGCTCCTCGCCTGGAACATCTATCGGAGGAACAGCGTAAAGTGGCTAGGATGTTGGTACGCGAAGGGGAGGGGGCGTCCAATCATAGCATTAACATTGCAGTGGACTTGGCAGAATCTGGTTTTAAGCAGATTAACAGCGGCGTAGTACTGCGTCGACAGGCTTGGCTTAAGTGCACAGACTTTCGCCCAGAGGTGCAGCATAAAGTTCTGGACATGCCATGCAAGGGGGAGCAGTTGTTTGGGGAGAAAATCGATGAGACCCTTAAGGGTATGAAAGAGGACTCTAAGACTGCCAAGTTGTTAGGAGCCTTGCAGTGTGGGCGCTTGTTTCGTCCCTTCCGTGGGGCTTTGGGAAATACTATATTTGCTTCTCCCAGAGATTGAGGCAACGGGCGATCAGGTTACTCCTCTCGGGTACAGGAGGTCAGCACAGTCGACGCAAAAAAGTAGAGATTTTCAGGTGTCCAGGAAAAGGGCAAGGCAGGCCCCTTCGTCCAGAGGGAGGCAGGCTAAGCTGCAGCAGTGACTATCATGGGGAAAGTCTGTGGGGGAGGCAGTGTGGCACTAAACGTGGACGAGTGGTGCAAGATTACGACAGACCATTGGGTGTTGGACACAGCGCTCATGGGTTTGAGTTCAAGTGTTCCCCTATCTCCATCCCTCCGGTGTATACCATACAACCCCACCTTCACATTCTTTGACAAGAGGTGTTACTTATGCTGCAGAAAGGAACTGTAGAATTGGTTCCGGTAGCCGAGAAAGGCCAGGGGGTTTATTCCCGGTAGTTTGTGGTAAAGAAGCCCAATGGCAAGTGGCGGCCCATACTGGATCTTCGGGCGTTGAACAAGACTCTGCAACGCCTGAAGTTCAAGATGCTCACCCTTCAGGAGGTTGTTTGTTCTACCGGGCCAGTACCTGGCCTTGTTGGATCTGCAGGACGCGTACTTTCATATCCCTATGCGTCGACAACACTGCGAATTCCTGCAGTTTGTCGTGGGAGAAGATCACTACCAGTTTTACAATTGTGACGGGTGCCTCTCAAACAGGATGGGGGGGGGGTACATCTCGAGGACTCGCAGGTCCATGGCCTGTGGTCTTGGGTGGAGTCATGTTTCCACATCAATGTGTTCGAGTTGAGAGCGGTACGTTGGGCCCTGAAATCTTTTCTGCTACGCATATGCGGGTCGGTGGTGAGGGTGTTGACGGACAATACCACCGCAATGTTTTACCTCAGGAAACAAGGGGGCACACATTCCAGGGTGCTTTCGAAGGAAGCACAAGACCTCTGGCATTGGGCGCTGTTGCACGACATCGTGGCCTTTCATCTGCCGGGAGTGATGTGCAAGCGGATGCGCTCAGCAGGGAGGTGAGCCAACTAAATGAGTGGCAGCTGAAGAATCAGCAAGTATTGATGCTCTTCCGGAAGTGGGGCTGTCCTTCGTTGGATCTCTTCGGAACGAGGGAGAACAAGCAGTGCAAGGAATTTGCCAGCAGGTGGGCTCACCCCCATCTCTAAGGGATGCGTTCTCGTTCCAGTGGACAAACCGGTTTGCTTATGCATTTCCACTCATTCGCCGGACCCTCCAGTGGATTCGGAGATGCCCATGCCGTGTGATTATGGTGGCTCCGTTCTGGAAATCTACACCACAAACAAAGGACATGGACAACAGTTACGTGACAAGCTTTCAATAGCTAGTTGCCAGTGTGTCAAGAGTAAACACACCGAACACCAAGCGGTACGTTTTATATACAGTTTTACGCACCCAAAGTTAATTAGGGTTAAATGTGTCAGCAAATTGGTCACTCTGGTAACAATCCAGAGTGTTGGCTCGACATGTTTCAGTTCCTAAACTAGGTATGGAACATTCATCAGGAGAAACATAAATGACAACGTAACCAAATAATTCTAATCAACAGACAAATATTAATATCAGAATATTTCTTGGCATCTGTGGGGTAAAAAACAAACAAACAAACAAGGCAAGAGATGAGCTAACAAATAGCAAATGGAGTTGCCGGTTCTGACTATGAACAAAGGTATCACAAATAGAGGGGATAAATACCTCTAGTGATGCCTGTGGGTGCCCATATGGCGACCATATGATTATTTAGAGGTTTTTTACCATTAGGTCTCTTTCACCATTTCTATCTCTAATTATCTAGGGAAGGCACCTCTGCCGTTCTTCGGCTCAGATAGTCGCTTTGTTTTGGCGCATCTCCGGCTTTTTGAGAGCTACCCATGGCGCTCTTATGGATATCTATATTTGTTTATCCTAGGTTGGACCGGATTCCGGACTCCTACTTCCTACTACCACTCAGTAGAGAGCACCCACAGGCATCACTAGAGGTATTTATCCCCTCTATTTGTGATACCTTTGTTCATAGTCAGAACCGGCAACTCCATTTGCTATTTGTTAGCTCATCTCTTGCCTTGTTTGTTTGTTTGTTTTTTACCCCACAGATGCCAAGAAATATTCTGATATTAATATTTGTCTGTTGATTAGAATTATTTGGTTACGTTGTCATTTATGTTTCTCCTGATGAATGTTCCATACCTAGTTTAGGAACTGAAACATGTCGAGCCAACACTCTGGATTGTTACCAGAGTGACCAATTTGCTGACACATTTAACCCTAATTAACTTTGGGTGCGTAAAACTGTATATAAAACGTACCGCTTGGTGTTCGGTGTGTTTACTCTTGACACACTGGCAACTAGCTATTGAAAGCTTGTCACGTAACTGTTGTCCATGTCCTTTGTTTGTGGTGTAGATTTTCAAAATGTATGTACATATTGTGGACCGTATGATTTAATTTGTTTTTTAAAAATCTGTGATTCATTAAATTTGATATTAATCATTTTTAATTATGACGGGTCCTTGTTGAGATACTCCAATATTATGAGTTCTGTGTACATGTGGCATCTATATTAACTAGCTCTGTCTCCTTTGTAAATAATGGATTACTGTCCTCCCGGACCTAGATAGAGTATACGTTGTTAACTCTCTATAGTCAACGGTATACCGGGCTTCCTCCCCATATAAGTTGTTCATAGTGGCTGATTAGTCACAGGAAACTCTCTCTTAGTGGGTGGAGAGTGCGTCGACGCACTGCACTTTTTTGAGCCGCTCTATTTTTCACTATTTTTCACACTTTTCACACTTTTTTCTATTGAGTTTCCTTACTACTTTACCCTCACGATGGCAGATGATCGTACACTAGCCTACAGTGACGATTATGCTGCCGCCCTCATGAAAGCTATCTCGATCCTTAATCATGAAGACACCGTGGATATCACGAAAGACAAAGATGAATGGAACGAGTTAATCCAGTTGAGGAAAAGACTGACGAGGACAGAACTTCACGGAGCAATTATGCTTGAGTATCTCAAGAATAAAGCATTACCTCAAGGACTGACAGTCCAGAATGAACCTAGACTCTTTCTGGACAATGAAAAGTTCCGAGTACAATGGAGCTATATAGCGAATCGCTGTGGCCGTGACTGGTTAATCTTGATTATCGATACAGCAAAAGAAACATCAACCAAAATTGAAATTGAACTTCTCAAAATTGAAGAAAATATAAAGAAACTACTACCTCTGGAGACGTATAAGAAACGACTGGAAGAAATTGAGAAGGAGATGAAGGAATTTAAGAGTCTGAACACCAACGAAAGGATCCAGCGTATGAAAAAAGATCTAGCCCGCTACTCACATGAAAGAGCTTTTCCATATGTCAAGGATGATTACATCAACAAGACCCTGCAAACCAACGGTCCAAGCAGACACAATAGAAGAGTCAGGTTCCGTAACACCTCATATAGTACAAGTCACGATAGCAGTGACCCTGATGATGCAGGTGAAGGAACCTCAGCTGGTAATAGGGCCCCTAATAAAAGAGGAAGAGGACAGTCTACTCGACGACAGAATAATGGAGGGAGAAGAGGCAATCAGGGTCGTTTTTTATATCAGGCCCCAAACAGAAGCAGCTGGGACGACGGATCAAAACAAACCCGAAGCGGGAATCGCTTCTGATTAATCTGTCTGACTATATCCTTACAGAAACAGAGCAAGCAGTCCTTAATAAAGGACTGGGATTCGTCATGACAAAACAACATGATCCATTTGATTTTCTCATCGATTTCAAGAAGTTGATGAGGAAAATCCATCTTAAAGAATTTTTTTCCGGTGACCCTAACATTACTTCTGAAGGTCCATTTAACTGCACTGGACTTCGAAAACCTTCTGTGTTTTATCCCCCGTCCCAGAGTTTCTCTCCTGAATCTTTAGTATTCGAAAAGAAAGTGATTGCTGAGATTAAGGCTCTGGAGTCTAAAGCTTCTAGACCCTTCCAGAATCTCTCTAACATTGAACTTAAAGCTCTGGATTCCCTTTCCAAGAATTCCCTGATTATCATCAAGAAAGCGGATAAAGGTGGCGGGATCGTGGTGCTGAATCGCTGTGACTACATTTCGGAATGTGAAAGACAATTGAACAACAACCACTATTACCGTCCACTTACCGTGGACCCTACTCCGGAACTGATGGCTCTCGTGGCCGACAAAGTCTCTAAAGCTAAAGACCGTAAATGGATCTCGAAACAAGAAGCGGAGTTCCTTGTCAATAAGAAACCGAGTATTCCTACTTTCTACACTTTGCCCAAAGTGCATAAAACCTTGGTTAACCCTCCGGGTCGTCCAATTGTAGCTGGGATTGATTCCGTTCTCGAACCTCTCTCCACCTTTGCCGACCATTATCTTAAAGGATTCGTACAGACCATGCAATCATATCTGAAAGATTCCAGAGACGTCATCAATAGCCATGAAAATTTGACCTTCAACACTGAGACTCAACTTTTGGTGGGCCTGGACATTGTCTCTTTATACACCAACATCCCCCAACAAGCGTCCCTTGACGTCATTGAAGAAATACTCCTCTCCCGTGTTGATTCTGACCCTGTGCCTACCTCATTTATCCTCTGGTGTGTTGAACTGGCTTTAAAACGTAACTATTTCGAGTTCAATGGCAAGTTCTATCAGCAAATCGAAGGGACTGCCATGGGTGCCACCATGGCTCCGAGTGTGGCCAATCTCTATGTTGAGACCTTCGAAAAGATTAACATTTACAGCGATCAAAATCCGTTTAGCAATAACATTGTTAAGTGGAGTCGTTATATTGACGACATCCTTGTTATATGGAAAGGGACTATAGAAGATGCCAACGCTTTTTTTAATTGGCTCAATAACCTGAATCCACATTTACAGTTTACTATGACATTGAGTAATGAATCCACACATTTTCTGGACCTTACGATTTT
Organism: Ambystoma mexicanum; assembly: GCF_040938575.1. Taxonomy (NCBI): domain Eukaryota; kingdom Metazoa; phylum Chordata; class Amphibia; order Caudata; family Ambystomatidae; genus Ambystoma; species Ambystoma mexicanum. Next base: position 944,816,098 of record NC_090923.1, read on the forward strand.
TGCTTCCAATGGCCTTTTGAAAATTAAGCCTTACCACAAACCCACCGATAAAAATTCCCTTCTGGATTATTCTAGTCACCACATCAAACACCTTCGTGATAATCTTCCTTTTGGTCAATTCTTACGCCTCAAAAGAAATAGCTCTACTAAAGAAATATATGAGTCAGAGGCTAACATTCTCACCAAAAAACTCAGACAGAGAGGTTACCCAAAGAAATTGGTAAGAAAATCAGCTAAGAGAGCTTTCAACAACAATCGAGAAGCTTTATTGGAACCGAAACCTGTTAAAACCAAAGATGAACGTATTGTTTGTGTGAGTACCTTTTCTAACCGGAGTTTTGAGATCACCAACATCATAAAGAAAAATTGGAAAATCTTTAAAACCTCTGCTCCCTCCATGCCCGTGCCTATCTTTGCGTACAAAAGAAGTACCACGATAGGGAATAGAGTTAGTAATAGCAAGCTTAAATCTATTCCCACTGTTGAACCCCGTTTAACCACCCTTTGGGGGTTACCCGAACCCACTGGACATTATCCTTGTGGTTCGTGTGGAGTTTGTAAATTGACCTCCGTAACTAAAAGTATTGATGTTGGCCTCTCAAGACTCTGGACTCAAAAGAATTTGACTAATTGCAATACCGAATTTGTTGTCTATCTGATTACGTGTACCTGTGGACTGCATTATGTGGGTAAGACCATCCGGAAGGCAAAAACACGCATCATGGAACACCGGAGCTGTTTGAAGAATAGAACCGAAAATGCTCCGATGGTCAAACATTTCAACCTTCTGAAACATCACTATGAGGATTTCAAATGGACAATACTTCTATCACTGAAAGGAACCAACTATGCCACCCGTGAAAAGAAACTCCTCAAGATTGAGCAAAAAATGATTTATACTTTGCAGAGTGACACTAGGGGTCTTAATGACTCTATAGAATGGCACAATATCTAAGCGCCCTTTCTCTACATGCCGGGGGTCGGTCTCTATACCGAACTCTCTCTTTTTATTTTTATTTTCAGTACTCCATAGATTAGCTTCGGGGGGAAGGGTTGAGTACGCCGTCTGTTTTGTCCTGCCCGTAGACATGGGGGTACCCTTGTAACAGTTCTTCACACTCTGTGTGTCTCCATCTTCCTAGAGTGGTCGGATGTGTCCTTAGGCTTTATCTATTCTGTACTTTCTCCCATACTTCTTTATAGTTCTTTATAACTTTTTATCTTCCACTCACGGGTGTCACTTGCTCTTTTGTCTTTCTAACTCATGAGCTCTACTTAGGGGGTCAGCTGTCACTGTTGGACGTTCGCTATTCCATTTTTTTATTTCCACTCTAATATGGCCGCCAGGGCCGTTACACCTTTAACGTCTGTCGTGTCACATTGACATAGACGTAGGACTGCCCGTGTCTCCGTAATTTGTTAAGTATTGGCCAGGCATCATACGCTGCCCTGTCCTGAGACCTGATTTACACAGAGCTTTGCCGCGGTCTCTTCAGCACTAGCGCTGACACGCTGATTTCTCCTAGGGATTCATTGTATGTTTCCCCTTTATTCCACGAAGGGAACCTCTACCTCTCAGGTACGCCTCAGGCTTCACAGACGTTCCGCCGGTTACAGCGGGCTCGCCAGAGTTATCTCTATTGTTACTCCCTCTTGGGTTTTGATTTACACTCGTACTTGGGTATCTCGGAACGGAGGCATAGCGTTACGATAGGGGCCTTGTTGCTTCGGCGCTTTGACTGTGTGACACAGGACGAGTATTACTACTTTTTTTGGGGTGACACTTCTTCTTGCCATCTTGTCCCCTCTTCCTTGAGCGGACTGGGCTTCCCCTCCGCACTTGCTGCCCATATGGCGACCATATGATTATTTAGAGGTTTTTTACCATTAGGTCTCTTTCACCATTTCTATCTCTAATTATCTAGGGAAGGCACCTCTGCCGTTCTTCGGCTCAGATAGTCGCTTTGTTTTGGCGCATCTCCGGCTTTTTGAGAGCTACCCATGGCGCTCTTATGGATATCTATATTTGTTTATCCTAGGTTGGACCGGATTCCGGACTCCTACTTCCTACTACCACTCAGTAGAGAGCACCCACAGGCATCACTAGAGGTATTTATCCCCTCTATTTGTGATACCTTTGTTCATAGTCAGAACCGGCAACTCCATTTGCTATTTGTTAGCTCATCTCTTGCCTTGTTTGTTTGTTTGTTTTTTACCCCACAGATGCCAAGAAATATTCTGATATTAATATTTGTCTGTTGATTAGAATTATTTGGTTACGTTGTCATTTATGTTTCTCCTGATGAATGTTCCATACCTAGTTTAGGAACTGAAACATGTCGAGCCAACACTCTGGATTGTTACCAGAGTGACCAATTTGCTGACACATTTAACCCTAATTAACTTTGGGTGCGTAAAACTGTATATAAAACGTACCGCTTGGTGTTCGGTGTGTTTACTCTTGACACACTGGCAACTAGCTATTGAAAGCTTGTCACGTAACTGTTGTCCATGTCCTTTGTTTGTGGTGTAGATTTTCAAAATGTATGTACATATTGTGGACCGTATGATTTAATTTGTTTTTTAAAAATCTGTGATTCATTAAATTTGATATTAATCATTTTTAATTATGACGGGTCCTTGTTGAGATACTCCAATATTATGAGTTCTGTGTACATGTGGCATCTATATTAACTAGCTCTGTCTCCTTTGTAAATAATGGATTACTGTCCTCCCGGACCTAGATAGAGTATACGTTGTTAACTCTCTATAGTCAACGGTATACCGGGCTTCCTCCCCATATAAGTGGCTCCGTTCTGGGCCAGGCAGCCGTGGTTCTCGGATCTCCTTAATCTGTCTGTGGCAGAGCAGATTCGGTTGGCGGTGACACCGGACCTGCTGTCTCAGGACAAGGGCGCTGTCTGGCACTACAATCCGGGCTCTATCAGCCTGAAGGCTTGGTTCCTGACTTCTGAGTTTGGCCTGCTGAAGCTTTCTGGTGACTGTCGGCGCATTTTGGAGGCAGCAAGGGCTCCGTCCACGAATAAATGGAAAAGGTTTTGTGTGTGGTGTAAAGGTCAACCTAGGGTGGACCCTTTGAACATTTCGCCGGAGCAAGTTTTACCGTACTTATTGCAGTTGGCAGAAAAGGGTCTGGCATTCTCCTCCATAAAAGTACACTTGGCAGCAATTTCTAGATTCACTCGGAAATGCCATGCAATGCCTCTGTTTGGTGATAGTCTCATCAAGCATTTCTTGAAAGGACCTTTCCTCCAGTCAAAACATTTCCTCCGGTGTGGAGTCTTAATGTGGTTCTGTCAGGTCTGATGAAGCCTCCATTTGAACCAATGTTGTCGACGCCTTTGCAGTTTTTGTCTTGGAAGGTGGCTTTTCTGGTGGCCATTACTTCGGCCAGAAGGATGTCCGAGTTGCAAGCTTTGGTCGTGGACCCTCCATATTTGAGGTTCTTCAAGGACAAGGTGGTACTGGCTACTAATGCACATTTTATCCCAAAAGTGCCAACCACATTTCATAAACTCTCTTCTATTGTGTTGCCCTCGTTCTTCGTTCAGCCTCCACGCCTGCAGAATGGGATTTGCAGTCGCTGGATGTCAAGAGGGCGTTGAAGTTTTATTTGAATCATACTCAAGAGTTCAGACTTTCTAACCAGCTGTTTGTGGCCTATGGACCGTCTGTCAAGGGACGGGCAATCTTCAAGCAAGGACCTTCTCGCTGGGTGTCATCTGCTATCTCATTCTGCCACACTAAAGCTGGGAAGCTTTTGGTAAGGAATCCGAGGGCACACTCAACAAGGTCTACTGCTTTGTCGGCGGCATTATGGTTGGGGATTCCGCTGGTGGACATTTGCCAGGCGGCTTCTTCGGCAGTGCTGCATACCTTTACTCGACATTACTGTCTGGAGCAGCAGCATGGTGAAGACGTGCAGGTGGGACGGGCAATCCTGCAACGCCTGTTTCAATAAGGTAGGCCCCGCAGTTTCGGGTTATTTTTGTTTGAACTTGATCACTGATGGGTTTCTTGGTCTCATGTATGTGATTCTGGTTCTGTATTGGTTTGCCTTTGTGCTCCGCCATGCATGTTTGGTACTGCTATGTAATCTATTCACAGCATGTGAATCCATAAAAGATCCAATGCTGGAGAAGGGAGTAGTTTGTTACCTGTAACTCCATTTCTCCAGCGTTGGTATCTTTCATGGATTCACATGCGCCCGCCGGCTGCCCCTGCAGGCAAACCTGGTTCGGGTTGCCTCTGCTTTGGAGGTTAAAATCTGAAGGGAAGCTGCGGGGGCGTGGTTATTTATACCCTGCGTCCTATTGGTGGTGGCTAAAGCACCCAAAAAGGACGTTGATAGGACACTGAAGTGTCAAGGTTTTCCATAGGAAAACGCTAAGTCAAAATGACCGAGGTTCCCAGCCTGACGACGGGGAATATTCACAGCATGTGAATCCATGAAAGATACCAACGCTGGAGAAATAGAGTTACAGATAAGAAACTACTTCCTTATAAGGTATAAGGTTTAATTATGCCTATATATACTTACACAGCAAAACACACTGCACAATATACTGTAAAAATATTTCTGATGTTTGTTAATCTGCTTAGAATCACATGCTGTGCATAGTCCGACATCCAGTGGTCACTGCAGAGTATTGCATCTTGTTTTTCGAAAGTCGAAAAGGGGACGTCGACATAGGGGTGTCTGTAATACTATCCCTATAGTGACGTGTAGTGTACCCAAAATCCCTCATGTGTCGACGTCCCTCAGATTGTTTTTTTCCACCCAGAATACTGGTCGCCTTATGCGGAGCTCGTAAGAGACATTGCCATTTACCATTTATTCGACCCTTGGTCGATTTGTCAGTTATTGTTAACTTATATCACCTCCAGCCCTCTTTCGACGGCCATTCAACTTCCCCGCCGAGTCAAGATCTTCGGCCGTGGTTTCAACGGAGGTGATCCTATCAGAGCTGCCGAACACGTGGCCCGGCCTCGCTGGCCTACACAGTAGGGAGAGTGGAGGCTGGTGTTGACATTTCTGTTTCTTCTAGAATGCCTTTCCTTTTTTCCCCCCTTTCCTTCCGGATCGTTATCAGTGGTTACGTCCTCAGCTATGGAGAGGACTCCTTTTAGATTTTGCCCACGTAACGGCAAATTTCCATGAAAGGACAAGCATAAGCGGTGTAAGCGCTGCTTACCCTTCGACCACAACGACGCCGGGTGTGCAGACTGTAAACTCCTTCGTCAAAAGACTTTGAAGGAACGCAGGGTCAAAAGGTGGGCAGCCTATGGGATTTCGAAGGCCGATTCCTCACCCGCCGCCGCTGAGTGTGACGAGGGGGATAGTGATAACTCTACCTCTGTAACAAAGTTTGTTGACCTCTCATTGGAGCGCTCCCGCTCCATCGCGTCTGTCCCCGGCCCCGAAAAGCTCGGCTCTGGCCCTACTTATGGGGATGTACACCGTGATGACGCTGACGCACACGAAAGAGTCACTAAACGCACAACCCACGGCCATTCGTCGAGTAAATCGAAGAAGGCCTCAGCGCCAACAGATGCCGAATCAACCGGCTGCCTCCCCGCAGCCATATGTGCGCCTAGCGACTGGGCCGTCTTCAACTAAGGGCGCTACCACCAAAACATCTGTCGAAACGCCTCGGAAGAGGGCGTCTGTCGACGGTAAGGTTCCGGCTCCGCCGAAAACTATTCACGACCAGCCCTCGATGGAGAAGCTAGTCGTGGAAAGCATAGCTAGAATAGTCTCCAAAGACTCTCAGAAACGGCTGGTGAAGGAGTCACCAAAGCCCGCTCAGAAGGTCATGGAGACGCCGAAATCTACAGAGGGTACGCCGGAACCTCCCCCCCCCATGTCGAAGGGCAAACCCAGAGATACGTCCCCATCGCCGGGCCCACGAGAAGGTTTCTCATAGGGCGACGGGGGTATATCCTCCACACTATGGGAGAGATCTCGACGCCTAGAGGCGGAGGAGCAAGCCTTTTTGCCACTAGACCGTTCAGGGTTATCCCATTGGACTAGGGAAAGACAGGCTAGACAGGTTTGTGTCCACTTCGGAACACATTTCACCCAAAGGCCAAGGGAGGTGCTCCCTGAAGACCATAGGGCCAAATTCCCAAGACTGTTTGACCCACTTGAGGAAGAAAAAGATACATATGACCTCACTGAAGAGCATCCACACTTTCAGGAAGAGGAAGAATTCCTTAATACTGAAGATCTACAAGAAGGGGACTTTGAGGAAGACCCAGACATATGTGAACCACAGCCCTGGCAGTCACCAGGGGCGTCAACAGACCCTGATGTTTTAGATCTGCCCTCTCCTCAGAGCACGCCGGTCAGAGAATCTTCGCCTGTGGGCAATCAACTCACTTTCTATGCAAGGCGGCAGCACATTTTCAAATTGATACGGGGGAGACTACCCCAGAAGTGGATTTTGTGGAAAGAATAATCAAGGAAAAGCCACCTGCTAGCCAAGCCATACCCCTTCTCGCCTCAATCAAGAGATGCCTTGTTCCCTCTTTATCTACACTTGCATTAGTTAGAGGTGTCAATCCAAGAATCGAGAAGCTTTTTAGTCCCTCACCTTCTGATTCCTTATATATTAGGGGTCATTCCATACCATATTCCCTGGTAGTATAAGGGCAGGGGTTCTGCTAGTTTACTATCAAAGCCCCTCCGGACAAAGAGGGGAAGAAGCTTATGCTTCAGGGAAGAGGATTACATCCTCGGCAGCTTTTGCCACGCGTATTGACAACAATACAACATCGTTGGCTAGCTACGCCGAAGCCCAATGGGGACTGTTGCGCGAAGGCCTACAAGAAGTCCCGGATACCTTGCGAACCAGCTTACTAGCGCCTGTGACAGAAGGTACTCGGGTAAACCAAAGCATCATCAAGAACACCTTAGATGCTGCGGAAACGGCTGGCCGTTCCCTAGTCCAGGGCGTACTTCTTAAGCGACATGCTTGGGTCAGAAACTCGGGTTTCAAGCCAGAAACACAGGCGTCCCTCATCAACAAACCCCTTGAAGTCTCAAACTTGTTTGGTAAGGCGGTTGATGACACACTGGAAACAGCTAAGAAGGAACACAAAACATTAAAAACCCTGGACCAAATCACAAGACCTCGAGGTTATGGCAACAGGGCCTTTTTTTCGCGGCCAACTACAAAATCGACAACAATACACCTCAGCCAGAAACTGGCCCGCCCCTCAGGGAACCAGTGGGAAGTATGCTCAAAGAGGACAACGTCGTGGCAAGCGAAGAGGTCGGGGCCCCACTCCCAGAGGCTCCCTGGCTACCACCACCAAATGACCCGAAAGTTTGGGTCCCGGTTAACCTAATTTCTGCAAGCATGGGAGGGAATTATCACAGACCGTTGGGTACTGTCAACAATAGCCCACGTGTTACGCTCACCTGGTTCCCACAGGGGCGTAGATCGAACCCGGACAGCTGCGGCCTCCACCAGCGTGAAGCGTAGGGCAAAGATGACCATCTGGACGGACCCCCTTAGTCTTGTAAGCTTGACTCCTAGAAATATTCTCCTGTAGATGGAGAAAGGTATTTAGCCCTGTGGGTGTGAATGCAGACCCCGCTCCCGCTCTCCCCACTTGCCACCTCCGATATTCACAGTGTGTGTCCTCACCTTATGTTTTTGATTGGTGAGCTCTCCATCCTGTGTGGCATGCAGGGGCGCGTAGATACCAGTTACTTCACTGGTTTTAGGTGCTGGAGTTCTGGACGATTATTGAGTCTGGAGTTTGCCAAGTTTAAAGAGTTCAAATGTCCAATGTTCACTCTTGCACTTCCCTGTTGATTTGCGGTGACAAATTCTGTCTGGAGGTTGCTGGCGGCGTTCAGGTAAGAGTCTGTATCACCCAAACTATCCTGTAAAGTTGCGTGAGTTTAGCTCATTGTCTTTTCCTTTTTTTCCTAGATGCGGCGTAAGAAGATGCGGCGTATTGAAGGATAAAGCCTCCGGTGATAATCAGGTAAGTTTTGTAATATAAGTGATTGTCTTTTTAGTCTCTTTAGGCTCACCTTGCTATTTCTTGTCTTTTCCCCAGATGTTGAAAATCACCAAAAAAAGTGACGTAGGCAGCACCGAGTCGGAGATGCTGTGGGTTGGTGAAAATGGAGCGGCGCTGCAGCTGGAATGCGACGCGTGCCGGAAGAATGTCCCTTCAGGCTCGGAGTGATGCAAGATCCGAAATCAGGTAAGGAATCAGATTAAGTCCGCAATCTAACCTCTTCTCCTATTTTCCTTTCTCTCCTAGGGGTCCGTGTTCGAGGCAGGCGTGGCAGAAGACTGGATGCAGGTTTGCAGGCACGGTGAGCGTTACGCTGCTAAATGCAGAATAACGCGAAGCGTGTGTTGTAGATCGGGCGTGGCTTAAATAGCTTCAAAAGTAGTCCCAGGTAAGAAGTCCCTAGAACCACACCCGAGTGAAAAGTAGTCCTTGTGGAAAAATAGTCCCTTCCAGGTCTCGCGTTGCCATGGATGCATGTGCAGCATGGTCTGCCTGAGGTAAGTGATGACTATGAGCCTAGCGCCTTAGGTTCCAGGACTGATTCCTACTATGAGCCTGGCGCCTAAGGCGCCAGGACTGAACCCAGATAGCCCCTACCCGGGGCTTCTGAGGTTTAACCAAATCGTCGGATGCCTGCTTCCGGGGCGGATGTGCTTGGTCCAGCTGCCCGAGGGTAGGCATCATGACACCACGGTTACTGCATCGAATTCAGTCGGTCCCCAACATTCAGACCCCCAAGGGGAAGATGTCTATCACCAGAACACCTCTCCATCCTTCTTCAGGAAGTCAAACTGCTGCTGGAAAAAGGAGCCATAGAGGTTGTGCCTCTATCACAGGTAAAGGAGGGTATTTATTCAGTGTACTTCCTTGCACCCAAAAAGGATTTAACCATGCGCCCTGTATTAGATCTACACCCAGCGAACAAATTTGTAAAATCTCAAACATTTCGTATGGTGACTTTGCAGGAGGTATCCCACTGCTCACACAGGGTGATTAAATGGCAACACTGGACATGAAAGATGCATACAATACCTCAGGTTCATGATAGAAGGCAAACACTATCAGTTCAAAGTGCTACCCTTTGGCATAGCCTCAGCGCTAAGGGTATTCACAAAGGTACACGCAGTGGCAGCGGCACACCTGCGCAGCTTTTCCATTCCGGTCTATCCTTACCTCGACGACTGGCTCATAACAGGGGATTCTTATGAAACATGCTTCTTAAATACCCAAAAGACTGTAGACCTCTTGTTCCACCTGGGCTTCTCCATCAAAGAGAAGAAGTCCAGTCTAGACCCCAGCCAAGTCAAGCAATTCATTGGGGCTCTAATTCGAACAAAGGACGGCCTCATCTTCCTCTCCAACGAGAGGGTCCAAAACATGCTGTTTCAGATCCCTCGATATATAGTTGGCCGAGAGGTGACGGTACGCAAAGCTATGCGATTGCTAGGAATGATGGCGTCATGTATTTATTTGGTCCCTCACGCGCACCTGCGCATGCGCCCAATGCAAGAGTGGCTCAACAGCCAGTGGTGTCAGGCCAGCGGACAATGGGACGATCTAGTGGTTTCCTCGCAAGCCTTGGTTCTCTCGCTGCAGTGGTGGTCAAGGGAAAACCTTGTGTTGGGGAAATCCTTTGCCACCCCCGCAGTGGACGCCACACTAACCACAGACGCATTCTTCACAGGATGGGGGGCTCACCTATCCCATCAGACTGCACACGGAGATTGGACTCCAGGTGTGGCGTCCAAACACATAAACCTGCTGGAATTGTTGGCGGTCTTCAAAGCACTGAAGGCTTTCCAGACACACCTACTAGGGAAAACAGTGCTGATCCTCACAGACAGCACCATGGCCATGTACTACCTGAACAAGCAAGGGGGCACTCGCTCTCCAGGACTGTCCAAGCTGTCCCAGAAAATCTGGAAGTGGGCTCTCAAACACATGTTCCTGTTATCTCAACATGTACCAGGGGAACTCAATCTTCTGGCAGACGAACTCGGCAGAGACTTCCCTCTGTCCGCAGAGTAAAAATGGCGATTGCACGAAGACATTGTCTCCAACGTTTTCGCAGAATGGGGCTTCCCAGAGATCGACCTATTCGCAACTCTGGAGAACACCCAGTGCCAAGATTACGCCTCCAGGTACCCCCAGAACCGCTCCAAAGGGCATGGTCTCTGGATAACATGGTCAGGGAAATTTGTCTATGCCCCCCCCCGACTCCCCTTCTCAACAAGATGGTGCACAAGATGCACCAGGAACCAGTTACCATGATACTGATGGCACCCATGTGGGCCAGCCAACCCTGATTCGCTCATCTGATGGAGATGTCACTGTCTCCTCCAGTGAAACTACCCTGCCCGTACAACATGTTGTCACAGGACAGGGGCCAAACGCTGCATCCATGCCCACAGACCCTGAACTTGGCAGCCTGGCTCCTGAGGTCATAGAATTTGGACATTTTCAGCTCCCTCAGAGATGCATGGACATTCTCAGAGAGTCAAGGAAACCGAACACTTGTTACTGCTACCCTAGCAAATGGAAACGGTTCATCATCTGGTGTAACTCAAAGAGCATCAACCCCGTTGACTGCTCTCCCACACATATTGTTCTATACCTTGACTCACTTGCTGGACTCGGGTTTAGTCTTTAATTCTATTAAAGTTCACCTAGCTGCACTCTCTGCCTACACTACGTCTCAACATAAGGTGGCATGGTGGAAGGATCCAGTTATTAAAGCCTTCATGGAGGGAGTGAAAAGAAATCACCCTCATATATCTAACCCAGCTCCCGTATGGGACCTGAACGTTGTACTAACCAGGCAAATGGGCTCCCCCTTCGAGCCCATGCATAAAGCGACCCTTAAGGATCTCGCTCTTAAGACTGCTTTCTTGATAGCTATCACCTCCATTAGGAGAATGAGTGAACTACAAGCACTCTCTATATTAGATCCCTTTGTAACAGTTCACAAAGATAAGGTGGTTCTATGCACACACCTTATGTTTGCACCGAAATTCATTTAAAAATTTCATGTCAACCAGTCTATAGAACTACCTACGTTCTTTCAAAACCCATCAAACTTGGGAGAAAAGAGCCTGCACACACTTGATGTGCGCAGGGCGGTCATGTTTTATATGGAAAGAACTCGACCAAGACTAATCAGTTCTTTGTCTCCGTGGCGGCAGGAAGAGAAGGAGATGCAGTTTCCAAATCCACTATATCTAGATGGATTGTGCAGTGCATCACTCTCTGTTAAGCTCTTGCTAAGAGAGAGAACTGCCCTTCAAGCCTAGAGCACATTCTACTCGAGGCACTGGGGCATCCATAGCATTCATTGCAAATGTTCCCCTTGAGTCCATTTGCAAGGCGGCAACCTGTAGTTCTGTACACGCCTTTACAAAACACTAGTGTCTAGATGCCCATTCTAGATCTGATTCCCAGGTGTGACAAGCAGTACTAAGACATCTTTTCTCTACTGTTCCTTCTCACAACCCACCTCCAACTCCGGGTACTGCTCGCTAGTCTATGCACAACATGTGATTCTAAGCAGATTAACAAACATCAGAAGACATGCATTACTTACTGTAAAAGCATTTCTGATGGTTGTATCTGCTTAGATTCACATGCACCTGCCCTTCCTTCCCGCTCGGATGGAAGGAGCATAGACATCTTATTATTTTCTCTCTCTTTTCTGTACTCACTCACGTTGGTCATAAGGCTCCCTCATGGCAGAAAAAATACAAACAGAGGGACCTTGACGCGTGAGGGATTTTGGGTACACTACACGTCACTATAGGGATAGTATTACAGAGACCCCTATGTCGATGTCCCCTTTTTGACTTTCAAAAAAACAAGATGCAATACTCTGCAGTGACCACTGGATTTCGGACTATGCACAGCATGTGAATCTAAGCAGATACAACCATCAGAAATGCTTTTACGGTAAAGAATGCATGTCATATTCTAGTTATAACTATTCCATAATGTTAGAAACACTCCCCTCAAGACCTATTAATCGGTAATCCATAACCGCAAAATACTTTATACATTATAAAAGGGGTTAAACAAGTTGGTAGGCCATAATAATCATCGCAGCAAGTGAGTAATTGTAGTTCGTCCAGTATTTGGTCAAGGAAGCACCCACTTCACTCCAAAAAATGAAGTGGAAACAAATGACAACAATTTGATACAAGTTAACTCTGTTTCAAGAGTGAGCAGCAGTGATTTTTATTTAAAATGTAAAATCACAAAGTACTTTGTTTAAAAAAAAAAATCAAAAAAAATAATTAAAAAAAAAATCATGAAACCTACAGGGCCCCAAAGGAGACTAGGGAGTCATGTTACCCGTCCAGGTACGGGACCACCATAGTAATATATACAGTGGTTTTCCCACTGCTTCCCTCAATCTGAGTTTTGGTGTGCCTCGGCCCCCAAAAGTGTGTAGGTGCCCAAAGGGACTGCAGGACCATGGCGCATTAGACAAGGCAAAGATCTGAGGCAGGCCCCAGCGAGGAGGGCCTTGTGTGGCAGATGGGAAGTTGGCGTCCATCAGGGCCGCAGGAGGAGCTGCACCTTGCGACTTTGCACATGGTGGCCCGACCACAGAGGACTGGCGTGCTTTCTTGTGACCACGAGTGCCAAGGTGGGTGGAGAGCACTCCACCCGAACACAGGAATATGGATGACGTGACACACGACTCCCCATTGCTGTGCCGGATGGTGCACATGCAGGAGGCCTGTTGAGGTCACACAGAAAAGTGGGGCTAAACGGAGCTTGGTGCTCCCTTGGAACGGACTCATGCAGCAGGGAGCCACATGTAGCAGAGGAATATTGGAGGCTAGAGGAGGCTCACTGAGATCCATTTGTTGCTGTGACTCCAACAGTTGGTCCCAGGGAGCGCTACTGGTGGGGCAGAGTTGTTTGGAGAAGGACTCCAGTGCTCACCCGAGAGGCGACCCTCCAGGGAGTTCTCCCTCTACTTTGAAGAGACTGGAGGCCGGCGCTTAGGACGGAAGAGCGGTGCCTGGAAGGGAGAGAACCCAGCTGGTGAGGTTACTATTGCGGTTGCTTGCTTTTATTGGAAGAGGGGGAGCTGGATGATCTGGCAAAGGGGTGGCATTGTAAGCTGAAGGGGAAGTCCATACCAGGCATCCACGCCCTGCAACAGTATCTGAGAGACCTGGAGAATACCAGTGGAGTGACGGCTGTGCAGCCGCAGCAGGGAATGGGAAGGTGTTTTGCAAACCCTAGCCACCAATGAGGATATCCAGGGTATATTGCAGGAGATATCCAAGTCTCGATATCAAACCTGCAGGGGAGAGTGAACACACAGGAAAATAAAACGCACGGCATTGAAAACAATCGACTTAATTTGGACCTTTTGGAGATTAAATATGATGGCAGATTAAAAGATTAAGAAGTCGGGTTGAAAATGGATGATCTGGAGAATGGGAAAAGGAGGAACAACCTAAGGGTATGAAGAGCAGAAATGTGAGAGAGCTGGCAACGTTGTGAAAAAGGTCAAAATTCCCTGTTTGCAGAAGAAGGTGGTTGTTGCTGGTAGGGTGATCATTGCCTCCTTAAGGGTTGTAGGGATGGGCTGGGGGGGATGTGGAGGGAGGTGGGGTGTATGAATGCAGAAGGTGTGGGTAGTTTGTTGTTGAAGGTGGGGCGTTATTTTAGTGGCAAGTTAGGAGGAGACCGGCTAGGAGGAGACAGGTTGACGCTATTTTAGTGGTAAGTTAGGAGGAGACAGGTTGTTGGCCGAAATAGGGAATGGGAGGGGGAGGGCGGACACAGATGGGTCATCTAACCGTGGGAACATGAAATGGTTTGAACTCGCCTACCAAGCAGACTCTTGTGGCCCGGGAATTTCAGAGACCTGGTCTGGACATGCTCATGTTGCAGGAAAACTAGCCTTATAGCAGGTGAGGAACGTCGCACACCCAAAAAGGGGATGAGGCAGAGTTCATTTATTTCACAAAAGGTTGAGGGTGGGGATACTACTGTGTGGCGAGAAATGGAGGGACGTGGTGTGGTAGTGACTGGCAGTATAGGGCGGGTTCTGATGACCGTGGCAATGGTGTACTGTGCAAATAAGGGACAGCTGGTATTTTTTCAGGGAGCACTGGACCGGATGCATTAATAGTCTAGGTCTGTTGATACTGGGAGGTGATTTTAACTTGTGAGCTGACCCGGATTTGGATAGACTTGCCCTAAGGGAGAAGAGGCTCTGTGGCTCGAGGCAGGGTTGATTGAGTTTTAAGGCTCTCCTTGATTTGCATGGGTGGTGGATGTCTGGAGAGGGTTGCATCTGGATGAATAGGTTTCACTTTCTTCTTTACTCCCCCAGGATTGATTGTGTTCTTGAGCAGAGAGATGTTCAGGTAAGGTGACTTCCTGTGGGGTGCTTCCTATTGGTTGGTCAGACCATTAGATGGTCGGTATGGACTTGATATTAGATGGTTTGAACAAGCATGACTCGATTTGGAGATGCAACGATACCCTTTGGAAGCATGTGGTATTTTTGGAAGAATTACAAAGTGCAATTAAACGATCTTTCCAGATGAATGAAAAGGGTGATGTGGCTATCTGTATGGTGTTGGAGGCGGACAAAGCAACCTGGAGGGGTTTATAAGGGGTGGGACAAACGAGAAGAGGGAGGACACTGATGGGGGAACAAACTGCGTTGGGAGATTGGTTCATAGGAAGCAAGGTTGCAGGTGCGGGGGAACCTACATGGGAACCTCATAATGGAAGGAGAAACAAGAGCTGAGACAGTTGGAGATGGGGAAATGTAAGGATATTACAATATCTGACAAATATTACGAAAGGGAAACTAGGCAGACTCTATGCTAGCTGCTGTGCTTATGGAGCAGAGGGCCAGAGATGGGTTGAGGGGATAACTGATACAAATGAAAGATCAAACTCATCCCGCAAGGAGTTTTGATGCTTTTTATGAGGCTATTTATGCGAAGGTTGTGGATGTTCGTGAGTTGGAGCAATATCTCAGTGTGTCTCACATCCAACGTTGAGCAGGGAGGACGCTGCCAAGGTGGATGCCCCCTTCACTTCGGAGAATGTCTTGTTGGCCATTGCAAGGATGTCCGCAGAGAAGGTACCCGGGGACAATGGTTCACTGTAGGTTTCTATTTGCTACACTGTTGGTGCCCTATATGGTCTAACTGTACAACATTATACGTGAAACTTGACAGGCCACCCAGCCATTTTGGCAGGCCTTAATATCGGTCATTCACAAGGAGGGGGAAGGACCCCTATTCGTGTATGCTTTACAGGCCGATTTTGCTCCTTAGTATTGATGCAAACGTTTTTACTAGAGTGATTGCCTCCAGGTTCAAACACTTTATGCCTCATTTGGTCCACTTGGATCAGGTGGGGTTCATTCTGGGGAGGCGGGGGTGGATACCTTGAGGAAAACTTTGAACCTTTATGGATCTGGCCAGGGGCGTGGGGGTAATCTAATGCTCCTTGCTCTCGATGCTGATAAGGCATTCAATAAAGTGGTGTGGAATTTTTTAATACACAGTTCTGAACAAATATGGTTTGGGAATATGCTGCTCAACGAGATTAGGGTGGTTTATACGGAACAAAGGGCACGGGTAGCGGTAAATGGGGAAGGTCTCGAGGAAGTTTGGGTTACAAAGGAGGACAAGGCAGTTTTGTCCCTTATCTCCATTGTTTGCTTTATCATTGGAGCCTCTGGCAGAAAAACAAACTCCCCACAGATGGAGGGAATACGTGTAGGGGAGAAGGGAATTAAACTGGGGATGTATGCAGATGATATCCTCCTTCATTTAAGTGACCCACACACCTCCTCAGTGCTGGTGTTTTTAGAGGTGATTAGGGAATATGGGTCCCTGTCGGGGTTCAAAATGAACCAGATGAAATAGATACTGTTCACGTTCGGTGGGGACACTGAGAGGGATATAGTTGCCCTCCAACATTTGGCTTTGGATATTCAATTTGAGAGAATTACTTATTTGTGGGTGGTTGTACCCAGATCCCTGGAGGATCTGTGTACTGTAAACTTTCCACCATTATTTGTGAAACTTTACAGGGAAATCGCTTCTTGGAGTAAGCACAGCATTTCCTTTTCACCATTATTTGCAAGACTTTACGGGGACATGGCTTGTTGGAGTAAGCACAGCATTTCTTGAATGGGTAGGCCTAGTGCGCAGAAATTACCTTTTTGCCTAGGCTCCTCTATCGTTCTATATTGCAGGAAGCGAAGGGGGGTATGATCCACCAGACTTGAGATTGTACTATAGGGCAACACAGTTGATGGTTTTGGTTCCGGATCTATGGGTGGATCGGGATAAGCAATGGGTGTAGTTGGAAAACCACCTCCTGTAACAGGGGGAGAGTGGTTGTGGGTCAACATTGTATCTTGGGATTGATCTGGGATATTTAGAGTAAGTCCCCTGGAATGGAAGGGGACACTAATTGGCCTTCTCCAATGAGGCATTTATGGGCGCCACTGGTCCTTGATGATATTCCTGATCCGTCTAGATATCAGGAATGGTTTGAGGCTGGTCTAGAATGGGTGGGGGGTGTATTGTGGTTGAAGGGGAGATGCACATCTCAGTCCAGGAGTTGGAATCTTCCTTGTGTATTGGGACGCTGTCAGTGTTTTTATATTTACAGCTGAAGGGGTTGGTCAGAAAAATGGAAGTGTGAAATACAAAGGGTCCTTACAGATCGAGTGAATATCAGATACATAAGTGGACACAAAGTGTTTGATATCCAGGTTATATGCTGCATTGGTGCGGGACAAAGCGAAGGATGCGGACAGAGTCAAATCCAAATGGGAAAGATATCTGGGCTGGGAAGTGGAATGGTCATTCCAGTGTAAAAAGTGTAGAGGAACTCAAATCTTTGGTCGCCTGCCCATATGAAGTACGTGGTGTGAAGTTGTTGCACAGGTGAGAGTACGACCGAGTCCAGTTGTCCAAGATGTTCCCGTCGGTGAGTCTGTATTGCTGGCATACATGTGGAGAAAAAGCAACATACTGGCAGATGTGGTGGTCCTGTGAAAAGGTGAAGGTGTACTGGACTGAGGTCTTGGGGTGAATAAAGAAGGCAGAAGCTATTGAAAGAAGTGTGGACCCTATTTTGGTTCTTTTCAGTTTGGAGGTCCCTTTCACATATGGTTCATTTAATGTTTGTGGCTGCAAGGGCCTGCTTGGCATTGAATTGGAAGAGAGAGTACCTGCTGTCGGAAAGGGGGTGGTCCTCCAAAGCAAAGGAGATATTGGGCCTCATTACGACCCAGGTGGTAAGGGGTTAACAGGGCCGTAAAAGGTGGCGGCGCCGTTAACCCCTTACCGCCTAATTACGAGGTCCCTTGCAGGTCCCTACCTTACCGGCCGTTAAGGAAGGAACCCGCAAAGGGACTTTTGAGGTAATTACGGTACCGCAATTTGCAGTACCGTAATTACTGCCTTCCCCATTCCCATTGAGCCCTATGGGGGCAAAAATGGGAATGGGGAAGAGCCAATGGTGAATGGGGAATTACCGCCCGCCAACCTTGGAATGGGGTGGTAATTCTGCCATCCACCATGGCGCAATCGGTAAAATACCGGCGTCAACCATGGCGCTAATAGCGCCATGGTTAACGCATGGGTCGTAATGACCCCCCTTGTATTTTGTATTGTATTTATTGTGTTTTATATAGCACCTTTGTCCAAAGCGCTTTACATAGGACAGTCAACAATGTAATAAATCAGAATGCAAATCAGCGTTCATAAACAGTAACATTCGGATTGTGTTCATAAATAGTAACAATCAATTAGCATTCCGGGGAGTAGTCAGTGAATCAGTATTCATAGACAGTAACAATCAATTAGCATTTAAAAGAGCAAGTGAATCAGTGTTCATAAGCAGATTAAATCAATTAGAGGACTGTAGCAGGTGGGTTTTTAGAGAGGAATGAAACAGAGACTAGGAAGTAATGGAGTGAAGAGACAGGGTAAGCATGTTCCAGTGAAGATGGGAAAGGAGCTGGAACGAGCGAAAACGGGATTGGGCACAAGGGGGACGTGGGACATAGTCTAAAAAGATTAGTAGAGCAGAGGGAGCAAGATGGAGAGTAAAAAGAAAGGAGAGATGCAAGGGAGTCCGGAGCAAGGCCATAGAGAAATTTGAACACAAGACAGAGAAAGTTGTATTTAAGTTGAGAATAGAAGGGCAACGAGCCAAGAGGCCAGGGAAGGAGAAATTGGGTCATGGTAGGAGAGACGACCGAGTGAGCGAATTGAAGAATGATAGATAGATTTAAGAGGAGCAAGGCGTGAGTGGGGAAGACCAAAGAACAGAACAATAAAATATCGGTAGAAGACTAGTGCAGAGATGAGTTTTGTAGCGCGGAAATTGTGAAAAGGGCAGACTTTGCGAATGTTGTATAGATGAAATCGACAGGCGCGGGATTTAAGGGAGATGTGGTGGTCAAAGGAGAGATTAGAATCAAAGTAAATGCCAAGATTGTGGTCGGAGGGAGAGATTGAGAGACAGGAGGGAGGAAAAGAGATGGAAGAGGGAGGAGATTGGGAGATGAGTGTTAGCGGGAAAAAATAGGACCTCCGTTTTTTTTTTCGCCATTGAGAGTGAGGAAGTGAGAGGTCATCCAAGACTTGATGGCAGTGAGGCAGGATGAGAGAGTCTGATGAATGTCGGAGGAGAAGGACAAAAGGATAGAAGGAGCTGGGTGTCGTCAGCGTAGAAGTGGTGTGACGCTCCAGAGAATGAGATAATGGGGGCAAGAAAGGAAGTATATAAGGAAAATAGAAAGGGACCAAGGACTGAACCTTGAGGAATGGCATGGATCAGAGGAACCTGAGAAGTGTTGCTGCCTCAAGAGACAGCAAAGGTACGGTTGGATAGGTAAAATGAAAACCATGATCGAACAGGCCTGCGCAGACCAAGGGAGGAGAGAGAGAATCCAGGAGCAAAGAATGATCTACAGTGTCAAAGAATAGATGAGTGTTTGGAGTTGCGAGCAGTGAGAAGAGTACTAAGTACATAAGTAAGGGCTGTTTGAGTTGAATAGTAGGGGCGGAACCTAGACTGAGTCGAAGGAAGGAGAGATAGGCTAGACACGAATGATGAGATACGTGAATCAACAAGGCACTCAAGGAGTTTGGATAGAAAAGGTAAGCGGGATATAGGATGGAAATTAGACGCAAGAATGGGGTTAGCTGTAGATTTCTTTAGGATAGGTATGATGATTGCATGTTTAAAGGCAGTAGGAAAGGTAGAGGTGGTGAGACAAATGTTAAAGAAGGAGGTGAGAAAGGTTACCAGATGCGAGAAGACTTTGGGGGATAAGTGAAGAGGGGATGGGGTCAGTGGGGGCTGCTGTAGGGTGAGCTTTGGCCAGGAGGAGAGCCATCTCAGAGTCTGTTACAGGAGGAAAGGTAGAGATAGTGAGAGATAGTGCTGGAGGGGGTAGGGAAGGATAAGGGGGAGGAGTTGTAGGAAGGTGAAGATAGTATGTCCTGGCATAGGGAGTGCACTTTGGAAGAGAAGAAATCGGCAAAGTCAGATGCTGATAGGGATGAGTTGATGGACGGGTCAGGTGTAGGAGGAGAGGGAAGTCGGGTTAGGGTTTGGAAGAGACGTCGAGGATAAGTGGATTGACTGTGAAGAAGGTCAGAGAAGTAGGTATGTTTGGCAGGCTTAATACAGTGGTCATATAGGATGTGATCAGAAAAATAGGTTGCATGGTTAGTAGGAGAACAGTGTTTGCGCCAGCGCCTTTCAGGCTTCGAAGGAGGCAGCGCATAGAAGAGAGATGAAGAGCGAGCCAGGGTCGGGCAGGTTTGCGAGTGGGCCGAAAGGAAGAAAGAGGGTAAAGGTGATCAAGGCTAGATGTGAGACATGAAGAGAGTGGACACAGCTTCATCTGCAGAGAGAGGATAAGTGTGCGAGAGATGGCAGAGAGTGTATGCAGGTATCGTGGGAGAGTGAGGAGTTAAAATTGTGTAGCTCACGCCTGTAGAAAGTCTTAATGGAGGAGAGGGAGGAGGTGCTAGAGGAGGAGGCGTTAGCAAGGATGCTGAGATTAGGGTGTGATCTGAAAGGTAAACATGGAGAGTAGATATGGAGGTAAACAATGAGGTGAAGATCAAGTCGAGGGTAGAACCAGAGGTATGAGTGGGAAGTGGGGAAAGTAGGTGAGAGTCTAGTATTGATAGGAAGGGGGATGATAGATGAGTAGAGGAAAGATGAAGTTTAAAGTCTCCGAGCAAGACGAGAGGTGTAGGACTAGGTAGAATGTGACCAAGAAGGTGGTCAATGTCTTCGCAGAATGAGCCAAGCAGTCCAGGTGGGCGGTAGATAATGAGAAGAGCAATTGCATGAGGATCAGTGAAGATTTTATATATAAATTCAAATGAGGAATATTGTTGTAAGGGTACAGGTGATGGAATAGAGGAGCATTTAGGACTCTAGAGTAAGCCAGCGCTGTGTCTATTGGCACGAGGGACATGTGCAAAACAGGATCGAGGTAGTAAGAGAAGCAGCAACAGTTGTGTTATGTGGGGGAATCCAAGTTTCAGTTATGCAGAGAAAATGAAGATGTAGGCGTAGAAAAAGGACAAGAACTGCCATGGTCTTCTGGCAGAGAGATCTTGCATTCCATAGTCCGAGGTCGATGGTGGTGGAGGTGTCAGTAAGTTGCGGGTAGATGAGATGTGGATGTCTGGGTGGACCAGTGGAGCGGTAGACGGTGTGAGGGATGGTGGGAGGGGACCGGGTAGGTATGGAGATAGTCATAAGGATGATAAGCAGTACCTTGAGGTTGGACCAGAGCACGCTAGGTGGTACAAGTGATGATGGGAACAGGCGGGCAGGGTGCATCATGCTCAGCGTATATGGCCACGGACATGCCGCAGACAGCTGTGACCCACTTCGCTGTGGCTTGCTTGGAGGCGGGTGTTTCAGCCGCTGGCGAGCTAAATATAAGATATACTTCATGGAGATTATTATCTCTTCAATACACTGTGGGGGATCCGATCTGGAAGAGGAATGACCCTGCTTTTTACAAATCTGACGTGAAATGGGATTCAAACGTATTTGGGTTGTGCAGGACTTGGCACAGATGCTTGGCTGGATTGGGGTGGTGTCTGTGATCCTCCCTTCTCATTATTGTAGGTTTACAATGTATTGTTGTCTGCACCGTTCTGTCCCCTGGTTTTCGACTAGGCCACCAATGTTCTATGGGATTACAGTATGATAGGTATTTTTGGGGGAAAATGTTCCTTATGTGGCCAAAGGAGGGGATTGGTGAAAAGTGTTAATTGATATTGTGTATGTGTACATGCTCATTTTTGGTCATTTCATCTTTCTGTATTGGGACTATATATATTTATTTGAATAAAAACATTTTAAGAGTCCAGGTACGGTACCTGTTTTAGTCAATGGAACAGTTTTGGGACTTCCAAAGAGTTATTTCTCAAAGAAAAACTGGACATACCCAGTAGGCCTGTTGTGGGTATGGTGTCAAACATGTTATGTGTATCTTGCAGCTCAAAGAACCAGCAGTACTGGCAAAGAGCAGGTTGATGTGTCTTACCGAATAATTCCAACCAAAGGTTTTAGTACCAGTGGCCGACGAGGGCCGTGTACGACATGAGCCAGTGCTTATTGGTGTGCAGTGGGGCAGGGAAACACTTCTGAGCCTGGAAGGGGTGATATCGATTGAGGATGTAAGGTCCTGGGGTCGAATTCCCTGTACGCACCGTAGCGTAAATGGTCCAGGAAAGGCAGATGTAAGTTGCGTTTATCTTTCTTTTTGTTTTTATTTCTTCGTGATTGGGTATAGGTAGGCAATTGGGTTCTCTAGTTTGTGTGACTTGAACCACAGCTGCAGACGGAACCCTTAAAAGGTGATCGCAGCAATGAAGACACCCAGAAAGATGACTCGTGAGGCAGAAGGCACCAGAGAAGCAGGAGAAGCGGCATTCGAATTCAGATCCCTCTAAGCGCTGAAGCAGAGAAGCAGCCAACTACTTGCACCATTGCCAGTAGGATATTCTAGGAGCAAACAAAGCTGAATGCGAAAAGGATCGAGGGAGGAGCGGGGTTAGTAGGGGTTCTTGTGAGGCGGGCCAGACAATCTTGCCAGCAAGGCTGTAAGAAGAACAGAGCGAGCTTGGCATTGATTCCACCAGCACAGACAATCAGTGGATGCACCAGAGACACAGGCAGTAACAAGCAAAATGGCCGGGTGTATGATTTAAAACTAAATACCTTGGTACCCAAATGACTGCCATTCCGGACCATTTGGCTACGAATGCAGTAAATATGACTAAAAATGTGGTGTACCCAAAACAAAAGTACAGCTTCCACCAACCTACTATAGGGTGATGCAATCACCTTGGGACCCAAATGTGGACTCTTAAAGTACCCCAGCCCCAGTGGTAATAAGGGGGAGCAAGGCAGCACATGAGACAAAAGGGTTGCAGGGTAGACTTCAGTAGAAGTTGTGAGGGGTCAGAAATGTGGGGCAGACCATATTGTGAAGTTTTCTTAACAAATGCTTTTTTATTATATTAGAAGTTTGGATTAGTGCCTCACTATCCCTATCCTGCTGAGGATTTCCCTGCCTAGCATAAACTAAAGGAAACACTCTAACAAAGGATATCTGTCCCTCAAACTTATACATATAACAAATAAATAAGGAAATGCATGACAGTTCAAAACAATAATGATTGAATTCACAATGTAACTACAGTCTCTCTTATTAACCTGGGAGAACTCCCATTCCCCAGGTTTAAACGGGATTCTGCGTCACAGTTCAAGAAAAGAACACAAGGAAATTCTCGTTTGCAACAAAGTTCCAGTACAGTTCGATGCAATTTCAACTTGTCAACAGAAAGTTCTGCCACAGAAGGCTATTCTTTTCCCTAGTTCCGTATTCAAAATTAATTTGGGAACCACTTTCACTCATACGTGAATGTTGCTTCTGCTGCTTTGTAATAGTTCGGTATTCAAAACCATTCTCTGAACTACTTTTACTTTTATGCGAGCGTTGCTGACTTGCCGAATGCCTACTTTCAACATGTGAGCGTGAACTGAGCACTCCAGGGTCACTGACAACTTGTGAACTCATCGGGTAAGACGTGCGCCTTCATTCCCCTCGACGCTCACAGGACGTCTGCTGCTGTGGCTCCTTGCGACCCGAGAAACTGTTTCTGTTAGACCACCTTTGCCCATGCCACCTACAATTGGAGCTCCTCTTGCTCCCGAGGCTCTCTGGTGCACGCTATCCACCAGAGACAGCCCTGAGGTTCTCTGGTGCCCTCGAGCCACCTGAGACAGCCTCCTGCACGTTTCCCGCGGCACAGCCTCTGCAGGCCAGGTCACAAGGGGGTAAGCTTTCCTCCTTCGTGCTTCCCACTGTGTGACCTCTGTATTTCAGATTTCTGGGGACACAGATCCTCTCAGGACCGGCAGCTGAGATATGCCAAACAGTGGTCCCGGCATCTTCTCTCTCTACTCCAGCTTCTGTCTGGGCTGCCAGCACGAACCGCGCTGCTTCTTGCTGCCTCTGCTCTTCACCAACAACAACTCCTCTTTGGCCTGCCTGCACCTCAGGGGGCCTTTTAAACCTCCCTGTCTCCCTCAGGTGTGGGTCATTTGCATTAATGAGCTGTCCCGCAACATTGCACCTTTTCAGCCCTCTTCTTTGTCCCAGTATTTAGGTGATTATGGGACTTGATTCCCTAATAGCAAAATGAGGCTTTCTTACTTTTAACCCCAGTTTCTTCCTTATAACATTCTTTAAAGTGACCTCATAAGGATTATTCATTAGCTTTGATTGAAAAGGGAAAGGCAATTCTTTTAAGCCGCTGTTATTCACAAATTTCCTTTCTCTGCACCTTTGGGTGTTAGGGAGGTCTTCAGCTTTACAGGTCTCCCGAATTTTAGAAGGACTTTGATTATTCCTGAGGCCTAGGAGTTTGTCATGGTTTTCAACCCTATTTATATGTGTATCTTGTGGAACAACAAAATGGTTGTTCCAATAAACCATTACATAGTTTGGCACTGCAGAGCCATCCTCCCTAGAGGAAACCAAATACCACATCTCATCCCACAAAGTCCTCTGTGTCATGATTCCTACCCCTCATGTCCCCAGCCCTCCAAGATGTCAGGCTGGAGCCAGGCCACGATCACCTACATGGCCCTCAAGGGCCTCTCCATCCCTCCAAAGACCCACTTGGAGTCAGACTTGGCGCTTGTGGCACCAGACTCACTCACTCCCATAGGATAACATTGGGGATTGGACTTGTAGTGCATTGATGGGGACAAGATGGATGCCCCCACATATTTCGGTTCGCAGAACTGCATGTGCGGTCTAGTCTTTTGGTTGTGGTTCAGCCCAGAGACACCTGGGATACCCAGAGACTATTTAAGCCACGCCCAGGCTGAGAAACCTGCTTTGTGTTTTCTGCACCTGCAGCGTGGCACTCACCGTGTTCGGATCGGTCTCCAGTAGGCCTGCATCTTTCTTCTGCGCTCAGCTCCTGCAAGAACAAGAACACCGTTAGGAACAGCCTTACCTTGCGGCGCTTCTGCCCATAATTCATCGCTTCTTCTGATCTGGTGGCTTCTTCGGCGGTGTCATTCCTATCCCGGCACGCCGCTTCCTAGGGAAAAGAACAGAAAAAAAGGCATTAGTAAGCATTCAGCAAATCTTCGCTTATTTTTAAAGACTGTACAAGCTTCAAATGCTTACCTGAATCCCAGCCGCTCTGGGGGAACTCTGTCTCCGGAACTTCTCATCCATCTGCAAGAGGGAAAAGACATTCCAGGTTAGCGTGGAAACATCTACAGGCGCTGCATACCGCGCTTACTCACCGCATTTCTTCTTCATAACCGGCATCCACGCTGAAAACGTCGCTGCACCTAAAAGACACAGAAAAAGAACTCAGTTCAATACAAATATGAAAGGGTCGCATAGCGCACCGCGCTCTCACTCACCGTCAGCGCTACTCATCTCAGCAGCACGTCGCCATCCCCGGATGCCGGCCATCATCTAAGGAAGGAAAGGGACGAAGTTAGAGAACTGTTCAAAAGACTCATTATACTTACCTGTCGGACTCTTGCCAATGAAGTAACTAGGCAGCAACGAGCCTGCATCAATCAACACGCCCCTGCGCTGAAAGCAGGACGGAGAGCACACTTTCCAAGAAAACAAGGTGAGCTGTGGATCAAAGGGAAGGGTTGGACCCCGGGGAAGAAGGGGTTCAAGCACACAGAGACAATAGGGAGTTAAACTCTACCAATCCTGTGTTTCAGGCCCAGTCTCCAGTCGAGTAGACTCCAGGGATGGATTCGAGGTCGTAAGAGGTCAGAACAGGCTGAGTGACGTCCCCGTGGATACCAGGGGAGCGTTACTTTTCTCCTCCCAGGTGATCCTCCTGGAAAACACCACCCCCAAGGTCTGGATCACAACGCATCTGCCTTTTGCTGGCCACCTGGCAGGAGACTTTAAGCAGGGACTTAGTGAGGAGTCTGTAGGATTCATCACAAAGTCCTTCTGACCACAAACAAAAAAGACGAAAATCTATGGGTGCCAGAAATGTTTAGGGGATCTGCAAAATTAGACCAAAGAAGCCGACAAATAGAATTATGACTTCACAATGAGAATGAGGAAGACGCTCACTATGTTTGCGATCCCTTTAATATAACACCACCCCCATGGGAAGAACTGAGTGCATGTTAACATATATATTGGTGAGGCTACAGGGGGAAAAAAAGAAAACCAGGAGAAATCTCACGTGCTTGGACAGACCAGCTAAGCACAGGGAAAACGAGAGGGTGATCCCAATCAGTGATGACTGAATAGCCCAAGAACTCCAAAGAGGATCAAGAACTAGCCATGTCCACCTCGCCTACACAGGACTAATGAAAATTGACATTGCATCTTGCAGCTCAGCCTCCAAATTGTTAAGATGCATCAACAAGTGGTTCACATGATGAAATACGGAACATATTTTATCACCAAGAGACACTCTGGATCGACAGATTGTATTCAGTCACACTGGGTGGAATAAATGAGGACTAATTTATCTTGTTATTTATAAAGATGTTAAGATTACTCCACTTCAACTGACCTTGTGTCTGATTTTCACTTGTATCTAATTTGTTCAAGTTCAGAATTGCATTTATTTTATATTTGTCAGGTCTCTGTTCTTGTTTGCATTTTGTTTTTAATTGGGTTAATTTTTTTTCTCCTTATTTATCTTTATCCTGCTATTTTCCTTTAACCCTTTTTTTCTCTTGAGCTGAACTGGCCTTTGTTAGAATTTGTTTCTAACTTTTTAATGTGTTTCTTTCATTTGATTACCCTCCCATTCTTTAATATCTCACCCTTCTTTGACTATTCATCTTTTTTAGTACATTTCCTATTTAGTATATTTTCTTATTGAACTTCATAAGGGTAGATCCGCTCGCCGAACAGTGTGGTTTGTTTGCCTTGGTTGTCCTGATGTTGCGTTAAAAATATGCAGATGCGCTTTGCGCTGTAACCTCTTTTCCCTAATGGTGTCCATGCTCCCTGCTGCTCCTGCAACTAATCCTCTTTTTGATAGGCTTTTCCTTTTTTGTTGGATAAGGCATGCATGTGGTGGAGAGGAGCTAGCGCCGTCCTTCATTCCCAAGCGCTTTAGGATTAGGCAAGTCTTCTTTTTAACTATTTATAAGCACTACAAGGGACATGGGGGAGGGAGGGGCAGGGGTACTAAAAAGAAGGCAGTTATTTAAATATAAGTTGTAAATAACTATTAGCTGAATACAGTTGTAAAAATGTTATATTTATTTTCTCTACGCACGACAGAAGTAGGCTCTGTGCCGAAAGGAATGCGGCCTGTGCTTAAAGTAGACTACAGGCATTGCCGTGGTGTTCTGATAGCTCTGGCAAGCCAAGGGTTTTAAGTGGAATTACTGGACCAGACAAGATATGAGTATATTGAGTGAAGTATGGAGAGTATGACGGGAAAATGTGTTTACATATAAATGTTCATAATGTAGCAAAATGATGATAAACGGGAGCTACAATGTGTGCTTGCATAGGCTAGCGGTATGCAAAGTAGTTTGCCCTAAAGAGAAAACCGGCCATGCAGGAAGGAAGACTGCAGCATCCCTTGTCAGGGAAGGACAGTTTTGGAAGAGCCATGCCAGTATCCAGTGACCAATTTAAACAGTATATAAGGCTCCTGCTTGGCACCAGTCTGCAGGAGCTTGGAACGGTAAGGGATAGAATGCCATTCAGGAAGCAGAGTTCTTTGCCCCCCATCCTCATTTTCTGTAAAGATTAAACTGGTTATCCTTACGTGATTAGGGATACCCCTGTAAGTTGTGCTACCTTTCACATGATTCGATTGTTTCTGTTAGTTTATGTTCCGTTTTATTTTTTAGTAATGTCTATATCTCCCGTTCTTAATGAGTGGTTCAGATACTTGTTCGATTTGTTATGGAGTTCCATTTTCTTTGTATTATTTGTTAGTGCTGATGCTATGCATGATTAGGTTTATTTTTTTAGTGACTTGTTTTTAGGCATTTTTCGATCTATTGCAGTTTAAACTCATGAATACAGTTATGTTCATGTACCTTTTGTGCCTTATATATTAAGTACACTCCAATTGCTTCTGCTTTCTCTCCTCTCCCCTGCTGAACTCCTAACTGAAACTGCACTGGTCACCTGGCTGCCCTCCAATCTCGCCCCCAGATCTCCTCCCCGCCAGCAGCACCCCTGCATTGCCTCCCGACAACCTCTGCACTTGGGGGCCGTTTCTGTATCCCTACAGTCTCCACCAGCTATTGCCGCTTGATGGCCGCACTTTTTATCTATTGTTTTATTTATTTTTTACTGTTGATCCTATGTATTGCACTGCTGCTTCCCTCTTCCCCCTCCGCACTTTCCCTTCCCCTGCACTTACGCGATCTCAATGACACCTGGCCTAATAACTTTGTTGCCCTTGTCTTCCCTCTGTTCCCCCTCCCTTGTCTTGCCTTGAAACACTTGTGTGTGTATAGGCGCATTATAAATGCCCTATATCATATCGTAAGGAAGGATCATTAATTGATCGATGTTTGTTTTGTTCTTACAGACTCTAGTGCAAAATATTTTGGCCTTTGTCCATTCGGTTTCCTCTTTAAAATGTATGATTGTGTTCCCATATCAAAGATCAGACCACCAGGTTGTTTTCATGGACTTCGCTTGATTTATTTTGGAAATTTTGTTCTGGAAGTGCAGTGGTTTCCTACCACTTTGCGAGCGCGTACCACCAAGGAAGTGCTCCTTGGTCCTCCTTTTAGAGGACAGTCCTATGGCACACCACGCAGAACTTCTTACCAAGTGTGAGGGTATGAATGCTCCCAGGAGCCAATCATAAATTCTAAAGAATTAAAACTGACACCCGGTATTGTATGTGGACCAAATATGTGTATGTCTGTTTCTGCTAATCTTGGCAGAGGCCTAGTGAATGGTGCTGGTTCACAAACCGCTAGCAATTTTCATTTGCGTACCTCGCACACACCAGAAAGCATTGATGGTTCGAAAACAGCTGGATGCACTTCGTTGTGCAGCCCCAAATCCACAGAATAAGCCTACTAAGCAAAGGACTGCTGGTAGAATGTTTAATTGCGCAGGTCACAAAGGTGCAATTCTGCTGTGGCCAATAGTTTGCTGTACCATCTGAAGTTGCCAGACAATAAAAAAGCTTCTCTAGCATGAGGTCTGGCATGGATTCACATGCTCATGAATATTCCCTGCTGTCAGTCTAGGAATCCTCGGTAAAAAGAATCACTGAAGGAAGACCGGGGATCATACTGCGCCCATCCAATGACTGTCGTCTCCCTGAACCCCGCCCCAGCGGCCATCTTCAGATTTGTACCGCACGTTTGGGTGCAGAGAGTCCTCGAGTTTTGCACTCCGAGCTTTTTTTCTATAGAAATGTCTTTTCGAAGAAATATTCTGTTTTTCACAATATTTCTAAGACTGCTGACGGGGCTCCGTTGCCAGTTAATTTTTGAAGATCTACTCGATGAGATCAAGGGGAAGGCCTACCGAGGCCTACTTCGCACCATGTTGTTGGAAGATAGAAGTCCTTTTCAGGCTCTGCTCCCAGTGTGGCCTGTGAATCATCTATGTGGAGGACAAGCACACTAGATGTCTCTACTGTCTGCATCCAGACCATGAGGAGGATCAATGCGGCATCTGCTGAAGTTAATTGGCCAAAACAAAGAGGGATTGCTACAACGGTTGGTGGTGTGGTTGAAAGGGGGTGGGGGCCCTGGCATGGCTTCCATGCATGCTCAGACAAAGCCCAGATTGGGCCGCTCTCCAGACCGCTTACCACCTGGTAAGAGATCCAGATCGGCTGAGGAGGTAACCCCAGAGGGCTCCAGTAGAGCCAAGCGCCAGGCTGTTGGTCCGTCTAAAGACGCCGCTGATGCGGGTCCTAGCTCAGGGCTGAATCGCTCTCTGTCGCCTTGCCTGTAGCCGGCACAAAGTCCTTGAAACACAATGTTCGTCACAGGCGAGGAAGACTCCAGCCTAAAAGGAACCCTTTTCAAAGGTACCCGCTTCAAATCCTTCGAAGCCCGCCACTACAACTTCGTCAGTGCAGGGGAGGCATGGTATCACAAGTATGACACTGACACAAAAGGTACCATTTGTAAAACCTTTATGAACGTTTCTGGGTTTGGAAAAACTACTACTTTGCCTTATAACTAGGAGGGGAGTAGTCTCAACCATCAAATAATAAATAAAATAGTCCTAGTTGAGTCCGTCAAATCAAAATTGCCTGTGTTAACAAAACGTAATGCCTGCCCTATCTCTTGTACAAAAAGTGTATAAAGGAAATATGGATATAAAGGAAAATCAGTGTTCAAATATAAAGAATAAATGTGGCTAAATCAGCTCTCCTCCCCACGTCAGACCGCACGGAGTAAGGCGGTCCCCGCAGGCAAGATGACACACTCTGGCTCGGGTTTTAACACAAAAAACTGTTCAAAGCGTGGGCAGAGGCCTGTCTGGCCATCCACGTTCGTCTCTTTCCAGTCTTCCAAACAACGTTCAACAAGTTCACTCTGGTCCACCTCTGTCTGGCTCAGACCTTCACAACACAAGTTCAACAATACTTGCAGGAGTTCCCTTGCCCACACTTATCAGAGTTCTGGTCTCCCTCAGTCGGGTTCAGACCGTTACCGGATGTCGAAGACTTTGAAATATGCGTGACTTTCTTTACAGACGTCCGCAGGACCGCTTCAACTCAAAGTTCAACATTCAGCTTTTTACTGTCGCCTTCTCTCAGGATTAATTTTGATCATTTTGCTTTTACAGTTCATTCACTTGCCGGCTGTGTGCGTTTCTTTCTTGTCTTTCCAGTTTTCCAATTCACGAGTCAAGGTTAGTACCACAGGCTTGGCCTCTCCTCCCAACTCTGCTGTTCACCCAGGAGGGTTGCTGGCGTCTTTGAAACACAATGCAGCCTTCTGCTTTGGGATTTGGCCTCCTCCACGTGTCTTTTCTCCTGTAGGGAACTAATGGGGTTCTCAACCCACTGCTCTCGTCCCTTGGTCCGTCGCTCTGCTCCAGTAGGTTCACCTTTTGCCCCGTCAATTCTGCTCTTACTTGTGTTCCACCTTGCTCAGTGTGTCTCTATGCTTTGACTTTTATCTGTGTGAGGAGAGTTAATTGATATCGTATGTATGATATGATATGATGGGTTATTTATAACGCACTTAATACAGAGAGATTTCTAAGCGCGGACCCGGCGATCAAACCTGTCTTGCTCCATGTCGGCTTGCTTCCAAGGTGAGCACGTTGCCGCTGAGCTATCCTCCCGAGTATGCACTTGCAGTCAAGTGCCTGACTTTGCGGGACATGTCCAGTACGATGTATAAGAGTTATGGCCTCATTAGACGGATGGCCGTAAGGATTTACCGGTACCGGTAAAATACCGGTACCGGTAAATCCTTACTGCCTTACTACGAGGTCCCTTTGCGGGTTGGGGGATTTAACGCCTGCTTTTTGCAGGCGTTAAAAACCAACCCGCAAAGGGACCCAGGGAGCTAATTACGGTACCGCAATTTGCGGTACCGTAATTAGCGCCTTCCCCATTCCCATTGAGCCCTATGGGCCAAAAATGGGAATGGGGAAGGGCAATGGTGGAAGGGGGAATTACCTCCCCGCCAACCTTGGAATGGGGCGGTAATTTCCCTTTCCGCCAAGGCGGTGCCAGTATTTTACCGGCATGAACCATGGCGCTAATAGCGCCATGGTTCTCCGCCATCCATGTAATGAGGCCCTTAGTCTTTTTACTGTCACCCTCTTCCTCAGCCCAGTGTTTGTGTAGAGAGGGGGGGCTCAGGGGGAGTTGGGACATCGGAGAATCCTAAAAAATAGGATGGGTTAGGTGTCCAAAAAATGGGAGAATACTGCGTCTCATCCCCATTCCCTGAAGACCCCTCACCCAGGTGATCCTCCCACACTGGTCCACCTCCAGGAACTGGATCCAAAAGCGATGGCTGTCTCCTAGCCTCCTGAACAGGGGCGTTGCTAGGGGGGGGCTAAGGGGGCTATAGCCCCTGATCTTTTGGTTGTAGCCCCGGATAGAATCTCAGGAGCTACAGCCAAAAGGCTAGCTAGCCCCCAGTCCCAACAGTTCCGACATCAGCTTAGCCCCGGGTCTTTTCCAGACCTAGCAACTCCCCTGCTCCTGAAAGACAAGTCCCAGAGGACCAGCGCGTGAGACACACTTTGGTTTCTCACATCAGCAACTGCAAAACAGTCTATGGCCATGGCTACGTCGACCAGACCTGTCAACGGTTGCTTCATCGTCAATGGCAGTGGGCTCATTGGCTTCAGGGACGTCAAAGGCCACCTCGTTGGCAACTGCTTTGTCAACAAGTCAGGAAAAGTCACTGGAAAAACCTGTGGCAAGAGTTTCGCTGCGGCCAAGACCCACTACTACTGCTTCCTTGACCGCCACTACCCAGTCAATAAAAGCTCTGCTCATGTCTATAGCCCTGAGGAAAGTTGCTAGACCAGGAGAACAGTACGCAGAGAGTGCAGTCGGTCCTTTGGCCATTTACAGTAGCTCAGACGATGAGTCACGGGATGAGTGCCTGGAGGCAGGGGGCTACAACCCTGTAGGCATGAATCCGTCAAGGCATACAAGCCTGCTCGGTCACACCAGTATTCCTCCAAGGGACCCTCCGCAAACCCACCACCCGTAGCGGGCCCTTCAAGGAGCAACCCTAGGTAAAGCCCTCCAAGGCCTCCACACAGGCATCACTTGGCTACCCCGAGGCGTCCACCGTCGCCACTGCATGTTCCAACACCACCAGGCGAGGTGCCACACACTGATACAGCAGCTAACACGGACCCCGGCACAACAGATACAGATGAAATAGATGACTTCATCGTGGCAGATGGAGTGGCAGCAGGTAATACAGGGCTTCACCTACAGATGAAGTGGGTTCATTCCATTCCATGATGGCTCTGGCTTCTGCCCCATTTAATCTGGTACCGAAGGAGAAGAGGAAGGAAGGTTTCCTCTACCAAAGACGTACCTCAGCCAGAAAGACAATGTTATCTGTCCTGCTGCTGGACGATGTATGGGAATGAGGTCCCTGAGCTCTGCACCAGCGAAGTGGGACCGGCTGGAGAAAATACATAGGGTGCCGGACTCTGCCTCCAAAAACCCTTCGCTCTCAGCCATCCCCGGAATCGGTGGTTTTGGCTACAGCGAGCAAGTGGTCGGCAAACACATACTCAAAGTCTGTCCCTCAAGACCAGGAGGGGAAGAAGCTGGATGCGTCGGGAAAGTGCATCATATATACTGCAGCGTCGACCATCAAGGCTGCCAACGCGTTGGCCATCCTGGCCCGATATGATAGAGCTGTGGTTTAAACCTGGCCCACTCCTGGAATTCTTGCCTGACGACAAGAGTACAGAGGCGTTGGTGCTATTTCAGCAGGGGGAGGTGGCCACTGATCATGCTATGGACGTTGCAGATTCCGGCTTCCGCCAAATGGGGTAATGGCGTAGCCATCGGTCGTCAAGGTTGGCTGAAGGCTACCAATTTCAGACCAGAGGTTCAGGCCAAGGTGGTAGATATGCCTTTCGATGGCGCTAGTCTCTTCGGGACGATGGAACACTGCAAGCCATCAAGACGGACACAGAGAGCAAGGTCACCAGGAACCCTTCTGCAGCGCTGCTCCTCGTCCTTTTTGGTCCTCCAGGAGTACGTTTGGAAGATCCTCAAAGGGATAATCCTCTTCTTCCTACAGTCGGCTTTCCCGTGCCACATCGCAGGTATCATGCAGAGATCGGCCTTCGGTGGAGGCTCACAGCACCGTCGACACCCGCAAAGGAAGCTGCAAGCAACCAAGCAGGCCTGACTTGGCCCAGGCCCAGCGCCCCCACTTCCACACCCCAGTGGGAGGCCGTCTGTCATATTTCATTTATGCCTGGAGATGCATCACCACAGACTTATGGGTGCTGGACATTCTGCAAAACACATTGGAATTTGAATGCAAGTACCCTCGTATTCCACCTGTAACGAGGAAGGAACACACTGCCCATCTGCTGCAGGAAGTGTGAGCCATGCTGGCAAAGGGTGCAATAGATCCCATCTCTCCGTGACTCCAGATACTTTCTAGTAAGGAAGAAGTTGGGGGTTTGTTGAGGGGCGGGGGCATCCTAGACTTGCGTCGCCTCAACAATTACCTAAGGTCCCAAAGGTTCAGGATGGTCACATTGCAGCAAGTGCTCGGCCAGCTGGATGGAGTGGACTATATGACTGCTCTCGATCTGGAAGATGCCTACTTCCAAGTCCCCATTCATCCAAAGCATCGAAAGTTCCTTTGCTTTGTGGTTCTAGGGAACCACTATCCGTTCAAGGTGCTGCCCTTCGGCCTAAAATCGCTGCCAAGGGTGTTCACAAAGTGTTTGGCCGCGATAGCGGCGCTTATACATCTTAAGGTCATACACATCTACCTGGACGACTGGCTCATCCGGTCACATTCTCAGAGACTGGTGGTGCAACACATACAGGACCCCCTACATCTTCCAACAGGGCTCGGATTCTCTATCAATTATCCAAAATCTTGCATAACGCCATTGGAGAACTTTTTGTTTCTGGGAGCGCGTCTCAACACAGTGGCTTCCCTATCTTTCCTCTCGGAAGAGCGGATGCTGGCCATCCTGGGGAAGGTACATCGTCTGTCCTCCATCAAATCTGCAACCATCTGGGGCATCAAAGTCGCTGCTGGGAATGATGTCCTCCTGCATACATCTGATCCCCTTCTGCGCTGCAGATGAAGCCACTCCAGGAGTTTTAGACCGCAGGTGGCACCAGGCCGCGGGCAATTGGTCAGGCAAGTTCAAGCTCAACCTGGAATTCAAGCAAGCTTTCAATGGATGGGGGTGCGCTCTCACCTTACGCAGGGTTCCCCATTCCGCAACCCTCCCTTTCAGGCAACAGTCACCACGGATGCCTTGCTGGATGAATGGGGGCCCAGGGGGGGGGGGTCCACACTGGGCAGTTCCACGCCATAGGCCTTTTGCTGCCAGAGGAAAAGGATCTGCACAATGTGCTGGCGCTTCGGCCCGCTTTCTGGGCCCTCAAGTCATTCTTGCCTCTGCTGTCAGGTGGTGAGGATCTTAACAGACAATACCACCACAATGTTCTACATCAAGAGCAGGCCCCCTGCTTCGTTGGAGGCACAGACCCTATGTCACTGGGTGATCCTTCAGAACATGTTTCTTGTGCCCTTTCACCTAGAAGGTATAAAAAGAACACCATAGCGGATGCCCTCAGCAGGGAGCTTTGGTCGTATCACAAATGGGAGTTGCAGCAGGGCCAGGTGACCCCTCTGTTCCTCAATGGGGTTGTCCCGAGATTAATCTGTTTGCCCCAGCAACAAACTCCAAATGCAAGCAGTGCGCCAGCAGGTTCCCTCAACCGGGAAACATGGGGGATGCCTACTCACTCAATGGGAGTGTCTATTCCTGTACGCTTTTCCTCTGAATCCCCCCTTCTGAAAAGCGTCATCTGCGCCCTGAAGAGATACTGCTGCAAGATAATACTCATCGCCCCAGCGTGGCCGCACCAGATATGGTACCTGAACCTGCTCAGCCTGTCAGCGGCACCAAACATCAGGCTGCCTCCTCTTACAGACGTGGTCTCCAGAGAAGGCAGAACCATCCTGCATCACGATCCAGTGTCAATGAGCCTCATGGCCTGGCTCCTGCAGCCTTGCGTTTGACGACTATGACCTTGCGGTAGAGTGTAAAGCTGTTCTTGGCAAGGCCAGGGCGCCCTCTACTAGAGCCCGTAGTTACGGTCACAAAAGGAAATGCTTCACAGTGTGGTGAAAGGTGCAGAGCATCCTGCTGCTGCATGTCTGTTCCTCAGCTCCTGCCGTACCTGCTCTCGCTGGCCAAGTCTGGTTTGGCCCACGTCTCTATCAAAGTTCACCTGGCGGCCATTTCATGATACACTGTTCACCTACAAGGCCAACGTTATGGGCCTACAGACTGGTCAAAGAATTCATGAAAGGTCTCTTTAGGTCTTTCCCTCCAGTGAAAGCTCTGGCCCTGGCGTGGGAGCGCAATGTTCTCCTCACAAAGCTCATGGGTCCTCTATTTGGGCTTTTACATCATGCTCCTCTCAGGTTTCTTTCATGGAAGGTTGCGTTCCTGGAGGCGATCACTTGGGCCAGAAGGATCGGGGAGATCCAGGGTCTTTCCTGCAAAGCACCCTACTTATCGTTACTGCCCACTATGGTGGTGCTCTGCACTCTCCCCTCCTTCATGCCAAAAGCTGTGTTGCGTTCCACCTCAACAAACCTTTGATGCTTCCAGTATTCTTCCTGAGTCTGGCTTCGGCTCCTGAAAGGTCACTGCATACGCTGGACGTTGCTCTTGCCTTGAAGTTCTGTGTCCCGTTCCAAAGGTTTCCGCAAGGCTTCTCAGCTCTTTGTGAACTTTGGTCCTGTGAATCAGCGGAAGGCCCTGTCCAAGGCACCCCTATCCAGGTGGCTCTCCAGCTGCATCATGCACTGTCATCGTCTGGCCGACAGAATCCTTCCAGGCTGGCCGAGAGCCCATTCAACCATAGCCATTGCTGCTATGACCGCATTTCTATCTGGGGTTCCCCAGCTGGACATTTTCAAGGCTGCTACGTGGAGGTAGATGTACACCTTCACGAAATTCTATTGTGTCGACAGGGATTCCATGGAGGAGCCCAGAGTCGGCCAAGCCGTGCTGCACAACCTGTTTGCTTACGGGGAGTTGGTTCCAGGGGTAAGTGTTGTGCTTCTGTTGAGCCTTGCCACCTCCAGTGGTTGTGTTTGTTACTGCTGTATAATCTTATCCATGAGCATGTGAATCCACATGCAAACGCTCCCTCCTTCCATGCAGTGGCTCTTCTGGGTTCACACAGGCACCTCACATGCTTCTTATCTGAAGATGGCCCCTGGGGGGCGGGGCAGAGGGAGACGACCGTCATTGGATGGGTGCAGTATAACCAATCTTCAGTGATTTGATAATGGATCAAAGGAAATATTCAAGCTTTTAAAGAAATACTGTATTTCTTTTTACTGAGGATTCACGGCCTGACGACAGGGAACATTCATGAGCATGTGAATCCATGCCAGACCCATTCTGGAGAACATCAGTTACAGGTAAGTAACTTGTTCCATCGAGACACCGAGCAGACACACTGGGGAAACTAGTGATCTGTATCCTCGCACGTGTTGCTCGGCAGTAACAATACAGGGAACATTTCCAAAATGACCAAGTCTGATTTTTTTTTTTTTTTTAAAGGTAAGGCCTAGGCACCCTCTGAACCAATATAGCGCATGTGATCTTATGAGGCGCAGCCAATCACAGAGCAACGTTAATTTAGAAACACAGTTGTAGACCCTCATCCAGCATCCATACCAGGGTGGGTTTAACTCCATATTTAAGCCTTTTGCTCTCAGTCAGTGTTGGTGTTTGGATGAAGGAGGTTGGGGGAGTAGATCTGGAGTAGGAAGGTGAGGTGTGGAGACTGCAGCGGGATGTTTGTCACCCAGAATGTAGTGAATAAGTGAAAGATGTGGTCGCACACTGCTCATTCCTTGCGGCGCCTGTCGAGTATATTGGAAGGCAAAGGATCTTAGTTGGTACCCTAAAGGGATCGGCAACAGAAGGCATTTC
Organism: Ambystoma mexicanum; assembly: GCF_040938575.1. Lineage (NCBI taxonomy): Eukaryota > Metazoa > Chordata > Amphibia > Caudata > Ambystomatidae > Ambystoma > Ambystoma mexicanum. The sequence continues at coordinate 944,853,395 of NC_090923.1, forward strand.
TAAATTAGAAAAACTGTACTGCAAAAAATAACTGCAATATGTTAGGGTGTTAGAGGAGGGGTTGGAGACCAAAGGGCTATAAGGAGGTGGTTTGAGGGATGGAGGAACTGAAACGTATTGCATCTACTTGGGGTTGTATGGCCCTGTGTTCTACGGTATAACCCAGATATCTAGTGTGGGTTGCACATAGCTCTGATTTTGTTTTTTTCAGATTGATCTCGAGTCCGGCTTCCTTGATGGTCTGGATGATTTTGGTCAAGTGTTCTAGATGTTACTGCCAGGACCGATTAAACACTATGCAGTTGTATACTCATCATGCAGTCTCAGGAGGGAGTCATGAGGTGCTGGAAGGTGGCCGGTGCTCTGTGTAGGCTGAAAGGGAGTACCTTGCCTTGAAGTGGTATAAGCCATGTGGACTGGCTGAAGGCAGTGTTCTCCTAATCCTGGTCCCTCATGGGGATCTGCCAGTAGCCTTTAGTCGGGTCAGTAGTGCTCAGGTGTTGGGACCATCCCAGCTTCTCTATCAATTTGTCCAATCTTGGAATGGGGGTATGCCTCATAAGTGATCTTTTTTAATTGTTTGTAATCCATGCAAAACCGAGTCGATCCATCAGTTTTAAAAACCAACACTGTCAGTGACCACCAAGCACCGTTAAATGATGTCTCGATGTAACATCTCTTGTGTCTCTTCTTTCACTTAGCTGTTTGACTTCTGGTATACAATGAGGACAGAGCCGTACAAGCCGGCTGGGGTCGGTGTGGATGACCTGTTCCGCGCAATGAGCCCGACCAGGTTTTGTGGAGAACGTCTGCTGTAGGGGCTCTAAGGATCTGATCATGTTTGGTTTCTGTTCGCTGGATAAAGTGTTTCCATCCCTCCACCCCCCAACGTACGTCTCAGAGGTCTGCCATTGGTTGTGTAGGAAACATTTTGGTGTTGGTAGTCTGTTCTCTCGCGATCAAGGCCATCACTGGTTCTGGATCATTCAATTTTGTTTTACTTTTTTTTTTTTTAAGAGGTTCACATGGTAGATCTCCTCTGGTTTCTTTCAGACTGGTTGAGTCACTAGATAATGTATGGGTCCCATACTCTTTAGTATCTTGTAAGGGCCCCTGCTGTCAAGTCAGCATTTTGCTTTCACTGGTGGGAAGCTGCACCAGAACCTTTCACTGTTGATACACCTGGTTTGTTATGTTCAACATGAATCTGTTAGAATCTCCTCTGGTATTCCGACTCTGGCGATAAGGGGATTAACAAGTTGCATAACCGTCGTGCAGATGTGCCCCTCATGATGAACACTTCTGGGTACCTAGTGACGTATTACACTATCACTAGGATGTACTTGCACCCTCAACTTACAAGGAGACCCACGATGGCCATTCCAATCCATTAGAACAGTACCGTGATTAGGGGCTCCTTGGGTGGCATCGTCCCACTGGTAAGCTGACATGTGGGGCACGCCTTACAGTACCGGGCGACGTTTCAGTAGATACTGAGCCAATTAAACCTTTTCATTAATGAGCCCTTTGAGCTGCCATATGACCTCCTCCAGGATGATCATGGGCCAAATGGAGCAGCTTCTCTCTATGTCCGGTGGATACTAACAACTGTTCCTTCTCATTCCCTCTTTCATCTCAGAACACCCTGTAGTAGAGTCTCTCATTATCTGAACCATGGGAATTGTCCGAGTGATTCTCCTACGGTGTCTGCTTTTTCCCGAGCTGATTCAAGGGAGGGGTCTGTCGCAACTTCTGTTTTCAATGAAGGAAGTGTGGTTTCCATATCCCAGTCCTCCTTACTTCCTTGCAGGATGCTTGCCCTCCTAAGCCGTTTCGATCTTTTCTCCTTATTTCTGCTTTTCCTTGGGTGTATTGCATGACTCGATCTTCCTTTGAGAATGGGGCCTCCTTTAACTATCCTTCTTTTATCATGTGCTTGAAGCCTGGGACATCTGACCCTATAACCACCGGAGCCGGTAAAACTAGTAAAATGGCAGCCCGAATTCCCAATTCCTTTTTTCTTATTTGCAGGTTCACCACCAAGACGGATATTCCTGCACATCGCCATGAATGCATTTAATCCTAATGGGCATGTTTGGGCCTTTACTCTTAGCACTTACTTGTGGCACCACAGCGGTCTGTTGTCTTCCGGTGTCGATTATAGTATACGTAATTAGTCCATTCACATATAACCTCATCGTATAAGGGTACATCACTGGAACGGCTCGTTGGAGGACTCCTATCTCCATTGGCTCTGGGTTATTCCTTTTTGGATATAGACAAGCAATGTGCCCCCAATTCCCCACACTTGACTGTTGTGGGAGTTTGTGAGGGGATGGACCACCAATGTCGCGGAAAATGCGTTCCTCAGGGGTGCGCTGGCTCTAGGAATACGTATTCCCAGTGGGCCTGGACCTGGAACAGTGTTGGGCTGTCCCGATGGTGGGGGACAGAGGAAACCTGCATATCCTGCCTTCTAGTATGCCAATGGTGTCAGCTAGACTGGGCTGATGGTGTTGTCTGACTCACCATTGGACCCGATTAGGTAAGGCCTCTAGGAACTGTTCCAGGATAACTTTCTTCGTGACTCCAGCCAAAGAAGTTGTATTTGGTTGTTGTCCTTTCTTAGCCAGGTCTTTCACCCTATAATAGTTGTCTTGGGGTCTCGCCTGGACCAGTTTGGTTTCCTTGAACTTTTGGCAGTATGCTTCTTCGTCTAGGTCCAGCCTCTCCAGGATGGCCTGTTTGATGTCTGTATACGGAGGTCTCCCCGGTAGCTTTGGCTGCTTGGTAAGCCCTTTGCATTGACCCGATTAGCAGGGGAGCAATGAACTGGCCCCATTTATCTACAGGCCATGGAGCGGTATGGGTGATGGGCTCGAAATTTGTGAAGAAAAAGGCAGCGTCCTCCATCGTATTTTTGTAATTTGGATGTGGGAGCCACCCGATCATCTCTGGTGGTGGCCACCACATTGGACAACTGAAGCAGAGCCTCTTGAGGCTTCTCCTTGGCTTTCTATTGGTCACCCTGTAATTGTATTGTTTGCTGAAACAACTGGCAGTCAACCTAAGCCTGCTGGGTTTGTACTTGTATCAACTGTTGCTGTCCGTTGGATAGGAGTTTCAGGGTGCCCTCCAGTAGTTTTCTCTATATCCAACTTCTAAAACCACTTTGTGGGTATATAGAGAGGACAGGACACCAATGTCACTTTTAACAACATTTATTGTCTTGTAAAAGCACAAGTGAAGATGGCTCCAGAGTTCTGGTTTCTTCACCTTTCCTCTTTCTTCCTTCCTTCCTTGGTAGGGACAGGGTATGGTCCCTTGGCTTCTCAGGGGTTTCTTCCTTTAATCTTGCTAGTAATGAGCAACCCACTCCAGGGAGATTATATCCCACTCCTCTTTCCTTCCACTCCTCTTTCCCTTTCACTCCCCTTCTCGTTCCCCTCTCCTTCCCCCTCTCGCACTCTCTCTCCTTCCCCTTCTCGCGCTCTCTCTCCGTTCCCCCCTCGCGCCCTCTCTCTTTCCCCCCTCTCGCTCTCTCTCTCTCCTTCCCCCCTCTTGCTCGCTCTTTGTCTCTCCTTCCCCCTCTTGCTCGCTCTCTCCATTATCTTTCCCACCAATCCCCATCTGTGTGTTTTAGCTCAGTATCAAACTCTGATTCCTGTTTAGCTCTTGCCCCCAAAACCCATTGTTGGGAATCCCGGGTGTCAGCCAAAAGCGGGGGGGCTCTCATTTCAGGGAGCCCTGCCTCTGCAGTCCTGCATTCAGACCCCTTGGCGAAGAGTCCACCGCAACGTCCACCACGTGGGTCCACCATGATCTTGGGAGGGGGGACTTAAAACATTTGATTTCCTCCTGGATGTGGTATTGAATCCATAGGCATTTAGGAAGACAAAAGTAATTGCTGGTATCCCTGATTAAATGTTTGTACTGCTCCTTGGTGAAACTAGGCTGACTGAGAGAATTCCAGCTGCCTATTAAGAACAAACTTCAAAAGCAAATATGTATTGAACCAGTGAGAATTTCTTGACCATAGTTGAACCTATCAAATGTAATTTAACGCCAGTTGGCACAAAACCCCATGATAGAAACAAAACTCTTCCCCCCACATATTCCAATCCTACAGAGCTGTTCCCACATCTCTAAGCCAGAAAACAGAAATACAATTTGGGCAGGTTCTGTCCCAGGATCCTAGACTGAACTATCAAAAGTAGTCCTCAGTTATAATAAACATCAAAAGGCTGACTCGAGAGTCAGTAACTGGCACTTTGCGCACCTCCTGGACCAATACTCCAGTAGCTGAAAGAACAGCACAATGGGATGTATTTAGTCGACTGAAAACTCTGAGCAGTTAACAGGTAAAATCATCCATCCCCCATCTCATGTTTGGTAAGAAGCCTAGTGTGACAAATCCAGGGAGTTTGCGCCTTTGCCCAAGAGGGGCTTGGGGGGGGGGGTCAACCCCTTTGGAACTAGGGAGGTGAGCATGCTATGCAACACCCTCCTTATGGGACAGGGCAATGGGGATCCCACTGAGGTGAGCCCCCCCCACCATCGTTTAGGAATTAGGAATGACCAATGACGTGTGTTGATTATATGGGAGTTGGGCAGTGTCCCTTTGATGTGAATGGCTGGGCTTCTGACTTGTATAGGTTACCACCACCCTGTGGAAAACTGGACCAATGTAAACTTTCCTTCCATTCCAGGCACCTACAAGTAACCTGACCTCAGTAGAGGGAGAGGGCATCTAGTGAGTGTGGAATGCCACCCTGTGTAGCTGGGTAGAGGAGGAGCTAAGAATCAGTCTGCGTGGCATGCAGAGACGGAAGGCAACGAGTGAAACGCTGCTACTCTGACGACAGCAGAGACTGCAAATCGCCAGGTGCCACCGAGAGAGGAAGCGATCCGGCAGAAGAGTCCCGACATCCCGTGGCAACGTAGCGGAACCCCCAAGTAGCATGATGAGACGTGGAGCTGCCAACCGTGTAGATCACCAAGGAGGACATGGAGTCTCCCAGGCCAAAGAGTTCCCCTCCATCCACGAACCCCACCGCTGAAAACAAAGTAAGCAGCAATGCACAGGGGTGAGCTACTGGAAAGGGCTAAAGAAGCCTGTACCCCAGTCGGGCTGAGGCTGTGACTTCCCCACAAAGGGATGTGAGAATGCAACTGCAAAGGGGTAAAGAAACCCATAGCCCAGTCGTGGCTGAAAGCACAAATGCCCTACAAGTGGGTGAGAAAAAGCAAGCAGACAGGGCTCGAAAAGCTTGTGACCCAATCCGGGCTGAGCGTATCCGACGAGGGGTTGAACCAGATGGGACGGGAAGCGCCCATATCACCCTCTGGGCTAAGAGCAAGTATATATCTGACTGTAGCCGACCAGAGACGGAACATGAAGATAGCCAGGTGGCCTCACCAACAAGCTTGACAGTAACTGAAAGTACTGTCCTTCACGGGTCAGAGGACTACATCCCCAGAGCCAGGATACAAACCAGAGACTGCGTGGGACATTAACAGACCTTTTTGTTTTTTGCTGGAGCCAAGAACAGTGAAAGATATTTTTGGGGAACCCTTTGACGGATTTGAAGAGAAACTGAAAACCTGTGGATGGGGATCAGAAAACCTGTCGCCAATAAAGACTCCCTGGGTGAAGTAACCCTAGACTAAGCCAAGCTTAGAAACCCTTTTTTGCTCTTTCTTTCAGATATCGTTGTCTGATAATTTAACATAGGTTTCAGACAGCCTGACGAGTACCTGCTTTGTTTTATAGATTAGGGAATCCAACATAGAGGTAGGGTAAGTGTAGGTTTTTTCTTTTCATTTGAATAAAGTTTTGGTTCAAACGTTCTACTTGTCCATCTCGTATGTCTGAATTACTACACTATCCTGAAAGGCCAGGTGTGCAAACAATGTCCCAACCTGGTTTGTGGGAAATTGCACACATTGTGAGAAATGTTTCTTCCTTTTCAACTCTTGGATTACATAATTGAATTGAGCACAGGCCAGGTGTGGGGATGCAAGGAAAAGCCAATCTTAATGTGAGTTTAAACTAAAGGCATCCTAGCTACTGCCGATTTGAATGACTTGGATTGTTCTGCAGGTGTCAGCATCTGTTCCTACGGAGTGACAGATGAGAAAGGCAAACTCGCTCCACTAAAATGTCTTCAAAACCTATAGAGAAAAAAACTGAATCACAGCGGATAGTGATTAGAGCACAAAGTGATTTGATATTGGGTAAAAGTCAGAACATGGGCATTACTCTGGCATTTCCTCATCCTTCATCCCGGTTTATTAATTTCCAAGCAGTCCTCAGTTTGTCTGACTTCATTGTTTTGCAAGGGGCGCTGATCTGGGTCTTGTACACCAATGCAGATGTACCTAAACTGCAAAGTGTGGATATTAAATGCTGTATAAAGGAATCTTAGTGGATTCATCCCCTTAAACTGCCTTAACAATGGTTTTTGTGCTTGCTGGCTTGATATAATTAGTGCATATTTTGACTCAGTGGGAAACATCTTTGTGATCTATGATGGGGCAGAAATTCAAGCTGCAAGTTACTAGCTAGCTATAAGAAAGCCACACTCTGCCACGATTCTAAATATAAACGCATCACACCATTTCTTACTCACCAAGAGTCACAATATCACTAGCCAATGGCTAGTGGCGAGTGCAAATGTTGCTCCCTGTTCTATGGTTTCTTAAACCTTTTTCAGATGGATGAAAGGTTTTGCAGGGCTGAGAAGGGCCCCGCCAAAGATAGCGTCAGATCTCTTACACAAATCCTTATTCATAGTCACGGATGCTGTCCGTCTTAATCTGTCGGTCTTCATCTAGGCTGGTAAATTCTGTAAATAACAATTTTCATGTTTTAGAACACACGGTATCAAGGAAAAGAGCAGCAGAGCCAACTGGGAGCTCTTCCCATCATCCTTACTCCTGCCAGTCCTCGTCCTGCTCCTGAGGATCTCCCTTCTGCCACTGCTTCTTTGTCTCAGCGGTGTACGTTTTAGTTTCCTGGGCAACAGTCGCATATCTGGTTCCTCCCTCCTCTCAGTCCTTCCAGTAAAATCTCCAGCATCCGAGCCGCCTTTTAATTGGAACTAGGGGGATCTTCATGCCGTTATATCTAGACAGAACACTAAGAAATGTTCTTTAATTTGTAGGAAATGTGTAAGAATTTTGTCTAGACAAGACAGTTAGCCATTGTGTAGGTTTTGGGAAGATTTGTTGATGTGAATCTGAGAACACTACCACTTTCTTTCCCAGAGCTAACAATCTCTTGCTGAACGGAGTGGTATCCTGCATCATTAACAGCCCCTTGTATACTATTTAAACATGTAAATTAGCTTCCTAAGAGAACACAAACTCCTGTAGAACCAGTGTTAGAATTAATCTGTGCTGCTCTGCCGCAAATGTTGCCATGTAATAATAATTGATGGTCTGATGTTGGTCAGCTGAGGCTACATCCTGTCCAAAAGTAAACGGAACAAGTTGCATCATTGTAGGCATACAATCTAACTAGAAATCGAAAACTAACATGCCTATATTGGTGTTTTTTAAAAATGTGTTTTTTTTTTTGTCCACTATCACAGATGGCTTCAAGAACACGGCAGCTCGTGAAGACCGTTCAAATTTCCAAAACATTGTTTTTGTAATCTGGTTCTTTCTAAAGGCCGTACCCCCTTCTATTTCACCTGGAGACGGGCATTCCCACCCTAACCCATGCATCCCACAACTCGGGGATTGTGGCTAGAGATTGGTAACCCTTACTATATACCAAACCATCTGGCCAAGTGTGATGGCCTAAAGGAAAATGCCTCATCTATCTTAGACTTCCTTAGGGAACTATGTAGGTGGTCCCTGCACTTGATTCTGCATGTGATGGAAATTAAGGGTTGTAATGTTCAGACACTTGGGGGCCCCCCTATATCTAAACACTTCATGCCCTAGTGTTCCTCTCCCTAGGCCTGACTTTCTCGCTGCCTACTCTTCTCCTTCCTACTCCACCCAATGTCTCTCCTTCCTCTCCCTGATACTCCTCTATTATCTACTTCCACCCTGTGATCTTACTCACTAGCTCTCTCCTCCTCTTACACTTCCCTCTCCACCTACTACTTACTTCTCCACACCACCACTACTATTACTACTACTGCTCTCCTCTCCACACTACTACTCCATTCACACCTTCTCCCTCAGTCACCTTCCTTTCACCCTTCCAGTCACATTACCATTCACTCCCTACTCTACCAGCGTCGCTTTCACAGTGTTACAAATAGCCCAGTGTTTACTTTCATTCATTATGTTGCCTCTGCTGAAGTATGTCTGGTTTTCTTGCTGCTTTGTAGTGCTTTCTGCAGAGTGGCGTAGATTCTTTTTGAAACGACTCTCCACAGGAATCAATTGAGGGCTAATTTACATATAGTCTCATCTATTCTTCACTGTGCCATTGATTATTTCAATGTTGTGGAAAAAATGATGAGAACAAGTTTACAGTCCAGGGTCAACATGTTTTTCCCAGAATCTGGTAGGTATACTTGACCAGATCCTGAATCTAGCATGTCAAGTCCTCCTTCAGGATATCTGTAGACACCCCCAATTTGCAAGCATTTCTTCTATTCTTGCTTCTGTGGTCATTGTGCTTTAATTTGAGTGCAGGACACAACTTTTCTATGGATTGAACCCGCTTCATGTGGTCCGCATGTTCCATGTCTGACATGCCACTGGAACATTTCATGAGGTCATTTCTTAGTTCGTGCTAAGGTTCGTTTGATCGTTTAGCTAGATCTCCTTTGTTTGTGACAGGTTTTGAAGCCATGTATTACTTTTCACCTACTTCCACCATCATATGACTTTGTGGGCACCATGGAAATTTGTGATGCCTAGATAAGTTTAACCCAGCCAACGCTCATCTGTCTCCAAGCTGGGAAGCTTAGACAATGTACCTGTAATCTTCTTGAGAGTGATCCTGGCTAGACCACTTCATAGTTTTGAGCTAGGTTATTTACCTTGCTATGGAATTGTTGCCTCCACAATCCATTTTGTACCTAATTGAGAAATCCATTTCAAAGGACGTACCTCTGAAGATTCAGTTAATCTTCAACTATGGACCAGATCTGCTTAAATCTCACTGACTTAATATCATTGCATGAAGTGATTGAGGGCAGTGTGAGACTGCTCTCATAAAATCAAATTCCCTTGGGAGGAGTCAGACAGTGACCAGTGCCTTAACACTAAGCCAGTACCAGTGCGCCATCCCGCCTCAAGTGTTGTGTTGGTTGAACTGATTTCAACTAGCCCCTCTGTGCGCACCCACTGGCAGAGTCAAATCTGACTGTTAGGCAGAAACTTGTGCAGTTCCCTCTGGGACCACTGCAAAAGATTTAAGTCTAGAGGTGTTGGCAGTAAACCCACTTGGTAGCAGTCTGTACCACACAGATTCACTGTGGTAGCTGTGGCTGAGCAGTCAGACCTCCCTCAAGAAGAGGTAGGCAGTATACAGAGAATACATAATAGGTACAGAGGCACAGTAGCACAAGCAAACACTGACCAGAGCTAGGTGTAAAAGTATAAACTTATTTATTAAAGGTACACTCATAAATTACACTAGCACAATAGAAAAGATAAGAAAGTCAAACACAGTTACTATTACTCATATGTACATCCCTAATCATTTGTTGGACAATTCTAAGTTAACCTCACTTATTTCCAAACAGAGGTGAGCGCTTAACGTTAGATGACACTCCAACAAGTATTACCAAAAGGGAGGGAAAAGGCAGAAATAAAGAGAGCAGTAAGGTAAAAAACTTTTCACATAAGGTTAGCAAAGACAGTTAATGGTGGAACAAGGAGAATTAGTTCGGGGCCCGCTTTAGAGAGAGCCAAGCGAAAATGTGCCCAAGATCACACAATGTCACAAGTCTTTGCAGGTGAGAGAAAAAGGTTTTACTACGGTTCTGAAAAGTTTAGTTCGGGTGTCCCAGGCCTACCCAGGTTCGAGAGCCGAAGGCTAAATCTACCCCGTACAATCGGTGGCAAGGGAGGCCGGGCGGGACACAGTACCTTTAAAAGTGGAAAGGATCCTCCAGCGGTGGTAGTTGTTCCTGGGAGTGGGTGTAAGTCGCGGCGTCGTCCAGGGGAAGAAGTGATCCCGTCGTGGAGGAAAGCTGCAGATCGTTGCACTACCAGGGAAGAGACCAGCCGTGGAGTTTTCCGGTCACAAAGGATTTTTACCCCTCTTTCGCGGTTGAGGTAAAAAGTGGTATCCCGGTTGCCAGGGTGCTTGGCACAGGCAAGGCGGCCACGAGATGCTTCGGGACGGCGAAAAGAAGGCAGCAACTGGTTGTCCCCACCAGTTAAGGGAAGAAGACTCTCAGGCGGGAGATCTCCTCTGTCGTCGGGAAAAGTGGTGAGACGGTTCTGCAGGGCTTCACCGGTGGTGTCGTCTTGGCAGGTCGGCTCGGCTTCTCCCTCTTCGGCTTCTTAGGTCCTGTGGCGACTTCTGAAGAACCAGTCCCAAAAACCCTGCTTTTATGCAGCAAACCCCCATTCATACAGCCTAGCTGTCACTCAAACATGCTAAGTGGTGAGCGGGGTGGCTCACCACTTGGGCCAATCACACTAGAGTGCGACATGAGTTGGCAAGGCAACTCAGTCGAGGGTGCCTAAACCCCCTCCCACACCCCCTGTGGTACCCAGACAGAATGGCACCACTTTGGAGGGCTTCTGTGCAGAAGCCCGCCAAAAGTGGAACAAAGGCTCGACTCGGGTTCAGGGTTACTGAAGTGAACCTAGATGCCATTTTGGCGGCGAGTTCTGGCAAAAAATCCCAACCGGTGAATTTATATTAAATAAATAACCCGGCGGTATCTTTAACATTGCACCAAAAAGTGGTGCATTAAAAACAATGGGAAATCCCATTGGGAAATATTCTGGTGGAATATTTCCGTGGTATCCACTGCCACCGGCCAGAACTCGGCGAGGGGGGACGGGACAGTACCCCCTCGACAACAAACCCAGGGGCAATCTAATTGCTCCTACCAGTACTTCCACAGTAAGATGGTTTGTACTGGTTAAGTTCCTAAGTTAAGACTAGTAAAGTCAATGGTAACTTTACAGACCCAGGGAGACAGTAGTCAGTCCCAGGGTGTGGAGTCTATGTTTGGGGGTCTCTAGGACACCCCTGTGCTACTGCTCTGAGGGTGCTGTGTAACACACATTCAAAAACCAATGATGGCCTATGGGGAAAATTACCCCCTAGCCCATAAGCACATAGCAAGTCACAGAAACACTCTCAAGTCATGTCCAAGAGTGAGGGAAAAAGAGTCTCACTCTTGGCAGGAGAAAAAAAATAAACCCCAAAAATCCAGCAAAGCTGCTGGGGGACTCACTAGGTTAGGAAATTCAGCCTAAACAGAGAATTCTTCCTAACACTCGCCCCCCCCAGACTAAGGGACAGGAGGATTTAATCCACTCATGGATGAACCTCATACCTCTAGTCGATGACATACATCCTAGAGAGTCCATCAGCATTTTGATGGTGACACCCTGACCTGTGCTCAATGGTGAAATCAAACCCTTGGAGGCAGATTGACCATCTCAATAGTTTTGGATTTTCCCCTTTCATTTGCATTAACCATCTCAAGGGTTGGTGGTCAGTCTGAATGACAAAAGTAGAACCATACAAGTATGGCCTAAACTTCTTCAGTGCCCACATAATAGCAAATCATTCTCTTTCGATTGTTGCCCACCTTGTTTCAGGATCCTTCAGTTTTCTACTGATGAAGCAAATGGGGTGTTCCCTACCCTTCTCATCCAGTTGGCTAAGAACTGCACCTATACCTACATTGGAAGCATCAGTTTGTACAATGAAAGTTTGGTGGTAGTCAGGAGCTCTGAGTACTGGAGCTTGGCAGAGAGCTTTCTTCAGGTTTTCAAAGGCCTGATTGCATTCCTCATTCCATTTGACCTTCTTAGGGAATTTTGGAGAGGAGATCACATTCAGGGGAGAAGCTATGGTCCCATAGTTCTCAATGAAATTCCTGTAGTACCCAGTGAGGCCTAAGAAGGCTCTCACCTGGGTCTGAGTAGTAGGTGTTGTCCAATTTTGCACAGCTTCAATCTTGCTGAGCAAAGGCCTTATTTCTCCACCTCCTACCTCATGTCCAAGGTAGACCACTTTACTCTGACCAATTTGGCACTTGCTTGCCTTTATGGTCAGATTGGCCTGCTCAAGAGCCTGCAAAACATGTCCTAAGTGGGTCACATGTTCTTCCCAGGAGTGGCTGAAGACTGCAATGTCATCCAAGTATGCCATGCAGAAGTTCTCCATCCCAGCTAGAACTTGGTTCACCATCTTCTGGAATGTTGCAGGTGCATTTTTCAGTCCAAAAGGCATAACCTTGAATTGGTATAGGCCAACTGGGGTAGAAAATGCAGTTTTCTCCTTGGCATGGTCTGTCAGGGCTATTTGCCAGTAGCCTGACGTAAGGTCCAGTGTGCTGAGGTACTTGGCTGCACCAAGTTTATCCACCAACTCATCTGTCCTTGGCAAAGGGTGGGCATCAGTCTTGGTGACTGCATTAAGAGCTCTATAGTCCACACAGAATCTCAACTCTTTGGATCCTGCCTTTGGTACTAACACTACTGGGCTAGACCATGGACTAGTAGAGGGCTCTATTACCCCGAGATCAAGCATCTTCTTGACCTCCCCTTTGATGTGGGTTCTGACATGTTCTGACATTCTATATCCCCTGCTTTTGACTGGCAGGCAGTCACCAGTGAGTATCTCATGCTGTCCCCAAGGGGTCAAGCCTGGTGAAAGTGAGAACAGGGGGGCAAACTGATTTAACATAGCTTTGCACTCCTCCTGTTGCTCAGGGGTCAGATCTGAAGAGAGATTGACTCCTTCAACCTTTTCATCCAAAGGTAAGCCTCTCAGGAGGTCAGGTAGGGCTTCACTCTCCTCCTCCTCTTCTGATGAAGCTAGAAGCAATGCTCCTACTTCTGGTCTAGAGACATAGGCTTTGAGGCGGTTGGTGTGGAAGACTGGGAGCTTCCCTGGGTTTGCCCAGATCCACCAGATAGTTGACCTCTCCAAGTTTTCCCACAACCTTGAAGGGTCCCATCCATTTGTCTTGCAAGGCCCTCTGCCTTGTTGGAAGCATAACTAGAACTAGCTGGTCTTGAGTAAACTCAACCATGTTAGCCTTCTGATCATGCCAATGTTTGATCAGAGCTTGACCAGCTTTCAAGTTGTCACTTGCTTCTGCCATCATGTGTGACATTCTCCTTCGGAGACCTATCACATAGTCAGTCACTCTGACTGGCTTGGAGGAAGGAGCACTCTCCAACCCCTCCTTAATCAGGGACAAGGGGCCTCTGACGGGATGGCCATAGAGAAGTTCAAAGGGAGAATAACCCACTCCCTCCTGAGGGACTTCCCTATAAGCAAATAGAAGGCATGGCAGTAGAAGGTCCCACTTCTTCTTAAGGGGTTCTTCTAAGGCACCTATCATGCTCTTCATGGTTCTGTTAAATCTTTCTACCAACCCGTTTGTCTGAGGGTGGTAGGCGGTTGAGAACTTGTAGGTGACTCCGCAGGTTTTCCACATGGCCTTCATGTAGTTGGACATGGAATTTTCCCCCCTGTCAGAGATCACCTCCTTAGGAAACCCAACCCTGGTAAAGATACCAAGGAGGGCCTTAGCCACAGCCTGAGCTGTAACAGTCCTCATAGGAATTGCCTCAGGGTACCTAGTAGCATGGTCTACTACAACAAGGATAAACCTGTTGCCTGAGGAGGTTGGGGGATCAAGGGGATCAACAATGTCAATCCCTACCCTCTCAAATGGGACTCCCACAACTGGGAGAGGCACTAAAGGTGCCAAATTCTTGGAACCAACCTTACCAGACGTCTGGCAGGTATGGCAGCTCCTGCAATACCTATCTACTTCAGCCCCCATCTTTGGCCAATAAAAGTAGAGGGAGAGCCTTTCCTTGGTCTTCTTGAAACTCAAGTGACCAGCCAAAGGAATCTCGTGGGCTAGTTGCAAGAACTGTTGTCTGTTCTCTTGGGGCACTACCAGGCGTTGGTAGGCTCCAGGTTCAGATTCAGTTGGTTCACTGTAGAAGAGGCCATCTTCCCAGTGTAACCTATACTTCCCAGGCTCTTGCCCATCAGCCTGAGAAGCTGCCTGTTGGCGAAGACCCTCCAGAGTTGGACATTCTCTTTGTCCCTTACGGAAAGCTGTCCTGCTGGGTCCACCTTCTGCCAGTAAAGACTGCAGCTCAGGATGGTCAGCCGGGTCCAGGTCTCCAATAAGTTCTGGGCCTCCTACTAGCTCTTCTTCAGAGTCTAGTTCAACCAAACAGGGTTGTACCTCCCTCTCAGCCTCAGCTGGAGGTGGAGTTACAGGTGTAACTTTGGACAACCTCGGGGAAGTCCTTGTTGGAAGCACTGGAGTGCTTGCTGTAGGCTTTTTCCTAGGAGTCTTGGGTGGCCCCTTTGCTCCTGATCTGGTAGTTACTGCAGTAAGTTGTTCCAGTGGGAGAGGAGTGATTTCTGTCATCATCTCCTGAGATAAACCTCGTAGGGTTTTCTCTCTTGCAGATTTGGTGAGCTCCTGTAACCTTTTACTAGGAGGTCTGGGGGTATGTGACACAACTCCCAGAGCTTTCAGGTCATTTCCTAGCAGAACTCTTCCTGGCACTTCACATTGTATACTGACAGGTATCTTCACAGCCATATCATTACACTGGATGAGAACTGGTAACTGGGGACACATCTGCACAGGCCCTCCAGCTAACTTAGTGAGGCATTTGGGTGCCTTAGCAACATCCTCTGCCTTGAAAAATGATTCATCCACCACAGTTATGCTGGCCCCAGTGTCCCTGATGGCAGGAGTCTCCTGACCATTCACGTGGACACTGTCCTTATAATACTCTTTAGTATTATCTGGGATAGAATTATACACATCTAAATTGTGTTGTTCCCACAACCTCAGAGAGACTAAAGAAACAATGGCTGAGACTCCAGTGGGTTCATCAGCCAGTAGTAGAAAGTTTCCACTTGCCATTTGTACTTCCTCCTCTGGAGCGAAGGCTAAGGAGACAAGTTGGACCCCTGAATGTTTACCCTTACATCTGGGATCTCCTTTCACATGGTCAGTAGCCTTACAAACATAACAGGCCCCAAAGGTCCTTTGGAATGGAGGCTTGTTCTGACCACCTCCTGGTTTAGCACCAGAAGGTATACTACTCTGCTGTGGTTTCCCAGGTGGCTTACCCTTATGGTTTTGTTTGGGGCTCTCTTTGGAATTAGGATTAGAATTCTCTTTGGAGTCTTTCTTAGGCTGTCTTCCCTCATCCTTCTTCTGAGTTACCCCAGAATCCTTGTGAGTAGCCCTGTTGGCAACCCACAAGTCAGCAGCCTTAGCTAGTTTCCTAGGATCTAATTCCTGTGAATCAGCCAAGTGCTGTCTGAGCTCAGGAGAGCAGGCATCATAAATTGACTCCATCATTACCAGATTTCTCATTCCTTCATAAGTGTTCACCCTGTAACCCTTAATCCATCCCTCTAAGTTTTTCAACCCTTCACACACCCAGGTAGCCCAAGGGGTACCATCATGCTTTTTGAGGCTCCTAAACCTCTTAAGATACTGGGAAGGGGTCTTCCCAAACCTAGCTATCAAAGCTAGTTTCACACATTCATACTCTTTCCTATCCTCCTCCCCCAACTCCATTACCACATCAGTTGCAACAGGGGGAAGCCTAGAGAACAACCAGGTGAGTAACTCATTACCTGTGATGTTCTGGAGCCCATGATTATACTCAAACATAGACAACCAATCCAACACATCCAACTTAGGCTCATACATACTAATCAATTCCTTAGGCATCCGGGGTCTTTTAGGACTGGAACTTCTAGAGGAGCCAGAGAGAGAAGCATTCTCAACAGACAATTTCTTCATTTCTAGCTCATACTTGAGCTCCATTTCCCTTAGCCTTAGTTCTTTGTCAGTTTGAGCATTAAGTTTCTTGTACTCTAATTCAAGTTTCATTTTCTCTAGTTCAAAGTATTGAGGGCTAAATGTGGGACCTGGCAAAGGTCCAGTAGGTACAGCTGGTAGAGCAGACAGAGGCCTAGAGGGACTATCTACAACAGTTTCATCCTCCTCTTCTGGTTCTGACCCAAGATCATCAATACTTTGTGCCATATCAAGATCATTGCTGCTTTCTACATTTGCTGGAGTGATAGGTTCCTCTGGACCATCCTCCAGACTTTGGTTTTCTAACAACCTTTCTATTAGCTCTATTTTCTTTCCTTTAGTCATGAGATTCTTATGCTTACAGAGAAGTCTTAGACAATCAGCAGTTTTTGTAGCAAGGGACTCTTGACTATAACTTTCCATAGTAGACAGGTTAAAAATGACTTTTTCTTTCTTGTGCTTAAGCTTTGTGGTTAGTTACACTAAGGTATCTCAAAAGTACTCTAAAGTGTATACTCAATACCGATCCCACCGCTGTACACCAGTGTTAGGCAGAAACCTGTGCAGTTCCCTCTGGGACCACTGCAAAAGATTTAAGTCTACAGGTGTTGGCAGTAAACCCACTTGGTAGCAGTCTGTACCACACAGATTCACTGTGGTAGCTGTGGCTGAGCAGTCAGACCTCCCTCAAGAAGAGTTAGGCAGTATACAGAGAATACATAATAGGTACAGAGGCACAGTAGCACAAGCAAACACTGACCAGAGCTAGGTGTAAAAGTATAAACTTATTTATTAAAGGTACACTCATAAATTACACTAGTACAATAGAAAAGATAAGAAAGTCAAACACAGTTACTATTACTCATATGTACATCCCTAATCATTTGTTGGACAATTCTAAGTTAACCCCACTTATTTCCAAACAGAGGTGAGCGCTTAACGTTAGATGACACTCCAACAAGTATTACCAAAAGGGAGGGAAAAGGCAGAAATAAAGAGAGCAGTAAGGTAAAACACTTTTCACATAAGGTTAGCAAAGACAGTTAATGGTGGAACAAGGAGAATTAGTTCGGGGCCCGCTTTAGAGGGAGCCAAGCGAAAATGTGCCCAAGATCACACAATGTCACAAGTCTTTGCAGGTGAGAGAAAAAGGTTTTACTACGGTTCTGAAAAGTTTAGTTAGGGTGTCCCAGGCCTACCCAGGTTCGAGAGCCGAGGGCTAAATCTACCCCGTACAATCGGTGGCAAGGGAGGCCGGGCGGAACACAGTACCTTTAAAAGTGGAAAGGATCCTCCAGCGGTGGTAGTTGTTCCTGGTAGTGGGTGTAAGTCGCGGCGTCGTCCAGGGGAAGAAGTGATCCCGTCGTGGAGGAAAGCTGCAGATCGTTGCACTACCAGGGAAGAGACCAGCCGTGGAGTTTTCCGGTCACAAAGGATTTTTACCCCTCTTTCGCGGTTGAGGTAAAAAGTGGTATCCCGGTTGCCAGGGTGCTTGGCACAGGCAAGGCGGCCACGAGATGCTTCGGGACGGCGAAAAGAAGGCAGCAACATCCAGAATTGCAACACTCGAGAAGCAGGTGAGGACAATGGTAAATCACTGAGAGGGGGATCCAAACACCATATGACCAGAGTGCGGGTCCCCTTCTACCCCAAAGCCAAGACTGGATGCAGTACTGCCACCAACAAAAAATGCGCACCCCAGCCCTCAGTCTGTCTGCTTCCAAGTCCCTGGGCCATAGACAGCAGACTGTCAATTCCATTGCTCCAACCCACCCCACCACAGCACAGCACAGCACAGCACAACAAAACAAAGGCTCTTCTCATGTCTAACCTGTCAACTGTGTCTACAGCTAAACGCACAAGTAGATGTGTTTCAGTGCCTTTATTTGAGTTCAAGGGGGAAGATAGGAGGAAGGAGGTGGATGAAAATTCAACACAAAAGGAAAGTTCTGAGCAATAGTAGGAGGGAGCATTAGTGGAAGGCAGGAGGGATAAGGAAAGTTTGTTGAAGGGCTTACTGTAAAAGGACCTATTGTCAAGTCCAGTCCCTATTATTACTCTAAATATCCTGGGTGTTTGTCCAGGTTGTGGGTTTATCAAGTCACTTAAAAAAACAAAAAAAAAAGAATGTTTTGTGTCCCAGCAGACTTTTGTCTTTCCCTTGGCCTGGACCTGGTCCTCTATAGGATGCAGTGTCATTGAGACTGC
Source organism: Ambystoma mexicanum (assembly GCF_040938575.1). Classification (NCBI taxonomy): domain Eukaryota; kingdom Metazoa; phylum Chordata; class Amphibia; order Caudata; family Ambystomatidae; genus Ambystoma; species Ambystoma mexicanum. Next base: position 944,871,592 of record NC_090923.1, read on the forward strand.
AACCCGTTTTGTACCCCTCTGTGTTAGGCCCAGGGGCACCGTTTCACCCACTACAGTTTATTTATTTATGTGTTTGTATAGCGCTGCAGCCTGCAGGATTCGGAGCGCATTCCATGTAGAAAGAGACGTAGTGACAGGACAACATATAAGTGTGGTGTGAGTAAGTCAAGAGTGGGTTTCATAGGTGATTTATTTGAAGAGCAGGGTCTTCAGTTTTTTTTTTTAAACAAGGGAGGTGTGTTTCTGATCTTAAGGTCACTGGTAGTTTGTTCCATTTGGCTATTGCTTTGGCCGAGAATGCCCTACCTAGACCCTTTGCCCTTTTAGATGACACAGCGTGAATTAGGTCTTTGTTTGTTGATCTGAGGTTACGGCTTGGTTCATACCACTTGAATTGTTTCTTTAGGTATGTCGGGGAATTGCCAAATAGACAGCGAGGAACCAGTATCAAGGATTTGAATGTAATGCGTTCATCTATGGCTAGCCAATGTCGATCTCTCCTTTCTCCTGTGATATGTTCTTTGTTTTGCCGGATATAGTTCTTATGGCGTTGTTCTGAATCACCTGCCACTGTTTTAGGCATATATTACTAGCAACCAATAGTAGGGTGTTTCCGTAATCTAGCCGTGAAAGAATAGTGGCCCTAGCAATTGTTGTGCTGTTCTGTTTATTTAGCAGGGCTCTAATTTTCCTCAGGAGTTTCTGATGGTACTAGCAATTGCTTTTGAGATAAGCTACTTGGGATTCAGCTCCTAGTGATACCTGCAAGTAGGTGCCTAGCGTCTTGACTTTTTCTAATACCGTGATCGGTGTCTCTTTTGATGTCAAATGTGTAGTAGGCTGGGCTCCGTTTTTTCCTGGCGCAGGATGAGCCAAAAATCATTGGCTCTGTTTTAGTGCTATGGAGGCACATCCAGTTAGCTTTCATCCAGGATTCAATGGTATTGTATATGGATGTTAATTTGTCACTGTCTTGGTTATAGTCTTCGCTGAGTTTGAATACCAGTTGGGTATCGTCGGAAAAGTAAGTAAAAAATATGCCGAGATGAGTCAGCAAGGTGCATAAGCAGCGCAAGTATAAGTTAAATAACAACGGGGAGAAACTGGCTCTCTGTGGAACGCCACAGTCAACTGGTTTAGATAGTGAGGCATGATTCCGCCAGATTATTTTGGAGTGTCTATCTTCAAGGAAGGAGGACACCCAGTCAATGGCTTCTTGGGAGCAGTTTCCCGCTAAGTCTAGGGCCTATCGGAGCTTTCTGTGATCCAGCAAATTGAAAGCTGCCGAGAGGTCCAAGAGAATCGGTAAACCTGCTTTGCCCTGGTCAAGGATGCCCAGCATCTCTGTATGCAGATCAAGCAATGCGGACTATGTGCTATGGGCTTTTCTAAATCCTGACTGTTGTGGATGGAGAAGGTTTTTGTTATCCACGTACTCTTGGTGCTGTTCTGTAGTGATCTTATCTAGTATTTTCAATAGAAAGTTACCGTTGGTAATGGGTCTGAGATTTGAAGGGTCTTGTTGACTTAATTCTGACTTTTTGGGCAGGGGTGTGACCATGACTGTTTTTATAGCTGTAGGTACAATATGCTCTCTAAAGGAAGCATTTACCATTCTTCTAAGGAAGGAAGTAAATGTTTCTGGGTTGTCTAGTATCAATTTAGGTGGTATTACGTTTTCTGTGCAAGATGAACAATTTATATTCAAGAGTGTTTTCCTCGTGTTGTCCATTGTGATTGGTGTGAACTGGAATTTAGGGCTTTGAGGTTTTTGGATTTCTTCTTTAGTGTAGGTAGGTTGAGAGAGGCTAGTGGTCTTGCATTTTGTTATAGTTTCTCTAGCTTTGAGAATTTTGTTTTGAAAAGCCGTTTAGACCCTTTGACAGTCTTTGTCTGTGGGTTGGAATAGTGGGGAGAGGGCTTTTGGTTTCTCTATGGCTTTCAATATTTGGAAAAGTTTCCCTGTAGAATTAGTAGCAATGGCAATCTGTTCATTGTAGTGTTTTTATTTTTTAAGTTCTGTGAGTTTGATCTTCTATTTGGTGTCTGCATTCTTCCAATTTGTTTTATTTGCTTCGATAGGATATTTTAACAATTTTCTTTCAAGTTTTCTTTTTTCTTGTTTAAGTGCAGTGGATTCAGCATTAAACCATTTTTGGTGATTTACATTTGGCCTAACTTGTTTGTTTTTTACAGGAGCATGAAGGTCTAGCAGTTCCTGAAAATGGTTATTGTATGTTTGTATAATTTTGTCGCATGTGTCATTGTCTGATGTAGTATTCCTGATGTGAATTATACCTTTGGAAAGTATGGATGTCGTAATTTTATTTAGGTTCCTCCCTTGAACCTTGTTTGGAACCTTGTTCTGTTTGGTCATTTTTTGTTTAAGTGTTAGTCTGGCTTCGATTTTACAATGGTCCGACTATATACATGGATAAGTTGTTGGAGCTGTCATATCAACATTGTTTCTAATTATCCAATCAAGATGATTTCCTGAAATAGAGGTGGGATCATTATTATTTTTATTTTTTATTTATTTGTAAGGTGCACCAGGCCCAAGGGCATCCAGGCGCATCATTTTAGTTGCAGCAGAAAATCGAGTCCATAAAACAGAATACATCATTAAACAGAATACATCAGAGTGGGGGATACAGGCAATGAGCAAAGGGTATGTTAGAATAATTTACAGTTACTATACATATTAACAAACAGAACGGGAACTAGCAGGTTAGTGGCAATGCAGTAGGTCGGAGAGGACAAAGTACGCTAATAATCAAAGCTGGTCTTGGGCGGACAGCCAGGCTTTGGCTTTGCTCTTGAAGGCCAGGAAGGACGGTTCTGCTCTGGGAGGGTTGGGTAAGGAGTGCCATAGTTTTGACTGGGAAGCTGATCCCGCCTGATCTCGAGGTTGAAGCGGGGGATGGAGAGGCAGTTGGATTGAGCACTTCTGAGAGGTCTAGTAGAGGTGTCTAGAGAGAATCTACTAGTCGGGTAACTATGTGCTTGGTTCGTGATGCTTTTGTGTGTCAGTGAGAGTGCTTTAAGTGAGATTGTTTGGGAGACTGATAACCAGCAGAGGCTCCTTCTGTAGTCTGAGATGTGGAGGTTCCTGGGGATGTTTAATGCCACTCTGAAGGCATTATTTTGTATAATCTGTAATTTGTTGATATTGCGTAGGTTAGTGCCGAGATAGAGGGCATTGCAATAGTCAATCTTGGACATGACCAGAGTCCTGGCTAATGCAGTGCAATTGGCTGGTGATGAGAGTGGGCGACAAGCCGTAATGAGCTTGCATGTATAAGATGCAGCAGAGGAGACCGCGTTAGTTTGTCTGGTGAGTGAAAGAGTGGAATCTATATAGATGCCAAGCGTTTTTGTATCATTGGCCACCATGATAGTATTGCCATCAATTGTAAAAGGTTTGAAGGACATTATTTGAGTAAGAACAGTTTTGTAGGACCTCCTCTAGGTTGATAGCTTCTGAATCTTTGGTATTGCCTCACCATCTGTTAATGTCGCCAAGGAGTATCGTTCCTATATTTGGTGCTTTGAGGTTGTTTAGTATTAACATGAGTTCATCATTAAAGTCGGAGACCAACGAAGGCGGCCTATAAATGACTACAATGTTTAAACAATTGTTATGGTTGGGAGTCAGTTTAAGGAGCAGAATTTCGCAGCCAGTACACTGTAGTGGTGAGGGGAATAGATTGAGGTTTTGTTTGGCGATTATCCTTCTCCTGTTTCTCTATTTTTTAAAGAAAATAGTGTATTCTGGTGGTACTGCGATATCAATGGTGTGTCCCATTGGTTCCCGCAACCATGTCTCAGTAAGGCAAAGGATGTCAAGTTTGTGTTTTTCCTGAGCATGTTTGTTTAAGGATCTTGTGTTAAGTAATACTATTTTTAGTTGCGACAAGCCAGTGGCTTTGGTCGCTGAGTTGCAGCTTTTTTTACTTAAGGTTTCTGTGTATGTGTGCTTTGTGTCAGTGGGCCTCGTTACACGGTAGGCGGTAACCATAGCGCTATTAGCGCCATTGTTGCCGCCGGTACCGTACCGAGTCCGCCATAGTGAATGGCGGAATTACAGCCACATTCCAAGGTGTGTGGGGGCGGTAATTCCCCATTCACCATGGCACTTCCCCATTCCCATTTGAGCCCCCATAGGGCTCAATGGGAATGGGGAAGGCGGCAATTACGGTACCGCAAATTGCAGTACCGTAATTGCCTCCAAGGTCCCTTTGCGGGCTCGTTCCCGTTACTTAACGGCTGGTAAAACCAGCCGTTGAGGGCGGGTCCCGCAAAGGGACCTCGTAGTAAGGCGGTAAGGGTTTACTGGTACCCTTACCGGTAACGGTAAACCCTTACCGCATTCTGTGTAATGAGGCCCAGTATTTTTTAACTGAGCAGTTAGGTTTGATGGGGTCAGGTCTTCTATAGGTGTTGGGGTGTCTCCTGGAGTAATAGGGCTGAAAGCCTCGTTTCTGGTGTTCAGATAAGCTTTAACTCATTTTTGATTATTTATAATTGTTGTCTGGGCCAGCAAATTTCCCATTTTAGGAAAACCCATACCTGTAGATTTGTTTCTGGGGTTGTAGAAAGCAGTACTTCTGGGTAGGACTTTCTACCCTGAACCCCTGCTTGGGCACCCAGATGTTGTAAGATATTTTTAGTTCTGCTGGAAACCTGCTGCTGCCACCAAGACCTGTGTTGAAGACCCCCCAGTTGACTTCTTCCTGACTGTTATACGTGAGGCCTGGCAACAGTCACCCCTTTCATCTAAAGTTCATAACTGGGTTCTAATCTACCAGGTTTTCTTTAACCTGGCTTGGCCTGTGGTGTAGTTTTCATTCACAACGCCATCTCCTGTTCAGCCTCCCTTTCGCTAGTTGGTCTTTTTGGCTTGGCCAACGCAGGTTCTGACTCTGTCACTCCCTGTCCTTTTCCTCGCCGTAACACCACCAGCTCTCTAGAATGCCATCCAAATGCCAACATGGGTACGAATCTTGTGCTGCTTGTTACAAGTGCTGATAAAGTAAATGCATAAATGAATGAGTGTTCTGGTTGGTGGATCCGCTTCTTCATCGATGCCCACATGTGTTATGATTTCACCTAATGGATCTATATTGTTTAATCTCAGGTTTTATTACCAAAAGGTGTCATGGACTCATTGCACTGTATTCCGAATGCTCGTATATTTAATCTCGAGTTTTGTTAATATTTAAGGGAGAGGTACCATCCTGGGCCTTGCCACTGCAGTACACAATGGAACAGGTGGGGGTGTTATGGTGTCCCCCATATCCTGTATTCTGACTTTCCCACTTGAAAAAGTATTGTGTTCAGCAGATAAATGAAATTGGGACCTTCTTAATTGCCATCGTCCTATGGGTCAGAACTGGCTTTACATTTCTGCTAGGTCGGCTTCCCACACCACAGCTGAGGGGTTCCCATCCCCAATTGTCAAGGCCAGGGTACCTGCTTTGTCACGGAAGTGAGATTGTTGTATTTGAAAACAATATGTTCTGCTCCATAGTATTCTGTAAAAGCCACATGGAATATGTAATCCATTGACATTCTGGGTAGGGTTTGTGCATCCTTATTTTTATATCTTTATCAGCAAGGTGCGCAAAGGAATTTATGCAAAACACTCTGACCCTGAATCTACACAATGGTGGCAGATAATCAGTCTGATATACCTATAGAACCCAGAGATACACTTGTTGTTGGAGAGTGGACTCCTTATTTTTTTGTTTTTTTTGTTTTTTTTTTGCTGTGGTCAAAAGAACACTCTAAAGAGTGCTCTTCCTTGAATATTACCCACCCCAGAAGACTGAGGCTACAGACGCACTTAGGGAAAAGTATAGGGACAGTACAGAAGATGGACCCAAATCAAAGGAGCTGGAGGACGCCAGGAACAAGGTACTAATTAGTTATTTGGAAAAAAATCCGGTTTAAGAAGGTAATAGTAGCGGCCAGCTGCTAGAAGAAGATTTAAAGTCTTCAGACTGACTGTCATGAACTGGCCCAGGAACACGCGTCATGAAAAGATAACAAGCAGGGCACAAGAATTCAATCACTAGTAACTAGTTCGGAAGACGAGTCCTGCTTGTGTTGATTGTGCCTTTCCTGGAAGTGGAACTAACAGTGCTGCTTCAGTTATCAAGAAGCACCACCCTCCATCAGGCTATCCACATAGGACTCCACAACCGGCTGGAAACCCAGGCATGTATCAGATAATGATCTGAGAACAGTGTTTAGGTAATGTGGTCTGGGGCCATCAGGAGTGCAGGCACCCGGCAACAGAGGTTTGCAGCTGGCACCTCCTGTGCCCAGTGACAGGTACACGACTGACACTGCTGTGCCTGGTAGCAAAGGCCCAGGGCTTTGCTTGCTCTGCTGCAGAAACCTGAGGCTAGAACCATACAGGCTCTGCAGCAGACCAGCAAAGCACAATCTTATTGGAGAGGGCCAAGACTGGCAATGTGCGGGTCGAACAAGGTCTTTATGATCAACCAGATGTTCATGTGGCTTAATGTCAACGGCTTCACATCAAGGCTTGAGCAGATGGACCTCCCAAAACCCTAGCTTATACTCCATAATTCAGTCCCACAGAGATAAAACGCAGTCTTGTTGCAGTGCACAAATCCTAATCGATTTACCTCAAGTCCTGTGGTATCCTAGTGGCAGTGTTGGATACGAATAACTGGCAGCTGCCGGGCCCGCAAATTCCCCTAAATAAAAGTAACAGAGCAGATTGTGTGAAGCTTTTACTGCACAGTCTTTCTAGGACAAAGTTAAGCATCATCCTGCTGCAACAGAGGATTTGCAGCACAATTCTAGTAGAGCATCAACAAGATCCTAGATGGAACACCTCAAACATTGATCTGAGGATGGCCATTCCTATATTTGGTCTATAGCTTAGAAGTACTTTTGTCAGGCTTATAGCGTTAGTGCTTTGTACATTCTTTTGATACACTGACTGCGTGTACTATGACTCTGCTTTTAGTGGTAACAGGTTATGTTCCCGCTTAGATCTGCACACTATTTTTATCCTTACAAGTATCTGTGGGCTTAGTGTCTCTTGTGAATGCACATTGAATTGGTGTATCTGAACCAAGCACTTCTTAATTGCCATAAGGCCTAGTTTCTGTTGGCACAGCAGAAACTACAAAACTGTCACCTGTGGTATTTTCTTTCAGGTTAGTCAATAAATGATATCATCAGATAAGGTAAACAGTGCCACTCTCCAAACCAGTTTCCCTGTCGCAATTAATATTCATCTAACATTACAAAACATCTGCTCTATTGATTAGTAGCCCTGCCACTTTTACCTGAGAACCACCCATTTGCTTCATTTCATCTGCATAACTGCAGTCTGTCAAAATCCGTCCTCTTGAGAAAAAACCAGTGAACTAAGAGAGCAGATATAGAGAAGAAAGAGAACACAAAGTGCATTCTGAAAGCTCATTAGTTACCCCCTACTTCTACGTGCCTCCATTTAATGCCTCCCTCATGATGCCATAAAAACTGCACAATCATTTCAAGGCTAGCTTAGTATTATCATTTGAAAGAATATCTATGCAGTTATTGGACTTTAACAGAGGTACAGAAATTCAATATCCAAGGAAAATGATGCTGCCTCTAAAAAGGAACTTTAACAAGGCCTGGTCTTGCAAGCAGAATACTGCTTAGTGATCTGAAGCAAGTTATCATACTTGTAATAGCACATTTTTCGCTAATTTGCCTTTCTATGATTCAAAAAAAGTACATTTGTCAAAAGTTAATTTTGTAAGGTCCTCCTCCCAAATCATGGGGACACGTAGAAGTGACTGTTATAAATGGTTGAAATTGTAAGGAGAAACTTGTTGCAATCTTGTAGGGATTATACAGTGTGGCTCCTGTGTTAATACCAGCCTTGTATGGCTAGCTTCTGTAGATTTGTATGTCCATACCAGCCTTGTATGCCATTTGCATAGTGCTTGTTTATAACCCCTGTAGGCTACCTCCTTTGTCTTTGTAGAAGACATGTAACAACTACAGTTGGTGGTTTCCTGCTAGGAGGTGATCTACAACCTCCTACACCCTCTGCAGATTGCCTCCCTTATGATACCCATTTGTATAGGCCTCCTGTTAGTTTCCAGCCTTGTCTGTATTCTGGGTTAGTTCCAGACATTGCAGATCGCTTGCATGTTTGTACAATCCACATATTCAACTCCAGGGGCAGCCTAATGTGCTATGGTATTGTTTATTTATAAAGCGCCTACACACAGGCAAGTGTTCCAAAGCGCTCAAGGAGGGTGGGAACACTGGCAAAATAACAATTCGCTCAGAGCCCTTGAATTTCTGAAGGGATAACCGTCTGCACAGGCAGATTAAGTGGATATGGTACATTTAACAGTTAAGATGCAACAAATAGGCCTGACGGCGATTCTGCGTTTTTTTTCATTAATGGGGTAAGACAAGGAAGGACAGAAAGATCTACAGGCAGAGCTGTAGTATAAGTGCAAGCAGGATGAGAGAGGGGCAGGGGACCAAGTGCACCCAGTCAGTAGAGACTGGGGAAGGGCCCTGAGGCCAGTGCAGAAGGACTGGCAGGGGTTCCTGGGTCCTGTGATACTCTGGGGTACACCGGGCGGCCATTCAGTAAGCTGTATGGAAGGAGGGAGAAAGGCAAGAGCAGAGATCTAGGTTAGCAGGATGAGAGGGAAGGAAGAGGAGAAATGGAAGGTCTTGAGGAGTTTTTGGAACTTAAGAATATCGGGCTCAAGACGGAGGGTGGCAGGGAGGCTGTTCCAGAGGGAGGCGCCTGCTGAGGAAATGTGTTTTTTATAGCAAATGTGGCGCCTGCAGAGGAAATGTTTGTAGCAGTCTGCACATGCCTCATTAAAGCTATCTTCTTTTGTGTTTGTACCCAAATGTGCAATGATCCTCTATGTGGTTATACACGGATGCTTTTCTGCATCGTGTTTGTATGTCCAACAGTAACTCTTTTCTGTGTATTTATATTTAGCCTCCTCATTTCATGTTTGTAACTATTCCTGTTGTTTATGTTGGCATGTGCAAATTCTTGTTGAACTCCTGGGTGCTTGAATCAACTTATTCTGATTCCTATTTATTTGTAAACGGCCATGCCAATCTCCTACTTTTTGTGTCCAACCTGGTGTGATTCCAATGGTAGTAAAGCACCTCATGTGTCCCTTGCAGTATTCTCTTCTGCTTGTACCAGACTCGATGCGCCCCTGCCGGCTAACTCCTATGCTGTGTGTGGGCCCACCATGGTTGTCGCCTAAGTGGTTGTATCCTGTTTTTTGTACACAGCCTTGTGTTTTTTACTGTGTTCAAGCTGTCCACGCGGCTTCTAATCTCTAGTTTGCCTGTCCTTGTACAGGCCTTAGTGTGTTTTTGCAGGCAGGCATTGGTAATTGTGATGCAGGATGGATCAATTCTCAATTCTCTAGTTGATAACAGATACGCAGAGCAATCAATTGCATCCTCCTATGTGCTAACTGTGGTAATGATTATCAAAGTCTCTCTGACCATTATCTTTTGTTTTTCCAGAAAAGCGTCTGCGCAAGATGGCTCTTCTGCAATTCCTACCCACTGAACCGCAGTACTTTCGCCGGGATAGAGTTTCTGGGCCTGTGGATGACGACCATGTTCCTTTCTTGCTCAAAGGTAATGGATTGTTTCATAATGCTGTGGGGGACGAAGGGTTGGAAGGAGAAAATACTGTGATCTACTCTGGGTGCAGAGTGGTTCCTTGTAACCCTCTGCTCATGGTGGAGTCTGAAAATGGATTGTTTGCAGTGCGTACAGTTATAATGCAAAGAGGCTCAGGAAGATTGCTCTATGCATTCCTGGAATATTAAGGCAAATGATACCGTTTAATTAACATTTCCAAGTATTTGTTACAGTGATTTCTTTTACAAAGCATTTGAAGGGGAGCTCAAGAAATAAACAATACTTATATATACTTATTAGCACAACACGCATTGCTCTGGATTATTAGATACATGCATGTGCTCACCACAATGCTTTCTTTGTATGAACACAAATTGCACAGTAACGTTTTTTCCTGAGGAAAAATAGTGCCCATCTGATACATTGTACCCAAGTGGAAAGGAATTATTCCAAGAGCTTTCCCTGCAACTGCAGTGTAAGGGCCAACTGGAGCATTGCTATAATCAAGATGAAGTTCTTGGCTCTCCTTTGGACCATCCATTTACAGAAGTGTTTGTGCAGTAAAGACCAAGCTATTTGGAGGGAATGGGGTGGGCAAGAATGAAGGGAGATGAACTAATACTTTGAAGCAAGGAATGCTCACTCAAAAGATAGTTAACACTTTATGTATCTTTACAGGTAAGTAAAGTAAAACCTCAAATGTATAGGTGCAAGCGTATTCTGACATTTAACCACCAGGTCCAGTGTCAACCATCGGATCACATGTAATTTAGGTTGTGTCTGAGTTTGGAGCATTTTCGTCCGAATGTGTGCTCCAGTACAAAACACCCATAGGATAAAGCGGGGGACAGAGCAGTTTGAGTGATGGACCGGGATATTGTCCTGATACTGTGCGATAAAAGTTGGGTTGCAGGACTGTCATTTGGAAAATGCTCACATTTTTGGTTACACTGCCAATGCTCAGGTACCCAGTGCTTCCGAAGGACTGTCAAAAGCTCTGGTGCCACATGGCCACAGATCTTAGGTTATTTCGAGCCAGTGCTAGCAGATTCCACCTCCTGAAGAATGTCCAAGCTTCCAGGGGCATGGTTCCCTGTGACCTAGATTTGCAAAGCTGTATTATGATGTAGGCTCATCCCAGAAGCACAAGGAGAACCCAGGCCTCAGTCACAGGGCTACACAAATTCAAACCATTTACTAGCCACCCAAACGGTTGGAGGGAGGGGCCACCACATTACAATATCTCGAGCTTTTTCCTGGGCTCTCTCCAGGTTATGTTCGGTTGTGTTTAGCAGTATTTGTAAAGTAATAAAGATGAGTGGGGCAAAAGCGCTAGAACCAGCTGTGCACGTCCGGAAGTTTGGGGGTGGGGGAGGGTGTATATATGCAAGTGAGATGCACGGTCTGCTGCGGGCGGTGGTGCAAACTACACTATGCCCCAATTGTCAGTATTTGTAAAGTGCAATGTTCACCATATCCATGACTTCTTGGTGCTGCAGGCAGCCAGAGAGATAAGAGGCTGTTTTGGTGGGCGTCTCTCAGGGAAGATTTCACCAGGTGATGGCAGTTGTGGCTGCGCTATATCCCCAACATCCCAGCTCGGAAAATGTGATTGTTTGGCTCAGGGATGACCAGTCTTTGAGGACGTCTGACACCTGGGTGCCATGTCCTGTTAATCCTGTTGCTCCTTGTTGGGTCTGGAGGCCCGCTCCCTATTTGGGAGAAAGAGGAAACCGTTTAAAAGATCAAGCGGGTCGCCCTTGCAGCGAAGTCCACTGCGGTTAAGGGTGCTGCACAACTGTTGTGCTGAGGCGTGAGGCATAAGACGGATTAGGGGCTGCAAACCATTTCCGACGTCTGGGAGCCCCTACAGGATAATTGTACTTTATTATCCGCCGCTATTGAAGATAATCGGCAGTCGGTGAGTTAATTTGCCTCTGTTAAATGTAGGTCTTGAAATATTGACAGAAGACCTCTCGAACTGTGACACCAAATCCCCGACCCCTTGCTGTGACTTTTCGTTGGCCGCCAATTTCCATCTAATTGAAATCTGTCTTTCCTTGATTTATTAATTTTGCCATCACGCCTGAATGCTTTAGCTGGACGCTTCAGTTTATTTGGGACTGAAAGTGGACTTGGGATGGTCTTGTATATCGGACCTGATTAATTTCCTACTGACCTAAGCATCATGAATAAGACTATATAGCCTCATTGCAATTACGTATTTCTCTGTGCTGACTGTACCGATTACGCAGGCTACTCTGAGTGCAGGATAGAGGGTGCGGGGGGTATGGAGGAGGACTCTGGATGGCCCTGAATTTGGTCGAAAGTTCTCCTCCATCCTGACATTTTTACAGCTTGCACATATTTACGCTTCTCCCAGAGGGAAGTTTGATTTTCCTTTTTTTTTTTTTTCTTTCTTCTCGTTTCTATATTGTTGATCACTTGCTTTGGACATTGCTTTTGCTAGAAGTACTGTATACCTTTATATGCAAATGCTTGATAGTATTTGTTATGTATATTGTTAGTATTGCTTTTATGCGGTCACACCTATTAAGTAAAGTGCACATTCTTGCAAAGTGGGTTGTTGTATGTTGTAGAATGCCACAGAAGGAAGAATATATGTGCCTAGGTGGTTCTGTGTAAACAGTGAATACTGCATCTACTAAGTGCCTCGAGCTTTTGGTAAGTCACTGGCTTCCATAAACATGTCTAAGAGGAAGGCCACTACTTCCATTTCTCCGTAAACCAGGCAAAAGAAAATACCCAGAATGTTCAATCCAATTTGGGAAGTTAATAACCTTATTTTTGAGATTAAGGGCTACTGAATGATTTTGAGGGCCCTAATGGTAAAATATGTCCTGTTGCCAAGAAGGGTATTTCAATGGAAGGGGCAGGTTTCAATTTTGGGCCCGTAATGGTAATTGTGATCATTCATTGACATCATTTGATGAACCTATACTACCAAAGATAATTACTTGCAATATGCAAGCATGTAAGTAAAGACCTGTCCCGAGGATCCTTTTGAAGCCCACATTCAAGTGCATCTCTTGGTATGATCCTGACCTTGCCACCCTTAAGCGCAAGTGTAGGGTGGCAGAGAGGAAGTGAGGGCATCAAGCACATCTCCTGACAAACTGGGCTGCCGCCTTCTCCAAAGGCAATGCAGACTCTCTGTCCTCTCTAAGAAGAGAGCCTACATCCAAACCCACTTCTCTGCGGCCTCTAACAACTCGGCCAAACTTTTCAAAATTTGCAAGGAGCTGGCCAATCCTGCGGCAGTCTCTACCTCTCCTGTTCCCTCCCAGGCCCTTTACACTGCCTTGGCATCTCATTTCACCGCTAAAACCCAGGACATCCAGTCCACTCTCTCTTCCTCTACCTCCTCTTCCTCTCCCTGACCATTGCAGGTCCCTCGCCGACCGCTTATCCTATTCCTTTCTCCTGCTTCCCCCTCTTCACTCCTAACGATGTTGCTAGACCAGTCGGATCTATGAAAGTCTTGTCAAAGCAGGTGCTCCCCTGCTCCTCTAGAACCAGTAAGGACCACATTGACACCCTTGCTCCAACCTTGGCCAATTTCTGGAATAACTCTTTTGCCACTGGAAACTTCTCCCCCCCCACCCCCTCAAGCACTCCCTTGTGCACCCCCTTCTTTAGAAGCTTTCTGGCGATCCTTACTCTTTGGCAAACTATCACCCGATCTCATCACTCCTTCCCTGGGCAAACTCCTGGAAAAGCTGGCCATCTCCCAGCTTAATCTACATTCTGAATCTTTTGGTTGCCTACATGACCACCAGTCTGGCTTCAGAGCAGTCGGAAGCATGGAAATCGCTCTTCTGAACACCCACCCGTGAAGACTTGCTCTCCAATTGTGACTCTACAACCTGGTTATCTTTGGTCAGGCCTTTGTGCTTTCTCTCTTTTTTTCTCTCTCTTTTTCTTTCTCTCTTTTTCTCTCTCTTTTTCTCTCTCTTTTTCTCTCTCTTTTTCGCTCTCTTTTTCGCTCTCTTTTTCGCTCTCTTTTTCGCTCTCTTTTTCGCTCTCTTTCTCGCTCTCTTTCTCTCTCTCTCCCCTTCTCCCCTCACATCTCAGACGTCTCAAAGAAAGAAGTCACACTATCAGCTGCACCTCCTCAGAGGTATTCTTCCTTTTCTCACTTTTCCCCCAGATGCTCACTGTCTCCAGAGCCCTGGTCCTCTATAGGCTGCACTACAGCAACAGCCTTTTTCTAAATCTGCCTGCCTCTACTCTCGCTCTCTACAAGGTATCCAGGGCAGCAAGACTTGTCCTTGGCCTCAAGCCCAGGGACTGTATCTCTCCAGCCCTGAAATCTCTCCACTGGCTCCCTGTGGCTGCGAGGATCAAATTCAACACCATCTGCATCGTCCACAAGACTTTCTGGGGCCAGGGACCACACTACATCCAACTTTCTCTTCCTAAGCATCTTCCTTCTCGAGCCCGCCGCTCATCCACCTCCAACTCTTTGAGGTTCAGGCGCCTCTCCAAGCAGCGAGTGGGGGGTACATTTAAGTCTTCGGCTAGGGCCTCCCTCTGGAATAGCCTCCCTGCCACACTCAGACTTGAGCAGGACCACCTGGTTCCGAAATTAAGACCTTCATTTTCACTACCACTTTCTCTTTCCCTCTCCCTTGCTGATGTCCCTGTCTGCTGTGCATACTGGTTACCTGGCCACCCACTGAACATACGGGACCAGGCTCCTGCATGACTGGTTGCTCTTGAACTGCCTCTGGGCCTCCCTGAAACCCTGAGCATCAGCAATAGTATTGCAGGGATCACTTTGGCGGTTAAACAAGGAACTGTCGAAACAAACATCGAAACAGAAAGAACGTCAGAAAGACGCGTCTAAAGACACGTCACAATGCCCGCAGCCTCGAAAAGAGTACTCTGAGAGCCCTTTGTCTTTATCCAAGACTTTAGAAGAAAAACCTTGATGTTCTGAAGTGGAAATTCATCAAGAAGATCCCTTTCCGCCCCGGGACTCCTCTGGTTCATCATCATGGGCCAGGGAGAAGTTTGAGAGGTGCATGAACAGACTGGAGAAGTTTGTTGAATTTTCAGAGAGAAGAACAAAAGAGGTCCCAGTCTCTCTGCGCCAAGGAATTGAAATTTATTGAAAGTGAAAAACGCCTAACACGTGTTTCAAGCTGCGTACAGCTCTTCTTCAGAGGTTACAGTTATACAAAAATGGCAAGTAAATTATAAATAAATTACAATGTATGCAGTTAGTACAATGTATCAAAAACAAACAAAGGTACAAGGGAAGGGAAAGGAACCAGGGCAAGGTGCAACCACAATTAACACATATGCAATACATGTAAAAACCCATAATAAATGAGGTTAAATTACCGCAAGTTGTAAGTTTCATTCGTGGCAGCATGTGTGCATGGAAACAATTGCAGAGAAAAATTAAAGCACAATTTTAGAAACAAGGGTTGACCATAGCAGCGCAATCATGTACCAACCGAATCAATCAGAAAAGTCTTAAAATAAAAGACTAATATGTGCCCCATAATTGTGAAGTAAACGGTTTACCTTGAATTACAGCAATTAGTCGTCAGAATTAAACGTAGGACAATGCCAGGATGAATTCTGAGAAGACCCCAATATGTAATTAATATAAACAACCAAAATTAGAACAAAACCATTTATAACCAAGATACCAGAATCATTAAAGATTAAAACATACCTCAAACTGCCTCGCTATTGCAGAAGGCTAAAATTCAACAAAAACAAAAGAAGAAAAACCGGGTCTCAAATTAATGTTGCAGAAAGGCCAACAATAACCCTTTTAAACCACTAATTGGCTCCTGATCAACAAGGAATTAAATATATCAGCCGTAATTATGCCGTAATATACAAGAATTGCAAAGATAATTGTACCAGGAAACAACCAATTAGGTCCTTGACCGTCTATAATTAGGGGGAGCGTATTAACACGTCTTACTGCGACGATTGTAAGTTTGTGTCTGCTCAGGATTCCATCGCGCGATTCGCGTAATAGTAGTAGGACTACATATACTAGAGTCTAAAGGCAGTGAGATGTATGGTCATGCAACTATGGTGTAGCAAGTTGGGAAAACGAGCCACCATATTGAAAGAACGAAAAGAGCCTAACAGGGGAACCTTACTACATTAAAAGGAGGTCCGTAGGCCCAGTACGAATAATATGTTCCAGAACTAATTAATTAACCAAAAGAAAAGAACTAAAAAAAACCAATATATTAGTAGCCAAGTCAATTAATTGATAATGATGCATTGAAAAGAGGACTGATGAATAAAACCACATACAATTGTGAATGGAATTAAATAATAAGGGGAAGAAAGGGTTTGCAAGCCACAAGATAGCGGCTGAAATAACAGGACGTGAGTGCGCTGCTACAAGTCAGCATTAGGCATTATGGCAATACATAAACAAAAAAGTTCAATATGGGGGACACAGCCCCATGGACAAGAAATAATAACAGTTTTCACAAAGGGTAGATAGAGGCACTTGTCAATCTCAGTCAATAATGTGCATCCTGAATTATAAAAAGGTGGCAAACTCATGGTCTGAATTGAGTCCAGAAGTGACAGTCCGATATTTGCAAATTAATTTTGCCTCAATTGACATAATTTTAATGTGAGGTTGCCACCGCGAGGGGGCAATGTAACTTTACACAGCCCCACACCACCCAGACACCTGCATCCTTGGTTGATCTCTTTTATTGTTATACAAACGCTGTGGACCTTGTGACTTTATTTGCCATAACCTCGTTGTTTGAATTTTCAGAGGTTTGCTCCCTAGAGGCCTCATGAAGAACTTCCTTTTACGCCTATGGCTAAGTTTAGTGGACCATTGAGGACCCTCATGAACGGAATGTTTTTGACCTTACAGATGACGAGGTGCCTATCAATACCTACATACAGGCTGATGATAACTTTGGGCACCCTATGGATTATCCTGCTGATCCCATGGACAATTGGGAAGACAGCCATCGTGTTGATAATCAACCCTGGATGTCCTCTACTCCTACCCCGGCCCTTGACGCTCTGTGTATGTATTCCCCTCCTACCACTCCTGTCCATCAGGCCTCACCTATGGATGATCAAATGGCGTTCAACGCCATCTTAAAGAAGGCGGCTGAACATTTTCAAATCGCCACACAAGAGGCTGTGCAGGATTCTGATTTTGTAGAGGACATACTGAAAGAAAAGCCTCCTGCCAGTCAGGCTATTTCCTTACTGAACTCTATGAAGAGACGTCTGGCGCCTTCATTGTTAACTCCAGCCCAGACCAGGGCAGTTAATCCCGGGGTAGAAAAGCTGTTTCACCCTTCTCCTACCGACCCCCTTTACATTAAAGGGCATGCCACTCCAGATTCCCTAGTAGTTACGACTTCGAGAAAGGGGCACCACCTGATAATGAAGGTAAAAAGTTGTATGGACTGGGAAAAAGGGTCACGACTGCTGCTGCATTCTACACCCGAATAGCCAACAACACCGCTCGGTTGGCTAGCTACTCAGATGTACAGTGGAATTTGTTGCAAGAAGGCCTTCAAGAAGTCCCTAAACCAATGCGGGCTAAACTGCTCGGGATTGTATTGGAAGGCAAGCAAATCAACCACAAAATTGGCCGCTGCTGAAACAGCGGGAAGGACCTTGGCCCAGGGTACACTACTAAAACGGCATGCCTGGTTGAGGAACTCTGGTTTTAAGCCTGAAACCCAAGCAGCCTTAATAAACAAGCCGTTTGAGGAGACCAACTTGTTTGGCAAGGCCGTGGATGAAGCACTTGAGACAGCTAAGAAGGCGCATGAAACTCTCAAAACCTTAAACCATATTACCCAAAGGCCTTCACATCAGAGGGGGGCAGTTCTCGCCGTTCCTTTCATCGGCAATCTCGCTCCCCTCAAAACCAGTATAATTCAAGAAACAACTGGCCTTCAGGACAAGGATTCAACACCACCACCACGTATCCACCTAGAGGACTACGCAGTGGAAAGGGTAGAGGCCGGAATTCCACTCCCAGAGGCTCCTCAGCCTCGGGTCAGAAATGCCCCTCAGATCCAGGTCCCCTCCCATGCCTCACCGATCAGGGGACGTCTAACATCATTCTTTCATGCATGGAAGGGGATAAAAACAGACCAGTGGGTGCTCAAGACCGTCACCCACAGGTACTGCATAGAATTTTGCCGACCACCTCAATTCAGACCGTCAAAATCAAGACGCCTGACGCAGGAACACCTACGCATCCTGCTGCAAGAGGTCGAGATCCTGCAGGAGAAGGGCGCCATAGAAGTAGTCCCTCTTCAACAGGTAAACAAGGGTGTTTATTCAGTGTACTTCCTTGTACCCAAAAAGGATCTCACCATGCTCCCTGTGCTAGACTTGCACCCAGTGAACACATTTGTCAAACCTCAAAAGTTTCATATGGTCACTTTGCAGGAGGTAATCCCTCTGCTGAAACAGTGGGGTTACATGGCAACACTGGATAGGAAAGATGCATACTTTCATATTTCAATGTTGCCAGCACACATAAAATACCTAGGGTTCATGATAGAGGACAAGCACTATCAGTTCAAAGTACTCCCCTTCGGCATTGCTTCAGCGCCAGGGGTGTTTATGAAGGTACTGGCAGTAGCAGCAGCGCACCTGCACAGAGAACCTGTTCCGGTGTACCCTTACCTCGACGACTGGCTCATAAAAGGGGATTCCTACAGAACATGCCTGTTGAACACCCAAAATATGATAGACCTCTTATTCAGCCTGGGATCCAGTCAGGTCAAACAATTCCTAGGGGCTCTAATTCGGACAGAAGACAGCCTCGTCTTCCCCTTCAACGAGAGGGTTCAAAACATGCTGTTTCAGATCCCTCAATATGTAGCAGGTCGAGAGGTGATGGTACGCAAAGCCATGCGACTGTTGGGAATAATGGCGTTGTGCATTTACTTAGTTCCTCACGCGCGTCTGCGTCCTATGCAAGAGTGGCTCAACAGCCAGTGGTGTCAGACCAGCGGACAATGAGAAGATCTGGTGGTTGTCTCGCTAGCCCTCGTTCTCTCTCTGCAGTGGTGGTCGAGGGAAAACCTCTTGAAGGGGAAAACCTTCACCACCCCCGCAGTAGAAGCCACTCTCGCGAAAGACGCATCCCTCACGGGATAGTGGGGCAGCCTCACCTGCTTCAGCAGACAGCGTACGGCGTGTGGTCCCCAGTAGTAGCGTCCAACCACATAAATCTGTTGGATCTGTTAGCCGTATTCAAGGCACTGAAAGCTTTTCTTTTCAAACAATTACAGGGGAAGACGGCCCTGATTCTCAGACAGCACCACAGCCATGTGTTACTTGAACAAGTAAGGGGGCACACACTCTCCAGGGCTATCCAAGATGTCCCAGAACATTTGGAAATCAGCTCTCAAACACGAGATGTTCCTGTTTCAACACATTCCAGGGGAACTCAGTCTTCTAGCGGACGTGCTCAGCAGAGACTTCCCACTGCCCGTAGAGTACGAATGGGGACTACACGAAGACATTGGGCCTCATTTCACGGTAGGCGGTAGTCATGGCGCTTTTAGCGCCATGGCTACCCCCTTACCGCATTCTGGGTCCGTGTTCCCGGAATAGGGAATTACCGGGTCATTCCGACCTTGGAGGACTCGGTAAATCCCCATTCCGGGAACCATTCCCCATTCCAATTTGAACCCCCGTAGGGCTCAATGGGAATGGGGATGGAGCTAACAACGGGCCCGCTCTTAGCGGGCCCGTTATTAGCTCTGAAGTCCCTCAACGGGTCCCTTCCATACTGGTAAAACCAGGTGTTGTGGAAGGGACCCGCTAAGGGACCTCGTAGTAGGGTGGTAAGGGATTACCGGTGCCCTTACCGGTAATCCCTTACTGCCTACCATGTAATGAGGCCCATTGTCTCCAACGTTTTCGCACAATGTGGTTTCCCAAAGAACGACCTGTTCACAACTCTGGAGAACGCCCAATGCCAAGATTATGCCTCCAGAACAGATTCAAGGGGAACAGTCTCTGAATAACATGGTCAAGGAAATTTGTTTACACTTCCCCCTCTGGGCTCCCCCCGACTCCCCTACTCAACAAGCTTGTGCATAAGATGCACCAGGAACCAGTCACCATGGTATTGGTGGCCCCTATGTGGGCCTGCCAACCCTGGTTCTCTCATCTGATGTAGATGTCCCTATCTCCTCCAATGAAACTGCCTTGCCCGTACAACATGTTATCTCAGGACAAGGGAGAGACTCTTCACTCATGCCCTCAAACCCTGAAATTAGCGGCTTGGCTCCTGAGGTCATAGAGTTCAGGCACCTACAACTCCCTCAGAGATGCATGGACATACTTGAGGAGGCGAGAAAAAGCTAACACCCGATGCTGCTACTCCAGTAAATGGAAGCGCTTTGGTATCTGGCGCAATTCCAAGGGCGTCAATCCTATTGACAGCTCTCCTACACGCATTGTATTGTACCTGACTCACCTACTAGACTCAGGCCTGGTTTTTAATTACCTGAAGGTTCACTTAGCTGCTCTCTCAGCCTACACTACGTCATAACAGAAGGTTGTGGAAAATACTAGTTATTAAGGCTTTCATGGAAGGGGTTATAAGGATTCATCCCCCACCATTTCTAACCCGGCTCCCGGATGGGACCTAAATGTGGTATTGACTAGACTTATGGGGTCTTTCTTTGAGCCTATGCATAAGGCAAGTCTCAAAGATCTTACCTATAAGACAGCCTTCCTAGTGGCTATCACTTCTATAAGGAGAGTTAGTGAACTACAGGCCCTTTCAGTTCTAGACCCTTTTGTTACAGTTCAGAGATAAGGTGGTTCTGCAGACTCGCCCTCGATTTGCGCCTACATTTATTTCTACGTTCCATGTGAACCAATCAATTGAACTGTCTACTTTCTTCTAGAATCCCACTTACGTGGCCGAAAGAAGCCTAAACACATTAGATGTGCGCAGGGCAGTCATGTTTTACCTGGAAATAACTAGACCACTGAGAAAAACAAACCATTTTTTTGTTTCAGTGGCAGCTGGTAGAGAAGGGGATCCTGTCTCTAAATCAGCCATCTCAAAGTGGATTGTCAAATGCATCACACTCTGTTACACTCTAAGAGAGAACTGCACTTCAAGCCTAGAGCACATTCTACTCGAGGCACTGGGGCTTCCATAGCTTTCATTGCAAATGTTCCCCTGGGGTCCATTTGCAAAGCGGCAACCTGGAGTTCTGTACACACCTTTACAAAACACTATTGCCTAGACACTCATTCTAGGTCTGATTCGCAGGTGGGAAAAGCAGTATTAAAACATCTTTTCACTATTGTTACTTCTCACAACCCACCTCCAACTCCAGGTACTGCTCACTAGTCTATGCACAGCATGTCATTCTAAACAGATAAACAAGCATCAGAAGACATGCATTACTCACCGTAATAGAATTTCTGGTTATATCTGCTTAGATTCACATGTGCCCACCCTTCCTCCCCGCTCGGATGGAAGGAACATAGACTTCTTTCTACATTCTCTCTTATGTATTCACTCGCAATAGTCATTGGGCTCCCTCATGGGAGAAACAAATACAATAGGAGGGACCTGGACGCGTGAGGGATTTTGGGTACACTACACATCACATTAGGGATAGTTTTACAGGCACGCCCATGTTGACGTCCACTTTAGGTTCTTGAAAGACAAGATGCATTACTCCGCGGGGACCACTGGATGTCAGAATATATGCACAGCATGTGCATTTAAGCCGATACAATCATCAGAAATGCTATTATAGTGAGTAATGCATGTCATCTTAGTTTACTTGCAAAGTACACAAATCACCCAAATCAACATTAGAGTATGTAAAGCTTAATATAAAAGTTTTAAGCTAAAGAGTTTCTTTGAAACTGTATTTGCCCCACCCTGAATGGGAGACTATAAGTCCTAAAATGCTAACCCACTTTTTTCTTCATCTATAAACTAGGAGACCTCGATAAACTCCACTTGAAACAATCATTGGCAGTGCCAACAGTTTGGACTTTTGTGTAGGCATGAGAGACACTTACCAGGCACATCTTTAGTGGTTTTAACTGGCCATTGATGGTCGCAGTTGCAAAATGGTGAGTTACCTGGGCATCTAGTAGACGATGTGTGATACTTATACAGAAGCCAAAACTTGGCTTTGCCAATGCTTGTTTCTAAGAGAACTTGAGTTAAGGACACAGGGGGCCTCATTACAAGTCAGGTGGAATGGGTTAACGGGGTCCGCTAATGGATGCGGACCCGTTATTCCCATTCCACCTGATTACTAGGTCCCCTCGCGGGACCCGGTAAGGATGCCTGGTAAAACCAGGCATAGTTACCGGGTCCCGCGAGAGGAACAGGGAAGCTAACAACTGGCCGGTCGTAATCGGCCCGTTGTTAGCTCCCTGCACCCATTCCCATTGAGCCCTATGGGGGCTCGAATGGGAATGGGGAAGGTCCGGGCCCGGGTTCCCTGAGGGAGGAATTACCGGGCCCTCCCAACTCGGGATGGCCTGGTAATTCCCCATTCAGGGAACCCGGACCCGGTTTTGGAGGCAGCCAATAGCGGCATGGCTACGGCCAAAGCCGTAATGAGGCCCAGAGTGCTTATAAATGGAGTCTTTAGGCAGACCTGAATAATATTTTTTTTACACTAGTAGCGGGTTTACAACTCCTGTTAAGTAATTAGCTCTCAGAAGACTGCTTTGAAAAAACACTGGCATGCTCAAGTGCAAAGATTGATGGTAAAGCTTGATTTAAAGCAAGTTCAAAGAGTTCCCAGGAGGAGGTGTTTTGGACGTGGAGGGGTAGGAATTACCATAGGGTCTAGAATGGCCATCAGCATTCAATGGTTGGGCAAATAACCGAACACTTACATGCAGTGTGTACCTCCTAATATGCCATCTGTACTCCAATGCAATCGTTTCAGCTTATAGATGTAATAGCCCAAACTAAAAAGTAGCTTTATTTTGTGAGTCACTTGCTTTTTGTGGGCATTCTTGACCAAATGTGGTGGTTAGGGTGCGAGACTCTAGGAGAAGCGCCAATGTTAAAAGCTTCCACACTCTTTACTTCACGTCTGAAAACAGACACTAATGGATAATGGTGTCACCTGCAGAAAAAGCACCACACAGAGCAAGGGTTGGTCAGTGCCCCACTGGGAATTTAACCCACTTCCAAGTTGTATAATTTGGAAAGCAGGAAGCGCATTAGACAACAAATTAACAGAAATGACAGAATTAGAATCGTGGAAGGCAGGTACTAGGTGTATGAGATTATTTATCAAGGCCGAACTAGAAGTTTAACACAATAACTTGACGGAAAGCAAAGATACAAAAAATACACTGTAGTGTACAATTCAGAAAATTGAAGAGCAACTAGAAACGGGCAGATCAGAGCCACCTCAGGTGTAGGCACGAGAATAGGCCGTCCCCACTGGTACAATAAATGGAATCAAATGGCACAAGGAACCAGCTTTAGGGTAGTGATAGCCTTTCACAAAGAACTCTGGGATCTTAGCTACAAGTTCGCTCGGCAACGTTCAGGTTTTTCTACAGTCAAATGGGCTGCTATGAAGAGCAGTGGCACCCTTCCGCTTTCACTCTTTGAAGCACTCGTCTAACCTGCAAGTGCTAACATTCCATAACGATTTCAGTTTCCTAAAACTGAATGCATACGAAAGCTCACTTGCTAACAAATGTTTTACAGAAGAAGTTGCCAGCACAGCCCCACGGACAATGTCTTGTCCTGCCTATTGACGGCTCTGTAGGTGATCAAGGTCAAGACAACATAACCCAGAATTTCATGCGTGAGAGGGTGGGCTGAAGACCCCTTTTCCCACTGGTTGTTGCCCCCCGCTGTGGACCTCATAAAACAGTTAATTTTCCACTAGTTGGGGTAACCGTTGTTGCCTGTGTCATGATTGAGTGGTGTCTCGTGCCCTGGAGGATGTTGCTCTTGTCCTCTGGTCGGCAGGTCGTGCTGCTGTTTGTTGTGTTTCAGAAGCTCTTGATATTGATTTTCGCTTTGCATCAGATGGAGCTTTTCCAAGTGATATTCGCTTTCATGTTTTTCATCTTTGATAAAAATGTCCAAGAAAGATTGATTGTGCTCTCTTCTCATGAATGAACTTAAGTAAACTGTAACCTCGCCATTTCCCATATTTGGAGTGGCGTGATAAAACAAAAAAAAATGTACTTTAAAAATTCAGATTCCCTTGAAAAATCCTTTAATTAAAAAATGCTAACTGTATACAATAGTAATAAATCTCTAAGGAATAACCAACACATCCAACATTTTGCTTCAGACACTTCACACTCACTAATGTAGAGAATCGGGGGTGAGCATCGGTAAATGAGGGTGTCTACGGAGTGCATTTTGTTCATCCAAACACTGTCTTGCCCCAAACAAAAGAGGAATCCATGCAAAATTTGGTAGACGTGGGTTCAACTGTGTGGATTTGTATAGCCGGACAAACATACACACATGTATACATTCAGCTTTATATATAAAGATTAGGAATATAAATGAGCCTTATGTCTGCCGACCGCATGGGGCTGCAATCAAAACGTACTGCGCTTTGCAATGGAAAGGGACTCGAAACAGACTCCTCAATAATTAGCACAGTGAATGCCAGCTGCCCAGGAGACCAAACCCCTCCATTGATGCACAACCCAGCAAACAGGGCAGCATGCCCTGTATCAATCTGTGACATGACCCTTGTATATAAAATACTGTGCGCGCTGCTGCCACCTAGTGGGCACCAAGGACAGCGCAACAAATACATTGACAATTGCAAACCCTGAACAGTAGCTCACCAAAAGAGGCTAGTGTTTTGAAATTGACCCTCGACACTCCTAAGAAATTCTTGCCAATGCAAGGGGGCGAGGGGATTTAGCGAGGCCTGAATTTGGTTTCTTTTTTGACCTGTTTGGCCCCCAGAGTTAAACAATGTGCAACAACGAAATCAGGCTGATATAAGAGCATGTAGAGATGCTAAGAGTAAAATAGAATGCTTGGTAAGCTTAGGCTGTGGAGTTCCGATAACCTATGGAAAACACCGAGAAGCTTAGAGGGGTGGAAATGTTTCCCATGTGTAGTACATGCCAAGAAGCAATTAATAGGGCTGAAAGAAGCTGCACTATGAGAATTCCCAGATAAAATAGATACATCTGTTTGCCCAGGATTAAGAGAAAAATAAAACATGAGAGATAAAGAGTTTATTTAAAAAGGCAAGATGCATCAAGTTGGAGTCACCCTACATTGAGGGCAAACTAGATTTTGGCTTTGAATGTTATCTTGATTACATAAAACCGCCATATGAGAAATCGTTGTATATCCGTTTTAGGATGGGTACGCTCCATTTAGTGTCCTTTACTAAAACTTGGGACCAAGGTGGCTCAGGCATATGCCCTTTATGTGGCTTGTGCATGGACACCGTTACTCACTTTTTGTTTATCTGTGTTAAATTGAAAGCCCTGAGAATCCGATATTTTTAACCATTTCTCAGGCTAGCCAATTTACGATCTACCATTGAAGCAATGACATTTTGTAGACTTCCTACTGAGCCCATATTGTATTTGTAGTAGCCTGTTATATTCATAGGGCTTGGTTGTTGAGGTTGGAGGTGCTGAATAAGGGTACGACTGCTGGGAGCCAAAACACTTTTACACAGTAATCACATTTTTGGATGTAGTGATTGATTTAAACTTGGGCTTTTAACAGAAGCTGCGAGTATACTCTCATCTTTTTAACAAGGACTAGAAAAAGAGAAGGGACAGAAAATACTTTCTTTTTATCGCTTTAGGGAGAAGTTCATTGAAAATAGTATTAATTTGAAAAATGTCTTAATACGTTATCTTTCATGTTTTGTATGTTAGATTTTATATGTACTTTGTTTATTATACTGAATCAAGTATTAATTACTGTAAGCGTGTGCTGTTTTGAAATAGTGCACAAGAAAATGGAGAGCATATGCCTTTATTCTTACTCCCTAGGCCCCAAATGGCCATGCTCTCTAGCCGGGACAGATTAGAACTCTGGACCTCTTAAAAGAGGATGGGCATTGAGCTGAGGTGCGTCTAGGAGCAGGACCCTGGACAGGGCTGCATGGACCTTCTTGATGCCTGCTAGGAGCTTTATGGGGATTTCTATATTGCCATCGAAGATAGGATCCCTCTTGGGCTAAGACTGGGCAGGGCGTTGATCGCCATAATCAAGCCTGCTCTATCTCTTCTTTTTCAACCCTGGCTGCCACTACCATGTCCTGTTTAGAGGGTAGCTGGGTGATCTTGGGTCCAGCAGGGTGGAATAGTAAACTTGCCAGCTTTATTTACAGGTCTACTTTGTGCATTATGGCTTTTTGATCAACAGCGATGCTTATGTGAATTATTTATTTGGGGTTTTTGTGGGATGCTTAATGTAATTGTCTGCTTTCAGAGCTATTGCCGGCATTGTGACTTGTAGAAGGTTTAGGACCTCAAGTCGATTTGCTTCTTTTCTGTTGGTGATTATTTCAGTTGGGGGTAAAGGAGTGAGTAGTGGACTATTAAATGCTTGGTGGGGTCCATTAAGTTGGCAGAGGGTATGACGGCACAGTGCTTGCGTAGTTTTATGTGGAGGCAAAAGCTATGCTTTGGTTCCATTGCCTGAAATGTCAGGACCAGGAAACTACAGATAGCACCTATGCAGCGCACATCAGCCATCGGGCACAAGGAATCCACACCATTGCTGACAGCACTACAGCTATTGCTGGGGACCTGAAGGGCCAGGTTAGAGCCTGGGAAGCACAGTATGAGATAGCTGCAGACGATCACCAGAGCAGATATCGAAGCATGAAGCAGCGTGGCAAGGACAGATTGACCCGGCAGTGGGTTGTGGTCTAGGTCAGAATTCGGGGACGGACTAGGAGGCATTGTGATTGGCTTCTTTTTAGTTCTCACCAAAAGAACCTGAACTATCGCCAAGTCTAAGATTCTATCCTAAAGAAAAGAAAAGATGTCAAAAGGGGTGCTCGTCAGGAATACCATTACAAAACGAAGACTCCTGACTTATATTCTGATTTTGCCTCTATTAAAGTAACTCATCATTAGCTTCACGTAGGCCCTTGGCCTTTGTACTTGACTGGTGGTTGGTTTCTGACCCGCCCCCAGGTGTTTCTCTCAATACAGCAGTTTGCCCCTGGCCCTGAGTCTGAGCTGGAGTATCTGTTCTAGTAAGCCTTTCTTTTAATTACGTGGCTCCAACAAGTATGTGCAGTGGCTTTCTATTTGATCTGGGGACCGGGTGATGCATGTCCTTTTTCTCTCCCTCTTCAGCAAGGAGGTTGTGCCTGGTGTTCTTAACCAGGCAAGCCCCATGCTTTCTAGCGGAGGAGCAGGTCTTCAGAATTCAGGTGGCCTCAGGTTTTGGTTCTTCTCACACCATCTTTGGGTATATGTTTTGGCACCCTGCCTTGGGGTATTGTATCCCTCACACCACCTAGAGGTCAGTTTTTATCACCCTGTCTAGTGGTTTGGTTTCTCATGCCACGTCTTGGCGTGCCTCTTCTCTTGTCCCAGTTTGTAGTACAGTGATTCTCCCCCTGGCCTGGGCTATGGTTCCGTGCCCTCCGCCTTGTGGTATGGTTTCTTGCAGCTTACCTTGGGGTATGGTTTATTGCGGCCCACTTTAGGGTCTGGCTTTTCTCGCCCCACCGTGGGGTATGTGTGACCGCTGTCTCCCTTGTCCCACGGACCCACTGCTTACTTTTTTAGTTGCAGTACCCCTCTGGTAGATTAGGAACATTGATGTAGGTGCTGCCAGCTCCTCAGCTTCTTTTGTGCGTTCTGCCGCAGGTGGAGCTGGTGCCTCTCTTAGCCTTCTTTGTACTCTGAGATCCCAGTTTAACCATTCACCTGGGGTCTCTCGGCTTAAGTCCCACCCTCCTCCTGCACTGTAAGGTTGTCCGCATTCTGCGGGCCCGGCCTTGCTTTGGTCACCACGCTCTGTGGAAGTGGGAAATGGTGTTGTCCTAAGACGGAAAGCATGGCTTAAGTGCACAGATTTCCGCCCCAACGTTCACCATAAGGTGGTGGACATGCCATTCGAGGGCGAGGAACTTGTTGGTCCACAAATTGATGAGGCCATTAAAACCGACACAGACACGGTCCGGTCCCTGGCGTTCCTGCAGAACCGACAGTCCTTTCGTCCGTTCAGGGGAGCCGCAGCCAGAACATGCACATCATCCTCCAATAGAGGAAGGCAATATTCCGAAGGGGGTCCTACCATTCCCAGGGGTACAAGCGATTGTACCAAGGCTACCACAAATCCAAGGATTGCAGGCAGAGCGACGAAAGCAGCCCTCTGGCTCTCAGAGGACGGCAGGGTAAAACTCAGCAGTGACTACATACCTCAGCACAGCCCCAT
Organism: Ambystoma mexicanum; assembly: GCF_040938575.1. Lineage (NCBI taxonomy): Eukaryota > Metazoa > Chordata > Amphibia > Caudata > Ambystomatidae > Ambystoma > Ambystoma mexicanum. The sequence goes on from NC_090923.1 coordinate 944,899,706, forward strand.
AGGGGGGCAAATCTCCAGGTCTGTCTACAACTGGAGACCAATAACAACAGACACGTGGGTGTTGGATTGGACACCTATTAGAGTTTACAAAGACGCCTCCTACCATGCCCTCAGACCACCGACCTCAAGCGCACACAAACGAGCTCCTCAAGGAAGTGCAGATCATGCTGCAAAAAAGGGCCATAGAAAAAGTCCCCAGAAACCTCAGGGGGGCGGGGGGGAGTCGACTCCTGGTACTTTGTCATCCGTAAACCGGACGGAAAATGTAGGCCCATCCTGGACTTGCGAAAACTAAACAAGTTAATCAAAAGTTCACCATGGTCATGTTACAGCAAGTAATGGAGGCAGTGCAACACCACGACTACCTAGCGTCCCTGGACCTCAGGACATGAACTTTCACATCCCCATCCACACAGGGCACAGAAAGTACCTACGGTTTGTGGTTGAAAACTCCCACTATCAATTCTGGGTGTTTGGCCTAAAGTCAGCCACTCCCTGCACCTACACGAAGTGCCTCTCACCAGTAGCAGCCAGTCTCCGAAAGCAGGGCCATCACGTCTATCCATATTTAGACGACTGGCTAGTGCACGCCCCATCCAGAGCAAAAGCAAGGCAGTCCATGGCAGCGACGGTACGTCACCTTCTAACCTTAGGTTTTGCCATCAACTACAAGAAATACTTGCTACAGCCATCAGGGAGGCAAGTGTTTCTTCGAGCAGACTTCTTCTCAACCCAGGAGCCCAAAGTGCACCCCTCATGGTAAAGGCTGGACACCCTCTGGGCACTCCTACGGACGTTCACACCAAACCGGTGGCTGACAGTGTGCCACTGCATGCGACTGCTTGCAACAATGGCATCTTGCATACACCTCATCCGGCACTGCAGGCTTTGCATGAGGCCACTACAGGAGTTCCTAGTGGCAACCTGGTCCCAGGTATCTGGGCCATTGGCGGGGGACAAAGTAGAAATCCCTCCCTGGCTATCCGCACAACTCCAATGGTGGTCCAACAGGGCCCACGTCAACAGAGGGAAGTTACAAGAGCCTACTCCCAGCAATATGCTCATCACGGATGCCTGGGGCTCACATGTGGGCCAACTACACGTCAGAGTGCTGTGTGCCCCCGCCACCCCCAAGAGGCAACACTCCACACCAATGTGTGCTCGAGCTCAGAGCGGTCAGGTGGGCGCTCAGGTCTTTTCTTCCGGTACTTTGAGGTCAGACGGTCAAGACCCTAACAGACAATACAACTTCAGTGTATTTATTACCTGTGAAAGCAGGGAGGGACGTGGTCCAAGATCTTTCCTGGGAATCCCAACTAAGGGAATCGAGATTGTCCTTAGAGGGGAAAATAGGAGGCCTATCCAGGAGGCCTATCCACGGAGGTATGATATGGCATTTATAACGCGACTATACAAGGCGCGAAAAGGTATCATTCCTCCGGCAAGATCTCCGCAGCATGTCTTCGAGGGTGGAAGAGACGGAGCAAAGGATCTCGAGCTCGGAGCACGCTGTGCGGCAAACGGAGAAACAACTGGCCACAATCACCCAAAAGGTGACCCAACTGGAAAGTCACGCAGAGGATAATGCGGGAAGAGCAAGACGAAATAACATACGGATCCTGATCCTTGGGACCCCTTAAAAAGAGGAGGGACCAGCGTTAAGCTCTTTCTTGAAGACTGGCTCACAGAGGCATTTGACCCCAAGAAATTCTCAAAGTTCTTCTCCATTGAGCATGCCCACATTATGCGCCCACAGGACGCCCAGTCCCTGGGGCACCACCGCAGACAATTATTGCAAAACTCCTCAACTTCCGCGACTGGGACGTCATTCTCCAGATGGCCCGGGCCACCAGCCCCATCACCTATAATGGCTACCATTTTGGCTTCTACCTGGATAATACGAAAGAAGTGCAGAAGGCCTGACAATTCTTCGATTCTGTCAAAAAGAAGCTACAATCTGTCAATAAGATACGCACTGTTCTTTCCGGCGCTTGTACACCACAAAGGAGTCACCCACCTCTTGTATTCGCCTAAAGAGGCCTGGGAACGGCTAGAGACCCAGATCCTGAACGGAGCCGAGCTGCAAAGAGCCCCAAGAGGACTGCCAGGACGGAAGCCGAGGACGGATCATTCCAACTGCAACGGAACCCTCATAACCCCGAATCGTCAGCACCCCTGCCCACCGGAGAAGGTGGAGTGGAGAAGGGATGAACACTACCACCACAGATCAGGTCACTGCACTGGGTTGGCTGTTCAGGGGGACACTGCATCGGCGGCCACTGCTGGACGATGTGGGACTCTAGTTATAGTCGGGTAAGCACCCCATAATACCCACCAATGTTCAGTTTTTATGTTCTGCGCCCAGTTGGCGCACCGTTTTGGTTACAGGTGCTTCTGGTTGGGAGGTGGGGGGGGAGTACATTGAGGGTTTGGGGGACCGTTGGCCTGGCAAGAAGCCTCAAAGCACAGAAATCAATGTTACGACGTGTCTCAAAAGGGGGACCTCAAAGCTGTATTTGAGCTGAAGAAAACAGTCAGAAGTAGTGATAGATCCCCTAGGATCTGGAGTTGTTGTTGTTCTTTTTTTCTTATTGTGCCATATGAGAAGTTACGACAGGTCGCACTGGGTTGAGAAAGATGGGCTTGGGAGGAGAGAATATGTGACGCCTTGACCCCAAGCTAAGAAGGCCCTGGCTACACTAACCCGGGAGGAGGGAACCGAAAACCAGGCACTGAGATGCAGAGGGGCCCCCCTGGTGTATGGAACACTCAGTATGATTAGACCCCTCAAACACACTGCCAACATACACTCCGGTACCAATGACACATGAGGCACGCTTAACCCTCCTCACATGGAATGTCAATGGGCTGGGCTCCAGTATTAAGTGGCGGCTGGTACTCCAATATCTGAATAGGTACTCACCCGATATTGCCCTGCTTACAGAGATACATCTCATGGGTACGGAATGCAGGTTCATCCGAAGATCTAATTACTCGACTGCCTTCCATGTAGGATTCTCTAGAGTGGCAGGAGGGATGTTAATTCTTATACATAAAAGGGTCCCATTCCAACTGAGAGGGCTCTACACGGACCAAAGGGGTAGATTTGTGGTTATAACCGGGGAGATTGGAAGAGAGCCGTGGGGGGATAGTGACAGCGTACACTCCTCCCCCGCTCACCCTCAACCTCCTTAATGATCTCCAAGAAGCGATGGGGAAAGATGCAGACAACTGGGTTCTGGGGGATGATTTTAATAAGGTTATGGGCGTGATTCAGGACAGAACGCACATGGGCAATAGGAACCCTGATGGCCAGACAAAACTCAACTCCTTCGCAACGGCACTCAGCTGGGTGGATGCAAGGTGGACTTTACACCCCACAGACCCTGGTTTCTTCTTCTCCAGCGTACACAAATCTTTGTCCAGTATAGATTACTTTTTCGTCCCGCAGGACATGACACATAGGCTGCGGACAGCTACATACTTAGCCAGGGGTATCTCGGATCACTCCCCTTTGATTATGACCCTGAAGCAGCCCTAGAATAAGCCCAGACTTGCCTGGAGGCTCAACGCTTATTACCTGGGGATCTCCTAAGTGGCAGAGGGTCTCGCCCAAAAAACTTCAGAATAATTCTCCCTAAATGAAGGCTCAGTAGACAGCCCAATAATACTTTGGGAGGAGTACAAAGCAGTGTTCAGAGGGGAGGCTCTTTCTCTGGTGTTGGCCCACCGCCGGAAACAGGCCATGGAAATTGAAAAGAGGGGGGAGGCTACGGCAAGAGCGGAGGAGGAATTCCTTGAGTCGGGATTGGCCAGACTCCAGCGAAGCAATGATAATAGCCCAGGTGGCTTTAAAGAACCAAGCGCTAGATAACGGCAGGACCGCTCACTGGACTGTGTGCAGTCAAATATACAAGACTGGGTACACAGCTGGGAAAACCCTCGTCTGGCTGGAAAGAAGGGATAGGAACAGAGGTCATGTAAGAGCCATACGGTGGACTGAGGGGGCGGGGTGGAGTTGCTCCTTAAAGATGACATTTCAGAGACATTCGCCACATCTGTACTCGACAAACCCCCCCCCCCCAACCTCTAGAGGCCGAGGTCATGGAGGAGGAAGTCACGGCAGCCCGATCCCAACTTCAAGCCGTGAAATCTCCAAGACCAAACTGCTTCCTGATAGAGACCTGGAAATGACTGGGAGAACCAATTGTGGGTCACGTGCATCGCATGTTGCAATGTGCCAGATCGGAAGGAAGACAGGATCTAAGACAAGCAACCATTGCGGTGATCCCGAAACCAGGGAAGCCGCCAGATCTCTGTGCCTCCTATAGGCCAGTCTCACTTATAAATGGGGAGGCCAAGGTTCTTGCCCGGATTCTGGCAAATAGAATGGTGGGAGTGATTCACTCTTTGGTGCACCCGGACCAGTGTGGGTTTATGACATCCTGGTCCACCAGGCTGAATTTGCAGAGAGTGCACTTCGCGATCAACCAGGCGGCCGCGAACAAGACCCCACTTGCCCTCCTAGCATTAGACTTTGAAAAAGCATTTGACTCGGTGGGATGGGCGGACTTGTGGGAGATCATGGGTCGCATGGGATTTGGGCAGAATTATGTCCTTGGTCAAATTTCTCTATGATTCCCCCGAGGCGGTGGTACGGGGGAATGGAGTCTCCTCTAGGTCTTTAACATTGGGGAGGGGAACCAGACAGGGATGGCCCTTCTACCCTCTACTATTACGCTCGACATAGAACCGTTGGCAATTGGACTCTGGATGTCTGGGGATTGGTTGGGTTTTGAATGTCCCTGGGGTGGGGAGGTCCGCATTTCGCTCTACGCAGGCGGCTTACTCCTTTATCTAAGCAACCTCCAGAATTCGTGCCCGGCAGTAACTACAACCCTCAGGGAGTATCGACAGTTCTGCGGGCTTAAGATGAACAAGCAGAAGATGATATTTTTCCCCCTCCAGGGGGGATGGATGTGATCCTGCAACAATGTCCCTACTCGGTCGCCATACAGAGCTTTGCCTACTTGGGAATTCACATGGGCCCTAACCCTGACGAATTCCTCAAACTTTACTTGAACCCGGTGGTGAACAGGTTCAAAGCGGATGTGACACACTGGCAATCCCTCCCACTAAACCTAATCGGAAGGGCGGCCCTTTTTAAAATGCTCTCTCTTCCCAAATTCCTATATGTCCTGCAAAACGTACCAATTCACGTGCCTCACTCCACCTTCACATCCATAGAATCTGCCCTTCGCAGACTGTTATAGGGAGTGAAACAGCCCAGAATAGGCCTCCAAAACCCTTCAGCGTTCGGTATGGGAAGGGGGAATAGGTTTACCCTGCCACCGGGCATATTACTGGGCCGCGCTGTTGGGGATGATCAATGACAATGCACGGGGACCCAAAGCTTCCACATATTGGCAGAGAGGTCAGGAATATGAGTGGACGGTTCCCCCCCTTAGGGTCCTGTATGGACCGGACAGTGAGATGTCCAAGGCGCCCGGGATTGTACGTCAAGTCCGAACAGTCTGGGTAGAAGCTCTCAAGCATATCGGATGGGGGTGGAAAGCCGACACTCGACCAACCCCTTTGGTATAACAGCTACATCCCAGAAGTTCTAACAATGGGTCATTTCACCAAATGGGATGTCCAAGGGATAAAGACTAGACGACGTGATGCAAGAGGGATGATTATTGCCTTTCAGGGAGATCCAGGAGAAATTTGCTATGTCCTTTGGGGACGCATATAGATACCTACAACTCGTACAACCCAATTTCCTACTATGGTAGACATTCCGAAATGCTCCCCTCTAGAAGCAAATGTCCTCCAAGGCAGGATCACGGCAAACCCCACATCCACACTTTATCAGTTAATTATCGACTTCGTGGACCCCAAACTATCTCGACTCTGGGAGAGGTGGGAAATGGTGGTGGGCCCGTTAGAATCGGAAGAATGGGTGGAGGCTAAACTGTGCCTGATATAATTCAAGCTACTAAACCAGGCCTACCACTCTCGTGCCACAATGAAGAAATGGGGGGTAATGGATGATGGGGACTGCTTGCTATGCCACAGGATGGAGGCAACCTTTATTCATATGATCTGGGAATGTGAGGTAATTCAAGATTTCTGGTACAAATGTATTGAGGAGATTAAAGGGGGTCTTGGCTCTCCGGTTCTGAAAGACCTCAAAATGGCATTGCTGGGGATATGGGGTGAGATAGATTATAATAAATATGAGAAAATGTTCCTCTCAGTGGCACTAGGACTGGTCAAGAGACTCATTGCCTCCACTTGGGGGACCTCAGAAGGACTATGCTTAAACCGATGGACTAATGAAATGGACTGCTGTGGTCCCTTGAGAGGCGCATCTATAATGCCAGGGGTTGCCCGGGCAAGTTTATTAAGGTCTGGGTTTAGTGGGCAGGACTCATGTAACTGGCTACACCCCAAGTTCTGGGTTGAAATAAATGGCACAGACGGTGGCAGGGGCCGGGAACTCTGTAACCCTCAGCTCTCAGTCCTCCTGACGGTACCACTTACCTCTCTCCGCTACTCTACAGAAGTAATAAAACAAATCTGGTATCGCAACCTGTCTTGTTTCTTGTATGTTTGGTCTGTTTTTCTTATTGGATCACATCATGTCTTGTATGCTTACTCTGTACCGTAAAGAAACCAATAAACAGAGTTATAAAAAAAAATGCAGACACATTTTGTCAGCAGCCAGTGCCCTCTCCACCAACAAATCATATTGCCTAAGGCGGTAACAGTTTTGCAAATGGTGTGAAGCCGAACCTGGCATCTACCAGGTAAGGCTTAACTCCGTCTGGGTAACGCCAGATGAGTTACTACCATACCTGCATACCTGCTCTTGGTGGCAAAACGGGGCCTCGCCCACACCTCCATAAAGGTACACTTGGAGGCCATCTCCAGTTACACAAGAAAGAGTAAAGGCCTCCCCCTTTATGGGAGCTGGGTGGCCAAGCGTTTCTTGAAGGGTTTGTTGAAACAGATCTCACCAGAGTGGAGCCTGAACACTACTTTCAGGCCCCATAAAGAAACCGTTTGAACCTATGGCCAAATCATTCTTCTACCTCTCATTGAAGGTAGCTTTTCTGGTGGCGGTAACGTCGGCCAGGCGAGTCTCCGAGCTACAAGCACTCGCAGTCAACCAGCCATATCTACGTTTTCTAAAAGATAGTGCTCTTAATGACCAACCTGCGCTTTATTCCCAAGTTCCCTACGTACTTCCACAAGAAATCGGTTATCGCCTTACCAGTGTTCTTCCACAAACTGACGTCCCCGGCCGAAGTAGCCCTGTATTCGCTGGACATAAAACAGGCACTACAATACTATATTGCAAGAACTCAATCCTTCTGAAATTCAGCACAGCTCTTTCTAGCATATGGACCTAACAATAAAGGCAAATCGCTTTCAACGCAAGGCATAGCATGATGGACTTCCTCTGCCATTGCATGCTGTCATAAATGAACGGAGACACCTCTGCATGCTACCCCTTCTCCAGCATGGGGTCTGCAATAGATTCACATACTCATTAATATTCGTCAGGCTGGGAACCCTCGGCATATTCCCCGTCGTCAGGCTGGGAATCCTTGGTAAAACAAAAACAGTTTAACTTTCACTTACAAAACTGTATTACTCCCATAAAACATTCACTATGTTCTGGGTCATACTGCCCCCAGCCAATGACTATCCTCTCCCTAAGCCCCTCCTCTAGGAGCCATCTTCAGAATTTTACTACACGCTTCAGTGTTGGGAGTCCTTGAGTTTTGCTCTATGAGCTACTTCTAGGTTTTTCATGTTTTTTCACGGAAAAAGGTTCTATTTTTGTTCCAAAAGAGCCTGTGTGCTCTTCTCTCCATCTACTGACAGCGGGGATCCGTTCTCGGTGAAGTTCAGCGGCCCTCAAGGGCAAAGATCGCCAAAGTTTCCAGGCCTACTTCACGTCCTCCGACCATGACGGAGGAGAAGAAAGAAGGAAGATCCCCCTTCAAGCCCTGCACCAAGTGCGGGTTCCGAAACGTGTTTTGTGGAGGACAAGCACCTACAATGCCTCTATTGCCTGCATCGGGACCACAAGGAAGGAGATTGCGAGATATGCTGCAGATTCTCCAAGAAAACAAAGGACAGGCACGGTAGACTCACGCCGTGACTGGACGCCAAGGCTTTTGCCCCGAGCAGGGGCATGCCTCACCCTAGGCCGGTCGGTCCATGGAGCGGGCTTCTAAGTCCTGTGAGGGCGCTTTATCCGGATCCCACAGCAAACGGGCGCGATCGACATCAGCCTCCGCCTCCATTGCCAGCCGGCAATCGACCTCCTCTTCGAAGCAAAAGTCGTCCAATCTGGCTAAGCTGCGGGAGAGGCACGAATAGCCACGGACGGAGGAGAAGGCAGAGCTGCCTAAAAAGGCCTAGGCGGCACATAAAGTCTTGGTCGACGTTTGAGCTGGTGGCAGCTACTCTTTCGAAAGCCAAAGGGGCTGACCCTGAGAGGGTAGCCCACACAACGCTGAAGGTATCCCTCACTCTGAGGCGAGAAGCGCTGTGGTGACTTTGACAAGGTCTGCCGGCACTCCTTAGAAGGTGATACCTCCTCAGAACCCGGTTCCAGCCCCTGAGGGTGGAAAAAAGGGGGGGTAAGGAGGCCCTGGATCAGTCCCAGGCCGTGGCCCAAGCCATGGAAATTTTGTCCACAGAGCATGAGGATATGGAGTCCCTACACACGGTTCACGAGGATGTGCAAGAGGGCGATGACGAGGGCGGCGGCAGAGAGGGTGCGTGGCCCAGTGTTCCGATCACGCCAGTTCCACCGAGGGATGTGTCTCTGGACATCCCATCAACCCTCCACACCTTGGTGTCAGATCCAGAAGAGGTTGCTGCAAGTGCCTGTTCCAACGGTCCAACAGGGCCCAGACCAACCACCAAGGAAGAAAAAGCGCCATCCGATGCTCCCATTTCAGCCTCCACACCGCGTCAGGTCCCATCTCTCCCAGCATACCCAGACATGGGTACAAGGACGGATACGGCCACAACGACGACTATGGTATTGTCGAAGCGGGCAGTGGTTGCCGCAGCCTAGGGTGTCCCCACCGGACGAGGTGGGGTTGTTCCACTCTATGATCGCCAAAGCCTCTCAGATGTTCTACCTTGTGCCTGACGAGACCAGGAAGGAGGGTTTCCTGTACCAGAGGCGCAAGGCCAAGAGGAAGACAATAATGGTGGTACCCCTCCTGGACGGCATGTGGGAAGAGGGCCTAGCCCTCTTGAAGAACCCTTGCACGGCTGGAGAAGAACTGGGTACCGGAATTTGCCCCCAAGTGCCTGAAGTCGCAACCATCGTAGGACTCTGGTTTTGGTGACCGCGAGGAAGCGGTCATCTAACCAGTCCTCATCTTCAGTCCCTCCTGACAGCGAGGGTAAGAAGTTGGAGGCCATGGGGAGGAAGGTGATCTACACTTCGACGTCCACCATCAAAGCGGCCAATGCCCTGGCCATCCTGGCCAGATCAACAGGGAGCTGTGGTACAAGCTGGGGCCTATTCTGGAGTTCCTCCCTGACGACAAGAGGATGGAGGCGATCACCCTCTTCCAGGAGGGAGAGATGGCATCGGATCACACCATCATAGTGGCGCTGGACGTTGCCGACATGGGGTTCCGCCAGATGGGGAACTGTCTGCCTTCATTGCCAAAAGGCTGGATGAAGACCACAAATTTCCGTCAGGAGGTCCAAACAGAGGTATTGGACATGCCCTTCGACAGAGATAACCTTTTCGGGAAAGCCATCGACCAATCCCTGCAAGCCATCAAAGCGGATACTGAGACGGCCCAAGCCCTGGGCACCCTCCAACAGCACCGCTTTTCCTTTCATTTCCTCTAGAGGAAAGTCTGGTAGGTCGTCCAAAGATTTCTCCTCCTTGTATCGTCAGCCTTCCAGATCCACAACCCAGGAAGCCCACACAGGCCATTCCCAGGCCTACAAAGGAGGACCGCGTCATCATCGCTAGCAAGGCAGGGCGCTGGCGCCGATGCAAGCCTGAACCAGCCAAGATGTCGGGCCTCCACCCATACGCCCCGGTGGGAGGCCAGCTACTAGGCTTGTCAGTGAGTGGGGAAAAGATCACCACTGACAGATGGGTGCTGGGTGCTCTCGCCCAGGACATACCCTGGAATTTCAGCACAGGTGTCCGTGGATGCTGCCGGTGGCCTGTCGGGAGTAGCACGTCCCTCGGCTCTTGGAGGAAGTACGGGCCATGCTGTGAAAAGGGGCGATGGAGCTGGTTCCCCAGCGACTCCGGGACCCCGGAGTCTACTCCAGATACTTCTCGGTAAGAACGAGAACGGAAAGGGGGCTGGGATGGCTGATGGCCCATTCTAGACCTGCGACGTCTGAACAAGTACCTCAAGTCTTAGAAATTCAGGATGGCCACGTTGCAGCACGTGCTCGGCCAACTGGAAAGAGGGGATTTCTTGACGTCGCTGGACCTGGAGGATGCCTTTTTCCACGTCCCCATTCACAGTAAAGCCACAAGTTTCTACGCTTTGTAGTGCAGTGACAGCACTAGTTGAAGGCCCTACCCTTTTGGCTTGAAGTCGGCCCCCAGAGTGTTCACGAAGTGCCTGGCACTAGTGGCGGCCCATCTGCATCTACAGGGATTCACGTATACCCGTACCTGGACGACTGGCTCATCCAGGCCTGTTCGCGGGAGTTGGCTGTCGGTCACACGGTGGCAGGCGTCAAGCTGCTGATGGTGCTGGGATTCTCCATCAATTATCCAAAGTCCTGCTTGACAACATCGCAGATCACCCCTGTATGACGAGTTCCGTCGACCGATGAGGAGTTGGGGCGACAGCTCCAACATCGCCCGGGCACAGGGTTTCAGAACCCTCCATTCCAGGAGACGGTCCGAACGGGCGCTTCCCTAGAAGGCTGGGGAGCCCACACCGGACATCTCGCGGAGGAGCAGGATCTCCATATCAACATCCTGGAGCTACGAGCAGTGTTCTGGGCCCTAAAGTCGTTCCTTTCGTCACTAAAGGGCAAGGTGGTGAGTATCTTCAGAGACAACACCACCACAGTGTTCTACAACAGCAAACAAGGGGGCACTTGATCCCCGTCAGACAAGAAATGTTGCTTGTCACCCTTCACCTAGCGGGAGTCAAGAACACCATTGCGGACTCCCTCAGCAGGGAGTTGCACACCTGACACGAGTGGGAACTTCGGCAGGACCAGGTGGATCGCACCTTTACCAAGTGGGGCAGGCCCCAGATCGATCTGTTTGCGAGGTTCGACAGCAGATTCCATCAGCCGAGAAGCCTGGGCGACGCGTTCTCCTTCTCGTGGGAAGGGATGTTTCTGTACGCGTTTCCTCCATTGCCTCTCCTGCTACGAGTTATCAATACACTCAGACAGTTTCAGTGCAGGATGATACTCGTTGCCGAGGCAGATTTGATACCCGGTCCTTCTCAGCCTGTCAGCGCCGCTGCCAGCGGTCCCAGATCTTCTCACCAGAGACAGAGGCGCAATCTTGCATCACGATCCAGGATCGCGCAACCTGAGGGCTTGGCTCCTGCAGCCCTAGAGTTTGGAGGATATGAGTTGCCGGCAGACAGCAGGGAGGTCCTCGTCAAGGCCACAAGTGGAAGTGTTTCGCTACGTGGTGCCGGTCTCAGAAGATTAACCCCTCTGAGTGTCACGGCCCAGAAGATTCTTCCATACTTGCTATCCTTGGCCCAGACTGGCCTGGCGCAAGCCTCGATCAAAATACATCTGGCGGCTATCTCCCGCTATACCAGGTCTCCAGGAAAGTCTTCACTCTGGTCTCATCGGCTCGTCAAGTAGTTCCTCAAAGGACTTTTTCCATCTTTCCTGCCCGGTGGAGATGCCGGCGTGGGAACTCAACATGGTTCTGACAAGGCTCATGGGGGGGCCCCCTTTGAGCCTATGCATCGGGCCCCTCAAGTTTCTCTCGTGGAAAACTACTTTCCTTCAGCCATCACCTCTGCCAGGAGGGTGGGTGAGATACAGCCTCTATCCTGCAAACAGCCAGACCTGACTTTCCACAAATCGAGGGTGGTGCTGCGGACACATCCCTCTTTCATGCCGAAGGTTCCGTCGGAATTCCACCTCAACAAGCCTTTCTTGCCTGGTTTATTTATTTTTCGAAACCTTGATCTCCAGCTGAGAGGGCCTTGCACTTGCCGGACGTTGCTCGTGCCCTGAAGTTCTATGTGGAACGCACAAAGAGTTTTCGAATGACTTCACAGCTGTTTGTGAACTTTGGTCCTTTGAACCAGGGGAAGGCTTTGTCCAAGGCTTCCATCTCAAAGTGGCTCTCCGGGTGCCATGCACTGTCGTTTGGCGAACCGACCGCTGCCCAGCCGTACGAGAGACCATTCCACCAGAGTGATCGCTCCAACGACGGCGTTCATGGCTGGTGTGCCCCTGCTGGACATCTGCAGGGCTGCTATGTGGAGGTCCATGTACACCTTCACGAAGTTCTACTACGTCGACAGGGATTCCAGGGAGGAGTCCAGAGTCGGCCAAGCAGTGTTACGCAAGTTGTTCGCTTGAGGTTTGTCTGTTCCAGAGGTAAGAGTGAATTGCTTCTGTTGAGCCTGGCCACCTCCTGTGGTTGTGTAATGCTGTACTGCTGTGAATTCGTTATTTACGAGCATGTGAATCCATGCCAGACCCCATGCTGGAGAAGGAACATGGTACTTACCAGTAACTATTGTTCTCCAGCATGGGTCTGGCATGGATTCACATGCAAATCCTCCCTCCTTCCCCTCTGCGGCTCTTCTTGGTCATACTGCCACTTTACGTGCTTACCAAATCTGAAGATAGCTGCTAGAAGAGGGGTTTAGGGAGAGGACTGTCATTGGCTGGTGGCAGTTTGACCCACAGGACAGTGATGGTTTATGGGAGAAAGTTTTGTAAGTGAAAGTGAAACTGTTTTTCTTTTACTGATGATTCCAGGCCTGACTGGGAATATACTGCAGATTCCCAGCCTGACGACAGTGAATATTCATGAGCATGTGAATCCATGAGTACATGAACTATGCCGACGACTCTCAAGTGCTCCTCCCCCTCACCAGCGACTACGACAGACGCAGCAGCACTCCTCCAAATCTACTATACTATCCAGACCTGGGTGGCAGCCAATGGGCTCTGCTTAAACGCGGACAAAACCGAGATCATACTCCTTGGACCGAAGGAAATTCTGCCCAAACTCACTGAAAAATACAACAGCTTCACAGTAGACAACACCAACATTCCTGTTTCCACGTCCGTTAAGACCCTAGGAGTCTACCTGGACTCTACCCGGTCAATGACTCGACAAGTCAGCGCCATTGCGTCAGCCTCTGCCCATACAACCAAACTTATTAATGCCATTAAGCCTTTTCTAACCCAACAAAACTGCCTCTCCATCGCCCGCGCCACCATAGGAGCAAAACTAGACTACTGTAATGCACTCCTTGCAGGTATTTCAGCCAACAACTTCAATAGGCTTCAAGTTGTGCAAAATAATGCTCTCTGCGCTGCCCTCAGCATCCCTAAAAGAGAATACATCTCTCAAGCTAGACGTGATGCCAATTGGCTTCCCGTTAAGGAAAGGGTAGACTTCAAAATCCTCACACTCACACACAAATGCATCAGTCTCTCTGCCCCCTCCTACTTATCAGATACCATTACCTTAGCTTCATCTACACGCCCTAAAAGAAGTCACCACGCTAAACAACTCCGCATTCCACACATCAAGAGAGCGAAAGCAGGTGGTTTAGGTTTCCCTCACTTAGCTCCCAAACTGTGGAATGCTCTACCCAATGAGCTTAGAGCCGAACTGTCCATCGCCACCTTTCGCAAAACCCTCAAAACCACCCTCTTCAAATTCTGTATCTCTTCTACACCGTTCCTTCCCTTCTCATCTGTAACCTGCATCTGTAACATGCATCTGCATCTGAACACGCATTCCTGCTCCATGTTATGTACATTTTCTGTCCTGTCTCTGTAAACTGTAGCCTTTTTCTATGTAACCAGCAAGTATATTTTTTATGCAACAACGCCACAATGCCATAGGGCTGCTCTGCACTTTATACATGTTAATAAAATAAATAAAATTGCTGGCGAACAATAGTTACAGGTAAGTAAATTGTTCCATATGCACACTGTACGCAAGCTACAGTGACCTCAGCGTCATGGTGGTCGAGCGTACCGATTGCTGACATTTGCCATGCGGCTACCTGGTCAGTGCCCCATACATTCACGAAACACTGTCTGGGGAGTCAGCACGCAGAGGATGTGCAGACAGGAAGGGCGGTCCTGCAGCGCCTGTTTCAATAATGCACACTCCTGTGTTTTGAGGTGGGAAATGTATGGTTTTTACCTTCAGGCACCTCCAATGGCTGTGTTCTGCTACTTAATCTATTAACAGCATGTGAATCTATGAAAGATCCAATGCTGGAGAAGGAGTAAGTTGCTTACCTGAAACTCCTGTTCTCCAGCATTGGCATCTTTCATAGATACACATGCGCCCTCCTTCCACCCCGTATGTAAAAATTATACGTGCCCTCTGGGCACCAGTCAGCACAGGGTCAGAATCTTAAGGGAAGAGGAGGGACCTAGTGCAGCAGCAAAATAAATAGTTTTTTTAAAAAAAAGTTCCAAGCTTCTTCCAGCTCTTGGCTTATACTTGGCTTCACCTTCCCCAAGTTCATAACAGTTGCAAAAGGCCTCGGGGTTGCCCTCCCCAAGAGTTCCACACAGTTCACAAAGTCTCAGGGTTCCCTTCCCCATGAATTCATCTCTTCCAACTGCTAAAATCAGTACAAATCTTCTCTCTTTCAAAAACAGTACCAGTTCAAATCCTTGTTCATCCAGACTTTTCAATAGTTCATAGATTGCTCTGCTTCTGTATTTACTATTCACTTCAGCAACTGTTGCAACAATCTAGGCGCAGTTGTCGGATCACACAGTCCATCCTATGCACTTTGTTATGCTTCTGTATTCTTCAGGCTTTTGCCCATGCAGGTTTTCTCTCTGAACCTGTAGTTCCTTGGGCTCCTGTATCTTTGGCCAATACCGTTTTTGGCTAATACTTATTTTGGTTTTGCCACAACTTGTAGCTCATACAACTCTGTGATATTTACCCATTTTCACCACCTTGCTTTCACTACATTCCGCAGTGTTAATCCTTTTCTTTCTCTTGTGCCATATTCAAATATGCCAATCATATCTTTTAGTTAGTTTGGTTATTCAGTAATGCTTGTTACAACTTTTAAAAGATTTTCAAAATCATTTTGGTTGGCCTTGCACATCACTTGCATAGTTTTCAGTTAGTTCAGCATTCTGGCATGCTTGTTTCTAGCCCCAGGAGCTTGCCGGTACGAGTGTTCCCTTCTTTGCACTCACCAGTATGTGGCTACTCTTTCAGGCTTCTTGCTTCTGCTTTCCGGCTTCTATTCGCTCTGCCTTTTCCTCGCAGGAGCCACAGCGAGCAGCGCTCATCGTCCTCTGCAATGCTTAGCTCTGCTGTTCCACAGAGGGGGCTACCGAGAGCACCTCTCACGCTCTCAGCCACCTGCAGTGCTCGGGAGAAGCTGTAGGACACTGGGCAGGGAGGACAGAAGGATTTCTTACCCTCAAGTCCTGCTGTGGCCCTGGCGTCTCTTGCTTTCCTGCTCAGCACAGTTTCCATCAAGTCGGTTTCTCTCCAGCCTGCTCCGCTTCCAATATATATATATATTCTTTCTCTTTCGCCCCCCCCAACGCCCTTTGATCTTTTGGGGTTCATTGTTTTTCAGTTTGTGAGTTGTGTAGTTTTACTTGAAACGTTTGGGATAAATCTGCTGTAATAGCCAATCAATCACAAAAAGGCTTTAAGATCTTTTTCTGTTTTTGGTGTGGGGTATGAAGAACAGCCATAACTTTTGCCTGCTGGGATTGTACACTGCCATTACCCACAAAAGAAATCCCAGGTATTTGACTGCTGATTGAAGCAACTTACAATTTCTTGGGTTAGCGGTTATGCCTGTGTTTCTCAACACTTGCTTGACTGTAAAGGTGATAAAAATGATCTCTGCAGGTTTTACTGTGTATCACAATATTGTCTATATAGGCGCCGCAGAAGGGGGAATAGGATTGTACACTTTTATCCATTAATCTAAAATGTTGCAGGTGCCCCATGTAGACCGAATGATAATACTTTGAATTACAACAGACCTAGACTAAGACTTTCCTCTTCGCTTCAGCCTTCTCTCTTCCTCTCCCCTGCTGATCTCCTATCTGATACTGCACTGGTTACCTGGGTACCCTTCTGAACCACGGGCCCAGGCCCCTGCCCTCCCATTTGCACACCTGCACTACCTTCCGGCAACCCTGCACTTGGGGCTGTATCTGCAACCCTACAGTCCACCTAGCTGCACTATCTAACACTTGCTGCTTGCACTTAAGCCCTGCACTGCCAGTTGCTGCCCTCACTACTTTTTTTATGTTTTATCCTATGTCTTGCACTTGCTCCTCTTCCCTTTTACCCCGGCACTTTTTACGCTCTCCTCTACACTTGCGTGATCTCAATGTCACTGGGCCTAATAAGATCGTTGTCTTGTCCCCCTCGTACCTCTCCACTGCTTTTCGCGCCTTGAAACACATGTGTATAGGCGCAATGTAAATAGAAATATATAGGAGTAGCAAAAGCAGTTTTTTCTTTGTCAGGTCCATATAGAGGAACTTGCCAATAACTTTTCGTGAGGTCTATGGTAGAGAGATAGACGGCATTATCCAGCCGGTCAATAAGATTGTCAATATGTGGCACATGGTAAGCGCTGAAGGCGGATATGGCATTTACCTTCCTAAAGTCGATACAAAACCCAACTGCCATCAGGTTTTGCCACCAACACGATGGGGGCGGACGACTGGCTAGTAGATGGTTCAATAATATTAGCCTCAAGCACCTGCTTGACTTCCTGGATGAGGATCTCTTTTCGGGACTCAAGTAATCTGTATGGTTTTAAATGTGCCACTATGCCTTCTGGAGTGCGGATGTGATGATAGATTCCCTTCACTCTTCCTGGCTACCATTTGTACATTGCCTTATGAGACCATCCAGATCTTGTTTTTGGTTGCTGCTAAGTTTGTGTGGAATTGGGGCGAAGTTATCAGAATCCTCCGGTAACAAACAGGACAAAATGGTGGCATTAGACTCTGAAGGATTTTCCCACTATTCCTTTAAACGGTTAATGTGGTGGACTCGTGCTTTTAGGCGGTAATCGGGTTGGGAAATGTTGTAGTTACAAGGTCCCGTCTGTTCTAGCACCTCTTATGGTGCATGCCACTTAGAGATTTTGTTATCAGAAGTGAGTAACAATACGAATACCTTTTTGACCTACTGAAAAACATTTTAAAGAAACTTTTTTTTGTCATCGGAGGCTTTCTGTTGTTCTTGTGCCTTGGCCATATGGGTTTGTACTAAAGACCTAACTACCGTCATGTGTTATTTATGCCTGTTCGCAGTTTGGGCGAGTGGTATTGGGGCTTCTTCTTTCTTCCAAGGTCTCTCAACATATCTAGGACATCCCGGGGCTACAGTCCATAGGGTAATTCGAATGGGGAGAATCCTGTAGAAGCCTGATGTGTCTTCCAAACCGCAAATAAACCACCAACTTCCGCAATATGGTCTTCAGTGTCTTATTAAAGCTTTATACAAGGCCATCTATCTGCGGGTGATCTACTGAGGTTCTTAAAGTGGTAATATGCAATGGTTGTTTTACTTGCCCCAAGAGTTTGCTCCTAAATGTAGAGCCTTGATCTCTCAGTATTTCCTTTGGAAACCCCACTCGTGAAAAGAAAGGGAGCAGGTGTTTCAATATTTGCTGGTTGGCATTTGCTCTCAGGGGAAAGGCTTCTGGATATCGCGTTGCATATTCCACGATTACCAAAATATACTTGTTTCCTAACTTGGATGTTTCTAGGGGCCCCACAATGTCATGACCAATTCTTGAGAATGGAATTTCAATGATTGTTGATGGATTTAAGGGAACTGGTGGTGCCATATGAGTACTGGTCTTTTGGCAAATTTCTCAGGACTGGACAAAGTTTTCAATGTCAGCATGAATTCCTGGCTAGTAAAACGTATTGATGATTTGGGCTTGTGTCTTTGTATGTGTCGGCGACATTACAGAAGCCTTTCTTTCTGGCGTAGATAGAAGGGTATTCATTGCATCAATCCGATACCTCCCAATATGGCGCCTGTTGCTCCAAGTACTAGCTGTTGGACATCTCGCGTCCCCTTTTGCATTGGTTGAGGATCACATAACTCTATTTAGGAATGTGGTTTCCATAGCAACAGAGCCTTGCTACTTCTCCAGCATAACGCTCCATAACGCTCCATGCGTTCGCATTCTCTTAACTCGGTCCCTTTGTTCACGTTCTCAGTGTGAATCCCGTCCCGGACTTTCTAATACCATTGTAACCAACAAGCCTTTTGTTCATGCTTAGATGACTCGCATATGCAAGCATTCTCATCCTGAGCTACTATCCCGTTGCTGATTGCCGACAGGATCATTTCCCCAGCCGCCAATACATCGCTTATCTGCTCCTTCCTATGTAATGCCTAGCAGATTCTTTGTTGCCAGTTTCTATTATTATTGGTTACTTCTATGTATCAGCACAAGTCTCTTCTCGTTCGGAGCTCAGGCGCAGAAGAGTGATTTCAACACGCTCTATTTCCGATTACATTAGAAGTCCCTGTAACATCGCAGGGAGAAAGCCTTTCCTGAACTAAACGAAGACAGAAACTTCAACGGATTTCAGCTACAACAGGGTTTTCTTCCCCAGAGGGTTTCCCTGTTATTATTGTCTTTCCCGTCATCCATCAATAGCATAATCTGTACAGACAGATTCCTTTCATTCAACAAACCTTGCTGACTACATTTTCAGGTCCGTCTTGAAAGTATTTTTACTGTGACAATACTGGCTATTGTAATTGCTGCAATATAAAAGGATTCAGCTCCCTGTCATAACAGAGCATTATAACAGTCTGTCCTAAGTGGCCTCCTCTCATGTTGGAATGCGCTATCTCCAGGACGACTTGCTTATGACTCTTAGGGACAACTAGTTGGGTTTTTGCTAAGCCCTCTGAAGTGGTGTCTTCCTGGAACATAAGCCTAGGTCTCAAAAAGGAAAAAAGGCCGTCCTTTCTCACAGCCCTCTTGTTCAGATGTAACTTGTAAAAAGGCTTCAGCCAACAAAGGGTTGTTCCTTTGGGCAAACGCTAGGTCGGGAAGAGTTTTGTTTTCTTCTTCTCTGGCCCTTCTGGATTCGGGTTCTTGAGGGGCGTCTGGTTTATCATCCGCCTCCCTGAAGCCTCAAGTACCTCAATCTGTCCTCTCCTGCCCAGGCTCTTCCTTGATCCTAGGAAACACTGCTCTCTCGAGCACCCCTTGGACAATTTTATCCCCATGATGGATTTGGAAGTGATCCTTTCCATGATTCTGTAATAATAAAATTACTTTGCCTCTAAAGTCTGGATCTATAACCTCAGCTAGCATATCAATTCTGAACCTCCATGCTAGTTCTGATTTGGGAGCCAGTCTAATGTAAGTATCAGGGGGTGGAATTAGAATCCAGTCAGTGGGTATGAGTCTTCTTTCGCCTGGGTGAATGATCTCATTGCTACTGCTGCAAATATCCAAAACAAATGGAGCCCTTGGTGGCTACTGAGGGGTCTGATGCTGTGGAACTTAACCTTTCAAATCTTAAGGTTCCCCAACTTGTCGTTTGAGCCGCATCCCACCCTTGACACCATTTGTGACGTCATCATGAAGTAAGACAGACTACAGATTCAACTTTCTGAGTATTTTACTTAAATGTCAGGATGGCGTAAGGTGTAAGGCTCAACTTGCCCTATGCTAATGTGGGATTTCCCTGGCTAAAGAAAACTAAGGATATTCGTTGTCAGTAAGTTCAAATCAAAATGTCTGTGTCCAAAACCTATACTTGCCCTCACAACTAATTACATACAACGTGTAGGGATGTCAGCAGCAAAAGAAATAATGTTAAAAAATAAACTTCTGAGCTTCTTCCAGCTCTTGGCTTATACTCCGCTTCCCCTTCCCCAAGTTCATAACAGTTCCAAAAGGCCTCACAGGTTCCCTTCCCCAAGAATTAAGCTCTTCCAACTTTCAAAACCAAAATCATTCAAATCTATTATCTTTCAAAACAGTACCAGTTCAAATCCTTGGTCATCCAGACTTTTCAATAGTTCACATAGATTGCTCTGCTTCTGTGTTTACCATTCACTTCAGCAACTGTTGCAATTTACAAGCTTCTTTACATTTGCTTTCATTGGCTTGTTCCAAGTAGGGGTCACTCGGTCTAGACGCAGTGGTCCGACCCCACAGTCCACCCATTACAGTTCACGCATCCGATAACCCTTTGCACTTTATTGTGCTTCTGTATTCTTCAGGCTTTTGCCCACACAGGTTTTCTCTCTTAACCTTTAGTTCCTTGGGCTCCTGTATCTTTGGCCAATACTTATTTTGGCTTTGCCACAACTTGTATCTCGTACAACTCACTCCGTGGTGTTTACCCCTTTTCACCACCTTGCTTTCACTTCATAAGTTTTCATTCTTATCTTTGTCTTGTGCCGTATTCAGATATGCTGATATGTTTTAGTTAGTTCGGTATTCGATAATGCTTGTTGCAACTTTAAAAAATATTTTTAATACCTTGCAGTTTGTTCGGTATTCAAAACCAAAAGTACTTGCAATATCTTGCAGCTTGTTTAGTATTACAAATCACTGGTCATAGTTTTCAGTTAGTTGAGAATACTGACCTGCTTGTTTCCAAACCACCCGCCCCCCAGTACGAGTGGTCCCTTCTCGCTTCTGCTTCCTGGCTTCTATCCACACCACCTTTTCCTTGAGGGAGCCACAGCGAGCAGTGCTGGCCATCCTTTGCAACGCGTAGCTACTCACTTCCCCAGCGGGAGCTACCGACAGCACCTCTCGCTCTTTCAGCCACCTGCAGCACTCTGGAGGCTTCAGTGTCTCACTGCTCCTCCTGTGAACACCGGGCAGGGAGGACAGCAGGATGTTCGACCCTCTTGCGACTAGCTTTGCCCCCGGCGTCTCGTATTCCTCCTCAGCACAGCTTCCCTCAGCTGGTTCCTCTTCAGTCTGCTCCGCTTCCACAACCCGCGTCCTTCTCTCTAGGCCATCTCTCTCTGCTGGGCGGTTCCCATTCTTTTAAACCTGGTTCTTAAGTGTCTGCAGGTGCAAGTCCTTCACTTAAATTGCTTGACCATGGGGAAACATTTTATCTGGACATGCCTTGCTATTACAATAGACCTCCTGCAAAGCCATCTTCCTCTTGGAATGATAGCGTGCCATCAGCGGGCTCCAGGTAGTCGCTCAGCAGTACCGACTTTTTGTTAGTTGACAAAGACAGTCAACTTGATTTTCTGTTAATTAGTTGTTGTTAAGATTCTCAGTAATTGAGCACAAATTATCATTGTTTCATTGTCTTGGCACTATCACACACACCTCCTCTTTCTCACATGGATGAGTTCTTGAGTAGTGCTGCAGTGTGCATTCGTGGCCAGTAGAGACTGTCCACTAGGTGGGACATTTAGCTATTGATTCATTAGCCCCTGCAATTTATAAGGGTATTTTTACAATATCTGAGAAAGTGCTGTTCGATTGGCCTTTCTTTAATATAGAAATTCTGAGAGCATATGAAGATATTGGACCTCATTACGCGGTAGGCGGTAGCCATGGCGCTATTAGCGCCATGGCTACCCCCTTGCCCCATTCTGGGGCCGGGTTCCCGAAATACAGACTTACCGAGTCATTCCAACCTTGGAGGACCCGGTAAGTCCCAATTCCGGGAACCATTCCCCATTCCCATTCGAGCCCCCATAGGGCTCAATGGGAATGGGGATGGAACTAATAACGGTACCGCAATTTGCTTTACCGTTATTAGCTCTGAAGTCCCTTAACGGGTACCTTCCATAACGCCTGGTAAAAACCAGGCGTTAAGGAAGGGACCCGCTAAGGGACCTAGGAATAGGGTGGTAAGGGATTACCGGCACGGTGCCCTTACTGGTGCCGGTAATCCCTTACTGCCTACCGCGTAATGAGGCCCATTTTGTCTGCAATATATCCTTTGGACAATTAACCTAGCAATATAGTCAAAAAGGTATGGTAAGAAATGCACATTGGTTTGATGAAACTTCGATTGCCAAACATGTGCTATTTAAAGTATGTTTTCAGCATTGACAGGGAAAGCTAATGGGGACTAAAGAAAAAACGGGTCACAATTTTGGAAACTAGGTTTGTCGGGATCCCAGGAAGATGGTACTTTGGCACATGGTAATTCAAGTATTGTACCTAGAAACAAGGTCTTTCACAAACCAGAATCATGGTGATTGTTCATACTACTGATCATTATTTATTACAAACCCTGGAGTTTACATAGGAGGATGCTTATGCGACAATTACTAATCAGAAAAATTGTAATGCATCAGGCCCAGGCACAAACATGGTGAATATATTTTAAGGCTGAATAAACCATCTGTTCACCTTCTTCTACCCTCACTCCCCACCAAAAAGATTGAAGTGCTGCTGCATGGGTCGACTTCCCCGATTCTCCTGAGGAGCGCTGCAGCAAATCTAAATGTAGACAGTCGCCCGCGGAACAAGGGGCGGGGGGCGAGTTCCGGTACGTTCCCAATGAGGGGTGAAGAACACCTGACCCTAAGGTGGCATAAGAGAAGCAAAATCCCAAGGTGGGGTGAAGGAAAGACCCCAAGTCAGAGATGAAACCTGCAATGCAGGGAGGGAGATGTAAGAGCCCAAAGCGGGTTAAATAAAAAGGGGCATAGGAGTCCTTTCTTGTATGGATTTGATGGAACTGTGTAACCAACTTTTAACCTATCAGTTAAGATTGTGGACTAGGGGCGAGGAGCCCTCCTAAGAAAGACACAAGGGTGGGAGTTAGAAAGCAGCCACCATTCACTTAGCGCCAAGGGGCCTAATTGTCTTGTTGTTGCAGTTACGCTTTCTTTTTTCATTTGTAGGGACAGACTCTGGTTAGAGTAGATTTATGGACGGAGGACTTTTGTTGGTTTTGTAAAGACATTCTGACACACACTGTTTCTTAGTTTCCTTCTTGGCTTTAGGGAAAGGTTAGACTCTTGGGAGTGGGTTAAAGCAAAGTCCATTAAAATGCTACATTGTCTGTCTCCTGATACTGATTTACCACACCACTCATATTCTCTATCCTCAAAACCAAGGTCTCGTATTTGTACCGAAATTCAAGAGAACCAGATGGGGGATCATTCTCACATCAGCCAGCTTATCAGTGGAATAACTTACCATTTTGAAATGGATGGTAGGAGTTCTGACCCTTTGAGGATGCCATCATTACGTGAATCACAGAAACCAGAGCATCTAAATCTCCAATAAGACTGAGCCACGGTGAGGAGGAAAGTGAGAGAACACTGCTACAAGGTGCAAGGTATGTGGTGGTTCCAAGAAACCGGGAGAAGGGTGGAAAGGACTGGCCAGACTCCAAGCTGGGGCAAAAATGACAATACCCTGAGCAGGGGTGACAGAAACAGTTGTACAAGACAGGGTGAGAACCAAGAGACCCCAAGCTGGGGTGAACGTCAAGAAACCCCATAGATGTGCAAGAAACATAATACCCCAAGAAGGGGTGGGAACTATAATACTGCAAGGCAGATAAAAAGGAGTCGTACACCAAGAGGGGGTGAGAGAGATGCTGTACTCTAAGCCTGGGTGATCACTATCCAATCCACAAGGGCCAAGACTCTTGTTCCAATAAGAAAGGAAGATTAAAGAGACATTGTGAAACTGTGAACTCTGAACTGTGCGCTGGAAAGAAAACTGAAAGACATTTAGGTGGGGGGGTCGGAAACAAGCCACCATTATCATGAGAGAGACAAACCTCTTACCAGATCCTTCTGGCTAAAGCAACCCCCTTTAGTTAGTAGTAAGTATATACTTTAGGTTAGATTAGGTTTGTACAGAGGGAGGGTTTATGCTGTGGGACATCCTGACGAGCACTAATTGTTGTTTTCTTTATAGATCAGGGAAAACCCTCCTTAGACGTAGGGATAAGATAGGCATTACACATTTCTGTTCATTGTTCCTATGATTACCTCTTGTCTGTCTCCTGAGTCCGACAAGTTTCCTAAATAATTTGCTTCAGAATTCTGCTTCTGTTTGGTTCACTGCTGTGGTACCGTTTGGACTGTATGCCTTTGTAAGAGACAAAAACAATATCCTACTCTGCATTCTGCATTAAGAATCGGCTCCCCTATCAGCATAGCCAGAGCACAAGATGCTAGTGGCAGTGTTGGCAAAATCATTATGGCGGCAGTGTTTGCCATAGCTCTTTGGACACAAAACAAAAGGGGGAGACTTTGCCACAACTCATTTTAGCTCCCTGGTCGGGCTGGAGCAGCTTGTATTATCATCCATGTGCCCAGGCCTCTCTGCACATTAAACCAGGCGCTTGGTTTATGGTACAACATGGCTTGTAATCAGCCCCACATATCCACTCTGGGCAGTTCAACCTCTGCCAACCATTAATAGCAAGATGCCGACACTTGCCCAGACCGCATTTGAAATCATACTGGACGTTTGTTCTGAATTAGAGATTACAACCCGCTGTTTTAGTAAGATGAATGTGATCCATTGTTTTTCCTAGTTCCATTCCTAGTTTCAGCTAATCCTTTATTACCTGTCCAATTATTGCCCCCCTGGGCCACTGCCCTTGCTGGTGGGTTTCTCTTATGACCTGCGGAGGCCCACCTTTCCGCTGACCGTGCCAGGATGCACATTTTTATTTCTGATGCTTGTGAATGTGCTTAGAATCACCTCCTGTGCATTTCACCTCCTGTGCATATATTCTGACACCTAGTGGAAATCGCAGAGTATTGCATCTTTCGTTCGAAGATCGAAAGTGGACGTCGAAATGGGCTTGACTGTAACACTATCCCTAACGTGACGTTGTAGTGTACCCAAAATCCCTCGCACGTCGAGGTACCTCGGATTGTTTTTTTCCACCAA
This sequence comes from Ambystoma mexicanum, assembly GCF_040938575.1. NCBI lineage: Eukaryota > Metazoa > Chordata > Amphibia > Caudata > Ambystomatidae > Ambystoma > Ambystoma mexicanum. The sequence continues at coordinate 944,924,821 of NC_090923.1, forward strand.
CCTAGTTGGTCGCCTATGCAGAGCTTGCAAGAGTTTTATATTGCTTACTTTGTCCCCATGACCTAGGGTCGTCTAGTCTCCCGACTTATCTTCTCGACGACTGCCTTGTGAGTTTCCTGCGCTGAAGACATCTACACCTGCTTGGTGACTGTTCGACTGACGACCGCGTGGTCTCGGCCCTCCGGCCAGGCCCTTACAGTAGGGAGAGTGGGGCCCTGGGTTTATTCTCTCTCTAAGAATGTATTTCCTTTACCCCTCTCTTTCTCATCTTGGTCTGGCTGCCGGTACCCTCTGCTACGGAGAGGATGTCCCTTAAATTTTTGCCTGTCGTGTAACAGCAAGTTTCCTTGGAAGGACACCCATCGCTGATGCAATCTGTGTCTTCCCCGAGACCGCAACAAGCGCTCATGCAAGTCCTGTAAGCTCTTTCGACCGAAAACATTGAAAGACAGGCAGACTAAATGGTGGTCGGCCTACGCTATGCAGGCCAAAAGCCTTTCCCCGTTGGCGCCATCGCTTAGGACGATGAGGAATCCATCGGCAGCCATGGCTCGCTTCAGACGATGAGGAATCGATCGGCAGCCATGGCTCTGAAGTGGAAGCCATCAACCTCTCGGCAGAGCCTACAGGCTCCCAAATGCTTGGCCCAGACAGGCAGGCCACTGGCTCTGTTATGGGGAGTTCACACCTCTGCGACAAGTGCACACATGCACCATGGATACAGAGTCGTCGAAGAAGTGCACAACACCAACAGGGCTGCTGAAAATTTCAACAGAGCCTTTCCGAACCCTCTGGAACGGGCGTTCACCCTAAAAAAACATACTGTTGTCGACACACTGTCCAAGGGCGCACAAGCACTGAATCACTGACTGCGCTGTCAGGCACGTTGAGACAATCAATTCAACCGCCGAAAATCTGCAAAAGCCTTGCAGCTCTCGTTTCGGCAGCCACAGAGCACAAGGGCACCCCTTCTCGTTGAGAGGAGTATTCTGAAGCCCGCCTCTCTCTAGGGCCTTATTGGGAAAGTCTCCCCCTTCTGGGCAACCTTTTCCACCTCCAGACCCTTCTGCCTCTTCCCTGTGGACTAAGGAGAGATTTCAACAATACTTGGACAAAATTGCCCAGTATATTGACTTTCCACATGCGTACATTACACCCAAAAGACCCAGGGAAGAGTACTCCTGCCCCATTCCTTTGCAAACTGTAGAAATTCCCCATCTCTGCACAGGGACACCAGGAGGATATCTCGGATGTCCCAGAGGACCCAACACAGGAGGATTAAGATCAGGCAAGAGATTGGGCCCTTGGTTATCACCTACACATGCCCCTGACCCGGACATCATCTGTCTAGATCTCCCACCAACCCCCTTCTTCGCCTCCACAGAGAGATTTGTCACCTGTGTTGTTCAATGCCATTTTAAAAAGAGCAGCCGATCAATTCCAGATTGCAACACATGAGACCGCTCCAGACTCAGACTTTGTTCAGGATATCCTCAAGGAGAAGCCTCCGACTAGTCAAGCCATCCCCTTACTGAAGTCTATAAAGAGGCACCTGGCCCCTTCCTTTGTCGCTGTCTCTCACACGGGCGGTCAACCCCCTGGTTAAGAAATTATTCCACCCATCACATTCCGCCCCACTCTACACCGGACTCCCTAGTGGTTACTACCACTCAAAAAAAAGGGCAGGGTTCCACTGTCCTCGGCGGAAGCCCCTCCATGCACTGTAAGAAGCTTTGTGCCCTGGGTAAATGGGTCACCGCCTCTGCGGCCTACTCTACTAGGAGCGCAAACCATACAACTCTCCTGGCAAGTTACAGAGATGTCCAGTGGGGCCTAGTCCATGATGGCCTTCAAGATGTCCCAGTGCCACCAGATCACGCCTGCTGGTGGTCGTGGCTGAGGGAAGACAAGTTACCCATAACAGATTGAAGAACTCTCTGGACTCTGCTGAGACTGCTGGTCGCACCATAGGCCAGGGGACCTTACTTAAAAGACACACCTCGTTAAAGAACTTCAGCTTTAAACCAGAAACTCAGGCCTCTCTAATCAACAAACCAGTTGAGGACTCCAACCTTTTTGGGAAGGCTGTTGATGACACCCTGGAGACTGCGAAAAAAGAGCACAAAACACTACAATTGCTCAGCCATATCACTGTTAAGCCCTTCCACCAGGTGGAGGCTCTAAATCACGCCGGTCCATTTGTGCGCAGTCCTTTTTCCTGCTCTCCCCATGGACAATACGGCTAAGGGAGTACCCCCTGGTCCTCCAGCCAAGGCTCTTCTAGTAACAACCAATATCACCAAAGAGGCCCTCGTAGGGGCAAGGGTAGAGGCAGGAACTCTACTCCTAGAGGCTCCCCGGCCTCCACCTTAGTGACTTGCCGGTTGGGGCCCCTCCCACGCTTCCCCGGCGGGGTAGCTTGTCATTCATCCACGCCTGGGAGGGGATCACATAAGTATGTCAAACCTCAAAAATTCAGGATGACAACACTGCAGGAGGTAATTCCACTGCTGCAACTAGGGGATTACATGGCCACATTTGACATGAAAGATGCATACTTTAATATTTCAATGCTGCCAGCGCACAAAGTACCTCTGGTTCATGATAGAGGCCACCCACTATCAGTTCAAGGTTCTCCCCTTCGGCATTGCCTCAGCGCCACAGGTATTCACAAAGGTACTGGCAGTAGTAGATGCTCACCTGCGCAGGCAGTCCATCCCAGTCTATCCTTAACTCGATGACTGGCTCATAACAGGGGATTCGTATCGAACATGCCAAACAAACACCCAGAAGACGGTAGATCTTCTCTTCAACCTAGGTTTCTCTGTCAACGAGAACAAATCCAGTCTAAACCCCAATCAAGTCACAGTTTCTGGGGGCTAATTCGGACCAAAGACAGCCTCGCCTTTCCCTCCGAGAGGGTTCAAAACCTGCTTTTCCAGATACCTCACTATGTAGCCAGTCACCAGGTGACATACACAAAGCCATGCGACTGTTGGGGATGATTGCTTCCTGCGTCTACCTAGTTCCTCACACTTGTCTGCGTATGCGCCCCATGTAAGAGTGGCTCTAGATGTGTCAGGTCAGTGGGATGATCTAGTGGTTGTCTCAGCAGCCCTCGTTCAGTTTCTGCAGTGGTGGTCAAGGGAAACCCTTCACCACCCCCGCAGTAGAAGCCACTCTCACCACAGACGCATCTCTGGCAGGGGCGTGGCTCACCTCCTTCAACAGATGGCGCACATCGTGTGGTCCCCAATGGTAGCATCCAATCACATCAACATATTGGAATTGCTAGAAGTGTTCAAGGCCCTGAAGGCCTTCCAGAAACACCTCAGGGGGAATAGACTTCTAGTCCTCACGGACAGTACTACGGCCATGTATTACTTAAACAAACAAGGGGGCACTCACTCTCTAGGGCTGTCCAAACTGTCCCAGAATACATGGAAGTGGGCTCTCAAACACAAAATGTTCCTCCTTTCACAGCATGTTCCAGGGGAACTCAATCTTCTGGCGGACCTACTCAGCAGAGACTTCCCCCTACCAGTAGATCATGAGAGGTGGCTACAGGAAGACATTGTACTCAGCGTCTACACCGCTCCAAGGGGAATGGTCTTTGGATAACATGGTCTGGGAAATTTGTCTACGACCCCCCTCCCACACTCCCTGATTTCCCCTGCTCAACAGAATAGTGCACAAGATACACCAAGAGCCAGTCGGGATGATTCTGGTGGCCCCTATGTGGGCCCGCCAGCTTTGGTTCTCCCATCTCATGGCATTGTCAATCTCCCCTCCCAGGAAGCTGCTGTGCTCGTACAACATGCAGTCTCAAGTCCAGGGGGAAACACTTCATCCGTGCCCTCAAATTCACAACTTGGCAGCCTGGCTCCTGAAGTCCTAGAGTTCAGACACCTCCAGCTCCCTCAAAGCTGCATGGGCATACTTGGAGAAGCATGGACACCTAACACCAGGCATTGCTACTCCAGTAAATGGAAGCGCTTTGTCATCTGGTGTAATGGCTAGGGCATCAATCCTATTGAATGCTCACCTAAAGATCTCGTCCTGTACCTAATCCACATGTTAGATTCAGGACTGGTTTTCAATTCTCTAAAGGTCCATTTGGCCGAGCTTTCGGCATACGCCACTTCCCAGAGCAAGGTTTCATGGTGGAAAATTCCTGTAATTAAAGCCTTTCTGGAAGGGGTAAAGAGACTTTATCCCCCTATTTCTAACCCAGCTCTCGGGTGGGACTTGAATGTTGTTCTTACCAGACTAATTGGGCCTCCCTTTGAACCAACACACAAGACTAGCCTTAAAGCGCTCACCTACAAAACCGCCTTTCTGGTGGCGATTACCTCTATAAGGAGAGTTAGTGAACTGCAGGCCCTTTCAGTTCAGGACCCATTCGTCACGATTCACAAAGATGAGGCAGTTTTGCGCACGCACCCTTGCTTTGCACCTACATTTATCTTGGAGTTCCATGTAAACCAATCCATAGAACTACCCACCTTTTTCCAGAACCCCTCTAACGTGGCAGAAACAAGCCTCCACACACTGGATGTAAGGAGAGTGGTTATCTACTATCTGGAGAAAAGAAAGCCACTAAGAAAAACAAATCAGTTCTTCGTTTCAGTGGCAGCTGGTAGAGAAGGGAACCCTGTCTCTAAATCAGCCATATCTAAGTGGATCAAACTGCATCACACTGTTTCTCTCTTGCCAAGAGATTTACCCTTCACGCATTGGGCACACGCTACTCGGGGCCCAGGGGCTACCATAGCATTCATTGCAAATGTTCCTCTTGATTCCATTTGCAAAGCAGCAACCTTGAGTTCCGTACACACCTTTACACAACACTACTGCCTAGATACACACTCTAGGTCTGATTCTCAGGTGTGACGAGCAATGCTAAGACATTTCTTTGCTACTGTTCCGTCTCAAGAGACGCATATTCTGGACTCAGTGATGGACCTGATGGGGTCCCAGTGGAGATGGCTTGAGGCAAAAGAGCAGTCTGTGGCAAAGGGGGGCTCCTATCCTGGGACTCCTCTACATCCTCTGACTCTTCTAAGACATTAGAGTTAGACTCTGAACTATCATCCTAATCCTCATTATCAATTTCCACAGTTCCTAGGTTAGTGGGTGTGACAGGCCTACTACTCAAACGTTGGTGATTCAACAACCTTGTAATCAATTCATTTTTCTTTCCTTTTACAGTAAGATTCGTGACTTTACACATTTCTTTCAGGTGATCTACTGTCAAAATGATACGGCTTCCTGGCTGAAGTTATCCTTATTAGGCATGTTACAATTGCTGTTCCGAAGGAGCTTAGCCTTGTGAAGGTTTTTGTTGAACAAAAGCAAAGCAAATACTCAATGTGACAACTCTACAATAGATCCTCACCACTTGCCACCAGTCTTAGGCAAGATTGTATACAGTACCCTGTGGGAGACTGCACCAGCCTTGTCCTCTTGGCAATAGTTAACCAACCTTTGGTATAAGCATGTACTACAAAAGTTGGTAGGGTGACTGAGCGGCCAGGATTATCTCAAGAGGGGTCAATGTGAGCTGTAGGGTTACAACATAGTTTCACAGTGACAAGTATCTAAATAAACACTTATATAAGGTTTATTGATTAAACAATTATTTATTAAGCTAGCAGTCAGTTGAGTAAGCCTTCCTTAGAAGGGAGAAATATATGCAACACAATAACATACTTCAAAAATACACACTTTCAGTTTCAATAAATTAGTAGATGCCCATTTGGGATGGCATACAGACACTTCCTACACCCCGAGGTGACTTCAATAACTAGGACACTGTGGACATTAATATATCACTGGCACATTTTGAGCAATACTGAGTTTGTTGTCAAAGGGGAAAAGGTTTTAGGGAACCAAGTTTAACAAATATTCTTTAACAGGTAAGTACTTTAGAACCCCACAATGCAAAGTAAATTAACCCTTTCCCAGCTACACAAGTTGTGATGTTTTTTGAGGGATAGTTGAAGCACAAAGTCAGAGGATAGAAGAGTCTTTCAGGGATCCAGGACAACCAATGTCATTGAGCAAAGTCTAGGGGAGCTGAAGCACTTCTTGAAGGTAAGTAAAAAGTCTTGCATAATGTTTTAGAAGTGTTTGTAGAAAATGAAATCACTGTTGGGCCACAAGCTGGGAGGCTTGCAACTGCAAGTAACTCTGCAAAAGCAACCAAGGCAAGTCTCAACTGAGAGCTATCAAGGCTATGCAACAAGATGTAAGTAACCCTTAGTTTTACAGTACCTTAGGTCTGAAGAAATTGGTTCCAGCTGGCTTCTGTTCCATTTGTAGTATGGCAGACCCTGTTGTTCCTGGGCCTCAGTCGTGGGGACAAGAGGGAGGACGTCTGGGGACTCCTGCACTACGAATTGAAGGTCGGCGGCAGCAATGGGCAAACTTTAGATCAGCGACACTTTGCGGTTTCAGCTTCTCGAAAATAGCACCACCGCAGTTCTCGGATACCTTATGGACTTTCCTCGCATCTGATGTCCAGCACTCTGTTGTGGCTCAGGCTTTGTCAGTCCTGCTTCATGGGAGTGCGGAGGATCTTCCTGGAGCTCGGGTCCGACTTAAAGACGACACACTCAATTCTGGTGTACCTCTCCCTGGCAATCGGTTCCTACAGCAGCAATGGAAGTACAGCCAGCTCTGAGAGGATTTCCAGATGAGTTAGTCTTGGGGTTGATTGGTCCCAGCAACCCAAGGTTAGAAGTCGTTCTTTGCAGGGCTTCTCTAGTCGAGGCAAATTTGCAGTTTCAGCACTGCAGCAGGGCTTCACCGGGCAAACCAATGGTCCAGGAGTTGCAGCAAGCGTCTTTTCCAAGTTCTTCTTCGGATTCCTTCGTCCAGTGGTCGACTCTGCCTTCCAAGCAAAAGACCTCGCCTTTTATGCAGGTTTCTCCCATTCATTTGCAGCCTAGCTGTCACACACACAACAGGGTGGCTGTCCTCCGATGCCAGCCAGCCAATCACCTTTGGGTGCATTCCTGTAACCAAGATGATTAAGCACAGGGAGTCTCGGGCACCTCCCTCACTTCCTGCCCCTGCCAGACACGCTGGAGCCAGAGGCGGGCTTCACTGGTGAATCCCGCCAAAGACAAAACAACCAAAGGGAGCAAACCTGGTTTGGTGCGCAGAGTAAATCTCAAGAAGGACTTTTCCAACCAGAAATGGCGAAAAAAGAAGACTGGGCCATTTTGACCAAATAGGCACCCATAGGTGCTTTACTGCAACTGCAATTGCAGCCCGCGGTAGAAACACTCAATGGTAGTAAAAGGTAAACCACTGCTACCAGCCACTAATTGTAGAACGAGTAACATAATAATGCTACATGAGAAACTAGACAAAGAGGATACTAATTAACCCCTCAGTCATCCTATTGTAATATAGTGTGTGCTGGGTCTAGAAAGTTACAAATGGAAGTTTGTTTGTTTATTCATTTGTATTGCGCACCAGACCCATTGGTATCAGGGCGCATGAATTACAGGGACATTTTCAGCTTAGTTACACAATAGATAAATTATACATTACAGATACATAAATGAAATGAGCATTAATTTATACATTGTAGATATATACACATATATAGGTAGGCACACATATGGACTAAGACTAAGTTGGAGATGAAGCCTCCTCCCTTTTGCTTTTGGTGGCAGAAGATGGGGCCTCCATAGAGTGTACTGTTAGAGCTAGATGGCTTGTAGTAAAGGACTGAGGGCTAAAGTTTAGAGATCGGTAGATTTCAGCCAGTTAATGCAGTTGGATCTGAAGTTCTGGTATGATTGGTCTTCTCGGATTGAAGGTGGCAGAGAGTTCCAAAGCTGGGCCGCTTTGATAGGAAAGCTGCTGCCTCCAACCTTAGAAAGTTTGAATGTTTGAATCTGGGGACGTGGAGGCAATTGGTGTTGGCTAGTCTGGAGGGTCTAGTAGAGGTCCTTCCATGGAATCTTTCAGATAGATAACCGGGGGCAGCATCATTCAAAGATTTATGGGTAGGTGACGCGGTTTTCAGCTTGATTTTGTCATTTGTAGAGAGCCAGTTGTTTTTCCGCCTGATCTCAGAGATATGGTCTCTCTTAGCCACTCAAAGGCCAATCTAAGGGCATTATTTTGGAATGTTTGTATTTTCCTGTTGGAACCAATGTAGAGGGCATTACAGTAGTCAAGCCTGGAGAGAATGAGGGCTCTAGCCAGGATGATGCAACTGTTGTTAGATAGGAAAGGTTTGCCGGTTCCGATGAGTTTACAAGCGTAGGCAGTAGTGGAAGCCAAGGTATTAACTTGTTTGGTGAATGATAGGGTTGAGTCGAGGTAAAATCCTTGTTGGGCACTTTAATGAGGTTGCCATCAATAATGAAGGATGCATATTCAAGCCCTAGTTTATTAAGGTTAGTGGGAGTCCCCACGATGATGATCTGTTTTATCATCATTCAGGCATAGACCATGAGTAGCCATCCATGCCTGGATGATGAGATGAACTCTATTCATCAAGGCCAAATACTTAACATAATTCCCTGAAAGTGGGAGGAGGATCTGTGTATCATCTGCATATCTAGTGTAGGTGATACCGGGATTGTCCAGATCATCGAGAAGGGGCTTAGTGAATATGTTGTATAGTGTAGGAGAGACGCAGGATCCCTGGGGCATACCGCAAGTAATAGGGATAGGGTCTGAAGCTGCTGAGGGGGAGAATGCTTGCAAAGTCCTCTCACTTAGAAATGACTCAATCCAGACTATGGCCTCCTTGGAGAAGTGAGCAGCTGAGTCTAGATAACTGCATAAGACCTTGTGGCCCATAAGGTCGAATGCAGCCGAGAGGTCAAGGAGGAGAAGGAGGGCTGATTTCCTTTTGTCCCTTAGTTCGTTGACTTGTGTCTTCCGGTCAATGAGGGCAGTCTCAGTTCCATGTTGTGGACGGGAACCAGATTGGCGAGCTCCTAGTAGGTGGTGTAGTTCTCGGTGCTTCTGGATTTGTATGTAGGCGACCTTATGTAGAATTTTTAAGAGAAAGGGTACGTCGTGATAGGCCGGTAGTTGGTGGGTATCGATGGGTCGAGTGTTTATTTTTTTAAATAGGGGGAGCACCCATGATTCTTTGAGGTTTGTGGGGATGGTGCCAGATGCAAATGAAGCATTGATGAGCTTGTAGACAAAGGGAGCTAGATCCCTTGCTGCATCCTTGATAAGCTGGGCTGGGCAGAGGTCGCCCTGGCAGTTGGAAGGTTTGAGTGAAAGTATAAGGATTGAGGTTTTAGAAGGATTGAAGCGAGTGAGTGGGATGTTAGGTGTGATTGGAGTCTTGGGACGAGAGTGATGGACATTCGTTGGAAGAATGTTGGGAAGGGGGGGCTATTTTATTTTGGAGAGTAGCTACTTTGTTAGAGAGTGCATGCTGGATACCAACTTTTGTTTTTAATACAGGTGTCTGGTGTGGAGATGGGGGTTTCAAACTCTTTAAGGATTGTGAATAGTCCCTTCATACTAAAGTTAGCTTGAGAGATCCGGTTGTTGTAGGATTCTTTTTTAGCTTGGCAAATTTCTTTTTTATAAAGGGTGGAAATCTTGGTGAAATTAATTTTGTTAGCTTCTGATGGGAGTAGTCGCCAGGCCGTTTCACAGGTTCTTTTTTTGTGAACCATTTGTTCAGGTGGGTTTTGGGCCTGCTTGGTCTCAGTTTAAGCGGGGCAATAATATCTAGAAATGTTGACATGATTTTATTATACTCATCGACAAGAGTTCCTGGATCGGTACTGTCTGGAAGGGAGTTGAGGGCAGGGAGGATAGCCGGAATGAGTCTGTCAGCGGTGATCTTCTTTTTGTTTCTAGTTAAGGAGGGCAGGCGGTTGGAGTCCTGGTGGGGAGAGGTCTGGTTCTGATGAGCGCAAATGACACAAGGGAGTGGTCAGTACAGGTTTGTGGGGAAATAATGCAGATATTAACAAGGCAGGTATAGTCAGCCACCCAGTCTAATAATCTTCCTTTATTGTGAGTGGGTGCAGAAACTTTTTGGAGAAGGCTGAGTTCATTCAGTATGGTGGCAGTATTCGTTGCATGTTTATCAAGAGGATCATTAAATCCCAAATTGAAATCGCCAAGGAGTAGAACTTGCAATGGGCCTCATTACGACCCAGGCGGTAAGTTACCGCCTGGGCCGTGTCTTTACCACCATGGCGTAAACTACGTTTACGCCATGGTGGTTGGCGGACTTACCGCCCCATTCCGACCTTGGCGGGGCGGTAAGTCCCCAATCCCCATTTACCCTTCCCCATTCCCATTTTTGCCCCATAGGGCATAATGGGAGTGGGGAAGGCGTTAATTACGCCACCGTAAATTACGGTGGCGTAATTAACTCCATGGTCCCTTAGCGCCATGGATTTTAACACCTGCTAAAAGCAGGTGTTAAGTCCGCCATGGCGCTAAGGGACCTCGTACTCAGGCGGTAAGGGTCGGCGCTGTTTACGCCGCCGTAAAACCCTTACCGCCTGGGTCGTAATGAGGCCCAATGTGTTTTTAAGATTGTTTGAGAGTATGGTGGAGATGTCCTCCTCAAATGTACTAATGGGACCAGGTGGTCTATAAATCAAATGTAGGGTTAAAGTTTGGGAGTTGACCAGTGCTAATTTGACTGTAAGCGTTTCGCAAGATTGGAAGTTTTAGGAGGGGGTAAGTCTCATGGAGAGGCTGGATTTGAAGAGGATGGCGATGCCTCCAACTCGGGCCTTGTCTGTCTTTTCTGAGAATGGTGTACCATCGCGCACTGCTAGCATGAGTATGCGGCCAGCTGCAGCATGTAACCATGTCTCTGTTATGGAAAGAAAGTCAAGGTTATCTGCCAGGATCAGATCTGCAATTTCTGTGGCATGTGCTACCAAGGATCTGGTATTTAGTAGGGCCCCCTTGAGTGAAGGCATAGGGGAATCTTTGTCAGCAGTGTGGTGAGTGGGTTTAAAAGTCTTAGGGTGGGGAGCCCTGCGATACTTAGTACCGTTGAGGGGAAGGTGGATATTGCAGCATTTGGGATTAGTTAGTATTTTGGCTAGAGGGGTAGGTAATGTTTGCATTAGAGATGGGTGTAAGTCTAGCAGGGGATTCAAATAGTTTGGCTAGATCGGAGTCTGGTATTCCTGCGATTTGTGTTGCAGGGATTAAGAGTGACTGGGTTCTGTGTCGAGAAGCTGGGTTGAGTTGCGTACAATTTAGTAATTGTAGTCATTGTGAGGCCGGTCGGGCTCAAAGGTGCACAAATGAGGGGACTGGCAAGGCACAGTAAGGTGTTTGATAATAGAGTGGCTAGTGCGATAGGGCGGACTTTGGTAGGCATGCTAGAATAATTCTCTTGGTAACAAGAGAGGGTAAACCGTGGCAAGGACAGGCTTGGTGGAGTAGGCTAGTCCGACAATTACAGGGGTAGGTACCAACTATGGGTTAGACAGACCCGAGACCATCAGCACAGTGGGCTCGTCCCATATAGCATAGGTATGCGGATATTGTAGGTGTTGGCAGATGTGTAGACACGCTAGGGAGTTATAAGACCTGGTTGCAACAACAAAATGGGCTGAATCAATTATCAGGGGGCTCGATACAACAGCAGAATAGGCTAATTCAATTTGTCATAGGAATACGCAGTATATCATATCGTGAGTGTGCAAACATTGTTCAAAGTTGGCAGCAATAGATACATACTAAAACGTTGAGGCCTAGTTGTGGCAACAGAATAGGCTAATTCGGATATCGAGAGAATGGTGCATAGCTTGGTTAGTCTAGCAGGGACAAATACACGCTATAATGAGGGTAAACTTGATGGTCTAGACAGATGCTGCATATATACAGTATTAGTTCGGGCTGACAGAACACATTGATATCATGACTATTTCTTCAGTTATAAACACACAAACATCGTTATAAGGTGCAGAAGATACAGTAATATGAAATCTAAGGGTGCAGTAACACACGTGTATGGTGTAACACGATAAATCGCAGATTCAGCCACTGGGTTTTACAATTATGTAGCAGTCGGGGGGTGGGGGGGGGTGTGAGGCGCTGCACATATGTTTGTACAGCTTACACCGTGTACCTGAATGGTATAGCTGTGCGCGGGTAGAAATGTACAAGTTTTACGGTTCCAGAGTCAAGCGGTACACCTTGAGATGCACGTTGTGTGAACAGAGCTGATACAAGGGGTAGAAACACGGCAGGGCAAGCTTGCTGGATCAGAGAAATGGTATTTGCCGTTCAGATGGAGTCAGTAGCCATATGCTTATGTGCACGGGTGAGTGTCTATGAAAGGACAAAGTTGTTTTCAGTGTAGAGGACTTAGCTTGGGACAGGCAGCAGCGCAACCAGTGCGAAGTAAAGTCAATTTCACTTCACTGCTCTTGGAAACAGTAGTTTAACCAAGAGAAGGTATTTAAACTTTTGGGAAATCTGAAAGGCTTCCCTGTGCCACTGCACTGAAGGTGCTGTGTGTCACAATGTAAAAAGATGCCTATGGAGTTTGTCAGACTCCAAAACCAAAAGAAAGAGTTCAAATCACAGAAAAATACATGAGAGAGTGGGAAAAAGTTCTCGCGCTCTCTCCAGGATAGAAATTAAAAGTCCAGCAAAAGACCTGGAGGTATCTAAGGTAGAAGGGAATTAGCACATTTCTAAGAATTCTCCCTAACACTCTTGCTCTACTACTGCATCTACAATAATAGGAATTCTCCAAGTTCTATGTAACACACAGAGGTGAATCTTATGCTTCACTTTGTTTGCTCCAGCAGCAATGCAAAAGACTCGACAGCAAACTACAGATCCCAGCAACACCTTGACTTCTGTGTAGTTGAATTTCACATGCTAGTTTATGACCAAACTTGGAAAGTAATTCCCCATCTGATCACTTTCTTCTCCTAAATCTCTTGTTGAAGCCAGAAATCTGCTTTCTCCCTCCCTGCCTGCAATGCCAACCCCAACCTCCCAACAGATTTCGCTAATGTTTAGGAAGTGGAATCTGGCTGCAGTGACCATGATGAAGTCATCCGAGTCCCTGCAGCCAGATTCCACTTCCTAAACATTAGAAAAAACTTTTCCAGCATCTAAAGCAATGAAGTACAAGTCCTGGAGTTGCCTATTCTGACTGAGAAAATGGGCTAAAGATTGATCTCTGGAAAAGAAATCAAATACCTATGCTATAACTAAATTAAAGAAATGGGGGCTCATTGTCATTGTGCAACACAGATTGGAAATGAGAAGACGGAGAGGAAAGCCTGCCATGCACGTGACCCGATTGAACAACTGGGTGGACCACTTAAAGGAACTGATGCAAACATGTGAAATGTCTCTGCACAGAAAGGATGAGGTTATTGCTAACTTGAGTCATGCAGTTGAAAAGGCAAGCAAGGATCTTGTTGTGGCGATCATTTACACAATAAAGGTTGAAGTACAGAGATGGTCACAAAGAGGCGTACGCAAGGAAATCGGCTAATAGCCACTATGCTATGACTGAGACTCTGTCATTAAAGCAAATTGGACTGATCAAGGGGAACAAAGCTATTAAGCTTGTGCTGAAGTGTGGCTTGCTATCCAACAACTATAAAGCGAATAGGCGCAGTATAGTGAACCTTTGGAGGAAGCAAACGCTGAGTTATGGATGGCTTGGTGAAAGAACAATTTTAAGGCTTTGGTGTGGTGTATGTGCCTTGAACATGAAATCAATGACCATGCCCCATGGAAGAGAAAGTGGAATGGACACCGCAAATCATTCAAATCAAAGTGGATGTGCTGCTTCTATTCAGTTTGTACATTTCTAGCTAGAAACCACTCCCGTGGGGGGTGCTCACTACCACCATTGATACCTACTGCCTCATCAGTGTGCATCTTCTCACCCTCAGTTGGCCATCCAAAGACTTGCCAACCCCAAGATGATTTATCTACTGAAAGCAGGATCAGGCATTCGAGCAGCCCAACAACTGCCTGTGACAAGAGTTAGAACATCTGCTTAGCAGAAAGCAAGGAATACAATAGCATCCAGCAATACGGAACGCTCTGATTTGGCACAAGACTTATCGAATTGGAAGTAGCATAACTTCACCAAGTACAGCACCGTCAATGAGCTCTGTTGTGGAATAATATCCCAAGAAACCAATGCCGAGTACCTACGGCCTGTACAGCTGACTTCTACTTCGATGAGGGGCCTGAGTTCAGGACAAAGCAGTTGATATCATCGATACACAGTTCAATCAGTAAAGATAGTTAAACACTCATTTTAAAGAATGTACATTTCCTTGTGGAAATTTCTTGCCAGTATTTTTTTTTAACAAAACATGTTTGGATTCTCAACATCTTTTATTACACAGGAACTGCATAAGATGTTCCTCTGTGCCTAAATTATTAATGCATCATGTATGTTAGTTTGTGTAGACCTATTTAAGATATTGGTATTTTAATGGTAGTAACATTTCAATTGCTCTTGAAAGTCATTTTGTATTCTTTGTTTCAATATTTGTTTTCTGCATGCAAAGTTATTTGTGCTCTTACTTCTAATTCCACACTTGCAATTTGACATTCCATGTATTTCTACACAAACGGAGTAAAAGCTGTACATGATTACCATTTCAAATGTCAGTTTACTTCGGGAATGTACTTTCTTACCATTTCCAACTGTTAATTGTAACATTTACCCACCTATACAGCATCCTGTGTTGTGCGTGTTTTCAAATATTATTTTGTCTAGAAACTTCTTAATTGTGTAGCTTATGGGGAGGTGGTGAGCAGCCAAAATGGACACAGTATAGGTAGAAACCCAGTGATAAATCAGATTGTCCTTTAATATTCCAATGTGTGCTTGGTACTAGGAAATTATCTAAACATGCACACTTGTTTTGTGAATGAATTTCATTAAAGAAACTTGCTTTACTTCGTTTATTTCATAAAATTGAGATGCATACGTTTGTCACAGTGAAATTGATTGTGCCGTCATCACTTTAGCATATTTTAATAAGCAGTACACATTTTAACTTAAAAATTATCCATCTACACCTCAAGTAACATTCGACTATAACTTTTAACTCTACTCTTCTGACCAACAAACTGCCACCCATGTGCATCCTTCGGCTTTAACTCCTTTTCCCTACTTGCCCTCCCCCACTGGAATACCCCAGTGACCTCCCCCACTGGAAAACCTCCACTGCCCATGTCCATCAAAACCATCTCTTCAGTGCAATGCTTCCAAACGAGGCTCATACTCCACCTACTAGCAATGGAATGAGCCATTGAAACCTCCCAACAATCTTATCCAACCTAACCTCCCAACCCACTTCACCTGCATTCTGCCCTCGAATACGTTCCTGAGGATGCAGGAGCTGCAGGCCTTGAATGACTTTTTTGCCTTGTTATCCATTTCCTTGCCAGAGCCTAATCTAACCTACACCCCAAGGCTATTTGGAATGTCCACCTGGGGTTGTGGCAGGTTTTGAGGCAAAGAATAGAGCTGTATCTGATGCAAGGCTCTGGAGAGTGTTGGATCTCTGTGCTTATTGCAAGAGAAACCACTACCATAGCAACCATGACAGGTTTACAGCAATATTGTTGTGGGTCTACCCATAGAGCTTTTACAAACCACTTCTTATTACTCTTGCGTGAATTATTAACATTAACTTCCCTACAGTTTTATCACTAAAATAATAAGCATTTGCACTTGCAATACATTTTGTTTTCATACTCCTAAATGGAAAGACACCAAGAATGCATGCTAAAATTTAAAGCAACCAACAACCAATCAGCAGTGTGTATCGCCATGTGAAAATGTGGCACAGTAACATTTAATATTATACTCAAAGTAATGCTGTACGGATTGGGGAGCCAGTAGACAATTGAGATTATACCAGCTCTTGTTAAAACCGCTAAACCGAATGGGATACAAAAATCTATCGGGTCCATGGCTTCTAAAGGCAGCTACCTGAAACAATGTAAAGCCATGGATTAAAAAATACATGTAAAGCATTTTCAATCCACTTGTGCCCTCACTTCCGTCCTCAAGTCCTTTGATGCGTAGACTTATCCTGGTCAAAGAAATGAGGGATAGCAAAGGTCTTAATGCATTCCGTCCATATTCGTATCACGATGGTCAGTGTCTCACCGGCACAAAGAATAGTTGAAAGGCTATTATTTTTATTTTATTATGGTATTTATTGAGCACGGACCTGGCTTTAAGAAACTGAGCGCTTTACAGAGGTATAAACCAATACAGATATATAACGGAGCTCTTTACAGAGGCTACCTGATAAAAATGCATCTTGGTGTCTCTTAAGAGTTTAACCATGGAAAAATATGTGGCAAAAACTGGGTAAAAATGGCTTATTTCAAGCCGCAAAATATTGAAACTGTCAAAGAGTAGAATTGGGGAAATTTGGCAAAGTGACAATGTTTAGGCCCATAGGCAGACTTACTCTAGCATAATGAAGACGTTTATAATAACTACTTGGTGGTACTTAGTAACGAAGTCCAGGGTTGTGGTTCAACTGTGGCTCTCTTTGCATCTGAACACCGAGGACTATGTCTGCTCTGCTGCTTTGTGTTTCGACTTGTTATATAATATAACCTGAAGTCATTTTTGTCTAAACCCCTCCTATTTTCTTGCTAGGCAATACTGACTTATGGACATATTGTCTTGATCCTAGTTTTCCTAGTTTTCATCTTTTAAAACGGTATGGTAATTATAATCATAGCCAATCATTTCCAGTTCACAGGATTTACATTTGTAAATGATCGTATTTATTTTCTAAATGCAGCTGAATTTACAAAATGGTTGATTCTCACAAATGAGATCTTGTATAATGGGTAATTCCAGCTGAGTGTTTTGTTCTTTTTGAAGGATTTACTGCCAAGAAATATAAATATAAATAATGGTTTTACAACCGGGAACTACAGTATGCAGATAATTCTTTTGAAAAAAGACATTGGGGGCTCATTACAAGTATGCTGGTCTGGAAAACAACGGTGCCGGTGAGCCACGTGCCCGACAGGTCTTACCCTGCTGAGTACATCGGCCACGGTAGACAAACCGTCGCGGAAGCAGCGGCACCGTTGGCAACGGTGCTGACGCTTCCGTGGTCCCCACTACCATAGAGTCCTACAGGACACTATGGGTATGGGGACTTGCAATTTACTGGCGCCTGACTTTCTGGGCTGCCGGGGTTGTCATCTCCCGGTGGCACTGGGAAGTCAGTCGCCGGTAAATATTTAGGGTCCGGTGGCAACCTGCCAGTTGCACCCACCGGCACGGTTACCGCCAGACCTGTAATAAGCCCCATTGTGTTTTATAAAATAATCACACTAACTTTGTAATATGTAGCAGTCTTTTTATGAAATGCATTCACTCAAACTGAGCACATTTTAAAATTAATTGGAACAATCCAACGCTATGGAAAACATTGCGTGTATTTAGCATATGAAAATGGGGTCTAATTTTGTTTAGAACGCTGAGTGCTGTGGTAGACCTAGCTGCAGAGAAATGTAAAATAAAATATGGCTTGTTCGGAATTGTTGACCAGGGTCTGATTTCCTTGTAAAACGTGACCAGTAAATTTCAAAGCAGAAAGCAGGCCTGTAAGCCTGTATATTCAGAGCATTGCAAACATAATGGCCCTCATTACAACACTGGCGCTAAACCATGACGCTATTAGCACCATGGTTGGTGCCGGTGTTGTAACGAGTCCGCCATGGTGAAATGGGGAAATACCGCCCCATTCCAAGGTTGGCAGGGCGGTATTTCCCCATTTCACCATGGCCCTTCCCCATTCCATTTCTGCCCCATAGGGCTCAATGGGGATGGGGAAGGCAGCAATTACGGTACCGCAAATTGCAGTACCGTAATTGCCTGCGAGGTCCCTTTGCGGGTCCCTACTTTAACAGGTTGGGTCCCGCAAAGGGACCTCGTAGTAAGGCGCTAAGTGGTTAACGGCGCCGCACCCTTTTATGGCGCCGTTAGCCACTTAGCGCCTGGGTCGTAATGAGGCCCAATGTGTGTCAACCCCCAATATCAAAGAACACACTTATGTTTGTGTTTTGCAGTTAAAATGTGTGTCAGAGGAGATCCAAGATGGTGGCCGGCAGAGGATGACGTGTCTAGGTGTCTCTCCCCACCGCGCCAGCAACAGTAACAAAAAAGCAATCCCGATGGTGAATCACACCCCCACAAAGCAGTAACTGGAAAAAGAGGACACCTTCCTATCAAGCGAGCGCCTTCAGGGAATACACCTTGCGGTGAGGACCAGAGACCCGGACCGCAATATGCGTCAGGTGGGCCGCTAGCAGAGAGAAAGAGCGGCGGAAAGTGAGGGCTCTGATTAGGGGACCGGAGGCGCCGGCCCCTATCTACTTCAAAGGGCACAGGGACCCCCCCCATCCATATAGGAGCAAATGCCATACCCCACACGGGAGACGCAAGAACCGGGAGCCCCATTTGACAACAAACATACAAGGCAGGGGAAACACCACGTTAGACCCACAGCAAAGTAGGCAGTGGAAACAGATTTGAGAGAGAAACCCCCCCCTCTACCCTCCCCTGCCCCCTAGAGCGGGACGGGAGAGGGGAAGAGGCCAGACTGCTGCCAAGCACCAACAGATACACCAAGGACGAATAGAGGGAGAAACCCTACCAAGGATCCAGCTCAAGGGAGTCTGTACCACATGTAAAGGAGTGCCACTGAAAGAGACAAAAGCAACACTATGGCACTAGCATTTTTGTCCAAATCCAGACTGAAAACCATGACCCGAGCACATAAATCTCCCCAAGGGAAGCAACCCAAAAACATAAAGCAGCTGTGGAGCATGGACGACTCAACGACAGCGAGACTGGGGGAGTCCAATCAAGACCCACCCCCCCCCCCCTCCCCACCCACCCAGGAACGGTAGGCAATGGGGGAGAAAACAATGACTAAAGAGGAAATACAAAACTGCTTCAAAGAATTTCAGAGCCAATTCCTACTCTGCTTCCAGGAACAATTCCAAACTCTGAAAGAGGACATGAAAAAATCTTTGCAGGAAGTAAAGATAGACATTGAGAAACTGGAGGAAAGAACCGACACTTTGGAGAAAGTGGTCCAACATATGGAAGACTAGGTGCTAGAACACCTATCTCGCCTATACAGCAACTGAGAAATCCAATGCGAAGATTTGGAAAACCGATCCAAAAGATCCAATATTATAATTAAAAACCTTCCGGAATCCTTGGATGACAAAGACCTGACCAGCACGGTCCTCCAATTATTTTCGGAAGTACTGGCCGGGGACTCTGAATCCCCAATCCAGGTTGACAGACTACACCGAGCAGACCCAAGGATATCAATCGAGCCAGGGTCGCGACCAGGGGCGTGCTAATACCAGTGACGTTGTACGGCCAAAAAGAACAAATCCTGTGATAGGCGAGAACATTTGGACTACTGAGAGTGAATGAGAAAAAAAGTACAACTATTTCAAGACCTTGCACAAACCGCGCTCCAAAAGAGAAGGAAAATGGGACCAGTACTCCATCACTTAACAAGCAGTCCAGGCTATGGCTAGTGTGAATTCTAAACCAGTGAAAATCTTAACGCTCAATATGCGGGGGATCAACACCCCGATCAAGAGGAAAAAGTTGGAGCGACAGGCGTGGAGAATGAAAGCAAACATTGTAATGTACCAAGAAACACACATTACGAAAGCAGACAGGAGGCAAGTAAAGATCAGAGGGGCAACACAAATATACCTAGCTAATGCCGGGGAAAAGAGCGTGGTAGTCCTGATAGCCCTACACGACAGGTTAAATGCGCAAGAACTCCCTAACAGACAAGGAGGGTCGCTACCTATTCCTCAATGTCGACATAGGATGTAAGAAACTGACGCTAGCCTTGATATATGCTCCCAACACAGGACAGGATAACTTTATAAAAGGGGTACTGACGACACTAGAGGGATTTGCCACAGGGGAGATTATGCTAGGAGGAGACCTGACCATAGACCTAAAGGCGCAAATTGATGAGCTAAGGGATCAAGGCAAACCAGCATCACTCGTCCTCCTGGACTTATCAGCTGCATTTGACCTTGTTGACCACAAGGTCCTTTGTAGTCACCTGGATATAGCCGCGCATGTCTCAGAAGAAGCCACAAATTGGATCCAATCCTTCCTCAATAACAGGACCATGAGAGTCTTCTCCACCAATGCGGCAGCAGACTCCATCCCCATCACATGTGGTGTGCCCCAGGGATCTTGTGTTTCTCCTACACTCTATAACATCTTCACTAAGCCCCTTTTCGATGATCTGGACCTTCTTGGTATCACCTACACTAATTATGCAGATGATACTCAGATTCTCCTACCACTTACCGGTTATTACGACAAGGATTTGGCCTTGGTGAACAGAGTGTATCTCATCCAGGCATGGATGGCCACTCACGGACTATGCCTGAATGATGACAAAACTGAAATCATCATCCTAGGCACACCTCCCACCCTCAAAAAACTGGGCCCCATCTACTCCTCTTTTAATATTGGCAACAACCAAATTACAACCGCCCACGCGGTAAAATCTCTGGGTTTCTACCTGGACTCCACCCTCTCTTTCAACAAGCAGGTCAATGCGATGGCTTCTGCAACTGCCTACACCTGTAAATTGATAAGAGCAGGCAAACCCTTCCTATCAAACAATAGCTGCATCACACTTGCGAGAGCGCTCGTGTTATCAAAGCTGGACTACTGCAATTCGCTCTATATTGGGGCTAATAAGGAAGTTATCAAAAGAATTCAAATTTTGCAGAACGCGCTTAGAGCAGCACTTAGTATTCCCAGGCGAGCCCACATCACCGAATTCAGGCGAGCCAATAACTGGCTCTCTACTCAGGAGAAAATCCAACTAAAAGTCGCCTCTTTGGTCCACAAATGCCTTAGCAACGCCGCACCGCAGTACCTATCTGCGAGATTAAAACCAACAAGACTCACCAGATCTGCTAACTCCAACAACATATCTATACCTAGAGTTAAATTGACTAAAGTCGGCGGCTGCAGCTTTCAGGTGAAAGCAGCTCAACTCTGGAACTCCCTACCATCCACCATCCACAATGGATCATCCACTGCCTGGACTTATTATTAGCACCATGGTCCTCCGCCTGGGTCGTAATGAGGCCCATAGTCTCAAATCTCTATAAATCCCTCAACGATCCAGGGGAAGAAATACGATGGAACTATATGAAACGCTGGGAAAGAACACTCGGCGAACCCATCACTAGGAAACAATGGGAATATGTATGGAGCATCGTCCCAAATCTGACACACTCGGTAGAGGTGAGAGAGATGTGGCAGAAAGTTCTACTGCAGTGGTATTACACCTCTGAGAGACTGCATGCGATGTACCCATCTACCTATGACATGTGCTGGCGAGGATGCACCACGAAAGGGGACTGGAGGCACAGGTGGAGCTGCCCCAACCTACAGCAGTTCTGGGGGAGGTGAAAACCCAGGTGGGCAAAATGGTGCAGGGAACAGACGACTTCAGGAAAGGGTATGGATGGCTGCAATATGGGACCCTGGCCAGGGGTCCTACACAAAAACACAAAAGAGGGGAGTGATGATCTTGAAAATAGCAGTTTGGCTGACGATTGCCCAACAATGGAAACAAATAACCCTGCCCATGATATACAATTGGCTACAGAAAGTATAGCGATTCCTGTCGCTAGAATGGATGATATACAAACTTCAGGGATCACCCGCAGCTTTTAAGAAGCACTGGGGGGGAAATCCTAGCCTACTTGCGAAGTGACTATGTGCTACAATGGTGCCCACACTACATTAGAATACTGGACATTCTTTAAGAACTTTCCACACCCTGCACGACGTAATAATATACACCACTGAGGGAGGGAAGAAACTGTAACTATGCCACATTGTAAAATCAATAAAACATGGTTTTAAACATTTTTCTTAAAAAAAATAAAATAAAAAAAACAGTGTTGGAATTAATAACAATGAATTCACATATGTTCAGGCATAAATAGCTAGCATTTGTTTGCTAGGCGTTCAACACAGGCGTACGCATACAATTTGCAATTCCCTGTTCTTAAATAAAAAAGCAACAAAAAAAATGTTTAATTCAAACAAATTGTAGTCTCTTTACCAGTTCCAGGATTAATCCATGGGTTATCCAGAACTTTAGCCCAAACAATGACTCTAATCTATAGGTTGTGGCTCTTCTGACAGTTGCCTTAGGATTATCTTGCAGCTCCTTCTGCCACAAGTCTTCTGCTGCGGTCCTGCAAAGAACTCCACCATTAACGGGTGGGTTACAAATATCCATCAATACATCCTGCATGTTATATATAAACAGGCAATTGTAAACTATGATACTCTGTGTCTTTTAGCAAAACTCCATTGTACTAACAAGTAATGGGAATTCCTATTCTAGGGCAAGACCCATAGGCTAGTATTATTTCAGTTCATAACTTACTAACCACAAAGGTAGCCATCTCACGGACCAGTTGAAACATCTTTGAAAGTGGAGTCCCATGACTAGTCAGCTGCTCTCCAGAATATGTTCACACTTTGCACTCAGAAAGAAAACGTCAAAGGCCATTGCCCCTCGCGCAGTATGTGTTGAGGCCATCCGTCACATCTATCTTCACGTCAACTCTTCCTGGGTGTCCTAGTTCTCACCCTTTCACATAAAGTATGTTTGAAAATTGGCCAATGGCAAGGACTAAGGAGCTATAAGCCCCTTCATTCTTTGGAGAGACACTGTACCTGGCGTGCCATCCTTATGTTAAACACTCATGTGAGCCCTTTTGTGTGCTTCCCATGTCTATGCTGGAAGGGACCTAATATAAGATTGTGATGGCTGATGTTGTAGATACCTTGTTTCATTCGTGTGGTACTTGGAATGAATGTGCGCTTTACTCACGTTACTTCTATTCAGCTAATCCTGTTTAGATGAATCACGTCTGCTAATATCAGGAGAGCATAACTTAGAAGCATATGTGTTCAATACGACAGTTACTACCTGTGAGGAGCCAGGAATGAGGCATGGACAAAGGAAAGTGATATTTGTGGTTAAAGACTTATATAATAAGGATTTAGAAAATGCCTGACTTTCCCTACCTCAAACAAAACTAAGGGTCTGTCCAATGTCATGATATCCAAAGCAAAACTGTTCTGTATCTGAAAATTCTATCATTGCCCTCACATTCTAAAATAACTCTAATGTGTACAGATTTAATATCTTTAGTATTGAAAGGTGCACACATGTTCAAGTTCAAAGGAAATATTCTCCAACTCAAAAGTTCCAGAAGGATAAAGTTCATAGTTCCAGAGGGTAGTTCCCTTCCCCTAGATTTCTCTTCACTCTGTTTTATACTTTCAAGAATATCCGTTCCTAAAGTTTCTCTTGATCAACAACACAACTGGTATACTAAACAACTTGGCTGTTAGTCTGTATCTTGGTAGGTTACCTGGTGTACTCTCCTGCCAAGTTTTCTGTCCTCTTTAGTATGTTTTATCACAGCCTTTTGATGGTCTTCATGTATGCTTAAGATGACTTCTTTAGGTGATGTATTTTATACACTGTCCAACCTGACCTTGTTTAGTATGCATTCTTATATGAACGGACTTGCAACTTGTATCTGCCTGGTATACTCTCCTGCCAGGGCTCTTATATGAACACACTTGCAACTTGTATCTGCCTGGTATACTCTCCGGCCAGGGCTTTTCGTTTGTGACCTGAATCTGCCTGGTATACTCTTCTGTAATATTAAAGCACAACAACTGATTACCCCTCCCTAACCTCCACGCCTATTAGCAGTGATACTCTTCCAATGCTATTATATTGTGCTTAACCTGTAAAATCTGACTACCATGATCCTATACATGTATTGCTTGTACTACCAGATCTTCTGTTTGTATACTTGTACTACCAAGTGTTATGTTTGTATGACCAATTATTAAGATGTCTGTAACCAGGCCGTGATACCCCAGGGTCTGGGCATGTAACAAATAAAATAAATAAATAAAAATAAATAAATATTAGATTGAGCATTGTATAGTCCCGAAATCACTTATTACAAATATATACATTTATTAATGATATTTTCACTTAGTCAAATAAAACCAAATAAAGGTATTCATACATAAAACACTGACTTAATACCAAATTTCATTCAGATCAGTGATGACTTTGATGAACACTACATATAACAAGATGTTTTGTGTCAAAGGGTTAGTAAGTGTTGTGATTAGGTCATTTCTAACACATCTGCTTTTTTAAATATAGTTTTTCTATTCCTGTTTTAACATATTTGATTTGGATAAAAAAACACCTGAATGGAACTAGAAGACATCTTGTAATTCAAGTTGTCTTATTTGTCTACACGTGTTTCAGTCCTTTTATCTGAATACGTATGTTCAAAAGTTTCTGACGGATGTTGACTGGGCTTTCTTCAGGACAGTATTTCTTATATATACAATGGCATTGTTGAACCCCACTATTTTCAGATTGACACACTAAAATTCAAAGAGTAAAATAAAACTGAGACTGAGGGTTTCTGGAATGGGCAGCACAATCAAATTGTGTGAAGCTTTGCTGTAGAGTAATCACTACTGACCTTATTCTTGAAAGAGGTGGGCAAGGTGAACACGTTTCTTTTTTATATCATTGAAGTTCCCTAAGTAGGGAAAGAAATTATCTACATTTACCACGTTGTATTCCAACTAAGATTAGCGGGACATCTGTATCTAGATAAACTTTTTGTCACTTACCTCAGTAAGGGCAGCATTTCTTTGTTGCGCAGCTCAGCATGACGTCTTTGAACATCATTGTAATTTTGACATGGCACTTATATGGATCTCGCTATTATTCTCCTATAAATACAGAGAATGTTGTGGTTATCATATAGGTCTTATTTTTGTTCTCCTATCAATGCAAGAACTGGGTAAATATTCCCACAACATTTTACAACATTCTTCATTAACTAATTTTGGGCCACCACATGCCTATTCACGTGTGCGCCTCTTTAATTTTGATCTACTTAGTTCTTAGAGAACACTGAGTGTTATAATAACGTCATTATGGTGTCTTTTCACTTCTCGGAGCAGCAGGAAAACTGCTTTCACATCGTTAGTTCCACCGGGATGTGGTGTGATTTTGTAAAACCGAACTCCAAGCGAAGACGTTCCTTCTTACCTTTCAGTACGTGGCACAGTTTTGCCATCTCAAAAACCTCTTGCGGCGTGATAAGGCTATACAATGGCGACTTCACTCTTGTTATAACAACTAACATGTTCTGTTCATGGCGTTCCTGACGTAAAGTGTTCCGAGTCGTTTCTCAGCGCAGCGCCATATTGGGTGGGGGTCACAGCAGTTCCGTATTGGCTTGCGCATGTATATGGACTTCTCTTTTAGATGTGGAGGCCACTTGCTTTACATTACATTCCAAATCGGGAGCCTTGACATCTGAACAGTTTGGCCATTATTGGAACCACAATGTTCATGTTGGGACTACGATATTAATGTTATAAAAAGCTTTTGAATTGAGTCTGCACCACCATTTTTTTGCTGACATCATATTTTGAATAAAATAACTCTCTGTTAAAGAACTCATTTCAGAGAGACTTGAGTGCACCAACATTTTTTGTTTTTGGTTACCTGGGACAATGGATTGTTTCATGAAAATATATTTCTAGTTTACAACCCACAGGGGTATATTTTAAACATTACTGCATGAACAGACCCCACTCAATGTTGGTATTCAGGCTTTTTTTTTTTTTTTTTTTTTTTTACATAATCCAATTTAAATATCAATTTTTGTTCAATTGTCTTCAATATGAGGTCTCTATCACCTCCTCTTGTTGGTGCTTCGATGGTTTGTATTACAACCAAGAATATTTCAGAGGGTTTGTGGCTGTGTCTCATGAAATGTGATACCATGGTTTTATCCTCAATTTTGTTCTTTATACACGATCTGTGTTCATAGATACTTTGCCTGGCCTGTCGTTTAGTCTTGCCCACATAAATGAGGTTACAGGGGTATTAAATAATATAAATGGCCCATTCAGTTTTACAATTTGTGAAGAAACTAAGATGCCAATCTAGTCTATATAAATCGATAGATTTGATATCTTTTGTTAGAGAGCAGACTGAGCATTTACCACATCTAAAGTGACCTACTACTGGGGCGAGGTGCCGTAGTGTTTTTGTTGATCTGCTGTTCTTTTCATATCTGCATGGTATGTACCAGTGAGTCCTTTAGATTGCATTGCCGTTTAAAGGTGACTCTAGGGTTTGCCGGTTGGAAATCAGGGCTTTGCACAAATTGCCACTGCTTTAGAATACGTTTTCTGAGTCCATTGCTTATCGGACTGAATGTAGTCACGCAAGTGATTTTGTCTAATTTTGTTTTTTGGCATGGGGAGTGAGGCACTGTTCACGTGGAGTGTTGTGGTCTCTTACATGCTAGTCATACTACTTTGGTCGGGTAACCTCGTTCTCTAAGACGTATTTGTAGATCTTTACTATGTTTTTCAAATTCTACAACATCAGTACAATTCATGCGTACGCTCCCTCTCGCCACCTCTGCTTTGTAGCTTCTGTGCCTCTCGTGGCTCCTGCATGTCTGTTTGGCATCTTTCCGGGCTCAGGCGGTGTGGAGGCTGCCTTTTTCGTTACCTGCAAACGCTCTGAAGCCTCGTCTCTGGTGTCCTCGCAGTGTACCTTCCCTTGCAATCAGCTCCCCTCTGCTTCTTCAGTGAGCCGGTTGGCTCAACAGACCTCGCACCAGCCCCACAGTCCCTCGGTCGACACCGAATGCACGAGAGTTCTCCAGCCAACATCTCCCTCCTGTCAGCTCGTTCGCTGGTTTAAATGTCCCGGCACCTGTTATATTTTTTCAACACTAGAGCGCACCTTGGGCTTCTGGTCTTCACTGATCTTCACTGCTCTGTCAGCTTTCTTGTCACAGTACTTTTACATGTGTGGCACTGGTAGTCCGTGTTTGGTGACTTTTTTGTTTATAACGTTAATAGATAGCCTCTGTAGTTCCTATGGGTGATTGAAGGGAGCCACTACATTATGCCATTTAGGCATTACTTTGAAAATCAGTTTGTCATTCCATTGATTACAGGATGTTGAAAGTTCCTCTTTCTCGTCTTAGTTTTGGTTACTGAAAAAGGGAAAAGGACATGGATTTTATTATCGTTCATTAGATTTGATTTTTGCATTTGTAACGCGCACGTGACGGACCAAACTGTATAGAGACACAGATGAAATCATAAACATACAAAAGCAAAATCGGCCCACAAGTAGAATGCAGTACAGCAACGCTTCTATGAAGAGGCTACCTAAGCAAAAAGGTCTTCAAAGCTGTGCGAAACTGGCATAG
This sequence comes from Ambystoma mexicanum, assembly GCF_040938575.1. Taxonomy (NCBI): domain Eukaryota; kingdom Metazoa; phylum Chordata; class Amphibia; order Caudata; family Ambystomatidae; genus Ambystoma; species Ambystoma mexicanum. The sequence goes on from NC_090923.1 coordinate 944,952,226, forward strand.
GGATTTAATGGCCGTAATATCAATTGGGAGTGAGTTCCAAAGCTTTGGCCGGAAGACTGCAAATCTTCTGTCTCTTCTTGATGAATAAGCTGAGTGAGGGATTACCAACACATGGCAGTCACTAGATTGCAAAGATCTCATAGGTTTATAAGGCTGAATCAATTCACTCAAATAGATAGGGGCCAGCCCATTCCGACATTTAAAAACGAGGCAGGCCACCTTAATTCTAATGCGGTCTTCAACCGCGAGCCAATGTAAGGCTCGACAAGATGGAGAAACATGTGCCGTTTTGCCTAGTTTAAAGATCACCCTGATGGCTGCGTTTTGGGCTTTTTGAAGTCGCAGCATTTGCTTGGCAGGAATACCGGTATCCAACAGCCAACCTCCTCCAAACACTGCCCTAACTTATCAAGTGTTTCATCAGAATTAGCAATCCTCATGAAAATCTGGGGGTCATCAGCATAGGAATGGAAACTCAACCCACATCATCCCATAATGTCCAGTAGAAGGTGTATATGTAGGTTGAACAGTAGAGGTGAAAGTGAAGACCCCTGGGGAACTCCACAGTTCAACTTAATAAGATCTGACAAAAATGTGCCCAGTTTTACCTGTTGATGACAATCAGTTAGAAATTATCTAAACTAACTAACTGACTCCTTTGAGACCCTCCCGGTCACTTGGAGTCGATCTAGTAGGATAGAATGGTTCACCGTATCAAAGGCTGCGGCAAGATCCAACATAACCAGGAGAGAAAGCTCACCTTGGTCCTCAGTCTTCAAGTTCATTGTGTACAGATAAGAGGGCAGTTTCCGTTCCAAACCTATGTCCGAACCCAGACTGGAACTTTCCCAACAGAGATTCTTGTTGCACAAATAAATTCTTGTAGTTGGGTCGGAACTAATTTTTTCAGAATTTTCACAGGCCAAGCAAGACCAGCTATCGGTCGATAATTATATAGAATCTCTGAATCGATGGTGGGCTTTTTCAACAGGGGTGTGACAATGGCATTAGATGGAACTATCGCTTGTGATAAAGATTTATTTACAAACTTGGTCAGAAATGGTGTTAGGTTTGAAGCCAAACGATTGGCTACATAAGCTGGAAGAGGGAACAAAGAATCATTTGTTGGTTTCAGTCTCCAGTAGCCGATCTACATCTTGTTCTGGGACTGGATGAAAATCAAATCTGGATAATGAGCTCTCACTCAGAGGGTTAAAATATTCCACAGAGTTGATTACCTAGCAATTCTGGTGGAGCTATGGTCATAACTGGATGTTTTAATTCAATGTTACCAGTCCACCAGATAAGGTGTGTATTAGGCCTTTTTTTTTTTACGCACAGAAATCTAGACCCTTTTAATTCTTCCTTGCGTACAGCTTACACAGGCTATTTATGGCAGCACCCCCATAAACATTGGAGTTCACTGGTGAAAGCCGGGCCAGCAGCAGCTTGCAAAAACGCTTTACTTTAGCAATCCACACGCTTCCTTGAAAGAAGCAACTGGCATAAGTCCTGGTCCGTTTATTTTTCAACACTCTCCTCCGTTAATAATTCTATCAAGATAATACTTTGAGTAATGTAGAAGAGAATTTGTGTTTTGTTCACTTTGTTCAACTGGCTGCATTTTCTAGGTTACAGTGTTATTAAAGCATGTTGAATCATGAACATGCTTGTCACGTTGCTTTAGGACACATGTAGTATTGTGTAAAATGCAAATTGTCTTAAACTAAAGCTGCATTTTTTATTCATTTTCCTCGGTTTTGATCTGCTGTAAATGAGGCAGCGCAGTTGCAGCAGCATGGCCATTTTCTTACTTTACTTTCTTTTCATCAAAGAAGCACATCAATTGCATTTTAATGGCTTGGGGTTCTTGATATATTGAGGTTTTAGGCAAGCCTCCAAGAAAGCAGTTGTTTGGCATTTGTGAGAAGGAAAAGCTTTTGGTATTCTATGTGAAGATGTTTTTTTTTTAATAATTATGGTTAGGTTTGCATGTGTTCACGTGCATGTACATGCATGAAAGGGCACTGTAAGCACGGAATAGCTCATCATGTGGTCTGAACTTTACTTTAACTCACTTTATGACCATCCATCACAAGCGGGTACAATGGATGCAAATAGAGGCAGATTGTACTGGTACCTCTCAACAGGATTGCTACATATGCAGGCAAAGTAGTCTAATTTATCAGGGAAGCTGCTATACATGTCATGGCATCATGCCAATTATTCAGAGCAGGACAGATTGCATCATGCCCACATTTCCTAGCAAGACTGCTATGTTTTGGGACCGTACTTGAATTTCTTAAGAGTTGTAGTAATGACCAAGCACGAACATTTGTTGGCATTTTCTGCAGCGATCTAAAGTACTGAGCAAGAACAGTGTCTGTGCTCTTCCCAACGGTATCACTACAAAATACCGAACCCCATTACTGCGAGGTAGAAAACCTTGCATGGAAAACAACACATTTCCCTCAATAAATAGATTGGTGGGGGGCTGGGTAGGGGTATTTATTAAAGTGGGGGTCTCCCTTGCATTAACAATACTGAAAATGTGTTTTGCATGCAAGAATTTTGATCTCGCACTAAAGAATTTGGTATTTTCACGTAGATCCTTACCACCATGCTCCAGATCTGGTGTGATGCACACTAGCGGACAGGGTGAGAAGATGGCACTTCTGTCATACTTCAATCCCTCCTACTTGGTCTTGCCTTTTTCAAAACATCTGCCTCGCCCATGCCTGATTACTGAGTCCCACTGCCAAAAGTCTAGCACATTGCAAAATGTGACTCACCTGACTCATGTGTCTAGCTTCATTATGACTCACCTGACTCATGTAGGATGGTCCAAACAGGCGGAGAGCTTTTGACCAGCCGGTTATGTCAGGCAAGCCTCACGTGGAACTGCCAGTGCTTTAACCTTATATGCCTCTCCGAGTCAACAGTCTGTTGGGAAAAGTAGCTCAGTGGGTCAATAACCCTTCTGCCAAGATCATTGTGTAACCTGTTAGTTCAAATCCTGTTGGTAGGTGAGTTAATGCGTCTGCTTAAGATGTGTGTTTAAGATGCAGGTAACATTCAGTTGTAACTTAGATTTCGACTTATCAAAAGGACTAATAAATGCTCAGTGATTCTGAATACAGACAGTTCATCAGGAATACTATACTTGTAATGGCTCGGGACACACATCTCATCTGGGCTCTTATACTTGTAATAGCGCACAGTGCTGGTAAAACATCTGCATTCGAGCAAGTGCTGCATCTGGTGAAACAAACCTCTAACTCTGTAATTGCCATCCTAATGACCAAAAGAAGGTTTGCACGCATCTAAAAATGAGCACCCAATGGTAAAGCTGCACTAGATTTGTAAATGGAAAAGGCATTTTCAGGTTTTGAATATTTATTGATGCTATGTCAAAGGACAACAAGGAGAGGAATAACAACTCTAAGCCTAAGCAATACAGGAGAACAAAGTGGGGCCAGGGGTGGGAGGCCGAGAGAACATATTAGACAATCCAAAACAGGAATTAAAGTATCGGGAAGAGAGGGACCAATGAACTACATAACAGAGCAACAAAGAAAGAGAGAAAGGAAACCGGGGTAATTAATAGGGCACACACAATAGGAGTGAGGGATAGAGCAGAGCAAAAGAGACCTATAGAGACAGTAAAATAAGAAACGTGGATCAACAGCAGACGAGCAGAGCTGGAAATAGAAAATCCAGACTGGGCAGGCCAATAACATAACATAACAGGCAGTGCAAGAAAAATAATCAAAAGAAGTAGCAGCCACAACGGAGAAAAAGGAAAAAACAGATTTAGCCAGAGTAATGTCATGAGGGACGAAGAGGAGGTATATCAACCAATGCAGCACAATGTAGGAGGGAAACAGCAGTAATAGAATGAAGAGATGGGAGAGACAGAGTGAACGAGCACACAACCTCAAAACATGGTATAGCAACACTTAAAGGTGAGAGGCTGAACATCAGAAAGTGAGAAATGGGGGGAAACAGATTAGCAAAGGGAAGGAGAGATGGAGCAAAAACATGGAGTGGCTGTTAAGCAGATAGTGCCAGGCAGCAACAGTAGGTAGGCCCGAGAGACAGAGAAGTGATGCTGGTAGAGTGATGAACATGATTTATGATGTAACTACCTGTAGTTGTTCTCAACAGAGCTTTAGTGTCCAAGTATAATGAAGAAGAAGCTGGGTAGTACGAATCAACAAGTTCTTTATCACCAATTTTTTTCAAACCGTTTTAATTTTACGCACAAATTGTATAGTGTTAGACACCTATTTTACTCTCTTGCGAAGGAGGAAACAAATTTTTACTCTTAAAATTGGATTTACTCTCTCATTCTAAAAATGTGGAGTAAAATGCTCTCACACCAAAACCCTATCTGGAGCACTGAGTGTTACAATAAGTGATCCAGAAATGGGAGGACAATTGGGGAGTTAGATTCTAAAAGACCACTGGTATATTCTATATGATGTAGGGTGCCTACCCTACTCCTCTGAGGGTTGCCTCCCCTCATGTGATCGTCCCTCAAACAGCCACCCCCAGGGTTTAGATCAGGAAGCGTCAGCCTCACCCTGGCCACACGAGGGATCATCACATACCACAACAGAAATATGAAGAGCACTTTACAGTTCTACACCTAAAATATTTTTATACTAATGTTCTTTCATTTAATGCAATCTTTTTTTTCTCTCTGATAGGTGTGCCCGTTCTTCACATTATTGCTACTCCATTCCCATGGGTTTGGCATACCATGGAGGACACAGAAGAAAATCTCCACAAACCTACAGTGGAGAATCTCTGCCGGATATTAACAGTCTTTGTTGCTGAGTACTTGCAAATTTGAACTCCTTTCACAACCCCAGTTTCCCTATCTATTTGACTGCTGCATGATCACCTACAGAGCATGGCTAAAGCTGGCAGAAAAAAGAATTCTCCTTTGAAGGTGGGTGGCAGACCTTCAAAGGGTCTCCTGCGATTCTGCAGCAATGGTCTACAGTGAAAATGACTCATTCCATATCCAGGTTGGTGGACAGATGGGGACCTGAGGGCCATTGCGTTACTGAGGGGATTCTCCTGCACAGTCAACCAACGCACTGGGGATGTTCAAGAGAAGCTTACTTGGGAAGGAATATTTAGCCTAGACAGCTGTTCAAAGAAACCAGTTAGACACACCACCCCCATATTCATGACCTTGTCGCACTGTGACAATTCACAAGCTGTTTATTTTGGCAGACTGAGTGGTAACACCAGAGGCAGCCATGTTATCGCTACTGCTTCGCTTTTCATACTGAGCCTGTCTCCAATATCGCACATTGGCATCCCTGAAACTCTTCATTCTGGTGAATGGACAACCTAAACTTTGCTATAATAACACAAGCTCTTTCTTAAGAATAGACCTGCACAAGCAGTGGTATAATCAATTGCGAAACACAGGACACTATTAAAGCGGAAATATTGGCTTTCACATTTACAAGGCTCCCTACATGATTTCACATGCTGTTCTAAAAGTTGATGGATTGAACAGACCTCACATGGAAGTCCACTTTTGGTCACAGTAGAAAACAGATGTTCGTGCAAACTTTCAGCCCTACCTTGTTACCTGTTCTGGAGAAAGAGTTCAAATGATATGATCATTTATTCCTTGGCCGCTCTACAGGCACTTCTAGGCAAGGTGGAGTCTGGTTGCATAATATGATGGCACATTTAATCAAGTTAACCCTTAACCACTGGCAATCTTGCAAACACCCTCTCCCATTTACACGCATGTTGTCTTGGCTGCTTTGAAGGAACCCTTTTCAGTTGTTACTAGCTTGGATTGGGTTTGAACTTGTAACGTTGCTATGATGGCTTTACTAATCTGGGCCCAAATGGGGCGACATCAAAGCCACTTAAAAAGGTTTAATATCTGGGCCCTCGGTGGAGGTTAATTCCATGTGATACATGCCTGCTTTTGCCAAATAGGCTCTGTATGGTCTTCAAATCCTCATCTGTTGTAGCTGGAATACAATACACATGTCTTGCTTCCCACATGTGAGAACCAGAACACCTACATGAAGTAGATTTTATTTTGTCATTTGGAAGATAAGCATATGTGTGGACATGACCGGACCTGTTTGCACATCATTCAGTCCTTATTTTGGCTTTTTTCTCTGATTGTACCCGGTTAGGTTTTAGCATCAGTATTCTTCTGCTTCTACATTTCCCCACTTGGACCCTGAGCTCCCACTTAACCTGCAGGTTAATAGCTGTAAGCAAGCAGATCTTTCAAATCCCATATCTCATAATCTGATCTCCCTTAATATGTTTTCTAGTGCCAGTAGCCTGACAATTGTATGCTCTCTGTTTTATGTGTGATTCTTTTCAACAGCACCACTCGTGTTGATTTTGTTGGTAGACTAGACTGTTGTCTTCGTGATTCATTTTCCTATGGGGTTTTCATCTACTGGTGTTCTGGAGCTTCAACAAACAGAAGTCAAAGGTGAATACAACTATTTTCACACAGGCACTCATTTATGAGAATCTATTGTTCGGAGCCAGACCAATGCAATCTAGAAATTGGCATTTGGAAGCTGTATCGATCCAGCATTGGCATCAAAGCTTAACCTCTGAATCAATCCCGAGGGGTGGCCTGTCTTACCATAGCAATTTTTGCTGTGCTTGTCTGGCCATTGATGTCTTTCTGACAAAGCACAAGCCATTGCAGCTGGGATACAGGGTTTGCAAGGTGAAGGTAGGCAGGCTGGAATGGACGAGGGCAGAGCAATGGCCAGAGAGGAAAAACGTGCCCAGAAATGCTGGTCTATGAAAGAGTGGGATGAAAGTTGAGATCGGCAGGGGGTGGGCAAATGGGGGTGGGTGGAGAGTGAGATTTTGTGGTGTGAGGAGTAGCATAGTTATGGGACGGAGGTGGCAAGTCGGGGGGGGGGCGCTTAAGAAAGGGGCGTGCTGAGTCCCTCTCACTTGTGTGTCCAGGTGTAGGGAGTTAGCAAGTCAGTGGAGCGGGTGAAGATGGGGAAAGCTCCACCCCCCCTTTCCAGTCAATGGTACCCAGTGAGACAGATAGAAGTGACATTATGGAAAAGCAAAGGCTGCTGCACACAAGCAAGTAAGTTTGACACAGCTCCTCCTCAGGTGCTAACAGCAAAGCTCACCCATGGGTAGCCATGGCAACAGTGGGGCTCGTCCCGAGTTACCATTGAGGCTTAGCTGTAAGCCATAGGGTTTCACCCTGAGGAGTTCAGCAAGATGACATCTGTCACTGGTATCATTCATAGCCTATGTGGCTTTAGCCCCTTGGCTACCAGAACCTGGTATGTCTAAAATCATCAGTGCCCCACGCATGGTGCACTGACTCCTCAAGAGGTGAAAAATCACTCCTTGTTCCCTTTAAACTGTATGGATTATAAGCATGGGCAAAATTAGGTCTGGTCCTTATGCTGTGGTCTGGCAGCAGCAGAGACCCATCTCGGAAACAGATTGGTAGTTTGGTAGTTCGTTTGAGGGAATCGTGAGCCTTTTGGTACCATTATCTTACTACTATGTTTGGGTGCATCCCCAAGAAGGTTTATGCTCCATACTCTATTTTATGGTGGGTGAGCACATGACCATGTTCTTCCATTGGGTTGGAAATAGCTTGTTACAGCAGGAAACGGATACTGTGAGTTTTCAAGCTTTGTTTTGGAGAGGATCTTGTAGCAAGGATTCCCTTCTCATACTGAAGCCGCTGATTGAAACTGCCTCTCTGACAGACGTTCTAGGCCTACAGTGTCCCCTTCTTCCCTGCACTCCATTTTCTTGGAGTTGTCGCAGGACTCATTTTTGGGATATCAAGATGCTACCCATAGTTCATATATGTGCAGGCAGAGCATCTAACCACGGTGGACACCAAGGCTCCTTCCCCCCCCAATACAGCATTTGTTAAGGTTCCTACACCTAAAGACTACTAGTGTGTGGCTATGATTGAGTCTTGTCCTCTTACCTTCCCTCAGTTTTACTCTCTTCAGGATCTTGGAAATGTAATGAAAACACTCTGGCATGCCCATGTTTTGTAGGGAGATAATTGCTCAAATGCATACACACCTCCTAGCTTCTGACCGTTTCATACCTTTGGCAGCCCCTACTCTGGCTACCTCCTGTGTTTCTCTACAGAAGACAGCCCATCCCATCAATAGAGGATGTACAGGTAGTATCATCAATGTTACAACTTCGAGTTCCTGACCCTCTTTCCAAGGTCGTCATTTTCCATTTCTTTATGGATGATGATGCCATGGCCCCAGAATTTGGGTGCTGAGTTTTTTTCTTCTCATCACTGAGGTTAAGCACCCTTCTCATGGATTCTATCTTGTGTGCACCTTTTTATTGGAAACCTTATTCAATTTGTGATTTTAATATTCTAGCACGTGTATAGCCAACTCCTTCCATGGTCACTCAGCAATATCCACAACCTGCAAAACTGGCATCTACGCCTTCGGCTCCTTTTGTGCACGTCAATGCAACAATGCTTCATACGTTCTGTCTCTTCTCTATCCATAGTGAACCATCAGAAATATTCACATAGCTTCCCTTTGGTTAATGTACAACCAAGAAAGCCATCATTTGTTGCCCTAACATACCCGAGGCTGCCTTTTACTCACCTCTCAACACTATTCCCTTCTTCCTAGAAAACACAGTACCTTCCTTCATGTAAGGGTACATTTCCCATGAAACGCCCTTCAATGTTAGCAGTACCAAGAAAATAGGTCTGCCATCACCATATGAGAAATTTCTTGCGACCTGTCAAAGCTTTTTAAATAGTTTGCAAAGGATTACCAGAGGAAGAAACTATCTTCAGTTTGGTGCTGAAGATTCCAGTGGTGAAGAACTGCTGTGCCGGTAATCCCAGGATTGTTGTTTGGGTATGGTGCAACTGTCTGGTAGAAGACGTTGCATGTTCAGTTACAGGGCGACGCAGGCAGTGTTCCAGCAGCACTGGTCAGTTAACCGTATTTGTAATCCCAGGGGGCTTTCATGAATGTTCCTTGTTTTTTACATCATTTTTTTAATGATGGACCTCAGGCTCATTCTGCTACTCTGGTGTTCCCACCGATTTGTGTCAAACCACAGAGGGTCAAAAAGTAAGTTGTCTTCTGGAAACAGAAGGTTCTTGAGGCTGATGTCTTGGCTGTTTTCACTGGGGTGAGACTGAAGAAGCCCTGACTTCACTGATCCGGTTTATAGTGATAATGTCGAATTACAAAGTGTCGAAAGTCAAAATGTTGAAAAAAAATCTCATTAAAAAAACATTTGAATGTCCTTTTTTTTTAAAAATGTTCTGTTCGAAATCGGGGGGAGGGTTCCAAACCCCCCCCCTTTTTTTTTTAAACGCATAAAAGCAAAAAAAAACATGTAAAATAAAAAATGACATATTCAAAGAAAAAAGAAATCGCCATTTTTTTGCAGTGGACATTATAACTGCACACCCACTGATCCCTCTGGTCTTTGCAAGGGTGAAATCCACCACAGATCTCTGCAGCTCTTTGCTGTCGGCATTTGCAAGGGTGAAATCTACCACAGATCTCTGCAGCTCTTTGCTGTCGGCATGTGATTTTGGACGGATGCTGGAGTACACCTTCCTGGCTCTGCTTTTCGAATACAGATTTTATTGTAAAATTCTTTCAAATTACAACGGTCACAACCAAAGCAAGCTGCTGGTGCAGAAGAGATTGATCACACAACAAAGATAGTGGGTAGAAATTGAAGGTCACTCTTGCTGGCAAAGTTTGGTCTTACAGTATTTCCTTAATTGATTGATGTTGGACATTGACCTTCAAGATAAAGGGAGATTGTGAGATTGTGCCACAGTTTTGCTGGGCAAACAGAACAATCCAAAGCTGTGTACTGTTGGTGAAGCTGTAGTAAATCTGATAGGAAACCAGGAACCTGGTTATGGATGGCTTGATGGATCATGCATGTAGATTTAAAGGGCACTCACTATTTCCATTATTTCACTGCCAACCAATGAACAGGATCGAGAATACCAGATATAATGTCAAACTTTCTTAGGCAGAGTAAATGTTGAAGTGCTACATGCGATTTTCCATCACAGATCTTGGCCCATTTGTCTCTTGTGCCACCGTGTCTATTTCTTATACATTTACAGCTTAAATTATACATTTTGAAATGGAAAATACAACAAAAACTATGAATCAATAATTATAGCATAATTAGCTGTAGACCTGAATACAGTATTGTGGTGTTAATCAGTGATTAGGAAGCACAGGCTACAAAAGACCTGTACACAGTTTTGGTGGGTCATGGTGTTCATCAAAATGTAAGAAGCACAGGTTACAAAATATCGCTGCAACTCTACTGCCTTTTAGGGTGCCTTTCCTCAACAGACGCCACTTCAAAGTCTGGTTATTTACTATATTATTGTTTGAGGCCCCAACAAATGCAACAACAGTGACTGTTCGCTTCTCTGGTCCAATGCAGTGGAAACGCATCAGTATCATTAGCCACGGAATGTATGTTGTTGGTACCTTTTGTGATTAGTTGAGCAGTGTTTCCTCAGTTCCAGCTTGATTAGCAGTTGGTCATTTTGAGGGAGCATTCTTTACGGACAAGCAACAGGTGTGCTGTGTTGTGCCATGAGTTGTAAGCTTGGCCATATGTCTTCCATTAATGGGAGTTGGTCTCTGGTTTCTAGGTCAGCCTGCAACTCTTCAGCTATGTGTACAATTCCATCTAGCCTGTCACCAAGCTTGCCACCTGGTTTTCCATCGCTTAGTGCAGGGCGGCTTAAGGGAGTTTTTGGAAAGGAGTGCTAGAAGGAGACGGAGATTGAGAGAGGAGATCTTCAGAGGAGGAAGCTAGAGTTCCTTTATAATCCTTCTGCTTTTACACAATTGTTATTCTGTCCAACAACGCCTACAGAATTCCCACAGAGCATTTACATCATGGAAGGTGTCATTGGGCCTCCCATAAAAGTAATCATTTGATCTAAGGAGTCTGGCAATTCTGGTGGAAATAGCAATAATTATGTTGAGCCAGGGAGTCATTTACCAGCTGTATTGCACATGGAGGCTGATTTGTTACAGAATTTAGGGATGGAGATTAATAGGTCTCTATCAGAAGCTACAACATAAATGAAGAATATGAAGAAGGTCTTGACGCTGCCTTTACTAGCCCCTACAGACTGGCACACCCTCAAAAACATATTATGGCTAAACCTAACCAATCTGATAATCTGAAAGAGTTCAGGCAATGGCTTGGAACTTTTGGAGAGGGTGTGGAAGAGGTTCCAAGGATGATAGCAGATAAATATTGTCAGATTACAATAACAGTAAGAAGCGGACCTACTTAGGTGGTGAAATTATTGGGGTGGAGCAAGGGAAAGATGTTTTTCCTGTCCTAGTTCCTACCCTGGCCCCAGATCAGGTCTGTCTGTTAGAGAATCAATTAAGGACGGTATATCCTGTAGGACCACTTGGTAGTTGTCCACAGCCCTTGCAAGGCCCAGTAAAAATCATTAGCTAAAACCAGAATGCTGCTTTGTCAACTTGCGTGCGTAAGGAGATTAGTCTAGAACAAGCCAAGTGCCTTTGCTTGCAAATGGAAAGTCAACTGATACAGGATAAGAGAAATGATGAGATCTCTAATGTTGAGAAACCTCTGAGTAGAGAGCCTAGTGATGCTCTTGGGAACATAGTGGTAGCATAGCTGCACCATAAAATCGGACACAGGTGTATAACACTGCAAGACTTGAAACTTGTTCTCAGAATCCAAATTGACGAATGCAGTCGTAATGTTGTTTGCTGTGGGAAAAGTAACCTCCCTACGTTACCCAGCATTGTTGAGAAGTTGGCCAAGGGGTCATTTGACTTGAGTCTGAACATTGTGTTGGATGAGGTTTAGTTGGTTTAACTCAGCTAAGGGAGGGGCAAGGGGGTCGTCCTTTTATGATCTACATTCTTGAATTTGAAATCATGAATGTTTTTGGATGGAACATATAGCTAATGTATAGTTAATGAACTAGCTATATCTGGTATTGTTTTTAATTTTCTTTAATTTGGTGGCCTTTATATATTATTCTTCCTTTTTCAGTTGGCCATAGTTGTTATTAAAGAGGAGGTACAGCTGATCTTTGCTGTTAGTTTGTGGTATTTTTTAGTGCCCGCTGTTTGTTTCCTTAAATATTCAATGTTTAGTTTTGTTCTCTTTATTTTTGTATAATGCTATTAGTTGTGTGTTTTGCTTGTTTCTATGTTTGTATTAGTGCCTGTTTGCCTATGGGATTAAGGACCTCTATAAATGGACAAATAAATGTTCTGAAAACGTAATTAGCCAATTGATAGCCAGGAATCCCCATAAAGGCACAGGTAGCAAGTTGGGCCAAGACAAATATTACATCCTGGGACCTGCGGGGAGTGTTTAAGAAAGGAAATGCCCATTTTGTGGTCTTGACATTGAAAAGCCTCTTTTTCATCACAGCTCAAGTTGATGATTGTGATGAGGTCAAGCGCAAACCTTGGAGCAAGGTTTTCTATGCTTGGCTGGAATTTTAAAACTATTGAAGATTTTCCAGAATAACCTATAAAACAGTATTGATTCTATTAAAGACACAAAGTAAGATAAGCATAATGCTTGCTTTTATTAGCTCAAGCAGCCCAATAAAAAAAAAAGCTCAAACCTCAGAACAGACTACATTTCCCACTACTGAAAAAGAAATATGTAGCCCAACAAAAAAAAAAATCGGACTGCCATAGCCAATCGTCATCCCCCTGTCAGTCTGTAATTTCTATAGTTTCCTACTACAGTACTTTCTTTGCAGCCAAGCACTGCAATCCAAACAGTTCTCTCCCTGGTGCCATTAGTCTGAACCTTGGTCGTTCAAGAAGGCTTGACCTTCACTCCTCCGAGAGAATCAACAATCCCATATCAGATAGTGACTACATATAGATCATAACAATCAAACATTAACCAATGCAGAATTACACACATGACAAACCTCAATCTTTAATTTCTAACCGCATCTGACATCAAGCTCTGCAGACAATATCAAACAGCGGCAGAATGTGCCGCTTGCGGACAGCAAGGCAATGCTATGCAAATTTCAGGATGGGATAATGGTCTCCACTGTGTCTTTAATGGTATGAAGACGTTTTCTTTCAAGCTATTCTGAAAAATCTTCATTCTATTTCCACACCGGAGACGAGCATTATGCTTGTGCAAAGCTTATTTACCACCAGCAAAGCCAGCTGATTGATCAGCCTCAGGGAGGTGTCTCTGAAAACCAACTCCACAGACCAGTACCCTGCCTTAATGATATCATCCAGCCTAGAACCATTTGGAAGGCTTTGGACGTTGTTGCGCCTTTAACCGAATGGGCCCCATGTCAGTTACATCTACTTTCCCTTGAGGTCAAATCCAACGCACTAAAGACTGGGAAGAAAACAGATTTTACGGCATCAGCAATTGTCCCCCTTTTCTCCTAAAACATGCTGTAACTCTCATGAGCCTTCGCGGAGCTTATCTGGGACGCTGGGATACAAAACCAGCCTAAATAGAGACCTTGTCCTCGAAGAAATGTCAAAAGTGATTCTGTCTGGGGAGTACCCTACCAGGTTTAGGGCTCAAACATCTGAGACCCTATGTCACAATACAAGTTAGTCCACTTGCAAGATAAAGCTAATCTTGAGAGGCTTTTGTTAACTGGCCAGCTCGAAACAAGATCAAGAACTAGATGCTCAACCAACCATGCTGCCAACCTCACGACTAAAGGATACTCCCCCCTAGGAGAGCTCTGTGAACTTGATTGTGTCCTGCAGAAATAGCTGAGAGTTAAGAATGTAAGAATTGGCAGTCCTATAGGTCTTTCCATCTTCCACCAGGGAAGCTACAAAATGGAGTATCTGTGTTAGAGAGGCTGAAACAGCATTCCCGCACTGTTCCCGACACCAGCCCACCAGCCTTTGCATGTTGCTCAATAACACTTGAGTGGATGGGGACCAACTATCTTTTGATAAGACTTAACTGAAAGACCCAGGGTCACCCATTGTACCTGAAACCTTCCACGCAGTGAGTGTCAACTATTTGCTCTCGACTAGAGGATGGGTAAGACCGGCATAATTTCTCAGTAAAAGTACACTATGGGTTAGTCCGATTAGAAAATCAGAAGAAAGCTCCAACAAAGCTGGATACAAGACTGTTGTACAGAAAGTAACTACCAGCACTAGCTTTGCCTGACTCTGACTTTTTCTAATGTCGTAAAGCTGCTTCAGAAATATTTTTCTGCAGAGGGTGCTGTGTGTCGATACTCTGTCCCTCAAGGGCCTCTGTCTCGAGGATGATGTCATCGAAGGCATATATAGCACGCGCAGCGCCTGTTGGCTTCAGTTCTGTTTTTCTGTGTAAGCTATCGCTTCGAGAAATACGGCACACTTCGTTTGTTACTTCGCGATATGTCTTCATCGACTCCCACTACACCGAAGACAGGGTTCAAGTAGCGTTGAGATTGTGATTTGAAAATGTCGTTAACTGACCCTCACCAAATATGTCTATGGTATCTCGGGGTGGAGCATAAGACCTCGGCCTGCCCCAAGTTCCAGTCTATGACTGGAAAGGCCATGAAGGAGTGAAAGGGGAAATTGGCAGTAGGTAGAAACCCAAAAATAAAATCTCCATCTACCCTGACCAAAAAACCTTCAACCGACGAGTCGAGAGGTGACTCTCCTTGGAGGAAGAAAGTTAAAAGATCAAGAAAGAGGAGTGGCTCCTACCACTCTTCGTCGTCGAAGAAGTAAAAAGACGCACCACAGGTCGCCTTCTTTGACCTTGTCGTCCGGCACCTCCCCATCTTGTCCCACAAAATATTCCACACCTGCCGAATGTGAAGTATTTAGAGCAGAAATGCTGAAAATTTTTCAACAACAAAAACCCACGGCAAGCCATGCTCCTACCGCGCATTCCAAAGGAGCCGGTAAGGAAAGGGCTCGAGCCAAATCCTGCACACCTTCAAGCCAGGGACGAAGGCCTTCATTGAGAGCCATCGGGGGCTCGACACGATGACAAGTCATCGAAGGATCGTTCAAGCCGTAAGCATAAGTTGAGGCTGAGCTCGTCAACACCTGCTGTGCCCTCAACGCCAGATAAGCCCTCGACGCCAACTGCGCCACCAACGCCAGTTGCGCCATCGACGTCAGCAGGGCCATCGACACGGGATGCACCCTCGACGCCAGCTGTACCGTCAACCGCAGCACTTAAACCTGTGGCGCCATCGAAACCAAAAAAGATTTCGATGACTCCTTGAGCGTCGAATACACAGTTTAATAAGCCCTTGATGCCTATACCAGAAAAAAACCTATGTTCCTTTTGTCAAGGAAAGATTATTTTAAGTCTCTCACCTCGATATATGAGGAAAGTGAACCTTTAGACAATGATGCACCTTTTGGTCTCCAAATGTGCAAGAAAGCTTTATTTCTGAAGAGTCAATGTTGAAAGACCTTGATGATAATTTACAGACAGCCAGTGGGGTAGACGCCTCGCCCGAGCTGGATTTTGTAGACCTGAGGCAGGGGAGCACGCAGATGCTTCCTATAGACAGCTAATGTCCAAAGTGGTATACTATGAGGTGGAGTAGGCCTCGCCTCTCGTTTGAACAGGATGATCTGATGGACATCCCGAATAAAGGTCTGCCGATGAATCCTATACTACCAACCTTTTCGTGTTGCTCCACAAAAAAAGGTGGCAGCAAATTGGGAGACGCCAGAAACGAATCCAGCAGTGAACAAAAATCGGACAAAAAAATACTGCCCTTCAGTAGTGACCCTGATTACCTGTCTAAACGCCCCACTCCAGAAAGTCTGGTGGTATAGGCAGCTACCGCAACTTGCAAGCAGGAAGTTTATCCTACTATCCCTCCAGATAGGGATGACAAGAGAGTAGATGGAGGGGCAAGAAAAGTATTTTCTGCAGGGAGTATGCGCTGAAATCCGCCAACTCCACATGTGCCCTTGCAAAATTCTCATTCACTCTATGGGACTGCATTTCCTTGGCGGTAGAGCACATTCCCGAGGGGGGCGGAAAGAGACTGGTTCTTGGCTGTTGTTAGAGATGGCAAAGAAGCCATGTGTGAGTCTCTTTAGTCGGGTGTGGATTTATCAAGACTGCCAGCTGTATCAGTAATATCTTGACCCTCCTCAGAACCAGACCCAGTAATGTCTCTTCTCTGAACCCACTCCTCCTCACCTGATTCCTCTGAGGAAATATCTTGGTTTCGCCCCTTTCTTCTCGTAGATCTTCTTTTTGTGAAGAGGTATGGCCTTCTACGGTTGGAAGCCACCCTGTCACCCTGAAGGTACAGGGGTACAAGGGACCCCCTGCCGGAGAGGCCAAGAAGAGAGGAAAAAAGCGGATGCTTAAAAAAACCTCTCTTAAATGCAGGTTCTTTTAGCGATGTTACAGGCTTCCAGACAAGTGCAGCGACCAGGTTGGGCAAGGTACGGCGATGTGATGGGCTTCCGGACAGGAGCAGCGACCAGGATGGCTAAGGAAAGCAAATTGCAAAGGCTCAAGGAGGCGGAGAAACCGGAGGATAGAACAGAAAGCAGGTAAGAAGGAAAGAAAGGAGGAGCCGAAGAGCCGGCTAGAACTAGACAAAGAATGAAGTGCCAGAAAAGGGCTCCCGCGAACGGCGGGGCGAGAACAGGGAGACAAAATGCTGTTAAACAGGAACGGAGAGAAGGTAAACACAGAGCGGAGTACGGAGCGTGTATGCAAGAGGTTCGAAACGTGCCGAACGGCGCTGGAAGGTGTGGTTAAGAGACACAGAACAAGAAAAGGAACGTGGAAAAAGACTAGAGCGTGACAGAGAAGGGGAAAAAGAACGGAACGGTTCAATGGCGGTGCAATTTCCATTGATTATCAAGTCGCCAGGGAGATCTCCTTGTAAACGGCATGACAGTATGCCCCCTCCTGAGGGGCACCCCCTCTGGCTTCCCCGGATGAAGGCTATGAAACTGCCTCACCAGGCGAGGTGCATGCACGTGGGAGACAGGTTCCCAGGAGTCTTCTGCTTGAGAGTACCCCTTCCAGTGAATAAGGTACTCCAACCGTCCTCCTTTATAACGAGAGTCCTGAATGGTCTCAACCTCATATTCATCCGGAGGAAGATCCAGAGGTCGGTGATCTCTCGGAATCCTTCTTTTGAAATTGTCCTCTTTATATTCTTTTAGTAGGGAAGAATGAAATACTGGATGGATGCGCTTCATGTAAGCAGGTAAGTCAAGTCGATAAGCCACCGGATTTATCTTGTCTGTGATTGTGAACGGCCCCAAATAGCGTGGGGTAAGCTTAGAGGGATGCAACCAGCGGGGTAAAAATTTCGTGGAAAGCCATACCTTAGTCTCTTTCTGCCATTTAGGAGACGGCAGACGTCGAGGATTGGAGGAAGATCCGTACCGTATTTTTCTGGCTAGCAGACCCTTATGAGCTGTCTTGTGTGCTTTTGCAATATCGGACAAAAGGACATCAACTGAAGGAGTGTTGGCTGGGGGGAAAGTGGTTATGGGTAAGAAACGAGGATGAAAACCATAAGAACAAAAGAAAGGACTGAGTCTGGTGGCACTGTGTGTAGAGTTATTGTAGGCAAATTCGGCTGTAGGTAACAAAGTCACCCAGTTGTCTTGTTGGGAGTTGACGAAACAACGAAGATATTGTTCTAAAGATGCATTCAGGCGTTCAGTTTGACCGTTAGTCTGAGGATGAAAACCCGAAGACAAAGTTCTTTCTATCCCTAACCTCTCAGAGTTCTTTCCAGAAGTGTGAGGTAAATTGTGAACCTCTGTCCGAGATGATCTTATCTGGAAAACCATGCAACCGGAAAACCTCCTTGGCGAACACAGCAGCCATCTCCGCAGCCGTGGGAAGGCCAGTTAATGGAGTAAAGTGAGCCATCTTAGTAAAACTGTCAACCGTAACCATGTTACAGAAGCAACCACAAGAGGGAGGGAGATCAACAATAAAATCGGTTGATATCACCTTCCAAGGGTGCTTGGGTGGATCTTCCTGTTGGAGCAACCCCAGTGGTTTCTGATAACTGTATTTGGATCTGCAGCATACCGGACAGGTGAGTACATACTCGTTGGTGTCTCTTTCTATTCCGGACCACCAGAAATGGCGTAGGAGCAGGTTGAGAGTATTCTTAGTTCCTCTATGCCCTGCCACCGGATCGTCATGACACCACTTTAAAGCCCTTTGTTGTGATTTAATGTCGGGCAAAAATAAGCGTTGGTTGACAACGTATAAGCCATCTTGGTAAACAAGGTTATCGGATGATTTTATAGAAGGAGGGTTGTGTAATTTAGCTGTGGCCTGACGGACTTCCTCCAGAAAAGAGTTTGCGGTATAAATTACCTTCTTCTGAGGTAACATGACTTCGGCATGTTGTTCAAACGGACACTCTGAAGAGGGTCTTCTGGAGAGAGCATCAGCAAGAAGGTTCTTTGTACCGGGTAAGTAGGTCAGCACTAAGTCATACTGGGCAAAGAAATGAGCCCATCTGGCCTGACGAGAATTGATGCATTCCATATTCTGTATAGCCTTAAGGTTCTTGTGATCGGTTCTCAGTTCAAATGGAAAAACGGCTCCTTGTAAGCGATGTTGCCACTCTTCACATGCCACTTTCATAGCCAGCAGTTCTTTTTCTATGACTGAGTAATGGATTTGACTGGGTGTCAGAGTCTTAGAAACGTAAGCCACCGGAAATTCCATCCCCTCATGCTCCTGTAACAATGCGGCCCCCAAGGCCGAAAAAGAAGCATCGGTTTCGACTATAAACGGCCGACTCTGGTCAGGTTGATGCAGCACAGGAGCAGAGCAGAAGGCGTCTTTAAGTTGTTTGAATGCCGTCTCAGCCTCTACAGATCATGTAAAAGGGGAAGCAGACTTCTTCAGCAAACTGGTAATAGGCAACACCTTCCTGGGAAATTCAGAGATGAATTTGCGATAGAAGTTAGCGAGGCCTAAGAATCGCTGAACTTCCTTAACTGACTTCGGACTCGGCCATTGTAAGATAGCTTCTACCTTACTAGGGTCCATGCTGATTCCATCGGCAGACAAGACAAAGCCAAGGTAATGAATTGTGGTTACGTGGAACATGCACTTATCAGGGTTGGCTTTTAATTTAGCATCTTTAAGCCTCTGGATAACCTGATGCAGGTGCAAGGTATGGAGCTCAGGAGATCTAGAGAACACCAGGATATCGTCTAAGTAGACAATAGCACATTGGTATAGCAGGTCAGAAAAGGTACGGTCCATGAACCGCTGGAATACTGAGGGAGCGTTCACCAGGCCAAATGGCATCACCTGGTACTCATAGTGACCAAAGGGGGTACGGAAAGCGGTCTTCCATTCATCCCCAGATCGAATGCATAGCAGATGGTAAGCTCTACGTAAGTCGATCTTGGAGAAAATACTGGCCCCTTGTACAGCCTCAAGCACGTCCTTGATCAAAGGCATTGGGTACCGATCTCTGACCGTGATGCTGTTTAGACCTCGATAATCTATGCAAGGTCGGAGTTCGTGGTATTCTTCTTCGGCACAAAGAACAATGAGGCCCCGGCCGGGGAGCGTGAAGGTCGAATAAGCCCATTCTGTAGATTGGAATCCAAATATCTCCGTAATACCTCCTTTTCTTTGAGGGTAAGCGAGAACATACGACCAAGAGGCACAAGTGCTTCCGGGACCAAGTCTATGGCGCAGTCCTCTGGTCTGTGGGGAGGAAGTTCTTGAGGTTCTTGGTCTTGGAAGACTTCCGAATACTGGGCAAGGTCGATGGGAATAGAATGGATTCCCAAGACATTGGAGGCCGAGGAGGAACCAGAAGATTCTTGAACGGCAATGTGATTAGATTCTGATAGGCACGTCTTTAAACAGTATTCTGAAGAGAATGACAACTGATTGGACTTCCAATTGATGGTTGGATTGTGCTTTCGTAACCAGGAAACTCCAAGGATCACAGGAAAGTGAGCAGCTCTAATAAGATCGAATAAGATTGAATTGGATTGTCTCAGCGTGTTGCAATACTCTCATGGTCATTGGGGGCATTGAATGGGTGATCAAACCAGAACTTAGAGGCTTGCCGTCCACTCCTTCCACCTTCTGATCTTCTTCCTTCTCTAGGCGTCCAATGCCATTGGCGTTCGCCCACATGATCTCCATGAAGCATCCTGCTGCTCCACAGTCCAATAGTGCCAGGACTTCATGAGTCTTTTTATGTAAGGTCAGCCGAACACAGAGGACCATGAGGCATGTGTCTTCAGAAGACGAAACCGAAGTGACTGACATTGAGACGTAGGGACAAAACAATTCCCCTCTGTAACCCGTCCCTACAAGTTCCGAGGTTTGGCGTTTCCCGGCCGTCGTGGGGGTACCTCTGGACAGTCTCGCAACATGTGTTGATGTAATCCGCAATACAAGCAAAGATTGTTGTTTTTTCTTCTCTTTCGTTCCTCAGGAGTGAGGGGCCCACGAGTGATCCCGATCTGCATTGGTTCCTCCTTGGCTTGATGGACAGGAGGAGCGGGTTCGAAGGAGGTGGGTAAGTTACGACCCTTGCGTCGTTCAGCACGTCTCTCAGAGAGACGGAAATCCAACTGAAGAACTGTAGAGAATAATTCAGCCAAGGTATTGGGTCTGGGTATTCGCGCCAATTCGTCTTTTAAGTCTTCCCTTAGGCCTCGGCGAAATATTGTATATTGGGCCGTCTCTTGCCAATCTGTGTCTGCAGCCACTCGCTTAAACCGGGAAATATAAGACAATAAATCAGAGTTGCCTTGGCGAATGTCTAGCAGTTGTTCACCGGCCACTTGAGCGGTCTCTTGTCTTTCAAAGGCTTCCTTAAATCGCGCCGTAAAACCACTGTAATCGTGCAACAATGGACTAGCTCCAGTGACCAGTGGAGTTGCCCATGCCAGGGCGTTACCAGTAAGATTGGAAATAAGGAACCCGATCCGGGCATTGTCCGAGGCATAGGTTTGAGGTCTGAAAGTGAAGTGTATTATACAAGCTTCCATAAATTCTTTAAACTTATGTGGAGTGCCATCATATTTGCCAGATGCCAAGGGGAGAAGAGGTAGTTCCGCACAAGCCTTTTCTTGGTTATCAATCCGTTGTTTAAGCACCTCGTTCTCGGTTTTGACAGTCTGGAGTTCCTGTGTGAGAGCATGTACTGCAGACACAAGTTCTTGCACTTGTTCTGCTGTTGCCATCGTGGTTTTTTGGAGGCGTTGCAAACTATCAAGACTGCCAGCTGTATCAATAATATCTTGACCATCCTCAGAACCAGACCCAGTAATGTCTCTTCTCTGAACCCACTCCTCCTCACCTGATTCCTCTGAGGAAATATCTTGGTTTCGCCCCTTTCTTCTCGTAGATCTTTTTTGTGAAGAGGTATGGCCTTCTACGGTTGGAAGCCACACTGTCGCCCTGAAGGTACAGGGGTACAAGGGACCCCCTGCCGGAGAGGCCAAGAAGAGAGGAAACAGGGAGACAAAATGCTGTTAAACAGGAACGGAGAGAAGGTAAACACAGAGCGGAGTACGGAGCGTGTATGCAAGAGGTTGCAACGCGCCGAACGGCGCTGGAAGGCGTGGTTAAGAGACGAAGACCAGGAAATGAACGTGGAAAAAGACTAGAGCGTGACAGACCGAGAAGGGGAAAAAGAACGGAACGGTTCAATGGCGGTGCAATTTCCATTGATTATCAAGTCGCCAGGGAGATCTCCTTGTAAACCGCATGACAGGATTCTGCTGACAGCATCAGCAGAGCCATGGCTACTAGCACCGTAATACGCAGATTTGCGTGGTTGAGGAAGTCGGGTTTTGCGCCGAATGTGAAATCCAGACTCCTCAACATGCCCTTTGACAGGTCTCATCTTTTTGGCAGCAAGGCTGACGAAAGTCTTGACAAGTTCCAGACCTCAAAGGTGGCAGCCAAATGTTTAGGTGCCGCTATTAGGCAGCCTGTCATTTGTGGGTGGTGGGTTGTTATCGACCTGTACAACGCTGTGCTCAAGGCATTATTTCCATTGGCACTTGTGACGAATCGCTTGAGTCTTCACTTTTCCCCGGAGTGACACCCTTCCCATGGGGCCAGGGAGGTGAGGCCGTTACCCGATAGTCCCCCTGGGGGCAATGCACAGTGGGAGTATCCCATGGGAGAAGACCCCCCTCAGTCGAGAGAAGTGAAGACTATCAAGGGAGAACGTAGTATATTAACCACCATGCCGCCATGCATTGCTTAACCAACAGCTCGGATAAGGGCCACCTCTGTCTCCTCTGTAAGTTACTTTATGCATAGTAATCCTGTCTATCAGATAGATAACTGTGACAAGGAAAGAGTGAAAGTAGATGGCTCCAGAAGTACTGACACAAAGAAGAATAGGGCAATGAAGAGCCCTACGCAGAACCAAGACAAACCTACTAGTTATCCGTGATGTGAAGGACAGCTTACCTTAAAAACTGACCAAGGACTCTCTTCAGAGTCAGTCCTGCCCCAGAGGAGCATCAAGCTGGGGAACAAAGCCGCACAGGGAGGGTGCGCTGCAGACCCAGACGCAGAGAGAAGGAAACCAGCATTTGAGAAGGCTGGATGGAGCGAGGGCTCAACTGAAGGCTGGGAAAACTGACCACCTGTGGCAGGAAGGAAGCCATTCAAGTGATCCAGGCGAGACCCGACATATGGTGAGAAACCAGCGTGGTGAAGCCCCTGAAAGCCGAGAGCAGACCACGAGAGCCCAAAGGAAGCCAGAGAAGCTTGCCAGTGTTGCTGAGAACCATGGCCCTCGCGGGCCCCTATATAACGGTACGTAGTGGGGACCAGGAAGTCACTGGGAAACCCTAGAGGCTGTGGTCAGGAGGAAGTGCAGAGTTATCTTCCTTGTCCCAGTGGGACCACGTTGAGAAGTGAAACATATTTAGTGAGGCAGCACCCCAAAGAGACCAGAAGAGAGACAAGGGTCTGGAACCCTAAGGTTTATTTATTTTTACATTTGTATTGCACACTAAACCCAAGGGTATCACGACGCAGGTTGCATTAAGTGTTACATGGCAGTCATCGTCATATCAGATCAGTAGCAGAAGAGTTCATGAAACTAAGACAGTACATTACTTAAAGGGATGGTCTAGTAAAAATTTTTATTTAAAAAATAGATAGGCCACATAAAAAAAAATATACTAGCATCCTCCGTTTTAGGGGAGCACCGGAGACCCAAAGTGAAAGCCACAGCAGGCAGAAACACACGCGGTTGTTTACATGCCGCGTAGTGTTTCTACCTGCAGCTGATTTCCCATTTGGGGATCTCGGGCTCCCCGTGGGGAGCCCGAGAGCCCCAAATGGGAAATGCTAAATGCTGCGTTGTCTGCCTAAATCTGCTTTCCCATTTGGGGCTCTCGGGCTCCCCGTGGGGAGCCCGAGAGCCCCAAATGGTAAAGCAGATTCAGGCAGACACAACGCAGTTGTTTTCCGCAATGCCGCGTTGTGTCTGCCTGAATCTGCTTTTCCAATTGGGGCTCTCGGGCTCCCGAGAGCCCCAAATGGTAAAGCAGATTCAGGCAGACACAACGCGGTTGTGTTGGAAAACGCTGCGGTTTTAAAACCGCAGCGTTTTCCAACACAATAACGTTGTATTTATGTTTGCGGTCGCTTCAAAAGCGACCGCAAACATAAATAAAACGTTTTTAAAGCTGTGGTTTTATTTCTAAGTTTTCTGGGCTCCTCCAGCCCGGAAAACTTAGAAAAAAAACCGCAGCTAGTGCTTATTTTTTGTAAAAAAAATAAATAGCACTTACCGAGATTCAGCTGCAGCTTTCCTGCTCTGGTCTCCGGTCCGCGTCCTCCGATTCCCGGCACTAATGAAGGGAAAGCCACCCAGCGGTAGACTTTGTTTACTACAGCTGGCTAGCTTTTCCTTCATTAGTGCCGCAAAAGCCAGCACAGGAGGACCTCCATTTCACAAAATGGCGGCGCCCCTGTGCTTGCTTTTTCGAATTTTGAGCTTGAATAGCTCAAAATTTTACATAGGAAGTTTTAAAACGGAGGATGCTAGTATTTTTTTTTTATGTGGCCTATCTATTTTTTAAATAAAAATTTTTACTAGACCATCCCTTTAAATGCCCATGTTTTCAACAGTTTACGGAAGTCCCAATAGGATTGGTCTGCTCTCAGTGCACGGGGTAGCATGTTCCACAGTTTGACCGCAGTGACTAGAAAGCTGGAGCCACCAGCCCTGGTGAGTCTGAACTTAGGCTGGATGTGTCTGTTGAAGTATGCTGTTCTGGTTGGTCTGGATGATTGAAATTAAGCAAAGTTTTAAACTAGGTACGGGGGGGCGGTGTTGGATAGGCATTTGTGAGTGATTCACATTGCTTTGAATGTAATCCGTCCAGAATGGCGAGCCATTGGGCCTTCCTCCTAGCCTCGGAGATGTGTTCACACTTGGGGTTGTTCAGGAGCGGGCGAATCCCATTGTTATGGATTACTTGCAGTTTGTAAGGGCCGTGCTTGGTGGTGCCTGTGAAAATAGTGTTACAGTAATCTAGCCTCACACCTATGAAGGCACTGGTGATGGTGAGGCAACTCTCAGCAGGCAAAAAGGGCCTGCACACATTGATGATTTTGATGGTGCACTACGGAAGAGGAGATGGTGTTGACTTGTTGGAGTGAAAAGATGGCGTCTAGATGGACTCTGTGTCTTCACTGATTCGGAGACTTGGATGGTTATTCAATCTATGGGGTAGGATGAATATTGGTGATTCAAGTTTTTTAAGACTGAGGGGAGGCTGAAAAGACTTCAATTATTTCCTCGTTCAGACAGAGGGAGTTGGCGTCCATCCAGGCTTGAACGGTCCGGTATACAGCGTTAAGCTTAGAGGAGTCTTGAAGATAGTTGCCTGAAAGAGGGAGAATTTGAGTGTCATCGACATAGTTTGTGTATGAGATACCGATTGAGTCCAGAAGGTCAAAGAGGGGTTTTGTGAAGATATTGTATAGTGAAGGAGAGATGCATGAACCTTGTCGGACGCCACAGGGGAGTGGAGCTAGGGGGCACTGGCATTGTCTGAGAAGACCTTAATTGGGCTGTCTTTTAGGAAGGCGGTAATCCATTTGACTGCTTCAGACGAAAGGTTGGCAGCAGCGGTGAGATTTTGAACTACAATGTTTTGGTCAACTATGCCAAAGCCGCTGAGAGGTCAGAGAGAAGCAGGAGTACTGGTTTTCCTGTGTACTTGATCTTCTCTAACTGGTTCCTTAGGTCAAGTAGGACACAGTTGGACTCAAGGTGTTTCTGAATGTGAAGATGGGACAGTTGTGATAGGTCGGTCATTTTTTTGGTGTGGTGGGGTCTAGTGAAGGTTTTTTTTCAAAGTGCGTGAACCCATGCTTCTTTGAGGCTGGTGAGAATGTGGCAAGTCGAGAACGAGAAGTTAATGAAGGTAGTGATTAAAGGGATTAAAGCCTCCACGCAGTCCTTTACAATCATAGCTGGGCATGCGTCACCTTTACATCTAGAGGGTTTAAGGCTTTTCATGCTGAACCTAACTTCCACTTCTGTGATGCTGGTGGAAACGAAAGGCAGCAGCGTTGTTTACGGCAGTGGGGGTTGGGGTTTGGCGAGGTGGTAGGTCATCGGAGTTGGTGCAGCTTGCTTCTGTTGGATTGTAATGTGGAGCATGGTGTTTTTATTGAGGAGGGTGTAATGGATATTGGTGCACCAGGCTTCGTCTTTGGGTAACTCGTGAAGGGGAGCAAGGTGACTCAAGTTCTCTAAGAATGGTGAAGAGTTCTCGGGTTTTGGAACTAGCTTTGGCAATTCTTTTATTGTAAGTGGTGGCTTTTGCTTGGACGATGGCTGACTTTTACATTGTTAACTGCTGAGGCTGTGGATTTGTCCGGAGTTGATTGGGATGTTCTCCATTTGGCCTCTGCTTTGAGTTTTTTTGGTTTGAAGGGCTTGGAGGTCGGGTGACAACCAGGAGTTGAGGTGCGTGGTGGTTTTATTTTTCCAGGAAGCGAGGGGTGCAGTGTTATCACCTGTGTATTACATGGCTTTGGTGTAGAAGTTGCCAAGCAATTCTGGATCATGGTGAGGAGGGTCTTCTGGGAGTAATATGTCCAGAAATGGTAGGAGGCTGTCTTTTGTGAGGCTATGTGCGCTCTGTGCTATGGTAGGTGGCAATGGAGGCCCTGTGCTAGATGGGGAGCTTTTGTGTGGAATAGCGAAGGTTGCGAAATGGTGATCTGACCAAGGGCACTGGGTATTGGCGAGGATGGAAACTTGGCAGTTGAGATCGACGTCCAAATACATGAGTCTGCCTTTGACATGGTTGGGTGCAGTAATGCTCTGTTTGAACCCCTGAGTTTGCAGTGCACTGGCCACAGAGCTGGCATTTGTGTCTTAACTAGGTTGAAATCGCCCATGATGATGGATCTTGAGGTGGGCTTGATGTTGGTATTGACTAGATGTAGGATGTGTTCCTCGAAGAAGAGTGGGCTGGGTGGGCGGTAAATCAAATGGAGGGTGATGGTTTTGGTGTGAGATAGTGGTATCTTGGAGCGGAGGTTGCTGTTTTCCAGTTGTGTAGCGTGGAGTTGTCTGATCGCGAGCACTGATTTTTGCTCTGATGGCTACTCCACCACCTTTGATGTCTGTCTGTCACAGCTCAGGATTGTGTAGTCAGGGGGGATGGAGATGGACAAGGTAGGGTCTGTGGCGGCATGAAGCCATGTTTCTGTGACGGCTAGTATGTCTAGGTTGTTGTCTAGTAGGCCATGGATGTCCATGGGATAACCTTGCATAGATCTTGCATTGACCAGTCCGCAGTGCAGGGGGGGCTGGTAGGTGGGAATCTTTGGGGGCTCTAGAGTTGTCCTTCGATGGTGGGTGTAGGGGTAGCAGGAGCTCCTGGGAGGGCTGTGGTAGGTTTCGCACATGTGGTTGACTGAGGGCGGTGGTGTGGCAGATTATAGCCTTGCGGATGGATTGGTTAAGGGTTGGAACTGGGGCATGCCGGCTAAGGTCTGTGTGTTGTGCATCCTGCAGGTCGGTGTCTGGAGGTCAGGTTGGGAGCCTCAGCTGTTGGGTGTACTGTACTTCTTAGAAGGTCCAGGGAGGGTTTTAAGGATGGGGGGCACATTGGAGATGGTATGCTTCAATGGTGACTTGGTGCTGTTGAGGCATGGTTGATGTTCTTGAGGCTGTCAGTAGTGGACACTGGTTTGGCCATGTGAGCGAGCGATGTAGGTACGTGCACTGAGGCGGCGGTGTGGGCACAGTGGACGTAGATGAAGGATGGAGCGTGCGCGCTCTAAGGTGGTATTGTTTTGTGGATAACGTAGCGGGTATATTGGTAGTGTCTGGGGCTCTGGAGGATGCTGGATACTAAATGGCTGGTATTGCAGGGGGTAGGAATGCAAAAGGTTTGATCCACACAGGATGAGAGGTATGGGTAGACAAACACATGGTTGCAATTTACTCTGCGACATAGGCAAGCACGTACCTTGTCGGGGGAATCCTGGGGCCCCCCCCCCCCTTAGTCCCAGATGGACCCAGACCGGGGATATTCTTGACCCTTAGTGTGGTCCCTTTGTGTGGGGCCGGCGTCACCTGCCGGCTCCGCTGTATTTGAGATGAAAAGGAATGCAGTAGCCAATCCGCAGGTGGAGAGATGGGATTCTGTCAGGGCAGGTCCTCTGCAATGATGCAGAGGTCATGGTGGCCATCTTTCTCTAGAGCTTCAGCTCTGTGGCAGCATTAGAAACAGACAGCAGCCCAACTGCGCTAATACAATTAATAAGGTGATTGGCATCGAGTTGCAGCCCAGCAGGGGTTGCCTGTAAACGGCCATCGCCTGTGGCCATTACTGGTACAGTGGGGTCACCACGTGGAGAGTTGGTGCAGCGGGGGCCTGTGGGTAGCATTTCTGCCTGGACTGGGGTCTTCTCGCCCCTTAGTGTGGTCCTTTTTTTGTTAAAACGTTTGAGGAAGTGTACATGTGAAACAGTGCCTGGCAGGACAGTGAACCAGGCCTGAATAAAGAGACATTACAAACCTAAAGAGGGGGTCTGGGACCCAAAGGTTAAAATGTTGGAAGAATTGTATATGCGAGACAAAGCCTAGCAGGGTAGTGAGCCGGGCCTCAGAAAGAAACAAAAACTCGAGAAAGGAGTCTAGGACCCACACAACCACAAGAAAAGACCAGGGGAAGAGAGCTATTATGTGGCAAAGGTCAAAAGAAGACCAACAGGAAAGAGAAACATTCATTAGTCAAAGTCAAGAGAAGACCAGGGGAAGATATCCTTTGGAAAATGTTGAGAGAAGACCAGAGTAGGAAAGATGCATCCTCTGGTAAAAATCCAGATATCATTGTAACTGTTGAAAGAGAGCCCGGCAGTGGCTTGGGGAAGGGAGTCACTTTCCTCATCTTGGTGCAAACATATAGAAAGGCCAAGTGACGGCCAGGGGAAGGAGGATTCCCTCCCCATCAGTTTAAACTACCTAAAACCATCCAGAAGGAAGAAGCCACCCTTTTGGAGTCAGGGCAAGAGCTCTTATTTAGTTTTCTTTTGAAATGTAAGGGACGGAAATCGGTTTGGGACATAGAACAGTGTACTACGTTTGACGAACATTCCAACGCTAGCCATTGTTTTTTTTTTTGAGGCAGGGAAACCCCTTGTAGTTATTGGGACAGGTAGCGTACTTCCTTATTTTTCTGTAAGTTTGACAACCAGCATGCGACCTGTGTGTCCTCCTTCTACGTCTGCACCCTTATGCACTCCAGCAAAACATCCAATGTGCTAATGTTTTTTTTTATTGTTGTGAGAAATAAAAAGATGCGCACACATTTATTTTTCTTCTGACAAACGATCTACAGGCTAATGTCTGGCAGAGAAATACTAAAGGGGGCTGTAGGACGTGCCCCCTTTCTATTTTAGTGGGGACACACCAGGGAAGAGGAGCAGAAGATGTGGCAGGCTAGTGCATTTGTTCCAAACATTTTTTGTTTTTTTGCAGCAGTGTCAACAATTAATAATTTTTTTTTTTTGTTTTTTTTTTTTAGCAAAACAGAATAACATCCAGTGAAACACATTAACTATCAAAGACAGGAGAATAAAAAGAGGAACAAAGAAGAACAAAAAAGAAAAAAAAAGGTTAGATTTAGTGTTTAAATTTAGAATATTTCTAGAGATTCTCTGGCAAAACCTGCATCAGAAATTTCACCACTGCTGAAAATTATTTAAAAAAAAAAATCAAAACAGAATAACATTTTCCAGTAGAACACATTAACCAGAAAAGAAGATGAAAGGAAAAACGAAGAGAAAGAAAAAGAAAGAAAAGGGAAAGGAAAAAGATTTAGATTTAATATTTAGAATTTTCTGGAGATTCCGCTCTCTGGCAAAACCTCCATCAGAAATTTCACCAGTGCTAAAACATAAGGGATTTTGTGTCCATAAATCAGACATGACCACCATACTTTCTCATCTTCCAGTGCGAAGTCCGAAAACAGTGAGCGAAAATGTTTAGAGCGCTGTTCTTTGAGGGCGTGACATTGGTCCATCAGGTGGAAAAGTGACTCAACTTTTCCAGGGTCCTGGCATTAGCGACACAAGTTGTCCTCAGACTGGCCTCTGATTGATCTGATTTCGTTGGTTGGGTGTAAGTTGAGTCTTGTCTACAGAAAGAAATCCCTGGCCCTTTTGTCAGGGAATAGTTTCAAATGGACACAAGGGGAATTGCGTCTACGAACTTCTGAAGGAAGATTTGCCACAAGCTTGTAACCTCTCGCCTTCTCTAGGGTTTGAATCCAATCTTGCTCCTGGGTTTTTCCTCTTTACTCTCTCGGGGTCAGACAGTAGTTGATCCAGGGAGCTGCCAATTTTGTCCAAAAAAGACCAGGTCGAAGTGGACCATTTCGCCAGCGTCCGGTTTGAACTAGTCTGTATCTCTTTATAGACCAGTTCCAAAACTGCTGGCCGAGAATGTTCGTGACACTTTTTAAACAAAGCCAGTCTGTTCCAAGTAACTGTTTTTCAGAGAGTTAAGGCCCAACTCTCTCAGAATTAAGGCTATCAGCGTTTAAAGGGGGAGGCACAAGACTTTTTTCCAGAACCCCCCTTCTAGGCTATTCCTGAGGGGGTCCAGGAGGTTGAACAAGGCTTCCGCCCCATATGTAAAGGCTGGTACTATATTAGTCTTGTAATACTTCAATACCGGGACTATCGAGAAGCGTCCAAACTTCCTGTTTAGGGCCGAGGCTTGACTGGAGAGCAGTTTCATCTTGGTTTGAAGATGAGCACAAATTGGCGCTTCTGTTACTCCTAGGTACTTGAAGGACTTTACCTTGTCAATTGTTTCTCCGTCGATGAACCATGTGCGACGGCTTAGACCCTTCGTGCCATGACCGCATGCCAAGATTTTAGTTTTCCGCTTCTTGATCTCCAAATCGTGGTTACAGATGTAATGATGTAGGGTGTCAAGTTGTCTTTGGAGATCAACAGGGGTATGATCGATCAGCATGACGTCCTCCGCATAGAGGAGGCGCGACAGCTGGACTCTGCTGACCTTCGGGGAAATGCCCTCGTGTCCAAGAAGGCTTCTGGGAGATCCTCCAAAAAGAAGTTAAAAAGCGCCGGATCCAAAGGGCAACCCTGCTGTACCCCTTGGAAAGTTCTTATTTCGTCTAAAGTAAACCAACTTTTTTGATCCTCACTCGCAGCAATGTGTTGGAGTGCCGTGCAATAATGGGGTGAAGTATGGGCGACAGGCAGTTCTTCAGTGCCAAATTAGACCATAACTTGCAGCGGTTGAACTGGTCAAAGGCCTGTACTAGGTCCACAAACGTCATGTATATCTTTGGTTTGGCGGGGCCTAGGTTGCCCTTCAAAAGTTGGAGAAGCAGGATGTTGATGGATGTACCCAGGCCCTTTACAAAGCCCGTTTGGAAGATGTCCAGAGAACCAGACTCTCTGCACCATCCGTTGAACTGCTCCAACACAATCGAGCTGTAGAGCTTGCCGATAACATTGAGCAAAGAAATGGGGCGAAAGTTCTTAGGTTTGCTCCAATCCCCCTTTTTATGAACGAGAACGACTATTGCTCTCTTCCACGAGGGCGGCAGATGGTGGGACAAGGCTATTTGACCAAGCAAGAGCGAGATGAATACAGCCCATTCGTCTGGGAACTCCTTCAGCATTCGGTTTGACAGACCGCCAGGTCCTGGTGCTCTGGAATTTTTCAACTTCATTATTCTTCGAGAGATGTCATTTGGGCAAGAAGAGGAAGCCCAAGGATGCTAATATTCAATTAATTTGAATGGTGTAACGGTCCCGCCGACTGCAGGGTATAGATTATCAAAGTGTCAAATCCAGGTGTTTCCCAAATAGGATTTGTTTGGTCTGCTCTCAGTGCCAGATCGTCTGCCTTGATTAAGGAGCAGAATCTATTTGGGTCTTTACTTCCCAAAGCTGCTAACATCGCCTCAGCATCTCGTTGGAAGCATAAATGTCTAGATTCAGGTAACAAGTTTTTATAGTTGGCCTTAGCCGATTTTGCTAATGAGTAGTCCTCTGCTAGGCCTGACTTTTTGGCTCTTCGGACGGTTTTCCATGCCGCTTTCCTGCAAGCCACTAATTCGGGATCAAATGCGTTTTTGAAGTGTTGAGCTATTCAGACCTTAGAGCGTGCCGATGGAATTGCTCCAATAAGGGGGAATATTTGACCGTTGTTGCAGGCCCGAATCAGTACCACTGACAATGAGTGAATCTCTATAGAAGAGTTTCAGGCGAAGGCCCCTGTTGCGGGTGTTTATTAGAACATTGGCAATTCCATTGCAGCACATCGAGTGTCAGAAGGCAAAAGTGGCTGCAATAGGTATTCTGTCCCAACATTCCAATGTTTCTCTTTGTTCCTCGTAAGAAGAAAATGTTACCCACATTGGGTGGAATGGTTTAATTGCAAAAATGTCACCTCTTAGCGTCATTACCAGGTGATAACGTTGCTTGGCCCTCGCTCAAGTCCTTCACAAACATGCGCTTAATACTATGTAATGGTCCTCAAAATGTGATTTTGCTTATAAGCACCCTGGTCAGAATGTTGGAAGTCTGACAGCCAATCGGGATCCAGGGCTTCTGCACAACATTCACTGGTGTAGCCATGGGTCCTTACGCCAGTCAGGATTCCACTGAACGCCCTGGTGCTCTGCAGTCACCGCTCTCCAGCCCTCACCCCAAAATAGACCTTTTTGCCAGTGTCTCATATGCCAGCCAACCACTCCTGTCTCCCCTTGCCGCTCTGGTGGATCAGCCTTCTCCCTGGCTCTGGCTCCGGCTCCATGCTGTGGAAACGAAGAAAGGATTTCACTTCTTCCATGGCCAAAGAAGTGAAGTATGCTCTTAATTTTAATGGGTAGACGCCTTTCGCTGCAGGGAAGCTAGGGACCATTGTGGCCATTCCTCCTTGGATGTGGCCCAGTTGCTAATATAATTGACCATGCAAGCGTACACTATGGTCTCTTATTTGACCCTCAGCCCTCCTTGTACACCTTTGTTTCTCTTGGGGAGATCAGTCAGGCTTGCAAGGACATACGAGGTGGCAAAGGGTCTTAATGCTTCAATTTCCTTCTGTTGGGGCTACTTTAACTTATGGAGAGTTTGACCTTTGTGAGGTCATAATGCCCAAGTATTCCCTTCCACTGAGTTGTCAACATATTCAATACCTTACCCCTCTGAAACATCAGAAGGGTACATCACAAAGGCGCAGCTTGCAACCCTCTCCTGGGCCTACTATAATCACCTCCCACCTTCTGACATCAGTAAATCACAGGTGGCCCAGGCACAGATGGAAGGTTTCAAGTCCTCACTGCTCTTGCTGCACTACTATGTTCGAGATGCTGTCTATACTGCTGTACAGCTGTGTGCAGAAGCTTCTGCACCACCCACATGTCCTTCACAGGTGCTTCCCATAGTCCGATTCCAGCCAGTGTTGGACCGACAACAGCTTTTCACCTGATGCTCATAGACTACAAATATCTCAAAAGTAGCCCTTACGTTTCTGTCCCTGAGCTCTCCTACCTTGTCATGTGTGTATAGCTTATAACGAGATATATCTGAAACATATGGAAGAAAGGATGCTGGACATGGGAGTAAGTACAAGTTACTCTTTGTGGTGACCAAGGAAGACAGTACCCTTGCCTCCAAATACCCATACTCCATCCCTGCTATTTGATGTCCACATGGTACCTTCAATCTCTCGAAAGGACTAGCGATTTGTGCAGAGGCTTATGGGAAAGAGGTCAGTGCACAGTTGTCCTGCTCATCCGCCCCAATATGTTTACCATTTAACCTGCACAATAAATAGTACTATGGACACAGAATACAATGATCAAATGTTGATTAACTTGTACGTTTTCACTCCTAAACCTTCTTGGTATCCAGTGACATGAAATTAGTGATTTGGAAGATTGCTAATGTCATTGCAGTTACGTCAATTGGGAGAAACTGTGAGCTGCTATCAATTTCCACCTTTCATCAGCTTTCATTGGGATAAATAAATATCTTCTATTTGCTGATGGATTTCTTGGCCTTCTACATAAACAATGAGATTTTCCTTTTTGCATGGCCCTTTTTAGAATCTTGAGTCAGCCATTTATAATGCTAAAAGGTAATTCCGGGATTGTTTTTGTGCTAATTCAAGGCTTACGTTAAACTTTAGGTAGTCTCCTGTATCTTGGAATGTTACATCCTTTGAGGCCTTCTTCCTCCTGGTTATACTCATGCTCTAGCAGCAATGTATTTCACTGAATATGGTCTACAAAACAGCCTAGCGCCATCTTCTTTATGATTTTTAATACATTGACTTTAGTATTCAACAAAAAGTGTTTTGGCAGTGTGCCTTGGCATAGGGGAGTTGTGCCTGGGTCTTGGCTTCTAGATATAAGCCTTACTTAATGTGATACAAAATCACTCTTGTGTCCTCTTTTGGGAGAGTTTTTTCCATCAGTTTGATGGAATGAGGGCCATAAAACTATGAAAATGGACTACTACATGGAGTAACCTGCCCTTTTTCTAGTTGGTGAGCCTTTGGCGCTCTGTCCTATCCCCACACGGTTGGTTGGTGCTGTTTCTAATGCATGGGTGTACCGGTCTGTTATATTTTTGCTAAGACTTCTTGAATATCCTTATTGCCTTGTTTCAAAACTATTGTTTTGACCTCCAAATTCTACAGAAGGCTGTGACACTGCACCTTCCCTCTTCTGTCCACAAGCTCTGTGCAATTTCCAAAACAGTGGAGGCTCATATGTAGAGACCTGGATTCCCCTTTTCTATCTGAAGACCACCGCCAAAGAATCTGTGCCTTGGCTTAATCCTAATCAACAGTAATTCAATGCCACAACCGCACCATCAGGTACTTAGTGTTTCCTATCTGCAGCTGAAAACCTGGAACCTATTCAGCCATGAATCCCCTGTCCAGTGTTAAAATGTATTATTTTGTTCCATATGTTCAGTGCAGCTTTTTTGATGTGCCATCTTGCTTTCAGGATTTCCACCTAGTTAGCTTGTTTTCTGGAACTACGGATTAATGCCAAAGTGTCTTGCTACAAATTCACTGTGGACACAGGTGAGGATTCTCTTCTGGGGAAAATTGGAAGGATTGTAATTTTATACTATGACAAAGTGAAGAGAATTTGCGTTGATTTCAATCACTGTGGACCAAATACTTGGAATTACTGTGTGTCCTACATAGAATGTTTCAAGTACTTTCTCAGAACAGCCATTGCAGCATTCTCACTGTGTGGTTCTGTGGCGAATCTGAAATCCTTTTGTCTTGTTTAGTGCTTTGCTAATGTGTACTGCTTTTTCCACAATGTTCAGAAGACCTCTTTCTGTCTTGATTCCTTTCCTCTGACGTTTCTGTGATGCATTGCATGTTGTCATGTGATGCGGCCTGCTACACGTTTCTATACACAATGTGCAATTTGTAAAGTGGTTCAGCTTGCTTCATTCATATTTTTCTTGATATGACTGCCAAATCTCCCTTTATATACTTGACATGAAGGGGTTTCCAGGATCCTGTGCTCTAACAAAATGGGCAGGGTCCTGCTGATCGCTACCTTGTGACTTTCAATGTTTGTAAAAGGTTTGTATGTATGGAGTATTTTATAAAATGAACTGTTTTATTGGAACACAAAGAGTGTCTTCGTTTTCTTGAATTAACCTAGTTAAAAAACACCCCAAACCCTCTTAAATAACATATTGTGCCTGCTCTCTTTTGTGTGTGTGTAGATGTTGACCTTTTGCTTGAGTTGAGGGTGACCAGAACAAGTTAGTTAGAATACTGTTGTTTCTTAATAAAGGTTAAGCGATTATATCACACTAGCTGGGGTACCCGGCGTTGCTCGTGTCCTGATTGAGTGGTGTCTCATGTACCCTGGAGGATGTTGCTCTTGTCCTCATGTCAGCAAGTATTGCTTCACTATGCTCTGGCTTCTCATTTGCCCTGGAGAAAGTTCCTCTGGTCGGCAAGTGGTGCTGCTGTTTGTTGTTGTGTTTCAGAAGCTCTTGATATTGATTTTCGCTTGTCATCAGATGCAGCGTTTCCAAGTGATGTTTGTTTTTTGTGCGGCATGTTTCAGTTACTCAATGGCTTCAGCACATTTGAGGAAATGTCCAAGAAAGATTGATTGTGCTCTCTTCTTGTGAAAGAACCAAAGTAAACTAATTCACTTTAAAAATTCTTTAATAAACATTTTTGAACTGTATACAGTAGTAATATATTTCAAAGGAATAGCCAACACATCGAACATTTTGCTTCAGACACTTTTCAAAATGTTGCCTCCTTTTAGTACCTACTGTAGTGAATCAGGGTGAGCATCAGTAAATGAGGGTGTCTACGGAGTACATTCTTTGCATCCAAACATAGACTACCCTCATGCCCCAGACAAAAGAGGAATCCATACAGAATTTGGCAGCAGTGGGTTCAACCGTGTGGATTTGTGTAGCCGGACTAACATAAAGACACACATCCCAAATAATTTTTGCATATAAGATTTTTGCATCCAAACATAGACTATGATCTTGCCCCAGACAAAAGAGGAATCCATGCAAAATTTGGTAGACATGGGTTCAACTGTGTGGATTTGTATAGCCGGACAAACATATACACACACACACACACATATTCATACATTCCGCTTCATATATAAAGATAGAACACATTCTAATTCTACTACCTGATACCAAATTTAAGAACATGAAAACCTATAAATGGATTTTGTGCCAGCATTAATCCATTGATTTGTCAAAATCCAACCACTTAGGGGCGATGCTATGATGTTGATCATTTGCAAACTTGGAGAGCAGCCTGTGTTTGTCCAGGCCAAACCTCTGTAAAACACAATACAAAAGCCACAGTTATGTAACCTGTTGGACAAAGAAATCAATTCCGTCATAAGAATTTTAAGAACTTAAAAAATGTGATAAAACCTCATTGATGGACTAGCACTATTCTGCATGAGCCAGGCCAGGCCACCACTATGATAGTTTCCAGTGCCGCCAATTTCCTGACTGAGGTGGATAGCGCCAGGAACTATGGAGAGCCGGTACCGGCGCCTGGGGATCCAGGAGGAGCAGTCGTGCTGGAGACACCAGAGCACAACGCCATTGCCTGCATCCAGTGTGGCTGGGGTTGTGGCACTGGGGTTTGATGGGCTCCAGAAGGTTGGCCCCCCTCGCGCCAGCGACAGTTGGAGGACTGGGACTTGGGCCCTTCAGAAGGCAGGGTAGAACCCTAGGCCCACGTGAGGCAGAGCATGATTGGCGGTGCACTGGCCACAACATCGCCAGCTCAGCCGTACATTGTGCACACTTTCACCCAACTGCTGCTTTTGGCAGGGTCCTGGGGGTAGCGACTTTTGGCTGTGGCGGCCCTCGCCTATTCTCCCCCGCCATCATCAACAGATGGGGCGTGGCGACAACAGACCCAGCTTTCCTGGAGAATATCAGCAAGCAGCAGATGTCAAATGTGCCCACCTCTAACACATTGGCATAACAAGACAGTTTGCCCTGGGTGTCAGCCTCGATGTGGTGTGCCCCCCTGCTTCGCTCCCCATTCAGGCTGGAAAGCGGGACCTGCCTAAATGAGCACTGCAGAAGCTCTCCTCCTTCTAATGGGCCCCAGAACTCAGCAAAGCACAGGCAACAAAAGGGTGATGCAAGCAGGATTCCATGCCAATGCTGAAATAGTCCACACTATGCGAGCCAACAAGAACAACGGTGGTGGTGGTGGAGTATTTGGGCATAAAGGATCCATCGCAGAAAGTTTTGCATGTGGAACCCAGATTTCAGCCGACTTTGCTCCCATCAAACCGGAGCAGGGCTGCTCAGGGGACATGGGATTCAAAATGTCAGGACTGGCAGAGCTCAAAGAGAATAATAGTGGAAGGCAATAACCAGTTTGGGGGCTTGATAAACCCAGTAGCCAGGGATTGAAAATTATGATCCAATGAACAGGAGATAAATACCAGCTCCTGGGTATCGGGCATCACCCAGAAGGCAGGAGCTACCACTGGGGAACCAGGAGATAATATGCAATGCATTGCAAATCTCCTACAGAAGAGGCAAACTTAAATTATTTGCTCATTATGTATGATACATTATGTTTAAATGTGCACTAGATGTGTTCTAATTCTTTATTAACATTTTCAAATACTCAAAGTAAACATCACATATGTATGTTTGCAAGTGTTACGCTCACTTGGTCTCTGCGGGGACGTTGGGGTACAGTTGGAGCCCTCTCAGGACTTGGCTCCCTGGATCGACTCTCACCCCCAGCTGCTTTGAAATCGAAGACTCGGGATGCTGCTACTGCCCCTGAGAGAAGATGAGAGGCAGTTAGAGTGGGTGGTGGTGTTGTGATCCCCCTCAACCCTTTTGTGCCAGAATGAAGTGAGCAAGAGTTTGCCCATGCAAGCTCACCAGTTTTAATGTAAGGATGAGCTCTCTGTCCTGCTTTCTCTCAGCAGGGGCGTCGTGGATGGACCTAGTTGCGTCACTGGTCCTTAGCGTGGAGGTCCAGACCGGCTGCGACCTATTCCGCCTTGAAGGTAGGCGTTTATAACTATGATTGTCTGTTTGCTTTTTGGTGATTTTCCCCAATGATTACTGTCCTTAATGTTATATTGTCCTTTCCTCTCTCTAGGTATGAAAATGGCCCACGAGTGCGTGGTGATGGAAGAGAGTCCAATCCGGAAAACCTACAAGTGGTAAATTGACTTTCCGGATGATGCGCCAAGTTCGCGAGTTGCGCTGCCCAGCTTTTAAAGTTTATGCAATTGTTAACCTTATGCTCTCTGTCTCCTTTGCAGGTGATGGCAAGCGGTTCTCCGAACTCCTGCCAGATGAGAAGAGGATGCTGCGCCGGAAGATGACCCCGTGTTGATTGGGAGTTCGGGACAGGTATACGCAAGGCGCCGCCCGAAGTGGATTCGAGGAGACAGGTAAGAGGCGTGCGGCCGCAGCTGAGTTGGAAGCGAGTAGAAGTGCTCCAAGCGATGGCGGGGCTGATATCAAGTAAGATGCGCGCGGTAGCTGCAGAGTGGGAAGCAGACACCAGTGCTTCCAGCGATGGCGTGGCTGATTCCAGGTAAGATGCTGGATGGGTTCCGTAGACTGAAGACGCTCGTGCTGAACAGGTAAGGATCTGTAGATGGCGGTAGATGGCGGTAAGCGTCACACTGCACAAGCGGACTAACGCGAAGCGCGAGCATGTTGGTGGGGCTAGCTTATATAGCCTGTCCCCAGCCACTCCCTTTAGGCCCCACCTTGCCACTCCCTGTGTCTTCTGCACGTGCCTTCCATGCATTTTTATGGCCCCGCCCGGCCTAGATGCACGTGCCCTGAGCATACTGTGTGCAAAGCACACTTTGAAATGAGCTTGGTGCCAGAGGCGCCAAGACTGGGTCCATTGGGACCCTGCAGGATATAAAGTGAATGGCCCTTGACCAGTGGCCATGACAGCAAGGCACCAGTTGCTGGTGAGACAAAAGTAATTCCTGGTAGCTATTGTTCTAACCAGGGTCTCCTAGGCTAGACAAAAGAGATAAATATTGTATCAAGTCAGAAGCGACATGGAAAAGCTCCGGGAACACAAGTGGAATGTTACACATATGCATTGGTGGACGCTTCGGAGGGGCAGACCTCAAACATTGCAGCACTTTAGGCATCTGTAAAGCAGCATGCAGCCTAATTGGGAGATCTGGAGGCTAGCTCTTGGCACAATAATATACATATGCTGGGGCTCCCCGAGGGCATAGACAAAGGAAGAGACCGTCACTCCACGATATATTGCACAGAACACTGTCACAGCAGCCAATTTCTGGCACAATGACCAGAATTGTGATGCGGCTATTGCGATATATGGGATAAACATAGGATCCTGTCGACAGCCAGGAAGCGAGGAGATATCACCTATGACTGCAACAGGATCTCCTTTCCGGACTTCGGTGATGAGACACAGGAGAAAGTTTAGTTTAGATTATTATTTATACCACGCACCGAGCACGGAGGCATCTGGGTGCTATGCTTACAGATTTTAAAAGAGCACAGAAACAACAGAGTACAGTAGTATAATACAAAGAGCGTTACACATACAAACTGGGTAAAAGGGTATACATTATTTACATACATATGTACAGGAACATGGCATAATTAACTGGCCAATATAAGGTCTTGCTCGTGGAGCCATGTTTTGACCTTTTTCCAGAAGAGGAGGTAGGAGGGTTCTTCTCTAAGGGTTAGAGGGAAGGTATTCCATTTCTTTGCAGCAAGGACTGGGAAACTCTCTGCCTGCTCGTTGTTGTTTGAAATGAGGTATGTTGACACACAGAGTCTGGGCTGTTCTG
Source organism: Ambystoma mexicanum (assembly GCF_040938575.1). Classification (NCBI taxonomy): domain Eukaryota; kingdom Metazoa; phylum Chordata; class Amphibia; order Caudata; family Ambystomatidae; genus Ambystoma; species Ambystoma mexicanum. Next base: position 944,992,170 of record NC_090923.1, read on the forward strand.
GTGGGCCGTGTAGAGGTGTGGCGGGAGATATTTTTGGAGAAGTAGATAGGGGCATGGTTTGATAGGCACTTGTGTGTGAGGGATAGTTTTTTGTAGGCTATTTTTTGGTTAATGTTAAACCAATTTAGGGTGTGTCTAGTATTTGAAATATGTTGATTCCAACTTTGAAGAGGCCAAGAAACTCCTTTGGGTGAAAGGGATTCCATTTGCACGCCTACCATCCACAAGGCTCCACATAGACAGCAACTGCAATTCTTTGATGAGCCACAGGCAGCGTTCCATTACATTGGCCCTCATTATGGGTCCAGCAGTAACCCTGTTGGTCCTACCGACGGGTTGCTGCTGGGCCCGTTAATATTTACTGGCGCCTGACTTCCCGTTGCCACTGGGAGATTACAGCCTTGACGGCCCGGAAAGTCGGGCGCCGGTAAAATGTAAGTCCACATTTCCAATAGCACTCGATGGGAGTGAGGACACGGCACTGTTGCTAATGGTGCCAGTGCTTCCATGACTGGTCTGCCTTTCATGGCAGCTGTGCCCGCCAGGGTCAGACCTGTAATATGCTGGTCCGGAAACAACTGTGCCGTTAAGCTTACCTGCACCTGCAAGGTCATGATGAAGCCCATTGAGTCCCTACCCTGAGCACATGGAGCATTTAAAAAGGCCAACATATGGTCACATCAGTAATAATTTGGGCTGCAAGATGGCAGCACTACAGTAAAATGTTCCACAGAACCCCTGACATTGCCAGCCGACGGAACGTATATTGACACACATATTGAAAGAAGCATGGCGACTGATAATCTGGGAGGGGGAACTCTGTTGACCCCAGCTTTTGCAACTGCAGTCTCTTCTGTCTTAGTGGCTGCTGACTAGCGTAGTGCCCAGGGCAGTGCTCGGTCCCCCGACGTCCCTCTTGGTGACACTGCTGGGTCGTGGCTGCCACATAGACCTACTCAGACTTACTTGGAACATCATGCACAGAAGGAGCTGTACATCTCCTTGTTTTTTAATCTTGAAGATTGGGTATTGTTTGGGCTGCTAAAGGGGTGGGCAATGTGGGAACACAGCCCACAGGTTGTGGGTAATGTCCCTGCATGGGAGAGAGTTGTTCAAGGTTGTCCGTTGTGGGAGATAATGGGTTAAAGCTAGCTAACAACTTGTCAGACCCGAGAGAACAAATTACATGGGCTACCACAGGCTGCATTCCTGCACTGGAACTCTCTTCCTCTCTCTATCCGCTCCATTTCCTCGTACTCCTCCTTCTGTGCCTCCTTCAAATCTTTTCTTCTTCACCCCCCGTCCTGACATCCCTCTCTAATTTCTCCTATCCCCCTTTTATCCCTCTTTCCAAATCTTCCTCCCTACAACTTCCCTTCTTCCCCATTCCTACTTCCCCCTCCCCCTGTAATCGCATCATCCTCCCCGACCTCCCTTACTTCATCCCTCTTTACTTCTCCTGATCTATATATCTGACATTAGCGGTAAATTGTACTGTATACTGTTTTTGATGGTTTGTTTCATGGCTTGTCATTTTATGCTTCTATTATCCTATGTATTCTTGTTGTTGAAATGTAAAGCGCTATACAAACTTAATAAATCCAATACAAATGCAATTAAAACTAGTTTTTCAGCAAACCAACAGATGAGTTAAGTATTACATCCTGGAAGAACATGTATCGGGTATACAGGGTGTAGTCAATAGACAAAGAATCCAAAACTATATCTTATCAGGGAACCGGTGGACATTTTCATGTCACAAGAAACACATTTGACCTCACGGGAACATGACACATTGTCTAGGAAATGGAGAGGAAGGATGTGTCTAGGAAATGGAGAGGAAGGATGTGTTACTCTTCCTTCATATAATCGTTGAAGGGGGTGGGGATAATGGTTTAGATCACCCCTAAAATCCCCTTTTTACACTATCACTCATTCTGAAAAGGGAGGCATAAGTGTAGGGGTGGTAGGTACATTGAATGGTGGGCAAACTCTTTTACTCTGCACTTATGCCCCAAATGTTGACGATGGTAGATTTGTCAGGAACATGGGCACTAAGGAAGTATTAAGGGAATATCATTTGGGAGTATTTAAACCATTACAGGATACAGGCAGGTGACTTTAATTGCATACTTGGCAATATTCTTGATTGATCCAGACCAGCATCCAGACCCCTGGGTCCCTCTTCCAATGAGGTAAATGTGATAATCAGGGAATATGCCCTGACAGAATTATGGCACCACTTCCAGGTAAATGAGAGGGATTTGTCACCACCCTCGCCCGAAACCCCCTCTGGCAAACCCATTGGCCAGGTGGAGTCAGGACTCGGGCCTCTAGAGCCTGGCATCCTCTACGAAAACCCTCTTGGGGCCAGTCCTGGCGCCTATGGTGCCAGGCTCGTACATCATGAAAATAAATGTGCTTGGGAACTACTTTATTGTGTTGTCAGCCAACATGGAGGCATCCACATAGCTTGGTTCCTCGGAACTAAGCTATGCGGTCTAGTGTTTTGGGTGTGGTAGCCTAGGGACTACTCTACCTGGACTATTTTGTTGGGGCTATTTAAACCACATCCTAGCAAGACAACACGCTTCGCGTTACTTTGCAGCTTGCAACGTGACGCTCGCTGTGTCCAGCTATACTCCAGAACCTCGGAGAAGCAGAACCTATATGGAGACAAAAGGAACATCATTAGCAGCAGCATCTTACCTGCAGTCTTCATCTTTAGTTACTCGCAGCTCCTGAGAACAGCTTTCCTTGGATCTGCACGCCTCCCGGACTGCACGACCTGAAAGAGGAAGATGGAGGCAACATTAAGAAAGCAGAAGAGACATTGCAAATTACAAACTGCTCAAAAGGCTTACCTGGCTGGTCGCCGCTCAGCTGGCACTACTCTGGAAAATTCCACACGTGCTGAAGAACACCGCAACCTGCAGGGAAAGAAGACAAAACAGGTTAGCAAAGGCAAGCCATCGCAGCGCTGCGCATAAGGCTTACTTACTGCATCATAGCGCTCTTAAAGCGCCATCATTTACCAGCGGGGCTCAACCAAGCCAGTTTGCCGCGCTGAAGCTCTGCATACCTAAGGGAGAAAAAGAGACATTATTAAACAAGAGAGGCATGCAGGATAGCAACAATACTAAAGAACAGCCATAAGACCTACCTGAACGATATCAAACGGGACGTCAGTGAAGTAACTGGTCCGCACACGCCCGCGAAAGACAACGCGCCCCTGTAAAGAAGGCAGGACAGAGAGCACGCCTAACTCTACCACAAGGCAGAACCTTTCCCGCAGACCACATCTTGGCAAAACAGAGAAGCATACCAGCGAGTAACCCGGCTGGGTGGCGTCCCTGTGGATACCAGGTGAGCGTAACAGGATTACTACTTTTATTCTGTACCGCACAACTCACGCACCCGGATAGACTCTGTCCCCACACAAATTAAAACGTTCACTGTGTTCTCCTCTGCAGAATACTTGGACAGGTCACTTTCTGACCATTCTCTCGTTAAGGTGGGCACAGCGAGGAATCACGGTGCCGGCAAAGACTGGAGACTCCACCACACTGTTCCATGACACTGTTCATACCAACCATACAGAACGAAATCAGAGAATATTTTTAGGGGGGCAGTTCTGTGGGAGGCCTTCAAAGTAATAGAGGCAAATGCATGTGAACGTGTACGGCACCGGCAGTATAGCTCAAAGCCAACACACTCGTCTTGGAAGCAAGACGAGGAAGAGCAACACAGGTTCGAACCCCGGGTCCGCACTTAGAAACATCTTCGGCATTAAGCGCTTTATAAGAAACTATAATAGATCAGGGAAAAAAATCTTGAAGACAAGAAGACAGTTGATGATGTGGTGCATAGAAATGACCTAACGAACAAAAGAAGGGCACTAATGGAGTTTTATAATAGATTATAGAAATACGACTATAAACAATACATAGCTAGGTAACATGACAAAGGGGACAGCGTTGGTAGTACATTAGCATGGCTGGTGAACAGGGAGAATGGGGACAACACAGTAGGGAAGATTAGAAATACAACGGACTAAATAACTTATGAGCAAACCGTGTTTGAATAATACTATCAAAACCTGTAAACCCAGCGGCCCGGCACTGACCCCCTGCAGATTCATGCACTTATCAAACAAGCTAAATTACCCAGGTTGGCACCAGAGGATCGGGAGTCATTGGAAGCATCCCTTGACGTGACTGATATCAAATGGGCCTTCGACACTCTGAAAGCCTGAAAGATGACCGGTATCAATGGATTCTTGGCAGAATTCTAGGAAGAATTCAGAGACTTCTCCAGCATTGGATCTTTCATAGATTCACATGCTCATAAATCCCTGTCGTCAGGCTGGGAATCCTTTGTAATATTAAAACAGTTTAGCTTTAAAGCTTAAAACTGCTCGTCACTTATATAGCCTATTGCTGTCACTTTGGGTCATACTGCCCCATCCAATGACATTAGTCCTCCTTAGCTCCACCCCTGGTGGCCATCTTAAGATTTTTACTACATGTTGGGAGTCCTTGTTTCGCTCCTCAAACTATCGACATTTGTCCAATTTTTTAGATTTTTTTCCATAGTTCATCATCTGTCACTTTCCGTGACTACCGGTAGTGGGGACCTGTTGCTGGTGAAGATCCAGACCATCCACAGATCATCTTTCTGTGTGAGGCCGCCTTCTCGATTTTATGGCCTTCTCCACGTGGCCATGGTGGACGCCAGCAAGAAAAGCTGTTTCAGGCCCTGTGTCTCCTTTAGAAACGTCTTTGTGGCCGACCGACATGGCAAATGCCTGTATTGCCTGCACCCGGACCAAGATGTGGAGAACTGTTCCATTTGCCAATCCTTTTCATCAAAAACTTCAAAGGATCGTCATCAGAGGTTGGTGACTTGACTGGGTGAGGGTGACAGGGCCTCTGACTCTGCCTCACTCTGAAGTCATGCCTCTGCCAGGGTCAGCAGGCCTGTGGAACGTACTCCCTCTGCTAAGCGGTTGAGGTCACATGAGGACACTTCCCTGGGGAAGAAAACTTAGAGGGGACCTAAGTCGCACACCTCGACTCCCCACCCGCCCCCCTGTTCACCACCGCAGTTGCCTGGGTTCCATCTACTCCATCTGTTTTGTCGACCGCCCCGTCCACAATTACTGCATTTGTGGCCAAGACTACTACTACGACTGCAACAAAACTATCTTCTTCATCTCATTCTGCTGAAAAAAGACACATGTCAACATCTGCAACGACTGTCGAAGAGCCCCAGACCCAAATGGCATTGGATCTGCATGAAATGACTGAGTTTAAAAGTCCGACCACCACATGCCTGATTTATTTTGAGACCCCCCCTAACTCCCCCACCTTACGCCTATACATTTTATATTACCTTTAGCCTCCCACCAAATATATCTATGCAAACAAATGGGGATTGGACTTTTGGTGCTCGGACCTTTTAACCTCGGTCATTTTGGCCGAACCCAACGTCATTGATTGTGGTGTTGACGACCCATACACCAGACTCTACCACACCTTCGGCAATGATTGCACCATCTATGATAGCCTCGTTGATGAGACTACTATCACCAACGCCAGGATTGCTTTGCCTCCCAGACTGGCATTAGCACCATTATAGATGACGGCACCATGGACGACTCCACGGGTGCCAGCAATCGCTTCAATTCTCAGGGGTGTGAAAAAGATGCCTCCAGCAACCTCCTTTTTACCACGTCCCTCGAAGGCCAAACCACTTTTAACATTGGAGCCTTCTGTGTCAAAGGCACCACCTGTCCAAATGGTAGCATATGTGAAAAAGAGCCTCTCGAGGCTTTATTCTTCGACCAGGAGGAAATGGAAGGGCACTGACCCAATTCTGCCAGCATCTTGTCAGCCAATGCAACCACCGGTTCCAACCACTACTGTGCCTACAGTTCCCCTGGGAACACCACAGGCACCCAGGGATTTGCCACTAGACATCCTGTCTACTTTACAAACTTTGGTCACAGAATTGCTACAGCGTCTGCCACCTCCGGTCCCTCAAGGTGCCCTTAGAAGGAGCCCTCCTGCATTGCCGTCATGTCATATCCACCACCTCATCCTCCTCTGCCTACGCCTCAGTTGTTCTCTGTCCCAGTGGCGACCCTCAGACCTATCCCAGCATGCGCATACTACAGATGAGTATGATGACCTGGTGCCAGCAGATGGGGAGACCCCTGATCTGCCTTCCCGAGATTCACCACCAGATGAGATACGTTCTTTTTACGGACTGTCAACAAGTGCAGTGAAGAGCAGAGGAAGGAAGGCTTCCTGTTTCAGAGCATGAAGCCTCCAGGAAGGAGGATGTTTTGTTGGTTATGTAAAATCCATTTTTGCACCAAGCCATGCCCTGATTCTGTAGTGTCAGCTGGGGCATGGAAGAGATCAGCCAACCCTTCTTCTGTGCATGGTGGCCCCGGACAACAAAGCAACTGGATGCTTTTGGAAAGCGGGTGATTACCAAGGCCGCCTCCACCATTAAGGCAGCCAATTCTTTAGCACTGTCTCCTGGTATGACAGGGAATTGTGGTATAAGATGGTCCCATCTTAGATTTCTTGCCAGGTGAGAAAAAGTTTCAATCGCTTACCTTTTTACACAAGAGGGACGCTGCTTCGGATCATGCCATCACTGTAGCCCTGGATATAGCGAACATGGGTTTATGCCATATGGGTGCAGTGATGCTGAAGCACTAAGGGTGGTTAAAAGCCACCAATTTCCACCGCGAAGTACAGTTGCATTATGCCTTTTGATGGAGTGGGCCTCTTTGGGAAGAAGGTCAATGAGCTGAGACTGTCTTTTCAATCCGGTAAGGGCTGATTCTCCAGAACCTCCAGGGTTTATCGACCTTCTGTGATGAATCGGAGATGATTCACCCTGGAAACTTGGCCTGGGATCCTTCTCATGTGGCCAGGGAAAGGCAGGCTCTTTCTGAGCCTGACCCTGGGGTGGTGTTCTGCGAGAGGATCACATAAGTTGGGGGGGTGAGGTCAGGAAGAATGTGAAACCCCCTCATATAATTTTCCCCACTATCACAACCTTCTAATAGTCTTTTCCAAAGTAGCAACTAGTAGAAAAGCCAAGTTAGATATTGTGGACTACATGCCCGCTAAATCCCAAAGTACTAGGACGAAGAAGAGGACTGCAGAGTTACAGGACTGCAGGTTGCAGTCAATTAGGAAAAATGACCCACACCTGAGGAGGACTGGGAGGCATAAAAAGCCCCCTCAGATGCAGGCCACGAGGAGCAGGGGTAGTGTGAGCAGAGTCGCCGGGACCACAGTGGCGTGCAAAATAGATGCCGGTCCTAAGAAAGTCTTTAGTGCTCAAGACCTTAATTGCAGAGCTGAAACAGCAGAAAGTGTTAGGAGTAGCCACTCTTCCTATGAGGAACGCAGCTGCAGAGACCTTTTGATAATTTTCCGCCTTGTTTGACAAGCACCGGTGGCAGGCGAGCACCAACCTGTTGTGGGAGCCCACAGAGCCCTGCTGATCACAGACGCGAGTCGCAGAAGACTGTGGAGGAGAGATTCATAGACCGCGTGGGGAAACTAAAGCAAGCAGAGGACCTGGAGGCAGCAAGGCGAACGGGCGCATGGCAGTTAGTGACCCAGCAGCGCTCTGTAACCGCCTGCTGGCCAAGTCCGGGGTGCTTAACCTTAGAAACGTATTAAAGGAGTAAACCAAGTAAAGAAACATTTTGAATACCAAACTAATACAACGCATGATAATTCTTCTGTTGTTGACCAAGCAGATTTAAAAGGGTGCGGATGGCTAAATAAGAAACCAATGACTATATCAGAAGAATGTGATTGTGATATTGTGGGGCATAATAAGAGCCAACAACAAACGGGCAATACATATGACAGAAACGATAAACCTGCATTGCCTAAGCTAAAATAGAAACCTACCCAGGAAAATGCGAAAGAACCAGAATTGCCAAAAGAAGGCAGTTGTTTTCAATAAAAACGTTTGCCCATATGAAAAGGAGGTCCTAAGAGAGAATGTCTTAAATCCACATTGCCATAGCCAAAGAAGTGTGATATTGAATCAGAAACCTTATCAGCAGTTGGTTAGTGGAAAAGGGAAGAAACAAGTGGCAGGAAGTCTTCCCTTCTGAAGGAAGACATTTGGAGGGTGTGGCGTATAACCTGCAGAGAGTGTGGCACCCACACAGTGCAACCAACAGAACCATTGTGATTCTTATTTCCCTTGAATTGTTTCTTATATTTGATGTTGTGGAGAAAAAAACATTGCTTACCTGTTTGAGTTCAACCTTTACCACAGAAGGGCTTGCAGTAGTAGTTTCCTCTGGCCTGGCAGGGGAGTACACCAGGTCCGAGAACCTTGTCTTAGTAAGCCTGGTAGGTGAGTGGACCAGGTCGAAGCCATTGAAGTACTGTGGTATGATTAGTGGTTCTTCAACTTCTTCTTCAAGACTTTTAAAGTGTTTTTGTGGATTAATGCATAATCATCCTGACGAACTAATATCATTGAAGCAAGTGTTTCAGCTAAGTGTTTGGTGGCTGTTTGCTCCTGTGATTGAAAGAACAAATCTGACCTGAATTGCAGTGCCTAGCCCTTTAAATCCAAAGGACTATTTATTTTGCATCTTGCGTGAAGCGCATCAGCTAAGTGTTTGGTGGCTGGAGATTTAGCTGGGCTCTTTTAGGATTCGAAGGCTAACTCTAAACGGTAATGAATTCCGTGGATATACGGCCTGTTTCCTTTAATAGACTGACTTGTTGCATTTGAACTCTGTTTGATCTCCACCTAATATAACACATCAACGGGTGCTAACAGAAGAGTAACTGCGGGCTGACGCCTTTGAACTCCTTCAGCTGAGGCTCCCATTTGGATCTGTTGCACTGTTGAAAACATATACCAGTGTTTTGAGAGACATCCTAAGACACATGAAATCTGAGTAGTATCGCGCATTAACTATCTTTATAAACAAAGTGACTGCGGGCTGATGCCTTTGAGCTCCTTCAGCTGAGGTTCCCATTTGGATCTGTTCCACTCTTGAAAACATATACCAGTGTTTTGAGAGCCATCCTAAGACACATGAAATCCGAGTCGTATTGCGCATTAACTATCTTTATAAACGAAGCGACTGTGGGCTAACGCCTTTGAGCTCCTGTTAATTTAGAGCTCTTCTAACATCTTTGAAATCGGTTTATTGCCGGGTGCTAACTATTGTGAACAACGGTGCGACTGCAGGATGATTGCCTTTGAGCTCCTTGAACTGGCATTTCTTTTTTTTAATTTATTTTTTAATATATTTTTTAAGTTGTGAACCACCCGCCTCGTTCAAAAGGCGCCATATGCTTCTAGAATCCTTGGCTGGCAGACTCTTGAGCATTTTTTCAGCATCCTGTTGAAGCATAATACTCTTGTGAGTTATTAACCAGTTTTTATATTGTTGTCCCTGCTTTTTTTTTTTATTTGATTTTTTTTTTTTTTTTTTTTTTTAGTAAGAGTACTCTTTCCAAGCCCCCTAGCTTTCCAAGCTGCAGTGATCTTATCTCTGTTTAATTCCATTTTTTTCCTTACCAATTCAGTGTCATGTTGGTGCTTCGATTCAAGCTGGTGTTTCAATCCACTCCCCTTGACCTCCCAGTAGTCCCTCAACAGTGGTATGTAATCGCATCCAATGTTCCTGTCTCGCAGGTGTATCGATTGTTAAGGACAACTATTTTTTTCTGATTTAATAGACGATTTCATGCTCCCATTGGTCTGATTTCCCACTTACTGGTAACCCTAAGGTCAGCTGAACTAGATCATGGTCGTTATTTTCCATTTTAATTACCTCCAGAGATTTAATCAAAGGGGAGACACTCGTAGAGGCAAAGAGGTAATCTAAAAGTGGGAGCTATCGTTATGTCCCCAGTAGTATGGCCGTTTAGCATGTGGAAGTCCCGTTTCTCCAATTCCTTTAACCAGATTTCAGCTCTAGCTCCCCCCCCCCACCTGACTCCCAGATTTGTCCCCAAGAGAGTGTCTTCCCCCATGTGGTGTTTCTCTTTTATGTAATTTATGTTCAGGTCACCACACAGAAGTATCAACAGATCTTGCAATTTCACCCTGCAATCCTCAATCAATCTTATTACATTGGCAACAAATCCCCCCCCCTCCTTCCAAACCATTGGGTTCCAATACAGATTTATTATTATCAGCACACGTTCGGTCATGTCCGCTTGGGTCTTTATTTTTAACCAGATTGTTTGCATGTAGTGATTAGGGTTTCTAGCTTTAATTATTTTCAATCCCTGGCCCTTTTTTATCAACGTCGATAGACCTGTGAACTGCCTTCCCTTTGCACCCCTCTTAGCCTCATTTAAGTAAAGATTGAAGTCCTCCACCGCAGGAGCTGCTGAGAGCCAAGTTTCCTGCAAACATAAGAGATCCAATTTTACAAGGTTTCCCTCATCACAATTAAACAAATGGCTGAATCCTCTCTTGTTCCAGGAACCCAGGATCATTGCGCCTCCAGTTGTAGGGCTAGGACATTATGTTTAGGTCTTGACCACCCATGCCAAGTTCTTCCCATTCAGTACGTTGGTTTTTGGGTTAGATTGCATCACTATCAACCTTCCAATCCCTACTTGTCAATTAAAAGTAATCCTTAGGGGCAGTTTGTTCTCAAAAGGATCCTTGCCCACGGTTGAGGAGCCGTCGACTCCTCCAGCACAATTTTCTTTGGGATCCTGATATCTGTTCTGATGATACTCTTTGTCGCCGGTGTTTGTAGGAATCCTTGACTCTGGCTTTACTGGTGTTCCTCTCCCATGTAATTTAGTGATTCCCTCTTGTCTCTGATGTCAAAACCCAGTGGCCATAGAGTTTCTGCCGATTCCATTAGTAAATTGTAGACTATTTTATATCTTATGTGCTGGCAAACCTGGTCTAGTTGTTTTAATCTTGGGAACTCCACTGCTGTGATATCATTTGATGTTATATCTCTTAATTTAGGGATGTGTCGGAACAATCTCAGGATATTTGTTTGATTTAGTCTCAGCCCGTCAGCGACTGATAGTATTCTGCCCAGGAGAATCCTATAGGCGCATGTGTTGCTGTCAAGTTTGGGTTTATGCTCAGGCTATATAAGTCTGTGTTGGTGGTCATCCCCACTCTCCTCCAAGTTCTGTTGTGTGACTGATACGACTGTCCATGCTCCTCACCCCAACGTTGAAATTTAGATTGTTTGAAGGACTCGAGCTATCAGTTTTCAGAGTCAGAAACTGACTAACAAGAGATTCCTTTGAGACAGTCTGTGCATTACCGAACTTCTGGAGAGTCCATACGCTCTGAATTTTGGGCAGCTTCATCTAAGATTGGTGTGGTTGGGGGATCCTGGGCACTATCGTCCGTATCATAGACCGATGGCTCCATTAGATCATTGTCCAACGGCTCCACACCGGCTGCCACTGGGAATTGAAGACTGGCCGGGCATAACATCTTCGGGCAGCATGCCTCCAACTGGCTTGTTATTATTGACTTTTCTTTTGCGGTTACCTGCTCAGGTGGAGGGATCTTTACATTCTGGATAAAATCTTGAGCAGCATTCAATTTATGACTTTTTTTTTGGCTGGAAATTTCTTCGATTTTAATTATTTATTTTGCTCCTTCAGATGTAGCAGAGCTTTGTTTTTAGCCATTTGCTTCTTCTTCGTGAGTAGAACATTTCATAGTTGGTATCCTGGGCCTGCTCCTCAATTTCACCTGAAATTCGTGCTCCAATGCAGTCCGATCCTTGTTGACAGGATTGGATATCTCGCCAGACCCATCCTTGTCCCCCTCCTTCAATGCTGGGACTTTATCTGCAGAATTTGTGATTTCCAACCCCCCTCCAAATAAGGCTAATGGTAGTTGTGGTGCTTGATTGCTGCTGGAGGGTAGCTCAGCCGCCACCCCGACATTCAGTTTGATTTCACCGGTCTGTTAATTTGGTGCACTTTCAGTACCGGTTGATTTGGTCATTTTGAGCACCTCTGGGACACTTTTTTGATTGTTTACCCCATTACAAAATCTCCTTTGCAGCTTCCAATTGAAGTTTATTTTCTCCCACTTCACTCATATGATCGCAGAGGAGTTGTTGCATGGTACTTTCCGCCTCAGATTCTCTGTCCAGTCTACTTTGAGGCTGTTTAAGAAGGATTCAATGTTAATCAATCTTGAATGAGTCATGGCCAGGAGTGTCGCTGGATCCTTATAATTGTCATTAATAGGTTCATAAAGTTTTAAAAAAGAAGAGGGAGATATTGTTAAAGCTGATATCAGACTACATAGAGTCTGGTAGTTAGATGTGCTTTCACTAGTATTTCAGTCTGATCTCTTGTTTTTCGTGTTAGAGCTCACTCTGGACATTGTGTTTGTTCTTGCAGTAGGTGTTGAGTCTGAGGATAATGATTCCGAATCCGAGCTAGGTTCCTGTTTATCATTTCCTCTTCCCACCCGCCTGCTGGTGGTTGTCGCTCCTGCCTCTGTAACCTTAGTCGGATGGGATTGCTTACTGTTTGAGTCAGACATTCTAGAATTGTTCACATGGGTGGAGGAGCAGTGGTTCATTTTGTGTAAGCTTCTTTTTCTTGCTGATGCCTTCTTTGGTGGCGTCTCCACTGGCATATTAAATGAGTCACTGGACAATTGTTCCCCCATTGAAGTAACCCTATCCACCATGTGTGCGGGCTCAAAAGGCAAAACTAATGATGTGTGTCAGTCCATAATGCATCTTTCTTTGAGTCAGTGGATGGTCCAGTGCAGTCAAGGTAGCTGTGTGAGTGTAAACCTGCCTTGAGGGGCCTTGTCACGGTTTACTGTGCAGATTTTGCGATAGGACAACAAGGAAGCTCTAATTTTCCAGTAGCTCCACGTACGATAGTTTAAAAGATTGTGGATGTACATGTACTCTTTCGCACACTGAACTAGCAATTCCTCTCTTTCATCAGACACTCCGAATAGAATATTGTGGGCTTAATGGCCACAACTGCCTCTCTATCGAGCACATTTTCAGGTGCCTCTTCGAATTGTACCGCCCCTTAGGTCCCTGGAGATTCTGCCAAGACCAATCCTGTTGCTTCCACAATAAATTTTCATTTTCAAGGCTGGGCTTATCCGTGGATGCACTGGAGGGCATCGAGCCCAAATCCACAGACAAGGGAGGGTCATGTAGCATTACAGTTGTTGTAGTTGTTGGCTGGGCCATCCCACACTTGTTCCCTCATTAACAGTGCTTCCACTGTAGGGGGTGGCCATTTTCAGAGGCTGTGTTATGTCCACCCCCCTCTAGGAGGGGAGGCTCTTGAGATGTTGGGAGCAGGAGTAAGGGTTGGACAAGGAAGAGGGGTGCAGAGCAGTACCAGTGGCGCCTCCATCTTTCGTGTTGCCAGTCAGTGGACCCACAACTGCTCTGTCAGGTTCAGCAGCCGACGTCGTCCGTGACATCCCTTTGTTTGGGTTACTCTCCTTCATCTCAGCGTGCTCTCTATGATGTAGCTGGACCTGGCTCCGAGTCCACTGCCCCTCCCAACTCGCCCCTCCATGGTAGTTGAAACACACACAAGTGGCTCAAAGGTATTAAACCAGCAGTTACCACCCAGTGCTAGTCTTTGACGACTAGACAGTTTCAGATGAGGGGCGTATTTCCGTTGACAAGGAAGGCAGCGAGGAGCTCTCGCCTTAAACCACTTACCCCACTTATACCTCTGATGGCCTGGCTCGACTCAGCCCCTGACAAGGTGCATTCAATTGAAGTATTCTCCACCACCAAGGATCAAGTCACTAGTGCAAGGCTCCAAGCAAGGTGAGATCAAGATGCAGTTGTTGCTGAGTTTTCAGCAGGGTTTGAGCAGTTTCTGCAGTGGGCTCTGAGCTGCAGTCTGTTCACCGTCCCAGTTGAAGGAGGAGCTTTCATTAAAAAAGTGCTCTGCAACATGGAGCGTTTGCAGAGTATTCGGCAGAGTTTGAGCAGTCTTTGCGGTCTGTGTCAGGAGGTGTCTGGAGCAGTACAAGCAAGGACATTTTCTCATGGATGAGGACATACTTGTCATGATGCCTACCCCCGGAGCATCAGGCCAGGCCCAGCACCCGCAGAAGCAGGCATCATGCCCTCGGGTAAAAGCCCAGCGGCCCCTTATAGGGACTCTTTGGACACAGTCCTGGCGCCTTTGGCGCCAGGCTCATGTTGGACATCAGTCCTGGCGCCATAGGCGCCAGGCTCATAAAGGGAGGTGTTTTGTGCACTTACCTGATGCAGACCATGCTGCACGCTTCAGGCCTCCCTGAGACCTGAAAGGGACTATTTTTTCATAGGGACTATTTTTTCACTCGGGCGTGGCCAGGGAAGGATACATACCTAGTTGGGGAAGGATACATACCTGGGACTTCTTTGGAGGCTATTTAAGCCACGCCCAGACAGCAGCTCATGCTTCGCGTTGTTCTGCTTCCTGCAGCTTAACGCTCACCGTGTCTGCTCCTGCTCCTGGACTACAGCCACGCCCGTCTTGAACCTGGAAGACCTGCAAGGAAGGAAGAGAAGAGAAAGGTGAAAACCAAGGATTATTTCAAGCTTCTTACCTGCATCTGGAATCTTCTCGCCAGCATCCCTGAAGGAAGACTTCAATTTAAAAGCATTGCGTTGCTCGCTACAGCACCACGCTTCACTCACCTGTCCTGTCCTCGAGACATCTCCCGGCTCCATCGTGGCTGTCAGCATCGGATGCCACATCTCTGCACCTAGGGGAGAGAGGAAGAAACAAAAGGTGAGCAGAAGGACACACAGAAGGAAAGCCTGATTAACAGCCATAATACTTACCGGCTTTTCTTCCACATTTCGGGTCGGCGCCGCCCCGTTGGCAGGTACCGTACCCCGGCCCCTATGGGGAAAGGACTAGAGACATTTCAGAGGAATGATAAGGACATCTAGAGGGATCGCCCTCATTACTACTCACCTCGGCAGGTTAACCCCTCGACGCATCGCCTTCATTCTGCACCTGAAATAAAGGACAGATCACAGGTGAGAAAGACAGCATAAAGGGGGCCTCACTTGAACTTTGAACTTTCATACTTACGGCGCATCGCTCAGGAAAGTAAAGTGGATTTTGCCAGTGCCATTCTGAAAACCAGTGAAGTAACTAGACGAACGCGCGCCACTGCACCAGAAGCAGGATGGAGAGTTCAACCTTCCAAACCATAAGGTGAGCTTAAACCGGGTTTGGAGGAATAGAGAGGAACGGAGGGGGGAAGAGGGGAGCTAGCACACCATTCTGCAGAACTGTTAATCCCCTTTCTCATCTGCAGAAGGATATTCTTACGGGCCAAGGAAGCACGATTTGGAGGTCCTGTCCAATCGGTGTTCCGGGTCCTGCGCATCACGCTAGAAGAGGCCGCAGTAATCCAGACTAGATCAGCGCCCCCGTGGGAACCAGGTGGGCATTACAGAACGCGAAGCCTCGCTACAAATTCCCACCCAGGCGCTATGGAAACTTCTGAGACTGACCAACTGGCCCAACTACTGGGGGAATTACGGGCCGAGGTACACGCCGCTCGTCAAGAGACTAATGCCCTCAGAAGAGAAGTGATTGTAACAAGGGAAAGGACAGATGACCTGGCTAGACAGCTTTTGCAAGGTCAAGCTGGACAAACTCCTTTACCCGGTTCCGGGGGGAACCCCACTCCTGTGGTTTCCAGTAACCCTGTGCTGATTAATCTACCTGCAAACATGCCGCTGGCCACACCCGAACGCTTTGCTGGGGACCCCAAACGATTCGCCGTATTAATGAATCAGTGTCGTTTGCACTTCCTATGCAGACCTGGGGCCTTCCCTAATGATCAGACCAAGGTAGCCTTTGTGTTGTCATATCTCAGCGGCTGTGCTGCCGATTGGTCAGTTCCACTGGTAACTCAAGATGACCCGATTCTTCGTGATTTTCAAGGATTTCAAACAAGCATGGAAAGGTTATTTGCTCGACATTCCCAGGGACAGGCTCTGGATGACGAACTTCTATCTCTGCGACAGGGCAATCAAGACCTTCTATCCTACATTGCAACCTTCAATAGACTAATTGTGGAAACTGGTTGGCCAGAGGATAAAAGAATCACGTTATTCTATCGAGGTCTACGCGGAGAACTTAAAGATGCCCTGGCACAAGTTGTAAATCCGCCCCAAGAATGCACTGAATATATAGACTTAGTGGTTCAGTTGGATCACAGGCGGCAAAACAGAAAAGCAGATCGGTCCAAGTTTGAAACCCGGGTGTGGGCCGAAACCCGGGTGTGGGCCAAAACCCACGCTAACCCCAAGGGGGCTGATGCCTCAGAGCCTATGCAAATCGGAGGAGTTAAAGGACCCCTAACTCGAAAAGAACGGGAAAGAAGACGACCAATGCAATTATGCCTTTATTGTGGGTCCTCAGGACACTTTCTACGAGATTGCCCGGTTAAGCCGCCCAAGAAGGTGGTAGGAGCCGCTGATAAAATCCATGGAAACTCTGTATCGGGAAACGACCACGCCCGGCAAGCGTAGGGGTCCGCTTGCCGAGCTTGAAAACTAACTCTCAGACCTCGCATTTCATTGTGCCAATGGTCCTCATAGATCCGGAACAGCCAAAAGGGTTGCATGCTATAAAGGCATACATCGATAGCGGGGCTATAGGAAACTATGTGGATCGAGAATTGGTCTCTAGGATAAACCTCCCTCTGCGTCCTAAAACCAGCAAAGATGTCATCACCACTGTAGATGGAACCGAAATTGCCTCTGGACCGGTAACGCATTCCACAGCTGAGGTGACACTTGTAGGTCCGGATGGCCATCGGGAGGCAGTTGTGTTTGATGTGATCAAGGCTCCACAGTTTCAGCTTATTTCCGGAGTCCCTTGGTTAGAGACACATAATCCTCGAATTGATTGGCGAGCGAAGAGAATAACCTTCCCGGATTGTGCACAAACCGGCTACCCAGAAAATCCAAAGATTAATCTAGCATCAGTAACCTCTGTCCCCGTGCAACTACCTCCAGAGTACCAAGACTTTCAGGACGTCTTCCAAAAGGAACAGGCCAACACGTTACCTCCCCACAGATCGTACGATTGCCAAATCGATCTGGTGCCCGGTGCACAACTCCCTTGTAGCAGGATTTATGCCCTTACTGAACCTGAGAATCTGCATTTGAGACAATATTTAGATCAATACCTCGCCAATGGTTTCATTCGCCCGTCAAAGTCCCCGGCATCTTCAGCTTTGTTCTTCGTGCCTAAAAAAGAGGGCGACCTTAGGACTTGTATCGATTACCGCGCATTGAACCAGATAACTGTTAAAAATCGTTACCCTCTGCCTCTGATCCCTGAACTCCTTGA
Organism: Ambystoma mexicanum; assembly: GCF_040938575.1. Lineage (NCBI taxonomy): Eukaryota > Metazoa > Chordata > Amphibia > Caudata > Ambystomatidae > Ambystoma > Ambystoma mexicanum. Next base: position 945,009,557 of record NC_090923.1, read on the forward strand.
CCAGGTGAAGGACGCTTGCGTATACACCAAGTTAGATCACCGGGGGGCTTATCATCTGGTACGAGTAAAAGAAGGCGACGAATGGAAAACGGCCTTCCGTACAAAATATGGACTATTCGAATACCAGGTGATGCCTTTCGGATTGTGCAACGCGCCTGCTGCCTTCCAATTCTTCATGAATGATGTCCTTCGGGAACTCATCGATGTCTGTGTTATCGTGTATATCGATGACATTTTTGTGTACTCCTCTTCGGAATCTGATCACAGAAAACATGTCAGGGCCGTCCTAGAGAAACTGCGCCAGCACAAACTGTTTGCCAAGCTGGAAAAATGTGTTTTCCATACCACCGAGGTTGAGTTTCTCGGATTCATCCTGACACCTAAAGGGGTCCGAATGGATTCACGGAAAGTGGATGCTATCCTCAAATGGCCATCACCTAGTTCAGTGAAAGGTGTCCAAAGCATGCTTGGTTTTGCCAACTTTTATCGCAGGTTTATCCCGGAGTTTTCACGTGTGGTGCAACCCATCACTGCACTCTTGCGAAAAAATAAACGTTTTGAATGGACCGAGGAAGCCGAACAGGCCTTTCAGGAGTTGAAAGCTGAGTTCACGTCCGCACCTATTTTGAAGCACCCGCGTCCTGATCTCCCATATATAGTCGAAACCGACGCGTCCAGCTTAGCCATGGGAGCTGTCCTGTCTCAGAGAGACCTTGAAACCAACCAACTGCACCCCGTAGCATTTTGGTCCAGAAAGTTCTCACCGCCGGAGATAAATTATGCGATTACCGATAAGAAACTATTAGCCATTAAGTCCGCCTTTTAGGCTTGGCAGCATTATCTCCTCGGCGCCCGGCATACCATCACTGTGATCACTGATCACCGAAATTTACAATATTTAAAAACTGCCAAAGCCCAATCGTCTCGACAGCTCCGATGGGCTTTGTTCTTTGCTGAGTTCGATTTTGTAATCACCTACCGCCCCGGTTCTAAGAATGGTAAGGCGGACCCTCTATCCCGAAATGGAATGGAAGAAATAGACACAAACTCAGAACCTGTGCCGATAATTCCCGAACAAAGAATTTTGGGAATAACCACTTTACAAACCCTTGAAGACATTCAAGCACGAGTAAAACAAGTCCTGGACTCTTCAGCCTTGCAGGATTGGATCAAAAAGGGGTCTAACTTTTCAGTCAAGGATGGCTTACCTTACTTCCAAGGACGCTTATTTTTGCCAGAAAAGGAATTGCAAGAACTGGTTATTTCCCGTCATCATGACACCCTGATGGAAGGACATCCTGGCATTGCCAAAACTGAGGAAAAGGTTAGACGACAATTCTGGTGGCCTTCCTGGCGAAAGGATATTAAATCTTTTGTGATGTCCTGTGGAGTTTGTGCCCAAAACAAAGGTCAAAAGACAAGACCCGCCGGTCTTCTTCAGCCCTTAGACATTCCACCAGCACCTTGGCACACCCTGTCACTAGATTTTATCACGGACCTGCCCTCTTGTAATGGTTACAATACTATTCTGGTCGTGGTGGATTTACTTTCCAAAATGGCCCACTTTATTCCGTTGAAAGGATTACCTTCAGCCTTTGTTCTTGCCAAGGAATTCCTCGAGAATATCATCCGTTTGCATGGATTCCCGTCCATACTAGTCTCCGATCGGGGAAGCCAGTTTATTTCTCATTTTTGGAAAAAGTGTTGTCAGCTGGCACAAATCGACGTAAGACTCTCGACCAGCCACCACCCACAGACTGATGGTCAGACGGAGAGAACGAACCAGACCCTTGAACAATTTCTACGATGTATGTTGCACCAATCGGAGGGTAATTGGAAGGATATTCTGTGGGTGGCTGAATATGCTTATAATAATTCGATACACTCTGGAACGGGTCAAAGCCCCTTTTTTACCCTATATGGACATCACCCTCGTACTTCAGACTTGGACTCACCTTCGAGCCTTGAAATGCCCGCAGTGGATCATTTGCATTCTACGATAACTCAAGCCTTCAAGGATGCAACTGCACATTTGCAACATGCGAAAGAGAAATACAAAAAGAATGCGGATCTACATCGAAAGGAGGCGCCTCCGTACCAAATTGGGGATCAAGTATGGTTGGCTACCAAACACTTATCGCTCAAGGGACCTCAAACTTTTAATCCAAGGTATTTAGGCCCTTACTCAATCAAAGCTATAATTAACCCAGTAGCAGTCAAGCTCGATCTACCAGCCAACATGCGGATTCACCCCGTTTTTCATGTGTCACTTTTGAAACCAGTACAACCAGGAACCAGATTAATAAAGCCACCAGACCCAATCCTGATAGATGGAGAGCCAGAATTCGAAGTAAAGAACATTTTGGATTCCAAAATCTTAAAATCAAAGCTTTCCTATCTAATTGATTGGAAAGGGTACGGGCCTCAGGAAAGGTCTTGGGAACCCAGTGATCACGTACATGCACCTCGGCTGGTAAAAAGGTTCCATCGGAATTTCCCAAACAAACCGAAACCTCCAGAAGGAACGACCTTGGGAGGGGCCTGGGGGGGAGTGCTGTCATGATGCCTACCCCCGGAGCATCAGGCCAGGCCCAGCACCCCCAGAAGCAGGCATCATGCCCTCGGGTAAAAGCCCTGCGGCCCCTTATAGGGACTCTTTAGACTCAGTCCTGGTGCCTTTGGCGCCAGGCTCATGTTGGACATCAGTCCTGGCGCCATATGCGCCAGGCTCATAAAGGGAGGTGTTTTGTGCACTTACCTGATGCAGACCATGCTGCACGCTTCAGGCCTCCCTGAGACCTGAAAGGGACTATTTTTTCATAGGGACTATTTTTTCACTCGGGCGTGGCCAGGGAAGGATACATACCTAGTTGGGGAAGGATACATACCTGGGACTTCTTTGGAGGCTATTTAAGCCACGCCCAGACAGCAGCTCATGCTTCGCGTTGTTCTGCTTCCTGCAGCTTAACGCTCACCGTGTCTGCTCCTGCTCCTGGACTACAGCCACGCCCGTCTTGAACCTGGAAGACCTGCAAGGAAGGAAGGAAGAGAAGAGAAAGGTGAAAACCAAGGATTATTTCAAGCTTCTTACCTGCATCCGGAATCTTCTCGCCAGCATCCCTGAAGGAAGACTTCAATTTAAAAGCATTGCGTTGCTCGCTGCAGCGCCACGCTTCACTCACCTGTCCTGTCCTCGAGACATCTCCCGGCTCCATCGCGGCTGTCAGCATCGGACGCCACATCTCTGCACCTAGGGGAGAGAGGAAGAAACAAAAGGTGAGCAGAAGGACACACAGAAGGAAAGCCTGATTAACAGCCATAATGCTTACCGGCTTTTCTTCCACATTTCGGGTCGGCGCTGCCCCGTTGGCAGGTACCGTACCCCGGCCCCTATGGGGAAAGGACTAGAGACATTTCAGAGGAATGATAAGGACATCTAGAGGGATCGCCCCCATTACTACTCACCTCGGCAGGTTAACCCCTCGACGCATCGCCTTCATTCTGCACCTGAAATAAAGGACAGATCACAGGTGAGAAAGACAGCATAAAGGGAGCCTCACTTTAACTTTGAACTTTCATACTTACGGCGCATCGCTCAGGAAAGTCAAGTGTATTTTGCCAGTGCCATTCTGAAAACCAGTGAAGTAACTGGACGAACGCGCGCCCCTGCACCAGAAGCAGGATGGAGAGTTCAACCTTCCAAACCATAAGGTGAGCTTAAACCGGGTTTGGAGGAATAGAGAGGAACGGAGGGGGGAAGGGGGGAGCTAGCACACCATTCTGCAGAACTGTTAATCCCCTTTCTCATCTGCAGAAGGATATTCCTACGGGCCAAGGAAGCACGATTTGGAAGTCCTGTCCAATCGGTGTTCCGGGTCCTGCGCATCACGCTAGAAGAGGCCGCAGTAATCCAGACTAGATCAGCGCCCCCGTGGGAACCAGGTGGGCGTTACAATACTGAACTTAGATCCCTCGCTGACCGAGGGCGAATTCCCGTCACCACCTGGATCAGAGAGGTGAATGCAACGACTGCATCTGCGACCTTGGAAACTGTGAGAAATCGGGCGCGACCCCCTGCGTGCCGCATCCGCCCTCTGACATGCCTAATTGGCTCTATGAGGTCGCCCAGGCTTTCGTTACTGAAGTGCCCTGCCCGTTCAACATTAGAATAAACATTGAAACTATCACTGCATCATATGTCGAAGAAACAAAATGCATCCAGTCAGACCAAGGAGCCTGCCATTATAAATAACCGCAGCCCCAGTCGGTGCAGCAGCAAGGGCTTCCCCGAGGAAGTCAATGTGGGTCTGGGCGCGAGCCTGCTAGCACACTTCTCTAAAAAACATCTCTTAGCAGCTCTCAACCCAACCAGGCTAGCGGAAAATTGCTAATTCAAGACGAGATATCGGATTGGGCACTACTCGAGAGTACCATCTCACTAGATGCTGGCATTGTTTCCGCAACGGGTACAAACCCTGCAGAGATAAAATGCAGTGCCATTGCACTTCCTGAGGCTACAGCATTAACACACTGCAATGATATTTTTGAGGTGGGAGAGAACCAAGGAACTAACATCACCATTGCAAGGAAACTCCAACCCGAAAAAAGAATCTTTGAAAGCTTGGGCAGCAGACCTAATGATACTGAATCACGAGACCCCAGAGTCGGCTAACCGTCCTGAGCAGCTACTTGAAAACTCAATATGGGAAGGAAACAATAGATTTGCCACAACTTCTAGCGCTAGCCTTAAGCCAAATGGATCCAACAAAAGACTTGGAAGAATCAAATAAAGCAACCCGGTTGGTGGTGGACCGTTCCACCCTCACTGAGTCTATGATACCAGTAGATCTTGATCCATTTCTTCCAGCGGATAGCTTACCATCCGGAAAGGACATTGACTCTAACACAATTGCGGCCCTATCAGTCAACATGGCGCTCTTCATGAAGCTGTATGAGACTAAAGGAGACCAACTGAAAGACCAAACTACACTCATTGCTATGATGCACGCCAAAATGCTCTTCGTGGAAGGATTCATCACCGGCATCCAGAACAACCTGTACCACAATGCGGCTCAGGTCTATAACTTTTTACATAGCATACTAGCCCCTATTATTAAAGACAAAATAAAAGAAGAACATCTATTGAGAAACCAGGCTGACCGAACACTTCAGTGGATAAGCCGGCAGACCAGGCTGACAGTAGTAACATCGACAAGCATGTCATGACACCACCGGGCAAAATACGCAATTAAGTTAAATCTGCCCTTTGCTTGATTGAGCCAAGCCTGCCAACACATTCCGGTCCCATAATATTGAGTCCAGGGGTTGCCCCATATGGGAATGAATCGGGCAGGACCCTGGAGCTACAGTCTCCCGCTGATGGCCCATCTGCCCGATAATGCAAAGTGACCCCATAGACAGACAAAATGTCGATGATCCCAGCCCGCAAACCTCAGTAACGGGGGTGCTCAAAAAGGGAACCTTGAGTCAGGTCAACATAAACAAAGCAAAATATTTGTATATCTTTAAAAGAACCCAAGAAGGAACAATAATTACATCAAATGTCTCTGTAAAGCCGTCACACACCACAACGAAGCCCCCGAAGAAAAATTCAAAGACGGGCCAAAGTAAAGAGGCCTCACAGAAAAAGCAAAAAAACATAAGTTCGCTCCCTAAGCAAAAATTGAACAGGTGTCTTTCCTTCATAATAAAACCTAACCCTTCCTAAACAGGATGTATCACAACAGATTGGCAATACAACAGGCCGGCCCCTCACTCGCAAGTCTAAGGAACCTGCTACACAACAATTAGCGAATGGAGCAATAGCAAGACCAAAAGAAAGCATTGATTAGGACTTACTGGATCTCTCCACTTACACAGTGAATGAAGGTGAGGAGACATATGATTCCTTCAACCAAGAGGACAAGCAAACGAATATTGTCCTGGATTCCTCTGTGGAGAATAATATGCAAGGTAATGATGACGATTCTTGTTCCGCCATAAACAATCATGCCGGAAATTACTCTGTCTACCCCAAAAGAACAGCTTAGAGGAAACCTGACAATGGAGGCAAGATGAGTGAGACCCCACCAACCATCTTGACCCGTTGGACTGATTAAGATGGGGCCTGGGAAGCACCCAATGGGGCTATCGAGAGACACCTCAAGACTTTCAATCCCCAACTCCATGGCAAGGTGGTTTACATCTTCACTGACAACATGACCACCATGTTCTATTTCAAGATGCAGGATGGAACCTGCTGTCATGATGCCTACCCCCGGGGACCCAGACCAAGTCCAGCAACCCCGGAAGCAGGCATCAAGTTACCCCAAGCAAAACCAACAACCCCCGCTAGGGGCTATTTGGGTGCAGTCCTGGCGCCTATGACGCCAGGCTCATATGGAGAGTCAGTCCTGGCGCCTTGGGCGCCAGTCTCATAGATTAAAACTTACCTGATGCAGACCATGCTGCAAGAGCTCCAAGCCAAACGAGGCTTGGAAGGGACTATTTTACCTAGGGACTATTTTTTAACTCGGGTGGGGCTGGGGAGGAATACTTACCTGGGACTACTTTGGAGGCTATTTAAACCACGCCCGAAGGGCAGCACACTCTTCGCGTTATTCTGCATCCAGCAGCGTAACGCTCACCGTGCCTGAAAGTCTGCAGCCAGTCTTCTGCTACGCCCGCCTCGAGTTTGTAGCTCCTAGAAAAAGGGAGAAAGAAGGAGAAAAGGTTAGAACAAGAGCAATACCTTTGATCCCTATCTGAATTCCCGATCAGTCGCGCCTTCGAGCTGGAAAAAAGAAGTTATTTTATGCACGTCACCTCGCCTGCTGCAGCGCCGTGCTGAACTCACCGGCCTTCGCAGCATCTTCACATTTCACCGCATCCTCCTGTATGTTACCGCCGCACTCCGGCACCTAAGGAGAAGACAAGAACAGCAAGGTGAGCCAAGGGAATACACAGAGGAATACCCCCCATAGACTTACCTGATTTTACCACCGGGGGTACTATTCTCTTCACGGGTCGGCGCAGCTTCCACTCCATCCTAGCCGAACCCCGGCCCCCAAGGGGAAACAAAAGGACAGCAAGGTGAAACAAGGGACTAACAAGGGGAACCCTCCTCACCACAAAAGACTTACCTAATTTTACCACCGGAGGCATTATTCCCCGAGACTTCATACTTTCAGCGCCTGAATAAGGGAGAAAGCAACAGGTTACATATGGACATTATTTTATCGAACTGTGTTGGATAATACAAATCCTTACCAGAACATTACCGGTTGCCACGAGGAACTCTTCAGTAGGGTCAAGCTGCAACCTGCAAGGAATCGGACAAGAGTGAAAGTCAGGCATTTGAACTCTTACGAACTACATACTTGGGGCGTCTTGCCGGGAATATCGTAGTCCATATTGTCCTGGAACTCACCAATTCCTTCGAGCCAGTGAAGCAACTGGTTATCTACGTGCCCCTGCGCTCAATGCAGGATGGAGAGCTCATCTTTTCAAATCATCAGGTGAGACTATAAGAGGGAACATCCAAGGTGATCAGTGGGGAGAACAGCAGGGTGGGGGGGATTTACGCTCAACTCCACGTGTGGTTAATTCCCTTTCTCCACTTGCAGAAGAATATTCCTACGGGCCAAGCGAACGAAGCTAGGTGGGCCAGTCCAGTCCGTCATCTCGGCCCTACGCGTCACATTGGTGGAGACCGCAGCAGTCCAGTCCAGATCGACGCCTCTGTGGGAGCCAGGTGAGCGTAACACCTGCTCTCTCGTACTGGCCAAGGATTGCAAGCGCTGTGGAACTGGGCGATCTCGACGAACATGTTTCTCATTTTGTTTAATCTGGCAGGGATCAACAATACCATTGTGGATTCCAACAGCAGGGAGCTACGATCCTGCCACAAATGGGAGCTTCATCCGGGCCAAATTCTTGTTCTCTTCTCAATGTGGGGTTACCCACAGATTGACTTGTTCACCACAGCGGCCAACTCCAAGTGCCCCCAGTTTGCCAGCCAATCTCCTCAGGTGAGGAGTCTGAGGGATGCCTTCTCAATCCCCTGGGAGGGCCTATTGCTCTATGCATTCCCGTCAATTCTGCTTCGGCTACGAGTGCTAAATACACTCAGTCACTGCAAAATGATCCTCATTGCTGCGGCTTGGCCATGTCAGATTCGGTACTCCGACCTCCTTCATCTGCCGGTGGCCCCTTGCGTCAAGCTACCTCCTCTAGCAGACCTGCTCTTCAGAGACAGAGGGTCCGTTCTGCATCACGACCCAGGCTCCCTGAAGTTGACAGCTTACCTCCTGCAACCCTAGAGTTTGGACAGTTTGCATTACCTTTAGAATGCAGAAGGATTCTGGCAAAGGCTAGAGTTCCACCTACTCTATCCTGCTACAAACACAAGTGGAGCACTTTAGTGTATGATGTGATTCACAATGGCTCGACCCTCTTCGCATCAAGGCTAATCAACTCCTGTCATATCTTGTGTCTTTGGCCAAAGCAGGACTTGCACACACTTCCATTAAAGTCCATCTTGCGGCTATATCTCGCTATACTTGCACAATTGGCAAGCCTTCATTTTGCTCTCACAGGCTGGTCAAGGGTCTGTTCCAGGCATTCCCTCCAGTAAAGGCCCCAGCGGCAACATGGGAACTTAATGCAGTTCTCTCCAAGCGAATGGGTCCTCCATTTGAGCCCCTTTACCGGGTTTTGCTAAAGTTTCTATCATGGAACACTGCTTTACTGGTGGCTATTAAATCGTCTTGATGTGTTGAAGAACTACAGGCTCTCTCCTGCAAGCCTCCATACTTGAATTTTCACCAGTCTATGGTGGTGCTGCACATTCATCCCTTCTTCCTGCCAAAGGTTCCATCAACTTTTTACCTAAATGAGACACTGGTTCTGCCTGTATTCTTTAGCTCTCCCATCTCTTCTGCAGAGAAGGCATTGCACTCGCTAGACGTTGCACATGCTTTGAGGTTTTATATCATACATACAAAAGACTTTTGCAAAACATCCCAACCTTTTGTGACATTTGGACCTGTTGAGAGGCATGGCATCCATTTCCAGGTGGCTATATGGCTGCATCTTGCATGGTCATCGGCTCACAAACTGGCCCCTGCCAGATAGGCTGAGGGCGCATTCCACCAGAGCCGTGGCTTCTACTATGGCGTCCCTGTCAGGTATTACGCTGCTGGACATTTGCAGGGCAGCACCGCAGAGGTCTACCCATAGCATCACAAGATTTTACTGCATTGACAGGTATTCCAGTGAGGAGTCCTGTGTCAGTCAGGCAGTGCTTTGCAACCTATTTGTTTGAGGTGAGTGTTTCAGAGGTGAGTTTACCACTTCCCATTAGTTGCATACATGAACTGTTGTGTATTTGTATCCATGAGCATGTGAATCCATGAAAGTTCCAATGCTGGAGAAGGAACAAGTTACTTACCTGTTCTCCATCATTGGTATCTTTCATGGATTCACATGCAACCCTCCCTCCTACCGCCCTTTGGCTCTTCTTGGTTCCTACTGCCAAATTACATGCGATGGCCACCAGGGGTGGTGCTAAGGAGGACTAATGTCATTGGCTCGGGCAGTATGACCCAAAGTGACAGCAATAGGCTATATAAGTGACTAGCAGTTTTTAGCTTTAAAGCTAAACCTCTTTAATATTACTGAGGAGTCCCAGCCTGACGACCGGGAATATTCAATGAGAAATAAGTTTGCTGATGATGGAATGGCGGTGGCACAATAGCGACCTGTGATCTCGAATGCCGACAACATACTGTTAAATGTGCACAGACCGAATATCGTGTTCAAGGAGATGCTCAAACCAGTGGAGAGATTTGGTGCAGTGCCAGGTCTACTAATTAATTAGTCCAAATCAATTCTATATCTATTACCTGGCGTCGAAGCCAAATTGCCGATTCGCCCTGCCAAGTTGTGTAAGAGTAGTTCATCTATCTTGGTATCAATATAAGCTACTTAAACAAATGCAAAGAAAATTGGTCAAACGAGGCCACTGAAAATTCCAGCGCTATTGCCATAAAAATTCAGAAATGTAACATGCGGCAGCGGTCAACTGTTAAGTTGTGAGTGCCTTGACCAACACACCACAGAGAAACCTAATATATCAATTGTAAACAGTTGAACTGTGCCACATCAAAGAAAATCCAAAAAGTACAGTTGTACTGAATTTTAATTTGTGTTCTGAACAGCCTGACACGTGTTTCGAGCGTAGCTCTTCCTCTGAGGCAAAGACTCTTGTCCAATCTGATACTCAATTAGTTGAAGTAACCAATATATAAGTTCCTAGTCTGGAGGCCCTCCCTTGAATCATCCGTATGCCGGAAGGCAGTTCTTATTACTGTGCAACTTGCAATCGCAGCCTTAATTAAGATTCCAGACTAGGAACTTATATATTGGTTACCTCGCCTAATTGAGTATCAGATTGGACAAGAGTCTTTGCCTCATAGGAAGAGCTACGCTCGAAACATGTGTCAGGCTGTTCAGAACACATATTAAAATTCAGTGCTCTTTTTCACCACTTAGCAAGCCCCGCCCAACTGGTGCCTTACTGCTTGCCGCTCTTTCACCACTTAGCAAGCCCCGCCCACCTGGTGCCTTCCTGCTTCCCACTCTTTTTCACCACTTAGCAAGCCACGCCCACCTGGTGCCTTCCTGCCTGCCGCTCTTTTTCACCACTAAGCAAGCCCCGCCCACCTGGTGCCTTCCTGCTTGCCGCTCTATTTCCCTACCTAAGGAGCCCTCCAGCCTCTTTTCCTTTGCAGATGGGGAGCAGGTGCAAGTGGATCTAGGTCACCTGGCCTAAGCCCCGCCCACCTGGTGCCTTCCTACCTGCCGCTCTTTTTCACCACTTAGCAAGCCCCGCCCACCTGGTGCCTTCCTGCTTCCCGCTCTTTTTCACCACCTAGCAAGCCACGCCCACCAGGTGCCTTCCTGCTGGCCGCTCTGTTTCCCTACTTAAGGAGCCCTCCAGCTTCTTTTCCTTTGCAGATGGGGAGCAGATGCAAGTGGATCTAGGTCACCTGGCCAAAGCCGCGCCCACCTAGTGCCTTCCTGCCTGCTGCTCTTTTTCACCACTTAGCAAGCCCCGCCCAACTGGTGCCTTCCTGCTTGCCGCTCTTTTTCACCACTTAGCAAGCCCCGCCCACCTGGTGGCTTCCTGCTTCCCACTCTTTTTCACCACTTAGCAAGCCACGGCCACCTGGTGCCGTCCTGCGTGCCGCTCTGTTTCCCTACTTAAGGACCCCTCCAGCTTCTTTTCCTTTGCAGATGGGGAGCAGGTGCAAGTGGATCTAGGTCACCTGGCCTAAGCCCCGCCCACCTGGTACCTTCCTACCTGCTGCTCTTTTTCACCACTTAGCAAGCCCCGCCCACCTGGTGCCTTCCTTCACCATCACTGTCTTGTGGCCAATGCTGGATTTGAATTTTATGGACTTCATTCATTCATGGTGCGTCACTCTTTCTCAACTCTCATGCTGGACTTCCTTTGCATCTTGTACTCATGGTGGCCCTGAATCATGCTGTTCCCATCTTCATCTTGTATCCTGGCTTGCAACATTATGTGTTACTACTGACTTCTGCAATTGTATTCCCTCTCCACTCCTGCTTCTCCACTCTTTTTGACTGCTTACTCTCTTTTCTCTCCTCCTTTCCCTTCTCCCTTTTCCTATCTCCTCCCCTTACTTTCTTCTATGCACTTACTCTATCAGAATTGTCCCTGGACCTAATATGATAGCAACCTCCTCTGTTTCCTCCACCCTCCCATTACTGTTTTTTTCCTCCGCACCACCCCTCCAGCACTATCTGAAATGTCGTCAGGCCTAGTATGATAGTTGCTTGTTTGGTTCCTCCCCTCCCTTCTGCACCCCTCTCCCTCACCTTTTGTTTTTCTCCGGCTCTACCAGAAATGTCGTCAGGCCGAGTACGGTAGTCGCCTGTCTGTTTCCATTTCCTTCCCACTCTCCCCCTCCCTTCCTTATGTCTTGGCTCTATCTGAAATGTCGTCAGGCCGAGTACGATAGTTAATTTCACATCCTTACTGTTCATGGCCTCTAAGAATGTGGTTGTATTTTCCCTTGTTCCCTCCCTTGCCTTGAAGCGCTTTGAAACATTGTGTATAGGCGCTATATAAATAAACTATCATATACCTCAGCCCAACACCCCAAGAAAGGGGATGTATCAAAGGGGGGATGACAAAACCCGGAAGAGCACCCCCCACTCTTCTACCTCCCCTTGCCCCCCACACCCTGGTCAGGTCCGAAAGCTGGGGTGTATCAGACACCCCAGGAGGTAGACAACCCCTTTGGCAACGTAAAAAGTGCCTTTCTAGGGAGGATGGCTGTGCCAAAGCTCTTACCCCCTACCCCAGGGGTGAATAATACAGGAGACGCCAGTGAAGGCAATGTCACCTTCGATGATGATGAGGAGGAGGGAGATGATGATCAGCAAGAAGATGATGAGGCGGACTATAGCAGCAGAAAGGCTGGCCAGCCCAAGCAAGCGGCATAATTGCCCAAGGCTGCGCTGGAGGAAGGGGGGGGTGACATGGGAAACATGTAGGCGTAAGACAGCCGAAGTCTACAGAGTGGCTTCCCCCTTTCCGAGAGTGGCCCAGTACATGGCTCAGCAAATTCTTTTTTTTTTTTTATTGTATCTGGTTTACATATGAAACCTTTACATACATATTTATTGACAATACCAATATTTAAAAGAGAAGAAAAAAGTAGGTCATATAAAATTAACATTACAATATAGAGTGCGATAGCAAAATATACTCGATTTAGTAAAACAATTTCATAAGAAAGGTGAGTCAGGTTAGCACAAATTCATGTATAAAATAACCAAACTGGGCATAAAAAAAAGAAACCCATCTGTGTAAAACAAGGCCCGACATAAGATCCCTCCGGGGCTGACCGATCCCTCTCAAGCCAATGCCTGAGTCAGGTCCAAGGATTTAATAAAGCTGGCAACAGCGAGCCCTTCCGATAAATTGTTAATAGATACGCATCTGGACCATATATAATCATCATCTCCCAAGAGCCCCAAAATACAAAATTTCCTCAGATATAGATTCCTATTTTTAGTAAGTTTGAGGCACTCTAAAAGGAGGTGTCGAGCTGTTTCTAAGACCCCTGTCTTCTTACAGAATCTACAATGACTATTAGAGTCATCAATCAAATTCCTTCTCCTCAGGACCTCCTTAGTTAATAAAGAGTTCCACCTAAGTTTGAGGAGAAGGGAGCGATAGAACCGATTGGGGAATTGAAACATTATAAACAATGGACTACCTCTTTTTCTATGTTCATCTTTTATATTGCAAATAGAGGGGTACAAATGTAGATGTTGTATCGCATTGGACCAATCTAAAGTGTAAAGCAGTTTCTTAACCTTATCTGTGTTGGTCATGAGTGTTTCCCTATCTGTGGAGAGGTACCTAAGGGTGCTGTCACATAGGATCTTGAATTTATTCAAGTAGTCATTCCCTACAGTACCATCCTCGGTCAAGAAGAAAATACCCAGGTCTACAAATAGCATATCGGTAGTAGGACAAAGGAATGAGTGAAATAGAGCCAAATATCGCTACAGGGATTTGGCTCTAAGAGAGACCAGTCCCAATTCATATCTAATAGCTACCACCGGGATACTGTTAGAGACCTTCAGGACCTTTCTCCAAATTATTCCATCTATTGTGTCCCAAACTGGATGGATATCCCTAAAGTGTAACTCCATGCCATGTAGTAATTTAGGGATTACTTTCCCTTCATAGAAATCCACTACAGGCTTTACTGAGAATGTTCCATATTTTCTATCTAATTTGGTCATCTGGATAGAAAGCGGGATTGCCTTGTGCTTAATCGCCCGTTTAAGTTCAGAGACTGAAGGTTGGGCCAAAATTGGAAAGCCCAAGTATTGAATTTTGTGCTCTCTGAATAGGTTTCCCCTCTATTTGCCAATCTAGGGCTTTGGTCTTTCTACCTTTTGAGATCACCAAAATAAGGGTTTTACTCAGGTTGATTTTAAGCCCATTGAGTTTGGCATAATGTTGGAATTTATTGATCAACTGTTGAAGCCCGATTTTGGTATGGTCAAATAGGAAGAAATTGGCAGCGTAGGCCAGCCACGGGAATCTTAGGGCGCCCAGCTTGGCACTCGCCAGCCCTGCTTCAAGGAGGAATTCACCTACATCTACCAGGTGAAGATTAAAAAGGCAGGGAGCCAAAGAGCAACCCCAAGTTCTAATTCTTCTGGATAGGTTCCCTTCCATATACGGATGCCTCACTTTTTGAGTTTGTGCCAAAGTCGACCTCTAATAACCGAGTGAAAGGCAGTTGACAGGTCAATAGACGCGACAAAAAGTGTTCCCCCTAATTTTCTCCAGGTGGAGGTCTGCAGAGCCGTGACAATCAGACCATTTAGATTCGTAGAATTCCCCGCCCTAAAGCCAGTTTGGCATTGTTGTGATGTTGTTTATTAAGAAATGTTGTTGCATGGCAAGCATGCCATGTAATATTATGAATATCAGGTTCTATGCTTAGGTCTTTGACATCATAGAACCTGCAGGTGTCAAGGAGGTTCTTAAGGTTCTACAGTTGTCAGTTGGAGCTTCTTGTTTGAAGCAGAAGGGTCCTCAGCATGTGGGGGGTCTTTTCATCCTGTTACTTAAATAAAGACCTTATATGAAGACTTACCTGAGTCCTATTCGTCTTCGTAACAATGGCGACGAGGATGGGATGACAGGAGACCTCCCACGACCTGTCTCCAGCACGTACGTCGCTGCGCTTCCTAGAGCGTTGTAGTGACCTCCGAGGGAGAAGGGCCCGGTGAGCCCGCCTGCTGCGGTCCTGTGCTCTGGGCCGCCCGGCTTCCCTGGCAGTGCTGGAGCGGATTCTCGAATGAGACAACGGACGGACGCCGTTGCCTCCAGCGTGTGTCTCTGCCTCATATTCCCAAGTAAGTGCCGCGCGCGTTGCCCCGCCAACGCCGTCGAAAACTACCCCGCACCACGCAGCCCCATCGATCTTGGTGCCCTTCCGGGCCGGACGAGGACGTTCTCCGGGCTCTATATCCCCAGCAGCACCGTCTCGCTTCGAGGCGCAGAAGCGTGGAGCATTACGCTCCGTGTGAGGAGAGCAGGCTCATAGTGACAAGTGAGCAGCAACGACTGCGGTGGTCGGATCCACACGCCTGCGTACGACGCACGCTGAGTTGGTTGACGGGCAAGCAGTGGGCAGGACACAGTTGAGAGCGATACCGTATTGCTTGTGAAGCGCGCGTGGCACAAGACAATCACGCGCGGCCCAGTGGCCACACATCAGCAGTGCAACCTACCGTATGGACAAGTGTAGGCACACCATGTAGATGAGACTGATGATGATTTATTGAGGCACTGTGCGTTTTTTTGTCTGCATTAAATGCAGCTGCAGTTTTAGGACTTTATCTTGCCTCCACAGCAGCCAGCTATACAAAAGAGGAGTGCAGGCCAAGAGACTTTCTCACAGCCAAGAGCACAGCCAATAGGTGTTCTTACCAGTAAAGTAGTCTACTTTTCCAGATAAGCTCATCGCATAACCGCATGGCAGGTTTACCTGGCATCGCAGGACCACCAATCTTCATGCCAGTCCCAGGACCGGCAAAAATCTTGTGGGCTCAATGGCGCAAGGGGTTTTTGCACTACTTGAGAGCAGCGGGTAGAACTTCTTACTCAAGTGAAAGGAAATTAGCCTTGTTATTGCACTTTTTGGGATATGAGGGTCAAAGGGTGTATGAGACACTCCCACAACCCCATGGTGATGGTGCTGGAGATGACATGAATGAGTTTGAATTGGCCTTAGTGAAGTTGGATAAGCATTTCAACCCCAAGACCAGCACGATATTGGTGCGCTATAACTTTCGCATGCGTACGCAGGCATCTGGAGAATCGGTGGAATAATATGTGACTGCGTTGAGACATCTTGCTTTGTCCTGCAAATTTCAAGAGGCATTTGACGAACACATACGTGACCAATTTATGACGCATTGCAGGGCAAATAAAATTCGAGAGGAACTATGGCTAAGAGATGAACCAAATCTTGATGAGGTGTTGGACATTGCAAGGAGAGTAGAACATTCCTTAGCGTGTGTAGCCAAATTATCCAGAAGCGAATTGGGAGACCCAAAGGAGAACAAATCGGAAGTCCTAAATGTGACGGATGCGAAGGGGAAGAAAAAGTACAGGAATCGGCAGTCAAGTCGTAGTGTTGTGGAAGGGAAAAGAAGTCCAGACCCACCGCAGAAGGCGGAGAAGAGAGACTATGTTTCCGTTGTGCGAGCAACACGCACTTTGCTTCCTCTGTTGTGTGCCCGGGACGCAGGGCTACATGTGCCAGGTGTAAGAGGAAGGGGCATTACGCGAACTGTTGTAAAAACTTTCAATTCGGACAGAGTGCTCAAAAGAAAGTTTTATATGTAAATGAAGAAGACGATGGAAGGTCGTCTGAGGAGGAAATGACACTTCCAATGCAGAATGTTGTTATTAACACTGTTAATGTTATCTCGGAGGGTGAAAGTATGGATGATTGTGAGCGTCCGTATGCAGTGGTGAAAGTGAATGGCCATAGAGGATCCATGATGGCAGACTCTGGATCCAAAATCACCTTAGTGTCTAGAATTGTATTTGAGAAGGATATGCATGGAGAAGTGTCCGTGCTATCTAAACCTGATATAAATCCAGGTGGTTACAATCAGGACAAGATTGACCTGTTGGGGTATGTGTGGAGCGAGTTTGAGTTCAAGGGCCGAAAATGCGATGGCAAAGTGTACATAACGAAAAAGGGACAGTCCTTGTTAGGATGGAGGGAGCAGAAAAATCTTGCCATCAGATTAGATCCAAACAAGGAGGAGCAGGTTTATCAGGTGTCAGGATCATGCAAATATGTGGTAGAGCACAGAGGAGTGTTTGATGGAAGCATGGGGAAAGTGAAGGGTTTTATACACCAAATCATATTGCAGCGAAATAGTACACCTGTGGCTGCAAAACTCAGGCCAGTGCCTTTGTCCTTAAGGGAAGGGGTCAAGAAGGAGTTGATGAAACTGTTACAGTTAGGTGTGATTGAGAAAGCCGGTGGAGTTGAATGGGTATCCCCGGTAGTAGTTGTCAAAAAGAGTTCAGGGGATCTGAGGTTGTGCGTAGACATGCGTGAGCTTAACACATGTGTCATGGTTGATAGGCACCCATTACCCAATATGTGTGAGATGTTGACCATGGTTGGGCGTGGGAAATTCTTTTCAAAATTAGACATGGCATCTGCTTATCACCAGATTGAGTTGGAGGAGGGATGTAGAAAATGTACTGCTTTCATCACGCACAAGGGTGTTTTTCAATTTAGAAGGATGCCTTTTGGATTGGCATCGGCCTCGTCGGTGTTCCAAAAGGTGATGGACCGATTATTCAGATGTGTGAAGGGGTATTTTGTTTCCAAGATGATGTTTTGGTCTGTGGGGAAACGCTTGAAGAACATGACAAAAGATTGTTTGAGGTGTTGAAAATCTTTGAAGAAAGGAGGATCACCTTGAGGCAGGAAAAGTGTAAATTTGCTGTTTCCAAGGTAGATTACTTAGGCCATGAGGTTTCACATGAAGGGGTGAGACCTAAAGAGAGCATTGTAAATTCGATAAAGGTAATTGAAAAGCCAACCAATAAAAGTGAACTTTGTTCATTTTTGGGCATGATGGAATTTTATCAAAAATTTGTGATGAACTATGCATCCAAGGTTTTGGAAATGAGGAAGATTCTAAAAAAGGGTGTTGAATTCATGTGGAACAAGAAGTGTGATATGGAATTTTAAGGATCAAACAGGAGATTGATATGGCCCGGCCTTTGGGATGTTTTGACACGAGGAAATGTTCTGTTATTACTGTGGATGCTAGCGAAGGAGGACTCAGTGCTGTACTTTCGCAGAAACAGGACGATGGTTCAGAGGAAGTGATGGCACATGCATCACGTGGCTTGAAGGGTGCAGAGTTGAGGTATTCCGTTCTTGAGAAGGAAGCTTTAGCATGTTATTGGGCTGTTGAGCGGTTCAGGAATTTTGTGTGGGGTATGGAATTTATTTTACGCACAGATCACAAGCCCTTAAAGGTTACTTTCGAAAGTAAAGGTTTGGAAAAGGTTTCACGTAGAGTAGCCGGGTGGGTTACCAGGATGCAGGGGCACAAATTTTCAATGGAAGTTATTCCCGGGAAGGAGAACATGTTGGCCGACAATCTTTCAAGGGTGAGAGTCGCAACCCAGGAAGGGTTAAATGAGGAGGCGGAGATGGAAAAGGTATTTGTGAACACTGAAGGAATTGTGTCTAGGGAAGAGTGGTTGGTGGAGATTACAAGGGGCGCGATAATCTCCAAGGTGATTACTTATGTGATGACTTCTGTTTGGCCCAACAAGTCCGAATTGGGCGAGGGTGAGAGACCTTATTGGGAGGTTAAGGATGAGTTATCTATTAATGATGGCGTGCTGTTCAGGTGGGAGAGGGCAGTCGCTCCGGCAGGTATACGTAAAAGGATTATTGACTTAGCACATAGTGGCCATATTGGTATTACCAAAACCAAAGGGATTTTGAGATCGGATTATTGGTGGCCGGGATTCGACAAGGAAGTTGAGAATCGCCTGGCGGAATGTCACTTTTGTATCAAGAGTGGGAAGGGGTGGAGGCTAGAAAACAACCCCTCTTTGGTGTAGGTGTTCACACGAAAATTTGGAGTGAAATGGCAATGGACATTCTAGGTCCAGTTGAGCTGGGATATGGCCGAGGAAGGTATGTGGTGCTGGTGGTTGATTTATTTTCCAGGTGGGCGGATTTCAAGGTTGTGCGCAAAATATCGGGTGAAAACATGGTCAAGGTGTTGCAGGAAATCTTTGCAAGTGAAGGGTTACCTGAAAGTGTACTTACCGATAATGGAACTCAATTTACGGGAGGTTTGTTTCCTGCATATTTAAAGAAGTGTGGAGTAGCCCATAAGAGGGCGGCATTGTACCATCCTGAAACCAACGGAGTGGTTGAAAGATTAAATAGATGTGTGATGGAGAGCGTGCGCATGGGTGAACAGTGTGGTTTCGACAAATCGGTGGCCATTCAGAACAGAATGTGGGCGTTACGCATGGCACCTCACGCAACTACTGGTTTGTGTCCATTCAAACTTATGAGGGGTCGAAAACCCTTTTCTGTAGCGTGTCCTCCATGGTTAGGGAGGAGCAGAGAGTTGGATGTGGTTATTGATGAAGTAAGGAATGTTTTGAAGAAAAAGAAGAGTGAGTGGGTCATGCGGGAAAACAAGAAAAGAGGAAGAAAGGAATTGCATGTGGAACCAGGTGATTGGGTAAGAATAAGGAAAGGTGTGATAAAGAGGAAAGGTGAGTCATTATACTCTGATCCGGTTAGGGTAGTCGCAGTTATGAAAGGTGCGGTACGAGTGGATGGTGGTCAAGTTTGGAACAAGAGTAGAGTGGCCACTGTAAGGAGAGGTCAGATGTGAGAACCTGCGGTGATGCAAATGAATCTTTGTTACGCACATGAATCTTTAAAGAAAAAAGGGGAGATGTGTTGTGATGTTGTTCATTAAGAAATGTTGTTGCATGGCAAGCATGCCATGGAATGTTATGAATATCAGGTTCTATGCTTAGGTCCTTGACATCATAGAACCTGCAGGTGTCAAGGAGGTTCTTAAGGTTCTACAGTTGTCAGTTGGAGCTTCTTGTTTGAAGCAGAAGGGTCCTCAGCGTGTGGGGGGTCTTTTCATCCTGTTACTTAAATAAAGACCTTATATGAAGACTTACCTGAGTCCTATTCGTCTTCGTAACAGGCATTTATTAAGGATATGGTTCTTTAATATCCAAGCATTAAGGTGAGATAGGAGCAAGGAGGAAAATAGCTTGCAATCAGCGTCGATCAAAGCAATTGATCTAGTCTTTAGCCAGACTTCTAGCCCCTCTCTTAAATATGGGGACAATATGAGCAATCTGCCAACTAGGGGTGATAGTACCACTATCAACTACGTTATTAAATAACTTTGTAAGTATGTGGGCCCATATTTCTGGCTGCCCTTTGAAAGTGTTATTCGTAAGACCATTGGGCCCTGGAGACCTAGAGTTTTTGGCTTTACGTATGAGGGTGAGGACCTCTTCATAGTCGACAATTGGTTCCCGAGGCGTAGAGTTAGTCCCTTCCCCGATTTCATAATCGTGGCATGTCTTATGCTCAAATTTATAAAGATCAGAGAAGAAGACGACCCATTCAGCCTCCGGAACCCCATTCAATTGACTAACGGCTGTTGATTGCACCCCAGAAATCCCTGAGATCCCTTTTTTTTTTAAACTTTACTTTTTATTGGCATTTTAATATAACAAACAACAAGAAGAACTTAGAAACACCCTTGCCCCACCCCTCCCTCCGTACCTCCACCCCTAACCCCTCCCGCCCCCCCTCCCCGTGTCCAGTTCAGTGCATTCGCCATGGGAGACTCCCGCTGTGATCTCCGTCTCTTGGGCTTCGGAGATGATGCGATACGTGACCGTGTCACCAGCTGAATTGTTGCCGCCGTTCCCCAGGTCGTGGGGTCCCAGCTCGGGTTGTCCTGCCTTTCGGGGCTAATCCCGTCCCCTTCAGGCGGGAGCCTTTCCTTGGGTTCAGTGAACGTCCCATCCCCAGGATTGCTGCACTCCATACCAGGTTGCGAGGAATGAACTAGTGCCGTTATTCACCATGGCCGTTAGTTTGTCCATCAAGAACATGTTTTTCACCTTTTTCAGCCTCTGGGCTCTTCCATTTCTGGGCCAGAGCTACCCTGCCCGCCCTCAGCATGGTTTCCCACATCCTTGGGTATCGGTACAGCTCCGTTTCCTCCGGGGGAAGGCCCAACAACATCGTTAGGGGATTTAGTGGCAAACGGTCCTCTGTTACTTCCGCTATCCAGTCCCTCACTGACTCCCAGTAGGTCTGTACTTTCGGGCAGTGCCACCACATGTGGCCTCTAGATCCTATCTGCCCGCATCCTCTCGGGCACCTTGGGGACACCTGCGGGAACATCTTTGACAGTTTCACAGGGTCCCTGTACCACCCCTGTATCATCTTAAAGTTGTGCTCCA
Source organism: Ambystoma mexicanum (assembly GCF_040938575.1). Taxonomy (NCBI): domain Eukaryota; kingdom Metazoa; phylum Chordata; class Amphibia; order Caudata; family Ambystomatidae; genus Ambystoma; species Ambystoma mexicanum. The sequence continues at coordinate 945,030,702 of NC_090923.1, forward strand.
TGTCAGAGGTGAAAAGGTTCCCGTGAAATGCTATTTTGAATATTCTGGCCCAGGCGTCCTCTGAGATCTCCTCCCCCGCCAGGTCGTTCCAGAACGAGCAGAAGCTCCTTCTTCCTTGAAGGTTGTAGGTATTTAAATTTTGCACATACTTGATACCGCCCCCTTCCTGGAAGTTGCCGAGTCGAGGAGCTTCTCGAAGGGGGTCAACTGTCTCCTCAGATTTGGGCCCCATGATTGGTCGCAGAGGATGCCCTTCAGGCGGAGGTATTTGAAGATGGAAAGCGACCCTCGACGGAGAGCGTCCCTCAGGTCCTCGTATGATAACAATTCACCCTCTCTGAACATCTGCCCAGCCCACTCCATTCCCATGTCTGACCAGTTCTGGGAGTGCCTGAACCCTTTCCTTCCCAGGTTAATGGTATGGCCCCAGAGAGAGGAGATCGGAGTCGGCCATGTGGTGAGGTATGCGGTGCGGGGTCCCTCTTTCCAGATGTCCCAGAGGACTCCCAGGGTCGGGTGGGGTCGTAGATGTTTCGGGATCGTCCCGCGAGGTGCCCATAGAAGGTCCCAGACTTTTAGGGGATGGGCGTCCATATCCTCCAGGTATGACCAATACGTTCCCGGGCCCTCTTTCATGTGCTCCAGGAGGGCGCGCAGTTGGGCATCGCAGAAGTAAAGGTGAAAGTCTGGTAACCCAAATCCCCCCTCCTCCCTTGGCAGAGTCAGAGTGGCCTTTCCAGTTCTTGGGGTTTTCCCCTGCCATACAAAGTCGCGAACCCCATTTTGTAGATCTCTGAGGCTCTGTGCTGGCACTTAAGTCGGGAGTGCCGTAAAAAGGTACAGAAGCCGTGGCAGTATGTTCATTTTGACCGCAGTCATCCGGCCATCCCATGAGAGAATCATCTTCCCCCATCTCCTCAAATCGGAAGTGATCTCCGCAATCATGGGGTCGTAGTTAGCGGTTCCCAAGTTCGATATGTCCCTGGTGAGAAGTACCCCCAAGTACCTTATGGTGACCTTCCCCACCCTAATCCTGTGAAACCTGTCCAGAGGATCTAGCACTGAGCCTATTGTTCTCATCGGGAGCATGACAGATTTTGCAGTGTTTATTTTCAGGCCAGAGAAGCGTCCAAATACCGACACCAGGGCCAGGAAGGGGGGGGAGCGAGGAGCCTGGGTCCACCAGGTAGGCCAGAACATCGTCCGCAAAGAGGGAGAGCTTGAATTCGACTTCACCCCTTCTAATACCCTTGATGTCCAGGTGAGCTCTTACCGCTATTGCCAGTGCCTCCATCGTGTGGACATATATCAGGGGGGAGAGTGGGCAACCCTGCCTCGTCCCTTGGGAGAGGGGGAATGATTCAGACAATTTCCCGTTCACCTGCACCCTTGGCGTGGGGGGCTCTGTAGAATGCAGTTATCCAACTCATAATGTGAGTCCTGAAGCCCATTCTGTGGAGGAGGAGTTCCATATAGCGCCACTCAACCCTGTCAAAGGCTTTCTCCGAGTCCAGGGAGAGGACATACTCGTCGAGCCCTGATGTTTGAGCGAATTGGAGCAGGTTTATCGTTTTGCGGATGTTATCTGACCCCTGCCTTCCTCTAATGAAGCCCACCTGGTCCCCATGAACTAGCTTCGGAATTATCCCCTCCAGCCGCCTCCCCACCACCTGGGCCAAGATCTTAACATCAATATTTAACAGTGATATGGGGCATATGAGGAACATTTCGCGGGATCCTTTCCTTCTTTGGGCAATACAGCTATCACGGCCCCCATCATGGACTCGGGTAGGATGCCCCCCTCCAGCACAGCGTTGAAGACCCTCACTGGGTATGGGGCCAGGGACGAGCAAAATCTCTTATAAAAGAGAACTGTGAAGCCATCCTCCCCAGGAGAAGTTCCCCCCCCTTCATCCCACTAATCACCTTGTCCACCTCATCTTCGGTTACCGGGCCTTCCAACCCCTCTGCCATCTCCCCCGAGAGGGATGGGATCTGTATAGAGTTCAGGAAGTTTTCTATCTGGGTGTCATCTGCATCATATTCGGATGAGTAGAGGGTTTTGTAGTATTGGCAAAACGCATATCCTATATGGGGAGAGTCGCAACCGAGGAGCCCCTGGGCGTCCCTCACCTCCTTCACTCTCCTGCTCTTCTGGACCTCCCTCAACTTCCAGGCTAGGATCCTATCCGCCTTGTCCCCTTTCTTGTAATATTTTTGTTTTACCATTTGGAGGCTCCTCTCCGTTTTGTGTAGGAGTAGATCTTTAAGCTGGAGCCTGTAGTCCTCCAGTGCGGCGACCGGTCGCGCTCTAGTAGTCGTGCCGGGGAGCCCCCCGGTTGGAGACGGGCTATTTTTTCTCGCAGGGCTTTCCCCTGGGCCTCTCTCTCCCTTTTCTTCTGTGCACCTATTTTTATAAGGACCCCTCACAGGGTTGCCTTGAAGGCATCCCAAAGCGTGTGCGTGGCCACCTCCCCGTTATCATTAAGCTCAAAGAACTCTGTTATGGAGTCCAAGACCTCCTGAGCAAGGACCTCATCTTTTAATAAGGCATCATTGCATTTCCAGCGCCCTCTACGTTCCCTGCACCAACCCATTGCTACAGTAATTCGGACCAAGTCGTGGTCTGACCAGGGGACTGTGTCTATCTTGTAGCCTGCTACAAACGGACGGAGGATCTCGTCCACCAAGATATAATCTATCCTAGAGAACGAATTGTGTATAGCTGAGAAGTAGGTAAAGGAAGGGATCCCTGATCTGGGGGAAGGGATTGTATCTATCAGGCCCAGGTCCTCGTTCACTCTCCGAAAGGTCTGAGCCATGGCTTCTTCTGTGGGTCTGGGGTTTGGGGGGCCTACCCGCTTCCTATCCATGGTGGGGTCTAAGAACATATTGAAGTCACCCCCCACCACCAGCGGACCTTGCGTGAACAGCCTGAGCCTTTCCCCTACTTCTTCCCAGAATTGGGCCTGTCCTTCGTTCGGGCCATACACTACTGCCAGGGTAAGGGGGGAACCCTGTAGGGAGCCCCGTACCAACAGGTATCGGCCTTCGGGGTCTTTCAAGATGGCCTCTTTCTCGAACCCCACGTCCCTTGCTACCAATATGGCCACCCCTCTTTTTTAGCCTTATGGGATGCATGGAAGACTTCTTCGATTTCCCCCCCCCCCTCGCAGCTTGGGTTCTTTCCCCTTTGCCCAGTGTGTTTCTTGCACGAACAGCAGGTCTAGTTTCGCCCTCCTGAGCTCCCTGCAAATCAGAGATCTTTTTGTGGGGGTGTTCAGCCCCCGCACATTTAGGGTACCCACTCCCAGGGCCGGCCGGCTATCAGCCATAATCTATGTTTCCCGCTCTGATGGTCAACAACATCGCATCGTTTCTCCCTTCTCGCTCCCCTTGAATCACCGTTCGGACACTATTACAACTTCCCCCCAACTGACCCCCAAACCTTCTCCCCGACAAACAAACCCCAACTAGTTCGTGTCCCCCCACCCCCTGCCCCGGCGTCCAGCCAGATCGTTCCGCCATTACTGGCATTTTGGCCGGACCACCAGCCTGCCCCTCTCGGCCAGGCGATCATTGCAAATCCCAATATTGTGAGCCTCCCAACCCCCCGGCTCCGTCCCCTCAATTGCCCCCGCTATACTTGCTGTTCCGGGGGACTCTGGCTTCAACTTTGCCTTCAGTTTGTTCAGATCACCGCCCTGCGGGCGGTCAGTTGACTTCGGTCATCCCAGAGATCCACTCCTTCACACCGTAACTGACTGGGACCCCTCGGTGAACAACCCTCAAGAGCCATTCCGCTCTCCCTCCTTCACTGGGGAGGGTGTGCTAATTTTCCTAAATTTCCGTGTCCCAGATTTCTTCCTCCTTTCGCCTGACGGGCCCGGACCGTTTGCTCCGCCCGGGGCCGCCTCTAGTGGCCCTCTCCATGGTGTCAGATCTGCCACATAATCCTGAATGGCTCCCTTGATGTCCTCTTCTGTAATCAATGTCGTCCGTTGGCCCTGGTATTCGAAGGTCAGGGAGAAGGGGTAGCCCCATCTGTACCGTACTCCCTTCTCTTTCAGCAGATGTGTGAGGGGGCGGCACATCCTGCGCTTGGCCAATGTGTATGCGGAGAGGTCCTGAAAAATGGAGCCTTGGGAGATGTATGTAATCTCTTGAGCGTTCCTGTACCCGTGTCTTCTCCAAATAGTAGTGGAACCGGACCAGAATCGATCGGGGTCCCCCTGCCCGTCCTCCCGCTCTATGCACCCGATCGAATGTGAGTTCAGTGGCCATCTCTTCTTCAAAGAGGAGGCTGATTATGTTCCGCACCACTCGGGTGAGCTCTCTCTCCGTCTCCCCTTCCGCCTCCGGGACCCCAAAAAACCTGAGGTTGTTTCTCCGTTCCCTGTTCTCAAAATCGTCCATTTGTCTCGACCTCTCTTCCTCCCTCTTTTCAAGGGCGGATAACCTCATGTTCGTCTCTACCTCTAGGGTTGCTGATGAAGATTGATTGGACTCAATCTGAAGGAGTCTGTCCTCAACTTTGTCAACCCGTTGGTCCATCTTCTCAAACTTTTGAGCAATGTCGGAGCGCATATCCCTTATTTCTTGCAAAATGGATGCAAAGACCCTTTCCATTGCCACCGTTGAGGGTGTTGCGGCTTCCGAATGGGCCATTTCTCCAACGTGGTGCGGGCCGCGATCGTTTAGTCCCGACTCTTGGTAGCAGTATTTTTGCAAGGATCTTTGCCAGCTCATCGTGTTGTCCCCCGGACTCGCCAATGGGTGTGCCTCAGTTCCGTAGGAGGCTGAAAGTTCCTCTCACAGGCCCTCCAGTGCTGCTGTAGTGGACGGGCCCTTTGGGAAAGAGGGAATAAGGGGGGGGCGTCCCCCCTTACACTTTGGTATTTCCACCCGGAGCTTGGGGGGTCGTTGCTGGGGGGGCACACGCCCCGCCCGCTCCTGGCGGGGGCCTTGCACCCAGAGCTGATGCCCCAGGACCCCCAGCGTCATCTATGCACTCCTGGGAGGGAGGGGGGCCGCCTTGCCGGCCGTGGGGTGTTGGGCCAGTGCTTGTTGATGGCGGGGGCCCCCCCGAGCACGCCCCACCCCCCCGCCGTGTATCTCCTCTGCTGGCGGAGGGGGGTGATGGGGGAGATGGTAGAGAATGCACCGCACGATTCCGCCACTGCTTCTGCCCAGTGCCGGTGTTCCGGAGGCCCCAGGGGGCTGACTGGCGCAATGGCGGGGGGTAGGACTCCCCGGCCCCTGCGCCGTCACACAGCTGCACGGGAGACGAGCAGAGAGGCCGCCGCCTCGATCCGATGTGTTGGGTCCGGTCCCCGAGGGGGAGTCTGGGGCTTCACTCAGCCGTCCGCTTATGTGGGGCTGGGGGCCTGTTGCAGCGTGGGGAGCCGGACCCTCCTCCGCAGTCCACAAAGCCTGGCGGGCCGCGGCTCCTCCAACTCTGCTGCCGCGCGGGCTCTCCGAGGCGTTTTCGTGGCAGAGGCCACAAGGCTGGATCTCCGACTTCAGAGGGACCCCGAGCGTCACTGCTCCTCACAGCGGGGGCCCCCGGGGTTCACAGCGCGGACTGGCTCATTTGCTCTCCGTGGGGAGGTCTAGAGGGGGGCTCAATCTTCGTTGCGACCTGGTCACGGAAGGAGCTCGGGATTCAGGCAGCCATTGCCTGTCCTCCCCCTGGTGGCCTCCGAGATCCCCTTTTACCAGAATGTTAAGCATCAGTTCTGCATCATCTTGTAGCATTCGATTTTTTAAAAAAAAAGTATTTATTTTTTTAGAAATACAGAAATTCTTGTATTTCTGTCTGATCACCCTAACAAATATATTTTTCGATTTTTGATCAGTCTTAAGTTTTCTGAGTCTCTCTAATGCACTTTTGCATCCTAGCCTTTTTCTAGGGCCACCTCTGTTATATTTATGGAGATGGTTTATTTTGTATGTGCCCTTTATTAGGGAGTCCTGGGCTTTACAATAGCGATCTTTCAAAAAGATATCATATCCTAGACTTGTGAAGGCTGCTATTTTCCATTGGTAGGAGGTAGTATTCAAGGACTCCAACAATTTTTTATTAAAAAGATTGATATTTGCCAGAGACCAACAAACCCCACTGCCATATCCTATCGTTCTCAAATTGATAGGCCCCCCTGAGATAGCCTCTCTGGCAGGAAAGGAGCGGGAAACCCCCACTGTCCCATGATAACTCCAAGTGTTAAAGGTCACCTTCTAGGCCGAAGGAGCCAGAGATTCCTCCACAAAAAAATAATCTAAAGTTGACGAAGAGGCTCCCCTACACCACGTTGGTGGGAGTGTACCGGACTGGTCAAAATAGCCATTAAGGCATGTCAGGCCAGCCGAAGTCAAGGAGAGATTCCAAAGTCTACCCCAATGAGATCTATGGCCCATGACTAATGGATCTCCAGAATCATCACCCAAGTCCCCCTCATCCCACTCAGGATTGGAGGAGCAGTCCGAGTTTAAATCCCCTGCTAAAATAACCAACCCTAGGATATGCAAGTTTCTCCAGTCCAAAATTATATCTGTAATTTTTCCCAGGAAATCTTCTAAGAGAACTATCCCCGGATGCCAGTAGATGTTAATAAAAAGGGTAGCGAGCAACTCTTCCTTAAGATCAACACGAACTGCCAAAATTCCTAAGGTTGTATCTGGTAAGATCCTGGATAATAGTCCAAGGGTGGATTTTATACCAATAAGGAGACCTCCGGAGGGTTCCCCCCCACCCCCCGGCTGGATTTCGAATTTTGTGACAGGATATCATACCCATCTGTCGAGGGGATGGAAAGTAGCCATGTTTCTTGAAGAAAGAAACAATCAGTGTTTTTTAACATGGCTACTGTATCAATATTAGTAAACAGGTGACGATTCCCCCTAGTATTCCAAGAGAGGAAACTAAGGGCAGTAGCGTTAGACGGCCCCTTCGGAGTAATCTCTCTACTCCAGCGGCTTTTAATTCCACAATGCTGAGGTAACTTTGGCCCAATCGCTAGTGTTCCCATAGTTTCCTCTAGAGAGATGCCTCAGTTGAAAATCTAGGGGTCTTTCAGGATGGTAAACCATAGTCAAGTTTCCCCAGTATTCCTTATCTCTCTCGGCTTTGGGTGGAGACAGTTGAGCCTTTGCTGACTCGATGTTAAATCCTAGTTCTCTCAACCCCGCGGCTTGACCCATTACCAAATTAAGGACCACTCTTGACTTAAGTACTATATTGGTTTGGTCAGTTCTTCCCTTAATAGGGAAGAAGATCCTCTCTAGGTCATAAGTGGTAACCAGAGCCAAAGCTGGTATCTGGCAGAAGATTTTAAGAATATTCCCTTGATTGAAACATACGGGCATATCCTCCCCCCCAAAGGCTAGTTAACTGAAGAACATCCGTTGTGTTCGTTTCCACCAATTGAGCCAGGTATTCTGGCTTAACTCGGTTCAACGGGTCATTCTGTAAATCTTCCAAGTCCCTCCCCCTTGCACTTCTTAATATCGTTCTCTTCTGTATGTTATCAGGGCCTCAAGGATTTCTCTCTCGATCACAAAGTGGTCTTGGGAGTAAGGAGTTTTGCCGGATATGATGTAGATTTTTGTGGGCATAAAGATCTCCCATGTTTTTAAGACCCCCTTTCTGATCTTTTGGATCAGGCGGAGAGTCCCTCAAGTGTACCCTGGATATATATCTTACTTGTCCGTTAGCCGGGGCCAATTGCCTATCCTCCTTAGAATCTGAGTTAGGGCCAGGATTATTTAAGGTACTACCCTCAGAAGTAGGTTTGGAGTTATATAACTCCTGTAGCAATTGTTTTGCCGAAGCAATGTTGATCAGGATAGGATTCTTACACAGTGTTGGTTGTATAGATTCTACAAGAGGGGAGGTCGCTATGGGGGCATCCTTCAGGGCAGGTATAGAGTCAGAGCGTCCTTCTGCAGGGCCAGACTGTTCAGGGGTACACATGGGCCCTCCCCTAATGGACGACCTGTCAGAACACCAGGAGATCCAACAACAGTCGGGACCACGCTAGCCCCCTCCAACGGAATTGTTGGTGGGCCTTCCTTCATACCATCTATAGAATTTTTCACGCTCTTCGGAGTTTCCTCATGCTGAATGGGAACTTCAGGTGTAAGCTTCAAATCCCCTTTTTTCTCGTGATTATTAGTATGAGGCATGCCCCGAGGGGCAGTTTCCTTCAAGGGGTTAGGGCCCTCTTCATTGTTTAGAGTAACAATGTTGTCCATGGAGGAAAGTTGCCTCTGTAATACCAAATTCCTAAAGAATTTGTTAGTAATCGAATTGATTTTCCTAATATTTTTTTGTTTTTTTAATTTGTTTCAGAGATTTTTTACCGATCACAGGGTCCTTTTTAATCGGGAAGTCATCATTAGTTAAGTCCACCACCTCACATTTCTTACTATTGCCAGACCTCCCACCTTCCCCAGGTATATTATCAAATCCAACCCCCGAAGGAAAGGAAGGGAGGATGACAACTGCAGGTTCTCATCAGGGTGAGGGGACTCGGATATAGGAGTATAATAATGCAGCTGTTCAACCTGCCTATGGGTTCAGTAGTGACTATTTCTTTAACCCTATGTAAAGGAGGAGAAGCTTGACTGCATGTGGGTAAAGGTGTAGGTAAGGGCATTGGGGTTGAAGGCCTAGGTAGCACATTTTTCTCCATCATTGCCCTAATCGATTCTTCAATTCTATCTATACTTTGTAACTTGAGGTATATTTCAGAGTGCATTTGTGAGTGCGAACTTACTTCTAACTAAATGTTATCATATAAGCTGACGAAGGAGCCAAGCACCATATTTAATGCAGAAACCGTAGCTTGCGTTAGCCTAATCCTTTTGTCAGCTTACCTTAAAATATGGTGAAGCATTGGGTCTCCCAAATTGTCAATGTAGGTTCTGGTAAAAGACCCCTTTCCCTTAACCAATTTTGCTTAGCAATGTATTCATCAATAAAATTGGTGAGTTCAGAAGGAGATCCCATATAAGAAGCGTCACAAGTTTGTTGAGTGACTCTATTAATTTCAGATACTCTAAATTCGAGATTACTCTCGGCAAGTGCTTTATCAGCACATTCGATAATACTAATATCAATATCATTGTGAGAGATTTCCTCGACCTCCAGTTTTTTAACCACTCCGGTCAGATGGGTGTAACCTAAACTAGCCACTGCAAGCGAGGGAGGCACAGATCTAATATCAGTACTAGTTGCAGTTCTTTTCCCAAAGTAATTAGAATTTTTTTTACCCGGGACTGGTTCTCCCGTTTTAATGTTGGGCTTATATTTAGAAATACTCTGCAATGGTTTCGACGTTGGAGTTTTAAATAAGGGATCAACGTGGGTAGGAGCCAATAAGAATGCCTTATTACTAAGGGCATACTTCACCTGGGCTTCCCGTCCCCATTTGGGGACACTCTTGGGAGTGGAATCTAATAGTTTACCCAAAGAAGAGACAGAGAGCAAACTCTCTTGGGTACCCAAGGATGCACTGGGCTTACCCTCAATACCATCCAAGGGTGGCGTTGGTAACTTAATTCCATCACCCAGAGGTAAAGAACAATTTTGGTAATCGCCCAACGGGGTAATAGAAAGAATAGGTCCAGGGAGCGGGTAGATGGAGCCGGGTGAATTAGCTGTTCTCTCCTCCCTAGATTCTTTACTACCAGGGAGAGGAACCGCCATAACTTCCTGCCCTTGGGCAACAAATCACCTATGTTTTTAGCTGAGTAGCCACTAAAAGATCTTGTGCCGAAATAGAAATGATTTGTTTCCCATTAAATATACAGTTATTCACATTTACATCCAAAGGGGAGCCACGCAGAATAACATTTTTTAACATATTATCCTGGGAATGGACTTGCACCTGTGTAACAGGCACATCTTTAGAGAGAGCCCCCAAGTGTACAATAGGATCTTCAGTTCCAAGTTTATGTTCAATCTTCACTCCGCCTTCAAGGCCGTTCAAAGCAACCTTATCCACATTCAGATCTTGGGAGACCATACTATTATCGTCCCCTAATGACTTGCAGAGCTCAAGGGTAGCTTCTAGAGCTGTCTGGCTCCTCAGGCCCTTACGGAACTTTTATGGGGGTTATACAGAGTCAAAGAGTCAGAGAAAGAGAAGACCAAGAATGAAACCAAGTAGTGAGTCCACAAACACCATGGGGTTAAATTAAAAAAAAAAAAAAGGATGTGGCCTAAAGCAGTATGCCACTCGGGTATTCGTCTAAACAGGTGCAATTTCAATAATTAATAGACAATCTAAAATAAGTTAGGAATATATAATAAAACATCCACAATTAAAAGTATGGACCACTATATTAAAACAGAGCTTGACTCGCACTGACTTAAAAAAATCAAGCTTAAAAGGTATTCAAAGGAGGAAAAGAAAAAAAAAGAAAAAAAACAAAAGTGCAAGAGGCAATCCTATGACGGGGGAGAATCAAATCGCAGCCCCCAAAGTAAATTGGTCTACTAATTTAAATGAGTAGTCCTGGCGGGAGAGAGTGAGCTCGCAGCTCCCCCAGAGCACAAAAAGTACAAAGTCACTCTCTTGAGTAAAAGGCGGAAAGAGGCAGCATTGCCAGAGTCCGACTCTCCCCCCTCGCCCAAAACATTAGTTGCACAGAGCAAATATGTATAGCAGGAAAGCAGTCCTTGCAGACAGTTAAATTACTGACAAGTAAGACTCCTGTTCCACAGAAAATAAGTAGAGTACACCGGGCGTCTGTAATGCAACAGTGTGCTTGTTTCTAATTATCCGGATTGAAGTGTCAGTGGAACAGCCAAAGTACTTATGGAGCCAGAGGCTTCAGAGACAGATGGTACGCGGTACGCTTAACAGCCGAACAGATGCTCCTCGCCCTTTCAACTCGGGCTTACGCCACAAGGGCGTTGGGGGGGCCTGATTTTATAAGCCTGGAAGTGTTTTTGTGCTGGGGAGTGGCATGCGGGTGACACGGATGGATGACAAGTGTGACAAGACAGGCAATACAGTAATGACAGTTGTAGGAATGAGGAGACTGACGACCAGGATGTGAGGTGGAAAAAACTTTGGCCACAAGCTTTATTTTAGTACCAGCCATGGTGCAAAAGAAAAACCAGCCCTAACATCACATAAGGATAACAATACTATATTTTGGGGACAGAGGGAACAGGTGAGCGGGGGGCCCTAATCCCAATTAGGGGCCCGCTCGAGGCTGATCCCCACCGCCATTCAAATGAAAGCTTGTGACAATTGTTTGGCCCCAGCGTGTGAGCTGTGACATGTTCATAATTGCTTGTCTTTGGAGCAGGTTCATCCTGCTTTCTCTTGTCCTTTCCAAGTGAGGTGGGGAGGTGTGCGCTTGTGTGCCTTTCATTGCTGTCCAATCTGACCAGGTTTAGCACTTGCGCCCTCTCTTGCTCACAGGGTGATTTTCGCTGAAGTTATGGCTCTTGATCTGTATTTTTTGATAAGTCAAAAACCCCGCGTTGTGAAGCCTTTCACTTGATCCTCCGCGGGATATGTTCTTGGAGCCATTTTGATTTATTTGGTCATGTGTTTTGCACTTTTCCATGGATGAAGGCGTTTTAGCCTCTTGGTCCACTCTTTGGAGATGAATTTGGCACTTTCTCCACACATGATCCACTTGTTTTTGAGGCCCCCACGCTCCGTCTGCGGGCTAGCTGTTTCCTCGGGGGTGGGTTCTAGGAGCCTTACTAGGGTCTTCCCTGCTCCTGATCCGCTTGTGTAACGAGACCCCTTCTGCGCATTAGGCTGCTTGTTTTTACAGCCGGGGTGGGTTCAACGAGCCTTACTGGTTTTTACCCTGCTCCTGATCCACTTGCATTGTCAGACCCCTCAGCGCTTAGAGCTGCTTGTTTTTACAGCCGGGGTGGGTTCAACAAGCCTTACTGGTTTTTACCCTGCTCCTGATCCACTTGCATTGTGAGACCCCTCAGCGCTTAAAGCTGCTAGTTTTTACCGCCGGGGTGGGTTCAAAGAGCCTTACTGGGTTTTTACCCAGCTCCCGATCCACTTGCATTGTGAAACCCCCTCAGCGCTTAAAGCTGCTTGTTTTTACAGCCGGGGTGGGTTCAAAGAGCCTTACTAGGTTTTTACCCTGCTCCCGATCCACTTGCGTTGTGAGACCCCCTCAGCGCTTAAGGCTGCCTGTTTTTATAGCTGGAATGGGTTAAAAAAGAGAGCCTTACTAGAATTTTCCCTGCTCCCGATCCACTTGTGTTGTGAAACCCCTTCAGTACTTGTGTTGTACTATTTCGCTGCTGGGGTGGGTTCTAAGGGCTTAGCTGGGAACTTCCCCTGCCCACGATCCACTTGTGTACCCCAGTGCGCTTATCTTGCATAAAAAATGCGAGGGGGTGGGTTCCGGAGCCTTACTAGGAACTTACCCTGCTCCGGATCCACTTGTGGTGAGACCCCCCATCTGCATGCATGGAGGTGGATACTTGAGGCTTACTAGTACATGTTTCTGCTCAAGTTCCTCTCTCCTTTTCAGTTTTGTAATACCCCTAGAGCTCTCACCTGTATTGATGTTCTCTGGTGGATTCTGAGCGCCTGGGTCTTCTATAACTGTATTTTCCTAGAAGATTAACTAATAGACAAAAGACCCCCCCGTATTTTAAAAAAGGCCCCTCTTGGAGTTGAAGTTTTATGTTTGTTTTTTAAAATGAGGCGTTTTAGCCTCCCCTAATGATATGCTTGTGTTCCATCTTCTACCTGACCCTCGCTATAGCTTTTCCTTACAGTTATTTGCAGGGTGGGAGGGATGGTTTTATTAGACCTGCAGCCGTCCTGCTGCTGTTCGTGGCTGACGGGGAGGAAGCATGACAAGGGCCACCTTGCCCCCGCCAGATAAAGGCAAAATTCGGCCTGGGCGCAATGCGGCCCTTTTTTTTGAACTTCAAAAGGCCCCCGCTCAGCATCCGCAGGATGGGAAGGGGGGCCTTTGAAGTATGGAGGGCAAGGTGACAGGGGGCAGCGACTACCGGTTGTCACCTGCCCCTCTCACCTCACCCTCCTGTCTTGGAGACGCGCTGTCTGGGTTCCCATTGTTAAGGGACCCAGCAGCCCGACCCCACCATGTGCATGCTAAGTGGGGCAGCGCCAAACAGGCGCTGCCCCACCGGACTTCGCACAAATCCCCCACCTCCCAGCTTACGGCCCCGGGCCTCCCATCCGGGTGGGCCCGGGTGTATAAGCCTGGAAGTGTTTTTGTGCTGGGGAGTGGCATGCGGGTGACACGGATGGATGACAAGTGTGACAAGACAGGCAATACAGTAATGACAGTTGTAGGAATGAGGAGACTGACGACCAGGATGTGAGGTGGAAAAAACTCTGGCCACAAGCTTTATCTTAGTACCAGCCATGGTGCAAAAGAAAAACCAGCCCTAACATCACATAAGGATAACAATACTATATTTTGGGGACAGAGGGAACAGGTGAACGGGGGGCCCTAATCCCAATTAGGGGCCCGCTCGAGGCTGATCCCCGCCGCCACCCTGAGGGGATGCTGACCGGCGTCTCCCAGGTCCCCCCAAAATAAGAGATTGTGAATTAAGTACAGCCTCTGGCTGCTAGGGTCCAGAAAATATTCCTGGTGAAGGTGTCCATACCTTCAATGGACTGGTGAACCCCGTCACTGCAGAACATGGCCTGGTTGTGTACCGAGATCCCATGTTTAATAAATTTGAGGCCTGAGAAAAGGCAGAAATTGGCCACAGCTTTGTTCAGTTTGCGCCTAGAAATCTCCATGGCTTTGTTGCACTCTGCCCCATGCCAATGTTGGCGAGGGATGATTTCTGACATCATCACTTCTGTTCGAAGTCTTAGCATGTGTGCCAGGGATCTGAGGGAGGTGCAGATTTCAGCCAGGAGAAGCTTCCTGCCCAGCTGAGGCAAGTCATTGCCCCCGAGGTGTATGATGAGAAAATCGGGGGGAGGTGAGCAGGCCCCCAGTAGGCCAGACAATTTGTTGTGTAGGTCTCCCCAGCGCATGCCCGGCTTGCCCCACCAGTAGGTGATGGTGTCCTGGAAATACATGCCGTCCTGGGTTTCCTCCAGCCATCTGCTGGCTCTGGTAATGAAAGAGTGGCCCACGATCCACGCCGTCTGGGACGGGGGGTAGCCTGTGGTTAGAGGAAAATGGAGGGGAGGGGGGGAGGGAGGGAGACGGAGGATACTGTTAGATCAAGTCTTTTCTGATGTATCTTTTGTAAGCCCCCGATTTCCAACCCCCAATCCCTTTTATGGCTTTCTCTTGCAGCCCCCCCATCCAGGCTGAAGTGGCTGCTCCTATCCTGAAGGAGTGGGATCCAAACTCAGTAGGATTCCATCCTATAGCTATTATAGTCTTCTTGAGGACAGACCTCACCTGGAATCTACTGAGGGCAGACCCATTTTTGTGTGTGAATAATTGCCCCCCCCCCCCCGACTGGGGCGCTTGTTCATGAATGCCCTGGTGGTGCAAATGGGGCAATATTCTGTTTCCTCAATGCAGTACAGGTTGATGATCCTCCCTTTTCCTAACTGATCAGTTTTGGACCTACACAGTTTCACAGCTATGGAATCCTTCCCCAGGTGGATGTCGCCTATATCCAGCCCTTCCTCTGATCCTGTGTTTTTGGAGGCTATCTCGCTGATCCTGAACGCCCCAAAGTAGTTTAGTGTGAAGGCAGCTCTAAATAGTGAGGTCTCGTAGGCATTGTTGCATACTGCAGGGAGGGTGTCTAGCAGAATTTTTAATTTAGCAAAATTGAGGGGGCGCCTGGTGTCTGTCTTGACCCCTTCCATTTTGGACCAACCCTTGAGTGCATATCTGGTTAGTGTGCCGTGGGTGGGGTCGGGTGCCCCCGCTAATCTAGTGTAATATGAAACTGCTGCCAGATGGGATGAAGCCCATGCCTTCTTTTTGCTTTGTTTGAAAGCCCACTCCATAAAGTCATTGACATGGCACTCCTGTATATCCCTGATGTTGGTGACTTTTGTGATCCTTCCAAAATCAGTCAAGCACTTATTGTACATTTTGGCAGTTTTCTGTGCCAGCGCCTTTTTGGCCAGTTCCCCTAAGACACCTTTAGGCTCACCTGTAGGAGTGTGGTGCCGGGAAAGGCAACCCCTTTTGTCCGGGCCCGGGGGTGAGGGTAGAGCTGGGCGCGGGCATCTCAGGTAAGAGCTGTGACCGGCTGGCTGGCGGGGGCTGCCTTGGGTGTGTCCATGATGGCCCAAACCTCTTCTGGAACTGCTGTCCTCCTGGCTTCTGCCTGTGGGTTTAGTGCCTTGAAAGTGGAGAACTGAAAACGGGACAGAGCGTCAGCAGCCTTATTATCTTTGCCTGCAATGTGCCGCCCAATTATTACAATGTTATTTTCCAGAGTGACTTTCGTCATTTCTCTCAACACTTTTAGCACCAGAGGGCAGGAGGCAGCACTCTTGTTTAAAATGTGTACAACCGCCATGTTGTCTGACCATGTGACCAGTTCTGTGTTGGCCAACAGGTCCCCCCATAGGTAGAGTGCCAGCCATATGGGGAATATCTCTAGCAATGTGATGTTCCTGGTCCAGCCCCTCTGCTGCCAGCAGGGCGGCCAGTGGCCGGCGCACCACTTGTTACCAAAACATACCCCAAAGCCTCTGCTGCCAGCCGCATCCGTGAACAGGGACCTTTTGTCTGCCCCATTCATGGGTTTGCGCCATATCACTTGGCCATTGAAGTTGTTAAGAAATGCTTCCCACATGGCCAGGTCTTGTGTTATCTCCTTGCCCAATCTGATGTGGTGGTGTGGCTTTGTAACCCCCCTCATTTTTAGTTCCAGGCTCCTGTGAAAAACCCGGCCTTGGGGCATGAGTCTGGTGGCAAAGTTCAGCTTCCCAGCAAGGGACTGTATTTCACGCAGCGTTGCCTTGTCCCTGCCTGTCATCTGCCTTATTGTCTGAAGAAGGTCCCCTATTTTGTCCCTGGGCAGGCGGCACTCCCCCATGGAAGAGTCAATCTCTATTCCTAGAAATGACAGGGTGGTGGTGGGTCCTACAGTTTTCTCGGGTGCCAGAGTAACCCCTAATTCCTGCATGGTTTCCCTGAATGTTTTTAGGGATGAGCTGCATAGGAGAGACCCTGCTGGGCCAGTGAAGAAGAAATCATCCAAATAGTGTACCATTCTGGCTCTGGGCATGGCCTGTTGGAACGCCCACTGTAAGAAAGAACTGAACTGTTCAAAATAGGCACACGCGATGGCGCAGCCCATGGGAAGGCATTTGTCAAAATAGAATTTATTGTCAAAATGGAAACACAGCCACTGTTAGGTGCTCTTGTGCACGGGCAGCAGCCTGAAAGCTGACTTCATGTCTGCTTTTGCCATGAGAGCGTGTCTACCTGACAGTTTTACTAGGTCGACAGCATCTTGCACGCAGCTGTAAGAGACAGCGGCCTCCGTGGTAGGGATGCCGTCATTGAAAGAGCTACCGGGTGAGTGTGATAAATGATGGATCATCCTGAACTCCCCCGGCTCTTTTTTGGGCACAATGCCCAGGGGGGAGCATAAAAACTCAGTTAAGGGGGGGTGCTGGAAGGGGCCCTCAATCC
The DNA here is from genome assembly GCF_040938575.1 of Ambystoma mexicanum. Classification (NCBI taxonomy): domain Eukaryota; kingdom Metazoa; phylum Chordata; class Amphibia; order Caudata; family Ambystomatidae; genus Ambystoma; species Ambystoma mexicanum. The sequence goes on from NC_090923.1 coordinate 945,047,313, forward strand.
TCCCTAGTTGTAGCTCTTTATCAATTTTTTCTCTTATTATGGTAGCTAGGGATGAGGCAGATTGTAGGTTCTTGGGTATGGTGGGAGATCCCTGGCCCTTGAATGGGATCCGGAAGCCATCTTTGAAACCCTGAGCCAGGGATGCTCTAAGTGCTGGGTCAGGGTAGTTCTGTAACATTTTTAGCAGTTGGTCAATTTTTATTGGTGAGGCCCCTAATCTATAGCTAGTGCATGTTTTTGCCCTCAGTGACTTTTGGGCTGGGCCTGGAAGGAGAGGCCTTTGTGCAATTGTTGCTGCTGTGGCCACCACTGCATGTGCTGAATTGGTGCTTGTATCTGCACTCGGTGCCCTTGTTACATGACCCTCTGTTGAAGTACCAGCAGGACCCCGGAGTGCTTCCTTTGGCCCCCCCGTTGCTGCGGTTGCCAGACTGCCCCTGATTATGCCCTGTTTTTTGCCCCCCTGGGGGCGTTCTTCGAAAGGGGGGTTTGTTTTTGTTAGTATTTATACTGTCATGTTGAGGCCTGCGCTGGTTATGTTGCCTGTTTCTACCCCTTCTATTATACTGATGCTCATAGTCCTTGCTGCTTTGGGCGCTCTTAGCTGAGTTTTCTTTTAATACATGAAAAAGATACAATTTAGGGTCTTCCTCCTCCCAGCCCAGGTCAGGGAATCTCTGCATCTCCTTCCTGAACTCTCTATCATAGTTCAGCCAAGACTCCCCCCCCCCCCCCCCCCAAGGTATTGTGAATCTCCAAAATTCTGTGGTGGTAGGCAATCAGTGCAGTGCCCTCTTCTGGGAATTTTTCTAGAATTATTGTTGGTAGTATTTGAAAAGAGGCCTCCCAGTTCTGAATATTCTTCTCCAGTGTGGGCCTCTTTGCTCTCTCTTTTTCTTCCTCTTTCTTATCCCTTTTTGAAATGCCAAAACCTAATTCTTCATATTCCAATAGGCAGAAAATGTCAATAAATTGCTTTTTCCAGATCTTTCTCTTAATTTTCCGCTCAATGTTCCATGCAATGGTCTTTTTTAGGCTTCTATTTACACTTTTGCTGGCGGTGCGCCTCCCATATTTAGTCATATGAGGGGTTGGAGACGGTACATCATTGCTAGGCCCAACCCATGCTTTAAGGTGGCCCTGGTCATCCTCGCCCCCAGATTCCGACTCTGTGTCTGTGCTGTCACTCTCGCTGCTGGAGCTGCTCGAGTCATCCCTGTGCCTCCTCTTTTTCCCAGCACCCGCACCCTTATGCCATTTTAAAAATTGTTCAAGCATAGGCCCCAAATCATTGCTTTTCACAGTACCTGATTTTGCTTTTCTTTTGGTGCCTGGGTGGGTGTCTGAAGAGGCGGGCATGCTGCGGACGTCAAGGCGCTGCTTCTTCCTAGCTGGTTGCTCCCTTTCTGCTGGCTCCTCATTGCCGTCGACCTCCTCTTCCAGTGCGCCTGCGTCATCCTCTTTGAGGCCGGTGGATGCGAGCTCTGCCATTCTTTCCTGCACCACGTCGATGCCATGGACGGCTTCCGCTGCTTTGGCCCATTCCAGGAGTAATGTTTCTTTCAGGGATAAGGTGTTGGCCATCTCTTGCCTGTTTGGGTCTCTGCGTGCTGGTTCGTAATCGGTTGTCTTTGTGTTTCCCAACTTGCTGTGTGGGTCAGGGTCCTCTTCCCCCCCCCTCTTGTAGTTCCCAGGTAAAGTAAAATGCTGGGGCTCTGTGTCTGCCTCCTTCCAGTGCAGGTCTGCCGAAATGTGTGCCTGGGAATTCCGGCTGTCCCCTGTCCAGCTGTTAAAGCCGGTGCTCTGTGTAGTCCTGCTTCCCAGGCTGAAGACACAGAAAAACACTGCCGGCAAATTCTGCTCTGCTCCTTAGCTGCACGTTGCTTGTGACCTTTGACTCGGTCAGGTTTGGAATGCTGTGGCCTGTCAGTGTCAGCCCACAGCCCCCGCTGTATCCCCCAGCCGTCGTGACGCGATGTCAGATTAGGACAGGTCTCATACAGCAATTGCCCAGCTGTACCTTGTCCTATTTATGAGCAGCGTTGATTCCTCGCAAAACACTGGCAGCAGCCCCCCCAGTTGAAACAATCACCTGGCTGTAGCTGGGCTCTTCCCTTGAAGCAATTCGCATGAGTGCAACAGTGTAGCGCAGCGTTGGTTTCTTTACAAAATTCCACTTCGATGGGAGGTGCAGGAGGGGCTGGGGAGCTTGCAGCCTTCTCTCCTAAGAAAGCACAGCAGCAGTGTGCCTCTCTGTCTTGTTGAAGCCTGCGGGGCTGGGGAGGCTCACTCACCGACGGGTCTTCAGTGCTGGAAATATGTCAATGTCCGCTTTTTCTGCGCAGCCAGGAAAAAATTGTCAGCTGGACCCAGCAAACGGTGCTCCTTCTTGTCCTGGTGCTCTGTGTAGACCTGCAGCCGTCCTGCTGCTGTTCGTGGCTGACGGGGAGGAAGCATGAGAAGGGCCACCTTGCCCCCGCCAGATAAAGGCAAAATTCGGCCTGGGGGCAAGGCAGCCCTTTCTTTGAACTTCAAAAGGCCCCCGCTCAGCATCCGCAGGATGGGAAGGGGGGCCTTTGAAGTATGGAGGGCAAGGTGACAGGGGGCAGCGACTACCGGTTGTCACCTGCCCCTCTCACCTCACCCTCCTGTCTTGGAGACGCGCTGTCTGGGTTCCCATTGTTAAGGGACCCAGCAGCCCGACCCCACCATGTGCATGCTAAGTGGGGCAGCGCCAAACAGGCGCTGCCCCACCGGACTTCGCACAAATCCCCACCTCCCAGTTTACGGCCCCGGGCCTCCCATCCGGGTGGGCCCGGGTGTATGATCAGCCTCAGCTGCAGATGACTCCTTCAACTTTCGTGCTCCTTAAGGTGACCGCACACGTAATTCCAACTGTCCCAGAGTGCTGCTAGTGCCACCGTGAAAATGCAGCTAGGAGAAAAAAGGAAATGTCTCCAAAAGCGTTTCCTTTCAGTTTACACAGCCGAACAGATGCTCCACGCCCTTTCAACTCGGGCTTACAAGCTTACGGACTCAGCAAATGAGAAAGCTGCTGGAAAAGGAAGTACGCTTCAGAATGAAAGCGGAGTGCCTGGGGCAAGAGCTTACCGGTAAGGTTATGGACATGCCTGAACTCAATGCCAAAATGGTCACTTTTGTCACCAAGGCAGCTAAACATATCAGGAGGATATGTTTGCCTGAAAGAGTTGCCAGGACAAAGTTTTCTATCTAGCTGGACCTCTGGTAAAGACAATGGAATAAGCGGAGAGAGCGAAGGACACAGGTGAACCTGTGGATGCTTGCACCAGCACCCTAGCCACGTGGGCGCAAAGAACATTGTGCCTTCTTGGCAACGCCATCTGTGCTCTCTCCCCAGTGAGGCAACGTAGCCTTTTGCTGAAGATTATCAGCAAATTGGGAGATCTCGCCAACTGAAAGGTGGGGGAATCTGCCCAAGTAATGCTGTTTGGGGAATCATTTGCAAAGGAGATGCCCCGGTTTGTTGACACTTATACTGCCCTATAAAAAGCGAAGACATCCATTCATAAAATATTCCCTGGATGGGATTTTCGCAGGGACCGGCCGACAAAGGGACGCCTTTTAACCATCCAGCGGAAGAGGTCCACTTGGTCGCAAAGGACACAGACAGCAGAACTCTATAAGCGGTAAGTGTGCACTGCGAACATTACCCCAAGGTGGGAGGACGAACGTTGCAGTGTTTCCCCAAATGGCGGGAGCTATCAGGCAATGCTTGAGTTTTGCAGACAGTGGCAGGCTTCAAGCTAGAGTTAGTGAGCTATCCGCATCAAGGGCGCATTCCGGCAAAGCTCAGGATGTCGAAGGAAGAGGAAGAGCTCCTCAATATGGAGTTGAGCAACCTGGTAGAGAAGGGTGCAATAGAGCGGTGTCCGCGGAGGCAAGTGGGTTTCTATAGCAATCTGTTCCTGGTCCACAGGAAAGGGAGGTCGAGGCCAGTGATCAATTTGAAAGGGGTGAACAGCTGGCTCATTTACAGGCATTTCAAGATGGAGGGCATTCACCTCCTCAGGGACATTCTTTGCAGAGTGGATTGGCTAGCAAGGCTAGACATGAAGGATGCCTACCTGACCATCAGGGTGTCGTCGGAACACAGACAATTCCTCACATTCTTATGGCAAGGGCGTAGCTGGCAGTTTGCATGCCTAACCTTTGTGCTGGCCTCTGCCCCCTGGGCGTTTTACCAAGGTTATGCGGCCGGTAGCAGCAGCCATCAGTAACAGGGGAATCAGGAGTATTATATACCTGGACGACATTCTGATCCTAGCACAGGACAAGATGACGTTAGAGAGTCGGGTACAATGGATGACTGCTCTACGAACATCCTTAGGTTTCCTGATCAATCGGGAAGAGTCAGAATTTCTGGGATTCGTAGTAGACACCAGAAAAGCTATGTTGGAGTTGCCTCAGCAGAAGATGAGAGCAATCAAGAAGGAGTTCAAAGCAATGATTCAGAAGACGCATATTTCTCTTTGGAATCTAGCCAGGATAGTAGGGCTTCTGGCATCATCGATTCAAGCCATATTCCCTGGCCCCTTGCTCTACAGCGCACTGCAGAGGCTAAAGATCAGACACTTGCAGAGGGAGGTCCGATATCAACAGTTGGTACCGTTAGACGAGGACGGGAATATAGAGCTAGATTGGTGGTTGCAGAACATGGAAGTCTGGTACGGCAGCGCCATCTTCGGGGACGTACCGAAATTAGTGATAGAATCGGACACAAGCAGGTCCGTTTGGGGCGTAAGATGCAGGCAGTTCCAAACTGGAGGAATATGGTCCGCAGAAGAGTAGAACAAGCATGATGCCCGCCTCCGGCCATGACATAGAATGAACATTCCCCAGGCTTAGAGGCAGGGATTGTTGGAGCGCTTCTATACCTGCGTTTGTGACACTGCATTGATATTGCATTGATGCGCGAATATGCTGATTGGTGGCTGCGTATTCCCTCACTAATGGGGTGTTTTGTTGATTCCTAGGTGATGATCAAAAGAACTGAGCGCAGGGCGTAACCAGAGCTGTTGCAGATCCTATCATTGTGACCATTGTTCAGGACAGACCAGGGTTCTGCGTTAGTGTGGATGTCATGTTGTGGCTCCATAAGGCAAAGTTTGTCAGTTGAACTGTTTTCTCGTTGGATCACCAAAGAAAGAGGAGTCGTCGTAGGCAGGACATGAAAGAAAGGGGGTGCTGAGACAGGGTTGGTTGTTGAAAGAAGACACAAAAATATAAGACACAGTGGACCTTTGGGGATTTGTAGTCCCTTGTGATGAAAGTTTTGTATGAAGTGGTTGTTTGCTGTTTAAAAACAAAAAAAAAGTGATATTTTAAAAGGCTGCTGTGGATAGTGGCATTAAAGAGTTAAAGCATAATGGTCCACTCCATGTCTTTAATAGAATCAAGACTTGCTGCGCTGTAAACCTGGGTAATCTTCATTCGTCTGGGATTGCCACGCAAAAAGAATGCTTTCAGTTGAATCGAAGAATTCCTCTTGCGCAATCTTCACAGGGTTCCAATATAAATTCATTAACACGTGGACCCTAATGAGGGATAGACACTGGGGTTCTATTTTATCTCTTATCGCCTGGACAAATGCATTTGGCTGTGCAAATAGTGGCGCTTGGGCATTTAAATTATAACTTATCCCCACTAGAAAAAATAGAAGCTGGCTGCCCTGCGTCGCCTTTGTATGTTGGGGAGAAAAACAAGGAGAAATTATCCACAGTGGGAGCAGTTTGGAGCCATGTCTCTTGAAGCCAAAAAACATCTGCACTTAACAGTTTCACACACTCTTCACGAAACAAATGCACAAAACCCCTAGTATTCCAGGAAATTAATTGGTTCTCCTTGATTAGTTGACCATAATCTTCACTATTGGGCTGTGCTATGTCTCATAAGCTCCCACTTTCATTTTCATCTGTTCTTCTGCCCCCGTAATGGTAGTAGTCGTCTGTCTTTTCATATTCTCTCCTCTAAAACACTTGGGCCCCGATTCATGGAATAAAATTACACAGAAAAAAGGGTGCTTGCGTGCAAAACACGTGCAAGCGCCCGTTCACCGATTCATGGAACACAATTTGCAGGGTTTATCCGCGACTTACACCGAACCCTCGCGGGTCCAACACGTCACTGCAACACCACGAATGCCTTGCGTGAGACACCAGCGAAGACGCATACCGTCTTGCGCAGTCACCTGAAAGGGGGGCGGAACATGTGGAATGGGGAACAACAAGCGTAAATGTAGGCGTTATGTGAGAAGTATCACAGTCAAATACTCGCAACTCCCACACGCGTGCTAACACATGTTCATGGAATCGAACAGGGCTCACCGGTGCGCTGAAAAAGACGTGCTAACCCGGAAACACGTCCGCCACGTGAAAGCAGGCGTAAGCGTCACCACGCACTAAAAACCATGCATAAAAAGGGCGCGCGAATAACCCATTTTTCGCAGCAGTGATCATGGGACACCGCAGGAGGACGAAGATAGCCAGTGCACACATTTCTTTTACCCAGGACCAGCCTTTTTGGGATGCCTGATGACCAGGTCTATGGCAGGTATAGGTTTCCACCTCATATATTAGACCTGCTCACAGAGTGGGAAGGTGACCTCACATCGCCCACCCTGTGCTCCCAAGCACTGAGCCCCTTCGAAAAGGTGCTTAATGTACTGCATTTCTTGGCCACTGGGTCATTTCAGCAGACAACTGCCATAGTCGGGGCGTTTCACAGGCCACGCAGTCACGCTGCCTACACCAGGTGTTGGCAAGCATGACTGCACGCACCTCAGTCCGCAGGCACATATACATGCCCAGAACACCCACAAAAAGGCAGTCTGTGGTCCAGGACTTTTACAGGGTGGCCCACTTCCCCAAAGTGCTTGGTGCCATCGATTGCACCCATGTGGCCCTATGTCCACCTAGGGCCACAGAGCACCTCTATCACAAGCACTTGCATTCCATCAATGTGCTGGTTGTATGTGATGCCAAGGGAATCATTACCTCTGTATATGCAAACTATCCAGGGTCCACCCATGACAGTTTCATATTCAGAATGTCACCCATACACCGGGCCCTGGAAGCTGGGAGGCATGGCGACACATGGCTCATTGGTGAGTACAAATGGCCCTGCAAATGCATGCATGTCTCACACAGACAAAACCACTTCACTGACCACCCATCTGACCTCCACAGAGGACAGTGCCTACACTCTGAGCACCTACATGATGACCCCAATACGGAACCCCACCCTCCCACCCCAGGTAAGATACAAAGCAGCCCATATTGCAACTAGGACCATAGTGGAGCGCACATTGGGAGTGCTAAAGTCACGCTTCCGCTCCCTTGACCACTCTGGTGGTGAGCTACTATATGCACCACCCGTAGTGTGCAGGATCATTGTGGCAGCATGTGTCCTGAACAATGTTGCAACATGGCGTTGTGTACCGGTGGACATGGTGGGGCTCCCACATCCCCAACCACATGCACGGCGCCTGCACATGCGAGACTGCCCATACCCATCTTGGGCACAATTTTTCACCTAATATCCAACCCCTGCGGAGTGCACACAGCCCTGGCACATTCCAGGTGACAATCGATGATGACAAAGGGACAATCCTCTGTCCCAACCTTAACACCTTGAGAATGTGTCCTTGGAAGTGCTACATTGTGTGCATCCCTTAGTACTAAAAGTATCTCAATCAGGTGTGCACAAAAGGAACACATGGCAGATGGAGTATGCCACTAACACCATGCCAAAGTACACGTCTAAATGCTGGTATGTCACCTAAACCCTCCCACACTTCGTCACCTGGTTGACACACCATGCCATGGCATGCAATGTCCAAACTGAGAAATGAATGGCCAACACATAACACTACTGTCACACAATGCTCAACAATCAACGGAACAAGTTCAGAAATAACTCCCTTTCACTCATCAATATAATAATGTACACAGGAACATCAATGAATCTCGCTAGGGGTGTATACACAGGTCTGACTTGAGACTGCCCACAGATAGAATGGAAGCCCAATGCATCTGTTGAAGGCCTTGCAAGCCCATGGAAAGGGGAAGCAGGAGTGGCATATGTGTCTGGACCCTAAGACACAAACAAAGAGGGTACCCAACACGAGACAAGCCTGCATGGGTCCAGCTGGAATCTATAGTGGATGCCCTCGGCTGCCACACAAAGCAACACACTGTCAAAGAAATGCACAATAGACAAAAAAAACAAAATGCCCATGGCGGACTGGGGGTGTCGGGGTGGGGGTGCAGGGTGTACGTCAAACAAAAATGCCTCCATGGGTTAATGGGCCGCACGGCTAGCATGGATTGGGAGACCTGTCGCTGCTGTCGACGCCCTCTAGTGTTGCATCATAATATGGTAAGGGAGGATCACCACGTATAGCCCTGGTCTGGTCCTCTATGGCATGTCCATGCGGGACTGAGATGCTTGCATCTGCAACATGATGGCTCGGAGGTCTCCATGCAACACCTCACGGGATGCACGCAGTTCCTCCGTGATGGCACGTGTCATCAGTTGCATCTGCTGTTCAGGATGTCTACTGCTGGATGCCTAGAGTGCAACCAGTGTAGTCCTGAGGGACCTATACTGTAACCTCAGGGCTTCCCTGTGGGCCCGACCCTCTGCAGCTATGGCTGCACGCAGATCCCTCAATTCTGCTCGTCGGCTCCTGTTGCTGGCCACCATGTTCAGCCTGTGTGAGCGGCATGTGGACCGCAATGCCTGCTGCTGTGGCTCCACGTGTCTTGCTGGGGGTATCATGGAATTGGCCACCCTATCCATGCCCTGAGCCAAAATCTCATATAAAGCAGCCTGTTGTTGTGCAACAGCATACATGGACTGCTCCCACAGAGTATTGCCAGCTAACACACGGCCAGCGCGTTGGCGGACCCCACGCCTGCCTGGGCCAAGGGAACCTTGCCCTTGATGTGATGGTGCTATCTGTGGCTGCAGGACTGCATCCCTCCCTTGATCAGCTGTCCCAGCAACAGGAGTCAATACTGTGAAGCGTGACCCTGCAGTTGTAACCACCACAGACAGACATGCCAACACCGACTGGCCCTGTGAGGGGTCGTCCATCCTCCAGACGTTTGGGGTGCAACAGCACCCACAGTCGATGCACTCACCTGCGACAGCACAGAGGTATCCATATCAGTTTCACCACCAGTGCCAAAGGCTCCTCGGAGGCGGACTCAGACTGAGTTAGGGCCAGGATGGCCTGTAGCACCAGTGGCTCTTCATGGGCTACCACACCACGTCCTCCACTTGTGGTTGGTCGTGGCTCAGTATCCTGTTTCTCCTCCACCTCCTCCTCTGCATCCAGTGCCTCATCACCTGCACATGGACAGAAAACTACATGAAGAGCCATGTAAATAGCATAGCCCACGCACATAAGCATCACAATGGCGTCATGCAATACATCAACCTGCCATGTCACAAACTCCTGCACGTATGCAGTGTCAGTGCAAGTGAAGGGTAGCATGAAAGCAGCCATGGACGTGTGTGGAAGGGCTAAATATAACATGTAGTGCATGGTGCATCGCACCTGCTACACACATCACATGAGCACCGTACTGGCATAGTTCATTCACCAACATCACTGATGCAAAAACACATATGCCACGTAACATAGCCATGCCTGAACTGTAATACTGCATGAGATGTAACTTGCTGACTACTGTCCCAGAGCCATGTAGAATGGATGTGACATGACATGTAAATCACAAACTCAATACACACAAGTGTCATACGGTGCTATGACGCACGGGTGGTGGAATAGAGTGAAGCCAGACACACCCATCCCATGAGGCCATGTCACATTGACATCACGCGAGCGAATGTGCATGGTGAAGGTGAGACCTGGGTTTGGAAGTGGGCAGTGCAGTACATGGGGAATGGCATAACAATTAAATACAACTACATAATAAGCATTGAAAATGCGGCTGGCCAGTGGAAGTGCAGACATCAGGTGTCAATTGCTGCTAGAGGGTTGTAGGAATACAGTAAACAGCCGCCGAGTGTGGGGGATGGCAGGGAGGCAGTGCATGGGTACAACTGGAGGCTCAGGGGCCCGTGTCGGAGATCAGAGTGTGGGCAGGTGACTAGTGCCTTCTCTGTCATCCAGGACTCCAGCAGGGGAGAGGAGGTTGAGAAAGCACAACACATGAGGAAGCATCAGAAGTGCCTCCAGACCCAGAGAAGGTTCACCTCCAGTTCCATTGAGGCAGGGAGGCTGTACCAGAGGGATGCCCCAGACAAAGATCGACATTAACCACCAACTGATTACTATGAGAAGTAACTGACCCTGAGGGAGTAGGAAAAGGATGATCAAAGACCATGAGAAGGAAGCGAACTGGGAAGATGAAGTTGAAGGAACTGCGGCACCAGGACCCATAAGGCCCTGTGGACAATGCACAGCGATTGGAAATGAACAGTCGTAGCCACTGGGAGCCAGTGCCATCATCACAGTCCTAGGGAGATACAATACCTGGCACCAAGACAGAAGGACAATCCCCACAGTCCAGGTCATGATGAGTTGCAGTGGGAAGAGAGTAGAGGCCATTGCAGTACCCCACCATAGGTATGACCAGTCCTCTGGAGACAGTGAGCTACTGGGGGAATGAGAGGAAAGGAAGAATACCCCTGAGGAGGTGCAGCTGGCAGGGTGACCTCTCAGAGATGTGCGGAGAGAAGACGAGTGTGAAGTGCAAGATTGTCACAGGCTATCCGCCATCACAGGTTGGAGCAGGAAGAGGGCCAAGAGAGCCTGGGCAGAGAGTGACATGAAAGGAGTGAGCAGGTGTGATGATGGGGTTTGCCACGGTGTGCAGCACATTGTGTGTATGCAGTCTGCAGGACAACAAGCACGTGTCAGTCCTCCATGACATGGTTCACCCATGGCAGTCATGTAAATGCAGGCAGAACTGCCAGACAATCATTACACTTCATCCAAGCAACATACACATGTCCTGGACACACATGCATCACCACTCACCAGACATTCCCTCATAAATTGGCAGGTCTTCCACGCCTTGAATCTGCTCCACATCAATCATAGCACCTATGATCTCCTCATGTGGAGTGAGTTCTTCGTCCTCTCGTGGGGACCCACTTCCAGTCACCTGAGTAGAGGTGTAGTTGACACGCAGCTTATCCTTGGCTTGGCACCAGAGGTCATACCAACTCTTCATCGTGTCAGAAGCTGAGCTCCTCTCATGGCCCAAGGTTTAATACAATCAGCGACTCACTGCCAGTGGGCCATACGCTGGGCAGGTGTATGTGTGCTCCCTGCCTGCACAAGCATGTCTTGTTCGTGTTCCTGCACGTAGTCTACAAGGATCTGGAGTTCCTCATCACTAAGCTCCTCTTCCTCGACGTGTGGGTCTCCTGTACCGTGCCTACGGACTGAGCCTGTTTGCCTACTGCACGCTTTACCTTCTTGCAAAGCCCCTTGGGTCAGTAGGGGCTGGAGCACTGGTGGCCTGGGCTGTGGCATCTCACACTAATGGTGTGACAGTAGGTGCCCTTGCAGGTGGCTGTACCTGGGTGATGGTGCCAGGACGCTTCACAGCATGTCCCTTCCCCTTTAATGTGTGGATGGCATCTGCCCCTACGTCTCTGTTGACCGGGGTAGGGAGCACTACAGGCCTGGCTGGGTGACCTGGAGGCTGGGTGGTGGTTGCTGTAGCTGCCCCTGCAGCTACCTGACCCTGGCAGTTGTGTACAGGAGTTGACACTGCAGCATCTGGACCCTGGGTGCCGGTACCAGGACGCTGCACAGCATGTCCCTTCCCCTTTGATGCACGGATAGAATCTTCCCCAGCGTCTCCGTGGACCGGGGTGGGGAGCACTAAAGACCTGGCTAGGTGACCTGGAGGTTGGGTGGTGGTTGCTGCAGCTGCCCCTGCAGCTTCCTGACACTTTTGGGTGGGGGGCATAGCTCTCCCTGCACAGGCCGGGACACCTGGGCCACCTCTGCCACCCTGGCCAACTTTGCCTCCCTTCCCACTAGTTGCCCTCCCAGTCATTGCACAGATGGATTAGTGCAATGGGAGGTGCAGCTATTGATTGTCCTGGGCAATTTGAGTGAGGGGGCAGTGTACGTGATGTTAAACATACCAGTGTGCCCCAGCATGGCTCCATGTAACCCCTGGGGAATAAAAAAATGGGCCAAGTAACGCACAGGCACCCCAAATATGAAAATACGTGTACGCCACCCCTCGGCAGCCCACGTGTAAAGGAAAAACCTAACGCAGTACACTGTGGCACCCAGCAACACAAAAAATAAAAATGCGAATGACACGTAAGCTACAGTGATGTTAAATAAGGGGTTACACAACACACAAAGGGACACCCACACAATGCAAAATGCATACGCAACTCACCGTCGGCCTCAAAAGTACACGTAACATGTGCGCAAGGCAATCACCCAACAAAACAAGAGGCTCACATGCAGTGCAGAGATTGCGTGGAAACGAAGTCCAGACGTCCGTCCGCTATAACTCTGCAAGTGTGTGATGCTCTGCTATGCACTACTTTATCCCGATCCTGGATGCCACGCCCAACGTTCAGCACGTGTCACGTAACATACACACTTAGGCCCTTTCCTCTGATTTCACGCTGACGCGCACTTTCTGCACGTGCAGAGTCACTCTGTTTCTGGCTGCCCACGCGAGTAACACGGAAGACCCACGCTCCTGCCTACAAGCCAATTTACCTGCCTCCAAGTGCCTCGAGCTGCCTCCTACGAGCCATCTGCTGCTGCCTGCCCACTGTGTGTGCGCCTGCTGCCCAGGTGCCCTGCAATTTTGGTGCCTGCTGTACAGCCAGTGCTCTTGTCGTCGGACCTGTGGCCACCTCTGCTGATCCAGAAGACTTCTGACATGCCAGACCACCGCTCCACAGCCCAGCACCAGGACCATCTTGCCCACCCACACCTGCCTCGTAGGTTGCCATGTCTGAAGCAACATCATCGGAGGCAAGTGGCAACCCCACGGCAGCGAGGCAGAGGGCTGTAAGCTTCTCAGCCAGGGAAGTTGACATCCTGGTGGACCAAGTCCTGGTGCATTATGATGCCCTCTTCCACAGACCATTGCAAGTCTGCAAGGAAGTACGGATGAAGATCTAGGCAGACATCGTGGGTGCCACCAACGCGGAGGGGATGCTACCCCACGACTACTACCATGTCCACAAGCGCTGGGAGGACTTCAGAGCGAGGACCCACAACAAGGCCCAGCGCTTCCTCAAGGCTGGCGTGAATCAAGATGGGCGCCCAGGCCGGTTGACCACCGACAACATGCGGGTCCTGGAGCGGTTCTACCCAGCGCTGTATGCCCAGATCATGGATTTGGATCTCCGTCTGGAGGCGACTGTTAAGTGTCCATGTGTACTTGTCCACCATAGTGCATGTGCATGTTGATGTATGGTTGGAGTGTGCACCTTGCCTTATGTCTGGTATGCCTCATGTACAGATGTCTGTGTTCATGTCCCAGACAGTGCTGCATGTGAGTCCGTTCAAGCATGTGTCACATCAACAGTGTTTGTGTAGCAATGTGTGATGCGCAGCAGCAAGTAACGACGTGCATATAGTTGATTTCATGTGTCTGGACTTGGCCATGTGAGAGTTGTCACAAATTGGTGCTTTTGGCAACATCATGGACTGTCATGGTGCATGCTCCAAAACATCTGGAGCTGGCGGGCCTTCCCCCGTCACTGACACCCATAAGGGCTTATAAAGCCCCAAAGGGTTGTCCGAGGACTTCCTGGACTCAGTCCTGGCGCCGTTGGCGCCAGGCTCATAATTTTCCATCTGATGGTGCACTGCATGGGACTACATACAGCCCAGCCTAATGGGCTGAGCCATCCAGCCTATCCTGGGTGTGGCTGAGGGACTACTTTACCTGAGATTGCAGAATGAGGCTGGAGGGACTATTTTATTGGAACTACTTACAAGGCTATTTAAACCACATCCTATAGACAGAACACGCTTTGCCTTATTCTGCACTCCTGCAGCGTAACGCTCACCGTGTCTGCTTAGCTCCAGTACCCAAACTCCAGCAGACACGCCAGTTCTGGAATCTCTATCCATCGGCACCTGAGAAGAGAAGAAGAGAAGAAAGGAACAGGAATTAATACCACAGTTGAGGTCTTACCTGAAGGATTCCATCCGAGCAGCCGCTCCTTCAGCTGCTCTTCTGCTCGTCGCACCTGCAGAGAAGAAAGCATCTGCAAAAAAAACGATACTGACCCAGAGACCGCTTCCTTCTGGGATTCCACTGAAGCGGTTCTTCCGATCGCCGCTCCGGAGCCACGCTGCACCTGCATAGCAGAAAAGAAAAGAAGACAGCAGGTTAGTCGCGCACGGGAAAGAATCTATCATTAGAGACATTCGGCACCACGCACGAGCGCTATACTCACCTGCAGGAAATCTGCTCAGCGTTGAAGAACGAGCCACATCTTCATTTGAAAACTGTTCAAGACCGCGCCTGAAAGAAAAGTGAAAACAAGGTCAAAACCTGGGTAATAAAGCCATTAGGCAACTATTACAAGCATCTATTGGCATAGAAACTTACCTGCTGAGTCAAGCTATTCAAGACTCCGCTACAGACCCACAGGATCAGTGAAGGAACTTGATCCAGGGAAAGACTGTCATATTGCGCCCCTGCAAGAGATCGCAGGGCGGAGAGTCCACCATTAATAAACCCAAGGTGAGGCTGAAGCGGAGAGGGGGCATTAGGAGGTTACGGGAGGTGGGAACCAAACCTGCTCCTCACGGCTGCTAATATCCTATTTCAACATTTTAGGCAAGCGCTTCCTGGGAAGTGACAGTGAGGGAGAAGTCGCCTGCAAGCCTCTCCAGCCAGCCCCGTTTAACGCCAGTGCAGACGTCATTCCTGCAGCTTCGAGCGATGCCCCCGTGGAGACCAGGTGAGCGTGACAGAACGCGAAGCCTTACATAAAACCTCCACCTGGGCGTCATGGAAACCTCAGAGACTGACCAGCTAGCCCAGCTTTTGGGGGAACTCAGGGCCGAGGTGCATTCAGCCAGGCAAGAAACCAATGCCTTAAGGAAAGAACTGATTGTAGCCAAGGATCAGACAGACGACCTCGCCAGACAACTATTACAATCGAAGGCGGGGCAAACACTGCTACCGGGATTGGGTTCAATGGTCCCGGCTTCACCAAGCAATCCAGTACAGGTGGTTCACCCAGGAGCCGTACCTTTAGCACCGCCAGAACGTTTTGCAGGAGATTCAAAAAGGTAGGGGGTTTTCATGAATCAGTGCCGTCTACATTTCCTATGCAGGCCAGGGGCCTTTCCGAACGACCAATCGAAGGTGGCCTTTGTGCTGTCATATCTCAGTGGCAGTGCTACAGACTGGTCGGTACCACTAGTCAATCGGGATGATCCCGTTTTGCGAGACTTCCAGAGGTTCCAACTCGACATGGAAAAGTTGTTTGGCCGGCACTCCCATGGGCAGGCATTAGATAATGAACTCCTGTCTCTGCGTCAAGGGAATCAAGATCTGTTAACGTACATCACAACCTTCAATAGGCTGTTAGTAGAAACCGGTTGGCGGGATGACAAAAGAACAACATTGTTTTATCGTGGTTTGAGAGGCGAGTTAAAAGACGTTTTAGGTCAAGTGGTCAATCCGTCCAGAGACTGTGCTGAATACATAGACTTGGTGGTCCAGCTTGATCATAGACTGCAGAACCGTAAGGCTGATCGAGCTAGAATGGACTCTCGGGTATTTGTGCGTCCAAATGCTTCTAAAACTGCTGACATGTCCGAGCCTATGCAGATTGGAGGGGTGCGAGGGCCGCTACCCAAGGCTGAAAGAGACAAGAGAAGGCAGCAACAGCTGTGTTTGTATTGCGGAACAGCCGGCCACTTCCTCCGTGAGTGCCCAGTGAAACCACCCAAGAAGGCAGTAGGGGTTGCCGGCAAGGTCGAGACAGAACCAGTTC
The DNA here is from genome assembly GCF_040938575.1 of Ambystoma mexicanum. Lineage (NCBI taxonomy): Eukaryota > Metazoa > Chordata > Amphibia > Caudata > Ambystomatidae > Ambystoma > Ambystoma mexicanum. The sequence continues at coordinate 945,063,342 of NC_090923.1, forward strand.
TGGAAAACGTTCCTGCCCGACAAGCGTAGAGGTCCGTTTGTCGAGCGAAAAGAAGGACTCCCAGACCTCGCACCTAGCTTTGCCAATGATTCTCATAAGTCACCAACAGCCGTCTCGAACGCATGCAGTCAGAGCATATATCGACAGCGGAGCCATTGGGAACTATGTGGATCAAGAATTGGCTACAAGGATGAATCTTCCTCTTTGCGAGAAGGCCACAACTGACTTAGTCACCACTGTCGACGGAAAGGAGATTTCCTCGGGACCGGTAACGCATTCGACGACAGAGATGACGCTTTTGTGCCAAGATGGGTATCGGGAAGCCATTGTGTTCGATTTAATCAAGGCTCCACAATTCCAAATAATTCTGGGAATGCCATGGCTAGAATCACACAATCCTTGCATCGACTGGCGTGCTAAGAGGCTGACCTTCTCAGTCGAGTGTGCTCAAACTTGCTATCAAGCAGAAGAACCATTGACCAAAGAAGTGACAACGAACATGAGTTTAACAAATCCGCTACCCCAGGTATATCAACACTATCAAGACGTCTTCCAGAAGGATCAAGCCAACAGCCTTCCCCCCATAGACCATACAACTGCCAGATCGACCTTATACCCGGTGCTCAAATTCCTTGTGGCCGAATCTATGCGCTCACTGAGCCTGAAAATCTGGATTTAAGAAAGTATCTAGACCAATACCTGGCAAACGGTTTTATCCGGCCGTCCAAGTCCCCGGCGGCCTCACCCTTATTCTTTGTGCCTAAAAAGGAAGGAGACCTTAGGACTTGTATCGACTACCGCGCCTTGAACCAAGTCACAGTTAAAAACCGTTACCCCTTGCCTTTGATTCCTGAACTATTGGACCAAGTTAAAGATGCACAGATTTACACCAAGTTAGACCTCCGAGCAGCGTACCACCTGGTACGAATTAAGAAAGGAGACGAATGGAAGACCGCCTTCCGTACTAAATACGGGCTATTTGAATACCACGTAATGCCCTTCGGCCTGTGTAACGCCCCATCGGCGTTTCAATATTTCATGAATGACGTCCTCTGAGAGTTGATCGATGTCTGTGTTGTAGTATACATCAACGACATTCTGGTATACTCCTCTTCTGAACAAGAAAATGTGAAACACATCCGTGCTGTTCTGGACAAACTTCGGCAACACAAACTATATGCTAAATTAGAAAAATGCTTCTTCCATGTTACTGAGGTCGAGTTCCTTGGGTTCGTCCTAACTCCTCGTGGTGTACGAATGGATTCGTGAAAAGTTGATGACATCCTCAACTGGCCTTCTCCAACCTCAATCAAATGAGTTCAGAGTATGCTTGGATTTGCGAATTTCTATCGTCGCTTCATTCCAGGTTTTTTCGCATCTGGTACACACCATCACCTCTTTACTGCGAAAGAATAAACGTTTTCAATGGTTGAAAGAAGCGGAAAAAGCTTTCCAGAACTTAAAACAAAAATTCATCTCCGCTCCAATCCTGAAGCACCCTCGTCCAGATCTCCCATACGTGGTTGAGACAGACGCTTCCAGCTTGGCAATGGGAGCGGTCCTTTCGCAAAAAGATCCTGAAATGGGTCAACTTCACCCGGTGGCCTTTTGGTCACGGAAATTCACGGCACCAGAATTGAATTACGCCATAACAGACAAGGAACTTTTAGCCATCAAGGCAGCTTTCAAAGCTTGGCGGCATTACCTCCTAGGAGCAAGGCATACCACCACGGTAATCACTGATCACCCCAATCTACAATACCTAAAGTTGGCGAAGGCACAATCATCTCGCCAACTCCGATGTGTGTTATTTTTTGCTGAATTTGATTTTGCCATTACTTACCGGCCTGGTTGTCGAAATGGAAAAGCGGATGCCCTGACCCGTATCGGAGTAGATGATGCATACACAAATCCAGACCCAGTACCCATTATCACTGCAGGAAGAATCCTAGGAATTACCACGCCTCTTAACATTAAATGAAATTCACAAAGAAATCGTGCATCTCATAGATACCAACACTCTGCAAGATTCGCCAACCAAAAGTCCACACCACTCATTCTCAAACCATTTGCCATATTTTCAGGGATGTCTCTATCTACCCAGCAAGGAACTTCAGAAAAAAGTAATCTCAAATTACCACAAATCTCTGGTAGAAGGGCATCCTGGAATTGCTAAAACCAAAGCCAAGGTCAAACGACACTTTTGGTGGCCAACATGGCGTAAGGACATCAAGCAATTCGTATTATCATGTGGAATTTGTGCACAAAACCAGGCACAAAAGAAGAGATCACACGGTCTACTGCAACCACTGGATATTCCGCCTACACCTTGGCATACATTATCTCTTGATTTTATCACTGACCTCCCTCCTTGCAATGGAATCAACACCATTTTAGTGGTAGTGGATTTATTTTCCAAAGTGGCCCATTTCATTCCCCTAAAAGGCTTACCCTCAGCTTCAATCCTGGCCAAGGAATTCCTTGAACAGATAGTCCGAATACACAGATTTCCTTCCATCCTGATTTCAGACCAAGGCAGTCAATTTATCTCACGTTTCTGGAAAAAATGTTGCGAGTTGGCTCAAATCAATGTAAGACTTTCTACCAGCCACCATCCACAAACCGATGGTCAGACCGAGAGGAACAACCAGACTTTGGAGCAATACCTAAGGTGCATGTTACACCAAACAGAAAGCAGTTGGAATGATGTTTTGTGGATAACCGAGTATGCCTATAACAATTCCTTACACTCCAGCACTGGGCAAAGTCCTTTCTATACAATATACGGGATGCACCCACAAACCTCCAATCTTGATTCACCTCAACTTCTGGAAATGCCAGCTGTCAGCAGCTTACACTCCACCATCACTCAAGCCTTTAAACAAGTGACAGACCATTTGCGACAAGCTAAGGAAAGATGCAAGAAATCAGCAGACGTACATAGAAGTGAAGCTCCAAAGTATCAAGTTGGGGATGAAGTCTGGCTGGCCTCGAAACACATACCAGTGAAAGGAACCCATACCTTCAATCCCAGATATTTGGGTCCATACACCATAAAGGCCATCTTTAATCCGGTAGTAGTAAAATTGGACTTACCTCCACACATGCGGATTCATCCGGTGTTTCATGTCTCACTTCTGAAACCAGTGCAACCAGGGACCCGTGTACAAAAACCACCAAAACCAATCATGGTCAACGGGGAACCTGAATTTGAAGTTAATGACATTCTAGATTCAAAAATCATCAAATCAAAACTATTTTATTTGATAGACTGGAAAGGGTATGGACCACAAGAAAGATCATGAGAACCCAGTGATCCCATTCATGCTCCACGGTTGTTAAAAAGATTCCATCTTAATCATCCGAGCAAACCTGGACCGATGGGAGAACCCACCGTTAGGGGGATCTTGGGGCTGGGGGAGTACTGTCATGGTGGGTGCTCCAAAACATCTGGAGCTGGCGGGCCTTCCCCAGTCACTGACACCCATAAGGGCTTATAAAGCACCAAAGGGTTGTCCGAGGACTTCCTGGACTCAGTCCTGGCACCATTGGCGCCAGGCTCATAATTTTCCATCTGATGGTGCACTGCATGGGACTACATACAGCCCAGCCTAATGGGCTGAGCCATCCAGCCCATCCTGGGTGTGGCTGAGGGACTACTTTACCTGAGATTGCAGAATGAGGCTGGAGGGACTATTTTATTGGAACTACTTACAAGGCTATTTAAACCACACCCTACAGACAGAACACGCTTCGCGTTATTCTGCACTCCTGCAGCGTAACCGACTTTGGCTTCACCCAACACGTCAATAAACCTACCCACATCAAGGGACGCACATTGGACTGGGTTTCTGACATGAACTGTGCATTAAACATAATCTCAGTGTCACCTTGCGCTTGGTCCGACCATCATAAAATAACATTCTCGATTAATTCTTGTCCACCCATTGACAAGCCCTGCACCGCGCCACCTACCTTTACTCGTAACAAGAAGGACATCACTACTGAGAAGCTACTCCCACTCATCCTCCCGCTTCTAAACCCGGTCTCCTCCACCTGTGATGACACTACCGTCCTGGTGGACACATACAACCGAGCTATGTTAAAAGCCCTTGACTCCATTGCCCCTATTAAACAGTGCAAAGAAAAACAGCGTAACCACCTTAATTCGTGGTTTACCCCACACTTACGTGAACTCTGCAAAGACAAGCGAAAAACGGAGTCTCTCTGGAGAAGCTCTCCCACGCCTGCAAATAAAATTAACCTTTTATCCATCACCCTTACGTACAAGGAAGCCATACTTGCGGCTAAAAAAGAAGTCTACAACAACAGGATCATACAAGCGCAATCCAACACTAAAGAACTCTTTAAAATCCTCAAGGAATTGGAGTCCCCAGTCGCCCCCCTTGACACATGTACCCCCGACTCAGATTGGTGCGCCAACATACAAAAAGCACTACTAAATAAAATCACCACACTCCAACTAAAATCAATACCAAAAAAAAACATCTCTTGGACTCAGCAGGTAATACCCAATCCTACAACACACCATCCTCTAAACATTCCTTCAAACCCTTTAGCTTCTCACCACTCACCATTAAGGAAGTGGAAAATATCATCATGAGGTTAAAACCATCCAATTGTCAAGGTGACGCCTGCCCACCAACAATTGTAAAGGAATCAGCGCCCGACCTTGCTCCTTTCATCACCTCCTTTATTAACTCCTCCTTTAAATCTGGCATAGTACCAAATAACCTCAAGGATGCTTGGGTAATCCCTTTAATCAAAAAACTTAATTTAGACCCTAGCAACCCGACCAACTACAGGCCTATCACCACTGTGCCTTACCTCCTTAAAATCCTGGACTGTGCTGCCTATCTCCAAATTCAAGATTATCTTGACAACAACAACTTATTAGGACTCAGGCAATCTGGCTTCCGTCCTAGACACGGCACAGAGACTGCGCTGATAGATCTAAAAACTCAAATTGAGGATCTGAAAGACAAGGGCAAACAAGCGCTCCTACTCTTACTGGATCTCTCTGCGGCCTCAAAACTGCCGCCCACTTCTCTGACTCAGCTACCGCCTGGATTAGTTCATTCCTTGCGAACAGATCCATGAGAGTCTTTTCACCTCTTGCCGCCGCTGACCCAGCTCACGTCCCTTGCGGAGTCCCACAAGGCTCGTGTGTATCACCTACGCTTTATAATGTGTTTACTAAACCACTCTTTGATATTCTTGACCATCTGGGTGTCACCTACACAAATGATGCGGACGACACCCAGATACTCATCCCTATCACTGGTGATTACGTAACCGACGTCAAAGCACTCAATGCAGTCTACTCTGTCATCCAGGCGTGGATGGCACACCACGGGCTCTGCCTAAACGATGAGAAAACTGAGTTACTCATCCTAGGCTGTCAGTCCAAACTTTCAAAACTTGACAAGAAATATGAGGCCTTCAACATTGATGGCAACATCATCAAGGTCACTAATGTCACTAAAACCCTTGGAATTTACCTGGATTCCACCCTCTCTCTCAACAGACAAACCAATGCAGTAATCTCAGCATCGGCGTACACATGTAAACTAATCACAGCCTGCCGTCCCTTCTTAACAACCGACAATTGCTTGATCCTCGCCAGAACCCTCATTTTATCAAAAATCGACTATTGCAACGCCCTTTATCTCGGAACGAGCCAAAGAAACATCGATAAACTTCAGGTAACTCAGAATAACGCCATCAGGGCCGCGCTCAACATACCCAGGCGTGCCCACATTTCATCCGCCAGATGTAACATACACTGGCTTCCCATCTCACGGCGTATCGCCCTCAAAACACTTGTTTTAAGCCACAAAGCACAGAACAATGCAGCACCGGCCTATCTGTCAGCGCACTTCACTAAACACACAGCATCCAGACCTCTTAGATGTGCACAAGCGCACACTCTCAACATTCCCAGTTTCAAGCTCCAGACTGCTAGAGGCTTGAATTTCCCAGTCCTGGCGGCGAAGCTCTGGAACTCCCTACCGAATGATTTTAGGAATGTCCCATCCCTCCAATCCTTCAAAAACAGAACTAAACAATGGCTCTATGAGCAAGACGATGTTCTGGACACCCCTCTGTAACTCTTGCTGCCTGCTGCGCCTGCTTGATCACCTTTATATATATCTGACCGATGTAAATTGTATGTATATTTTTGATGTACTTTTGTATATATAGTCTGTAATACCTGTATATATTTCCTGTAATCTGCAACTGCCTTCTGTAACACTTTCTGTAACTACCTTTCCAAACATGCGCCCTGATGCCCATGGGCAGGCTGCGCAATACAAATAAACAAAATACAAATACAAATACAACCCTCACCGTGTTCTGCTTAGCTCCGGTACCTGAACTCCAGCAGCCATGCCCGTTCTGGAATCTCTATCCATCGGCACCTGAGAAGAGAAGAAGAAAAGAAAGGAACAGGAATTAATACTGCAGTTGAGGCCTTACCTGAAGGATTCCATCCGAGCGGCTGCTCCTTCAGCTGCTCTTCGGCTCATCGCACCTGCAGAGAAGAAAGCATCTGCAAGAACAGCCGATACTCACCCAGAGACCGCGTCCTCCTGGGATTTCTCTGAAGCGGTTCTTCCGATCGCCGCTCCGGAGCCGCGCTGCACCTGCATAGCAGAAAAGAAAAGAAGACAGCAGGTTAGTCGCGCACGGGAAAGAATCCATCATTAGAGACATTCGGCGCCACGCACGAGCGCTATACTCACCCGCAGGAAATCTGCTCAGCGTTGAAGAACGAGCCAAATCTTCATTTGAAAACTGCTCAAGACCGTGCCTGAAAGAAAAGTGAACACAAGGTCAAAACTTGGGTAATAAAGAAATTAAGCAACTATTCCAAGCATCTATTGGCATAGGGACTTACCTGCTGAGTCAAGCTATTCAAGACTCCGCTACAGACCCACAGGATCATTGAAGGAACTTGATCCAGGGAAAGACTGTCATATTGCTCCCCTGCAAGAGATCGCAGGACGGAGAGTCCACCATTAATAAACCCAAGGTGAGGCTGAAGCGGAGAGGGGGCATTAGGAGGTTACGGGAGGTGGGAACCAAACCCGCTCCTCACGGCTGCTAATATCCTATTTCGACATTTTAGACAAGCACTTCCTGGGAAGTGATAGTGAGGGAGAAGTCGCGTGCAAGCCTCTCCACCCAGCCCCGTGTAACGCCAGTGCAGACGTCATTCCTGCAGCTTCAAGCGACGCCCCTGTGGAGACCAGGTGAGCGTGACATGGACATGCATGGTGCATATCTGCATGTGTCTGAAGAGTGAATGGGTGTTTGGCTGGCCAACACTCCGGGATGGATGTCACTTGTGCATTGGATTGTGTGATTGACTCATGCTACCAGATTCACCTCTAGTGCACTCTGATGTGATAACTCCATGGCCTGCTTCATGACTGTCAGCTGATGTGTGTGAATGAGATGTGTATGTCCTATGATGCATGTGAGGTGAATGCACAGTTTTGCGGTGCTGACAGGGCTTTGTCAAAGGATGTGATTGTCTGTTGAGAATGCCAGACATGATTGTGCATGTTTGTTAATTGCACTAACCTGTGTGTTGTGGACGGTGATGATGGTTGTGACCTTTGACAGTGCCACTCATGTACATTTGCTTTGTGCCAAACCAACATATGTTCAGTTCACTGATGTTTGTGTTCCATGTCCCCCTATTCACAGCGACGATGGAAGAAGAGGGCAGAGAAGGCGCTGTGGAGCAAGGCAGCATGGATGCCCCCACCATGCACAGACGCAAGGCCCAGTCACGGTCCCAGCTCATCGTCATCGGGCCACAGCTGCTGAGGGGAGGCCCAAGAGGGTAAAGTTGGTCGTGGGTTCGTCGGCAGTGGGAGGGACAGGTGAGGTAGCACAGGGGCAATCCGATGCGGAGGACGGTGGGGAGGCATCCAGGTTGGTGGACGAGGACGAAGAGGTAGAGGAGCAGGAGGAGGCTGCATCAGCCCAGCCCACGGGGCCCGGCGGGGGTGATGACGTGGGTGTGACTGGTGCAGTCCAGACTCAGAGGCAGGAGGCAGTACAGGTCAATGTGGAGTTACCTGTGACTGATCCTGCCCCTGGGACTGCGACTGCACCAGTATGCACCTGCGGGCATGCCCCAGGCCTGACCCATCCGCAGGTGGCGGATGTTTCCACCCAAATGGAAACACCAATACCTGCGGATGTCGCCATTCGGGACCACATGGAACCGGTGCTAGCAGGTATCATGAGACGGACAGGCACCATTCGTGATGATGTGCAGGCTTCCAATCGGGGGCTTGGATGTCATCACGAGGAGGTCTGCCATCTCATGAACTGGCTAGCACATTTCCTGGTCATGAATTGGGTGCGTGGGCTGGCCATTTCTGTGACCACCTCTCATCATCTTCCTCCTCCGTGTGCCAGTCGTCCTCCCTGCTGCCTTCCGGCCCAGATGCCACCAGCGGCCCCTGTATACCTGTCCCAACCCTGGCGGCCAGTCTGGTGGAGTTCACATCCCTGCCAGAGTCAGGAGTCGAAGTTGGATCAGCCGAGGTGGTCACCACACAGATCCAGCCGGCGACCGGAGCTGTGGCAATGGAGGGAGAGCAGGCATGAAGGAGCAGGGCATGTGCATGACGGCCCCAGGGGTTGTCCTCCCGGAGGCTGTCCTTGAGGAGCAGGCACCGGGCTACTGGGCAGCAGCAGGCTCAGAGTAGGAGGCTACATTACTCGGGGCGTACCAACTTTGGGAGGCAGATATCAGTCATCAGGCAGGAGGCAAACGTGAACCTTACACAAAGGGTGTCTTCCGTGTTGGAGCGTTTGGACCAGTAGATCGGGGCAGAGCGGCAGCGGGCACGGGAGGCACGACTCACTATGGCCAGGGCAGAGATTTCACCAGAGAGGTGGGCTGATGTCCTCCAGGAGACTTGCAGGGAGTGGGAGAGGAGCATGTTGGAGTCCCTGCAATCCCTTGAGGTGAGAGCGGAGGCCCGCCTGGGGGAATTGTACGCAGTGCTCAATGATGCCCTGGCCGAGACATTGAGGGAGCATGGTGGGGAGGACTAGCCAGCTGCCATTATATATAATTATTTAGGTATAAGTTTCATTGAGTGTATGGACTGTGCTCCACTTTTTGTACATTATTTTTTGTGTGTGTCGTTTTGTGGATTACTTTTTTCTTTGTTTGGTGTGCATTTTGGACATTGGACCTCTTTCTTCTGTACATAGTTTGGATCTTTTTTGGCTACTTTTATATTCAACATGCAGCAATGGATTTCTTTTATTTTTGATTTGCTTTGGGATGATCATTTAAGGACATGGACATTATTTGTGACTTATCACATATTTTTCTTGACGTACACTGGATTTTCATTTGGACAGTGTTATATATATATATATATATATATATATATATATATATATATATATATATATATATGTTTTTATGCACATCTTATTTCATTTTGTATATATGTTTGATGTTAATACTGGTTTTAAATATATGTTATTTATTTAAGTCCCTGTGATGTTTGATTTTATTTTTTTTCTCCAAAGTTTGGCGCTTCCTTACTCTGTTCTGTGTCCAAGATGATGACCAATGTTGTTCATGTGTGTGCACACTTGCCTTGCATGCATGTGTCATGTTTGACATCCAGTTGCATGGGGCATGTCCTGGTGTGCATGACCAGTGGATGGGTTGTAAGGGGGAGTTGCAGTGTGCACAGTGTAGTGGCATCTGATTGCACATGTGCAGCATCAATGTATATTGGTCCTCACTGTGTTGGGCGGGCACAGGGGGTTAAGGATGGGAGTGTCAAATGTTTTCCATTGTGGCGCACATGTCCTGCTTTGGCCTTCGCTACCATGTGTTTGAGCTTATGTAATTGTCTCTGATGTAGTTGGCCATCTAGCTTTGCAATGGCATTTTAAAATTGGTGTGGTTTAAAAAAAAGAGCAGACCAATGCTTCAGTATTTATGGATAGTTAACGGTATGATTGCCATGTACTCAATCATGACTTCAGTAATTCCTCTGTGCTTGTGCTTTTTATACTCCTCTGCCCTAATGTTGTGCTGTTTGAATCTGCTATGGTCAGCTGGCTACCCTCTGTACTTGGCAAAGGGTTCCCTCGCACGCCACCTGCACATCTGCACTGGCTCCCAGGCATGCACAATCTTTAGACTGTTTTCATGTATGCCAACAGAAACCTACCGACAGTTTGCACCTCCAGAATGCCTTAGGCTTGGAATTGCCACCAGCTGGCCATATTTTCTGAGTTGTCTTTTGGGGTTTATTTGTTTGAATGTCCTTCACATGGGTTGGACTAGCACCTCCGCAGACACATTTCATCAATCGACACCTCACATGCACTGGCACCATCTGAATCCCACCTGCACTGACGAGTTTCTTGTGCCTGTCTTTGCTCTCTTCCCCCTCGCGGGACTGTTTGGCCCTTTGGACACTTGTGTACATGTGCATTCAGAATGACAGGTCATTTGAGTCTATATCATGTCCTTCACATATGGAAGTGTCACTCGTGTGTTTATGAGGTTATCTGTTCAGGTGATGTGTTCTCATTGGGGCTCGTGCCATGACACACAAGGCCAATGTCGCTTAATGTGACACAAGTCGAGGGTGCTTTGCATTTTGGCTTTGTGTGATTATTTGAATATGTGGATTATTGACATTACTTTTTCACATGCCATGCAGGCCCTCACTTTGACATACACTTTTGTGATGTGGTATGTTGGGAGATGGTTGTAGTCAGCGATTGCATATGATCAGCTGGGACACTGAAGCTTGTGTGATATGTGTATGTTTTTTTGGTGTTTGCACCATATTTTGTGACAAGGAAGTTGAGGGTGGTGTAACTACACTGCAAGCAAGTTCCTGGCCACGCCATCAATGTAGTGAACGTGTGACACTATGTCAGCATCCAGGTGTTGTCCAGTCTGGAGGGGCCTGTCGGCAGGTTGCCATCTCGGGTGATAGGGGTGGGGGTGACCCATGTGGCAGAGCCTGCCTGCAGGTTGCCGTCACGGATGATGGCGGTGGCGGTGTCCTATGTGGCTGGCCCTGCCTGCAGGTTGGCGTCACGGGTGATGGGGTTGGGGTGTCCCATGTGGCGGGGCCTGCCTGCAGGTTGCCGTCACGGGTGATGGAGGCTGGGGTGGGTCCCATGTGACGGGGCCTGCCTGCGGGGTGTGGTCACAGGTGATGGGCAGTCCCTTGTGGTGTGGGCTGCCTACGGGCTGTGGTCACAGGTGATGGGAGGCCCTTGTGGTATGGGCTGCCTGAAGGTTTCCATCACGGGTGATGGGGGTGGGTGTGTCCCATGTGGCAGGGCCTGCCTGCAGGTTGCCATCACGGGTGATGGGGTTGGGGGTGTCCCATGTGGCGGGGCTACCTGCAGGGTGTAGTCACGGGCGATTGGGGGTCCCTTGTGGTGTGGGCTGCTGCGGGGTGTGGTCACGATGTTGGGGGGGTCTGTTGTGGTGTGGGATTGCCTGCAGGGTGTGGTCATGGGTGATGGGGGTCCCCTGTGGGGTGGGCTGCCTGTGGGGTGGGGTGTGGTCATGGGTCATGGGTGATGAGGGCTGGGGGGGTCCCTTGTGGTGTGGGCTGCCTGCGGGGTGTGGTCACGGGTGATGGGGGTCCCTTGTGGTGTGGGCTGCATGCGGGGTGTGGTCACGGGTGATGGGGGGTCCTATGTGGTGTAGGCTGCCTTTGGGGTGTGGTCATGGGTGATGGAGGCAGCCTGCGGGGTGTGGTCATGGGTGATGGGGGCCAGGGGGGTCCCTTGTGGTGTAGTCTGCCTGCGGGGTGTGGTCAAGGGTGATGGGGGGGTCCCTTGTGGTGTGGACTGCCTGTGGGGTGGGGTCACGGGTGATGGGGGTCCCATGTGGTGTGGTCTGCCTGTGGGTTGTGGTCACAAGTGATGGGGTGTGGCTGTCCCGTCAGGAGGGATCTACTTCTGGTGGATTTGTGCCTGTATCGCAGGGTGCATGCAGGTATTTCCACGTGATTGGCCTGGGGTGCATCTGGGGGAAGCGCCGGTGTTTCCACGCAATTGACCTGGGGTGCGTCCGGGGTACGCACGGGTGTTCGCACGCTATTTGGCTGGGGTGCATCTGGGGTAATCGTGTGAAAACTCAGCGCGTGCCCCGTCCGCACCATGACAAATCACGTGGAAATCAGCACGTAGCCTGTCTGCACCCCAGCCAAATCACGTGGAAACTCAGCGCATAGCCCATCTGCACCCCAGACAAATTGCATGGAAACTCAGCGCTTAGCCCGTCCGCACCCCAGTATTACAACTTTGTCAATGCAAGCGCACACCCTGTATACACTAAATCTTGTCTTTCCTCAAGGGTCATAAATGGTGTCCCCAGTAACCTCAAGTCAACTGTATTTGAGGGCGGGAGATTTCCCACCGCCCCCAAACTCCTACAAGCTGTCTCCACTTCCCTTCCCTCTGTTTCCATGGTTTGGGGGTACACTGCTGTCTCCGACTGTGACACACCATCTATCCCAACAATTGGAACGGGGGCAGCTTCTGTACACACCTGCAAAGGATGTTTCCAAGGATTGTCTGTTTGAGACTTCTCTATCCACGAGTCAGCCAACACGATTACATTATCAACCGAAGGCACCTGTACATCCGGCACGATAACAGCAACAAAGTCATCTCCTGCTTGCTGTACAACAACTGGCACCTGATAGCAGCAATAGATTATGGAGGAACCTTTTTGAGCCTAGAGTAGTGTCCTTTTTTTGCTGCTTTTTTTTGTAGTTATTTTTATTGTACCTGGGATGACATTACGGACACACTTTTATTCTTTTCCTTTGGTGAAAAATTGCAAAGTCCACTATTTGTCCTCTTCATCAGTACCTGTATACTTTGGTCAACGCTTTCTGCCATGAGCTCCTCTGCCACCTATGTTAACTGCAGAGTCAGTTAGCTTCACAATAGGGTACACCTGGGTGCCAACATCAGCCAACTATCTTATATTGTCTGGTATTGCCAGGTTGAAAGCAGTCTATGTCGAAGCAGATGTACCTTTCAAGCCACGATCCCAGACTTGACAAAGGGGCATCGGTGCCACAGTCGAAGGTGCCGGCATAGTCAAAACAGAAGTAGAAAAAGGATCAGGGAAGATGCGAAGGGGATAAAACAGGTTTCACAAAGGATGGCTTGGTATGTTGAACCTCAAGTGACACTTTCTTTCCCAAACACTGAAGTTGCAGATTTACCATCAATGTAGTTGTAGGCCTTAGGGGTGACTGAATTATAGCATCCTTCACTAAAAAGGGTGCATGGGAAGTGTTGGTAGGGCTTACAGTAGATACAAAAGCCATAGGTGAAGGTTTTCCCCATACCTCCTCCAAATGAACCTCTCACACGGACTTATTTGCTCTCTCTAATGGCACATTATGGTCAGGCATAGCACTACAAGGCGTGAGAGAGACGATTTGCCTCCTAGGTTTGTAAACACAATACCTTCGTCTTGCATAGTGTTTTCTAGATTCCTTAACGCTCATACTTTTACTGGATGTATTGTTCCCAGATTTACTATGCCCAGGAATATCCTTGCAAGTCTGCACTAGTATCGGGATGGTCAAAATGAGATGTTAATTCCATATCTGTGATTTCCCTCAAAAGGCCTTTATTGTCAGATAAAGAGCATGTAAGGAATCATTCTGAACTGTCACTTCAGATTCAGCTTCAGGGATTAATCGATCACCATCATAGCCTGCGTCACCTGCCGACCCAACTCAGAAAGAATTTACCACTGGCTTCCCCTGATGGTTGGGGAAAAAAGCAGGAGCAGATTTGGGCGTACTTAAACGTTTAAAAAACAAAGTCTTTGGCGTAGAGCTAAGCAGCTGTATATTGTGATTTGCGGATAATTTATCAGACAATGGTGAAGGCCTCAGGGAAGGCAACAGCATAGGGGTATGAATAAGGGCAGCCGTGATGTTGATTGTAAATTGCAAATCAGAAGCTGGTACTTTTTGACGTAAAGCCCAGTATGCTGCAAGCCTAAACTCACTATTGCCTAACTCCGCTGGAGCCGGAAGTACAGGAAATCCACCAAATCTTACCCACGCTTGGCAATACCAGATGATGCATATCCACATTAAATAAGATATGTGCCAAATGTCAAGCCAAACTAGACGTGTCTATGGCAGTAAAATCTAAGTGGGAACGTAACATTGGGAGGGAGCTATACAATGCCGAATGGGAAAGGGAATGCAACAACACTAAAATGATATCAATAACATGAGGTTCCAACTAATTCAGTATATGTGCCTCCAAAGGGCTTCTCTGACCCTGCTAAAATGAAATCTTTCAAAAAGGCTAAACAAGAGGATGCCCCAGATGAAGAGTGACAATGGGCCACTTAATTCACCTGTGGTGGGGCTACCCAATGCTGGGCAAGTTTTGGTCCAGGGTTACTGAAGAGCTGAGCAAAAAAGTTGATACACGACTAGAAACACTGCCAGTGACCTGTCTACTGGGATTGTCCCCTTCCAAACCCCTCCATGACCTCCTCAGAGCAAGGGTAAGTGAATGTCAAAATTTGTTTTGCTGGGCATGGTATAAGCCAAAAGGTGCACTGTGCTGGTTTTGAAACAATCTGCTCCTCCTAAATTAGCCAACTGGAAACATGATCTTAGGAAATGCTGGGAAGGTGGACCAGGGCCTCAGACCTTTTGGTGTCGTCCATTTGTCCTGTCGACCATTTAGATTCGACCAGTTGACCTACAACCATCTGCACCTACCCTGAATCTGACCCTAAAGTGCTGCAATAATTCTCTGGTCAGAAGTTAATGATAATAACTTAAGGGAGCAGCCCCAAGTTGGATGATTGCAGTATTGTCGAGTTTGCATAAAACACTGTGTTTATTGAAGTGTTATGCACTGTCAAGACGGTCGTAGCCATGCCAAAGTGACAAACTTTATCTGTAGTTTGTGATTGCAAGAAAATATTCAATACTTGTTTCAATTGGTATATTTCTTATTTTAACTTCCGTGTACCAGCGTATTTGGCAAAATCATCAACATAAAAAAGGGAGAGGTCTGTGCACTGCCAGTGAATTGGTGTCTTTTCTTAAAAATTGTGCAAATGCTGTCTTTTTGGCAGGGCTCAGTGAACGAGTACTGAGTGATCATATATTTGGAAGTATGTGCTAACAATGCTACACAAAATTCTGCTAACAAGCTATATAAATCTACAGGTATAGCATCTGGGCTAGGACGTTTTCCGAGTGCCTGTTTTCGCAAGACTATCAATTTCTGGACACATAAATCTAAATCTAGACATGCGTACGGTAAATAGATACATTCTGCCACTATACTGGGAGTATCGCTTTGTCCATACCGAGTGTAAAACTGAGTCACCAACCCAAAATCAAATACATTGGTGTTAATTTGATTCTGACGTTATTTAAACTTTGGGTCATCATGTACAAGCTGAATAGCTGCTGCAGAAAGGTTTTCCCAGGCTTCCTCTTCCAGCTCTACTTTCAACTCTGATATTGCCTTCTTAGACTCTCTTTGGGCTATCACAATATTGCTTTATCACTGATTGAAGATTTTAGTAGGTCAAAAGAGTCATTTTCGCTATTTTACATCTGTTGTGATCCCAGCTGTCACTAGGTGTGATTGCCACCAAGCTTAAAAATAATTTGATGTGGTTTTAAGCATGCGCTCAGAATGAGACTAATTCAACCTCTGAAGTCGCTACTGGATGAGGCATAGTTTTGATAAAATCAAAATTTGAGCCACAAATTTGATTATGAACGCCTTCACTGAGTGTGGAGTGCCATCTTATCCTTTTTCTAGAGGAGGATAACACAGCATTTGTAGTATACTGTGTATTCTCTACCAAGCAGCTTTGAGTTCCCTAATTCAATTTCAATGCTAATGCAAGGTAATCGCTAATCATTTCAGACACAACATTAAAATTAAGGATCAACTTCATCTATATATAGAATAACAAAAATAGTCTACTGTGGTTTTACCTTGATGTCCAATGAAGGTGAACTTTACTGGCCTATAATTTGGGAGTCTGCCATTAATGAAAACCCCATTGCACTAAACAAGAATGTAATCTTAGATCGTTTTTCACTGGCTCAGGGATCAGGCATTACCGTTGAGGGAATTTCATGTGCCATTACCTATTTTAAGATTAAAATCACCCCCAGTAACAAACTAGGGTTCTCCACCATCGTCTGTTTGTAAAAGCCTCTCCATTTAAACGTTTAATGTAATAAGGCCCAGTCTACAAAATCTTGATGCAAGAGGTTATAAATGTTCCCATGGTAAATAGGGCACCCCCCTTCCCTTCTCATTGGACAACAATACAAATTGCAAGTTCACAGAATTTGTAGTCAAGACGGTAATATTCATGGGTAGTGATGCCTCGAAAGATGGCGAGAACTCCCATAGGACTTGCACATTTCTTTTTAGAGGCTATAACTTGTTACAGAGAAAAAACATCGAAATATAAATCTGCAATCGCCCAGGTTTATTGAAGCATAATCCCATTAAATGTTTGTATTATGGTAATCATTTCCAGGGACATCTAGCTTACTATGATGCCCTGCAACAATCCATGTCCAAACCAATGTTTTTTGAGGGGGTTTGACATTGAGCTAATAGTTCCCTTGGCTATCTGTGGGATAGTTAGGATTCCTGTACTGGAATAATAAACAGTCAATCTATTTCCTATAGAGTTGCCAGTGCCTCATATCTGTTCTCAGAGATAAAAGCACCCCCACCAACTCCCCATAAATGATTTAGGGCAAGTGTGGTTAGAAGCAGTGCCAGAGCCATTAGTTTACCCCAACAACGTTACCTCCTGACTTTGCTGTGGGCTGGATAGCTGATCCATTTACATTGGGACTTCTAGATATGTGACCCAAAGTTTTAGACTTCTGTCCTGCTTTCATGGTAATCGGGATGGAGTAGAAATTAGTCTGAGGATGCGTAATGGTTGTATCATGATTCCTGCCCCTCATGTCCCCAGCCCTCCAAGATGTCAGGCTGGAGCCAGGCCATGATCACATACATGGCCTTCAAGGGCCTCTCCATCCCTCCAAAGACCCACTTAGAGTCGGACTTGGCGCTTGTGGCACCAGGCTCACTCACTCCCATAGGATAACATTGGGGATTGGACTTGTAGTGCATTGATGGGGGGGGACAAGATGGATGCCCCAACATATTTTGGTTCCCTGAACTGCATGTGCAGTCTAGTTTTTTGGGTGTGGTTCAGCCCAGGGACACCTGGGATACCCAGAGACTATTTAAGCCACACCCAGGCTGAGAAACATGCTTTGTGTTTCTGCACCTGCAGCGACACTCGCCGTGTTCGGATCGGTCTCCAGTCAGCCTGCATCTTTCTTCTGCGCTCAGCTCCTGCAAGAACAAGAACACTGTTAGGAACAGCCTTAACTTGCAGCGCTTCTGCCCATCATTCATCGCTCCTTCTGTTCTGCGGGCATCTTCGGCAGTGTCATTCCCATCCCGGAACGCCGCTTCCTAAGGAAAAGGGAAAAGAACATAAAAAAGGGATTAGTAAGCATTCAGCAAATCTTCGCTTATTTTTAAAGACTGTACAAGCTTCAAACGCTTACCTGAATCCGAGCCGCTCTGGGTGAACTCTGTCTCCGGAACTTCTCATCCATCTGCAAGAGGGAAAAGACACTCCAGGTTAGCGTGGAAACATCTAGAGGCGCCGCATACCGCGCTTACTCACCGCATTTCTTCTTCATAACCGGTATCCACGCTGAAAACGTTGCGGCACCTAAAAGACACAGAAAAAGAACTCAGTTCAATACAAATACGAAAGGGTTGCATCGCGCATTGCCCTCTCACTCACCTCCAGCGCTACTCATCTCAACAGCACGTCGCGATCCCCGGATGCCGGCCATCATCTAAGGAAGGAAAGGAACGAAGTTAGAGAACTGTTCAAAAGACTCATTATACTTACCTGTCGGACTCTTGCCAGTGAAGTAACTAGGCAGCAACGAGCCCGCATCAATCAACGTGCCCCTGTGCTGAAAGCAGGACGGAGAGCACACTTTCCAAGAAAACAAGTTGAGCTATGGATCAAAGGGACGGGTTGGACCCCGGGGAAGAAGGGGTTCAAGCACACAGAGACAATAGGGAGTTAAACTCTACCAATCTTGTGTTTCAGGCCCAGTCTCCAGTCGAGTAGACTCCAGGGAAGTGTTTGAGGTCATAAGGGGTCAGAACAGGCTGAGTGACGTCCCCGTAGATACTAGGTGAGCGTTACAGGTTGTTCATCATTCTGATCTTAAAGTTATATTAGAATTCAGTATTCCAAGTGCCATGGTAGGGTCAGCAGATGTCATCACAGTGCAATCATCCAAAATGTATTTTCCTCTATTCCCCATCCAATGGACCGTCTTGCCCATTAAAGACTACGCTACGGCCAATCGTTCTAGTATTAATTGAGTGTGATACTTTGTTTTGTAAGTGTCACAGTGCATTTGTACGTATTTGTAGTGGTTACAAGTTAACAAATACACAGGAGGACCAGCCTCTGGTTGCAGTTGTAAAGTGAATCTTGAGTGATAATCTTTTCCACTGTCCTCTTCTTAGTGCACTGGTTAGTGAGGTGCCAGAATTTGAGTTTTCATTACAGAGATCATTATCAGATTTAGCTTGATCAGTTTTACCAAGTTCTAAAGAAACCCTTGATGCTGGCTTAGGTCACATTAGGCTGTGTAACTTGATTTACTTAAGTTACTAATCATATCATCAAAACTATTTAGACATCTAATTAGTTCTCCTAAAGTTCCTTAAATTGTTAAAGATCTTTGTAACATTAGGGTCTATTTGTAAGCTCCGTCCTTATCCCATCAAACCATACAGTGACAGTGTATTGCAATGTTATTTATTTTATTCACTTAAGTTTGCACAGAACATGGCAGACTTTCCTTTGTGGATGCACTCCCATTTTCAACTATGCGGTGTAGACAACTAACAAATTGATTGATAAATGATTTTCTGTTGCTTACATGGTTTCCAGTAGTAAATGGCACTACAGTAAGATCACCATTGGTTAAAAGTATAGACCTATGCCCCGACTGGATACAATGAATATCAGAGGTTTCGGCTGCTATAACTAATTACTCAACCTATCTTCTTGTGGAGTATCAGCAAATATGGAATCCTTCTGGGTCACCCCTGGTC
Source organism: Ambystoma mexicanum (assembly GCF_040938575.1). Lineage (NCBI taxonomy): Eukaryota > Metazoa > Chordata > Amphibia > Caudata > Ambystomatidae > Ambystoma > Ambystoma mexicanum. The sequence goes on from NC_090923.1 coordinate 945,082,608, forward strand.
CTGCTCTCAGCATTCTCAGCAGCGTTGGCTCATTAGCCAATGCATTTCGGAAAGGATTCCATCTTCAGGGCTTAGCTCTTTGTAAGCACAACACATAAATTACAAGTATGGTGTACGTATACATAGTCCTATCCGTGACATTGAGGCAGTATTCAAAGAATTGTGTATACATACTGCAATTTGGGTAACTGTCTGAAAAAAGCACATACAAGGGGTACAAAAGTACAAAGGCATTCACAACATTAGTGATTAAGATGATGTATTATGATGATGAGAGGGAAAGGTGGGCTGATGAGTCGTGCCCATCTTCCCCACACAGGTGAGTGGGCTTTTTTATGTAATGTGCACATGTCAATTTAATAGCTTGTGGTCACTTCTAATACACACAGTGAAATGCAATTATTTGCCAAGGATCACACACTTTAGTTAATTGGAAAGCCGGGATTTGAGACTTGTCTGTAAAATAAGGCACTTAACCAAGTGTCTCCCCAGCTTTAGTTGGTAAAAATAGTTTTTTTTTTAAATTAATACTCCGTTTTGTAGCATTTTGTATTACTTGAAACTTGCAAGAATCTCGACTAATCAATTTTGCAATACTAATTTATGCCTTGTTAGATATGCTTGGCCCTGCTGTTTGTTGCGGAATAAGAATACCTAACAATGGCATGTACCAAACGTTATGTTCTACAGCTGTCAATGGGGGGGCATTAGTCCTGTTGACTTGAAATGCGCAAGCACCAGCCTGCCAAACTCATTCTGATACCTGATGTATTTATTCTGTAGCTCTCTCTGGACAGTGGGTACTGGGGTGAAAACCATAGTGTAGGTGTGTGAACTTTCTTTTTACTATATGGCAGTTTCGAGGGTGGGCATGGTGCTCTCATTCAGGTATCTCTATACCAGCAGTTATTTCTTTTTTTTACTACAGCTCCCATCAGCGCTACATTCAGTTGGGAAGGCTGGTGGGAGCTTTAGTACAACGCCTCTTGTAGATGCCAGACCCTGCTTCCCCTAAATTCCCTCTATATGCCAACCATGTACTACAACCCTGATGTTAAGTAATGTCAGTTCACACTGCCTTTTTCATTTAACTCAGGACTGCCCCTCCTCGGATTGACTGAACAGATTGTCTTCATTTGCAAATGTTGATTTAACAGGAATGCATACATAAATAAACAAATACATGAAGAAAGGAGTCAATGTTAATCAGGTGGTGGGGATCCTGATGGGAGAGGTCCAGGAAAGTCACTGTTGGTCTGTGAGCGACACTTGCCCGACAAGAGATGGGGAGAGGGCAGCAGGTGAGTGCAGACATAAAACTGAACAGGCGTTTTGGAGAATTCAAAGGAACGTGTATATTGTCCGTAATGCTCTGGGTGTGATCCTTGTGTATCTTATGTGTATACATGAGCATATTGGTCCTCAGATTAAGTGGTAGGATGCCTTGTTGACGGACCTGTCCAAGTTGGCCATTTATACTATTCTTGATACTTTACAAATGTGACAAGGTGTTTGAACAGAATGTGGACCATCAAGCTTGGGAATGTTTTTAGATGCTAGGAATGATCGCCACATTATTCAGGGTAATGGCTTGCAGTGGGAAATCTGGACACAGGGCTTTTCCTCATTGGAACTGTGGGGTGGGGACAAAGGATCCATACTAACATAGAGCAACTGAGGGAATAGGTTGCAGGGAAGAATGGGGAGTAGTGATGTGGTGATGTCCCATAGACAGGGGTTCAAGGCTGTATCTGAAGCTGGCAGGGCCGATGCTGTCAATGAGATGCGATTGGATGTCCTGAGGGTGAGAAACAGTCAATTTGGGTGGGCAGGTTGTCAGGAGGATGGGAACACTGGGATGATTGGTAAAGGAGTGGAGAGTCAGCAGTCCAAGAGCACTAGAAATGCACTTTGAGGGTGCTGGTTGCAGGTCATGGATTGATGGGGTACTTTTCATACACTCTTCCCATTGGGGTTGTTCCTAGACCATATACAACAATTTATTGTAGACCTTGTCCCTAAGGCAACACATTGATTCTGGCTGCACAGTTCTGATAAAAGCCTCTGCACCCAAAAGTATATTTGTGGTGCTGACCTTTCTTTCTTCTTATGAATGACATTCCTGCACAACATAAGCCTCATCAAAATCATATGCAGGTTTGGCCTGCTGGTCCTTCACTCACACAATGGCATTGTTCACTGGCGTCAGGTGCACTTCCAGGTTGTAGGGTGGTTGGTCTGGGCCACGACCTTCCTCCCGCTCCATGGAGAGGTTGAGTGGGCATGGCTTCTCTTCTAAGATGATGTCAATCAATGATATGGAGGATACAGGTTTTGGTGCTAAAGAAAAAAACATGCAGTATGCTAATATTGTGGGTCATCGCAAAAGGGGAGAACACAACAAAGTATTGTTGCCCCCATACATCATCAAACCCTTCCAATGGTAACAAAGAATGATTCAAACCTTGTTGTTAGGTAGGGCGCTCAGAATTTTTTGGGGCATAGTCGCCCTTTACCCGAGGTCTCTTCCATTTCATGGCCGACACATCATGCCCTAAATTTTGGTCTGTTGTTGAGAGCAAGTTTTTTGTGTAAGATAGTTACCTTCTTGGCATAGTAAAAAAAAAACATTTTGTAGAGCCTGTTGGGATCTGTTTCAATGTGTCGTCAAATCGGATCTGGTTTTGTCAAATGCTAGGTCCAGGCTTGAACGGGCCATTGGCAAGTTCGCTTTTGATTTTAGTACATACATAGACCATTGTTGAAGTTCCATCATGCAGTTCTGTATTTCTTTCTGTTTAGAGTGATACCATTCCGGAGCAGGGGTTCACTTTGCAAGTACCAATTCAAAATCTCCAGGAAACTCCTGAAGTTGTAAAATCAGATAGTATGGAGAAGCCTGGTTTGTTATCATTACAGAATCATTACCTATTGTTAGAGAATCATTACCCATTTAGGGACCAGTTATCCATCATTCATTCTGATTAGTAGTGACATGAAGTAGTGACATTAGACTATCCACATTATTCTGCCACTTTGTAGCCATTTGCAGTTTGCTATCGAATGAGACCTGTTATATTTGAAGTGCCATTTAGAGACGCATGTTATATTTGTAGAGACATGTAGACACATGTAGAGATATGTTGTTATGTATTATGTATGCATGTAGAGACACCATGCATGAGTGTGCACTTAGAATATGCATGAAGTCTGCATTATAGATAGCGCTTGGGTTTGCGTGAAAGAGAGATACCACACGATTAATGGCAATGTATCATATTGGCCGAAGACCAACCGTCTCATGTACTGAATGTCAGAAATACAGACTCATAAGTTTGACCAATGTGCAGCCATTTTTGATGTAACTAGAATCTCCATTTTGTTCTCTAACGTTTGCTCAGTGCTTTTTGTTCAAAACTGCTTAGCCGAAAGCTTATTCTGCTTCACTGATTACTTTGTTGTTCAAAGCGAAAGAGCAAGGCCGCAAGGCCGGGAGTTATTCGTTGAAACATAATGTAGGCAGCCCCAGAGAGGAATGCCCAATCCCCTCCCGCATGTAGGCTTGGAAGAGTACCACAGCATTTAATCATTTCACTGATGCCAGCTAGTCTCGTTAATATGGTGGAAATGCTAGAAAGAAACAGCTAAAGGCTTGAATTATGCTTTTCTTACGGCCCCCCTTTCCTAAGCCCAGCAGAGCGTGCTGACTCCCAGGACACGAATAGCAAATAGGAGATAGCAAGGCCTGGAATGCTACTCTTCCCCCGTAAGCAGCTTGCTCGCAAGAACAGAAGCTCTGTGTTCTGTTCAACAAAGAAATCTCCAGACTCGCAATGTTGTATATTGTTGATAGAATAGATGTTCAAAGGTGTCATATTTGTCGAAATTGTCAATCATCAGACCAAGTTCAAAGAAACTGTACAATGGACGTAATGAACATGTCATGACTGATTGCAGGATGTCCATTTTGTATATATGTAACTGATGTACGTTATTTGCTCTCTTGCCTCCCTCGAGGTCTGGAGACACACGTCGCGGGGCGTGAGACCGAGTTGGCCAACTGAGACTATTTGCTTTGCAATAAACCCTGGCTTTTGGGGATACAACCTCGTGTCTGGCGTATCAGTTTGTGTCTGGTGATTTGCCTTGTTTCCACTACGCGAGGGTCCCCTAGGGGCCCCTTCAAGATGGCGCCCGAATAGGGACCCTCCCCCACTTGTGCCATCGTGTACGTTGTAAAATAAGAAAGGTGGAGAGAACGGCGAGGATGGGACGATCGAGCCGGGATCAAAAGGTGTCCGGGGCGCCCTGTATAAGTGATGAGAGACTCCTTTGCAGATCTGCACACATCTGATCCCTGATCAACGTACCTGGCCAGAGAACAAGGAGGCGAGGGTCCCGAAACGAGGCAGAGCCAGGATACACAGACACATCGTCATTGGTTGCGTCAGTATACGGACGAATTGTGTCTTGGAAGACAATTTGACTTATCAGGTGAGTCGTACCCCGATTCGAAATAGCCCTGATATTGGTTGAGAGTTGACTTTGCAAAATCAAACGCCCAGTGTAAGGTTGATTAGCCGACGGTAAGGTTAAAACATGCCTGGGGTATTGTCCACCCTAGCAGGGTTTTTCCGCTGTGGTAGACAATCTTTGGAAATTGGCCAAGTTGCGCCACCTGGGGGAACGCCGGCGTATGAGATGTATGTGAAGTATGGTGTGGGTGCGATAATGTTCTGTGAGATTTGGAATAAGCACACCAGAAACCAAGAAGATTTTCAGTGGCCGATCAATGGAAGTTTTGAGATCGAGAGAATAGATAACTTGGAAAAGGTATTGATAAGAAAGAAAGCATGTCCCGCAGCATTTCATATCCTTAGGGACTGGAGAAAGGAAGCTACGCTTCATTGGAGAAGTAGAGAGAAACATGCGTGCAGGCATAAATCAAAAACTAAAATAGCGGAAGAAAAGGAGGAGGAGGAGTGGACTGAGAGTCTGAGAAGGACAGGTAGACGCGAACAGTTGAACATAGAAAGAATATACCCACAACGAGAATTGCATATAGCAGATGATTTAATAGAAAAAATGTTGACCGATACAAAGCGGGGTCCAAGACCAGAAAGTAAAACAAGCGCGTCAGGAACCACTGTCCAGCCCCCTCCTGTTGCTGAAACCCCCGCCCCCCTCCAAATTGTTCAGCACAGCCGCAGACTGCACACTTAGCACCTCCTATTAGCCAGCCAGAATCGCAACAGACACTTCCCGTTCCTGTTATCCCATCCGCACCTCCCGCCCTAGAAACAGACACAGTCCCGTCGTCCCGCCTGTGATTGAACTCGAAACTACGGGGGCGAGAGATGGGACTGCACAAAGTGGATGCACAAGCGTGACCCGTAGTGCGATCAGCAAGGAGAGAAAGCGGGAGTTGCAAGTACAAGCAGAGATGTATGTAGAAGGGAACGATGGGACGGCAGCATTGGACTCGATGTATGATTTCCAAAGAAGCAACGAAAGACAGGTAGTGTTGGAATGCATGGGTGAATATTTAGTAGGAAGATGGAAACAGTTAATTGGGAAATTACCGCCACAACGATTGTTAGATTTAAATGCATTAGCACGTTGTAGAGAAAGAGATGAAGAAATAAGGGAACATGTATATGGACTTTTTGCGCTTAAAAATGAACTTGATAATGAATATGCTGAAATGTTTACCACACCAGGGTATAGAAGCAAGGAGGTTGGGAAAGGAAAGACGCAAAAGGCGATTGTTGATGAATTATTATTATTGTTAAAACAGGTGGGGGAGGATTTGAGAGCATGCTTATTGAAGACAAGAGTGCTACTTCAGCAAGTAGCGGGACACAATAGAGGAAAAGGGAACGCACAAGGAAGGAGTAATTCAAATATGCATGGAGGGCCGTTGGGGCAGAATCGGTGTGCATATTGCAAAGAGGAAGGACACTGGAGAGCGCAATGCCCACATTTGCAAAATAGAAATGGGGGTGGTCAGAGAAGACCGCACCGGGGGCACCCAGGAGCAAATGGGCCGAATAGTAATAATATCCAGCAGCACCAAAGTAACCAAGGAGGTCAGAATCAAGCTTACCATCAGAACACTACCAACCAGAATCAGGGCCAGGGTAACCAACAACATGGGAGTACCCAGAATGGGGGAGCTAGAGGAAGGGGTGGGAACATTTTTGATACGCAACAAAATGCGTATTACAGTAATAGCAGTGATTACACATCGGACGATGTGTTATTCCCTCAATAGGACAGCCCAAGGCAGGGGTCGGAACCAGTGTCTATTCCCGTGAATCAGAAAGGACCCTATGTAGAGATGAGAGTCAGGGATAAAGAGCACCGTTTTCTTGTAGATACAGGAGCGCAAAAGTGTTCAATAGACCATCACTTCCAGATATACCACTGTCAGGACAAAAGAATATTTCTGTAGGGTTCGCAGGTACACCAGTAATTAATCCAGTGTCCCAATCAATCCCAGTAACGATAGGTCCATTCACTGAGCATTGTCCGTTTCTCTTAACAGAAAATTGTAGGGAAAACCTCATGGGATTGAATTTATTGAAAAAACTAGGTGCAGTTATTCATTGCACTCCCGATGGTGTGTATTTGACAATTTGGCCACAGAATGCACCGGTATCTGAATTCTTGTCTAAACCCTTGCCAGGAGAGTTGAGTAAGGTGCCAACCTGTATATGGGCAATGAATGACAATGATGTGGGATGTTAAAAGATAGAGCCAGTGAAAATAATTTTGAAAGAAGGGGTCACGTTGCTGCGTATTACACAGTATAACATTTCAGCTGACGGAGAGAAAGGATTGAAAAGTATTGTTTCAGATTTGGTAAGATTGGGATTAATTGAGGAAATTACAGGTAGTACATGTAACAGGCCCATTCTTCCGGTATATAATAAAGGAGATAATGAGGTACCCTATCGTTTCATAATTGATCTGCGCGCGTTAAACAAGGTAGTTGACCCTCAATTTCCCTTAGTGCCAGACGTCACTACGATTTTGACAATGATACCTGCATTGGCAGAATACTTTAGTGTGATTCACTTAAAGAATGCTTTCTTTAGCATTCCAGAGAACAAGGACAGTAGATACTTGTTCCCGTTCACTTTAGGAGGACGGTCATTCACATTCACGCGCATTCCACAAGGATACACGGAAAGTCCTAGTATTTACAGTAGGGCATTAAAGGAACAACTAGATATGCTAGAGCTACCAACAGGTTGTGTATTGCTACAATATATAGACGATCTGCTGGTCGCTGCAGACACAGAGGAGATTTGTAAAGAAAGTACCATTTTACTATTAACACACTTAGCAGCGCATGGCCACAAATCCAGCTTGAACAAATTTCAGTATTGTCGAAAGAAAGTGGCTTATTTGGGTTACTTACTTTCGAAAGAAGGGCGAAGACTACCGCCAGAGCGAATAGAGAGCATTTCTGCTCTCCAAAAACACAGAAAGGAGTCAGAGCCATAATAGGCATGGCTTCTTATTGCCGGCAGTGGATTGGAAACCTTGAGTTAATTGTATAACCAATGGTGGCATTGACGAAAAAGGATGCTGTGATGCCTTTGCAGTGGAATGAAGAATGTCAGAGAGCATTTGAGTTGTTGAAAACTGCATTATGTTCTTGTCCAGTTTTGGGCACACCAAATTATGAGAAGATTTTTAGACTGTTTGTATGCGAATGTGAAGAATGTGCATTGGCTGTTTTGACACAGGAACAAGGTGGAAGAAATGGGCCATGCGGCTATTTTTCTTCCGCGCTGGACCCTGTAGCACGCGCACTGCCACAATGTTTGCGAGCTGTTGCAGCGGCTGCTGCGTCAGTGAAACAAACGGAAGGGATGGTACTGGGGCACACTTTAATTTTGATGGTGCCACATTCCATAGATGTTCTATTAAATAGAACACAGACGCAACACCTCACCTCTGCTAGACTGACTAGATATGAAATCATCCTATTCGCGCCCCATATCCAAATTATGAGGTGTAGCGCCTTGAATGCTGCAGAATTAATGCCACTACCCACGGAAGAACTTGGTGACAACAAATCACCTCCCCATGATTGTTTAATGGTTACTGAGGAAGAAACGAAGGGAAGAGTTGATTTAAGTGACACCCCACAGAAAGAGCCAGATGGAGAGTTATTTTGTGACGGCTCTTGTTTTAAATTACCTGATGGCACATCAACTGCCGCCTACGCTATCACTACTCTAGAGAGCATTGTAGAAAGCAAAAGAGTCTCCTACAACTCGGTGCAAGCCCCAGAAATAATAGCCTTGACCAGAGCCTGTGAGATTTCTGAGAATTTGAACGTGAACATGTATACTGAGAGCCAGTACGTCTTTGGCGTGGTTCATAACTTTGGCCGACTCTGGGCTGAGAGGGGTTTCTTGACATCACATGGGGCCAGAATTTGACATGGCCCTTTGATTGTACGATTGCTGTCTGCACTCACATTTCCAAAGCACCTAGCAATAGTGAAATGCGAGGCGCATAAAAAAGTGACATGGAAAGTGGGAGAGGGAAACGCATTTGCAGACAGGATTGCGAAACAAACTGCCACTGATTTAAATACCAAAATGATGACAGTACAGTCTGAGGAAGTGCCTTGCATGATAGAAGATGGGATTGCCACTGTCAAAGAAATGCAGGCCGAAGCTACTGCTGATGAGATACAAGGGTGGGCTGAGGGCTCTGCTGAATTAGATTTGGAGGGTTGCTGGATGGACAAGGGAACTAAAAACTGGATGTTGCCAAATTCCTATGTAATTGCAATGGTCACAATGGCTCACAGCCCTACCCACATTTGTGCCAAAAAAAAAATCCAGCACCTAGCTACGATATGGGAGAATGTAACCATAAAAAAGAATGCAGAAAGGTTTGTCCAGAGCTGCATCACGTGCTTACAACACAATGTAGGAAAGGGAACAGTGACTCCAACCGGAAGTTTTGGCCCTCCCTCTATGCCTTTTGAGGTAATCCATTTTGATTTCATAGAGATGGAGAGATGCCAAAACTTGAAATATGTCCTAGTGGTAATATGTGCATTCAGCAAATGGGAGGAAGCATATCCCTTAAAAGACTGCACTGCAATGAGCACAGCAAAAGTAATGTTGAAGGAATACTTTTCCCGTTTTGGCCTGCCCCGTGTCATATGGTCAGATAACGGTCCACACTTTGTGGGTGCAGTAATATTACAGATTTGCGCAGGTCTCCAGATCAATAAAGGATTCCATTGTTCCAGACATCCGATGTCGGCCGGTCTTATTGAACGTCACAACGGAATCTTAAAGTCTAAGATCAGTAAGATATGTGCAGGAAGCAAGTTGAGTTGGGTGGACGCATTACCATTAGCGCTATTGTGCATGCACAGATCAGTACAGGCAAGAACTGGGCTCTCCCCGTATGAAATTGTCATGGGGAGGCCGGCAAATGTTTGGTGTGCACCTCAGCGGCTTTGCGAAGTTGAGCATCCTGTGCTTAGTACTTATTGTGGCCTTTTAATACAAAAACTGCGTTTGATTCATCAGCAGGTGCAGGAGGCTTTACGCGTGAGGTATACTGGTCCGGGGCACAGGCTGGAGCCAGGTGACTGGGTGCTACATAAGAATTTTGAACGAAAATCATCGTTAGCACCCAGATGGCGTGGTCCCTATCAAGTACTGCTGGCAACACAAACGGCGATTCAAGTGGATGGGAGGAAGGCGTGGATTCATGCCACGCACGCTAAAAAGATCCCACCGCTGCTCAAAGACTTGCCTGACCGAGACGACCAGAAAGAAACAGCAGCTCCGGAATCAAAAGAAACTGTTGCCAGTCCCTTACTACAGGATCTGCCTAAACCTAAAGTGAAGCTTGAAGCGAAGCCTGGAAAGATTGCTGTAAAGGAGAAAGGGCAAAGAGTGCCCCAACGTTGGCCAGCTGAATCTGCATCACTGCGGGCCGACACAAAGCGTGTACCACTTTGGCGCCCACCAGCATCTGCCATTGTGCCACAGCCTGAAACAAAATTTGCATCACCACTGCGGCATTCACAGCCACCTGTCACTGCGCCGCAGGACTCCGAGTTTGAGTCTGGGAGTGCACCGGCACCAGCATATGCCACACTTAGATGGCATTTCTCAAGTTTAGTCTGTGCCAAATCTAGACAGAAATGTGATTGCTAGCATAAGCCACACTTAGGTTGAATTCTCAAATCTAGTATGCGTCACATCTAGACAGAAATGTGACTGTTAGCATGTGCCACACTTAGATGGAATTCTCAAGTTTAGTCTGCACCAAATCTAGACAGAAATGTGATTTTCAGCATATGCCACACCTAGATGGAATTCTCAAGCTTAGCCCGCGTCACATCTAGAGAGAAATGTGATTGTTAGCATGTGCCCACCTAGATGGAATTTCAGAAATGTGATTGTTAGCATATGCCACACCTAGATAATTCTCAAGTTTAGTCCACGCCAAATCTAGAAACCAATATGATTGTCAGCATATGCCACACCTAGATGGAATTCTCAAGCTGAGCCTGCATCGTATCTAGAGAGAAATGTGATTGTTAGCATATGCGATTCTTAGCAGGCACCACACTTAGAATCCTGAACCTAACTTGCGTCGCATCTAGATAGAAAGGTGACTGTTAGCTTGTGCCACACTAGTATGGAATTCTGAACTTAAGCTTGCGTCGCACCTAGATAGAAATGTGACTCTTAGCATGCACCACACTTAGAATTATGAACCTAGCTTGCGTCGAATCTAGATAGAAATGTGACTGTTAGCATGTGCCACACTAGTATGGAATTCTGAACTTTAGCTAGCGCGGCGTCTAGATAGAAATATAACTGTTAGCATGTACCGCACCCAGATGGAATCCCACAATTGCAAGGACAGCAATGCCAACTAACCAACCAACTAACAATTCATCCCTCTGCATACACCTCTCAAACACTAACCAAACACAACCACAAGCCTAAAACGCAGCAATCCGCACAAACTTCACAACAATGCAACAACAAAACAAACCACACATAGACTTGCACAACAGCACACGACGACTACGGACCATAAAATACCCCAAGCCCAGCCAACGGACCCACCGGGCTGAGGCTGCCAACAGCACATCACTGCTCTCTTGCACTTTTCCAGCTTATTCCCACTAACCCTCCCCTCTCCTCCCCTTTTTCAGAGCCACCAGAGCGCCAGGGGACTACTTCGGTGATGATAGTGCGCGGTACAAATGTCCTTTAACATTAACATTAACATACTGTACCAGGAGCTAAACGGTACAATCTACGGCTTTGGAAGAAGGAGTGATCGAAGCTGCATTTCATTGTTTTTTTTCATCATTGCCTCTGGTTCCCATCGCGGATGGAGAAGGAACTGGAGGTCTAGAGGAGAGACGTGTGAGAGTTGTGCAAGTCGGCAAACTCAAGACCCACGGCTCCTCGGTGCGATCATAAAAATCCATGTGTCCAAAACACGAACTAACAAGCGGGGCGCACATGGTACAAAGGCAATTGATAACTGCTCTGGAGTCCTTTTGAGCAAACATGCGAATGCATAATGATCTTGCCTAACGAGTAAACAATCCAGGCTTCTAAGAACTGGCAGAATGAACTGTTGACATTTATCAAATTCATTGACATTCGGGCGAGTGCCACAAGGAGAGATATTCACGACGACCACTGCGGAAGAAGAAGGACTGTGAGAGAGGGAATGCCAGAACCAGCTTTAGCCTCCTCCTGCACCGCTGCTGATAACAAATTAGGTATAAAGACTGAAAAGTTAGAAAAAACACATTGTCGAAAAAACTGTATGCTGATCCTAACAATAGTAATATATGTCATGAGTATGTTAGCCCCAATAATAACAGCATTGATACTATGGTACGTAGAAGGAATGCACCCATTAAATATGCTCTTGCCAGTAATTAACATCTCCACTACTGAAAGCCCGGTTCATGTAATTACTTACACCTTGTCCCCAATGGAAGATAGGCACAGAGAAGGATATGGGAATAATACCTTATTGCTAATAATGAACATGACGCATGCAATTTTAAAGAAAAATAATTGCTGGGTATGCGCCCATATACCGCAGCACACTGGGAAGGGAATAGGTTGGTATGTGCAGCCATTACCATTAAGTTCTGCATGCAGTGCATCACTAAGTGCACTATTTTATGGGAAATGGAATAAGAGTGATATGGGTCAACTAGATAAAACAAACATGAATGAATTTTAGGAAATTATTATGAGACCCGTAGGTTGTTCTATATTCCATAAAGCACGAATGATCATCCAAAACCCTACGCCAAAACCTGCACAACGAGATAGATTGTCTCCACCATCCAAAACATCAGTAATCAGGTTCCGTGTAAGAACAGAAGAAAATAAAGATGCAATGCCCCCTTCCTATACAGTGAATTATAGCCCACAAACTGTCCCTTTTTGCCTAAAGAAGAAGGGCTCCTATTTAGTAGGAACGTTCACTAAATGTATGAATACAGCAGTTCTCAAACGAGAAGTAGAACCAGTGTATGTAGGTGATCCTGTTTATTTTATATGCGGAGAAAAAGCGTATCCCTGGTTACCCAGAAACTGGGGAGGCACATGCTATTCGGGTCTACTGTTCCCGGGAGTGTTCCTCTTCGAGGCAGCAGATGTAGCCAGGTTATCCAGATCCAGGCTACGAAGAAGCACAGAAGATGCTTTAAGAACAGAAGACTTAGCAAAATCATTTGTACCATTTTTGGCCTAAGCCATAAATTCCTATAACATAAGGACACTATCCCGAGTGTTAGAGAGTACAATAAACATAACAACTGATATACTATACAACATGACGCTGGAAGAGAAAGGAATAAGATTAATGACGCTGCAAAATAGAATGGCTCTTGATGTAATCCTGGTTGATCATGGGGGAGTTTGCGTGGGATCAGTGTGCTGCGTATTCATAGATGACTCCTCCCATACGATTTTTGAAGCGATAAAAATGTTACACGTCCTAAGCTCCGATCGCCATACCATAAAGGGGAATTGGGAGGCAGGTCCTGGTTCTGGGGGATATTACGTGCTTGGGGATGGAAGATAGTTGCAATACTAGTAATAGTGCTCGGAATGTTTATGACTTGCTGTTGTTGCATACACTGTCTGCCCCTAGTTTGCACTGAGATAAGTGAAGAGTGTATGCATATGGTAACCCAAAAACAAACGTATGGCCAAAATGATAAAGATATGTATGAAATGAAAACGATAAAAGAATTCATGGCCATAAATATTGGTGGGAATGACGATGCATATAGTAGTAGGTTCAAATTCAGATATATCAGACACTTCATCAGAGGAGGGTGCAATGTATGGATGAGGCTTTTGGCAATCGCCAAAAGGAGGGTTTGTCAGTCTAGGAAAATAGATACCACACGATTAATGGCAATGTATCATATTGGCCGAAGACCAACCGTCTCCTGTACTGAATGTCAGAAATACAGACTCATTAGTTTGACCAATGTGCAGCCATTTTTGATGTAACTAGAATCGCCATTTTGTTCTCTAACGTTTGCTCATTGCATTTTGTTCAAAACTGCTTAGCCGAAAGCTTATTCTGCTTCACTGATTACTTTGTTGTTCAAAGCGAAAGAGCAAGGCCGCGAGGCTGGGAGTTATTTGTTGAAACATAACGTAGGCAACCCCAGAGAGGAATGCCCAATCCCCTCCCGCATGTAGCCTTGGAAGAGCACCACAGCATTTAATCATTTCACTGATGCCAGCTAGTCTCATTAATATGGTAGAAATGCTAGAAATAAACAGCTAAAGGCTTGAATTATGCTTTTCTTACGGCCCCCCCTTTCCTAAGCCCAGCAGAGCATGCTGACTGCCAGGACACGAATAGCAAATAGGAGATAGCAAGACCTGGAATGCGACTCTTCCCCCGTAAGCAGCTTGCTCGCAAGAACAGAAGCGCTGTGTTCTGTTCAACAAAGAAATATGTCTCCAGACTCGCAATGTTGCATATTGTTGATAAAATAGATGTTCGAAGATGTCATATTCGTCGAAATTGTCAATCATCAGACCCAGTTCAAAGAAACTGTACAATGGGTGTAATGAACATGTCATGACTGATTGCAGGATGTCCATTTTGTATATATGTAACTGATGTACGTTATTTGCTCTCTTGCGTCCCTCGAGGTCTGGAGACGCACGTCGCGGGGCGTGAGACCGAGTTGGCCAACTGAGACTATTTGCTTTGCAATAAACCCTAGCTTTTGGGAATACAACCTCATGTCTGGCGTATCAGTTCGTGTGTGGTGATTAGCCTTGTTTCCACTACTTGAGGGTCCCCTAGGGGCCCCTTCAAGAACACACAGTGATTGAAAAGTACAGGACATGCATCACAGACTTTTAGGCACTACTCAAATTTAGAAATGCTGACAGATAGACAGAGAGGCATTTTAGCTTAGAGAAACATGTAACAATGGATATGTATTTACGTCATTAAACAGTAAAAAGAGAGATGAGGCTCTGAGATTTGGAATGCTGCTCTCTGCTGGTCTGCTCTATGGGATGTCGTTGGAGATGGAGTTCTAGATGCAGATGACACACTGACACTCTGAGAGTTCTGAGATCGAGAGAGCTGCTCTCTGAGATGGAAGAGAGATGTTTGGATGACTCTGAGAGAGGAAGCATTGGGGAAGCATTCTCATGAGACCTTATGAGATCGATCTGGCAGAGAGAGGCCAAGGAGAGGCCCTGACTGTTACGCTCACCTGGTATCCACAGGGACGCCACCCAGCTGGGTTACTCGCTGGTATGCTTCTCAGCTTTGCCCTGATGTGGTCTGCGGGGAAGGTTCTGCCTGAAAATACAGGAGGACTGTGTTTTAGACTGACCGACTGGGGTAAGTATCCTCCCTCCACCCCGTATGATTTCAGTCCCTCTGGTGCCCTCTCCTCACCTTGTGGTAGAATTAGGCGTGCTCTCCGTCCTGCCTTCTTTGCAGGGGCGCGTTGTCTTTCATGGGCAAGTGCGGTCCAGTTACTTCACTGACGCCGGCCCGTTTTATATTGTTCAGGTAGGTCTTATTGCTGTTCTTTAGTTTTGTTGCTATCCTGCATGCCTTTCTTTGTTTAAAATGTCTCTTTTTCTCCCTTGAGTATGCGGAGCTTCAGCGCGGCAAACTGGCTTGGCTGAGCCCCGCTGGTAAATGATGGCGCATTAAGAGCGCTATGATGCGGTAAGTAAGCGCTATGCGCAGCGCTGCGAAGTCTTGCCAGTGTTTTCCTTCCTTGTAGGTCGCGTTGTTCTTCAGCACGAGTGGAATGTCCGGAGTGGTGCCAGCCGAGAGGCGACCAGCCAGGTAAGCCTTTTGAGCAGTTCATAATTTGTAAATGTCTCTACTGCTTTCTTTAATGTTGCCTCTATCTTCCTCTTTCAGGTCGTTCTGTCCGGGAGGCGTGCAGATTCGAGGAAGCTGTTCTCAGTAGCTGCGAGTGTTTAAAGATGAAGACTGCAGGTAACATGCTGCTGCTAATGATGTTCCTTTTGCCTCCTTGCAGGTTCTGCTTCTCCGAGGTTCGAGGGAATAGCTGGACACGGTGAGCGTCACGTTGCAAGCTGCAAAGTAACGCGAAGCGTGTTGTCTTGCTCGGGTGTGGTTTAAATAGCCCCAACAAAATAGTCCAGGTAAAGAAGTTCCTAGGCTACCACACCCAAATACACTAGACCGCATAGCTTGGTTCTTAAGAACCAAGCTATGTGGAGGCCTCCATGTTGGCTGACAATACAATAAAGTAGTTCCCAAGCACATTGTTTTTCATGGTTTATGAGCCTGGCGCCAAAGGCGCCAGGACTGGCCCCATTAAGACTTTTGAAGAGGATGCCAGGCTCTAGAGGCCTGAGTCCTGACTCCTCCTGGCCAATGGGTTTGCCAGAGGGGGTTTTGGGCGAGGGTGTGACACTGACTGACTGGCTGGTTGCAGAGTTAGCTGGAGAGGAGAAACGGAGCAAGAAGGGGAGTATTGATAAGACACGTGCATGGGGACTTAGGACAAACACTCACACAGAGCTTTGGTTGACATGATAGATGGGGTAATCAGACAGGGATTGTCTTAGAGAGAAAGTGTGAAGGAATGGTGTGGATTGGAGAGGAATGGTGTGGATTGGAGTTGCTATTAGATTGCTTGCATTAGAAGCCTGTAAGGCTTATAGTTATTGCATTGCATTGTAGATTTGCATCAAAAGCATAAAAGGTGCAAATTCGAGATTTGCCTTATAGTAGTGTTTGCATCATGCATTGCTGTGTATGAATAAAAGTGTTTCTATTGTTGACTCGATTCATGTGTTTTCTTTGTGTCTTATGTTAGTGTGTCCATAGGAGTAAGTTAGGAGTAACACAGTACACAAAGGCCCTGAGATACAAGAGCGGGGGGGGGGGTAGTGATCCACACCCCCCTAGGAGATTTGTCTGGGTATGACAAAGTGACACCGCACAAAGTCTCCAACAAAGTTTCGGACAAACCCGCCTCACCCCAGACTAACCTGATGAGACAGCCAGACTAAGCATGACAGACGGACTGTGCGCGACAGCACTACACCCTCAATCGTATACGCAAGGTAGCAAAGTACTGATCGAAACCAATCAGGAAAACGTACAATCATAACAAAAAACGAGACATCCGGCAAAGCACTGCACGTGGGCTACCGCTCCTGCAACCTCAACCCGAAGGACACTCAAAGGAAACCTAAACCAACTAATTCACAAGGAACCCGACCACAACAACCCGAAACAAAAACCAAAAGGGGAAACACTCCGACATCAACCCCACAACTGACCCCCAAATAACTCAAAATGCCATGAAAACAAATGGGACCATGAGAAAGACAAATGGGATAGAGAACAAACCCCACTGAACACCACCACAGACACAGATCAACAAATGCGGAACACAGAGCCACTGATAACAGAACTACCGCAGACAGAAGAGAAAGGTCCCTATACCTAACACCATACCTGACAAACAACCACTCACCGGAACAAACCAACCCAACGAACAAATCAAGAATTACCAAAAGCAGAACACAACCACGCAGAAGAAGAACGGACACATTTAGAGGGTACAAGAGCTCTATCGACACTTTTACCCCATATATCACCAAAACAAGAGGACCCACCCATCAACAGCAGCAAAATCTAGAAGAGGAACCTGAAGAAAACAAAAACCTAAGACTTAACCTAGAAGAGCTGTTCGACGATGACACAAACCCAACAGTACCACCACCACCACAACTGGAGAGCTACACTGAAGAAAACCAAAACACCAGTCGGAAGACAACACCGATAATAAAGCACAAACCAAATTATACCTTAGAAATCCACTACAACCTAATCAACGCAAGATCAACGTCAAAACCTACAACCGAGATCTTCGAACTGCTGTGCGACAACGGTTTCAAAATCCTATTCATCACTGAAATGTGGCTGGATGACCACTACAAAATCACACCCCAAAGCTGCCTCCCCATCAACTTCAAATGCCTACAGTTAAACAGGAAAGGAGAAAAAAGGGAGGAGTTCTCGCAATTGCATTCAAAGAACACCTGAAAATAAAAACAGACAAACCCCTTAACATCGAGAACTGCGAATCCCTGGTCATACTTATCAGCGAATCCCAAAATGAACATTAAATTCATTTTGGTTTACAGACCACCGACATACGATGCAACCTTCATTGAGAACTTCATAGAAGTCATCACCAACACAGCCATCCAACAAGAAAATCTTATAATCTCTGGGGACTTCAACATTTGGTTCAAATAAAAACACGTCAACTCACAAACCTCACTAATTGGGCAACTAGAAACCATGAAACTACAGCAACTGGTCAAAGGAGCAACACACTCAACAGGACACACACTTGATGCAATTTTCGCCAACCGAAAAATTATCACCACCGCACTGCCAATACAGATACTTTGGAGCAACCATGTCATCATCCCATTTGTTATCACGTTACCAAACAAAGCTACCAACAAGCCCCTCAAACTCTCAACCATCACGAAAAGAAACTGGAAATCCGTCAAAGCAAGCAACCTAATAGAACAACTGGATCCATCCGCCACCGAATTGGAGAAGGCAGACCTAGATGGAAAAACAGACCTCCTACACAAATGGATTGCTGATACAATCGAAAACATTGCCACGGAGAAACCGTTCGCCCCCTCATAAAAAGAGCACTGGCAAAATGGTTCACCCCACTGCTAAGCACCATGAAGAAGAAGAACAAGAAGATGGAACTAGAAGGGAGGAAACAGTACGAACAAGGTAAGAAAACTCTGTTCCATAGACAAATCAGATCGAACAAGAAGGAAGTTCAAAAAGCAAAGAAAAAGCACTATGATGACAGAATCACCAAAGCCACTAACACACAAAAAGAAATGTTCAACATCATTAACAAAATGAGAAACCCACCAGGTTGCGACAACACTCCAATACCTTCACAGAAATTATGCAACAACCTAGCAGACCATTTAAAAAATAAAGTAAACAACATCCGACAAATCATCCAAAACAGACCGACCAATCCTAACATACAGCCAACCGGACCCAACGAGGAGCCAGAGCACAAACTCCAATACTTTCCGCAAATATCAGTGGAGACATTCGTCAAGCTGGTAAAACATAGCAAGAAAGAAGGCTCACCCATGGATTCATGCCCCCCAGACATCTACAAATCCATCCTAGCACAAGGAACGCCATCAGAACATTACAGAAGTCTCCTCAATCTGTCACTCGCCACAGGGGCCGTGCCACGATCCTTCAAATCAGCTAACATTAAACCACTACTTAAGAACACAAGTGGCAATGTGGAAGATCTCTCCAATTACAGACCTACCTCAAACATTCCTTACCCAGCAAAACTCCTACAAATCTACGTATATAACTAACCAAAGATTACATAGAAAAACAGCAGTTGCTGGACCAAGCACAAGTCGGCTTCAGACCCGCAAGAGGAACAGAATCGGAACTCCCATCCATCTGGGAGGACCTAAAGACTAACGTCGACTCCAACACAACATCAGCCCAGATTCTGCTCGACCTGTCGGCAGCATTTGACACAGTAAGCCATGACACCCTGATCAAGAGATTAGAATATATAGGTACTACTGACTTAGCACTACTCTGGATAAAATCATTCCTAGCAAACAGAACAGAAACTGTCTGCATAAAGCCCTTCAAATTTGCTCCACGAGTTAACGACTGCAGAGGACCACAAGGATACTCACTTTCACCACTGTACTTCAACATCTACCAGACTCCGCTAATCAAGATCTTAAAAAAATACAACCTTACGTGCTACAACTATGCAGATGACACTCAAATCATCTACAAAATCGAAGATGGACAAGAAGAACACTCAACTCTAGAAGAATGCCTCAAAAAAATCTATGACTGGATGAACGCCAACAACCTAAAAATCAACCCAGGAAAGACGGAAATCATGATTATACCCAAAAACCAAGAGAACACCACCTACATACCATGGCCGATAGAACTGGGAACCGCACCCAAACCATCAAGCGTAGTCAAAAACCTGGGAGTGCTAATGGACAACACACTAACATTAGAACCACAAGTATATCAAACCTCTAACAAAGCTGGAAGGTTGCTTGCCTCATATTTTTAAACATAAAAAGAAAGATCATCCATCTCTCATATAAAAGACTCCTCAGGCAAGATCTAGAACCATTTGAAGGATGTTTTAAACTGCTTTAAAGAGTTCTATGAAAACGTATACACTCCTGATACCTTTATACCTTCCTATAATATTGAATCCTTCCTTAAAAATATCAACAGATCATCATATGCACAAGCTGACCTTGTCACAGTTGATACCCCTGATAACCCTTCACATAATTGCCCCCAGGCTACAGTGGGACTGCAGCATCCAAGAAAGGCCGTGTGGGCCTCTAGGAACTTAAGGAGGAACACCTGGTCCCCAGTATGGACTGTAGGAGGACCAGGTTATGCCCTTTGGGCTCTGCAATGCACCTGCGGCATTCCAGTTCTTTATGAACGACGTACTGCGTGAGCTGATCGACGTTTGTGCATTAGTTTACATCGATGACATCCTGGTGTACTCAGCCTCCAAGCAGGACCACGTTAAGCACGTCCACGCCGTCCTTGAGAAACTCTGCCAGCATAAATTGTATGCCAAACTCGAGAAATGCTCCTTCTACGTTACTGAAGTCGAGTTCCTAGGTTTTATCCTCCCTCCCCGAGGTGTCCGGATATATATGCCCAAGGTGGATGCCATTCTCAACTGCCCATCACCGTCATCAGTCAAAGGGGTTCAGAGCATGCTCGGCTTTGCAAACTTCTACCGCCAGTTTATTCCCAGATTCTCCCAGATCGTCCACCCGATTACATCCTTGCTGCGGAAAAACAAATGTTTCCAATAGACTGACGAGGCGGAAAAGGCTTTGCAGGAACTCAAGAAAAAATGTACCTCGCCACCAGTACTACGACACCCTCGTCCGGATCTCCCGTACGTAGTCGAGACCGAAGCCTCCAGCATGGAAATGGGGGCTGTTCTCTCACAAAAGGATCCCGAGACCGGCCAACTATACCCGGTGGCATTTTGGTCACGTAAGTTCTCAGCGCCTGAACTTAAATATGCAGTAACGGATAAGGAGCTCGTAGCAATCAAAGCAGCATTTAAGGCATGGCGACATTACCTTCTAGGTGCAAGACATACCATCACAGTTATCACAAACCACCTTAATTTACAATACCTTAAAACAGCGAACGCTCAGTCATCCCGTCAACTCTGGTGTGCCCTGTTTTTTGCAGAATACGTTTATGTGATCACGTACCGGTACGGGGTTTGGAATGGAAAAGCCGACGCTCTGTCCCACCTCGGCATCGATGAAAACATACTTGACTCCAGACCCAGTAGCCATGATCCCGGGTGAAAAACTGTTAGGCCTTACGACAACTTTGTCCCTGGATGATCTCCAAAAGGAAATCCAGCTTCAAATGAATGAGAAAGCTTTACAGGAAAGGGCCGCAAGGAGTGAACATCACACAACAGTTAACCGACTCCCCTACTTCCAGGGACGCCTATACCTACCTATACAGAAGCTACAGGAAAAATGAATATCAAGCTATCACGATTCCCTAGTAGAAGGACACCCAGGTATTGCCAAAACCTTGGCTAAGGTAAAAAGAAACTGGTGGCCAACCTGGCGGAAAGACATAACTCAGTTTGTGCTATCCTGCGGAATCTGTACACAAAACAAATCTCAGAAACAAAAACCTGCGGGCCTTCTACAGCCTCTGGAAATTCCTCCCACGCCTCGGCATACGCTTTCACTCGACTTCATCACAGACCTTCCTCCCTGCAATGGCTATAATACCATCCTAGTTTTGGTGGACCTGTTCTCCAAAATGGCCCACTTCATCCCATTAAAGGGACTACCAACCGCTTCCATCTTGGCAAAGGTGTTTTGGAGCAAATTGTTCGATTACACGGTTTCCCCTCCATCCTGATTTCAGATCGAGGTAGCCAATTCTCCAATTCTCCAATTTCTGGAGGAAAAGTTGTGAGATTGCGCAAATTGACTTCTGACTATCCACTAGTCCTCATCTCCAAACAGATGGCCAGACCGAACGCACAAACCAAACATTAGAACAGTACTTGAGATGCATGCTACATCAGGCTAAAGGTAATTGGAAGGGCATCTTATGGATAACTGAGTATACATACAATAATTCGCTACACACCAGTACCGGACAAAGTCCATTTTATATCATGTATGGACGACACCCACGCACCTCCAGTTTGGATCCCCCCATGGCCTTAGAAATGCCTGCCGTAAAAACCTTACATACAACCATCACGCATGCCTTCAAAAAGGCATCAGAGCATCTGGCTAGAGCTAAAGAAAGACATAAATGGTTCTCGGACCAACATCGTAGGAGGGCTCCGGTGTATCAAGTGGGGGATGAAGTCTGGTTGGCCTCCCGGCACATACCCATAAAAGGAACCCAGACTTTTCGCCCCAAATACCTAGGACCATATACCATTAAAACCATTGTCAACCCTGTTGCAGTGAAACTGGCTTTACCATCCAACATGCAGATCCATCCAGTGTTCCACGTGTCACTCCTAAAGCCTGTTCAACCTGGTACTCGGATTAAGACACCTCCAAACCCTGTATTGATCAACAGTGAACCAGAATTTGAAGTCAAAGAAATCCTGGATTCGAAAATAACCAGATCCAAGTTGGACTACTTAGTGGATTGGAAGGGATACGACCCTCAGGACAGAACGTGGGAGCCCAGCGATCAAATCCATGCACCATGACTGGTGAAATGCTTCCATCGTAACCACCCAACCAAGCCAGGACCAGACAGAAAAACCACCATGAGAGGGGCCTTAGGGGGAGTGCTGTCATGGTTGGTACCCCTGATAACCCTTCACATAATTGCCCCCAGGCTACAGCGGGACTGCATCATCCAAGAATGGCCCTATGCGCCTCTAAGAACTTGAGGAGGAACACCTGGTCCCAGTCCTGGCGCCTCTGGCATTAGGCTCATTACAGTGAATAAGGGCAAGTGTCACAAGTACTAATTTGAATCCAACATGGAGGCCTGCACCGCAGTCTTGTTCCCCAAATAAGACCATGCAGACTAGTGTTTTGGGTGTGGTTGGGCCCTTGGGCGTGGCTGGATATATAAGCCACGCCCCGGCTGGAAATCGTGCTTTGCGTTATTCTGCATCCCTGCAGCGTAACGCTCACCGTGTCCAGCTCCCACCTACCTGAACTTCAGTCCTGAAACGAACCGCCAATCTACAGGGAGAAAGAGCAGAACAAAGAGCAGAGCAACGTTATTCTCAGCGCTTACCTGGAAGCCGTGGGACCTGGAACTCCATCCAGACGGTCCGCTCGCTCATTGCTCAGGGAGCCTACCGCAGCCTGCAACGTCGGAAAAGGAGAAAGTAAAAGAGACAGCAGGTTAGCATCATTCACGCTTGCCTCAGCCCAACGCTAGCTCTTCGTGCACTAGAACTTACCTGTCATCTTCGTTAGTCCCCATAGCGTGATCTCTGCATTCCATCCTGCTGCCAGTGACGTCTGCCCGTGGTTCTTTGCCACGAACGCCGGCAGAGGCAACACCTGCAGAGACAAAAAGAGACAATACATTAGTTGGGCATATATCGAACAGTAAGAAAAAACATAGAAAAGAAGAGCAAACACCGAAAGAGGGGACAGAGACAGAAGAGAAGCCCGAAGGACAATTAAGAAGGAATACAAAGAGGACTCTCATAACGTACAGAGAATAGGACAGTTCCACTCACCTTGAAGCAGCAAAGCAAGAGTCGGAGCCACAGCCCGTCTGGGCTCGACACACAGGGCCTCATTACGAGGAGGGAGGTAAGGTATTACCGGCACCAGTAAGGGCACCGGTGCCAGTAATCCCTTACCTCCCTACTACGAGTTCCCTTTGCGGGTCCTTCCTTAACGTCTGGTTTTTGCAGGAGTTGAGGATGGGACCCGCAAAGAGACTCTAGAGCTAATAACGGTACCGCAATTTGCGGTACCGTTATTAGTGCCTTCCCCATTCCCATTGAGCCCCACGGGGGCTCAATGGGAATGGGGAATGGCCCTGGTGAATGGGGAATTACCGGTCCCTCTGACCTCGGAATGGACCAGTAATTGCTCCATTCACAAGGGCGGAGTCGGAAGGGTTTTGCTAATAGCTCCATGGCTGCCTCCAACCTCGTAATGAGGCCCACAGGCCTGTGGACCAGTGAAGCAATTAGGTCTAATAGGATGCCTGTATCCACAATGGCGCCCCTGCATAGAGAAGCAGGACGGAGAGTTCATCAGTTACAAACCCGAGGAGCAGTCTCCTCCACGGTTGATCATTGACCAGGGTGACCTCAGAAGTATTGCGCGCAGACAGCCACGCCTAGCATCGTTTGGCACCCCCAGGTGAGCGTAACAACTTTTCACATTTAGAAAAGGATATTACACTCCCTGACATCATACAGGCTATAAAGAATTTGGGAACTAATAAAGCCCCCGGTCAGTATGTTTCTTTTGTGGAATTTTTCAAATCTCTCGCTCACTCTCTACCTCCTAAACTCTTGTCCTTATTTTCTCACTTTCTATCACACAAATCATCTTCTGGCTCTTTCACCAGAGCTCTGCTGATTCTATTCCCTAAACCAGATAAAGACCCCTCTAACCCTAGTAATTATCACCCAATATCTGTTATTAACGTAGAATGCAACATTTTTGCAAACATTTTAGCCAACAAAATTGAATCCTCCCTTCCCGCTAGGATAAAATCGGATCAGGTTGGTTATGTTAAAGGTCGAAACCTCTCTAACGCCAGACTATTTTTAGATGTTATACATATTGTCTCCAGGGACAAAAAAGACAGACAAGGGTATGCAGCCATTGCTCTCGATGCACAAAAAGCTTTTGACCGGGTTAGTTGGGATTTTATGTTCCAATATCTCCACTGGCACGGTTGTGGCAACAAATTTATCTCCTTGGTCAAATTTCTATATTCTAGTCCCAAATCATCTATTTGTATTAATGGCCAATCATCACCCTTCTTCACCATTCTCAGAGGAACCAGGCAGGGGTGTCCTCTTTCTCCAATATTGTATATTCTTGTGTTAGAACCTTTACTTGAGCTTATTAGAGCTAATAAAGACTTACCAGGAATTGAAAATGGCTCAACACATTGGCCCTCATTACGACCCTGGCGGAAATCGCGGTGCTAAAAGCACCGCGGAGCACGGCGGAAAGCTGCCGATAGCGCCATGGAGGTTGGCGGATTTTCCGCCCCATGCCGACCTTGGCGGGGCGGTAAATCCCCAATCCCCATTTTACCCTTCCCCATTCCCATTTTTGCCCCATAGGGTATAATGGGAGTGGGGAAGGCGTTAATTGCGCCACCGCAAAATACGGTGGCGTAATTAACATCAAGGTCCCGTAGCGCCATGGATTTCTCCGCCCGGAAAAACCAGGCGGAAAACGTTCCATGGCGCTACGGGAACTCGTAGTAGGGCGGACGGGTCCGCCGCGATTAACGCTGGCGTAAACCCACTCCGCCAGGGTCGTAATGAGGGCCATTGTAAAATTGCTGCCTACGCTGACGACGTACTTATTTTTATCAAAAATCCTAAGCACCATCTTTCGCATCTGCTCAATTTACTTCACCAATATAGGGGGTAATTCATAGATTTCAGCCTATAGACAGCGCACGCGAGCAGTGCAGAGAGGGAGCGTGTGCCAGCCGTGTGCGCTAAACAGCATTCTGGCGCATCGCGTATTCATGGAATTTCCAAGCCATTTTGAGCGCTGGCGCAGCAAACAGTTACACCCCCAAGAACGCCCCTTGCGCAAGGAAAAGCCATTGAAATCCCCAATGCGGCGCAAAGGGCCGCGATAACCCTGGACCAGCTTACAGGGCCGAAACACTGTAATCGCGTGAAAATACTACGCGTACCCCGCTCACGGCAGCCAAAACGCATGAAAATGTACTCACGCACCCCTCGGAATACGCGTACCCCGCTCGCACCAGGTTAATTGCGTAGAAAAAGTACCCCCTGTGGTGTGGGCGGCCTGTGTGGCATGCTCAGGGTAGATGGCCTGCCTGTGGGGAAGGAGGAGGGTGAGTGGGCTGCCGGTGGGGCATGCCCAGGGTGGATGGGGTGCCTGTGCGTATTCTGGTGGTGTGCAGGAAGTTTCACACGCGATAGGCCTGGCGCGAGCGGGGTACGTGTATTACGGGGGTGCGTGGGAATTTTCACATGCGATAGGCCTTGCACGAGCGGGGTACGTGTATATCGGGGGTGTGCGGGAAGTTTCAAACGCGATAGGCCTGGCGCGAGCGGGGTATGTGTATTTCGGTGGTGCGTAGGGATTTTCACGCGTGATAGGCCTTGGGCGAGCGGGGTACATGTATTTCGGGGGTGCGTGGGAAGTTTCACACGCGATAGGCCTGGCAAGAGCAGGGTATGTGTATTTCGTGGGTACGCAGGGAGTTTTACACGCGATTTGGCATTGTGGCCCCTCCCGGGTGTGCCCTTTCCCCCTCCCCATGCCCTGCAGGCAGCCCACACCACAGGGGACTACCATACACTCCTGTCCATGCCCTGCAGGCAGCCCACATGGCACCATGCACTTGTGAGCGCACTTGTGAGCCCCGACTCATGTCGCCCACCCACCATTGACGGGCACCTGCCAGCAAGCCCCGACTCATGTCCCCCGTACCAACCAACCCACCGTTGACTGGCTCCTGCCAGCAAGCGCCGACTCATGTCCCCCACCCATTGACGGGCACCTGCCGGCAGGCCCCGACTCATGTCCCCCAAACACCCACCCACCATTGACGGGCACCTGCCAGCAGGCCCCGACTCATGTCCTCCACCCATAAAACACCCACCCACCATTGACGGACACCTGCCAGCAAGCCCCAACTCATGTCCCCCACCCACCACCTGCCAGCAGGCCCCGATAGGTGCCCCACCAAACACCATGTTCTAACAAAAGAGACCCATGGGCCTAATACCCACACAATTCCCCCGGTCCCCCAGTACAAGCACACAACCATCCACTGCACCCACTCCCAAAGTACCCATGCCATGAGAGCCTCAAAAGAACCACCATGGCCATGCATAATAGTACAACAGAGCCACACAGTGGCAACACATGACTGAGGCAATGCTCATAGAGACATGCACAAAACCAATGAGAGTACACAACACCAATAATGAAGAAATATGAGTTGTATTAAAATACGTAAAGAAAAAACATCATGAAACATCAAAATTGTAAATGAAGAAATGATGAAATCCAAAATAAAAACAAATCCAATGTAAACCAAAAATCCACAAGAGGAAAAAACGGAAGTTGTCCATTTCAAATGTACAAATAAAGTACATGAAAACATTTTTAAAAAACCATTGATCCATGGGATGACATAATAACTAAAGTATGTGTGGAACTATATACAGTGAAAGTCCAAAGGGTCCATGATGCCCAAACAAAAGGAAACCTGCCAAAAATCCTAAAACAAATAACTATGTACATAAAGTGGAGCAAAGTCCATGAACTCCAAAATAAAGAAAAAACAAATTAAACCTATCCCTAAAGAACTATGTACAAAGGCGGCGGGGAAGTCCAACGGCTCACTTGTTGATGTCCCGGGCCAGGGCATCATCGAACTCCTCTTCAACGTTCCGGAGGCGGGCCTCTTCCCTGGCCCCGAGGTCTCCTCCAACTCCCTGCGAGTTGCCTCGAGGCACTCAGCCCGCCTCACTGCCCTGCACATGGAGTTCTCCACCCTGACCCCATAGTGAGCCGTGCCTCTTCTGCCCGCTGCCGCTCCGCATCTATTTGCCGGCCCAACCACTGCCACACAGAAGACACACCTAATCCAGGGTCCTCCTGCCCTCTGGCCGATGCCTGCCCCTGTGATGTTAATGGCCCGTGCCATCATTGCTCCCACCTTGAGCCTGCTGCTGATGTGCATGTGCCCTGCCTGTCGATGCCTGCACATCCTCCTCCTGCTGGGGTCCAGTTGTTGGGGTGGCCACCCCTGCTGGACCTCTGACTCCCGACTGTGGCAGGGATGTGTCCTCCACCAGCCTGGCCGCTGGGTCAGGGCCAGCTCCACAGGGTGCCCAGGTGATACGTGGGCATGAATATGGCACGGAGGATGACTGGAGCATAGGGGGTTCAGTTGAGGAGGGAGTCAATAGAAGTTCCAGCACACGGAGGAACCCAGCACTGCTGACCCGTCCTAGTAGGTCGACGCGGTCAATGAGGCATTCAAAATGACTTACATTGTCCACACGAGAACCCTGCACGTCATCCTGAATGCCACGTTGATGCACCGCCACCCCAGCCAGGACGGGCTAAATCCAGTCCCGGATAGCCACGTCTGAAGGGAGAGGAAGGCCAGTTGTTGTTTGCGCATCCCCTCCCTGAAAACGGGTCTGGACGAAGGCATCCCTGCTGGTGTGGGATGATGTAGTCACAGGATCGGGGACAGGATTACACACAGGCACCTCCGCGGTGGCCTGTGCTGCCTCCTGGCCCTTCCCCTGGACTGCAGACCTAGCACCCATGGAATGCCCCCTTCCAGGCCCCGTGCGTGGGCCTTCCATGGCCTCCTCCTCAACCAAACCGCCCACCAACCTGGATGACTCTGCCATCTTCCTCCATAGGCCCCTGTGGGGTCTCAGCTGGCCCGTCTGCTGCCGAGGAGTCCATCTCCGCCTCTTGGATCTACCCTCAGTGGCTGCGGCCCCGGCAGCAGACTCCTCACTCCCCGAAGAGATGACAACCCGGCAGGGGAGCTGGGCCTTGCGTCACCGGCTGGCGGTGGGATCCCTGAAGCTGTGCTCCACAGCACCGTCTCTGCCCTCTTCATCAGTTGACGCTGCAGACAGGGAGAGACAGAAAACAGGCATCAAGGCACTGTACAATGGTCTGATACACACATGACAGTTGTACATGAGTGGCAGTGTCAAACTTCACAGATGGTATCACACTCCCCAGCACACATATCATTTGAACCCACACACATGCACAAATTAACAGTAATGTTGCAGCAGGCAGCACCATCCATAAACATACAACAGCATGAGCATCCGAAGGTTAGCCTGATGTCACATGCAACACGGGGAGTGCGGAACACATGCACACACGCCACCATACATACATGCAAATGTACATCTCCACCACCTGTCACAGTGAAATCATCAGCAACTATGTCACATCTGCCAATCAGCCTCCTACATGTCGGTGTTACATGCATCCATGGTGTATCACAGTCCAACACATGTCAAATACACACACATACACACACATGTACACTGTGCACGTACATGAAGGTGGAACCAGCATCCATGTGTCACACCCCAACCATGCCACACTACATACACAGAAATGCTAACATGTGTGCATCCCCACATGCATTCGTGCATCATGCATTTCAACATATACACCATTGATGTGCCTCACACATTACTGGACTCACATGCGTCAGGCTCATGTCCCTGTACATACACATCCATACATGGGCCTTTCAACACAAATGTCCAACCTGCAGACTCCTGGCACACCTAAACATGCACTGCATCCAATCAGTACGCATGGACACTTACCGCTCGACTCCAGACGGGTCTGCCTCTCAAGGACCTGGAGGTGGAGCGCTGGGCATATACATTCCAGGACCCTCATCTGGATGTTGCTAAGGCGGAACCAGCACCCCTCTGCATGCGCTGCCTCCAAGAGGTGCCGGGCCTTGCTGACGGTCCTGGACCAGAAGTCATCCCAGCGCTTCCGTACATGTGCCATGTCGCGGGCTGCCACCACCTCCACGTTGATGGCAGCCAGGATGTCCTTCCAGATCCTCTTCCGTCCTTCATTGTCGGCACGCCGTCTTCCGAAGAGGGCATCATAATGCACCAGGACTTGCTCCACCAGGATACAACCTTCTGCGTCACTGAAGCTGGTAGCCCTCTGCCTCTCTGGCTGGGGGTTGCCAGTGGTCTCTGATGGTGTATGCCCCGACATGGCAACCCCCAAGGCAGGTGTGGGTGGGCAACTGGGTGCTGGTGGTGGGCTGTGGAGCGATGGAACTTCAGTCGGGAGTCTTCTGTTCCAGCAGGGGTGGTCACAGCAACTGGACCCCTGCAGATGGCTAACGTGCAGGCACCAAATAGCAGGGCACCTGACCAGCAGGCAGCAGCAGATGGCAGGTGGGAGCGGGCTCGGGGATCTGGTGGGAAGGAAAATGGCCTTCTGGGCAGGAGCGTTGTCTTCCGTGTGTTGTCGCGTGGCCAACTTGATGCTGAGTGATTTGGCATGTGAAAAAACTGCACATCAGAGTGTAATACGAGGAAAGGCCCTTACTGTGTAAGTGCGTCTGTGACGTAACGTGCACGGCGTTTCCCTCCACACGGGTGCATAGTGATTGTACACATACAAAAACTGCACGTCCGGGTGTAATTGGAGGAAAGGCCCTTAGCGCATACGTGCATAAGTGAGGTTGCACGTGTGGGCTGGGTTAAAAGGTACGCGTAGGACGCCATTTTCTTGTACGTGCTTTTTGTGGAGAGCGAGCGGGTGATTCTTTTACTTCTTGTCGGTTCACACGCGATTACTTCACAACGGTTCAAGTTCGTACTCCTTGTATACTCAGACAGCGTTCAATTCTTCTTTTGGCAGGGGTGTTGCCAATGCGCACACGTGCATCTTTTTCACATTCTTTTTCCAGGCAGACGTTGAGTCGCGCACGTATTTTTCAACTGTGGTTGCCCTCGTGTGTCGCGTACCCATTCAGAGGTCATCGCAGCCTACGTATACCACGCATACGCTTATTTTTCTGTTTCTGGGTGCCACAGCGTAGTGCGGGTACTTTATTCCACGCATGTGGGCTACCAGGGGTCGCGTGCACGTTAAATTTTGTTTTCCGGGTGCCTGAGCGTTGCGTGACCCACCTTCTTCCCCCAGGGGTCACAGACAGCCTTGCTAACCACTAGGGTACGTATTCCATCTAGTACCCTGCCCCCTTCACCCCAATTGCCCAGGACAACTGTTTACTGCACCTCCCATTCGCACAAGAAAATCAGTGCCATGGTTGGGAGGCAAACAAGTGGTAAGGGAGGCAAAGGTAGCCGACCTCCAAGAGGTGTCCGCGGTAGGGGACGTGGCCAGGATGTGCAGGGTGGCCCAAGAGGCCAGTGTGTGGAGGACCAATCAGGGACACATATGCCCCCCCAATGGGTCAGGGAGATGCAGCTGACACCATCCCAGCTCAGGCCTTATTAACCCGGCCCATATTGTTGACCGAACTGGCACAGGATGACTCACAGGCCGACTTCCTTGTCACCAAGTCAAAGCCACGTGTAGGGGTGAAAGTTGCTGTCACCAGGCCACGTGGATCTGGGGCAGCAATGTCATCTTCTGCCCCAAGTAGCCAGGGTGAGGAGGCTGCAGAGGCAGCTGCAGCTCAAGCCACCCCAGCTCCGAGTCACTCAGTCGGGACAGTGTTGGTCCAAGACCATCACACCAAGGTTGGTCCTGCCAACATCACCCAAGCAGCCAATGCCTGCAGTGAGACCTTTGGTCATCGTGCCTTTGGCTACTTCCAGTGCCCAGTCCACCTGCGCTTCAGCCCCTACTGACCAGAGCGGCGTAAGCCACTCAGGGTCCGCGCCACCTCTCAAGAGGAAGAAGGGTGCTCTTGCGGTACAGGCTAGCACCCCAGACACAGCTCCCGCCTCTGGCACGTCAAGGAAGCGGAGTTTCAATGATGTGGAACTAGACGCACTTGTGGGTATACGTGTCGGCCCATGGCTGCACAATGCTGGTGACTGCAGGGTGCAAGACTACGACTGCTCAACGTAGGGCCCACTGGCAGTTTATGGCAGACCAGATTAGTTCCCTTGGATTCATGAGGCGCACAGCTGATGATTGCTCTAAGCGGTGGAATGACCTCAAACACAGAGCAATGAACAAGCTGGCTTTCAATCATGCCTCTACTCTGTTGACTGGCAGTGGGTCTCCACCAGAGGAGGAAGTACTCACAGAACATTAGTCAATCGCTGGAGGCTTCATCACGGAGGATCAGATCCAAGGCGTGGGAGACCTACCAGATCTTGAGGCAATGTCCGGTGATTGGGCATGTATGTGTGTGCAAACCATGTGTATGTTGCTTGGGTGATGTGTTCTGATTGAGTGCCAGGTGAGGCTGTGTAGTCATGACTGCTATGGGTCACCCATGTGGTGCCTCCAAACCATCCCCTGACCTTGGTTTTGGGTTTTACAGTATCCCTTCTGACTGCAGTTAGCAATTAGCACCTGATTACTGCACTTGCCCTTCAACTGCCATCATGCCACGACATTGTTCATACTGTTTCCCTGTTCATTCTGGCTGATTGATGGAATCCTTTGCATGATTAACACACATTTTTGTGCCGTTCTGCCCCAAATTCAACATACTTCTGACATAGATTTCACCCCACAATGCCCCACATTTGTTTACTTATTATGGGAATGATTTCATTAATCAGGCTGATTGAGTATTGTGCACCTACACATGCCCTACACACAATCACTTTGGGGCCCTGTTTGAATGTTCAACTTGACAATTGTCTTCTGTCATGTCCAAGTGACCAACCATTGATGTATCCATGTGCCTGCATCACTGTATTAGTGAACACTGGCTTTGTTGCAGTGTGTGGCACATGCATGTTTTGTCACACTCTTTTGCATGTTCTATTTCATGATGTCCATCTCATATGGATGGGTGACAGTACTGATTGGCTACCATCTCGGTGTCCTTATCAAATCTGCCATGGCTATGCTACGTGCCATCTGTGTGCTGGCATGTGTCATGTATGTGGATTGTCCATGCCACTCACAGGCTAATGTGTGATGCAGCATGCAGCATATGTGTTGCTTTTCCATCTTGGAGTCCTCAGTGTCTGCTTTTCGGCTCCCCTTCCACTTCATTGCCAGTGCATGCATGCCAGAGTTATTGTCATGTGTGACATGTGTCATTTATGTATTCGAAGTGTACCTCGTGATGCCTATGTGTGTGGGCTATGCTGCTCATGCCTGTCTTCATTACTTTTCTTTTATGTTTTTGCAGGTGATGAGGCACTAGATGCTGTTGAGGAGGAGGAGATGGCGCAGAGGCAGGAGTACTCACAGTCACAACCAGGCACCAGTGGAGGACGTGGGGTGGTGGTGTGTGAAAATCCATTACTCCTACAGACCATCCTGTCCACGGGTGTCTCTGGGTACACCTGCAAAGACCTCTATGGCTCAGGTGCTGAATCTGACATTGAGACAAATGTCCCGTCGCAGGTGAGTGCTTCTGGCAGGGATGCTGTTCTGTCCAACCCACCTGCACTGGGGTTAGACCCCTCTATGGGGCATTTAGTGTTGGAAAGTCCGCCTGTGGCGGTTACGGATGCAGGGTCACACTCCACTATATTTGCTCCTGTTCCTGGGCCAGCAGATCAAAGGAGGAATGCAGTCCTGCAGCCTCAGGCAGTGCCAGCACAGCAAGGTGCACATCACCTTGCCCCAAACAAGGGTGGGTCCCGCCAACACGGTGGCCGTGCGCCACCAGGCAATACTGTGTGGGAGAACTCCATGTATACTATTGCAGTACAACGGGGGGCATTGTGTGAGATGATGGCTCAGGCCGTGGATAGGGTGGCCACTTCCATTCTCCCCCCTGAAAGGCAGGTGGAGCTCCAGCAGCAGGCAACAGAGTCCATGTGCCGCTCACACAGGGAAGACATGTTGGCATCCAACAGGGACCGACGGGCTGGACTGGAGATTCTGTGCACAGCCATATCTGCAGAGTCACAGACCCACAGGGGTGCCCTGAGGTTAGAACACAGGTCCCTCAGAGATACTTTGGGTGCACTTGAGGTGTCCCAGAGTACAAGGTCAGAACAGCAGCTGGAGCAGCTAACACGCACACTCTCAGCTGAGCTCCAGGCAACCCGTGAGGAGATCCGGGCATCACGCGAGGCCTTGCAGGCAGAAATGTGAGCTACCCGTGAGGTGCTGCATGGGGATCTCCGTACCATCATCCTGCAGAACCAAACCTTTCAGACCTGCATGCTTGCTGCCATGGAGGAGCATGCCAGGGCTTTGTGTGGTCTGCCTCCCATATCACGCGCACCTTCTAATGTACCACCAGAAGGTGATGACAGCGACAGCAGTTCTCCCACTGTAGGGTAGCCATGCAGGCCATGAGCCCATGGAGGGTTTTTATTTCTCAACATCCACGCATGTGGGTGTTGGGGTGTACACTGTACCTCTTCCCTACTGGGTGTGCCCCCCGGTCGACACATGGCCATTTTTGATTTTTCTTAATTTTTTTTTCTTTTGGTTTTTTTCATATTTCATTCTGAATTGCAAATTAGAATTAGAAATTAATTTATTTATTATCTTTCTTTCTTCTTCTTTTTTCTATTTATTATTTTCATTTTCTTTAAATGTTTTATTTTTTTTATTTTCATTGAATTTTTTTAATTTAAATTGTAGTCTGATTTTTCCTTTATTATTTTATTTATTTGGTTTACTTTTCATTGGTGTCCAGTTAAAGTATCGAATACAAAAGGATCGAATGCCAAAGGTGAGAGTGCATTTTTTCAAAATTCAATAGGGTCGAATAGTCAATTGTTAGAAATGTTTTCAAAACTTTTTTGAATTTTTTTTACATTAAAATAATGAGCTACACATTTATTTTGATATATATTTTGTTTTAATGTTTCTCAAATGTTATACAATATAGTTTGGTTAATGCAAAACGTATTTTTCATATATATTTAGTCATTCTAACATTTTTTATTCACTTTTAAATATATATATATATATTTGATGCATTTGAAATTTTTTTAAATAATTAATTATATTTAACATTTTGTAACATTCAAAGTAACATATAATTTTTTCACCAGTAGGTGGTGCTGTTGGTTTACTTTTAGTACATTAAAGTTTTGTATCTGTTTTCATTTGTGTCCAACGTGTGACGTCTTACGTTGCGTAAGGTAACGTAGTCGCCATTTTTGGAGTTCTTCGTTACCGGTCCGGTTGCTTTTTGTACGCGCTCCCCATTTTTAATGGATTTGATTTTTTTCCAATGGATTGCTTTTTATGGGTTTTTTTCTGTTGGACTATTTTTTTCTGTGGATTGAAGCTTTTTTGCATGTATTTTATGGTTGCATGCTTTTTTTCATCTGGAAACATGGATTTTTTACTGCAGAGTTCGGAACTGGATTATTTTTTTCAAATTTTTTTTTCTCCATGGATTATTGGTTTTATTTGTACTTTTTATGGATTCTTCACTTCGATTATGTTTCATGCCTTCTTTGGATGTGTTTTTTCACTGTTTCCTGTATTTGGTGACTTCATCCGGTGTACAGAACTGGCATTTTAAGTTATATGCAATTGCTTCTAGGTATTGCATCGGTTCAATCGTTTCAAAACTGTTCACAATGCTGTTTATGCGTTCCTCGTAGTCTCTGTATTTTTTTTTTTGCTTTTAATGTTGCTTTCCATTTAGATTGTTTGCGGTAGTTTTCTTTCCTGTGTAGTTTGTTCTGATTTTAGGTGGCTGATAAAGTGCCATAAGTTTGGATTGTTTGTATTGAATTCTTTATTGATTTTGCTATGCCATCCCTCTTGTATGTTATTGGTTCTTGGCCAGTTTTCTTTAACTGATTTATGGCAATTCCATATTTTTATTACGTATTTTGCCTTTCTTCTAGTGCCTTGTCGCGTTAGTTGGCCAACCCATGTACTTTCTAAATAGTCCATTAAATTACATAATTCCTCTTCATGATCGGTAAAGTACTGTGATGAAATCAATGTGTCATAATATGTTACTACTATGTCCTCTCTCACAAATGCCAATGCATATAATCTCTTGATTTGGTGTTGGAATTCACTGTCCTCTACGTATTTTGTTCTCGGTTCTATTTTCTGTATTTTTTTCTACAATGATTGTCCGAAATGAAAAACACAGCCTTGAATGTGAGTGTCCGGGTATATTTTTTCAAAAGCTTTCATTTGTCCTTGTTCAAAATCCATGATTATTGTCTTTGGTGTTTTTTCTGGCAATGATTCTTTGATTAATGTATATATATATCTGTACAGTTCCTCTGATTTTCCTGGCATTAATACATACATTAACGGTATAACTGTTCCATTGATCGTTCCGTGAATACTATAAAATTGATGAAAAGGTGATGGACATGATTTAAAAGTTGCATCCCTGTGCCAGATAGTTGAATCCCTCAGGTGCGATAAATTAGATAAAGTAGCAAAAATTAACATTTTCTCATTTTTAACATCCAATGTTTTCCACAAAAACTGTTCACCCTTGTCCGTTTTCTGTAAAATTTCTGGTACATTTATACTTAAATATGTCTGTGGTGCCATCGGCAAATTTTCCTTGTGTTGTTTCTGTCTGTTTACATTTCTTTTCATTAGTTTGGTGTTTGGTATCTGTGCGGCAATATGTAGTGGCAATTTTTCGTAGGCTCTGTTTACTAGCGAGCTGGTCGCTTCATTTTTATTTTCATCCACATTTTTTTTTAATCTCACTTATCCATTTTTTTATTAAGATAGTTGTAGTGTCTGGCATATGATTATGCTCCCCTGTTAATCATATATTTTCATTCTCAGTTATAGCTCTTCCCGTACACTGCAATTTTTTGTACTCCGTGCGTTTCCAGTAACTTGTTTCTTTCCGTGTAGATTCTCTACTATAGATTTAGCCTTCATATACCAACTGCGAACTTCCCATTTGCGATTTAATGTATTCCATATCTGTATTAAATGGTATCTGAAACTGTCAATTTTATACATTAATATTAGTGTTTGACTGTAACGTACTAACAATTTAATTATTTCGTATTTTCTATTTGTTTTACTTACCACTTTATTTTAGTCAGAAATACGCTATTCTCTCGGTCGTTTGTGCCAGCTGCTCTATAGTTTTCACCTTCCCTCTCGCACTGACAGTTTGTTTCCAACCGTCACCTGTGCATATACAAGGTTCTTTACTCTTCGTTTAGATGTCGTCTTTTAACCCTTTCTCAAGTTCATTTTCATTCATTATGGTTTTCAATGTTCAATCCTTTTGTTTCAAGCAAATAACCTTTTTACATTATTTGTACATGATGTGGATCCTTTTACTTTCGATCCTTTTGATTCAACCCTTTTGTTTTTCGGTCCTTTGTTTCCGGTACTTTAACCTATAAGCCTTTTCATTTACTTTTTCTTTTTCTTTATTTAATTTGCATTTACTTTTTTGTTCATAACCATTTTCTTTCAGATTGTGAATTCATGTTACAGTGTGTTGTTTTGTGTGGCTCCCGTAGACATCGACTGTGTATTCCAGCTGGGCACATGCAGGCTTGTCCTGCCTTTGGGTTAGAAACTTGGGTTCCTGACACACACGCCCCTCCTGCTTCCCCTTTCCATGGGCTCGCAAAGGGTGAGACCAAGTGACAGTAATTTACACAGAGGCATTGGGCTCTCATAAGTTGTGTGGGCAGTCTGTAGTCCAAACCGTGTATATATCCCTAGTGGGGATTGGTGTTGATTTCTCCAATGCATGGTTGATTTGTATATAGTATTACATACAGGACTTTTTGCATATATACATGTAGCTTCTTCATGTCTTAACAAGCCCGTCTCCATTGCAGATGCAGTTCATGTTGTATGCAGTACACTGCCACATTTGCCTACCAGCAACACACTGCAGTTGTGACACTTGCACTACTTTCATTTTTTACTGTCATACGTTGCCACTGTTGGATCTTGTACTAATGTTTTGTCTTGCTTGTAAGTATTTGTTCATGTGTGCTGTTTTATTTTCATTAGTGAAAGGAAATTGTCTCTGGCCTGTTTCCATTTGGGACAGTGCACTTTGTGACACTTGTGTCATGTGTTGTGCATTCATTTGGTTGCTTTCACATAGCATGCCATGTCATGGTGTGTTGGGTAGCTGAGATGGGGTTAGGGAGGGGTTGGGTGACATGCCACTATTTGGTTGTAGTATTTTGCAAGGGGGTAGTCCTTCATGCTGCATGAATGTGTGCCTTTTACTGACACAGCATTGGGTGTGTTTAAGTAGCTAGGGATGCACACAATGTAGCACTTCCAGGTAAACAGTCTCAGGGTGGTATGGTTGTGACAGTTGACTGTACCTTTTGTCATCATCATAAATTGTCTTCTGGTATGTGCCAGGCCTGTGTGCACTCCGCAGGGGTGGGATTTTAGGTGAAGAAATTTGCCACAAGCTGGGTACGGGCTGCCTCACCACATGCCCTTTCACCTCCCATGCACAGCGGCCGTGCATGTGGTTGGGGATGTGGGGGCACCACCATGTCCACCGGCACTCCCCGCCGAGTTGCAACTTTGTGCAGGACACATGCTGCCACTATGATCCTGCACACTACTGGGGGCGCATATAGCAGCTGCCCACCAGAGCAGTCAAGGGAGCAAAAGCGTGACTTCAGCTCTCCGAATGTGCGCTCCACTATGCCCCGGGTTGCAATATGGGCTGTGTTGTATCTTACCTCGGGTGGTGTGGTGGGGTTCTGTAGTGGCGTCATCATGTAGGTGCTCAGAGGGTAGGCACTGTCCCCTGGGGAGGTGATAATGGTTGTCATTAGTTGGGTTTTCCCATTTCTCAGTGTTTCCCTTGGCATCACATACAACCTGCATGTTGATGGAATGCCAGTGCTTGCGGTTTCGATAGATGTGCTCAGTGGCCCTGGGAGGACGTAGAGCCACATGGGTGCAATCAATGGCACCTAGCACTTTGGAGAAGTGTGCCACCCCGTAAATGTCCTGGATGATGGCCTGCCTTTCTGCAGGTGTTCTGGGAATGTATATGTGCCTGCGGACTGAGGGGCGTGCAGTCATGATCGCCAACACCTGGTGTAGGCAGCGTGACTGCGTGGCCTGTGAGACACCCCCAACTGTGGCACTTGTCCGCTGAAATGACCCAGTAGCCAAGAAGTGCAGTACATTGAGCACCTTTTCCAAGGGGCTCAGTGCTTGGGAGCACAGGGTGGGTGATGTGAGGTCATCCTCCCACTCCCTGACCAGTTCTAGGATTATTAGTGGTGGAAACCTGTACCTCCCATAGACCTGGTCATCAGGCATCCCAAAAAGGCTAGTCCTGGGTAGAAAAATGCAGGGCCTGGCTATCCTCCTCCTCCTGCGGTGTCCCACGACCACTGCTGCGTGGACCGGTAAATTCATCGTAGCGTATGAGCTTGTTTGTTGTTTACGTGCACTTTTATGCTGCGCGGGCCACTTACGCCTGCTTCCTGCTGGCGTACGTGTTTCTGCATTAGCGCATCTTTT
The DNA here is from genome assembly GCF_040938575.1 of Ambystoma mexicanum. Classification (NCBI taxonomy): domain Eukaryota; kingdom Metazoa; phylum Chordata; class Amphibia; order Caudata; family Ambystomatidae; genus Ambystoma; species Ambystoma mexicanum. The sequence continues at coordinate 945,121,589 of NC_090923.1, forward strand.
TTGGCGCACGGGTTTCCCCTGTTTGATTCCATAAATATGTTTTGATAGCGCGCGTGTGGGCGTTACGAGCATTTACCTCCGGTACTTCCCCCGTAACGCCCACATTTTCACGCATTGTTCCCCATTCCGCGTGTTACGCCCGTGTTCCGCCCCCTTTTCTTGTGTGCGCTACACGTTGTGCGCTCTCGCTGTGCGCATCACGCACCACGTTTAGTGACGTGTGTGCCCGTGTGCGCCACCCATGGATTTGGCGCACATCCCAGGGTTTACACGCGCAGCGCATTCCATGAATCGACAAACGGCTGCCTGCATGTCTTTAGCACTCGTGCGCTGCGATTTTCACGCTTGCGCTCCCCTTTTCGGCGCACATTTATTCCATGAATTAGCCAGTAAGTCTTGTATCTGGGTATGAACTCAATAAAGAAAAATCTGAAATACATCCGCTTAACTCTTACTGCCTAAAACATGAGCTGGATTCTTTTGGCTTAAAATGGTGCAAAGACTCTATTAAATATCTAGGTATTAATTTTGCACCCACGATACATGATACTATCAAATGTAATCTAAACATATTACCCAACAAACTTAAAAATCTTATGTCTAAATGGTCCCCCCTTTACCAATCCTGGTGGGGTAGGCTGGATACAATAAAAATGATGTTATCCCCTATTATCCTATACTACCTTCAACTCCTTCCGGTTTCGCTCCCTCTTTCTTTTTTCAAACCTATCTATTTCCTATTACTCAATTTCCTATGGGGGCAAGGCAAATAAAAAAGAATAGCATTAGCCAAATTAAAAGCTTCACACGATAAGGGAGGGTTTCAATTCCCAGACTACAAATTATATCATATGGCCTTCCTAGTAAAACAATTCCAATGTTGGTTTAACTCTAACATCAGAGCTGATACCCCGACGTGGTCCAAATTAGAGGAAATGGTGGTTTCCCCTTATGATCCTGCAGATCTCATTCATAGGGTCAATCACTCCGCCATGGCCATTTCTGATCCAACAAAAGCTACCATTGCTGCTTTGAAGTTCTTTCTGTTTCCCCATAATAAATCTCCTTTCAAAGAATTATCTCCATTGCTTTGGCATAACAAAAATATTGTTATTAATCATAGATCTTTAAATCGCAAATCATGGATGGCAAAGGGTATAAGATTTATTCAACAAATCATTAATGGTCACACAATCTTACCATTTCAACGATTTAAATGCTTATTTTCTCTTCCGAACTCGGATATCAAGTTCTACAATGAATTGATCAATGCGTGTCTGGATGCCCTTCACCATTTTTCAAACATCATTCTCCCACCAGGCACCATAAGAATACTGCAATTAAATTAATCACATATGAGGCAGTGGTTTTGCCCCTGCCTTATATGAACATATGTTTTTTAATTGCTCTTTTGTTTTTTCATTTTGGCAGGACATCTGGAAATACCTTAAACTAATCTTTGAAGTTGACATTTCACTTTCCTTTTTGAACATTGTCTTAGGCAGTCTTGCCAACAAATTCGAACAACTTGCAAGCAGCTAGAGGAAAATTGTTTGATCAATTTATAATTGTTGCTCTCAAACTTATAACTGCTAACTGGAAAAACTCTTGCTCCTTAAGTAGTAAAGGTTGGTTAAACAATATATGTCATATTCAAAGATTGGAGTACTGTATGGCTAAATCGCAAGGTTCATTTCCCAAATATAATACAAAATGGTCATTTTTCATTCATTATCTAGACAACTTTAATGCTACAACCCATTGCTCATAATTTAATTTGTTTATGAACATTACCACCTCCAATGCAATGTTATAGCAGTATCACTATTGATTGTTTACTAGCACATATTTCTCTTTCCCCTCCCCCTTTTACTCTGTTTTCTCATCTGTCTCGCCTGTATTTGTCTCCCCCTGTTGAGTTCTGCTTAAGCAAATCATTTTGGTCTTTGATGGCAGATTTTTGTATTATGAGGCTTCTTGCTTTCACAGTTAAAACAACACTTATTATTACCACTGCACTTTCTCATTGATCTGCAGCCTTGTTGTAATCATCTCATTTTTGTTTTTATCAAATGCATTGTCTGCTATTGTTCATGCTGTTATAAATCCAATAAAAACCATTAAACACAAGAACCACAAGTAAATGCAATAATTAAGAAATGCTTCTTCCTGCTACACTCAACAAAAAGAATCCTACCATTCCTGTCCTTCTCCCACAAAACACTGACAATCTTCGCCCTCATCATGTCAAGAATCGACTAGGCCAACAGCCTCTACCTCGGTATGCCTGAACACCTGCTGAAGAAACAACGCATCCAAAACGCAGCGGCTAGACTCTTCCTCAAACTTTCTAGAAGAGATCACATCTCACCAGCACTAAAGATGCTACATTGGCTTCCAATCAAACAACATATAATTTTCAAAACAATGTGCATAGGGCGATCAACGGCCAGGGCGCAGAATTGCTACAAAAGAAAATAACCATCTACAAACCGACAAGACTCCTGAGATCAAACAATGAAATCTACCTGGAATCTAAGCCATACGCCAGGAAAAAATTTGGGGTCTCCTCTTTCTCCCACCTGGCGGCAAAAAACTGGAACAACCTCCCGGAAAAAATGAGAAACACCAAATACCACCTAAAATTCAGAAAACTATTAAAAACCTGGCTGTTCAACAAGTCACAACCAGACGGAAACAACTGAAACATTAAAACTGAAAATGCAAAGAGAACCATTTGACAGAACCCCTGGTGACACAGAACACCCAGAACGACTTAAAGGGGGACCGCCGGCAAAAAATAAGAAACATGACGAAGCCGACCACGAGCAACTACCCAATCATGACAGACCAATAGCTAACCTGGCTAACAGAAAAACATGCACAACCATCAACCTCGCCCACTACAAAGCATCCTTGTGACAAGACATGACTACATGAACCTTGTGTAAACCCAACCCAATTGTGCATCCACACGACCAATCTACTACCTCACGCTCACAAGACAACCTTCCACAAACTAACCCTCCATTTAAGCCAAACCCGACACCCAAATGAGACCATTATCACCACAATAAGAATCCCACACGCAAGCTAGCAAGTAGAATGCCCTAGACTGACATACACGATACCCTAGCAATACTCTTGGAGATTTACTAACCTTGTAACGATTAACCCAACACACACAACATAATCATTTGAGACATAGGCATGACGATTCACTTGCGTCAATCCAAGCATCCGGATAAGGACTGAACTATACCGCATCACACTCAGACAGAGCTAGGGGTATGGGCACAGCTCACAACTAAATAGATCCGCTGGGACCAACGTATGTCAGGCGCAAACTGGGATTCAGGGGCCGGCCTAAGTAAGAACAAAGATAGAATTGTAGAGACTAATTAACGCAACATATAGACATAGAGAAGAGTGACAGCCTGGCTATGCTGAAACTAAATTACTGCAAGAAAGAAATCTCGTCTAAATCTCGAAAGATACACAATAGGAGTGTACGTCTCTCCAGACAACAATGCTAATAACCAACCATACTAATATCTCACCCTCCTCACACACCTCTCAAACCCTAACTGAACAAAACCATACCTCTAAAAACCACAGCAATCTGCACGCACTTCACCACACTGCAACAACAAACACACCATACAGAGTCTTGCACAACAGCACATGATGGACTCCGACTGGATACCACATCAAAAAGGCACCTCAGATGGTTTGACTATAGCTGCCATGAACTCTTACTATTGTTTATGCTGGCCATGGCTGACAGGGGTTGTAGTGCAAAACATCTGGATGGATCTCAAAGGTTGCATGAACGCAGCATTGGCGGAATGTCTGACAAATTCAAATGCATGGGGTTAGGGGATATGGTGAGCCTGGAGGACAGGGACTGATACCTCCTCCGTGATGCAGACCCCCCGCAGGAGGTTATGGTAGGTCAGAAGTAGGAGACAGGCCAGTTTTTGTCATTCTTGTGAATATTTATAGAAAATATAAGAAAGACCTTACTGTCCCTATTCTATAGGTTTTCCCTGCCTAACAAAACTAACTAGAGTGCTCGTTGTTAGCTGTGAATTCCAAAGAAAAAAGGTCTATCCTCCATCCAAAGCTAAACTACACTGACCCTACAACTAAGATAAAATAACCAGGAGAATGGCTCCCTTATCCTGTAATTGCTTCATCAGCCTTAATATAGAATTCTTAGGTAGTATTTCGCTATGTGTTGTATTAGCTCCTTCAGTTCCTTTAGGGAACTTTTCCAACTCTCTGGTTCCCTTTTTCCTCAAACCTGTAAAGGCCTCTTCTTTGACAATTCTTGCCTTTGAGTTTCTTTTCTTGTGCTTTTCAAGTGTCTCTGAATGTATCTCTTTCTTTGCTATTACAAGGGAAATGGATCCTCTCTCTATTTTGTTCCAACTTTCCATCTTCCTATGGTTCTTTAACTCCTCATGGGAGGGCGTGGCCTAAGCTCATGCCGTGAGGACGCATCCACCCGCGGCTCCTGTCTAGATCCTGGAAAGATCCTGTGTTCTATAATCAAAAGTCTTAACTACGCGGCTTCACCCAACACAGCGGGCACAACAAGCTCTTCCCCAGCCCCCGGACCGCACAACTTCAGAAAATGGAGTGCGAGTGGGGCAGAAAACCACGATGAAGTTGGTGCCCCCCTGGGTTCCACGATGGCCGATGCAGCATCGAGCCGGCAGTGAGGGGGAGGAGCGACCAGGACGCGCGGCGCCAAACAAGCCTGCCGGCGCTGTGTACGTTGCCAAGCTGCAACAGTGCGGGGGGGGGATGAGAGGAGGCACGAAGAACTGCTGCGGTGGCTGGCCAGACCCCCTCGCACGCTGAAGCAGGACCGAGGGTGAAACCGGGGACGCCTGCCTGGAAAGGGCACAGACAACATCAGTGCATACGCGCTGGGCCGCCTCTGGCCAGTGCGAGTAGGTGGATCACCAGCATCCCCAGAGAGCCTGGGCCGCTGATAACATACGCAGACCGCCCTGGGGGCACAGAGACACGGCCCCGCAAACAGCGGGCGGAAAGGAAGTGACTCACCCCGGTTGAGTGTCGGCTGGTACAGGCTGGGGGAGAACGGACATCCCACACACTTGCGAGCAGGAGAAGTACTGCAACCGCAGGGAGGTACGCGGCTTACGCCGGCAACACCTTGCACATAAAGCTGAATGCAGAGCGAGCATGGGGCTGGAACCCTGAGAAATCTGGGTGCAACCCCCTATGGTTCCCCACAGAGCGTGGGAGGAAGCTGGCCATATAGAGGGCGGGGACACGTTACGGCGAACTACCCAATACCCGGGACCACGCACATGCTGAGAAAGCACCAGGCGGGCCGGGAACAAGCACTGAACGAGGTGCGAGGGACCACGGGCCACCACAGCAAACTTGGAGCAACTCATTTTGAATCTGGCTGTGGGCACCCAAGCTAAGATCCTGGGACAGTAGGCCACAGCCTCCACGGCCCCATAGAGGACTGAGCAGGCAGGGAATTGCAATAAAATTCCCCATGACGAGGAGTGGCCGGCAGCCCAACATTCTGAGAGACCCCCATACGCAAGGGTTGGTGGCACGCACACGACGCAGAGCACTCCAAACTGGCCGCAGTACTTATGACTGGTGGTATGACACCCTATCCCCTAGGGAATGCATCATATCCAGGCTTTGAGACGGATCATTAACACATGATAGCGACGGAGCCCTGCGGGAAGCGTCAGGCACAAAGGGAAATTGGTCAAGCATAAGGACACGGCCCTAACGGGATATAAGGTGGGGATAATCTACAAGGCCCACATGAAGGCGACGAAATAGCACAAGCAACGTTGGGCAGATCCAGAGCACCGCACTGACTGGACTAAGGGGCCCACGGCCCACACGGCAGCAGAGAATGCAGCGCTGCCAACACAGCACCAAGGTAATACACAATAATACTGCATCCTTGCTGGCTGCGAGGCCTGAAGGAAACTCCAACTCCAAGACACGAGCTGCAATGAGGGAAGCCGCCTGACGGAACCAATCTGGGGACCCCCCCACGAGTGAAAAGGCAGCGCACAACAACTAAGTGCACGCCTGTGGAGAAGGACCGATATCCCCTGCAGCACCAGCCACCACCTGGGACATGCCTACCACGAAACAGAAAAAGGACCTAACAATCCTGGACTCCTTTCATGTCGCCAGGCAAAAGGGACAACCACAAATCGCCCCGGACACACAGGTCCAGCAGCCTGTAGAAGACACTGCTAACAAGGACAACCAGGTGCTTGAAGCAATCGCTACCCTGCGAACTTTCATCGATACAAATATCGAGGAGGTCAAGTCGGATGTACAGCTGATGAGGCAAGACATGAGGAATCTCACGGAAAGGGTCACAACAGTCGAAACAACCCTGAAGGAGACAGCAGAAACTACTAGTGACCTGGGGCAGCGGCTGGCGGAGCTCGAAAGGAAGAACGCAATGCTAGAAGCTTGAGCAGAGGATGCGGAAGGGCGCGCCCGATGCAACAACATACGCGTCCTGGGAGTCCCAGAGGGGATGGAAGGGTCCAACCCAACAGACTTCGTTGAAAACATGATACTGCAGGAGATCGGAGCTTGGGCACTGTCGCAAGGGTTCATGGTGGAACGGGCCCATAGATCATTGCAAAAAAAGCCACCCCTGGGCTCACATCCCTGACCCATGATAGCCAAAATATTGACCTTTCGCGACAGAGAAACGATCCTGAAATTCTCCAGAGAAGGAGGAGTGATCCACCGGGACAACGCTAATATAGCCATATACCCAGATTACACCCCAGCGGTGCAGAGGGCCCGGAACTCCTTTGTGCCGGTTAAGCTGAAACTCGGGAAATTGAACCTCAAGTACATGCTGATGTACCCACCCCGGCTCAAGGTCCTCTATAAAGGATGTGCTGTCTTCCTAGAAACGCCAGCGGCGGCCAACATGTGGCTGGAATACAACAATCTGGATGATGGCAGGGAAGCGGTCACATGAGGAACAGCGACCCAGATAACTATGGGGAAGGGGGCAGAACGCAGCGAGGGAAGCCCCCACGGACGCAAGTAAAGAACCAAGAAGATCACCATAGTTTTTTTAAGGCAGGAGTGAGGCGGGAGGCTCCGACGGAGCGAAAGAACACACTCCACGAATCGTTCGGTGTTGGCCGGTTGCTGACACACCACAGCCCGCACGCCTTGGCCCTGGAGGGCTTGGCAGATGCAGGGGCGCTCGAGCACCATGGACAAAACGTGGCTGCTGAGGGCAGTTCCCTAATTCTGGTTTGGTTACAAGTTTGTTTGGTTTGTGATTGTTCTGAATTCACTAGCGGTGAGATTCCAACACAAACTGGGATATGCAATATGAAGAGCGGGTGTGTTGTGGAACGTTATTGGGTGGGGTGAAGGCCCAACTGAAGCGGTGGATCAACTCGACAGCTAAGACGAGGCCAGCGGCTGGATGACCCTGCAGTCGGGGTGTGGGGAGACATACACTGCAATGGCCAATGACATTAAAATATTAACGTGGAACGTCTGGGGGCTGGGCACCCACATGCGCAGAAACAGAGTCAAGTCCTTCCTCAATAGGGAGAGGGTGTCCATTGCCCTGCTTCAAGAGACCCACCTGACGCAGCAGACCCTAGGGGTGGTGAGGGACCACTGGGACGGGCAATGCTACGGAGCTCCCTATTCCAAGTACGCCCAGGGAGTGCTCATCTGGATAAGCCCAACGGTCCCATTTAAAGTATCATGCTGGGAGGCGGACCAGGAGGGACGTTATCTGGCGGTGAGGGGCTGGATTGAACAGATTGAAGTCTGCATAATCGCGTATTTCCCCAACTACGGGATCCCAAATCATTTGGACACACTGGGTGCCAAGCTAGCCACCAAGACTGCCTCTGCATCTGGGGGGGGAGGGATTTCAACTGCGTTAGGGATTGGGAACTGGACAGGTCTAAACCAGCAGTAACGAGGAATGATGCGGCGACTGGTGCGCTAAACGTGCTGATAGAAGCCTTAGACCTGGTCGACGCGTGGCGAGAGCTCCACCCAACAGACAGGGGCTACTCGTACTTCTCCGCGCCCCACGCCCTGCACACCAGAATAGACTACTTATTTGTTCCCAAACACTACCAGCCACAAATAGACTCGCCCCAATATTTGGGCAGGTCAATCTCAGACCACTCCCTGCTGCAGTTGTTGTGGAAAGTGAGGGCCCCCAGGCCACCCATACCACTATGGCGTATGTCGCAGGATGCCTTGACGGATCAGGCCTTTGCAGTGGGGCTATGGGACAAACTGGAAGAATAAATAGAGATAAACGTGGGCGGTGTTGAACAATGGGGAACAGTATGGGAAGCAATGAAAGTAGTTATGAGAGGGGAGGCCATCACGGGAGCGGGAGGCATACGGAAAACACTAAAGCTGAACTGAAAAAAACGGAAGGGGAGATAAAACATAAGGAAGCCAATATCAAAGGGACACGAGGGGAGGAGGAAGAACTAGCATTGCTGGGAGGAAACTGCTCGGAAGCATGGGGCAGGCTCTCCAAATTTGACTACGCAGTCAAAACTGCCAAAACGCACGCTGAAGGAGATAGACCCAGCAGATTGTTAGCATGGTTATGTTATGTTATGTTACTTTGCATTTATATAGCGTCTTATGTACCAAGGCGCTGGTAGGTTGAACGCCCTCGGGAACCGAAGTTCAGGTCAGTAGAGAGAGTAGAGAGAGTCAAAAGGTGCGTGTGAGCACCGGATATGTGTGCAGCTGGTGTGGCAATCGTGTGATAGCTGCTTCTTAGCTGTAGGTGTGGAGGCTGAGAGATCAAGAGTATGTGTTCGTTCTGGCAGGTTGTTATCCAGACCGATTTGGCTCCATTAGGCCTGAGGAGAAACGCCTAGGCTGGAGGGTCTGTAACCAGCAGTGTTTAGTTAGGGTGATGGGGATTATGAGGCAAATGATGGTATGAGAACAGCTATACCGAATGGTGTCATAGTATCGCTGTGTTCTATTTGAGCGGTGGTGTAAAGAAGAGAGTAAGCGTGGAGATGTGAATGTGGTGATTTACCTTAGGTGCTTGAGACCGAGCCCACTCCAATAGTTCCATGTACTTCATCCGTTCCATGTACTCCGACTGTTCCATGCATTACGGCCGTGTCAAGCACATAAAACCGTTCCTCTCAATGCTCTTTCAAACGTTCAATGCCCTCCAAACCATTCCATGTAAGTCACGCCATTCTATGCATTCCAATCTGTTCCATGCACTCCAATCTGTTTCATGCACTCCAGTCCATTCGATGCATTCCAGTCCATTCCATGCACTCGCGACTGTTCCGTGCACTCGCATCCGTTCCATGCACTCCACTTCTTTCCAATCACTCCAGTCCGTTCCAAGCACTCCAATCCGTTCCAAGCACTTCACCCATTTTATGAACTCCAACCATTTTATGCACTGCTCCTTTCATTCGTTCTACCCCACGTTATTCTTTCTACATGCCTCATCCATCCACATACGTCATCTTCACACGTTCCGTCCACTTAACTGGTTCCACCCATTTCACACGTTCTATCCACTTCACCCGTTTCACCCACTTCACCCGTTTCACCCACTTCAACAGTTCCATCCACTTCACCGGTTCCACCCACTTCACCCGTTCATCCACCTACTTCATCCGTTCTACCATTTCACCTGTTCCACCCACTTCACCCATTCTACATCAGTTCACCCGTTCCATCCACATACTTCACCCATTTTATCCACATACTTCACCCGTTTTATCCACATACTTCACCCGTTTCTTCCACATACTTCACCCGTTCCTTCCACATGTTTCACCCTTATGCAGGAGGGAACACCCACAACATCAAATAACTGAAATCACAGACGAAACAGGCATACCACACCAAACACAACAGGACATAAATTATACATTCCGGGACTTCTACTCCCGTCCATACAGCCACGACCATCAGGTGGCACATTCCGACATATTAGACACACTGGACGAAATAGGCCTCCCCAAAATGGAGGTAACACATAAAGAGGCCCTGGATGCTGAAATAACGGGAGAAGATATTACCGAGGCAATCAGGTCCATCGCTTCCGGCAAAACACCAGGTAGCGACGGACCCCCCCCCCCCCCCCCCAGAGTTCTACAAAACATATGACGCTGTCATCACACCGGTATTACTTGAGGTTTATCGAGAGGCATTCATCAACAGGGTATTACCAGGGTCCATGAGAGAAACGCTAATTGTCCCGATACTCAAGCCTGGGAAACCAACGGAAATCTGTGACTCCTATCGCCCTCTGGCGATGCTAAACTACGACGTCAAAATCCTCACTGCAATACTTGCCAAACGCCTGAATAGAATAATTGGAGACCTGGTACAAAACGATCAAACAGGCTTTATACCTGGATGCAGCACTGCTCTAAACCTGCGCAGACTGCAACATATCCTGGCGCAGACCGAGGGGTCCCAAAAGGAATACGCTATAATCTCCTTAGACGCTGTTAAAGCATTTGATTCAATCTATTGGAAGTGGTTGCTGGCGGTGCTGAAGGAGTTTGGATTCGGGGAGGTCTTTATTTGTTGGGTTTGTATCCTATATACTAACCCTAAGGCCAGGGTTAAAACAGGGAGGCTGGTGTCTGCAATCTGGGACATAAAGAGGGGGACTAGGCAGGGCTGTCCGTTATCTCCAATGCTGTACGTTCTAGGGCTCGAACCAATAGCGATATATCTTAGGAAACAGCACCTAGATGCTGGTGTCTGGGTTGGGGGAGCGGGGCACCTACTGTCACTCTACGCGGATGACGTGCTCTTATATGTTATGGACCCACACCTAAATGTCCCAGTTATCCTAGACACACTGGACAACTATGCCAAGGTATCCGGTATCAGCTTTAGCAAATCTAAATCCTGCATATTCCCAATAGCCGGACTGAGAGGGAGGGACCCCAGCACATTACCTGCGGTTGGAGTCAGGTGGGCAACGGATTTGTTTAAATACCTAGGGGTCAACATTCAAAACATGCCCGAACAACTACACAAACACAACACGGCTAGAGTGCTACATGGCATTAGGAACTCTATGAAGTTCTGGGCCAAGCTACCATTTTCTCTACTAGGCAGAGTGGCCATCACCAAGATGATCATCCTCCCGAGATTCTTATACTTCTTTAACAATGTGCACTATTACATCAAAGCCTCCTTCTTCCGCATATTGGAGCAGCTGATTCGGGGGTTCCTATGGGGCGCCGCCCGTCACAGACTTTCACTTAAAACACTATACTTGCCATATGACCAGGTGGGCATGAAACTACCAAACTTGGAAAAATACTACTTAGCAGCCGAACTCAGCCACGTGGTAAAATGGTTGTTCGGATGAGTCCACCTCAGAGACTATCCTGCTACAACAGTTGGTGGCACCCATCAAGCTGAAAGAAGCACTCTAGGTGACACTTGGGGTGGCGGAGCACACGCCAATGATGGTAATACTTGGAAGGAAGATATGGAAGAGGACACAAGCTCTACTAAAACTCACACACCCATACTCCCCAGAAATACCAATATCGGCTGGCACATGCCAGGACAGCACAGACATGCCGGTGCTACGAAGATGGGAGGGGAACGGGATATACACATGGGGAGACATGTATGACAAGGGTGCCTTCAGGGAGTTGAGCTCAATACAAGAGCGGGAAGGGGTCCCCGGCGGCTAGTTCCTATGGTACCAACGGGTTCGAAAGGTGGCCAGGGATGGCTTGGGGGGCTGGCCGGATGAGCCGCAAGCTGAACCAATCCTCACTCTGATGTACAACCTCAGCGACGGCTGGCGCCCAGTCTCAAATCTATATAGCATGCTCATAGACACACCAACCCCAAGAGCACAGCGCTAAAAGAGCAATGGGAGGAAGATTTGGGCACGACACTAACGGAACAGGACTGGGAGAGAGCACTGAGCTACCCCAAAGCAGTGTCACGAAACCACAGTTTCAAACTGATTCAGCTAAATGTGTTCTACCGTACCTACATGACCCCACACAAGATTGCCACCTTTAACAAGAGCTCTAGCTCGCGATGCCCATGGTACGGAAGAGAAGGAGCTGACATGATACACATGTTCTGGGGCTGCGAGCGGGTGAGGGGTTTTTGGTCACGGATAGAACAAGCTTGCAGAATGGCCAGCGTCGTCAGATATGAGTGGTCACCAGGAGAGTGCCTACTTGGAACTTAGCCCAGGATCAGTAAGCACAAACATGTGCTCAGATTTATGGACCTTGCATGTATCCTGGCTAAAACGACCATCGCCATGTCATGGAAAAGGGCCGGGGGGCCTCAATACCAACACTGGCACAGGGAATTTGAGAGATGGACGGAGGCTGAAACTAAGGTGTGGATGGTAGCGGTTGATAGATTTGGGCCGGAAGGCAATCACAAATGGGCTGCATGGAAAGCACTGGTATGGGACATGTTTCACCCATCCGATGACAGACCCCCCTGAACGAACCATGTATCCTGGCACAGGCTCCCTCACTCCCACGTGGCGATCTGTCCGCGTCCAATATCCAACAGCTTGGGATGATGCCACGTGAAAAGGGACAAAACTGCACCCCGGACGCTGGGACACCCGCCCAGTCTCACGTTCCCACACACGAAGACTGTAGTAGGAAACCGCTTGCTTTGTTTGTTTGTTTGACGGTTATTATTAAAAAATGGCATTCCTGCAAGATCCCACTAACAGTATGGAATGTTAAACTGTTCCTAACTAAATGCCAATAAAAAACATTTAAAAATAAATGGTTCTTTAACTCCTTTTAAAAATGAGTAAGACATCCTGTGTCAGAATTCTCCTTTTCTAGTTCTTTAGTTTCTTTAGTAGGGCAACTAGGATAGAACCAATAATTATTCTCTTGGCCAGTTTTTATATTACTGAGACAAATGGGATGAGCCCAGTAATGGTTCTTGTTCTCTTGGTTATTTCTGTAGTAATGAATATTGCTCTCTTTGATACTTTTGTTATTATTGGGACGAGTAGGATGAGTCCTGTAAGGATTCTTACTCTCTCGGTTCTATCTACTATCACTAGGACAAGTAAGATGAGCCCTGTGATGGTTATGGCAATAATATTCTGTTTGTGACTTTCTTACATCAAGACCACTGTGGCTAGTATGATTTTTGTACTCATTATACTCATGGTCCCTCCCGGTTCTCCCGCCATGCCAGTTACCTTCTTTTGCACAGGTTGGCATCACCAGGCCTGCTTGCAAGATAGGGGTTGCGCTTTGTTCAATCAGAACGGCTCCTACCTTATCTCAGACTCTCTGCTTCTTGTCCTTGGCGGTAGCGTTTCAGCAATCTCTGCGTATTTGCCAGACTGCACAGTCCACTCTCATGGGTCACCCCACCACTCACAACCGGCTCTCTTTTGGGGGTTTCTTCTTCTGCTTCCCTCACACGCTAGCTGGTTGCTTCTTCCCTGCAGAGGATCTCCCAGTATCAAAAAACTTCAACGACACTGCTGGTTTGCAACTTCCAGTTTTCACTTCTCATTGATAATGGTCCTTCTTCCCTTTTAATGATACATTGCTGGGCCCTCCGGTGATGAATCCCATGGAGTCCTCACAAAAACCCAACCTAAAGTCTCCTCCAAGGTGGCCAGGGAAAGACAGATGCTTCCTGATCCTGACCCTTGGGGTGGTACTGGCTGGGAGGATCAACTGGGAGGAGAAGGGCCCCAGGGATGCAGGAGGACTTTGTGGGATGTGTTGCTGTATTTGCCTTCTTCAAGGAAGGAAATCTCATTGATACCGAAATATGCATTGGCTTGCTGTCCGAGAGAGCTTTTATTTCCCCAAACCAACTATCTGAATATGGGTAAAAACCATCATAAACAAATATGTATGGAAAGTAAGAAAACCCCTTTTCAAGTCACTGGTCAACAACACCACGTGGCAGCAGAAGTTAGAAGAGAGCAGAGACGCCGGGACCATCGTCGTGCTGCGAACAGATGCCAGTCCTGAGTGGGTCTCTGATGTTCGAGACCTTGATTGCAGACGTTTCGAAGTGGGAAGCATTGGAGTTGACAGCTATACCCATGAGGATCGCAGCTGCAGAGGTCACGCAGCAGGAATCGTGCTATCTGACAGTTTGTCCCAGTTTCAGTTGGGCTACGATGGCAGGCGAGCACCGCAGAGGAACTGGAGGCAGCGAGGTGAACGGACGCACACGGCAGACCCATTGAGTTTACTACTAGATTGTGACACCAGAGTGCTCCATGAACACCCTATGGCCAAGTCTGCGCACCTTAAGCACAGAAAAGGTATAACAAAAGTGAAATGAGGAAAGAAATCTTTTTTCTAAAAGCAGACTAATTGTTCTATTGAAAACCAAACTGACTTACAAAGGAGCAGGTGGCAAAATAAGAACTTCACTATCAGACCAGAAGTGTGTGATTACAATTGTGTGGGTCAGATTAAAAGCCATCTGCAGGAGAAGGCAATAAACTGAACACCCAATGCAGACAAATATTGCCAAAGCCAAAAGAGATTACATCGCAGAAAGTTATAAACAGCCAAGATTGCCAAGCAAGGGCAACTAAGAATTCAAGTGTTTGTGAAGCATATTGCCCATATTTAAAGTAGGTTGAAAAAGAGACTGACTTGAACCCACATTGCCAAAACCGAAGAAGTGTGAGAGTGAGAAAGAGCCATTGTCAGTCAACATTTAGTTAATGCAGAAGTGGGGAAACAAAAGTGGCAGGTGGGCTGTCTTCCTGATGAGTGTTCAGGACGAGTGGACCATAACCTGCATTGCATGTGGCAATTAAAGTGCAAACTAACAGCACCAATGTGTTTCTTGTTTCCCCAGAAGAAATATGTAAACTTAAAGTTGTGAAGCAAAAGTCATTGCTGATTTTTTGAAGATAACCTTTAGCACAGAAGTACTTGCAGTTGGTAGTTCGTTCTTTCCTGGCAGAAGAGTACACCATGACAGAGGACCTTGATGTAGTAGGCCTGGCAGGTGAGTGGACCAGGTGGAAGTCGTTGAAGTACTGCGGCATGGTTAAATGGTCTTGAAGCAGAAGTGGCAGGACCACTAAGATGTATTTGTGAAGTGATACAGAATCATCCTGACAATTTTATATCAATGAAGCACATGTTGAATGAACTGCTGCAGAATTATCTGATATTGTGAAACCAAGTTTTTCCGAATTATCCCTTCAAAGACCTTTTTGTTGGTCCTAATGAACTATTCTTTTGGTTTGTGAGAAAAAGTTATGAGCTCCTATTATCACAAGTGGAAAGAGGAAAGGCGTGTTGAACATTTGTGAACAGTTGGTTGAATTCAAGTTGGAACATTTTGTTATCAAGTTGGAACTGAAGTGGATCTTGGTTACAATTCAGGATTTCCTTACCATTTTTGAACTATTAAATAGAATCCTGATGGAATCTGGGCAAGGGGAATTCACCCAAACCATAAGGAGAGACTGTTATCAGGTTGTGAACCTCAATGATATATTTGTTTTATTTTACTATGTTTTACGTTGTTGTGTGATTGTATGTACAAGTGTGAGGAACCAAAACCTTTTGTTAGAGTCTTTCCTTTAGTTTATTTTGGGCAGAGAAATCCTCGTCAGAGTAGGGATAGTGAGGTATTTATCCGACCTTTTGAGTTAATAAAATGGTATCTTTTGAAAGTTGTCCGCCTCACATTTCTGACCCCTCACGTGCCCAGCACAGGATTATAATCAGTGGTCGAAGTGAGCGGGAACGGTCAGGGGCGGTGTTCCACTACTTTTATTTTTTACTGTTAACAGCTGTACTTCTTTTTGCAACAATTTAACCATTCTGGAACTGTTCTTTGTGAAGTTAAAGCACACTTCTCCACTTTACCAGCCGATATCTGTTACAGGTAAAGTGAAATCTGTTTCAAATCAATTGGCTGACAGCCAGCATGGCTGCAAGCCTTGGAAAATGTATTGCACGTTGCTCCCTTCCTTCCTACTCTGTCCCCCACCGGAGTCACAGTTCCACTACTTTTTTGATACAATTCTATCACTAATTATAGTCCTTTTTCTCTTCCATTTGAGTGCTCTTCATTCCTCCTCATCATAGTATTTCTGGTTTCTAACCAATGAGTGATCGGTAATACGCGCTTGCGCGGTAATCTTACCAGGTATTTCTTCAGGTTGGGTCCTATGTCACAATAACAAACAGTGGCTTGGTCTGCTGGCTCTTTCTGAAGCACTGATGTTAATGTTGGTCCAAGGGCATTCCTCTGTGGAATGGGAGTCCTTGTCCCCAAGGGGGAAGTCTCTCCCTGTCAAGTCCCGGTTGCTGCCACCCCTAGGGGAATATTGTGTAGCAGGCTCACCTCCTTAGCCTCAAAAAGAAAGGCTCCCCACTTGGGAGAAGTGACTGAATCCTGCCATTCGTCCCAAGGTATAAAGGGCAACTTCAGGTCCCTCATCTGATTTTGAGCCACGTGTGTGGAGGTGGTTCCCGTGCCACATGAGTCCTAGTATTGCCCAATGGGTCTAAGGTCAGTATTGAAAATATTTATCACATGAAGCAGAAGATAATTGCTTGCAGGCCTGCTGGCACATATGTCCACAAGCTACATGGTGCTTCTAGCGTGACCCTGTGCGGAGAAGATCATGAGTGCATCTTGCGAAGCATACCCTGGGCCCAGTTCATACCCATTCACAGGGTCCTGTTGTCATCAGAAAGAGGTCAGGGTCACTGCGAGCCAGAGGTCCCAAAGAAGGGGCGTGGCGTCTTCAGAGAAGGTTTCCAGAACAAGGGTCACTCATTGTTTCTGATATAGCGAACATACACTTTGTAAAGTGCTGAAGCAGAAGAGTGGACAGTACCACTTCTCAATCAACCTTATTGAGGAATAAGTAGTATGTGTCGGCTCACACCGCACACACTAGAGCCCCAGTTCACAATTATGGCCTGCCTCATCCCTGTAGTTCTTTAACAGAAAGAGGTGAGTGTAAGACGGTGTGATGAATCCTGTGGAGTCATCACTGATCCCCAGCTTAAGTGCTCCCCCATGTGGTCAGGGGACGGCAGCCGCTACCTGATCCTGACCCTCGGGTGGTATTATGAGGGAGGATCACATGGGAGGAGATGGCTGTCGGGGAGATGTGGTAAACCCAGCAGGAAAGACGCAGTATTCTTCTGTTCGAAATAAAGAAAACCCTATAAGTCCTAAATTCTGATGGCTTGTTGTCATTTTACAAATCCATCTCATTGTAAGATCCAAAAACCAGTTCCTACAAAACAATCTGAGCAGAATACCATGTATACCGTATATACACATAATACTCACTTAACATCTCATGTCTCTGATATCTTTGATTTAAACAAAGATTCAAAACAATATAACTTTAAAGGGTCTAAAACTCCTATTGACTCCAACTCCCATAAAGCCTCAAGTACTGGGACGAGGAAGAGGGAGAAGGAGTTAATGTGGATTGAAGGAAACACCAAATTAAACGGGGATACTAGTTGTCACAATGGAAATCAGCTGTGTGGTACATTTAAACCTGGTAAACTTCTTCAGTGGAGAACTGGAGAAGAGAGATGCAGACCGGGCAAAGTAGGAAGCAGAACCAAGGCGGAAGCAGACGCACGGCGACAAACCATGCTGATAGAGACAGAAGTTTCCAAGCCACTACTTGTGCACATACTTCACTGGAGAGGCTTGAGACTGGGAGAAGCGCAGCGCGTGCATTGTAGGGACCGCTAAGAGACCGGCAGCAGCAGCAACGAGCCTGTTGGAGGCGCCGTCATGTTGGGCAGCCACACACGGCAGATGAGTGCGAAGCCGGCGGGGAAACTGAATCAGCGTCTGCAAAGCAGAGGAAGCCTTTCCAGAGTTAAAACTTTGCTGCAGCAACGTGCCACAGTTCAGAAACACCATCAAACACTGGTAAGTCTGCCCATAGGTGTTGGGGGCCCCGGCCCAAGCTGACATGCATATGAACAATTGAAACACTTGTTTGAAAACTGACCAAGTAAATTAGAAAGACAGAATTTACACAAGTCCATATATAAGACAAGTCAATATGGGGAAAGTTGGAGTAAATGTCATCACCAGCAGATAAACATTCATGAAGAAGTTGAAAGGCAAAATGTGAACAAGTCTCCATATATGTTTTTTTTATTTTTTTATTATAGCGTTTTATAGTTTGAATTCAAACTTTTAACACTGCACATTTTCATATCTGTTTACATTGAACTATGTTTTATAAAAATACAAAAATAAAAAGGGGAGAGAGCATCTAAAGAATTAAAGTGTCATCGAGTCAATATATATTTCTAAGAATATCGATAGAGTCTATACTGTCTCCGTTTCTTGTTCTTTCCATTTTTCCATGATTTTGTCCCAGTATTGCATAGTTCTAAAAGTCAATCGAAAGCAATTTCCACTCAGGATCTGTTCCCATTTCTCTTGGTTTTCGTAACAGACCAATTCATCTGGAAGCATCTGTTTGAAAATGTTCCTTGTTTCAGCAAGCTTAGGACAGTCGATGAATAGATGGTGGAGTGATTCCTTTGATGTGGCTTCCTCACAGAACCTGCAGATTTGTTTTTCAGGAGGAATTTGACGTGTGTGGGCTAAATATTCTCTATTTGGTAGGATATTTAGTCTAAATCTGAGAAAAGTGTCATTAATGTGAGTACAAGGGAACCTTTGCATGTATTTTGGTGGTTCATTGATTGCTCTATTGTCATATTGTGAGTATAAGGCAAGTTTATAGTTGTTTTGGGCTTCTCTTGTTTGAATCCAAACACTTTCTCGTAGCTGTCTTTTAGCTTTCATTGGTCTGTTGATTAGCATCTCTGCACTTATTTCGTAGTTTCTCATGATTGCCATACAGTGTTCCTTCCATTTCAATACCGTTGGAGTTGTTAATTCTTCTCGTGTGTTTTTCAGAATTCTGATTGCAGGAATGTCCTCCGTTGTTATGGTCTTTCTATAAAGTGCGATATGCTTCCATTTAGTTAATGATTTTAATGACTGAGTGCCTAATTTGTGGCGAATTCGGAAGGCTGGGTATCTTTGCGGTAACAATAGTACTTTCCTCCAGAATATCCCTTCAAGGATTGTCCATATTGGCCTGTGGATGTTCAATAGGCTCTCACTTCCATAAGTCAAGATTGACGTGACTTTTCGTTTGTAGAACATGAGAATTGGATTGAATGAAAACCGGCCATATTTTTGTGGATGATAAGGCACTGACGTTTTAATGAGAGAGTTTTGGTTTTCAAGTGCTCACCCCATTGTGTTTCAATCTGTGACTGGTTTATGTTTATTCCAAGGTATTTGATTGTTTGCACTTTTTAAAATCTTTTTTGGTTTATCATTGTATAGTATATTTTTCTTTTGTTTGTCTTTTCCATGGTTAATGGCATTATTTGTGTTTTGTTTATATTGATTGCCAGTTCATTTACCTTGACATATTCTTCAAGAGCCTTCAATCTTTTTTCTAGACCGGTGAGGGTTTTATAAGTATGACCAGGTCGTCAGCGTATAATATGTAGGGTACAGGCGTTCCTTTGATCTTAGGAGGATTTGCTACTATGTTTGCTTGGTTTTCTTCAATGTCATATATGTAGAGGTTAAACAGTGTGGCTGCTAGGGGACAGCCTTGCTGGAGGCCTTTAGCTGTAGTTATGGAGACTGAGACTATGCCATTCGATGTTAAGCGTACTTTCACCGAGGTGTTACTGTACAAGGCAATGATCGGTTCTAGTATTTCAGAAGGACACCCCCAACTGTGTAGTTTGTTCCACAGTTTATTACGGTCCACACTATCAAAAGACATTTGTAGATCAATGAAAGCCGCATTGATGTGGCTTCCAGTTCTGAAGGCTTCTTGTTTTATGATATTAATAATTATCAGGTTTAGGCTGGTTCCCGTATTTTTCATAAATCCTGTCTGGCGAGGGTTGTAGATGTTTTCCGTAGTGGCCCATTTATTCCGTTTTTTAAGAAGCATGAATGCAAATATCTTGCCTAAAGGGTCCAACATCGCTAAGGGTCTATAATTAGTTTCTCTCCATGTTTATAAGCTGGAATCAATGTCGCAGTGTTCCATGTTCTGGGCACCTTTCTCTGTTCAGAGATGGTTCTGAATAGTTCTAAGCATAGTTCTGTCCACTCTGCTGGTTGTTGCTTGATGGTGAGATTGCTCAGCTCATCGGCCCCAGGGGCCCGCAAATTGTTCAGATGTTTCATGTGATTTAGGATTTCGTCGCGGTCCCATAATTTGAACCATTCATGTGTTCCGTGTTATGTATCATGGATCTTGATTTTCCCCTGATCACTGTAAAGTTCAGTGAAATGTTGAATCCATTTTTTTTCTGAAACTTCGGATGATAATTGATTTTGATTTGACGTGTTTTTGTTTAGTAGATTCCAAAGTCCTCTTGTGTTTTTGTTATCCAAGAGTTCCAGGACTTGTTCAGCATCATTCTGGAGTAGTATGGGTTTCATAGCTTTCATCCTGTTACAGTGTTGTTGTCTCAGTCTCCGAACAATTTGTGGTGCCCCGATTGGGTCTTCCTTCTGTGCTTCCCTTATGCTTTTGCGTAAGATTTTCTTCTTATTGGTGATGAGTTCAAGGTTAGAGTGATTGCGGGTTGAAAGTGGTGTGGTGATACCTCTGTTTGGTTTGATAGGCCAGTAGCAACCATTCATAGTTTATTTTGTTTCTTGGCAGTATTTATGATAACTGGAACGTTTCTTTCAATGCGCAAACCTGGGTTTCCATTATTCATAGTTGGTTGGTTGCTCCATTAATTTAAATTTTGCTATTTGTCTCTTTATTTAAGCGTTGATAGTTGCATGACCAGGAGAAAGATATCGTATGGTGGTCACTCAGCTTTGTCGGTATTACTTTTAGCTGGGTGGCTCTGTTTGTGACCTCGCTGGACGCGAAAGATATAATCAAAGTAGGCAGTGGATTTGTCTCTCAACCATGTGGGTTGTGGTGGAACGTCTCCTTTTATTCTACCGTTTAGTAGAACGTTTTTGTTTTTTGATATCTCTCAGGGTGGATGTTTTCTCCCCTGGATTCTCATGTATGTGCAGATTCATATCACTGCACATGATCAAGTTGGCCTGAGGGTATTTTGGTCTCTCTTTGTCTATGTTTGTGGTGATTACATCTATGAACTCGACATCAGGAATTGCTCTGGGGTTCCAGTAGATATTAAAAATTATTAGTTGTTCTTTTTCCTTTGTTCCATTTATGTTTTTTCAGTTTTTTCCTATTTCTAGGATGGTGATTTGTATCCAACTGTTAGGATTTGTTGATTCAATTAGCAGCATGTTTGGCCGTCACCAAGGCCATGCAGAAGAAAGTAGCAAAAAAAGCTACCACAGATTCCTGTTGTCATGATCTCTGCTTCCAAAAGGTCAGGGTTTTCCCAACTCCCTTGGAAGCAGATCCATAACCCAGGTTCCGAGTGCCAATCAGTCCCAATTGGGACCTTTTGGACCCAGTCCTGGCGCCAGTGGCACCAGGCTCATAAATATGCCCAGTCCCAGCGCTGGAAGCGCCGGGCTCATAATGCTTGGGTGGACTTACCTGCAGCAGACCATGCTGCTTACTTGCCTGCCAGTTGAGCCTCTGATCCTCTTCTGTTTGGAACTACTTTTCCTGTTGGGTGGGGCAGGAGCCACTCCCTAGATTCAGAGCACTGGAACTCTTCTGGAAAGCAGGAACTCTTTTCTTACCTAGGCGTGGCTGTGGAAGGAGACACCTAAGCACTACAGGAGGCTATTTAAACCACACCCGATGGATGAACCTTGCTTTGCGTTATTCTGCATCCTCTGCAGCAGAACGCTCATCGTGTCTTCTGCATCTGATCCTGGGCCTAAGGAAAAAGGCTTACCATCCTGAATCCAGTCTTCTGCAACACCTATAAAGACAAGAAAGAACAGGTTAGCATTACGGTCTTCAGTGACAGCTCTTCACTTACCTGGTCCATCGGCTGTCACCAACGCCTCGCGCTGCATTCCGGCATCTGAAAGACAAAGGCTTACCTACTCTTCGTGCGCTCCGGAGGTCTTCACACTGCATTCCGGCATCTGAAAGACAAAAGCTTACCAACTCTTCGCACGCTCCGGAGGCCTTCGGCGCTGCATCCCGCATCAGAAAGACAAAACAAGGTGCGTTTAAAGACATTGGGGAACTTTAATACTCACGTGCCATTACTCCTTTCCACATCTAACCCAGTGGGTATTCCGGCACCCTGCAGCCGCTCCGAACTTGTACCTGCAAAATAAAAAGACAGTTAGGACGCATCATGAAGCAGGCAACAAGCGCTTACTTACGTGCTTCCAGGCGCTTCTATTCATCACACGGGCTCCATCTTCAACTCACTTCAGCCTGTCATCCGCCATCGCCGGAACCCTGCAAAACAAGAAACATCATTACTAAAGACTTTAAAGATATTAGAATTACTCGAAACTTACCGTTCGTGCAGTAAACGACGGACAGCAGTCCTCTGAAGTCAAGAGGCCTGCTCCCCTTATCCAGTGAAGAAACTGGTTACAGCACCCTGCCCCGAGGCAGATGGAGAGCACGGCGTTCACTTACCTAAGGTGAGAGCGTTAACCTTTGGGGTTCTACAGGAGAAGAGAAAGGGAAGAAGAGAGAGACATTCAATAACCCAGTTCCTTAATCCCATATTTTCTATCTGCAGACATCTTACCCTTCGGGTCAGACATACAGTGCACAGAGGTCCAGCCCAAAGAGCCAGCCGTGTGTTACACATCACCTTTGAAGATACGGTATACGCCCAGTCAAGACCGGCGCCTCTACGGGAATCAGGTGAGCGTTACACCTGTCCTCAGGTGCTATTGGAATCAATTCCAACATTAAGTATCAACACAGGTGCAAATCAGGATGAGCCAGCATTAGATCTTTGCGAACTTAATGAGGAAAGCAAAAAACATCTCCAGATCAAAGCCCTGAAAAGTGGCAACGTGCAGGTTTCCACCCATACTCCTCCTAGACTAATATCTGCCAAATCGCAACCCCAACTTCGCTGCTTTTTTCCAAACATTGAACCCAAAAAAGTGGTGACTCGGGCCACTGTAGAAACGAAAGGGGTAATCTCTCCAAAAAAGGCGAGCACGCTTCCGCCCTCGGCACCGAATCCTGTGGCCCAGGTCGTCGAGTCAGTAGCACAGACAACCGTCTTAATGGGAAGCGAAGAACAGGAGGTGATTGCTTCTAGTCCAGCGGATGTACGAGCACCATTGGCCCCGCCGCGGACTGTCCCTCCCGAGGATGACTCTGCCCTAAAGCCCAACTCATCAGAGTTTTCTGCTGACAAGTTGCTTTTTTCAGAAACTCCTAAGGACATGAAACTAATACTCGGTTGGGTCAGTAACCCGGACATCAATGGCACTGTACGTATCAAGAGGTCCTTTTTGATGAACGCATTTTTCCAGATTCCTTCATTAAGAAATCTCTCTTCAAAGGACTTAGATTGGGTTAAACTAGCCACACATAACAACTATAAACTGCTGTGTAGAGTCCAATCTCAGATAATATCCAAAATGATACTGGACTTTACATAGGATTTTGATTCTCTGGGCCTCTCTCCATGTCTGTTTGGGGACATGGAGAGCGCTTGGGCATTTCTGGACTTTGTACCTATACCTCCAATAGTACGCGTTGAAGGTCCAGTACTTGCCCCTTTTGAGTCTCACGCCAACCAATTATCTCTACAATTGGCTTCACTCACGCAAGCTCTAAGTGGCCGATCTTGGTTGGAGCCCTTGATTAAAGTGGCCGTATCCATGAAGTCTGCAACTTTGGAATCATAACTGTCCGGGATTACCATCGCCTCCTGGAATTGCTGTGGTGTGAGCAATCTCAAGGTATGGCACGCACGGGTGGGGATTCATCACAAACCCGATATCCTATTCTTGCAGGAAATGATGGCGTTAGATGAGATCGCGTTAGACGGATACACAGGATTTAGTGTTCCGGCACGACGTGTTCAATCTGGATGCCCCGCTGGTGGTATTGCCATTCTTATTAACAATGGCCTGAAGGTGGAGCCACGCATTTTAGACAAATCAGAGTCCTGTATACTGGTGGAAGTGATCCTCAATCACTGTAAAATCCATGCATTGCTCTTGTTGTCCGTTTCTTTGGACTCGGTTTTAGATGAATTAAATCGAATCCTAGGCCATGCATCTCTCACTTGCCCTAATCATGAAATTGTGATTGGAGGTGATTTGAATTCGTATTTGGAGCTGTATGGTACTGCTCGGCCCTCTTCTCACTACTCACCATATGCTCAACAAGCCTTCCAGAGAGGAAATCGATGGGTAAACTTCTTTGAAGCATGGGGCATTTATCCGATCCAACTTGCGACACACTCTATTAAAATCTCTTGGCAGCGTGGGACTGCTACGTCTCTCATCGACTACCTGTTTGCATCAAGGGTATGTTCTGGTTTACTCAACCCTGTCTCAGTCTTGAATATGGGAGTAAATGATCATCACATGTTGTTCACATGTCTATCACTGGGGATTGATGCATACGAATCCTCTGTTTCCGCTGCTATTGTGGAATGCGAGAGGCATACGCTGTCTGTCAAGTGGCACCCTTCCATCTGCTGGAAATTGGCGTTCCTGGTTAACAGGGACCTCCTAGTGATCCACGATGATCACTTATTGGTGGGCAATGTGAAAAAATCAATGAATTAAATTTGACGATGATTCGTACGCATTTGGTAACCTTATCTAAGGTCTCCCTAGATAGGAACTCAGCAAAGGTTGCTCACCCATATTTGGCACAGGTGGCTCAACTTAAAACTCAAAAAAATGGTGAGCTTCGTAAGGTAAGACGCATGCGTTCTAATCTGCTACATTATGCCAGTGAAAAAAACCTTGTTCTTGCTCGCTTTAAGCAGCAGGCGAAGATGCTCTCTCTGGTTGCTCACAATCTTGCCAATCAACACATGATTGAGTTGCTCTGTAAAATAAACACCAGTGAACTATGGTCTATCTTAAGAAATCCCACAGATAAGGCAGATAAACGTATGGTGACAACCATATCTGGTTTTGAATGGAATACATTTTTTATTCAAAAATATGATCTACCGCCTCACCATAGAAAGCATGAATTAGTCAATTTGGAGTTGAAGCTTCCCCCTGTTTGCCCTTGGGAAATCAAGGACATAATATGGGCAATTTCACAGCTGAAATTTTCAAAAGCGTCAGGGCCCGATGGATTGCCACCCTGTGTCTTTAAGGATGACCTCAACTTTTGGGCCAGATACCTGCCCCCACGCTACCAGCTAATATACCAATCTGGCAAAATCCCTGAGTCATGGCTGATGGCAATTGTAATTCCAATTCACAAAAAGGGCGCTTTAAATGACCCTGTAAATTTCAGGCCAATTGCTTTAACAGATACAGTAGCTAAAGTTTTCGCACGGCTTGTCTTGTGCGAATTGGAAGCTTATGTCAGTACCGCTAGCATTCTCTCAAAAGCGCAGGTTGGTTTCTGTCGGGCAATGGGCACGCAGTTAAATGCGTCAATTCTTGCCCACTTATTGTCAGCTTCGCGCACAAAGTCAAATGGTACGATCTATATGGCATCTCTAGAACTATCACCTGGCTTTGACAGTGTTTTGCGCAAGCGTCTCTGGCATAAGATGCTGTCCTATGGTATTCCTGCTGAACTAGTGGCGTTGATAGCGGCTCTTCACCAGAATACTTCATATAGGGTCCGTATCAATTCAGAGGGTTTGTTACCTGACAATATCCCGACGAGAATTGGTGTGAAGCAGGGTTGCAATTTGGCCGCGGTATTATTCAATCTATACCTGGCTGACATCAAGAATATATGGCAGGGAACCAACACCTTCCCGGTAACTTTGGGCAGGCTGCGTCTTCACTGGTTGGCATTCGCAGATGACGTAATATTATTTGATAAGGTACCCTTTGGGCTCCAAAATAAATTAAACATCTTTCATGATTATTGTGTTTTAAAGAATTTGACAATCAATTCAGCCAAATCCCATATTATAGCGTTTACAACTAAGAAGAAAATGGCTAGGTTCAATTATGTTGTAAATTCACAACCAATCATAATAAGGGAAGAAATTACTTATTTGGGTTACCACATATCGAATGGTATGTCTATCGGCGGGTGGCGTACAGTGTTGTCCACTAAGCTTAACCATCTGTCTGCCCAGATGCGAATTATTTTCTCCACGTACTGTAGATACTCCCTTATGCCCCTGCTTCACTACTATTCTTTGAAAGTAGAGCCCATTCTACTCTATTCCTTGGACGCATGCTTATTGAATATGGGCCCATCTTTAAATCTTTTGCAAGGCAAATTGTGGAAAAGGGTCCTAGGCCTCCCTGGCTATCTATCTAATGCAATTATTTTGCATGAATTGGGATTATATCCGCTGTCTGATAAATATGATTGGCGCATGGTAAACTCATTTGGCAAAATGATTTTGTCTCCACCCAACTCCCTTTATGAGGACTTTACGTCCATGCTTATAGAAGATCATCCGGCATCTGTCTTTGATTTTAAGTCACGTATACTAGCCATTTTAAGATCTTTGAATATGACACAGCAGGACCTAATCGACTCTCCAGGGAAGGCCAAAATTAGATTCTTTAGAAATGCATGGGCTCATAACTCTGACTTGATTTCTGGTTATCCATCATTTAGTACCTATGCAAAATTCAGACATGCAGTCTCACCCCGTTTGAAGTATGTTCTATGTTTTCCTGATAAAAATGCAAGAAGAATATATATGATATTCCGCCTGGATCTTATCCATACGGGATCTCGCATCAGGAACTGGTCCGGTTATAAGGAATTGGGGCAGTGGGATTGCTGTCGGTTTTGTTTGAGCCATGGTGAGCTTGAAACGTTGGAACATTTGTGTATGTATTGCACCTACTTGAGCAACAAAGGTTACGTTGTATGGGACACTTTCTGGTTTCAAATACAACCTTTGAGTGCCACTTAGTCTGGCTGCGCTGCATGTGGGGCCACTCTAATTCTATCATGCTAGCAACTGTGAGTCTTGTGAAGTTAATCGAGGAACACCTCTTGCCACTAAATAAATCTGTTTAATGGGAAGGCCATAGATGGCCCATTTGTATCTAAACAGAATCAGTTCATTAACTACAATATACCTGCCATTTGGAGTTGTCCTTGTAGGGAGAGTTACTTCCTTGTCATATTGTTGTCCAAGGGTTGCTAGGCCTTTTTGAATATATGTGAACAAAATCCTATTGACTGATGATATTGTTTTCCTTTTTAGATTGATGATGTTTTCCTTTTTAGGTAGAATTGAAACTGTAATTTGTTTCACATTGTAAACTTTAAAATGTATGTTTAATGAATTTTAGATTTTTTGTATTATATTTTTGTATTATATGTATTGATGTATTAATGGTTTTTATGTTCTACAATCTGTTCTATACAAAAAAATGTTTTGACTATGTTATGAAATTTTGTTGATGGTTTTTGTAAAGGTGCAAATTAATTTTTGCTACCAAAAAAAATAAAAATAATTAGCAGCATGTTTGATTCTATCTTCCAAAAAGTTAGAAGGCCCGCCTGGGGTCTCCCTTTTTTGCCTAAAGTGGCTGGGTTGATACAATTCAGGTATCTGTCCGTTGATGGTTTAGCTCCAAGCCATGTTTCCTGTAGGCAAATAATGTCGTACGCTGCTAATTCCTGTTCTCCTGTTTTGAGTAAGTGAGCAAATCCTCTTGTCTCAAAGTCTCCATATATGAGATTTCAACATGGGGGAAGTTGGAACAAGTCGTATCTAAAGTCAATGAAGTATAAACAGTGAAGGAGTGCAACTGTGTGATACTGAAAGTGAACATTGTAGGAAGTCCTGGTGAAAGAAGCACACCAATCAGTGAGCCTTTTGGGAGAGAGATACCTGGCAGGAGAATATACAAAGGGACCTGCAAGCCCCAGGGTGGATTCCTGGCAGGAGAGTATACCATGAGACATCCTTAAAGTGTTGTATGAAAAGAGATGTTTGTACTACTCTTGAGGAATCATTGTTTCTATAAGAAGTTGTTTTGTAGCAGAGGCACTTTGGCCATCCTTAAAAAGCTGTTGTGTAAAAGAGAAATTTTTGCTATTTTTCAAAAGACTGTTTTGTCAAACCCGAAATAAATGTTGTGTGAAAGATATATTTCTGCTACTCTTAAGGAATCATTGCAGGGGAGTTGCTAGGTCTGGAAAAGACCCGGGGCTAAGCTGATGTCGGAAATGTTGGGACTGGGGGCTAGCTAGTCTTTTGGCTGTAGCTCCTGAGATTCTATCCGGGGCTACAACCAAAAGATCAGGGGCTATAGCCCCCTTAGACCCCCCCTAGCAACGCCCCTGAATCATTGTTTAAAAAAGACCTTTTTGCTATTCTACTGTAAACAGTCCAGGGAAAGGGAACCACCTCCTTGATTCAAGGATTGTTTGTTGATAATTTTTCATATCTGATTTTTATACACTTTTTGCTAAATGAAAACCAGAGGCACTTACCTTACACCTGTTTTTTTATTTTTAGTGTGAGGGTCAGATATGGTTTGGACACAAGGGAAGTTTGCATAATTTTGTCGACTAGAAACAGACTGATATTTAATTTTAGTTTCTTAGGTAGGGAAACTCTCTTTAGGCTACTGACAGAAAGGCTTTTATCCAGCCCCTTTATTTTAATAAAGATGCCTGATGTTGAAAACATTACAACTTTGTGACTTGTGACTGCTTCTCATTTCTGACTCCTCACAGTGGACCAACGCGTGATCCACAAGACTTAAGCAATGATCTAGAAAGATACGGCAAAGCTAAGAAAGAAGTGCATGACTGTATAATTGACAAACTGTGAGTGCCTGTTTGGCGCCATAAAGGTGGACCAGATTTGGGGTTGGAGGGAAAGGGAATGCATTGGGACCATGGTCCTAATGAGACTCTAGCTGATTTGGGGAACACTAAACCCACCCGGGGGGGTTCACAAACAAAACCTAATCCCTTTGTTGCTGGTTAAAAAAAACGGATAGTGAATTTGTGTTTGGTTTTGTGTTGTTGATTCCCTTACAGATACACGTTGCAATACTGAGGCTTCAGCTGTGTCTGTTTATGCAGAAACCTATGTAATGAGTGTTGTGTAAAGCACAGTACCTGCCAATGGGCCCCATTCTTTCTGGGACCTATAATCCAACATTTTGAAATGGAAAAGCTAAGCTTAAGCCCCAAAAGGTCAAAATAAAACAAGCCTATATCATCTACTAAATGACATGGGGAATCATTGAGATTCGATCAGAGTTGTAATTC
The DNA here is from genome assembly GCF_040938575.1 of Ambystoma mexicanum. Lineage (NCBI taxonomy): Eukaryota > Metazoa > Chordata > Amphibia > Caudata > Ambystomatidae > Ambystoma > Ambystoma mexicanum. The sequence continues at coordinate 945,150,993 of NC_090923.1, forward strand.
AAAACATCTAGTTCCTTTGAAGTCTTAGGATCTGATTCAGAAATAGTGTTGTGAACTTGCATTCGCCCTCTGAGTACTGTGACAAATTGAGGGAATGCTTCCCTTTTCCCCAAGGAGGGATTTGTCCCTCCATGTGAGGCCAGGGAGATGAGCCTGCTCCGTAGCACGCTCTGTAACCCCTCCCTAGGGGGCGAGGCAAGTGGACCTCACTTTGAGAGACTCCCCCTTTAAGCACAAGGACTCCTGTTCCCATGATTCCCTCCAGGTAATGGCCTTTATGTTGCCATCTAATGCACCAAATCATAGGTTCCATGACTATGACACAGATAAAGTGAATATATACAGTTATCAAAGAGAAAGATAAGCTGTCCCTTTAAATCACACTATCCAGTGGACTGTGATGAGTATGTTGAAGAGAGGAGACGCAAAGGGAAGGCAGAGAAAGAGAGGAAGGCAGAAACAGACTGGGTAAGCCCCCTGTTCGGAGAACACTTGAAGAAGGCGGAACAGATGCGGGTGGCAAAGCCTGCCAAATTCAGAACTGCTTTGAGTTGAAGCAGGGACCCGCTGGAAGCCCGGTGTTCCAGAGAACCAAGACTACTGGACCAGAGAGATCAGTGGTGGCATGACCACGAAGCAATCATGGTGAGTAGGCTGCCCTCTCAACGACGCTGACACCACCTCAGAGAGGAAGTACCGAACAAGCCGATTACCCGCAGCGGTATCGAGAAGGCAAGCAGGAGACAGAAAGACACACGAAGAAGGCAAACCGAGAAGCAAACCGAAGGAAGGAGAACGTCCCAAATACCTATGGGCACCGGAGATGTACCCTACAATACTGAAGGCAACAGGAATACCTGGAAGCCAAAAGGGACTCATTATAGAAGTAACAAAACTAGTCCCATTACAAATGATGAAAGTGTGGAAAACAAATCGATAAAGTTGGACTACGTTAATGTGGTAACGAGAAATACCAAGATCACAAAGATTGAAAGGAATATAAGTGGAACATTGCTAAATGCAAAGACTACAAAGAGTGAGAGGAATAGAAGTGGAGCATTGCTAAACACAAAAATTACAGAGAGTAAAAGGAATAGAATGGTAGTGTTTATACGATGGGAAAAGGGGAAGATCACCTCATGTCCAACAGATAGAGAGTGGATCACAATAAAGAGACACTTGGAAACTACAGACCAGAATGGTCCCTAAAATACACCTTATGCAAGAAAGACCACTGTGGGTAAAGAGGAAGCATAAGCATTTGGGGAACAAAAGCCTCAGAGAAAAGGACATGATACAAGTACATTCAGAATTCAATAATAAAGAGAGAAGGATTCTGACAAGAGCAAGGATGAACCCTGACAAAGAGGAGAAAAAGATAATCAGTCGCCTAAGGGAGTTGGATGAACTAATACAGAAATAACAAGAGACTATTTAAGGACTGCTTATTGATCAGATCAGTGGAAAGAAGAGAACAGCACAACTACCAAGAGAAGGTCATTCTCCAGACTTTAATATATCTTTTCATTGTACATTCATTGTTTTTCCTCTGTCATAAATTCAAAATCTTTTAGAATTAAGTCACTTTTTATCTCCTGACTCTGATGCTAGTCGAATCTGGGTACCTGCATTTTTCATTATTAGCCCATCATAAATTTTAACATGCCTGTAGACTGGGCCAGTTGGTGCAAATTGGATGTTTAGCGCAGCCTGACCCTGTATGGATATGTTGTTACTTACTCTGCCATGCTCGGCGGTCCATTTCAGGAGCGCTGTGCATGATAGAATAATTATTTACTGCTTGTAAGCCTTCCTTTGGGGCTCACTCGTGGAGACCTACAAAGATTCTTGAAGGTGGTCTGGGCAGTAGAAGGACCAAGGGAACACCATCCACAGGATGCCATGCGGGCATCTATTTTGATCAGGATTTTCCAAATCAAGGCTGGATCCATGTCAGGTTTTCAGGATACCCCTCATTAATATTCATGAGATAAATTAGCATTTCCACCTTCTCCAGGTGTTCCTGCCACAGTACATTTGAAGTGTCTGGCCCATTAAGGACTGTCACTATAAATGCACTTGCTGACCACTGTACGTATTAGCAGCTGCCTCTGTTGTGGCACCAAGTCAGAATGTTTGGAACAAAGGCAGTACCCAGCAGTGGGAGCTCTGGTTAAACTGCAGTGCTATTGTTTTAAGATGACTCATAAATTCAAACTCTTTTAGAATTAAGTCATGCTTTATCTCCTGGTTCTGATGCTAGTCGAATCTGGGTACCTGCATTCTTCATTATTAGCCCATCATAAATGGTAACATGCCTGTAAACCCGGCCAGTTGGTGCAAATTGGAAGTTAAGCGTAGGCCGACCCTGTATGGATATGTTGTTACTTACTCTGCCAAGCTCAGCAGTCAATTTCAGGAGCGTTGTGCATGATAGAATAATTACTTACTGCTTGTAAGCCCTCCTTTGGGGCTCACTCGTGGAGGCCTGCAAGGCCTCTTGAAGGTGGTCTGGGCAGTAGAAGGACCAAGGGAACACCGTCCACAGGATGCCATGAGGGCATCTATTTAGATTAGGATTTTCCAACTCAAGGCGGGATCCATATTGGGTTTTCAGGATACCCCTCATTAATATTCATGAGATAAATGTGCATACAATGATTCTAAATGTATGAACATTTTCCCTCATGAATATTAATGAGGGAATCGTGGAAATCCGTCAGGATCCCAGCCCTCGAGTTGGACAACCCAGATTTAGATGCTCTGCTCGTATCCTCTGATGAGCAGAGGTGGGTCTTCGGAGGCAAGTTTCAATCAACGCCCCCGCTTTCTACTTTGTTGATTGCTTGGACTAAAAGAAGGGTTTAGGAGCAGAGCTAGGAACCAGGATCAGCAAGCAGGATCAGCAAGCAAAGAAGGGTCATTTTAAAATGTTGCCTGAATGTGTGCTTTCGGGAGATGCTGGCAATGTGCTAATAGCAATAATGGCATATTTTGGACACTAACTGTAAGACAACATGCTGCAAGTCAATGCGGGAATATACTGACACTGCCAGCATGAAAATGTATTCTTACACTGGCAATATTGGCAGGCGAAGACAACATGATTGTGTTTGTGCAGTTGCAATACTGGCATAAATGAGCACAGCCCACGTGACAATTTCTTTATACTGTGGCAATGCTGACATTGTTAAGCACAGACAGCCTGAGTTTTTAAAATGCCTAGAATGGCATATATTGGCACAACTACCATGGCATGTCCTTCCTTGGCATCTATTGTGTTTGTTCAGACTCTGTTGCAATGATTGGTCCCTCACGCACATTGCTGAAAAATATGTACTCCCCTCCAGTGAAAGAAAATTCACTAGCCGCCACTGCCTGCATTTTCAACGGTCAGCAGCCACAAATGTAAACGTGGGTAAAGCTGATTTAAGACTAAAGGCGACGTTGCCTCTTCCTGGCCTTGGTGAGTGCCATATCATTGTCTTCACTAGTGACATGGTATTATGTGATCATAAGAAATGTCACAAAAACACACATGATACGCGATAGGCAGTCATGGTGTTTATAGTACCAGGAACGACCAGAGATACTTGGCCCACTTTCAAGGTTAAACCAGTTAAATGCCCGACCTGTCCTGTCGGGACACCGAAATAACTTCTTATTTGCAGGATGAAGGTAGATTATTTAATGCATAGAGTTAAATATTTAATATTTTGGCATGGATATCTTTATTTGGTTGGAAATCCAGCTTGGCTCGCACATCTCCCCATTGTATTTGCACAGGCATCATCCCACTAAGTACTTCAATGTAGCACGGATTGACTTGGCACGCGCATTTCGCTGCGGATACGAGTGTTTTGGGAAGTTTTCTACTTTCTGCATACTCTTCTCGAGCAAAGTGCACATTTTCAAGAAACGGTGTGCGATCCTCAATTCAGTGCAGCTCTATGCAGATATGTCAGAATAAGGAACTTATGCATGCCTATATGAAATCCAATTTTGCATACATACTTTCACATTGCTTTTCACACACACGGTATCGATCTAGGTGAATTAAGCCTGATCCCCGCACCATCTATTATTTAAACCAGTAAAATAGCTCAGCGGATTGAGCGATCTGAGCCTGATTCGCAGGTTCGTATCCCGCCAAGGCAGCTAAGCCTTTCATCCTTTCGAGGTCGCTAAATGAGTACCATTTTCGGTTGGGTGATATGTATGTGAATATGTGCGCTGTAAAGCGCAAATAACACATCATTATCATTGTATGTGGCATGTGCAACACTTTACTTAGTATTGCTAGGAAAAAATATTTTGTATACTTAACAGTCCTTTTCTATATGAAAATCAACTTGGTTTGCAGATATTTGTTGATCTGTATTCACTGGGAAGCCCTTTGCACTTTGCTTGAGTTAAACACAGATTTTCAAGAGTTGTGGCGCCAAACAGGTTCTCAGGAGGATATTTCAGCGGCAACGTGCTCGCCTTGGAAGCAAGACGACACAGAGCAACACAGATCCCCGGGTCTGTGCTTAGAAACCTCTGGGTATTATAAGCACGTTATAAATAACCTATCATATCATCTCACGTCAATGGGCATTTGTATTAATAGTTAACCTCACTTTCCCTCTTGAAAAAACAGTTTGGCTCGCATACCTTTTCCATTGTTTCCCACAAACAACCCACCCTTTTGAGATTCAAGTTTAATTGGTCATAGCACTAACAGTATCTTCCACAGAATGTGGGACGGGACCACCGATTACTCAATGTATTCCTTTGAGGATTTGTGTGAATCTGACATTTTCTTTTCCTACAGGAAAACCCGACTTAGCTCAGAGATCTTAATGATGATATGTGTATAATTGCAAGCAAACTAGGTAATGTGACAGGGTCATGGGTCAAAACCTGTCAAGGTGGCAGCAAGGACCCTTCTCAACCTAGGGTAGGCAGTCTACTAGGACAGTGCCAGAGTCAGACTTACCCCAGAGGTGTTGGGAGTGGGGGGGGGGGGGGGAAGGGGCGGGAGAGTGGGGAGTTGAGGATGACCTCCGTCCCCGGCATGCCTTGAATATTGGTGCCTCTTTCCCTGACCCAATGCCTCTCATCCACGGTCTTGGCCAAGTCTCTCTTTTTAATTTGGAGTATGACTTCCCGGATCCATGGTGAAAATAACGATCTCGTACCTGGCTCAAGGAACTACAGCTATCAGTATGCATCAGACTCCTCAGGCCCCTGCAATGGAGAAGGTATTCTGTTAGGCAACTGTAGTAGATTGTAATCAGGAGACGGACAGGGTGGCATTTTGGCTGAATTGTTTTATTATAAAATACCGATACTCTATACAGGAAAAAAATTAAAGGGTGCTTGTCGGGATGTCTTACAAGTCTTCTGTCCAGACTCCTATGCTAACTTGAGTCCTGTCCCCACCAAAACAAAAGAAAAGCCTACATTCAACAAAGCTACACTTGGAGCCCTTGCCCAAACAATAGAACCGTGGCTTGCTTCTGACCCCTGCTGTGGTGTCTCTTTATCAATAGGGGCTCCTTGCCCGATGCACAGTTCAGACAAGTACAATGAATGTCTCTTCAATGTTTCTCTCCTTGGGTCTGTTAACAGTCTATGGTTTATCTTTCTTCTGGTGTACCAAGGTTTTATCGTAGTCTCTTTTCTTCTTTTTCATTTGGGGACCCCTTGCTCATATCCTCACTCTGGATGTTCTCCTTGGTCTTCCCTACCAAGGAAACTCCTGGCGGTCTCTCCACCTAAGCACTTTCAGATCTTTATCCTGCCTTGGGGTTTCATTCCTCTCACACCCACTTTGTGATCTCATTTCCCTCACCCGCCTTGTGCTCTCGTTTCTCCTACCCAACCTTCAGATCTCATTTCTCCCACCCTACCCTGGAGCCTAGTTTCTACCAACCACTGTGGGGTTCTGTATCTCTCTCCCGTCTAAGGGTCTGGTGTCTCTCTCCCGCCTTGGGGTCTCGTTCCCTCTTCCCACCTTGGGGTCTTGGGTCTGTCACCCCACCTTACTGCCTTGTTGGGCCTTACCTCCTCCCGGTTCCCCAGAGTCACCGCGTATCTCTGGTATCCAGGCAGTGCTCCTCGGGAGAGTCAGTGAGTGGGACTGACAATTTGCTGCTTCTTAGACTTCTCCACCATGTTCTGTGTTGGATGAAGCTTGCCTTCTCTTCCCGTGGGACTTTGGCGAGAGCTTTTCAGTACCCCAGTTGTCTGTGTCTCTGGTGGTGTTCTCTCCTGAGTACTCTTTCGGGTCGTGCACTTCCAGCGCCAGGCCTAGCAGGGGTTGTGAGCGTTCTGTGGGCTCAGCTGTGACTTGTCCACCACACATAGTGTGCACTCCCTCCATCCTGCCACACCCCAAGGCAGTGGCCTCCATATTTCTCCAGCTCCATAGGTCTCTTTTCTTCCTCTCCAATTCTGATTGGCTCTTTATCTTCCACTCTGCTGGGAGGTGGGACTATCCACTGTTCCCTCGTTCCAGGTGAGGACGGTGAATACAGAGGATCAGAAACCATACCAGCCATTCAAATGATCATACAGTTTAAGTCTCATATAGCCAATAAAGATATTGGGATCTTGAGATAAGGAAAAACAACTTATATCCGTTTCTGGGGATTTCCTGTCCTCTAAGGGTGAGGGGTCACTCCCAGTTGGTTCCTGCTTGCTCTCTCCCCTAGTGGGTGTTAAGCTTAGCGGGCACACCTTCCTACTCCCAAAACGGATGGCTCCCCCTTGGGTAGAGGGGACAAATGCACTGAATTTGTCACACAACTCAGTGCAAAGAGGAGCAAGGACTACAGGAACTACAATGCACCTGTGTCAAAAAGACAAGACCCGGTCCGGAACAGGAGGAACACACTGGCCACCCTAATGGAAATAGACTATCCTTCCCCATTCAGGAGGTACATGGGAGGCCCGACACACCTCAGGCCTGCTTACAGGAGAGCAATTGGGGTGGCAGAGCTGGAACTAGCAAGGGACTATAAAGTTATTTCGGAAACCCAGGAACACTCCCCAAATCCCGACTTACCAAGTATAGAGAATCAGCGGGAAGATTATACAAAGAGATGGCATGGCAGTCTGGACAAAAATTGAGACTTTAAAGGGGGCGGGCTAAAGGCCCTTATGAAAACTTTCAGCGGAAATTCCAGCCCACAAAAGAAGGAGATGGGACGATTTGGGGTAGAGCAAAAAGTGATTTTCCCAGGGAAACGGCTGACTTGAATATCAAATGGAGTGAGAGGACCTTCTAGGCAGGAAGGGGATGGCTAAAAAAAAGCAGAAGTCATTTGACAGTGAAAGGGGTTTGGAGGAGGTGGAGGACTAGGAAACTAGAGATGAGGGTGCAGCAGGGGGAGGGGGACTTGGAGAAGAGTTGTGGCATCTTTGGAGAGAGTGAAACTAAGGTGTTGGGATTGAGAGACTGGTTCCAGATGAGACTCTGCGACCTGCCCCAATTGTGCCATTCTGGAGGTAGAGCAAACATGGAAGAGGGGCTGCCTGACTGCAAGATGCAGACAGTGTTTATTATTCTCTGGAGCATTAAGGTGCCCCCCCAGAAAACCATTGAGCAAACATGCAGGAACTGTAGTTCACAGGGTGAACAGGGTATATCTTATCATCCAGGCATGGATGGCCACTCATGGCCTATGCCTGAACGATGATAAGACTGAGCTGATAATCATGGGTACACATGCCAACATTAAAAAACTAGGCCAGGAATTTTCCTCATTCAATATTGACGGGAATATCATCAAAGTCTCCAAGGAAGTAAAAACGCTTGGTTTCTACCTTGATTCCACCATGTCCTTTGACAAACAGGTTAAAACCTGGCTTCCACCACTGCCTACACTTGCAAGCTGATAAGAGCTGGCAAGCCATTCCTCTCTAACGACAGCTGCATGATCCTGGCCAGAGCCTTAATACTATCCAGGATTGACTACTGTAATGCCCTATACAGTGGTGCCAATAAAGTCACCATCCGGAGGCTACAAACATTACAAAATAACACCCTGAGAGCATCACTCGGCATAAACAAAAGAACTCATATCTCCTCCATCAGACGCCAACATAAATGGCTTTCTACCACCAACAAAATACAGTTAAAAATGATATCACTGCCCCACAAAGTCTTAAACAACGCGGCCCCTAGTTATCTCATAGATAAACTTCATAGAAGAATCTCGCTCAGACCAAGTAGAGCTGGTAATGCTAATTGCCTGGCAGTACCTAGATACAGGCTTACCACAATTGGTGGTAATAGTTTCCCAGTGAAGGCTGCTAAACTTTGGAACTTACTGCCACAAAATCTGAGAGTTGACCAACCCTTGCTTCACTTTAGAAAAAATGCCATCAAACATCTCATCTCTACTGACCCTTAGTCTCCCTTCCCCTAGTTTGTTTCCGCATTTGGCTCAGTATACTCCTACTCGCCCAATATTCCCATTTGAACTTTGTGTCACTATTTGTAAAACTATGTGTAATTTATTCTATTTTTGTGATTCAGTGTATTCTATCGCAACATGTATATTCTTGTAACTCTGTAAGCCTTGCATTTTCTTACTGCTGCACCCTGTTACCGAAGGGTCTGGTGTGCATAAAAAAGTGAATAAACAAACAAACAAACTGTTCTCCCATCCAAAGGGGTTTACAGTCAATTCGTTCCCAGCTGCCATGGATCCGCTGCCCAAAACACAAATAAAGTTGCCCTTCTGCGCATGTATGAAGGCGAAGCCAAGTAGGCAGAGTGACAGCAAATACAGAGTGTGGCAAGTGCAAGCACAATGGAGGGGAGAGAGAAGACAGAGGTCTCAAGTGAAGTGTGGTTGTGAAAACAGAAGGGAGGAGGAACAGACGATTTACAGAGAATAAGGGAAGGACGGTGAAGAAACTAAATAGTGGGAATGGGTGGGGTATAAGCATCTGAACAGAAAGGGGGAAGAGGAAGAAGAGAAACTAGCAGAAGTAAAGGAGGAAGGGAAGAAGCAACTGAACGGCAGGCAAGAAAGGGGAAGGTCATGTGAGGGGAAAAGCAGGTTGAGAAAGATCACACAAAATAAGGAGAAAAGAAAGAGGTGGAAGGAGACAAAGCACCTCATTTTTTTAAAAACTCTTTTTTTTAGTGGTCACGCATAGGCTGTTACACCACAGCACATCTGTTTAACTGTTACATCAAGAGTAAATTATCCGTTACATTTCACATAGCAATAGTATGACGACAAGTCAGCATCAGTTATCATATTACAAAGGTAGAATCTGAACGGGCCCCAAATGTCCTTAGGTCTGCATGCCGAGGGTCGGGTTAAAACAAACTGTTCCTCTGACTCGTTGACATGTGTCAATTCTTGTTGGAATTGGTTCATGGTGGGCGGAAGAGAACTTTTCCATTTCTGTAAAATACATTTTTTGGCAATAGCGCATGAGATGTTAAATAATCTTCTATTTTTTTCTGACTGCTTGCTAATGTCCCCAAACAAGTACTTCTGAGGAGTCAAATCGGGGGGCACCTCAGTGGTTTCTTCCAGCAGCTCAGCCACCGCCCTCCAGAATCCCCTCAGTCCCGGACAGTCCCACTACATGTGAAAGGATCCAGCCCGAGGAGCATTACATTTAGGACAAGCATCAGAGGTGTCTGGTGCAAACCTTGCGATTTCGGCCGGTGTATAATGTAGCCTGTTCAGGATTTTAAATTGGATCACCTTTAGGCCAGCATTAAGCGAGACCTTCTTGGATAACGCACAATAACTGGCCCATTTCTTTTCTTCAATGGGTCCCTGTAAATCCGCTTCCCACTGCTCCTTTATCTGATTCAATGTGGGGGTATGAGCTTGAACAGCTGTGTATAACCTAGAAATCCCCAAGCCATTTTTAGATGTTACTAACTGCACACATGGATGAGGTGGGGGTTCATCCGGGAAGAGAGGCCACCTCTTCTGGAATGCAGACCTCATATGGTAATATTGCAACGTTTTCAGGGGTCCACCCCCCAGGGCCCTCAGAAAGAGACCCCGGTCCACAAAAACACCGTTAACAAACATGTCACCCAGCTTCATTTCCCCGTTAGGGTCCCAGGACTCCTGTATGTTAGCGTCATGTGTGGGGGGTATACCCGGGAAGTCCCAAAGCGGTACCTCTGGATTGTAGGGGACCTCCAATCACAGCCTCTTGAATATAGCCATCCATGCCCTGACTGTGCAGCTAACCGGATTATATGCATATGTGTCTTTATACTTTGGATCAAAAATAACTGATTGTATATTTGTGGGATGTGTGGTATGTTCCTCTATCCATGCTTGGGGTGTACTGTTCTCGTCATTATACCAATATTTTGCAAATTGGGCTTGGGAGACATAATAATAAAGCTCGAAATCGGGAGCCGCTATCCCTCCAGAGGAATAGGGTTCTGTCATTTTCTCCCAGCTAATCCTAGCTGTTTTACCGTTCCAGAGAAATGTTACTACCATGGATCTGAGCTTGGAGAAGAAGGCCCTGCCCGGCCATATAGGAATATTGACAAATAAGTATAAAAGTTTAGGGAGGACCACCATTTTAAGAATGGCAACACGGCCGGCTAAGGAAATCGGGAGCCGTCCCCAAATCTGAAGCTTGGCGCCTAAGGCCTGCAGGGAGCCCTCATGGTTATCTGCATAGAGTGTGAAATTGTTCCTGGAGACCAGTATTCCCAGGTATCTAATGTGGTCTTCGGACCACTTGAGTCCCCCTGTGTCTATAGGGCATCGGGTGGTAGGTGTTAGAGGGAATATTTCAGATTTGGACATATTTATAGCATACCCAGAATAGTCTGCAAACCCCTGGATCTCTGTCATGATGGGTGCTATATTTACCTCAGGCTCCCTGATATATAGCAATGTGTCATCCGCGTAAAGCGAGATTGGTTGGGTGGAACCCTTCATTGTGATCCCTTTGTCTAAGTGTCTAAGACGGACAGCGGCCGCCATAGGTTCAGTGGTCAGCGCGAATAGTAGGGGGGAAAAAGGACACCCCTGTCTTGTCCCCCTCTCCAGGAGGAACATCTCGGAAATGGCTTTATTGGTCAGGACACGAGCCCCAGGTTCCGTATATAGGAGTTTTACGTATCGTATAAAGGTGGGACCCACCCCAAACGCCTCAAGCACCGAAAGGAGATAGATCCACGATACCGAATCAAACGCTTTTTCAGCATCAAGGGATATGCCCACTGCGCTCCTCGCAGGGTCGATCTGTGCCATAATACCAAAGAGTCGTCTGAGGTTTAGGGCTGTAGATCGAGTAGGGACAAACCCATTCTGGTCGGGATGAACTAGGGTTGGGATTGCTGGCAGAAGGCGTTTCGCCGGGACCTTTGCAAAGATTTTAGCATCCGTGTTGATGAGTGACAAGGGCCTGTAGGACGAAACGTCCTGTGGTGGTCGCCTGGGCTTATGGAGTACCATTATTATGGCCTCTCTCATAGTTCAGGGCAACCTGCCGGATTCGAGCGCCTCCTCCCACACTTGCAATAGTATCGGCACGAGTTCCTCACGGAACTCCTTGTAAAATTCAGCGCCCAACCCGTCCGACCCCGGTGCCCTGCCTGTTGACAGATCCTTGATTGCTTCCCCAATCCCTTCCGTCGTTACCGGCTGATCCATAGCCAGGCGCACTTCGTCAGGGAGCCTAGGGAGGGAGAGGGCTTCAAGATAGGTCTTGATTTCTGCAGATGTTTTCTTATCTTGGTTTGAATATAACCTCTTATAAAATTCCAAAAATTCCCCGTTAATGTCCTCATCCCCAAGGAGAACCTTCCCCTGTTGCGTGCGTATACTTGTGATCTGTGTGGGTTGTTTATCGTGTTTAATTAGGTTGGAGAGCGCCCTGCCAGCCTTGTTGCCCTCCCCGTGCCTGCGCGCCCGAATCGAGGCCGCCACATATCGGACCTCCCTCAGTGCAAGCTTGTCGAACTCCTGGAGATGTGTGTGTATATCAGCTAGTACTGTCTTATCTTGCGTAATATGTTTTCTCAAGTGCATCTAACTTTCCTTCAACAGACGACAGTTCGGACCTCACAGCCTTCAACATACCCGCATTTCTAGACATCAACAAACCCCTCATCCAAACCTTGAATGATTCCCACACTGTCGAGAGTCTGTCGACCGATCTGATATTATTGGACAGAAACTCCGAAATTTCAGAATGGAGTGACTCCACTACCCCGGGGTCACATAACATTCCACCAGACATCCTCCACCTCCTGAAGGGACGTGGGGTGTTCCGGAATAGTAGTTCCAACAATACTGGGGAATGATCTGAGAGAGTGCGGGGCAGGATTTCACATCGCTCAACCGAGGGCGTCATGGGCGTGGAGACCAACCAGTAATCAATCCTGGACTCGGAATCGTGTACCGAGGACTAAAATGTGTATCTTCTACTGCCCGGGTGGACCTCCCTCCATGCATCAACCAGTGAGAGCTGTGCAATGACATGTCTAAGATTCAGTGCTGTCCTGCTTGGGGGTCTCACCACCGTAGAGGATCTATCAAGAACCGGATCAATGGCCAAGTTGAAGTCCCGCCCCCCCACAAGACACTCGAAACATCCAGTGATATAACCATCTAATATATATCCAAGTAGAAGGCTGGGTCATCGATGTTGGGGCCGTATGTATTGACCAGGAGAAGCTGTTGGTTAGCCACCTCCCCCCAAACCATGACAAATCTCCCCTGGGGGTCGACCTTGTGACCTTCAACCCAGAACCCAAGGCCTGGGTGAATAAGGGTGAGAACAACTCTGGACTGAGTTGAGTAGTCTGTGTGGAACCTCAGGGGACCCCACCCAGGCAGGATGTGAGAATTACCCGTCCCCACTGCATGGGTCTCCTGCAACATCAGTATTTGGGGATTATGCCTGGAGACATAATTGGAGATCTTCCTAACCTTAACTGGATTCTTCAACCCCCTCACATTCCACGTCAGCAGTTTAACCTTTAGCCCATTACCGGGGACCTGCGATGGAGGATTAGCCATTGTCAAATCTGACGAGTTTGCAGTATTCGTGCCATACAATCAGTGCCAGCCCAAACGTGTCCAAAACTTTACTTTTCAACCAACAGGTCGTCCCATTCCACCCTCCATTTAGAGGTAGCTCCGGAAGGTAGCCAAAATCCTCAACAAAATGCCACCATAAGTCCATCCAACAACTGAACGCAACAGCCCCTTCACCCTGTCCCACCCGCCCCCCCCTCATCATCACCCCCAACTTGACGATGTACCCCATCAAACTTATGGAACATTACACAGGTAGCCATGTTGCTTCACATGGCTGCCGATCAGGTCCAACAACTCCACCAACTAAAGTGCCTGGAGTACCTTAATCAGGTACCCATCTGGGCCCCAGGCCCAACCAGGGTCGACACACAAGTGTTTCTCATTCCACGGGTCTGGGCCTGTTGTTTTGTGCTGGTCTGCCCCCTCTGGCAGGAAGGGGTATGGAAGTTTCAATATAATGCATGGCTTCCACTGGGGACTCAAAGAAATGGGCCCTGCCCGCATGTTGAAGCCTCATTTTCGCCAGGAACATTAAAGTGTATGGAATCTGGCGCTCTCTTAGGAGTTTCTTAACTGGTTCATAGGACCTTCTGCTCGCTTGAACTCCAGAGGAGAAATCAGGATAGAAATGTATACGACTTTCCTCATTCTGAAGGGTGCCCGCCTCTCTCGCTTTTCGTAGGATTGTGTCGCTGTCTCTATAGTTGAGGTGCCGAGCAATTATAGTGCGTGGTGGCGCGCCTGGTTTAGGTGCAGGAGCCAGCGTACGATGCGCTCGTTCCACCAGAATTTGTTCAGAGAAAGCCTCCAGTCCGAATAGGGTTTTAAGCAGTGTCTCAAGATGTTTCTCCACTTGGCCCTTTCCAAATGATTCTGCTATGCCCACGACACGAGTTATTGCGCCTGGAGCGCGACTCTAGGTCCTCACACTTGTTCTGTAACTTCGTCATGCTTTCCTTAATTTGGATGATATCACGGCTGTGGTGCGAGATAGTATCTTCATTAGTGCTGATGCAGGTTTCAGTTTCCGTTATGCGTAGGCTTTCGTTCTCCACTCTAGCCTTTAAGGAGCCGATGGTAGAGACTATGTCATCCAATTTTGTGTTTATTGAGCGAAACCCATTATGGACTATATCTGTTAGGTTGCCCAAATTCTCACTGGATTCAGCAGCAGGGTTCTCGGTGTCGGCCGCGTGGGTGTCAGCCGACGCGGCCTGACCCTGGCCACCCATGTAGGTGTCCATGGGGCCCTTCCTCAGCTTTCCCGGAGTCTTGGAGCCTTTTGCCGGCCTCTGTGGTTCCCCCATGATGAACGGCGTTCCAGGTGGTGCAGTATACTGTATCCAGAATGTTCTACAGTTTCCCAGGTGGGGTCCCGAGCCACCGCTAGCTCAGGGGCCCACACCCAGCCCTGTCACCCGTCCAGGGCGTGCTCCGCTGGCCCGGCGACCCGCCCATCGGGGACCGGAGCCTACCGCCTCAACAAAGGTGATTGCGGGTCCGATTTAATCGCTACCCTGGCCGACCATGTGGCACCCCGCGGGGGCTCCCTCTCCGCCCAGCCTCGCCTCCTTACCAGTCGACAGCACGGTTATTACCACCACAGAGTTCCTCAGGCCGCGTACTGCGACTTCCACCGGATGTCTCTCCCCGCACCGCACTGTAGGGTTCGTAAGGAGTTCTATGGGGCTCAGCAACTGCGGCAACCACTACCGGGGCTGGGTCGGGCCGCGGGCAGGTACAGACCGGAGAGTCGTCCATGCCGCGGTAGCCCAGAGGCCATAACGTGTCACCAGAAGAGTGTCAGGGCCGAGCCAGCACCAAGCTCCTCCCACCTTGGGCCCAGCTGTTTCAGCCGTGCCACGGCTCTGTAGTAGACTGCTCTGGAGCTCGCCTCCGGATTTCTGTCCCTCTGTGCACACATCAATCTGAATCGCGCCGTATCTCTGGCGTCCCTGAACCCCGAGCCTCAGGATTTCGTCTGGTCGCCCACGGGCGGACGGGCCAGCCCCCCAGATAGTCCGAGCTGAAACAGGCAGTGCTGGACGGATAAACTAGCTCAGGATTTCTCGGTGGAGCGGGAGCTCTTAGATCAGGCGGCCATTTCCAACGTGCGCAACAGCGCCCCCCCCCCGAGACAAAGCACCTCAGAAGGAGGAGAAAGAAACCTAGAAGAAAGCCAGGACGAGGGAGAGATATGTCCTGGAGGAAAACCAAGGATTTAGAAGAAGCAAAAGGATGGAAAAGCCTATAAAACCTGGGCGAGGGAAGTCGTCCTAGGTTGGTGTGAAAGGACCTGAGCAAAAATCAAACACTAGTGAAGAATCGTCCTGGTCAACACCAACTTAATAAGGGGAGAGCAAAGAATAAAGATGAGTTTCTAATCAAGCACTAGGTTGTGGGGGCACTGCTGAATACCAAGAGGCATGGTAAAGTGGAAATAGCCTGTCGTGCAACTGTTCATGCAAAGTCTGATGCTGGGCCCCTTTCAGATAACCAAAGGGTGCCACTTTGGATACCTGGCAAACAACCTAAGGGTGCCAGGTCGGGGCCATTTGGTAGCAGATTCTGGTTAAACCAAAGTGAATCCAGGCAATCCCTGCACCCAACCAAGGAAGACATGGAGGGTCATTACAAGTCTGCCAGTCCGGTAATAAAGTGCTGGTAACACTGTATACCGGCACTATTGCCAGATCGTATCATCCAAAGTTGTTTTGTCGGTGACACTGGCACCAGTAACACTGCACACTGGTACTGGTGCTGCTAGCACAAGCAACGGTAGCAGCGACTCCTTCCCAGGCACTAACCGGTAACACCAGCATCACAGAAACACAGTAGCATTACGATCATGGGCTTGACAGAAATACAGGCAGAGAAATTACGGGACTACAGGCAAATCAACGCTGGCACTGCGGAGCAGCCGGAAAATGGGCCCATGTGGGGAATAAAAGGCCACAGGTGCACCCAATACACACAGGAATAGCCCAAAAGAGCCACTCGCACTCCAAGAACACTTGCAAATACAACCATGCTGTCACTCATTGTTGATTGTTGTAGCTATAGACATGGAGGTGCTGCACGCTGGAGGGCAGATGTTTGATCTGGAGCTGCATCACTGGCAACAGGAGGACAGGGAGTGGAGGAGGAGGATGAGTGTGAATGTGATACAAGTGGCTAGGCAGAAGCGTGCTTTGATTCCCCGCACAAGGGCTACACCCTGGGCCCTGACAGATGGCCAGATACACACCTTGTACCACCTAAACAGAGTCAGCACGGTCTCTGCCAGAGGACTTTTGCCTCCACCCGCAGCACCACTTGGCTACAGGGTGCTCATGCTCCACTACTCGCCTTCACATAGCCGGAAGGTCCCTCCATGGACTGCCAACGTTTGGGCCTCACTTCAGCTCTTAGCCAACTACACTTTGGCTCTCAGGGGTCAAGCCCTCAGTCTCTGCTCGAAACCTGTGACAAAGTCTGTAGGATCCTCGCCCCCATCAGGGCCTCTCTCCCACAACCAAGCTCCATCTACCCATTTGCCTGGAGTCCGACCCTGGACCTCCTTTCCACTTCCCGCCACGCTGCAACTTTACTCTTGCGAGCACTTTAAGGTGCTCCCGGCTCTAGAGTGACCTGACTCTCATGGCCCTAGCATAAGGATTCCATCTTCCTAGCCGAAACATCTGCAGCACCTCTGCCCACATCTCCCTGGGCCGACAAATATATCTGCACCTATATTTCTAACATCACATTTTGATGTAAACCAAACACGAGGTCATATTCTAGCCGGGCACAGGAGACCTTTAATCTAAGTCTCCAATTCACTAAATCAGTTACTACTCTGTGTTCATTTAATTTGTTCTCATGACACTCTGATTACCTTATGAGTTGTTTTTCGTATGTGTGTTCATTCAATCTGTTTTCATGATGCCCTGATCACCTTATGACTTGGTTTTCGTATGTTACAAGGCATTTATTATGCCTTGAAGTGAACATATTGTTGTTTCTTACATTGCACAACTTTGCACTGCATTGATTATTTTCATAAACAAAGTTAAAAAGTTAGCACATCAGCCAAATAATAAAAAGCTGTATAACTGCATTTTGAATATCTATGTGTTTTCACAAGTAGCGTGCTGAAGGGATAAAATGCTGAATGCCCCACTTAGATGTGTTTTCACAAGGGTTCAAACAATGCTTGCATTTAAATTACTTTGCAAATATTTAAACTCTATAGGGTAGGACTATCCCCCTGTTACAGTCCACCTAAACAGAGAGACACTAATGGAACTGGTGGACCTCATCCAGGATGACATTGGGAGCAGGATTGGCTTCCGGACAGCCATATCCACCCTGTTGAAGCTCGTGTCAGTCCTGCAGTCCTTGATTTATAGGTAATCCAACACATGCTTTCCTCCGAGAGCATTTATATGCCAAAGACCATTCCCAGGACAGCACTAACTAATATTCTGAAGGTAAGAAAACATCCTTCTATGAGATAGCTGCCTATAAGCTAAATAACTGCATGGCAGCTAACGCAACTATTCGTTTTTCAACAAGCATTAAGACAGTTATTTTACTGATCCCTTTCTATGTACTCGTGCCATACCGCACTACAACCTCGAACATCACACATCTATAGACATGTATGTCTATTTAAATAACGGATTGCAGGTAAACATTAATTTAAGAAAGGGAAGTGAACACACAGTAGCTGTATATACCGCATAGGTTCAATGACCAGACATTGTTACTTTTGTCTCATGAAGACAACATACAATCATTACGATGGTTCACAAAGTTGCACTGAGTCACAGGATCAAGTGAAACTAGTTGGACAACATGCTAGAAATTGCAATGAATAGGTATGACCTTAGGAACTGGATAATCTGTGTTGTTTATTAACAAATGATGATGAATTTGATGAACAGAGGAAAGACAGAGACAACACTCTTACTAGGCCAGGTGACAGGGGGGAGGGGGCAGTGCAGTACATAGGATAACAGTAAAATAAATAAACAGTAAATAAAAGGGTGCAGCGGGCTGGTGGCAAGTGCAAGGGCAAGTGCAGACATCAGGTATCAAGTTGGGGGCTGTAGGGATACAGAAACAGCACCCGAGTGCGAGGGTTGCAGGTGGGGCAGTGCAGGTGTGCAACTGACGGGGAGGGGATCTGGGCCTGAGATCAGAGGGTAGCCAGGTAACAAGTATAGTTTCAGTTTCGACCAGGAGATCAGCAGGGGACAGGAGGAGAGAAAGCAGAAGCAAAGAGGAAGATCTTGAGGTGCTTCCGGAACCAGAGATGGTTCTCCTCAAGTTTCAGCGAGACAGGGATGCTGTTCCAGAGGGAGGCCCCTGTCGAAGAAAGAGATCTACCACCAACTCATTGCTAGGAGAAGCGACTGACCCTGAGGGAGTTGGAGGCGGATGAGCGAAGAGCTCGAGAAGGGAGATATTTAGGAAGAGAGAGTTGAAGGTATTCAGGCCCCACAAGGCCTTGTGGACAACGCAGAGGGTTTTCAACTTAATCCTCGCTGCCACTGGGTTTCGCAGTCCTGTTTTAGATGAGTTGCAGAGGGCGAAGAGTAGAGGCAGGCAGATTTAGAAAGAGGGTGTAGCAGTAGTCCAGCCTAGAGAGAACCAGAGCTCTGGAGACAGTGAGCTTCTGGGGGAAGGAGAGGAAATGAAGAATATCTCTGAGCAGGTGCAGCTGGTAGTGTGACTTCTTAGAGACTTCAGAGATGTGAGGAGAGAAGGAAAGTGTGGAGTCGAAGATGACCCCAAGGCTTTTGGCCTCACAGGTGGGAGCAGGAAGAGGGCCAAGAGAGGCTGGCCAGAGGGTGACAGGGAAGGAGGGAGCAGGTGTGCCGATGAGGAGAATCTTGGTCTTACTGGCATTAAGGCAGAGATCATTGGCGGTACACCACTCCTGGATTTCAGACGGTCAGAGATGAGAGAAGGAGAAGAGGTGGCGGAAGGGAGTCTCAAAATGAGTTGTGTCATCTGCATTGCACTGAAAGTTGCGGCAGAGGGTGGCAATGCGGTGGGCAAGAAGTGCCATGTATTGGTTGAACAGCCAGGGAGAGAGGTTAGACCCCTGGGGAACACCAGAGGTAGAGATACAGGAGAGGAAGGACCCAAGTTGGACCTGGGATGGTCGATCGGAGAGGAAAGAAGTCAGCCAAGCCAGGGCCTGATCGGTCATACCAACGTTATCATGGAGACGGTTGAGCAGGATGCCATGGTTGACCGTATAAAAGGTAGAACAGAGATCAAGTAGGATGAGGACACAGTGGGTGTTGGAATCGAGTTTGGAGAGCAGGTCTTCACAGATGTTCAGGAGAGCAGTTTCCATGCTTCTGATAGCTCTGAAGTCAGACTGATGGTCATGGAGACAACCAACAGTTTCAGTGTGCAGATTACGCTGGGAGATGGCCAGCTTTTCCAGGAGTTTGCCCAGGAAAGGAGTGATGGAGATTGGGGATAGTTAGCAGGGCAGGAGGGGTCGGCAGAGGGTTTCTTAAGAAGAGGGTGCACAAGAGAGTGCTTCAGGGAGGAAGGGAAGACTCCAGTGGCGAAGGAGTGGGTGCAGAAGTCAGCCAGAGCAGGGCCAGAGTGTCAATGTGGTCCTTGATGGTTTTGGAGGAACAGGGGTGAACCTGTTTTGACGAGACTTTCGTAGATCGGAATTGTCTAGAAACCTCGTCTGGGGAGAACATGGGAAAGGCAGAGAAGGAGGTAGGAAAGGCGGCCGAAGAAGGTTCAGAGGAAGAGCAGGGAGTAGAGGAAGGAGGGGAAGAGGAAGAAAGAGAGGACAGGTTGTCCTGAGTTTTAGAGATGAAATGAGAAGCCAGGGCTGTGCAGAGGGCCTGGGAGGGGACAGGAGTGGTATAGACTGCAGCAGGATTGGCCAGCTCCTTGCAGATTTTAAAGAGTTCGGCCGAGTTGTTGGATGCCGCAGAGACGTGGGCTTCGAGAAGTGCTCTCTTCTTGGTGCGGACAGAGAGCCGCTAATCCCTTTGGAGCAGGCAGCAGGCCAGTTTGTCAGAGTATGTACAAGAGGCACGCCATTTTCTCTCAGCCACCCTACACTTACGTTTAAGGGTGACGAGGTAAGAGTCGTACCAGGAATTGCACTTGGCTTTGGGCTTCAAGAGGATCATCATGACAGGGGCAAGGACATCAAGAGTATCAGATATAGCAGAGTGGAGCATAGAAAGGGCTGTGTCAGGGTGTGAATCAGCTGCAGGGGGGGAGAAAGTGGCAGCGAAAGCCTCAACTGACACACGGTTCATGGGTCGGATAACCAAGAAGGTAGCTGGCAGTGTTGGAGTTGGCTTGGCCTGAGGGGTGGAGAGAGTGAGCTGGAAGTAAAGGAGAAAGTGATCACTCCAGGAGAGAGAGGAGTGGTGAGAGGGATAGAAAGGGTAAGGTCTGTAGAGATCGGAACATCCAGAGTGTGCCCTGCAGAGTGAGTCGGCCCAGAGGGTAGGATAGAGAGTCCAGGTGAAGGACATGAAGCATCCAGGCGGACGTGAAAGTCTCCAAGAAGGAGGAGTTGGGTGGTTGAGACCAGGAGGAAAGAGGAGAGGTCGGCCCAATCAGAGAGTAAGGAGGAGATCTGGCCAGGTGGCCGATAGATGGTAGCCACAGTAAGGGAATGGCTAGGTGAGAGAGAGAGAGTGCCTGCAGATGAGGCATTCAAAAGAGGAGTAGGCCTGCGTAGGAATGACAGAGGCAGGAATCCACTCAGGGAAGATCAGAGCTACACCCCCTCCGGAACAATTGGACCTAGGCACGGAGAGGATCTTGTAGCTGTCTGGGAGGAGAGTGTCAAAGCTTGTAACATAGCTGGCCGTGAACTATGTCTCAGTGAAACCGAGGACATCGAGGTGAAGATCTTCGAGGAGGTGTCAGATGTCAGAGGAGTGTTTGACAGCTGAGCGAGAGTTTAGGGTGGCAATATGGAGAAGGTTGCCATCTTTGAAAGACTTCCGGGGAGGGCTACAAATCAGGGGTACGCCCTGCGGAGGTGTGGAAGAAGCCCAAGGGGGGGCAGAAGAGGAAGGAGGATAGGGCAAGGTAGCCAAGGAGGAGACAGCAGGGGTGGTGAGGAAGCGGTGAAAGGGAGAGAGGGGAAAGCAGGAGAAGAAAGGAAATTGATGTGGCGTGGGAAGCATCTATCAAAGAGGAGAAGGTTGGCTTGAGGGCCGTGGACCAAGACGGTACCATTCGAGTAAACATTAATGATGACCTTAGAGGAGTGGAAGGAGGGCAGGAGGGCCTCCCACTGGGTGCCACCATTAATGGGAGAAGAAGAGAAAGGAGAGCACAGAGACCATATGTAGAGTGCATAGGTCTGGCGAGGGAACGACAAAGAGGATGTCGGTGAGGGTTTGCCTGGAGGAAGCACTGGTATAGGTGTCAGCGATAGGGAGGCCTCGGTTGGAGACCAGGATGTCCTTTTTAAACTTCTTCCTACCAGATTTAGTGAGGAGAGCAGGATAGTCGATAGAGAAGCAGTTACAAAAGATAGGAGAGACAGAGAGCACCATAGAATAGGTAGGGAGAGGACACAGGGAGGGATGCAAACAGACGAGACAGAGAGAGACGAGACCATAGTAGACAACTGGACAAGATGACAGGGGCTCAGATAATGATAGAGAAGTTTGCTAGATGAATGCCTTGCTAAGAAGGCAAAAAAACACAGAGCAGCACTAATTTCAAAACTTAGTTTAAATACCGGAGAAACACATACGAAGTTTGAGAGTCCTGTATAGTGGGAAAAAAGGCCTAGGCTTCACAATGCAATTTTAAAATACTTTCACAACGTAGTTTAAATACCGGAGAAACACAAACCTAAGTCTGTGGGCCTCATCACGAGTTTGGAGGCAGCCATGGTGCTATTAGCACCATGGCTGCCTCCAAACCGGGCTCCATTACCGGGTTCCTGCAATGGGGACTTACCGTGTCATTCCGACATAGGAGGACCCGGTAACCCCTCCTTGCAGGAACCATTCCCCATTCCCATTGAGCCCCTACAGGGCTCAATGGGAATGGGGAGGGAGGTAATAATGGGCACATCATAAGTGGCCCGTTATTGCCTCCCTCTGGTTTTACCAGACGTCTGGTCCGGATCCCGCAAAGGGAACCTCGTAATCGGCGCTCCCGTAATGAAGGGTGCCGGTCCTATTCATTACGGGAGCGCCACCCTTGTAATGAGGCCATGTGTATGCGGCAGGGTTTTCAGGGTAGAGTGAAGGCTCTATCCATAACCTGGGCCACTCCTACATTACTAAGCCGCTGCTGGTTGACGGCTGGCCACTGGCTTCCCCTGCTGACACCTGCAGCGTGGAGCCACTTCAGTGGGAGCCGCCCTTTGCCTTGGGGCCCTTAGCTGCACCGGCAGAGGGCTGCCCTGGGAAGGTCAGTAAAGACCAGTGATTTAGCCTATCAGGGGAGGTGGGCAGGCTGGGAGGCGGGAGGAGGGAGGGAAGGCAACAATGGACGTGGAAGCGAACGGGGAAGCAAGTGGGGACACCGGGCCCAGTGGAGCTCTCCAAGGCATATAACACAAATCAAGGCCGAGGAGGTTCATGGCCAGTAGCACTCACCTCCTGAAAATGGCATTAGCTTGGAGGTGCCAACCACTAGGACAGGAAGAGGGTGAACAAGGAGCATATCATGGGAGGTGGGCGGGCTGGGAGGCGGGAGGGAAGGCAACAATGGACACGCAAGCGAATGGGGGGAACCAATTGGGGCTCACCAAGGGATAGTAACAACACAAATCAAGGCCCAGGAGGGTCATGGCCAGTAGCACTCACAGTAGCACTCACCTGTGTAGATGCCTGGTGAAAATGGCGTTAGGCTTGGAGGTGCCGGTGACTAGGCCACTAACAGGGTGAACAAGGAGCCTATCAGGGGAGGTGGGTGGCTCTGGGAGGCAAAAATGGACGGGGAAGTGAACGGGGGGAACCAAGTGGGGACGCCGGGCCCAGTGGGGGTCACCAAGGGATATTAACAACACAAATCAAGGCCCAGGAAGGTCATGGCCAGAAGAACTCGCCAGTGCAGAAACCTGGTGAAAATGGTGTTATCTTGGAGGTGGTGGTGACTAGTCCAGGAACAGGGTGAACAAGGAGCCTATCAGGGGAGGCGGGCGGGCGGGGAGGCGGGAGGGAAGGCAACAATGGACGTGGAAGAGAACGGGGGGAACCAAGTGGGGATGCTGGGCCCAGTAATGGGTCACCAAGGGATGTTAACAACACAAATGAAGGCACAGGAGGCCTGTGGCCATTAGCACTCACCTGTGCAGACACCTGGTGAAAAATGCTGCTATAAGAAATTATCTCTATAAGAATGCAACTATTGAATTTATTCAGAGCCCGCCCTGAAAAAGCACTATCGGCCAGGGCTTCTGCATACAAGTTAATACATTTTTTTTAAAAAGATTGCTACATTAGAGAGCTTTTAAGAAATTATGAATTCTTTCTGACAAGTTACATTTATGATTTAAAACAAACATTTTTGAGTTATTTTGAAGTAGTATTTACTACACAACAGGCTTGTCCAGGCTCAGTGATTATTTACTGAGCAATTGTTCCCTTGTCAGTCCTGCACTTCCTCACCACAGGCACATTCCAACACTCTGTGAGCCAACTGCATGGCATATCGCAGCTTGCATTCTCCAGAGTGCTGGTGCAGGGACTGGAAGCCCTCATGCGCCATGTGGGCCAGCACATTGCCCTTCCAATCACCCAGGCCCAGGTAAACGCTACCAAGGCCCATTTCCATGCAATTGGGGGCATGCCCAATGTGTTGGAAGCATTGTACTGCACACATGTAGATCTGGTGGCCCCTCATGCTTCAGAGGAGGTGTACAGAAACCAGAACCGTACAATTCACTCAATGTCCAGGTCTCCTGTGACTCCGTGGTCCTGTGGAACAGCACCCTGCCGGCGACCTGGCACATTATGGAGGACAAAGAAGTTGTGCAGCCCAGGGCACGTGCACAGCATCGGCTGCTGGCCTGCAGGCATTCCCGCATTACCCAGGATGTCACCAGTTGCTGACGGACTATATCAGCCATCTTGTTGTGCTGCACCTCAATCCTACGTATGCGGGCGTCCATCTCCTGTATGTTGAGCATTGGTGGTGGAGGGGGAGTGTGCAGGTTTGAGGGGCTGAAGGTAGGCCTGTGGTAAGGGGTGTGGTCCTGAGAGCCATCCATGCTATTGCCTCCATCCACCACCTCATCATCTTCATCAGTGGAGTTGCCGGCATAGGCTGGCGGCTGGTGTTGGGTCGGCACGTAGACTGGTCATGTTGACAGGCCGGATAGCTCTGGTGCAGTAGCTGGCTGCAGTGATGGGCCTGATGGCTGCGGTGCTGCAGCTGGCGTTGGCTGAGATGTGGGTGTGCATGTTGGTTTTGCCGTCCTGTGGAGGGTCCTGTATTGTCACTGTCAGAGGATGTGCCTGTTAGGGTGAGATAAGAATGCATTTAGTCACCTGTGTGTCACCTCAACAGACTTGGATTACACACATACAACATTGTGTGTGACCTGGCCTTGACATGATGTATGGTTGTCATATCTGCTTTGATGCGTGCTTGCATATCTGTGTGGTATGAGTGCATATTGGTTGTTGGCCTGCCACGCTGGCTTGTAGTAATGTGTGCATTGTGGATGTGCTAATTGGCATGCTGTCCCTTTACGCACATGACCAGTACTCATGTGCCCATGTTTGTGTCCATGCATTTTGTGTAGGATGCTTGTGTATGTCCTACTCTTGCCCCACCCCTGGCATCTGTCTGTGCATGGATCATATTAATGTGGTTGTCAAGTGTTGTTCCCATTTACTTGGACATGTCTCCCTAAAGTGTATGGTGCATTTCACATTCTTCTCATATTTGCATTTTGATGTGGCTTGTATTCACCACCCTCTCCTTGAGTCCCTGCTCCGTCCTCTGCGGATCCTACTCACCCGATCCCCTCCATGTGCATCGCTGGACTACAGGTCTACTCCCACAGCATCAGTTTAAGGGATGAGGCCGTCCCACCTCCGTTGGCCAGGGATTCCCTCTAATGTGCAGATAGGATGTTTCTGACTCTGAGGCGCACGTCATAGCACCTCTTGTGGCAGTCTCTGTGTGTATGGGGATGGGACCCACTGCATTGACCTTTTGTGCTACCTCCTTCCATATGGTGGTCTTGGGGTGCTGGCTGGTTCGCCGATTGTCACTCCCGAAGAGTTCATCTGCATTGGCCACAATGTTGTCCATCAATGCTGTCAGTTCCGGCTCAGTGACGTCAGGAACGCGAGACTTGGTGGTACCTGCCCTGTTGCTGGAGTTTGTGTGAGTCTATGGCAACAGGAAGTGCCTTATTTTAACTGGATTGAGTTTTCCAAAATGCCCGCCGGTGAACTTTGCGTTCCTGCGAGGAAGCTGTTTCTGGTTCTGCTATTACCGTTGCTAGTGTTTCTAGCACCGGTGGTCCTGGTCTTGTGTTTCCGTCATGATACATGCCGGAATCGCTGTTGGCGTGTTTGTTCATGGAAACACTGGCCTTTCCCAGTTTAGCCAGTGTTTCCGTCATGCCGGTAACAACGATTCCGCATATGAGGGATTGCACGCCACTGCGAGGTTGGAATATGCCAGTTATTCTGTCACTTAGGTAGCCGGAAATGCTACTACCAGCATGCCGGAATCACTGCCATCTTTCTGGCAAACTCGTAATGGGGGCCATGGTCTGGAAACTATAAAGCTAACAGTTTTTAAGAGGACTAAGGACCCCAGTCCTAAGGAAGTAGCGAGTCCAAAAGGAAACCGGCCCCGGTTTAGCAATTGTAGCTTTGCAATTGTTTGTTTTACAATTCCAAACCCTTTGGTACCAAATTTTAAAAAATCTAGAGAAACTCTCATTGGTTTCCTTTTGTCGATCCCCCGGCCATTACAGCTCACACATCTTTGTCGTGCAAAACGTTTCCACTTCATGATACTTGGGTGGATTTGGCATAACCCAAGACATCTCTCAAACTGTGTCATGTGCCACTCATTACTCTATATATTCGTGTGAACGTATGCCCGAATTAGTAAGCAGACATTTCCTGAATGAAAATCTGTTTGACTTGCAAATCTTGATGTATTTTGCCATTCATTCAATACAGTACTAGGAGGATATGTAAGAATAAGAAACTTCTCTTTGCTACATGAAAATCTATTTATTTGTATCTCACACGTTTCCATTGTTGCTCAAACACAAGACATCTACAGGATTCAAGGATTCAGGCGAAAATGAGCCAAACATTTATTTAATGTATTCCTAAGAGGATATGTCTCAATCTGTATCTAGTCCTTTCTCATAAGAAAATTAACTGGGCTTGCAGATCTTTGCCATGAATACAGAGGGAAGCAATCCAAATAACCCCTGTTCATTTAGCTGAGCAAAGCAAACATCATCAAATTTGGCACCACAAGTGTTCTCCTCCCCCATCAAGTTAATGAAATCTATGGAGGTGTTTAAATATAAAACTCTATTAGCAATTCAGCTAGTCAAATTGTACATTGATCGTACAACATGCATCCCTCGATGAGAATTTGTGAATTTATCTAAAATAAACCATAATTACCATGAAATGTTATGTTACTTTGCATTTATATAGCGCCTTATGTACCATTGGTATGATCTCAAGGCGCTGGTAGGTTGAACGCCCTTGGGAACCGTAGTTCAAGTCAGTAGAGAGAGAGAGAGTCATAAGGTGCGTGTGAGCACCGGATATGTGTACAGCTGGTGTGGCACTTGTATGAAAGCTGCTTCTTAGCGATAGGTGTGGTGGTTGGGAGATCAGGAGTATGTGTTTGTTCTGGTAGGGTGATACCGAGACTGATTCTGTCTGCGTTAGGCCTGAGGAGAACGCCTAGGCTGGTGGGTGTGCAGCCAGTTGTGTTTAGTTAGGATGATGGGAAGTATGGGGCGGTGTTGGTATGAGAACAGCTATACCGAATGTGTCATAGTATCGCTGTGTTCTAGTTGAGTGGTGGTGTATAGAATAGAGTAAGCGTGGTGATGTGATATGGTGGTTTTCTGTAGGTGCTTGAGATCGAGCGCACATCTGAACCATTTATTCTATCCGTTTTATTCACCCAGTCTGTTCAATTGGCTTCATCTGTTTCATGTACTCCATCTAATTCATGCACTCCATCTGTTCCATATACTCCATCTGTTCGATATACTCTATCTATCTGTTCCATACACTCCATCTGTTCCGTCCACTTTATTTATTTCATCTGTTGAAACTGTTCCGTCAGTTACATTTGTTCCCACTACTCTGTCCGTTCGAATCCTCTGTCCATTCCATCACTAAATCCGTTTCACCACTCGAGTAGGTGCGTCTAATCCATCCGTTGAGTCTGCGCCATTCGTTGTGACTACTCCAACCGTTCCATGCACTCGAACTGTTCCATGCACTCAAACCGTTTCATTCACTCCAACCATTCTTGCACAATGTCCATTCGATGCCCTCTATCAGTTCCATGCATTTCATCCGTTGCATGTACTCCCTCAGTTCTATGCACTTCATCCGTAGAATCAGTTCCATGCATTCCTTCTGATCCATGCACTTCGTCCAATCCATGCATTCCATCCATTCCACCTGCTTCATCTGTTACACCCTGTTCATCTGTTCCACCCACTTCTTCTGTTCCACCCACTTCATCCGTTCCGCCCATTTCATCCGTTCCATCCACATCATCCGGTCCACCCACTTCATCCGTTCCACCTACTTCATCCGTTCCACCTATTTCATCCGTTCCATCCACTTTATCCGTTCCATCCACTTCGTCCGCTCCACACACGCCATCCGCTCCACACACGCCATCCGCTCCACACACGTCATCCGCTCCGCACACATCATCCATTCCACACAGTTCATGCGCTCCACACAGTTCATCTGCTCCACACACTTCATCCGCTCCACATCCTACATCCGCCCCAAACATGTCATCCGCCCCACACACGTCATCCGCTCCACATTCATCATCCTCTGCACATTCTTCATCCACTTCACACTCTTCATCCACTCCACACTCTTCACCCGCTCCACACTCTTCATCCACTCCACATCCATGCTCTCCAACCGTTCCATGCACTCCAACCGTTCCATTCACTCCAACCATTCTTGCACAATGTCCATTCGATGCCATCTATCAGTTCCATGCATTCCATCCGTTGCATGTACTCACTCAGTTCTATGCACTCCATCTGTTCAATCAGTTCCATGCATTCCTTATGATCCATGCACTACGTCCAATCCATGCATTCCATCCATTCTACCTACTTCATCTGTTACACCCTCTTCATCCGTTCCACCCACTTCATCCGTTCCACCCACTTCATCCGTTCCATCCATTTCATCCGTTCCATCCACATCATCCGTTCCATCCACATCATCCGTTCCATCTACATCGTCCATTCCACCCACTTCATCCGCTCCACACACGTCATCCGCTGCACACACGTCATCCATTCCACACACGTCATCCATTCCACACACTTCATCCGCTCCACACACTTCATCCGCTCCACACACTACATCCACTCCACACACTTCATCCGCTCCACACACTTCATCCGCTCCACACCCTAGATCCGCTCCACACTCTTCATCCACTCCACACACTTCATCCGCTCCATACCCTACCTCCGCTCCACACTCTTCATCCGCTCCACACCCTTCATCCACTCTGCACACTTCATCCGCTCTGTACTCTTCATCCGCACCGCACTCTTCATCCGCTGCACACTCTTCATCCACTGCACACTTGTCACGCTCACCTGGTACTCTGCGGGAGCGCTGTGAATCCCTCCAGGCGTGGCACCAGAAAACCTCTTCCCGCTCCGAACAGGGACTAGCTGATCTGTCAAAAAGCACACACAAAGGGTTAAAAATTCCCTAGTGGCTTCGGAATTCTACCCCGCCCTTCCCGTGAAATGGGTTCTTTCTAGTCTGGGTTCTCGGCTCACCTTTAGTTTTAAAATGGCACGCACTCCATCCTGCTTCGAGACAGGGGCGCTAAGTCTTGGTTGCTTTGGTAAGTAGCCTGGGACTTCTCAGTCTTGGGTTCTCGGAGAGCGTTCACTATGGTCCCCCAGTTTTCTCCACTGGAGTTTGAATTAAGGTTCAAAAGTTCTCAAATGCCAGTCTTTATAGTTCAAAGAATTATTAATGCCAGTCTTTATTTCCAAGTGCCTCACAGGATCTTGTATGCTGGTACGTACGCCTGATATCCCAGTTGCCTCACTGGGTCTTGGTATGCTGGTACTTATCCCAGTTGCCTCACTGGGTCTTGGTATGTTGGTACGTATGTCTGATATCCCAGTTGCCTCACTGGGTCTTGTTATGCTGGTAAGTACACCTGAATCCCCACTGATACCGGCTGCAGACAAGTGTTTCTATATCCTCACTGGATGCAGAATGCGGGTGAGAGTTTCCTTACTAACTGTCATGCAGATACGGTGCTGCCGAATCTCCTAATCACTGTCTTTACCTTTTTCTTGCAGATGCTGCTGCCGAAAGTGATGGGAGCTGCAGCCGCACTGGAGTTCCGAAGTCGGAGAGCGGAGCGGGGCCGGAGCAGCAGCTGAACAAGTTCCAGAAGTCCGTGGCGCGAGCCGGGAGGGTGCTCGCACAGGTGAGTGAGCTCTAAAAGTGTTACGCTCACCTGGTTCCCACAGGGGCGTCGATCGGACCCGGACAGCTGCGGTCTCCACCAACGTGATGCGTAGTGAAGAGATGACAGTCTGGACTGGCCCGCCTAATCTTGCCTGCTGGACTCATAGAAGTATTCTCCTGCAAGTGGAGAAAGAGATTTAGCCACCCGTGGACTTTAGTGATGGCCCCCCAACTGTTCTCGTTCTCCCCACTAATCACCTCCGATATCCCCTCTTGGTAACCTCACCTTATGTTTTTAAATGAGGAGCTCTCCATCCTGCATGGCATGCAGGGGCGCGTAGATACCAGTTACTTCACTGGTTTGAAGGTACTGGAGGAGTTCCGGAGGAATATTGACTCCAGTGTCTATAAAGTTCAAAGAGTTCAATATTTCCGATGTTCACTCTTGTTCCATTCCCTCGTTAGGTTGCAGCTGGGTCCAAAAGGATATTGCCTGGAGGCAGCTGATGGCGTTCAGGTAAGAGTATGTATTACCAAACACTGTCCGGTAAAAGTTGCATGTGTTTAGCTTGCTGTTTTCTCTCCCTTTATAGGTGCGGCATAGGAAGATGCGACGAATTAAAGGATAACACCTCCGGTGATAAAGCAGGTAAGCCTATGGTGGCAAAGAGATTGTCTTTGTCGGTTTTCTCGGCTCACCTTGTTATTCCTTTTGTTTTCCCCCCAGGTGCTGGGTTTCGACGAAGAAAATGATGGAGGCAGCGCCGAGTCGAAAGATGCGGTGGACTGGTGAGTATAACGCAGCGCTGATGCTGGCGAAGTGACGCGTGCTGAAATAATGTCCTTTCCAGGCTCGGAGATGTGCTGGGTCCGGAATCAGGTAAGGAATCAAATAATGATCTAACCTCTTCTCCTTTCTTTTCCTTTTGTCTAGGAGCTCTGGATTCGAGGCGGGCGTGGCCGAAGACTGGATGCTGACTTGCAGACATGGTGAGCGTTACGCTGCTGGATGCAGAATAACACGAAGCATGAGCTGCTGTTCGGGCGTGGTTTAAATAGCCTGCAAAGTAGTCCCAGGTAAGAAGTTCCCCAGAACCACACCCAAGCAAAAAATAGTCCCTGTAATAAAATAGTCCCATACAGGCCTCACGTTGGCTTGGACTCATTTGCAGCATGGTCTGCATAAGGTAAGTAATGTCTATGAGCCTGGCGCCTAGGGCGCCAGGACTGAATCCAAACAGCCCCAAGCCGGGGCTGTTGGGGTTTTAATGAGTATCTGGATGCCTGCTCCCGGGGCTGATGGACTCGATCCGGACAAAAAGTCCTCTCTTCTTCGCACAGGAGAATTCCGGACCGCCCTGAAGTTGTGTAGAAAGCTGGAGCTGCAGGATACAGAAGCAAACTGCGTAACGCCACAGAAAAGTCAGAGAGCTTCAGAAGACGAGGTGCACGTGTGAACAGTTTCTCATACGAAGCACGGACCTGTCCTTGGGCGTGGCTTAAATAGCCTACCACACCCAAAGACTAGAGCGCTCCGCCTATAGTGCCCTGTTTTAAAGGAGCGCCTGTCATGATGCCCGCTCCCGGGGAGCCGGTTCAAGCCCGGCGTCCCCGAAAGCGGACATCCAGTCCCCAAGGAAGGACCCAGCAACCCCATATAGGGGCCCTTTGGACAGTGTCCTGGTGCCTATGGCGCCAGGCTCATAAAAGACATCAGTCCTGGCGCCATAGGCGCCTGGCTCATTATGGGAATGCTTGGGTGCACTTACCTGATGCAGACCATGCTGCAGGATCCCGGCCTCCTTGAGGCCTGAAAGGAACTACTTTACCTGTGGGACTAATTTACCATCCGGGCGTGGTCGGGGAAGGATACATACCTGATTGAAGGAAGGATACATACCTGGAACTTCTTCCAAGGCTATTTAAACCCCACCCGAACAGCCACACGTGCTTCGCGTTGTTCTGCATCTAGCAGCTGGACACTCACCGTGTCTGCTCCTGCATCCTGACTTCTGCCATGCCTGCCAGCATCCTGGATCACCTGCAAAGGAAGAGAAGAAGAGAACAGAAGAAGGAAAAGTCCTTACCTGCTAAATCCGCATCCCAGAGACATCTCGCCGACAATCCTGAAAAGGAAGACTTTAATTTAAAAGCACATCGCGTCGATCGCTGCAGCGCCGCATTCCACTCACCTTTACAGGGCGCCTCCATGTTCAGCAGCGATCATCCGGATTCGCAGTCACGCCCCAGCGCCTAGGGAGAAAAAGACCAGAACAAAAGGTGAGAGAGAGAAGGGAATAAGGAAAGCTAAATCTCCATGTTAAGACTTACCTGTTGATTCATTCCCTCTTCATTTCGGGTCCGCGCCGCATCCTGGCATTTCCGGACTCCGGCCCCTAAGGGGAAAAAGAGACATCGGGGGTCATTACGACCCAGGCGCTAAGTACGCCAACTTTACCACCATGGTGTAAACGACGTTTACACCATGGTGGATGGCGGATTTACTGCCCCATTCCAAGGTGAGTGGGGCGGTAAATCCCCATTTCCCATTTTCCCTTCCCCATTCCCATTTTTGCCCCATAGGGCATAATGGGAATGGGGAAGGCGCTAATTACGCCACCGTAAATTACGGTGGCGTAATTAGCATCATGGCGGGTTAGCGCCATGGATTTTAACGGCTGCTAAAAGCAGCCGTTAAAATCAGAATAGGCGTTAAGGGTTAACAACGGCGTTAACCCTTAACGCCTGGGTCGTAATGAGGCCCATCAGCGTTAATGAGCGAATGAAAAGACATTACCAAAAAACGCTCATTAAAGACTTACCTGATTTCTACAAGGATTTCACCTCTCATCTCGGGTCGGTGCCTGTTCCCCGGCATTCCGTACCCCGGCCCCTATGGGGAAAAAGACACTAGCATTAGTACATTAGTGCATGGACACAAGGGGAACCTCTTATCAAAAAACTTACCGGGAAGTCAAGCAAGTTTGGTTCTCACCAATCCGAAAATCCAGTGAAGTAACTGGATACCAACGCGCCCCTGCATCAGAAGCAGGATGGAGAGCTCGTCCTTCCAGACCCTAAGGTGAGACGCTACGAGAAATCACAGAAGGGTTTCAAGGAGGGTGAGAGGGGAAAGTGGGAGGCCGATTGCATTACCCCGCAGACAGTTAATCCCCTATTTTCGCCTACAGAAGGATACTTCTGCGAGCCAGACAAGCCAGATTTGGGGGCCCGGTCCAGTCCGTCTTCCGAACCCAGCGCATCACCTTAGAAGAGGTCACAGCAGCGCGAACCAGGCCAGCGCCTCCGTGGGAGTCAGGTGAGCGTAACAGCGCCATGTTGGGGGAAATCCTAAGAAACATTATGTAATGAGGGAGTGTGTACTGCCCTGCTGGAGCCATCCTAGCTCTTTTGTGCCAGATCTTGACCCTCTGAGCCCTCACATACCTATGCTGAGTTCCCCCGAGTGCCCAGAGTGGGGCAGTAACAGCAACAGGCCTAGGCTCCATGACAACACTCTTCATCCGTGTAACATTCTTCATCCTTTCGACCCACTTCACCCGTTCTACCCATGTCATCCGCCACACACTCCATCCGTCCCATGCACTTCATCCGTCCTGTGCACTCCATCCGTCCCGTGCATTGCATCCATCTCATGCACTTGATTCATCTATTCCATTTGTTCCGTTCATTCCCTGCACTCTGTCATCCCATGCCATCTATCAGTTCCCTGCACTCTTATTTATTCCGTGCGCTCCATCCGGACCATGTACTCCATCTTTTCCATCCTCTAGACCACCTTATTCTTCTCGTCCACTTCGTTCCTCTCGTCCATTTAATTTATTTCATCCCTTTCCTTAATTTCATCCACTTCACAGCTTTCATCCAATGTATTCCTTTCATCCACTTCACTCCTTTCATCCACTTCACTCGTTCTAATCAGTTTATCCGTTTTAATTTACATTAGAGGTTATTCGTTTTCGATTTCTTGCTCGGATCATGATGCTGGATTTTAATTTATGATATAGCAGCTTTGGGCTAAGGTCATTGATTGCTGTTATCCAGTTTCAGTTAAGAGTCGATTTTAGGGGACGAGCCATGTTTTCAGTAATTTGCGGAAAGACATGAGGTCCTTGGAGAGTCGGATGTGGAGTGCAAGTGGGTTCCACAAAGTGGGGGCCAGGGCTGAGAATGATGATCCACCTAACCTGACTGAGTTGGTTTTTGGTATGACTAGGAGGCCGGCAGAGCTTGATCTTAGAGTGCGTGGAGGATGGTAGGGTTTTAGTTTGTCTTGAAGATATTGAGGTCCGGTTTTATGGATTGTTCGGTGAGAGATGCATAAGGTTTTGAAGGTCACCCTTCGGGCAACAGGAATGCAGTGCAGAGTTTTGAGGGCTGGGGAGATGTGATCTCTTGGGCCAAGTGCTAAATGTGGCATTTGCCATTCGTTGCTCCATATATTCGTATGACCGTGTGTCCCAAAAAGTAACCAGCTTTTTCCTAAATTAAAATCAATTTTTCATGCAGATCGTAATATTGATATGCATTCATTGGGAGGCACTCTATGAAACCTCTATGTATTCTGTCTGAGCCAAGCAAAGCAAGAATTGTCTAAAGATTTGACACCAAATGAGCCCCCTTTAATTCAATAGAGTATGATTATATTGGATTGGTATGACTTGACCGTGGCATAATTGTTCGCAGCAAAATTGACTGTGGTCAATTTCGTTGTGAACCCAATTTTGCTGTGGCCAAAATCATACCAATCCATGCTCCCTCCCACCCCCAATACATCCCCACCCTCACCCCACTTACCTTTCAGCATCCGCTTTCCATCTGACCCTGCAGTGTCAGTTCCGACCCTGCAACGCGGCTCACAACTGGTGCTGCAGGGTCCCTTTCTCTGTTTTCTTTTTTTTTGTTTTGTTTTTTAAAGTCCCCCGCTTCCAATGTCCCGGAAGCGGGGGACACACCTGCAACCCCTTTTCCCATTATAGTGAGCAAGGGGAGAGGGGACACCACCGCAACCCCTGTTCCCCTTGTTCGCTATAATCGAACCGTATGGCCCAGTAGACCGAATTTTTGGTTGCACGATCATTTCGTACAGCCTATATTCAGTCAACTGGGCCATACGGTGAAATGTTTTTGGTCAAATTGGCCAATTCTGTGATATTTATAAATAAAAATCTTTCCTAACTGAAAATCATTTTAGTTTACACACTTTTCCATTGTTAATCACTCGAAAGGCAGACCTCTGAGAGTCCTGTGAATTTATGCCAAAATAGTAATCATTCCTTTTCTTATTTGAAAATGGACGTGGCTTGAAGATTCGCATGCTGATATATATATAGATATATATATTCAATGAAAAAACTTTAGTTGAGATGCTCTGAATGATCGCAAAAAAACCTGGAAGTTTGGTGGGAGTAGAAAAGCGACTACCACCTTACCTTTGTGCCTCCCCCCCTCCTTCCTGGAGATGCCATCCATGATGTCATTTTTGATCCGTGCTGCAAGCTCATGTGTGTGCTCACTGGCCAGGTAACATGGGGTAACTCGAAGTTAAGATGTGAACAAACTGCCGCGACCCACACTGACCAACAGGAGCTTTTGGCGGGCAGCACTCATATGGGGAAGAGTGTCCAGACCCCCTCAAAATAAGGAACATGACCCTTGGTTCCCTCTCCCCAAAAATCCCACCCAACCCTTTCCTCGTTGCAAGGGATTTATTTGAAGGGACAGCTGCTGCTTGAGCAGGAAAGTCCAAGCTCTAGAACAGGAATAAAATGTTTCCAAATGCGTATATATGTCTAATGATTTACAGGCATTTTACTGTTAGAGTGAGCGCTGTGATTAATTAAATGAAATCACTGTATTCGTTATTTGCTCAGGATTTCAGCGTATAAATATAAAAACGTGTCATTCTTATGATCCCAAAGTTCTCTTTGATTTATGCAAAGCAGCCAGGCGATTCCTGTTGCCCTCTCCATTTCCATTTTTTATGTTTACAGACTGTGGGCAATCTACTCACTGGAACTCATTAAAATCGGTAATGCAGTAAAATAAGTGTAAAAACAAGATGTAATAGGCTTACATCAGTTTTAAAAAGAATGTTTTATACTGATCCAAGGCATTTTAAAATTGCTTTGCAGGCGCAATGGGAGATAGGAGGGGAAATGCATTTCTTTCACCTCATTTCCTAATCTGTATACGAAGCCTTCTAGTTTTACGCCTACATGAGATTTTCATGCAGGCATACAACTAATGGATTCATGCCAAATCGGCCTGCAATTAGCAAATGCTAAATGTAGATGGATTATAATGGAATTCCTTTTAAGTGCTGTCTTTCCTTTCAGTGTTTAAATTGTTTATAAAATGTAAGTAAAATGAAAGAGTAAAAGTAATTTCTACTGTATTTACTCTTTCTTTTTGCACTCCATTTTGCAAAAGTGGAAAAATTGTGTGAAGAGGACCCATCCGCACAGACGTGTTAATGTTGTACTGCCTTTTACCCAATTTTTCTCCAAAATAATGCTGTAACATGCACAAATTTAACATGTTATTTTAAAAATGTTGCCAGCAGTAGAACCCAGCTGAACCTCCCTAAATGACTCGAGGGTATCTTGCTACACTAAGTCACTTGTGCTAATTTGTGGCAGATGTGAATGCACCTGCACTAAAAGAATTCACCTCCCGCCTGTGACAGGAATCATTAACCATGCAAGTGTCCCTTAGGAAGCACTCACCCACAGCACCAAAAGTGAAAGGCTGTCTTTGCCACTGACATACGAGTTAGGAGCCGCACACACTGGCAGCTAGTACGTTTGGGCACCTGTGGTAAGGAACCTCTACTCCTTGTGTGCTTCTTTGGGGAGCATGCTTAGTTAAAGATGTAAGGTTTGATTAAAAAATATACTTTCACCTAGTGCAGTGTGCAGCGTTCCCTGATGCAGCATGACTATCATGGCCATTGCACATGCGTGAAGGCCCAGGTTGGCCTGGAAGTCTGTAGTGTGCTTCTTTGGGGAGCATCTCAGGAGGACTCACAGGGTGGCTCCCTCATTTTATACCTCTGACATCCATTGATCTGGCCTGGCAATAACAGTCATATGATGAGGCTCTCCAAATCTGCTCATTTTGCTTGTAACTGCTGCTGCCTATAGTTGACTTATTGTGACTGTTTTATTTCTTGGGGCCTCATCTGCTCACCTGCTGCAGCTGACTATCACTTTATTCAACATAGTGCATGCTACTCGGGGTGTGCCCTAGCACCAGCCTGGCCTAGGTACAATTAATATGAATGTTTCTGAGTTGGGCAGTAGTGTGCAGCACTGCCATAAAGATGCAAGCTGCTGAGCCACGTGTTGTGTGCCCATCACCACAGTGCCAGGCCACTAAGCCAGATAGAGAGGCACTACATTAGAGCACAAGAGGGCTGAACCAGCCTGCATAAATTCCTCCTCAAGTTGAAAGAAACACATCCCAAATTCCAATCCCTAAAATACACTCCATAAGATGAGCGTCTCACCCACTTGGAAGGTATTCAGGAAAACAATGGGATTGATGCTTTGAGGCATGACACCATGTTCTTCTCTGCAATATGATTTTCTGTTTTTCACTTTTGCTCTTATACTGACTACAGCCATAGTAAGAACCGAGC
Organism: Ambystoma mexicanum; assembly: GCF_040938575.1. NCBI lineage: Eukaryota > Metazoa > Chordata > Amphibia > Caudata > Ambystomatidae > Ambystoma > Ambystoma mexicanum. The sequence goes on from NC_090923.1 coordinate 945,188,372, forward strand.
ACAGAAATCGAGAAGGTTAAGATAAAGTGCTGCAGTATTTTTTTTAAAAATTTAAGTATTTAGTTTATTACAAACTTTTACCTAAAAAAGCAATATTACACACATAATTTATCGACAATTAGTTAATACGTCATTTATCTTTTAAAACACTGACAATGCACCTAACATTTCTGCAATGAATTAAGGGAAATTACAATATTTCTTTCATAAAATTAGTTATTGCAAAAATCTGCTTAAAATCGTGTCCTGCATGACAACGTTCCCACCATTCTTCTTCAGTCAGGTGGTAATTTCTGCTGATTAATCACCCATGTGCTTGGTTTTCTTAGATCTTAGGCTAGGACAAAAGAGCATTAGGTGCTGTAAGGATTCTTCGTTCTCCCTACAGAATCTACAAGTGTTGTTTGTTTCTGCTTGGTGTCTTGCAAAGAGGATTTCTTAACCTAACAGGTTTTTTTTTATGTCGACCCTTTGACCATTCGATCCTTTGGTTGTCGATCCTTCGACCGGACACCGTTATTGGTGACTTAAAGGTTCAGTACTAGTTTGCTTTTTCACGCCTCATCAGCACATCCACAACCTTCAATTGTGAGATACACTGTTGCAGCTTGAATAAAGGTTTTGAAACTTGTAACTCTTTTGTCAGTGTCATACTTGTGATACCATGCCTCCCTTACAGGTGGTAAGTATCACAGGCAATTCCAATAAGTGCTACCATTCTTAACTAAGAGTAGTGGTGATACAGAGTAGCAGAGCGGTCCGGCGAAAGGAAGTAGCCCACTCAAATGTCTCAGCGAAATGTTTGATGTCTTGTTATAAAGCGGCAAAACGAACAAACTCTGAAATACGCAATGGTCAAGGTTAACCACGGCAAAAACAGAAGTGAAAAGGTGAATGCTTTAAGAGAAATATTTCTTTTAACTTTTCTGCTTTTGGTATGGAACTACCAAAGCCAAGAGACACTGGGGCAAATAACATAAAGGGAGAGCCAAAGTGAAAGTCGAAGTGTTCCTTTGGAAGTCTATGGAAAAAGTCTTGCACATTTGAAAGTCTTCAACATTAGTGAAAGGTCTGAGCCCGACCGAGGGAGTCGTGGAATAGGAAATAAGTTAGGGGAAGGGAACTCCTAATGAATGTGAATAAAGCTTGTGGAAGGGAAGCCCTGCAAGTGCTGTGATTGTGAGGTCCGAGCCCAACTGGGGGAGACCTGTGTGAACTGTTGATGCCTTGAGAGTTCCGAGCTCGACAGAGGGAGACATACGTGAACTTTTGTTGAACTGTGAAAGAACATTTCGAAAGCTCTAATAAGTGACTTTAATGTGGAAGGCCAACCGTGCCTCGACCCATGTTTTGAACTGCCTTTTTTTGATAACCTGAGCAATAGTGTGTCATCCTGTTTTCGGGGGCCACCTTACTCAGTGCTGTCCAAGTGGGAAGGAGAGCTGACTCAGCCACCTTGCTCTTTTATGTTACAACACTGATTTCCCTTTGCATACATGTTCCCCTTAACACATTTTCTGAATAAGAGATAGGGCAGGCATTAGGGTTTGATAGTATAGGCCATTTTGATTTGACAAAGACTGACTAGGACTGTGTTTTCTTTATTATTTTGCTGGTAGAGACTATTCTCATCCTAGCTATAGGGCAAAGTAGGAGTCTTTCCAAACCCACAGAATTGAATAAAGGTTTTGAAACTTGTAACTCTTTTGTCAGTGTCATACTTGTGATACCATGCCTCCCTTACAGGTGGTAAGTATCACAGGCAATTCCAATAAGTGCTACCATTCTTAACTAAGAGTAGTGGTGACACAGATGTCAATCCCTGTGCCAATTTCCCAAACACCTTGCGAACAGCTCAGAATCCATCAAGTCTAAGAGATAGAAGGCTTTTTTTCTTTGTTAAATACTCTGCTCCTTTCTAGTCTCCTCATACCCATCCAATATATGAGGATAACAACTTTGTATGCCTGCTCTGATCCACTGATTGCATCCTGAGCTGCAGGTGAAAGGCTCTGCATCCCGGCGAGAACCACTTCAGCGCATCCTGTCTTGCTGGGGGGAGCCTTTGTATCTCTGTGACTGTCCTCTGGACCATCCATCTTGAGGGATGTGAAGCTCTATATCTATGTGCTAATTCTAGATTTCTATTCTTTTTGACTGGTTCTCTGACGTTATGTGAAAATAATAGGTGTATGTATCACTTCCTGCTGAGTCTCTAACCCTGTAATTATAGGTGTTGTTATCAGCCATTGTAATGGTACTTTGTTTACAGACCTCTGACTGTAGAAGGGCTGTGTTGGCCTTGCCTGGCTTTGAACCTATGCCCTCTAGATTAAAAAGAAAAACTTCTGAGGTGAGTGCTTTACTCACCAAGCTACCTTATATCCCTAATCACCAGAAAGGATCCTTTCTGCATGTGACCTGTTCTGTTTACCCTGAGTGAATCCTCAGATACCCATCTTTCCTATAAGCACATTTGGCAGTCTCTGGAGAAAATGTAGAGACCCAGTCTTTCTGCAGATAGTATATGCTCCTTCCCTGTATGGACCCATCCTTTCTAGGGTCAACAGTTTCCCCATCTGTATGCACTTGTAGAAACGACATTTGAGCAGTTTTATATCCCTGGGTAACTGATCAGAACCTGTCCTTACTACAGGTGACATGTATATCCTAAATCAAAAACACAAAACGTGTTGTTCCTCTGAGCGACAGGTTTAAAATCCCTGGGTAAGTCAATCCCAGAATCTATCCTTCTTACATGTAACAGAACAGATTCCTTCTGTCAATCTCATAAATCCATTCTTGAACGAGTGTTTCTTAATTGCATTGTACTTGCACATCATTAACGCTTAGCATATCTGGCAGGGATAACACTTGAGGTTGGTCTATGCTATGTGGTTACTTTGCAGAGGAACCCGGCCTGTCTCTGACTGTGGGTGGTTGAAGAGGGTGCTGTGGAAGCTCACCTTGAGTAATTAAGCCACTCTTGTTTGTTCCTCACAGGTCCTTGATCACTCATTTTCTAAATTTCCATAACCATCCATCTTTCAGGTAACCAATTTCTCTGTCTCTGAATCTCGAAAGCCCATCCCTCCCACAAGTAACTAGATTATTATACTGGGGTAACTCCCCAGAAGCAATCCCTCCAATAGGTAACTGACTCACCACCTCTCTGCTATTCATCAGAACCAATTTCTACAACATACCTATAGCTTTTCTTTGTTTAGCGCTTACTGGCGCACGTTCACATTTTAATTGTAGTGTCTCTCCTCATGCTGATCCCTGGAGCCAATTCCTTCTAGAGGGAGAAGGTTCTTTGTTTATGGATGAATCCCCCAACCACATCCTACCTATTGTTTGACAGGTTCTTTCTCCATGGGTAAATCCCCATAGCCCCTACTTCATAAAAGGGAAATATTGTGTTTGTCCCCAAGCAAATTCCCTGACTCCGCCCTCCGTACAGGTGACATATTCTCTAACCTCTATGAATCCATAGTCAATCCTTCAGGTAATAAGACAAGCTTTGTTCCTGGGACCCAGCATTTTCTCTGAACCCATTATTTCCACAGGGAAATGTGTGTTACCCATCTTTTCGATAAGTGTGACAATGCCCAGAATCTAACAAGTGAAATTAAGTGTTATGACACTAGGACAATGTGCAGACTCTATACTTCTTACATGTGAAATGTAGTGTTTTCATCCTGGTGACAATGTCCAGAATCCATCTATCCCTATCGGTGAAAGGGAGTTTGGCCATAAACAAATCTCGTGACTCCTAGCCCTTCAAGTGATGATTCACTATTGTTAAGATGGATTTCTAGAGTCTGGCCTAGTGGACAGATTTTAGGAGGCCACCCTAGCTATAGTCAACAGGGGAACTCTGAGAGGTTAGCCAAAACCCAATCAAGGTAGCAATGGAGAGTAGTCACAATATACTCAGGAGAGTGTGAGTGGGTCCACAACCTAGTGAAGCACACAATTATTCAATTTAGACAAAAATGTATAAAAATACAGTAATTTATTGTAGGCCGTAAACAGACACTGAAAACATGAAATAAGCAGGTGATAATATCACACAACACTCAATAATAAACAGATATCTATTCAACAAAGGTTCTTAAAATGCATTCAATTACTTAAATCAACAATGGAGGTAAGCAAAGTGATGCAATAAAGATCCAACCAAGTCACAAGTGATATGCCCTAACTTCAGCAGTCCAATTCCTAAGAAGAGTGGGGCCTTGTGCCCAAAAGTCACAATGCTTCTCACCTAAATGTATCTGATGCAGATAACTTACTTATGTTGATGATTATTCAAATGAAGAGATGCAACAAAGTTACTGGGCAAGTAAAATGTGTTCTTATCTTTCAGGTATTTCTGCTCTGGTACGACGACCAAAAAGCAGTGGAATGGAAGGGTACAAAGAGACTTGTTCTCAATGTTATCCTACGGAGGACACGGGGAGACAAATGCCTTGTGTTTACTTACCCCCAACTCCAATTCTTCCAGAGGACTGGAAGGGTCAACTGGGCATCGTTGGAGGGTGGATTTCCCGCTCTTGGTTCCTGTGAAAGGTTCCCATGAGTTGAGTGTGCAAGAATTCTTCTGGTCAGGTCTAGTAGCAGAGTGCAATCCTTGGCGATGGAGAAATGCAGAATGCACTAATTCAGATCTCTTCAGGACACTTCACAATACTGGGAAGGTGAGTTCCAGTAATGGCCACCGTACACAGATAATGGCAGGTGTCCTTCTAGTCATGGTTGTTGAAGACCTTCCAGAGCAGGAAGCTGGAAGGCTGAAATTCAGCAGGAAGGTAACTTATACCACAAGCTGGGGACCACCAAATGCAGAACGCCAATGGTTCTAGTGAGGTAGCCCACTGGAGATCTGGTCAGTCCACAGGGCAGTCCAGGGACACTTACAAAGGCTCAGGTTCCTCAAGAACACGCTGATTGAGACTGGTTGGTCCCACCAGGCCATGGGTTGAAGCAGAGCAAAGGGCCTTCGAAGATCAGGTAGTCCATCAGCATTTCACCAGGCCAGACACAGGAAGGGATGGTAGGCCTCTCCAGGAGTCTTCTTCAGATCTTCAGTCGTCTGCTCTTCTACAAGGGCGTCTTGGCTCAAACGCTTATCGGTAGAAAAGGCTGCAGGAGTCCTCTTCTTATCTAAAATCCAGCCTGGAAGCAAGTCAAAGCCTGCCAATGATAAATATCTGCACCATTAAAATAGCTAGTAGTTACCCAATCAGGGACAGCTTTTGGTTTCACTCATGCCACACACCTAGACTAACTGGCACCACAGAGGTGCAGTGGGACCAGACAGTCCCACCCATTTCCTACCGCGCTCACACAGAAGGGCATCACTAGGCTGCGAAAGCTGTCACGTTCCTGGCAAGTACATGACCTTATATAGGATTTCCTGAACTGGCAAGGTAGGAAGAAGGCCAAACTACAATATGGCCAAAGAACAAGTAAAAATCTCTTGGCTGGACTTTTTTAGGGCACTAACCACATTTACTAGCTATACACGGTAAATGCAGATGTGTACACTAGAAATAACACAAACATTGTAAAAATATATCTGCTGACCAGTTGTCTTTAGGCATATATAAAAGTAACCAAACTTCCCAATTGTAAAAGGTTAGGGTGATACTCATTTCACATATACCAATTGCACTGCATTGTAAGTTGCTGTGTGCAATGTTAAAAGGTTACAAGAAAAAGACAAAAAGGGAAATATAGTTTCTGCAGCATGGGGTCTGGCATGGATTCACATGCTCATGAATACTCCCCGTCGTCAGGCCGGGAATCCTCAGTAAAAGAAAACACTGTTTCACTTTCACTGTACTCTGGGTCATACTGTCCCCAGCCAAGGACTGCCTAATCCCTAAGCCTCTCCTCTGGCAGCCACCTTCAGATGTTTACCTCACGTTCAAGTGTTGGGAGTCCTCAAGTTTTGCTCCATGAGCTATTCTACATTTTTTGCGCTTTTTCGAGACAAAGGCCCTCATTACGACCCTTGCGGAAATTGACTGACCGGACCGCAACAGCGTAAATAGCGTTTCCGCCATAGCACGAAGGAGCAAAGTGCGGCCAATCACGACCCATCGGGCACGAGCATTACGCCATGGCGGAATCCGAAAGGCTGCGATGGCGGAAATGACCCCAAAACGGCCCTTACCGCCGCCGTACGCTGCACCAGGTGCAATACCGCCACCCATCTTAGCGGTCACCGTAATGAGCGGTCACCGTAACGAGCGTGCACCGCAAAATACGGCCACCGTAAATATACGGAAACGGAAGTAAAAGCATGTGGCCGGAACGGGAAACAGCACGCCGCACAACTATAAAATCCGAATCCCAACACAACCATAAAAAATCCGACCCTGACACACATCCCAACCCGTTCGCAACCCCAGTTAAAAAAATAAATATGGGAAAGGTAGCCAAGAAAGCGTGTGACCGCAAGCGGCAGGTACACTTCTCCCGAGAGGAACTGACCGTGCTCACCGAGACCCTACAGGAAAATTCCGCCGTCGTCTTCTCCAGTCAAATGACCAGGACGGCCCTTGCCAACAAGAAGGCCATATGGGCCCTGGTGGCACAGCGCGTAAGTGCGGTGGGGACAACACCCCGCACGCCACAGCAATGTCGCAAGCGGTGGGACGACCTGCGGATCCGTGTACGCAGCATACTCTCTGCGAACAGGAACATCGCCACAGCTACCGGGGGGGTTCAGAGTCGCCCATCAAGTTGACCCCCTGGGAGGAAATCTGCGCCTCCACCATAGGAATGGAGAGCATAGAGGGAGTCGGAGGGATGGAGAAAGGAGTGCCGACATCCGGAGAATCAGGTAGGTTGGCCAAGAGAAACAATGCGAAATCCACAAACCACGAACATGTGCAGTACCATGTGACCCCATAGTGCAATACATACTTAGCCCTGACAGCGCCCTCTAAAAGTCAGAATGAACAAACAAATCAATTAAGAAGCCATAAACAACCCCTACATGTGCAGCATGCACCCCCTAACTGCAGGCAGCCAAATGAATGCATCCTCAATCCACACGAAAATGAGACCACCTCCAAGGCCCAGTCCCAAATCAGCCTCATGTACCACCCCAATGCATTTGATACGTTGCCATTCCAAATCCGACAGACCCATCACTAACGCTCGCCCCTCTTTACTCCACCACAGGGTCCGATACCAACGACGAGCTGCAGGACACCCCTACCAGCACGCCTGCAAAGAGGGCCAGGACCAACGTCCCAAGAGCCTCCACCTCAGGTGCAAGGATCAAGACACGGCAGCAGCAGGAATCAAGTGGCAGCACACTGGAGGGGACTGCAACAGGCACCCCAGCAGCCAGCAAGTCCACAACCCCAGCACCACAGGTCCCCCCAAAGAACGTATCTGATGGCACTGCCTCTGGTGGTAGCAGCACCATAGGTGACACAGCTGTCATGCCAGCATGCTCCGACACGGAAAACAGTGCTGGCGACGTAGGTACCATCCATGACCTTTCCCAATCCCCCTGCATGTTCCATCCCCTACACCATGACGAAACCACGCAGGGGCACCCTGAAGACGACGACTGGCCAACCCCCACAAGTCCTGTGCCAAGGCAACATGTGTTGAGCAGCCCCCCTGTCACACCACCGCAAATGTCCATGGCCCAGCAGAGGCAACAGTCCCTCGACCTGCTGATCGAGCAACAGCAGGAAGCGTCCACGCTACTCAAGGACCATGCAAATGAATGCGGGGGTTCCAGGGCAGCCATGGAAACATCCACCGAGACACTCAGGGCACAAATAGAGAAAAGTAGTGAGAGCCTCAGGGGAGAAATGGAGAGAAGCACCGAGAGCCTGAGAGCACAAATGGAGAAAAGCACCGAGAGCCTGAGAGCACAAATGGAGAAAAGCACCGAGAGCCTGAGGGGGGAACTGCATGCGACGTCCAAAGACGTCTGTGCTGAACTTGCTGCTGTGCGCCGTGTGCTCTCGGAGCTCTCACAAACCCTCAGAGACATGCATGGACGCGAGCAGGCAGAGACCTCATCCGTGGCAAGTTCCGTCCAGGGCAGCCCCCAACGCAGATCTGGCAGGAACCTGCGCTCCACGGGCAGGGGTGCCCCTGATACCCGTAGAGGGGGCTTGCAATAGCGTCTACCCACGGACAGCATGCATATTTGGACACTGGTGTTGGGGGGGGAGGTAGTAGGGTGGAGGGGGTGTGTTGGGCTTCACTGGGTGGCGGGTCCATAGGGTGTATAAATCAAATCACATCAACAATACAGCACCTCATTATCATCCAATGACATGTGTGGACATTGATATTTGCGTACGAGGCCTTCATAGGCGTACAGTCCACAATGTGCCTGTACTACACACACACAGTGCCACAGGTCCCCTTTCCGTGTAATAGGCACCATGCGTGGTTGCTAGAAGCATGCATCTATGATGCTCTGTCGGATTGCACGTGCATCCTGTGCCTCATGGACTCCTTGAGGTGCCTCCACATCCCCACCCTCATCATCATCATCATCTTCAGGTGCATGCTGTACAGCGTCAGGGGGCATGGGCACATTCCTACGTATGCACATGTTGTGCAGCATGACACATGCCATGACCATCTTAGAAACCTTCACATGGCTGTACATGAGTGCCCCGCCAGACCTGCTGAGGCTGCGGAAACGAGCCTTCAGTAGGCCGAATGCCTGTTCAATGACCACACGGGTACGTGAGTGGGCATGGTTGTAGTCCTCCTCATGCTCGTTCTGTGGGTTCCGGATTGGTGTAAGGAGCCATCTCTTCAGTGGATACCCGGCATCACCTGTATGAGACGAATAAAGGGTGTCAGAGGAATGATAGTGCTAAGTAGCCCCCCCCCCCCTGCAAGGTCATTGACGCATCAAATGGGCCACGATGTCATGCATGGAATGAGACTCACCGAGTAGCCAGGATCTGTGCCCTGCGTGTCGCTCCATGTAGCGTGGTATTCTTGTGTTCCTCAGGACCATAGAATCATGGGTAGATCCTGGAAATCTGGCACAACAATGCGTAAATATCTTGTTGGAGTCACACACCATTTGCACATTGATTGAATGAAATTGTTTCCGGTTGCGGTACTGGACCTCCATGGCATGTGGGACAACCAATTCAACATGGGTGCAGTCGATGGCACCAATGCAACCCGGGATGCCGCCAAGTGCATGGAATCCCACTTTAGCGTTGGTAATCTCCTGGTACGTGCGTGGTAGTGTGATGTGGTCGTCGGCGTGCTTCAGGAGGGCATCGTGCACTTGGAAGAGTGTCCGTGAGAACAGTGGCTGTGAAATGCCATGCAACTGTCCCACTGTGTGCTGGTAGGTGCCTGTGGCCAGGAAGTGGAGTGCAGACACCACCTTCAGTAGGGGTGGGATGGCGGTTGGGCTATCTATCATGCTCACGAGGTCAGCATGTGTCATGTCCACAATGGCGATTATGGTGTCCCGGTCCAAACGGTAGAGGGTGTGGATCTGCTCAGCAGTGAGGTTGAACGGATCGGCTCGGAGGCGTGGGATTGCGGGCCGCCTGCGTGGTGGTAGTGGCAGTGCTTGTGGGCCTTGCTGACCCTGCCTTGCCCTCCTCCTCCTCCTCCTCCTCCGTCTCCCCTGTGCGCCCGGTTGTTGTACCTGTTGTTGTTCGTCGTCTTCTTGTAGTTGTAGCACTTGCAGTGCTATCTGGTACCCCAGGCCCAACATCGCTAGTCCTGCCGGTAGCATTTTGGAGTGGGAGTGGTTGTGGGAGGGGTTTGGGTCTGCAATATATGTGCTGTCGGCCTGTATGGCCTCCACCTGTGCTGATTGAATGAATCTGTGGCAGATGCAATCCCTTCTGGTCGAGCACGGCCCGCACGTAAGGCTGCATTTGGCCGCATGGCATCTTGGGATTGGAATCATGTATCAAATCCCGATGGCAGTGTGATGTACTTTGACTGATTTCCATGCTATGCTCCCATTGTTACACATGCTATGATTGCAGCCGCTTACATACCTGTGAAGAGTCAGTGGTATGTAGGGCTCGATCGATGGCCGACCCTCATGCAGCACAGTAACGTACTTCACCGACGGGCGTGGCGTCCCATTTGTGATTGCAGCCAGTTAGCATCATGACACACAGCCGCACTACATTGATGTAATTGTGAATGCAAGCGTTCACAGAAGCATTTTCGACGTAATGTTGCAAGTGAGGAATTCGAAGGCCAGCATTTTGGGTTTTGAAGTAGCGGCGAGGATACGCCCACAGGTCTGGCTGGAAATGTAACGTTCTATTGTAGAATGTCCTTGGGACATGGCCCATAACGAGCAGGCAATGAATGATATGAATTGAAGGGGATGCGCAATAGCGTAGTGGACGATGAGGCAGGACGTTCCCAAATCCATCTTGCTTCACAACACTACAGATCCGGCCAGGGGCACAGTGGTTTTTGCGGACTGCATTACGCACAGACGCGATGGAAGTTTCACATATTATGTGAGTGAATATTCATGCGTTTTCATTGCGGGATGAGGGAATGATGTGTGGATGCATGGACTGATGAATCCGTTTAGGGTCTGCCATGTACATGGGTTTTTTGGTTCACTCCCCTTGCCCTGCGTTATGTGATGCAAGGCTGCCATAGTGGGACATACGTCTCTCTGCCCTTGTCGGATCCTCCCTGTCTCGACGCGCCTTCATACACTTGTGTCTAGGCACGTCACTAATCCCATGTCATGGGTTCTATCTTGACGGACGCATGCACAGTAACCGACGTTGCCAATGGTGTATTTAGCTCGATTGGTTTCGTTGTGATTCGATACTGGATTAGGGGTGTGTATATTCCTTTGGAGTGGGCTAGCATGCATATGGGTGTGGATTTGGTGTGTTGAATGAAGATTGTAATGCATCATGAGTCCCGTAATGCAATCGGTTGATTTGTGTTTCTTTTGGGTGACAGGTATCACCTGCCCTATTGCAGATGCCATCTCTACGCCACTCCTCCAGATGGTTTTTACTCTCGACTCCTGCAGCTTCGGGTGAATCAGTGGAGCACCATTTCGATCATATGGGACGATCGCCAATGGGCCACATGCCCTTACGCTGTACTGGTGGCTAGGTGCAACATTTCGGCCTTTCAGCTCGACTAGTGCCTGCCTCATGGGACGGACCTGCGGTTCTTGCCGCTTCCATGTTGCCTTTTGGAACGTTGCTGTAAGCCCTGTGTGCCATGATGGTACAGGGCGTCACACAAGTGGAAGCCGGTCAATTATTGCAGATGCAGCCCTCGGTGATGATGGTTGTTTTGGTGGGATTTTGCAAATTGATGTGGGGCCTTTCTCATTTGGATGTGCATTTAAATTGTATTCCGATATTTGTCGTGTTGCGTTGTTCTTTGCAGGTGATGTGGCGATTTTCGCTTTGTGGCGGTATGTATTGCGTGTTGATCTGCTTTGTGTTCCGCCTTCTGAGTTGAGTTGTGTGGTACAGTACTGGCCGCGTTTGCCTACGTAGCACAGTATGGTCACGGATAGGGGCTGCCATTGTGACTGTTTACATGATGTGCTGTTCAGGGGCGGGGGATTGGCTTTTGGCCGACTGGTGCCTGTCAGCCAGGTCGATTGGTGGAATGATGGGATGTTCAGAATGTGGCTGGTCACAGGTGACTGTGTTTGCGTGCGTTTGTTGGAGGGGGACTGGGGTCATGTCCATTGGAATAGCTTCTGTATTGATGCCATCTGTGCCCTGCAGCTCCCATCGGCCCCTCTTGGGATGAGCCTGGCTGCTCAGTCACTCTGCCGACTTGTGTGGTACATGCTTCTGCTGATGGTTGGTTTGTTTACTGGCATGTGTACAGGGCTGGTGCAATCCCCCTCAGGATGCTGTTGTGGATGTTGCCTTGCGCTGGTGGCAAGCGATGGGGGACTACTGTTGTTTTGTGTCATGTGTTCTTGATTTTCATTTTGATGTGTTGTACCTTCACATGCCTGTGCTGCGTCAGTACGGCTATGGTGACATGCCGTACATGGATGCCCACTCACGGGGCGCTTTGAGCCCCTGCATGCTTTTCTACGTTGGCATGCATGGGTGAATCGTGGATTTCACTGGTTGCATAGTGTGAGTACATTGCGCCTGCCAGGAGTTGTGCAATGAGGCCAGGGAGTGGAGTACAGGCACTCAGTGGGCCATTTACGGTTGGTTCGCGTTGCCGTATTTCTCGCCATGGCGGAATGGTACTTTACGACGTGCTTGATGGCGTTCAGTACATGTCCGCTAGGGTCAGAATTCGCGTACCGTTGCGCCATGGCGGTGATTCCGGTTTTGCAAGGCGCGCGTGCGCGTACTTGGTGCAGTTAGCGTTGCCGTTCACTGCGGTGTCGCTAATGGCATCGTACTTTACGGTGACGGGTCATGATCGCAACGAGCGGAGTTCGATGGCGGTATTGCATTTCCGCCATCATTTTTCCATTTCCGCAAGGGTCGTAATGAGGCCCAAAGTCCTATTGTTGTCAAACAGAGCCCATGTGCTCTTTCTCCATCGACAGACAAGAGGGGATCCATTTGGCAGTGAATGTCAACGCCCCTCAAGGGCAAGGATCGTTGAGTTTCGTCGAAATTTTCAGAAGGCCACCGGGCCTACTCTGCATTCCAGACCATGTCGGAAGAGTAGCAAGAGGGAAGCTCTCTTTTCAAGCTCTGCTCCAGCTGCAGAATGCAGAACGTGTTTGTGGAGGACAAACACCTTCAGTGCCTCTACTGTCTCCATCCGGACCACAGAGAAGGAGATTGCGAGATCTGCCTCGGGTTCACCAAGAGAACCATGAAGGATCATCACATTAGACTGACGGCGTGGCTCAGCGCTGAGACCTCTGCCCTGTGCCCCAAGCAGGGGCATGCCTCACCCAGGACCGGCCGGTTTGAGGAGCGGGGTTCTAAGCCCTTTGAGGGTGTCCCATCTGTGGATGCCCAAGACAAGGCCAAGCACTGCAAGTCAGTTTCCCCGAGGGTCGCCGTCCAAACAGTTCCCGCGACGGGCAGGGAGTGATCTACCTCACCATCTGCCTCCATCTCCAGCCATCGATCCAGCTCCTCCTCAAAGAGGAAATCGGCCAACCCGGCTAAGCTGCGGGAGAAGCCAGAGAAGCCTTGGGTGCAAGAAAACGCACCCGACCTGCCAAAGAAGGCCCAGGTGGCACAAGACAAATCGTCGTTGAAGATCAAGATGCTGGCGGCCGCTCTCTCGAAGGCCAAAGGGGCTGACCCCGTGAAGGTAGCCCCGACTGCACCCAGAGTCTCCCTACCCTCGAGATGGGAGGCCTCCACTGGGGCGGTGGAGAGGACATCAGAAAAGAGGATGCCGTCGCTAAGCCTGAAACCGACCCCTCAGGATGCAAAAAAAGGGGGGGTGAGAAGGCCTCAGGAAAGGTCATACTCCAAGGCACGTGTGTTTCTTCTTCGGACGAGGAAGACCATTTGTATTTATTTGTATTTGTATTTATTTGTTTATATAGCGTTTTACGCCAAAGCGCTGCACAATTGAACAACTTGATACACAAAACATAAACGATTAACCATGCGTCCATGTACACAATCCACAAGGATGTGGGGGACAACGACGGCGAAAACACTGAGGGGGATGATCGCGGAAATGCCGCCAACGGCTCAGGCCTAGTAGGCCTACCGCTCCAACTACGCTGAGAGATGTATCGCTGGACATCCTTTCGACCCTGCACATGTTGGTGTCGGAAATTCAGAAAAGTATGCCGCCGACCATGGCCCTGGCTCTGGTTTCCGGTGGCCCCGGATCAGACTCCAGCGAAAAAGAGGAAGCGACAACCAATGCCGCCACATCAACCTCCATACCCACGCCACGTACCTTTCTCCGTGGGGGACCTAGACACGGGGACGGACACGGCCACGACAGGCGACAACAGTATCACAGTGGCCGGATTGCCTCAGCCGAAGGCGTCCCCACCGGATGAGGTGGGGTTGTTTCATGGCAGGGCCGCCATAGCATCCGAGCTCTTCCAGTTTATGCCCGAGGAGATCAAAAAGGAATGTTTCCTTTACCAGAGGTGCAAGGCCAAAAGGAAAACCACCATGATGGTGCCTCTCCTGGACGATATCTGGGAGGAAGGCCTGGCTCTGTTGAAGAATCCGGCCCTGTCCAAGCAGAATAGTCTGGAAATAAAGTACAGGGTGCCGGAGTCCGCACCCAAGTGTCTATGGTCGCAACCGTCGCCGGACTCGGTGGTGTCTGCGGCTGCTAGGAAGAAGTTGTCCAATCCCTTGTCATCGTCCTCCGTCCCTCCGGACAGCGAGGGGAAGAAGTTGGACGCTATGGGGAGAAGGTTCATCTACTCCGCGGCATCGACCGCCAAAGTGGCCAAAGCACTGGCGATCCTGGCCAGGTACGACAGAGAGCTGTGGTACAAGCTGGCCCCAATTCTGGACTTCCTACCCAACAAGCGGGTGGAGGCGATCTCCCTCCTCCAGGAAGGGGAAGTGGCGTTGGACCATGCCATCACAGTGGCTCTGGACATCGCCGACACGGGGGAACAGTGTCTGCCTCCGTCGCCTAGGCTGGCTGAAAGCCACCAATTTCCACCAGGAGGTCCAAATGAGGGTACTGGACATGCCCTTCGGGGACAACTTCTTCGGGAAGACCATCGACGAGTCCTTACAAGCCATCAAGACTGATCCAGAGACAGCTCGTGCCCTGGGCTCTCTCCAACAGCACTGCTCTTCCTTTCGTGCCTCTGGCAGAAAGTCCAGCAGATCGACGAAGGGTTTTGGTGGAGGTTCCTCGTCATACCATGAGCCCTCCCATTCCACGACCCTGGAGACCTACAGGGGCAGTTCCAAGTCTTTCAGTGGAAGTGCCAGCGGTGTCGTCGCCTCCAAGGCAGAACGCAGACTCCAAAGCAAGACTGAACTGGCCAGGACGTCTGGCCCCCACCCACGGACCCCGGTGGGAGGCAAGCTGGCAGGATTCGTCAGCAAGTGGAATATTTCCACCAACAAATGGTTGTTGGACGCTCTCGCCCATGGACATACCCTGGAGTTTCAGCAAAAGTGTCCACGGATCCCTCCAGTGACCTGGCAGGAGCAGCACATCCCTCAGCTCCTGCAGGAGGTACGGGCCATGCTAGGAAAAAGGGCAATAGAGCTAGTTCCAAGACGACTCCAGGGCTCCGGAATCCACTCCAAATACTTCTTAGTCAAAAAGAAGCCCGGGAGCTTGCGAGCCATTTTAGACCTGTAGCATCTCAACAAGTACCTCAAGCCCTAAAAATTTAGGATGGTCACATTGCAGCATGTGCTCGGCCAACTGGAGGAAGGAGACTTCTTGATGTCACTGGATCTGGAGGACGCGTACTTCCACGTCCCCATCCACAGAAAGAATCAAAAGTTCCTATGCTTTGAGGTACAAGGAATACACTACCAATTCAAGGCCCTCCCTTTCGGCCTGAAGTCAGCGCCAAAGGTGTTTACGAAGTGCCTGGCACCAGTGGCGGGCCATTTACATCTACATGGGATACACGTGTGCCCATAAAACACCGGTACCGGTAAATCCTTACCGCCTTACTACGAGGCCCCTTTGCGGGTTGGGGGATTTAACGCCTGCTTTTTGCAGGCGTTAAAAACCAACCCGCAAAGGGACCTGGGGAGCTAATTACGGTACCACAATTTGCGGTACCGTAATTAGCGCCTTCCCCATTCCCATTATGCCCTATGGGGGCTTTCTCTGGTCGTCGGAAGTTGTCAGCAGTCCTGGGAATCTTTTGGCATGTGTCGCATGGATCCATGCCTTGCGACCGTCCACTCGAATGGCCGTTTGCGTCGCCAAAAGTACTTGGTAGGGGCGCGCCACCTGGGTGCTAATGCTGTCTTCCGCTCAAAGTTCTTAATCAGGACCCAGCTTCCAGGCTCCAGCGAGTGCCCCGGTCCGGTGTATCGCACTGGTAACGCCTCCTGCACCTGCTGATGAATCAAACGCAACTTCTGCATTAAAAGGCCACAGTACGTGCTTAACACAGGATGCTCGACCTCACATAATCTTTTGGGCTGCGGTGCTCACCATACATTTGCCGGTCTCCCCATTATAATTTCATAAGGGGAGAGCCCAGTTTTAGCCTGCACAGACGTGCGCATGCACAAAAGCGCTAGGGGTAATGCATCCACCCAACTCAACTTGCTCCCAGCACAGATTTTAGCTATCTTTGACTTTAAGATACCGTTATGTCTCTCAACAAGTCCTGCAGAACTGGGATGCCTGGAACTGTGGAATTGTTTCTCTATCTGTAGACCTGCACAGATCTGTAGTACTACTGCGCCCACAAAGTGTGGGCCGTTATCTGACCACAGGACATGGGGCAGCCCGAACCGGGAGAAATACTCTTTCAACATTACTTTTGCAGTTGACATGGCATACAGTCTTTTAAAGGATATGCCTCCACCCACTTGCTAAATGCACAAATCACCGCTAACACATATTTGTAGTTCTGGCACCTTTCCATTTCTATGAAATCAAAATGGATCACCTCGAATGGCATGGAGGGTGGGCCAAAACTACCTACTGGAGTCACGGTTCCCTTCCCTACATTGTGTTGCAGGCACGTAATACAATTCTGCACTAGCCTTTCTGCATTCTTTTTTATGTGGTCATTTTTCCATACTGTGGATAAATGCTGTACCATCTTCTTTGCGCAAATGTGGGTAGGGCTATGCGCCATTGTAACCATTGCGGTTACGTAACTATTTGGCAACATCCAGTTCTTGGTCTCTTTGTCCACCCAACATCCTTCTAATCTAACTCAGCAGAGCCCTCAGCCCATCCCTGAATCTCTTCAGTCGTGGCCTCAGCCTGCATTTCTTTGACTGTGGCAACTCCATTCTCTATCATACAAGGTACTTCCTCTGTCTGTACTGTCATCATTTTATTTCCCAAATCAGTGGCTGTTTGTTTCGCAATCCTGTCTGCAAATGCGTTTCCCTCGCCCACTTTGCATGTTACTTTTTTATGCGCCTCGCATTTTACTATAGCTAAGCGCTTCGGAAACGTGAGTGCAGACAACAATCGTACAATCAAAGGGCAATGCTGAATCCTGGCCCCATGTGATGTCAAGAAGCCCCTCTCAGCCCAGAGTCAGCCAAAGTTATGAACCACGCCAAAGGCGTACTGGCTGTCAGTATAAATATTCACGTTCAAATTCTCAGAGAGTTCACAGGCTCGGGTCAGTGCTATTATTTCTGCGGCTTGTGCCGAATTGTAGGGGATTCTTCTGCTTTCTACAACACTCTCTAGGGTAGTAATTGCATATGCGGCCGTTGATGTGCCATCAGGTAATTCAAAACAAGAGCCGTCACAAAACCACTCCCCATCTGGCTCTTTCTGTGGGATGTCGCTCAAGTCAACTCTTCCCTTTGTTTCTTCTTCAGTGACCATTAAACAATCATGGGGTGGTGATTCGTTGTCACCAATTTCTGCTATGGGCAGTGGCATTAATTCTGCAGGATTCAATGCGCTACACCTCATACTTTGGATGTGGGGTGCAAACAAGATGAGCTCATATCTTGTTAGTCTAGCAGAGGTGAGGTGTTGCGTCGGAGTTCTGTTTAATAGAACGTCTATGGCATGTGGCACCATCAGAATTAAAGTATGCCCCAATACCATTCCTTCCGTTTGTTTCACTGACGCAGCAGCCGCTGCAACAGATCGCAAACATCGTGGTAGTGCGCGCGCTACAGGGTCCAGCGCGGAAGAATAATAGCCGCACAGCCTATTTCTTCCACCTTGTTCCTGTGTCAAAACCGCCAATGCACATACTTCACTCTCACTCACAAATAGTCTAAAGATCTTTTTATAGTTAGGAGTGCCTAAAACTGGCGCAGCACACAATGCAGCTTTCAATTGCTTAAACGCTTTCTGACATTCCTCATCCCACTGTGAAGGCATCACTGCATCCTTTTAAGTTAATTTTATCATCGGCTTCACAATCAACGCAAAATTACTGATCCACTGCCGACAATAAGAGGCCATGCCTATTACAGCTCTCACTCCTTTTTGAGTTTTTGGAATAGGCATACAATAAATACTTTCTATGCATTCTGGTGTTAATCTTCTCCCTTCTTTCGAAAGTAGGTAACCCAAATAAGACACCTCCTTTTGATTATACTGGAATTTCTTCAAACTTGCCTTGTGACCATGGGTCGCTAGGTGTGTCAATAGTAATATAGTACTTTCTTTGCAGATCTCTTTTGTGTCTGCAGCTAGTAACAAGTCATCTATGTACTGCAAGAGTACGCAACCTTTGGGTAATTCTAACATGTCTAGCTGCTCTTTTAGCGCTCTGCTGTAAATACTTTGGCTTTCTGTGTATCCTTGTGGAATGCATGTGAATGTGAATGATCGACCTCCTAGAGTGAACGCGAACAGATATCTACTGCTTTTATCCACTGGAATGCTAAAGAACGCGTTCTTCAAATCAACTACACTAAAGTATTCTGCAGTGGCCGGTATCATTGTCAGCAGGGTTGGACTGGCCCTTTCGGTCTTTCGGCCCGTGGCCGAATGACTTTGGGGTCTCAGGGGGCCGGTTTTTCGGCAGCCACCTCTGGGCCGTTTATTTTTTTTTTAAATGACAATGTAATTTTTTTTTTATTGGCAGGCCCGGCCTGCCCACCACAGTAACAGTGTCACTGTCTGTGTGTGTGCGGCTGCGTGCGGCGCCGCGGACTGCGCGAGCAGCTCGCTAGTCTGAGGCTCACAGTCACACAGACTCAGCAGGCCGCCCGCGGCCAGGAAGTAAAATGGGGTGGGGGGGCAGGGCCGCCGCGCTGGGCTGGGCAGGGCAGGAGCCAGGAGGGAGGCGCGCACCAGCGGCACTATCTGCAGTCTGCAGACTGCACACAATTCATCATAGCAAGGTAACACTAGATGTTGTTGCCTTGCTTTGATGATTGCATCTGCATCATGCATGCATCATAATTTATGATGCATGCAGATGCAGATGCACGAGCATCATTCATCACGGTGGGCCACCGGCAGCAGTGCCGCCACTGCGTGAGGCCGGTGCCGTTTCGTGTGCACGGCTCACGCTCAGCTCGGGCCGGCGGCGGCCTGAGTAAAGTGACTTTGATCTGTGGAGGGAGGCAGGATGAAGCAATTGCAAACACTAAAGCAATTGTAACACCTGCCTCCCTCCGAGTCCTGACCGGGGGGGGAAGGGGGAGCAGCCTGCCTGCAGGGCTGAGCTGGGGCCGGCAGCAACTGATTTCACACAGTTGCTTCAACTAGTTTGCAGGAAGTAACAACAGTTGTTGGCACTTCTTTGCAAAATTGAACTTAAGTTAACTTGTGCCCGCCGCGGAACAAGCCAATGTAAATTCGGCTGCAGGAGGGCAGGCAGCCCCTGCCAGCCCGCCCAATAGACTCTGTGCCACCATTGCTAATTGCCTTGGGCCTCTGACCCACCCTAGCCCTGTGCATGAATTATGGGCACGCCGGCCGCTCCCACCACACAGCGCAGCAGGCAGCACATGATGTGACTTCGCAGTGGCAGAGAGACAGAGAGCCACCAGGTACCAGCTGAGCTGAGCCCCACCACAGTGCAAGCACACCAGTGGACCATCCTCACCACAACTTGGAGGCCGCCAGGTGCCAGCCCAGTGGCAGTGTACTGCCCACACACAGCCACACTGACTGAGTAGAACCAGTGGACCGTCAGGCAGCAGGCGAGGCGACGAGTCGGAGGCGGAGCGGCCGCCAGCGGCCAGACAGACAGTGCCCACCCAGGCCACAGCAGCCATCAATCAGGTAAGGACTCTTAGACTAGTATTCTCGTAGGTATAATGGGTTTTAATGCAGGCGCCCCCTGCACCCCTTTCCTATAACTCCCCTGCTGCAGGCGTCCGAGTCCCCTTCCGTAACCCCTAAATTTATCCCAACCTCCCTATCTCTTTTTATAACTCAAACCAAAACCCTTGCTCTAACTTAGCCGTATCCCGTGTGTGTACATGCATGCGCTCCCTTGCGTGCATGGAGCGTCTATGACCTGTCCTCTGTGGATGTTTTGCACATGTACATGTCATTAATCTCGGTGGTAAACAAATCACCGGGATCTCCCATGTGTGTATCCTGTTCTCGGCCATAACCTCCCCCTTGCACATTTCCCGAATACAGGTGTTCCATGGCAGTGGCTGGCTGCGGCTTGCCCAGTGTGCATGCTCTGCGCACATGGTGCACGCCCGTGGTTTGCAGCGCAGGGAATTCTAACGGGAAAGGCGCATCTCAACGAGGAAGCTTTCAATCACCTCGCTCAGACCGAGGGCACTAATGGTGCCCGCGTCTTGCCACAAGGCTCAATTGCATTACAGAAACTGGCTGGACAAACCCGTGTGCACGGATCGGCGGGAGGGAAAGCTTGTAGCCAGGCGGATGGGCTGGTATCCACATACCTCTCAGGGTACGGGGATACCAACCCACACACCTTGTGCTGCAAGGCTTCCCAGTGCACCCCTCCGATAACAAGACTCTACCCCCGAGTTCTGTGTGGAGATCCCTCGGTGCTGAGCCAGTAGAAACCCCAATGTACGAGAATTAATACACCGTGCAGCACCGCCAGCTGGGGCTCCACAGAGCATAGTGAGCAGATCCACAGATGCAACGCCCTGCGTGGGGGCTCCACCGGCTCTCCGGGGCTACAGTCGGGTTGAGTCCAGGGTCTGAACAGTGTGCCCCAGGTGCAGCGTCCTTGCTGTGACTCAGAATCCTCTATGTAATGCCCTGTGCAGGTGTAGGGGGCCATGCAGGGACCTCACCGAGGACCCTCCCAGTGTAACTTCCTGGATGGGAATCAGCAGTGTCTCCTCGCACTTATAAAACCGCTGGAGAAAGTGGGGATTCGAGGGCTCCCTCCGGGGTCTTGTCAGTGGATTCTGCAGGTGCAAGCCCATGCATGCCAAAATGGGTCAGAACGCGGCTTGATGCCCTGCAACATTCTCACCAGGACTTGCATTCGCCAACCGGGCCCTCCGCCCCCTTTTGGGTGTGCGCCCCTATAATGCACTGATACACCCTGCCGCCTTCAGTGGGGTTGTTTGGTGGTTCACCTGGTTAAAAGCCCATTACAGACCTAAGAACATGCCCCCATCCAACCATAATGCCCTGCACTGATGACCAGCGGTGCCCCTGGAGTATAGTGTCCTGCCAGGTGCCCTGCACTCGCAGTGGCTTACCAGTGTCCCCATCCTGACACTATACCAGGCAATCACAATGACCCCACATCCTCCTTAACCCTCACACAGTCGCATACCCTAACAGCACTGCATTTTAGCTATTTTTCGTCTGCATTTTCTTACTACCCTTTCTGTTGGCAACATTTTTACAGCAAAGGTATTTTCATCCCAATTTTCTCAGAGACTACATTTTACTTGGCTGCATTTTAATTGAACAACAGGGTCTGGCTTCCACACACAGTAGCACAAGTTTACCTAGTCGGTAGTAGCCACATTGTAATGGAGCTCAGGTTGTCATCAACAGGGAGGTTCTAGAAGTTGAATGGGTGAGACCTGTGAGAAATATGTAACTAGATGGAGGACCAGTGGTTGTTCTCTCCTACACTCACTTATGCTGGCCTATGCTTTACTGTAATGATCACACAATGTAATATTGCCATTTTGAAAAACATTTCCAGGGATACTTGTGTTTCCCAGCCCGCCCATGCTGGAACCTCGTCGTTTTAAACTTGCAGAGTCTGAGTAGTGATGTCTAGAATGACAACTCTTAAGGCCAGATTCTCGGAAGAAACGAAGCACACACAATAGTCCAACAATCAAGCTCTTTAATACACACAGTGTTGCCCTTTTGAGTTCGGTTCTTATTTATTATACATCGTTTTTTGCAGTTAAGAGTGAACTGGAAACCTTCGCCTTCAAACAAACTGGTGCTATTTTTCCTCCAAGGCTTCCCGCGTAATTGGGTTGCTTGTGTTCTTTGTTCAGTTTGCCCCCTCCCAAGTAAACACCCAAGTGTGTTCATTGCCTGGAAGTAGAGGGAACGTGTGACAGAGACGGTGCCAAAGTGCACGGTGCCTGGAATGAGCAAGCACACCTCATAAACGCGCTCATTACAATTTGCACCTGTTTTGCAGGCACATCCCTCTACAAATTGCCCACTGCTTAAATCATGCTGCTCAGCGGCATGCCAAGGCAAGCACAGGGGGTTCCCCCCACGAACAGTGTGTGTGGCTTCAAAATGGCCCATACCCACTGGGGCATTTTCTTTTTCTTGAACGGTCACTTTGACTAAACGTGTCCGTTTGCGTGTTGTGCATAGTACGCTTCACAGTTTTTTTTTCAAAGAAAAGGCAAACCTATTGTTTTTTTTATGTTGAAACATATAGAACACGCTGCGCAAACATTTTTGACATGAGTCAGAAACCAAACTAAATTGCATGCAAAAAGGGGCCGGGTGGGTGGGGGCTTGATAATATTACATGATTGAAAAATAGATGACAATTTCTAAACCAAAATAAAAGGGCATGATTCATTTAAAAAAGTGCATGATTTCAATACCCTAGAAAATACTAGACACTGTTGTATTGTTATAAACGCAGACTTTTAAAAAGTATATTAGTTAAGCTCATATTACTTAATACGTGTATCTTTTTAAATGGTATATATGAGCATTCTTTGAACCTCTCTTTTGTTTTCAAACTTCAAAGGCCCGAGAAGGCAAATGGCTTTTGCATTGTTTTCCATGAATATGTTTACACTAGTCGTGTGCAATAAATGTATGCTTGTTTAAATTAATTTCATCTTTTCAGCACATCTACATTAGAGAGCTGCCAACACAATGGTTGTTAAAGTAACTAGAACAGGTTTTTTTCTTAAGAGAATTAGATGTGCAAGTTGTGGCTGCCTAGAAGATCGGTAGTTCTTTTGAATGCAAATGTCATTTTGGGCAGGCAATTAAGCTGACATCAGACAAGAACTTGGTAAACCATTACCATCGGCAAACCAGCTGGCCTGTAGACGATATTGTATGGCCCAGAAGCTCCCATTTCCAACAGAGGAAGCAGCACCCCCCCCCAGTATGTCCTAGAAGGAGCCACTCCCATTTCCAACAGAGGATGCAGCATACCTCCCCCCACCCCTTATGTCCTAGAAGGAGGTGTAGACTCTCAAGGCAGCCCCAGCACACCATGTACGTAAGCTACTTTGTGGATCAGGACAGCAGCATGTATCCGGGATCTATGAGGGGCACCAAGTGCACCCCTTTCCTATAGCTCCCCTGCTGCAGG
Source organism: Ambystoma mexicanum (assembly GCF_040938575.1). Taxonomy (NCBI): domain Eukaryota; kingdom Metazoa; phylum Chordata; class Amphibia; order Caudata; family Ambystomatidae; genus Ambystoma; species Ambystoma mexicanum. Next base: position 945,211,698 of record NC_090923.1, read on the forward strand.
TGTCCCCTGCACCCCTTTCCTATAGCTCCCCTGCTGCAGGCGCCCCCTGCACCCCTTTCCTATAGCTCCCCTGCTGCAGGCGTCCCCTGCACCCCTTTCCTATAGCTCCCCTGCTGCAGGCGCCCCATGGACCCCTTTCCTATAGCTCCCCTGCTGCAGGCGCCCCATGGACCCCTTTCCTATAGCTCCCCTGCTGCAGGCGCCCACCTGCACCCATTTCCTATAACTCCCCTGCTGCAGGCGTCCCCTGCTGCACCCACTTCCTAAAGCTCCCTTGCTGCAGGCGCCCACCTGCACCCATTTCCTACAGCTTTGAAGTTGCCAGTGGCAGGGTTCACGAATCACGCAGGGGCAGAGCCGGCCTCAGGAGTTTTAGGGTTGGGGGCTGTTGGACAGTTTTAAAAAGCAGGTTGAAAGTGGGGCCTCGAGTGACAGAATACCCAGCGACCTCCAAATGCTTGCATGTCCCAATCATAGTGCCGAGAGGGGCCACGCAAGTGGTGACAGCTGTCACAGAACTGTATGCAAAGTAATGTTATTTTATGAGTTGTGTTGTAATGAAACAGATACATGAACCCTCAATATGTAGCATTTTCTGTAAAAGTCATGAATTGACACGATTCACGGATGATGGTTTGAGGGCCACTTTTTTTGAGGCGAGGGGTGGGCCACTTTTTTGAGGCGAGGGGTGGGCCACTTTTTATTTGTTGTCCGGGCCTATTTCTTGTCCCAGTCCGACCCTGATTGTCAGTATTGTTGTGACATCTGGGAACAAAAGGAATTGTGGGTCTACCACTTTGTTCAATGCGCGCAGATTAATTATGAAACGATATGGTACTTCATTGCCTCCTTTCTTGTAAACTGGAGGAATCGGGCTGTTGCACGTGATACCTGCAATTTCTTCAACCACCCCCAATCTCACCAGGTCAGTAACAATACTCTTTAATCCCTTCTCACCTTCAACAGAAATTTTATACTGGGGAATTCGTGGTCAAAGTTATTTTTGCTGGCTCTATTTTCAAGCATCCTACATCGTTATCATGCATTGCCCACAGACAGGTTGGTACTCTACTTAGCTCTTCTGGTAACGCTTCTGACATAAATTCCGTCACCGGTGCATCGTGAGGCCAAATCGTGAGGAACACCCCATCTGCCGTACAATGTATAACTGCCCCCAATTTTCTCAACAAGTTTAATCCTAGCAAGTTCTCCCCACAATTTTCTGTCAGAAGAAATGGACACTGTTCCGTAAATGGTCCTATTGTAATTGGGACAGCTTCGGACATGGGGTTAATTACTGGTGTACCTGCGAACCCTACAGAAACATTCTTTTGCCCCGACAGTGGGATCTCCGGAACCAAGTGGTGGTCTATCGAACACTTCTGTGCCCCTGTATCTACAAGGAAACGGTGCTCCTTATTCCCGACTCTCATTTCTACGTAGGGTCCTCTCTGATTCACGGGAATAGACACTGGTTCCAACCCCTGCCGTGGGCTGTCCTATTGCGAAAATAACACATCGTCCGACGTGTAGTCACCGGTGCTGCTATAATACGTGTTTGGCTGTGTATCAAAAATATTCCCATTTCCCCCTCAGTGTCCTCCACTCTGATCATTTCTCTGTTGGCCCTGCCCGCCCTGATTTTGGTTCGGAAAACTTTGGTTCAATGCCTGGTTCTGTTGAGCTTGGTTTTGACCATAGGATTGGTTTTGATTACCTCCATTGGTATATCCCTGTTGCTACTGCATGCTATTTCTGCTTGGGCCATTTGACCCCTGATGTCCTCTATGAGGCCTTCTCTGGCCAAACCCACCTCTATTCTCTAGGTGCGGGCATTGTGCTCGCCAGTGTCCTTCCTCTTTACAGTACGCACATTGATTTAATCCCAATGACACCCCGTGCATATTATTCAAATTTCCTCTGCCTTGTGCATTTCCTCTACCTCTATTGTATCCAATTACCTGCTGCAGTAACACCCTCATTTTTAAATTTACTCTATCCTTCATCTCTCTTTCTTTTGCCACATTTACCCTGTTCTCGTAATATTGGGCTATGTGTAATATCTCACTCACCGGTTTTGCTCCCCAGGCATTTTCCGACGCCATTAACATATCTTGAATTGGTAATATTAGTCCCCTCACATATTTATCAACAAATAGCCTTTTCCCTGACTCTGTGCTCACATCCTGCCCACTGAAGTCTGTGAATACTCCTTCAAATCTATTGAAATAATCCATTACTGGCTCATCCTTGCCCTGTACACATGTAGTTAATTTGTCCCACTGAATTATTTCCCTCAATCTCCGCATTATCCGTTCTGGTAGATCTGCCATGCGGGTTCCCGGATTTTCCCCTACTTTTTTATTTTTGTCCTCCAATAGTAACTCCGCCCATGTGGCGCCAAAAGCCCCCACGTCATCTACCGTCCTTATCTGTTTCCATATATCTGCTGGCAAAATGACTGGGAAAATCAAATCTATATCGCTCATAGTAAGCACTGCTGATCTCAGGGTTGACTCTACTTCCTTGTAGAAACCTGCTGGATTCTTTCTTATATCGGGAATCGTCTGTTTTATAGTATTCACCTCTTGCCTGGAAAAGGGGACATGCACATACTGGGCGGTGAAATGGGCTGGTATTACCTGCGCCCCTACTGTTCCCATCGCAGGGACCTCTACTTTTGGTATAAACGTGGGCGGAACCTCTCTCATTGGAAATGCCCCACTCACGATCCCTCCCCCTTCTCTTAGGTTCAATAGTATTCCTAAGTCCAGTGATAGGCCCGTTTCTCCTGTACTTCGCTCAAATGCTCTCTTGTATACCGCTAGTATCTCAGGTGGGCTAGCCTTATTGTTTTTTATATCCTTGTCTATCAAATGTTCAGCCATCGATTGCAGTGCCTTTCTTTTCATTGGCATGGAATATTCGTCAAATATGTCATGTATGACCATTGTTGGGATACTAGGATTCGACACCCACTTTATCGCTTCCCATATACATACATGAATGTCTCCGCTGTATGTATGGTTCTACCGCCCCTCTCCCATCTCTTCTAATATCCCAACCCCTGTATCCAGGTGCAGCAAACATTTCAGCATAATCATTATCCAACTCATTTTTAAGATCAAAAAGTCCATTCACATGTTCCTTTACTTCTTCATCTTTTATTCTACAACATGCTAATTGGTTCAAATCTAACAATCGTTGTGGCGGTACTTTCTCAAGCAACTTTTTCCATTCTCCCACCAAAAATGTTCCCATGTATTCCAACACTACCTGGCTCTCGTTGCTTCTTCGGTACCCATATAATGAGGCCAATGCTGCCGTCCCATCATTTCCTTCTATGTACATTTCTGCCTCTTGCTGTAATTCAATCTTTCTTTCTTTGCTGATCGCACTGCGAGTTACCCGTCCAAATCCTGTTCCTTCAGCCCCGCCTCTCGCCTCCCCGGTCTCAATTTCGACTTCGGGAGGGGCGGATGGTGCTGAATCTGTCTCTGGAGCGGGAGGTGCGGATGGGACAAGTGACACAGGTGGCGTCTGTGAAGGGCCTTCCTGGGTGCTGGGAAATTGTGCGTCTGCGGTCTGCGCTTGTGGGAGGGCTCGAGCTGTGGTTGGGGCGTGGGTTAATGCTTGCGTGAGGGGAAGTGCTTGGGCTTTGGGAGGGGGTATGAGAGCTACTGGTTGGGCCTGCGCAGTCACTACTGGCGTGTTTGGTTTCGATCCTGGTTTTGGGCCTCGACCCGTATGGGTTAGCAAATGTTCTATTAATTCGTCTGCTATGTGTAGTTCCTGCTGCGGGTATATTCCTTCTATGTTCATATGCTCACGTCTCCCTTCCCGTCTTAGACTTGCCGTCCACTCCTCCTCCTCCTTTTCTTCTGCTACCTCAAGCTTCGATTTGTGCCTACGCGCATGCTTCTCTCTACTCCTAAGTCGGAGCATTGCTTCCCTCCTCCAATCTTTGATAGTCTCAAAAGCTGCGGGTCGCGCTTTTTTCCTAATCAGCACCCTTTCTAGTTTATCTATCCTCGCAATCTCAAAGCTACCATTAATCGGCCACTGATGGTCCTGTTGCTTTCTAGTTTGCCTATGCCAAATTTCACAAAATATTATCGCACCCACACCATATTTTGCATACATGTCATAAGCCGGCGTTCCCCCACTTTGGCCATTTTCCAAGGACTGTCTACCGCAGCGGAAAAGCCCCGCTAAAGTGGACAGTACTCCAGGCATGTTTTTAACCTTCCCCTTGGTTAACTATCCTTAACCTGGATGTTTGAATTTGCAAAATCAACACTCTACCAAAAATCAGGTTTTCGTTTGAATCGGGGAATGACTCACCTGATAAAACAAGTCGCCTGTCCTGACGCAACCTCTCCCAACGTCGTGTCTGCGCTTCTCTGGCTTCTGCCTCATTTCGGGACCCTCGCCTCCTTTGCCCTCTGGCCCGGTACGTCGATCAGGGATCAGATGTGTGCAGATCTGCGGAAGGAATTGCTCCTCACTTCTACAGGGCGCCCCGTACACCTCTTTATCCCGGCTCGATCGTCCCGTCCTCGCCGTTCTTCCGCCTTTACTCCGTTACAACGTATACGAAGGGGCAAGTGGGGGAGGGTCTCTATTCGGGCGCCATCTTGAAAGGGGCCCCTAGGGGTCCCTCACGATATGGAAACAAGGCAATAACCATGCACGAAAGGATGCGCCAGACACGAGGTTCAAATTCCCAATGCTAGGGTTTATTGCAAGCAAAAATAGTCCCAATTGGCCAACTGTGGTCTCACGCCCCGCGACGTGTATTTTCTAGACCTCGAGGGACGCAAGAGAGCGAATTACGTACATCAGTTACATATATACAAAATGCACATCATACAATCAGCTATGTCATGTTTAACACCCCCCTTTTATTAAGTTTCTTTGAACTCGGGATGATGATGGACATTTCCGACGAGTATGACAATTATGACACTTTCGATGTCTATTCTAGTAACAATGTGCAATTTAGAAAGTGGGGAGGCATCTTCTAGTTGTTGAACAGAATGTAACGCTCACCTGGTTCCCTCGGAGGCGCAGGCCTTGATCTGGTGGGGATACCGTCTTCAGTGTTAGGCGCAGGGTTCGTTTTGCTCCCGGACAGGGCCCCCTTCTCACCGAAATTTTAAGCTGAAGAGTGAGGTGTCTGCAAGGGTAAACCAAGGTATTAGTGATTGGAAGGTTGGGAAAGTTCCTAGCCCCTCTCGCCCTTTCTTTCCCCGTGGAACTGGGTTGATAATTGCGCTTACCTTAGATAGGTAAATGCCGGGCTCTCCATCCTGCGTCTTGTGCAGGGGCGCTGGGTCCAGTTGCTTCACTGGATGCGAGCTCTGCCTCTTGATAGCAGAGGGTTAGCTGAGAGCGAAGACGCCGTTGTGGCACGAGCGTGCCTTGTAAGTATTTAAGTTGCTTTTAGATTGTTCTCTTCTCTTTCAAAAGTCTTAAGTCTTTAAAGTCTATGTCTTTTCCTTTTCAGATGCTGTGGCGGTGAAGATTATCCTTCTAATGGCACGTAAGTAGAAAGGCTGCACTAGCGCTGTAGAATGCACCGTAATGTCTCTTTTGTCTTTGCAGGTGCCGAGGTGCAGCGCGAACAGATTGGAAGCGAACGTAACACAGGTAAGCAGTCTTGTAACTAAGCGTTACTAACCGATGTATCTTGTCTTGCAGGTGCCGGAATGCAGCGCGAGCTGAGTTGGAACGGGCGTAACACAGGTAAGCAGACTTTGTAGTTAAATATTACTGACCGATGTTCTTTCTCTTTGCAGATGTCGGATGCCGGAAGAGAAAGGCTGAAAAAGGCGCCTTGGATGCTGCCGTTGGATTAGGTAAGTAGATGCGCTGCCTTTGCTTTAGCCTAACCTGTGCCTTTGTTTGCAGGAGCTGCTGAAGACTGAAGAAGACTGAAGGTTGGATCCCAGCAGGTGATTTCGTGTTCACAGGATCTGGAGCTGGAGGTTTCCTGGAGCTGACACAGTGAGCGTCCTGCTGCAGATGCAGAATAACGCGAAGCACGTGAAACCAATCGGGTGTGGTTTAAATAGCCTTCTGTAGTGCTTAGGCGTCTTCTTCCACGGCCTCACCCAGGTAAGAAAAGAGTTCCAGATTTCTAGAAGAGTTCCTGTGTTCTGCTTCCAGGGAGTGGCTCCTGCTCCACCCAGACAGAAAAAGTAGTCCCAGGCAGAGAAGGATCAGGAGACCAGCTAGCTGGTAAGTAAGCAGCATGGTCTGCTACAGGTAGGTCCACCAAGCACTCTTATCTAATATGAGCCCGGCGCTTCCTGTGCCGGGACCAGTCACCTTCATGAGCCTGGCGCCACTGGCGCCAGGACAAGGTCCAAAAGGTCCCAATAGGGACTGGCTGGTTCCTGGGATCAGAGTTATGGGCCTGCTTCCAAGGTCGTGAGGCAAGTCCTGACCCCTTGGAAGCAGGGATCATGACAGCACCCCCCCTCAAGGCCCCTCCCAAGGTTGACTTCTCCAGAGGTCTTGGTTTGTTAGGAAATGTCCGATGAAATTTCTTGATTAGTCGAGGTGCGTGTACATGTTCTGCAGGTTCCCAAGATCTTTCTTGGGGGCCGTAGCCTTTCCAGTCAATCAGGTAGTGTAGTTTTGATTTGGAGATCTTGGAATCCAGGATATTTTTGATTTCAAACTCGAGTTCTCCGTCAACTAGGATAGGTTCAGGAGATTTAGTCAATCGGGTTTCTGGTTGAACAGGTTTTAGTAGTGAAACATGAAAGACTGGGTGCATTTTCATACGAGGGGGTAAATCCAACTTGACCGCTACTGGATTTATTATGGCAGTGATAGAGTAGGGTCCCAGGTATCTTGGGTTAAAGGTGCGTGGTCCCTTTAGGGGTAAATGTTTGGTGGATAACCAGACTTGATCTCCTATTTGGTATTGAGGGGCTTCCTTCCGATGTTGATCTGCTCCTTTCTTGTATTGTTCCTTGGCCCTTTGAAGGTGGGTAGTAGCTTCCTTGAAGGCTTGGGTGATGGTTGGATGTAGGTGGTCAACTGCTGGTGTTCCAAGATCCTGAGGTGGATCCAGGTTAGAGGTTCGAGGATGGTTACCATACAAAAGAAAAAACGGGGTTTTTCCGGTTCCAGAGTGGACTGAGTTATTGTAAGCGTACTCGGCTAGCCAAAGGATGTCCTTCCAAGTTCCTTCTGTCTGTTGCAGCATGCAGCGTAGGTACTGTTCCAAAGTCTGATTGGTCCTTTCGGTCTGACCGTCGGTTTGTGGGTGGTGACTGGTTGAAAGTCTCACATCAATTTGAGCCAACCGACAGCAACTCCGCCAGAAGTGGGAGATGAATTGACTTCCTCTGTCCGAGATTAAAACTGAAGGAAAGCCGTGCAACCGAACGATGTTTTCAAGAAATTCTCGAGCCAGGATTGCTGCTGACGGTAAACCCTTTAGTGGGATGAAATGTGCCATTTTTGAGAATAAGTCTACGATTACCAGGATTGTATTGTATCCGGAACAGGGAGGTAAGTCGGTGATAAAGTCCATGGAGAGGGTATGCCAGGGACGAGGTGGGATGTCAATTGGTTGTAAGAGGCCTGCTGGTTTCTCCTTAGGACTCTTGTTTTGGGCGCACACTCCACAGGACATGACAAAGTTTCTGATGTCCTTTCTCCAAGATGGCCACCAGAAGTGACGCTTGACCTTTTCCGAGGTCTTGGCCATACCCGGGTGTCCTTCCATTAAGGAGTCGTGATAACAAGAGATGACTTGATTTTGTAAGCTAGTACAGGGTAGATAAAGTCGTTCCTTGAAGTACAATAAGTCGTTCTTTACTGTGAAGTCTTCCCCCTGAAGATGCCATTTTTGTATTTCTGCTGGAGTTATAAGTTGTTTAACCTGGGCTTCAATTTCTTCAATGGATTGCATGCCGATCAGACCCAAGATTCTTTGTTCAGGAATAATAGGTACGGGCTCAGGGTTAACCATGTGTTCATCTACTCCAATTCGAGAGAGGGCATCCGCTTTACCATTCTTATTGCCTGGTCGGTAGGTGATTATAAAATCAAATTCGGCAAAAAATAATGCCCAGCGAAGTTGTCTGGAGGATTGGGCTTTGGCTGATTTAAGATACTGTAGGTTACGATGGTCAGTAATGACGGTGACAGTGTGTCGGGCTCCTAGGAGATAATGCCGCCAGGCCTTAAAGGCGAACTTAATAGCCAAAAGTTCCTTATCAGTAATGGTGTAGTTGATTTCTGGGGCCGATAATTTGCGAGACCAAAACGCCACGGGGTGTAACTGGTTGGTTTCTGGATCTCTTTGTGAAAGCACAGCTCCCATAGCGAGGCTGGAGGCATCGGTCTCGACGATGTAAGGTAGTTCCGGGCGGGGATGTTTTAAAATCGGGGCTGAGGTAAATTTAGTCTTTAGCTCCTGAAAGGCTTGTTCTGCCTCGGTAGACCATTCAAAACGTTTGTTTTTTCTGAGGAGAGCTGTAATGGGTTGGACTACCCGAGAGAAGTCTGGAATAAACCTACGATAGAAGTTGGCGAAGCCCAACATACTTTGAACCCCTTTTACAGATGTTGGTGAGGGCCACTTGATGATTGCGTCTACTTTCCTCGAGTCCATGTGAACTCCGTCAGGCGACAAAATAAATCCCAAAAATTCGACTTCAGTGACATGAAAGACGCACTTCTCTAATTTTGCAAAAAGTTTGTGTTTTCGGAGCCTCTCCAGTACCGCGGTGACGTGTTTTCGGTGTTCTGCCTCAGAGGACGAATAAACCAGAATATCGTCAATATAAACAACTACACACACATCAATGAGTTCACGGAGCACGTCATTCATAAAGAACTGGAATGCGGCTGGTGCGTTACACAACCCGAAGGGCATCACTTGATACTCGAACAGTCCATACTTGGTACGAAAGGCCGTCTTCCATTCATCGCCCTCCTTTATTCGCACCAAATGGTAGGCTCCTCTGAGGTCCAACTTAGTGTATATAGAGGCGTTTTTGACTTGGTCAAGTAGTTCTGGGATCAATGGCAATGGATACCTGTTCTTAATTGTAATCTGGTTCAGGGCACGGTAGTCTATACACGTTCTTAAGTCTCCCTCCTTTTTTGGCACGAAGAACAGAGCTGAGGAGGCCGGGGACTTCGAAGGACGGATGAATCCATTAGCCAGGTACTGGTCCAAATATTGCCTTAGGTGGAGATTTTCAGGTTCAGTGAGGGCATAAATCCGACTGCACGGAGGAGTGGATCCGGGAATCAGGTCTATCTGACAGTCGTATGATCTGTGGGGAGACAAAGAATTAGCTTGGTCTTTCCGAAAGACATCTTGGAATTCCTGGTATTCGGGAGGCAGTTGTGGACTCTCAGAAACAGTTGCAGCTAGTTTGGTGGAGGGCTGAGGGTAACAGGTAGAAGCGCATTCTGGAAACCGGATTGTCTTTGCTCGCCAATCAATTTGAGGATTGTGTTTCTCCAACCAAGGAACTCCCAAGATGACTTGAAACTGCGGGGCCTTGATCACATCAAACACGATCTTCTCTTGATGCCCATCTTGGCTTACTAACGTTACTTCCATGGTGGTGTGACTTACGGGTCCGGAAGCTATTTCCGTCCCATCCACGGTGGTGATGACGTCTTTCACCGTCTTTGGACAAAGAGATAGATTCATCCTGGCGGCCAGTTCACAGTCCAAGTAATTCCCGATTGCGCCACTATCAATGTATGCTTTAATGGCATGCATACAATTAGGTTGCTCTGGACTCACAAGGACCATGGGCATGATGAAATGCGAGGTCAAAGAACTGGTTTTAACGCTCGGCAAGCGGACCTCTACACTTGCCGGGCGAGGTCGTTTCCCGGCTCAGAATTCTCGGTACCTTTATCAGACGCCCCTACTATTTTCTTCTTGGGCTTCACTGGACAATCTCGAAGAAAGTGCCCTGAGTTTCCGCAATAGAGGCATAATTGCAGTTGTCTCCTCCTTTCCCTCTCCTTTTGGGTTAAAGGTCCTTTAACAACCCCTATTTGCATGGGTTCCACAGAATCAGTTCCTTTCGTGGAACTTTGTGGCCTTGGAAAAAGTCGGGTTTCAAATCTGGATCGATCGGCTTTCCGATCCTGTAGTCGATGATCCAATTGCACTACCAGATCGATATATTCGGAACAGTCTTGTGGAGGATTTACCACTTGAGCCAGAACGTCTTTTAATTCCCCACGCAGACCTCTGTAAAACAGTGTGATCCTCTTATCCTCCGGCCATCCGGTTTCCACCACTAGTCTGTTAAATGATGCAATATAAGTCAGAAGATCTTGATTGCCCTGTCGTAGTGAAAGAAGTTCATTGTCCAAGGCCTGTCCCTGATAGTGCCTTGCGAACAGTTTCTCCATACTGGCTTGGAAATCCTGGAAGTTATGGAGAATGGGGTCATCTTGAGACACTAAAGGAACAGACCAATCTGCGGCACTGCCACTGAGATAAGAGAGCACGAAGGCCACTTTAGCCTGGTCCGTTGGAAAAGCGGCGGGTCTGCACAAAAAGTGCAAGCGACATTGATTGATGAACACAGCAAACCTTTTCGGATCACCTGAAAAGCGTTCGGGCGGAGCCAAAGGTATATTTCCTGGTAGATTGATTTGCACCGGATTTGAGGAAGCTGTAGGAGCGTGGCCCCCACTAGGGGTGGGTAGAGGAGTTTGTCCAGCTTGGGCTTGCAGCAATTGCCTAGCCAAATCGTCTGTTCGCTCCTTGGAGACCACTAACTCCCTCCTTAGGGCATTTGTTTCCTGACGTGCGGCGTGTACTTCCGCCCTTAACTCCCCGAGTAAATGGGCCAATTGGTCTGTGTCTGAGGTTTCCATTGCGCCTGGGCGGGAATTATGTGGTAAGGCTTCGCGTTCTGTAACGCTCACCTGGTTCCCTCGGAGGCGCAGGCCTTGATCTGGTGGGGATACCGTCTTCAGTGTTAGGCGCAGGGTTCGTTTTGCTCCCGGACAGGGCCCCCTTCTCACCGAAATTTTAAGCTGAAGAGTGAGGTGTCTGCAAGGGTAAACCAAGGTATTAGTGATTGGAAGGTTGGGAAAGTTCCTAGCCCCTCTCGCCCTTTCTTTCCCCGTGGAACTGGGTTGATAATTGCGCTTACCTTAGATAGGTAAATGCCGGGCTCTCCATCCTGCGTCTTGTGCAGGGGCGCTGGGTCCAGTTGCTTCACTGGATGCGAGCTCTGCCTCTTGATAGCAGAGGGTTAGCTGAGAGCGAAGACGCCGTTATGGCACGAGCGTGCCTTGTAAGTATTTAAGTTCCTTTTAGATTGTTCTCTTCTCTTTCAAAAGTCTTAAGTCTTTAAAGTCTATGTCTTTTCCTTTTCAGATGCTGTGGCGGTGAAGATTATCCTTCTAATGGCACGTAAGTAGAAAGACTGCACTAGCGCTGTAGAATGCACCGTAATGTCTCTTTTGTCTTTGCAGGTGCCGAGGTGCAGCGCGAACAGATTGGAAGCGAACGTAACACAGGTAAGCAGTCTTGTAACTAAGCGTTACTAACCGATGTATCTTGTCTTGCAGGTGCCGGAATGCAGCGCGAGCTGAGTTGGAACGGGCGTAACACAGGTAAGCAGACTTTGTAGTTAAATATTACTGACCGATGTTCTTTCTCTTTGCAGATGTCGGATGCCGGAAGAGAAAGGCTGAAAAAGGCGCCTTGGATGCTGCCGTTGGATTAGGTAAGTAGATGCGCTGCCTTTGCTTTAGCCTAACCTGTGCCTTTGTTTGCAGGAGCTGCTGAAGACTGAAGAAGACTGAAGGTTGGATCCCAGCAGGTGATTTCGTGTTCACAGGATCTGGAGCTGGAGGTTTCCTGGAGCTGACACGGTGAGCGTCCTGCTGCAGATGCAGAATAACGCGAAGCACGTGAAACCAATCGGGTGTGGTTTAAATAGCCTTCTGTAGTGCTTAGGCGTCTTCTTCCACAGCCTCACCCAGGTAAGAAAAGAGTTCCAGATTTCTAGAAGAGTTCCTGTGTTCTGCTTCCAGGGAGTGGCTCCTGCTCCACCCAGACAGAAAAAGTAGTCCCAGGCAGAGAAGGATCAGGAGACCAGCTAGCTGGTAAGTAAGCAGCATGGTCTGCTACAGGTAGGTCCACCAAGCACTCTTATCTAATATGAGCCCGGCGCTTCCTGTGCCGGGACCAGTCACCTTCATGAGCCTGGCGCCACTGGTGCCAGGACAAGGTCCAAAAGGTCCCAATAGGGACTGGCTGGTTCCTGGGATCAGAGTTATGGGCCTGCTTCCAAGGTCGTGAGGCAAGTCCTGACCCCTTGGAAGCAGGGATCATGACAGCGAAACACAGTGCTGCTGTTCTTGGAAGCAAGCTGCACACAGGGGAAGAGCCACATTCCAAGCTTTGCTATCTATGAGGTGCTATTTGTGTCCTGGCAGCTGACGTGCTCTAAAGGGTTCTTGTGAGGGGGGGCCGTAAGAAGAGCATAATTCAAGCCTTTAGCTGCTTTATTCTAACATATTCTACCACAGTACGAGACTGGCTGGCAGCTGTGAAATGATTAAATGCCCTGCAGCTCTCCCTCAAGGCTACAGAGAGGGAGCGTGGGCATTCCTTTCTGGGCTACTCATGAGGAGTTTCAACGAACTCCTCAGTCCCGCGACCTTGCCCTTTCATATTCAGACAACAATGTTAATAGTTGAGCAGAGTAAGCAGAATTCGCAAGAATTGCAAGCTGCAAAGCAGTTTTAGACAGAAAGCAATGAGCAATGGTTAACAAGCAAAATGGCGATTCTTGCTACATTTAAAATGGCCGCTTGTTGGTCAAGCATAGCAGTCTGTATTTCTATAATTCTGTGCATAAGACGGTTGGCCTTCGGCCATCAAGATACATCTATCATTCAAATGAAGGGTATTCACTTTTCCAGATTGACAGATCAGTGAACTCTAAATGCCAGAAATTCGCCAACACGTTCCACCAGCCAAGGAGCATGGGGGACGCATTCTCTTTCCCGTGGGAAGGCCTGTTCCTATACGCGTTCCCTCTGTTTCCTCTCCTGCTGTTAGTCATCAATCAACTAAAATAGTGTTGATGCATTGCCCCTGCGTGGCAGCGGCAGATTTGGTTCCAGGACCTTCTCAGCCTGTCAACGTCGCCTCCGGTCAAGCTGCCAGTGGTCGCAGATCTGCTCACCAGAGAAGGAGGCACACTCCTGCATCACAACCCATGATCACTGAACCTGAGGGCTTGGCTCTTGAAGCCCTAGAGTTCAGAGGGTACGAGTTGCCGGCGGACTGTAGGGAGGTCCTTGCCAAGGCCCGAGCATTGTCGACTCTTAAGTACTATGGGCACAAGTGGAAGCGTTTCGCTACGTGGTGCCGGCCGCAGAAGATCATCCATCTGAGGTTCATGGCCCCACAAATTCTTCCATATGTGCTGATGAGGCTCATGGGGGCCCCCTTCCAGCCTATGCATCAGGCCCCTCTCAAGGTCCTCTCATGAAAAACGGCTTTCCTCATGGACATCACCTCTGCCAGGAGGCTCGGTGATAGAGCCTGGGCTCAAACCTGCAAGCAGCCATATCTGACTTTTCATGAATCGAGGTGGCGCTACTGACGCACCCCTCCTTCATGCCAAAGGTTCAGTCAGAATTTCACCTCAACGAGCCTTTGGTGTTGCCTGTGTTCTTTCCGAAACCTTTGTTGCCGGCTGAAAGGACTATGCGCTCGCTAGACGTTGCTCATGCTCTGAAGTTCTATGTGGCCCGCACAAAGAGTTTTCGCAAGACGTCTCAACTGTTTGTGGACTTTGGTCCTGTGAACCATGCGAAGGCCTTGTCCAAGGCAAGGCTTCCATCTCAAGGTGGCTCTCCAGCTGCATCACGCACCATTTGTCTGGTCGACCCATTTTTTTCGACCAAATGTCTGGCAACCTGTGAATCCATGCCAGACCCCATACTGGAGAAGGAACAAGCTACTTAATTTTAACTATTGTTCTCCAGCATGGGTCTGGCATGGATTCACATGCTAACCCTCCCTCCTACCCCTATGCGGCTCTTCTTGGTCATACTGCCACTTTACGTGCTTTCCAAATCTGAAGATGCCTGCCAGAGGAGGGGCTTAGGGAGAGGGCAGTCATTGGCTGGGGGCAGTATGATCCAGAGTGCAGTGATTAGTTTAGAGGAGAAATACAGTGTGTAAGTGAAAGTGAAACAGTTTATTTTTTTACTGTGGATTCCCGGCCGGACGATAGGTAATATTCATGAGCATTTGAATCCATGCCAGACCCATGCTGGAGAACAATAGTTACAGGTAAGTAACTTGTTCCTTCCCTTTGATGATAGGCTGAGTGCTATCAGTAGTGATCAGCTTCACCATAACAAATGAGCAAAAGGCCAGGGAGTGAAGCTGAAAGGGGGGGAGGGGTTTGGAAGCCGGAGAGTGCTGGGAAGGAATGGCCAGGGTCAGAGCTGTGCTGAGCAGGAGCGAGAGAAGGACACCTAGACCAAGGTGGGCCACGAGAGAGTCTGATGCTCCTTTGGGGCACACTGTCCGGAGCACAGTGAAGAGGCTGTGGGGCAGTGGTGCATCCGTAAACACTGCCAGACTCCAGAAGTCTGAACAACATTAAGAACAGGTACCGTTGGGGAAAGGCGTAGCTGTGTGCCGCCGAACTCCAAGAGAGCGAGCGGGGCTCACTGAAGCTGAAGGAGTGCGAGGTAACCATTGAAGAGCAAAACGAAACCACAACACAGAGCCGAGGAAACCGAAGGAGTTGCAGTGCAATACCGGTGAGTGTTGAAAAGAGAGCACTCGGACCGGGGCTACCTGGGCTGGAAAATATATGCATCTGAATGCCGAACAGCCGGATAAGTGGTCTCAGAGCTGGAGAAGGCAGATAAAGTACCTTTATTTTTTAATACTGAACGAAGTATGAGTTGAAACTGGTCTGAAACAAGCATTAGCAAAAGCCATTAGAAACTGTATGAAACAAACACTAACATGGGCTACTGGAAGCTATGTGAAAATCATTAGCCAGAACCAATTGAAGAAGTGTGAAACCAATAGAAGGTAGAGTCTCTTTGAAAACAAGTGGCCAGGCAAGCCGTGAAACCGTGTGGGCAAGAGCCTGTGAAGGAATTTGGTATGATATACCTTAGGCAGAGAAGGCTGTGAAAAGTATGGTAATCAAGGAAGTTTTTGTGACGGCAAACTGAGTTGGTAAAAAGGACGCCAACCAGGAAACCGGTTGCGTGACCTGTAGTGGGTGGATCGTGCAGTCCGACAACAGCGTCTCGATCGGGTGAACCCTGCTGTTATTGTGAACTGTATCCCGAAGCCTGGGGAAGGGAATCCCCCAGCATGGTGAGCAGTATCTTGAAGCTTGAGGAAAGGAATCCCTCAGGCTCTTTTTGAATTGTGAACTACAAGGAGAGGTGTGTTTTGTTGATTCAACAGGAGGTGCTGGGACGCACCCTCTGCCTGTTGAGAGTTACTTATATGTTGGAACATTCAACCCCTTTTTGGAGGAGGAAGATCCTTTGCTTCTAAGCTGTAGAACCGGTCGCATCTAGGGGAAGGGAACGCCTGATTGTTATTTGCTGTACTGAGAGAAACCTTTCTTTTGAGACTATTGCTTTTGCCCCTCAGGAATTGCGAACTGTGTCTTGAAGCTTGGGGAAGGGAATCCCCCAGCAAGGTGAACAGTATCTTGAAGCTTGAGGAAGGGAATCCCTCGGGCTCTTTTTGAATTGTGAACTACAAGGAGAGGTGTGTTTTGTTTATTCAACGGGAGGGGATGGGACGCACCCTCTGCCTGTTGAGAGTTACTTATATGTTGGAACATTCAACCCCTTTTGGAGGAGGAAGATCCTCTGCTTCTAAGCTGTAGAACCGGTCGCATCTAGGCGAAGGGAACCCCTAATTGTTATTTGCTGAACTGAGAGAAACCTTTCTTTTGAGACTATTGCTTTTGGAACTCTTATTGCATTTTGATCAAGATCCCTGCACATTGTAGTGTTAGATGTGAGGACAAGGATAGGTTTTTGGACAAAGACTGACATTTTGATTTGGGCTTCCTGACGCAGACTACCCTTCGTTTCGTCTTGGACCAAAACCTTTTTCTATTTCTAAATAAAGGTTTATACCCAGAACTTTACCTTTGTGTCTGTGTCCTCTCCTTGATGCCTTCACAGGGTCCATAGAACTATGTAGGGAAAGTAACTAAATGAGAAATCTTTCCTAACAACTATCTGTAGTCAAACCCCTAGAGACCATCACACTTTTGGATGACAGCCCATGATGATTGGTGAATCCCCTCAACTCATGCTTTCCACAGGTAAAGGGGTTTCTCAAGAACTCATCCTTCCTAAGTGAATGGCTGTCCTCACTGAATCAATCCTTCCTAACAGGTCATCGGACCTTTGTTTCTTCCTACAGGCTTCAACCATATTGTTACTGTATACAGCTATTTTACTTTGCAACACAGTGGACAGAGTAATTTTAAAGAGTGCTGCTAAAGTGCTCCAAGGTCACATTCATAAATGTATATCTGGTAAAATGGGTCTGGCCCCCCACGCCCCAACATTTCAAAGGCGGTTGCTCCCCTGGAGAAAAGACAGGAGGACAGTGGCTTTGGATGTAAAAGCAGGACGGGGAGGGGCAGGGAATGGGCAAACTGGTGGTGGGGGTTCTGGTTCGATCCCAGCCATGCTGTGTTGGTTGAAGGGTTGAGGCTGTGGTCTGGGAGCATTGAGAAAGGCCTCAGGGACGCGGGAACTGGGAAGGGCGTTCCGCCCCTCCACCTCTTATTCGATATATATAGCTGCTGGTACTGCCGGCCCCACAGCTTCAGTCTGCCTGAAGCAGCCAAAAGCACCCGCACTCCCTCTCATAATGTTTGCTGTTCTTCTGTATTAATGTGTTTGTTTCTCATTTCAGATCCCGGTGTCGGAGTTATGGGGTGCATCCACATAAAAAGGGCTGGTAGAGACCACAAGGGTCCAGGGCAGCCAATAGTCAGAGTAAGGCCCCCGGGGTTCAAGACTCTCGTCGAGGCCATGGGCCATTGCAATGTAGGGGCGGGGGGGACACGTAGCGGGATTGGGAATTCTGACGAGAGACAGCTTACACTCACGAGGCCAAGCTGGTCGATTACAGATGATCATGTGCATGAAAAGGGGTGAGAGCCAAATAAAGAAAATAGGATACAGGGAAAGGGTGGGGAACGGAAGGGAGGGTTTGCAAGTTAGAGGTAGCAGTAAGGAAAGGTGTCGGACAGCAGTTCATTTAGGGAGCTTTGGAGTGCTCGAGCAGCCGACCTTAGGGCTGTTGCCCAGGTGACCGGGTGAAGAGTCCAAGGACATCCGGCACAGCCAGGATGCCAGTTCAGCATAGAATCCTGACACTGTGATGTCATTTTACAGAGCACCTTTACGTTAACTCCTGCCTATTAACTACTTCTAACTCGCTTGTCCTGTGTGTTTGTCTGGCTTTTGGTGGTGGCAGCGGGGCTTGCAACTGGTGGGGGGCACGGGGAAGGTGTCATTGCATGCATAAATGGGATAGGCCTTGCTCCAGGCCGGTGTGGGTTGCCACCTCTAAGGTCCATGCCTCATTTAGATGCTGCTTTGGCCTTCTTATTTGTGCGTTTTTATATCTTACAACTGCCGCTTTCCTAGGAATATTTATGTTAGCTACCTTTTCAAACATCAATGCCAGACTTTTCACATATGGCCACCAAAGCAGTACTGCTACTGCCCGTAGATAAACAGGGTGGCTCACTGGTCACTGACTCACTGGTCAAGGCAACACAAATATGAATTTTCAGAAGAACACCAGTGCAAGACCTGGTGGTCTACAAAGGGCCCCTTTCCACTGCTCAGCTGAAAGTTAATTTCTCAGTGTGATTAAGACACTTCAGTTGCTCCATTGAACAGAATCTGTTTATAATGCAGAACACATGCCATTGGAGAGATCTGGTCACACTCCTCACTTTCCCAGAACCCAAAACCCAGGGCAACAAAAAACCCAGAACCCTTTCATATCGTTTTCCATAACCATCTTGCCCAATCGATCCCATTGTGACTCGATGTAGATTTTCTTCTTTCCTTTTATAAGTTTTTTATAGGCCGATTGTAAATTGCATAATTTGCCTGAGATTTTATTATCACATAAAATAGCTCTTATTTTGCTCCCTAAGGCAGTCCTTGCCATACAAAGGGGCATCTTTCTCAGTTTCGCGGCACGTTTAGTTGTCAGGCTTGATACCTCACAATAATCACAGGCGATTAGATGTACCAGCTCCTCGTAAACCTCTGTTACTTGAATGGGTGAGCTACACACAGAACATACAGTCGATACCCATTTATTTACATCACCATTACCTAAGATTACAGCCAGCTTGTCTTTAGACCGCTTTAAGGAGCCAGGATGTTCCGGATCTACCACCTGCGGTCCAGGATTATATTTGTTAGAAATCAACACTTTCCAGGACAGCACAAAAAGGTTGTGATCACTTTCTGGTATAGTATGGATGGTGAAATTGTCAAATTGTCCACATGTGACTATGAGAAACAATCATTCAGACAATAATCTAATAACAAAACTTTAGTCCCTAATCTAAAGGTCGCTTTGGGGGGTAGGGGGGGGTTATCCCCTTCACATCTTCCATTTAGGTCTACTCCAAAAAACGGTTGCATAAATGAATCGAACAGACGCCCACGTTAATCCCCCTGCCTCATACATTCTGCTCCGGGATGCCATCACTAAAGAAGACCCTAAATAACGTTTAATATTTTGTTGTGCAAATCTGTATTTGTAGAAATGTGAACTACCTGTCAGGGTTTTAGGATGCGGGGGTTGGGTCCATCTGTTGTGGCATGTTTAATTTCCACAAGGATAATGAGCCTTGTTGATGTGGGACTTTGGGTTCCCAAACTACATTTCCCAGAGTTTCTGGCAGCTGGAGGAAGCCAACCAGAGACTCTATTTAAGCCCTGCCTTGGTCCATAGCAGTTGCTGGTAATTGACACATGTGGCATGGGCAAGGCAGGGCTCTGTCCTCTCTTCACTACTTACCAGGTCACCTATCAGCACGCTTTAGATACACTGTGATGGCAGTATTAATTACCCATGCTTCGCTTCGGTGGCACTCCCAGCAGCCCGCTTTCGATACACTGCGGCAGTGGTGTCACATACCTGCACACTGCTTCATCAGCCCACTCAGCAGCTTGTTCCAGATTCACTGTGGTAGTGGTGTTACTTACGCGCACGTCCCTTTGGTGGCCCGCAGCTCTGCAACACGCCTGGCATTGGGGTCAGGGAATGGCAGCTGGTACCTGATTCTGACCCTGGGGGCAGCTATACGAGGGAGGATCACATGGGAAGAGACAATGATCTGGGGGAAGTGGTGACTCCATTGGGTGAGATGCGGTATTGCCTCCTTTCCTCTGACGAAGACCATCCAATACTGGTATCTAGTGATTTTAACGAAAACATGTTTCAGTGAAGCATTATTTACAGAAACAACAATGAAAAAACATTGAATTAAAAAAAAAAAAAAAAAAATATATATATATATATATATATATATATATATATATATATATATATATATATATATATATATATATATATATATATATATATATGGGGGTGGGCTAAGAGATTAAAACGGGTGGGGAGGGAGTTGCAGTCGGGTTAACATATAGGAACAGGGGCATGGGAGGGACCCCACGAAATACATTTTTTAAAAGAATTCAGTGCATTTTTCGATTCTTTTTTTTTGGTCAAAATGGTTTGTTAAAATGTTTTTGGTAAAATCACATAGAACCCTAATACCTAAGTCGTTAATGGCTTTTTGTGAAACTTTTGAACAACATCCAAGAAGCCCAATAACAGGAGAAAGTAGCGAAAAAGAAGACGTCTGAAGCCTGGCAGTAGCTCAAGAACGCAAGTCTCACTTACCAGTGTGGCGAGAGAGGAAGAGGGGGGCAGCAGGCACACCTGAGGGACAGCGGAAGAGCTGGTTCCTGCAGAAGAGCTCCTTGAGGTGCGATCATGCCGGGAGGTAGCGTTCTCCAGTCTGGGCCACAGAAGGAAGCGGGCGAGTGACTGCAGAGCTGCAGGAAATTCTGGGAAAACGTCTGCATCGTGTGGGAAGCCGATCCAGTGAAAAGGTTTTGTTGCAAAGGCACACTAAGAGTTGGGATGCCATGAAGAACCAGTGAGTCTGCCCAAAGTGTTTGGGGACCCCCGACGTACCGCGGTGCATGTGAACCATTGACTGAATTTTACAAGGTTGCAAATACGGGCAATATACCAAAGTGGTTGAATGCAGATAAAGACCAATTCAATTTCAAATATCTGACATGGAGAATATTTGAATGCTGGTGAGACAAAGTACAACAAAAAACCATGAGCAAATATAGGTGCATGAGATGCCAATGTGGGGGAAAACTGAAGCAAGTGTTACCGTAAGTTAAAGAAAGATTGTTAAGAACATTGTGAGTCCAGGATAAAGACACAAAAAGAACTGTTGGATAAAGAGACACTTTTTGCCATCCTACCTAAAAGTCCAGGGGAAGGGAACAACCCTCTGGATCCAATGATCTTTCCTTGGAAGTTATTTTTGTTGGATCTATCCTGATATTTTGTTTGTGAACACATTTTGCTACTATCCAGTCAAAGACATTTCCTTGAACCCTTTGTTGTTTTGTTTCTAGTGTGAGCGTCAGCTAAGAATGTTTGGACACAAGGACAGCTTTTTAGTCACTGACTACTTGACCCTAATAGATCCTTAGATTTAGATTCCTCAGTAGACTAGGGCTAGGGAGGCAGTTCTCCAACCCATTTTTGTTTAATAAAATGTCTGATTTTGAGAATAATACAACCTTGTGTCCGCCTCTCATTGCTGATACCTCACAGTATGCAAATGTAGATAAGCTAAAAACTATAAGCTGTACCTTTCTCTTCTAGAAATGGAAACGGAACAAGGTGGCTGCTATTGAACCAGCCTGTGAAGAAACGAGCCACCACAACATTTGTTAGAGCGTGAACTCTTTGGCTGTTGGCTTCTTTGATTGGGAACTATGCAGCACATTATTCCCCACAGCTAATGTTACGGTTACATGTTGTAGCTGCTATCGCTACATGGTTTGTGTAACAGCTTCTGCTACGTGTTTGGCTATTGCTATATGTCTGCTACTGCTTCGCCAGCTGTATTGCTAATGTTATATGTGTTTTTGCACTGTTGGGTTGCAGGCATCACCACTACTATATGTGGTATCTGCTTATATGGATTAGGGTTCAGGAGTAGTTATCAGGCTAGGGATTCATGGCCACAATGAAGAGTGCGTAAGAAAAAGAACAAAGGAGGTGGTGACCCTGTCTCTTCAAGCCACACTCAGGTGAACAATGTACCCACTATTTAAAGACAAAGCTGATAAAACACCAGGAGCAGGCCTGTGTGTATGAGAGTAAAAAAATACCAGTATAACACTGAATTAGAACACAACCACTTATCAATAACAGAAACATTTTATTTTTATATTTGCTAAAAGCTATATAACAGTTGTATTAAAAAAGGGAGAAAGAAAGGAGCTTCACACGAAATAAGACAATAAATGCACAAATCAATGAAATCGGACAGAGAATCTGATATAACGCAACAAGAGCTACGGTGGGGTTAGTACGTGAAAATTGTGTCTTGTGGACACTGACTGTTCAAAATCAAGCACACAGGCAGAGCACTAATTAGTAAAAGCAGCTCTATCCAAAAAGAAACCTATTAGGCAATTTAGGTTGATGTTGTGATGGTCGACATATGTTTCGGCTAATGGCATCAAAAAGAATCAGGCAATGCACCTGCTGCATTTCAGCATTTTATGCAAGAAGTATTACGAGGGTACGTTGACGTGTTTGCTATCGTCTACATTGGCGATATACTGATTTGCTCAGAGCAGCATGTAAAAGCAGATCTGCAAAGGTTACGGGAACATAACCTGTTTGCTAAACTGGAAATGTGTGTCTCCCACACTGACTTAGGTTATGTACTGACTCCCAAGGCATTGTCATAGATCAAAAGATGGTACAAGCAGTCACTGGATTGCCCACCCCTTGGTGCGTGAAAGACATTCAATCATATCTAGGTCTTGCACATTTTTACTGCAGAGTCATAGACCACTTCTCACAGAAGGTTTCCCCCATTACGAGACTGCTGAACAAAAACCACGCGTTTTGAATGGAATCAAGAAGCTGAGCAGGCATTTCAACATTTGAAAAAAGTTCTTACCCAGGCACCGGTGTTGTGCCGAACTGCATAGACCTTTTCTGTTAGAGACTGTTGTGTCTCATCTGGTGTTGGATGCTGTCCTATCGCAATGTGACATTGAGTGGGTCATACACCCAATGGCATATTTCTCCAGGAAATTAAACGGGTGCGAGCAAAATTATTCCATCACTGATTGAGTTGTTGGCTGTTCGGGCAGCATTCCAAGATTGGAGACATTATCTCATGGGGGCACGCCATCAAGTGGTGGTGTTAACATACCACAAAAATCTGTATTATCTCAGAACGGCTAAAACGGAGTCCCAAACAACTGAGATGGTCTGTGTTTCAGCGATTATGACTATCACGTTCATTCAGGCTGCAAAAATGGGAACGGAGATGCCCTTACCTGACAAGTGTTGGACACCCTAGTATTTGATGCAAGGCTTATAATACCAGATGATAAGATCATGGGTAAGTCACTACAAGTATCGTGGAACAAATTTGGCATCCTTACACCCAGTATTCTCTCAAGGAATGGGTGGTATTGGATAGCAGGAGATCTATGCGGTCTTGGCTGCCCTATCATGGCAATCTATTGTTTCTACCTACTGAGAAAAAGCCCTGTGGTAGTGTCATGACGCTCCAGGACATTGCAGGGAACGAAAGACAAAGCAGATGTTAGGCAGACATATTTGATGGCCTCAGATGGATCAACATGTGCATGACTATGTCCAAAAGTGTGATGTATGCATGAGAAACAAGGTTGATCATAAGAATGTGGTGGGACTTTTGAAACATCTGTTTGCAAGGGGTGAGGAGCTTGGTGTCAGGACAGCCAGGTCCCCTGCGCAACACATCGTCTATGTAAAAGGTTAGGCCTGCAGCCTAGCACATGGTTTTGTCAGGGAACCAGACTCCATGGTTCCCAGGAAGTTTGAGGAGAATTGGGTGGGTTGACAAAACCTAGTTGGTTGGTGGCGCTGGCGAGAGGGTTAGTACTTCAGTCTTGTTACTAGTTATTTCACAATTCAGTCCAGAGTTTTGTTTGTGCAAGCATGTTTATTATTTCAAGTGCAGCATGACACCTGGGGCACAATGTACCAGGTTGGTGAACCATAAAAAACAAAAAACAGCCGATGCACGTTTCAACCAAAGTCTTTCTCAAGGCATTGAAGTTTGGGTGGGGGCTCCCATTGGAACAAGAAGAGACCAGCCCTGAGTAGGGTGCTGGGTGGCTGCTGGTTAGCAGATCTGGGCCAGTGGTCCGTGTGTGTCCGGGTAGAATCCTTGAAACATCTACCTACTCAAGAACAGGACTGCAAGACTTGTCCTTGGCCTCAAGCCCAGGGGCCGTACCTCTCCAGCCATGAAATATCTCCACTGGCTCCCTGTGGCTGCAAGGATCAAGTTCAAGGCCCTCTGCATCATCAACAAGGCTTTGTGAGGCCGGGGCCCACACTACATCCAACTCTCTCTTCCAAAATACCTTCCTCCTCAAGCCTTTCGCTCAACTACCTCAAACTCTCTGAGGATCAGACGCTTCGCCAGGCAGAGAGAGGGGGTAGATCTGTCTCCCATGCAGGTACCTCACTCTGGAATGGCCTCCCTGCCCCTCTCAAACTTGTGCCGGACCACCTGAAGTTCTGGAAGCAGCTGAAGAACTTTCTTTTCTCCTCTGCTTTCTCTCTCTCTCTCTCTCTCTCTCTCTCCCCGGGTGACCTACTTGTCTGCTGCGTGCACTGGTTGCTTGGCTACCCTCAGAGTCTCACTGGTTACCAGGCTCCTCCATGATCAGTCTCCCCTGCACTGCCTCTGTGCCTACGGCGCACTTAGGGGCTGTAACTGTAACCCTACAGTCCCCTGCCGGCTTGCACTTACCTAGAGCTGCGCTGCCCTGGCTGCACTTACTCAGAGCAATGCTGCCCTGACTGCACTTCCCCCTTCACTCTCCCTGGCACTTCCCTTTTCCCTTCCCCCTGCACTTTACGTTGTCGCACTTGCACGATCTGAATGACACAAGGCCCAGTAAGAGGGTTTGTCTTGTCCTCCCTGTCTTCCCTCCCTTGTCTTGTTGCACCTAGAAACACTTGTGTACAGGCGCGTTATAAATGACATATATCATATCATATCATAGTACCATGGTCCCACATCTATGGACTTTGTTACTTTGTTACTGAATTGCCTCTGGAAAAGTGGTTAGACACAGTAATGGTAGTGGTGGACTATCTCACCAAATAAGCACACTTTATACCATGCCAGGGTGTTACCAGTTCTACAACACATTGTATGGCTACATGATTTACCCAAAAGTATTGTCAGATCTTGGTCCCCAGGTGACACTGAGGTTTTGGAGGGCTTTCTGCAAAATATTGGAAACCACCTGTGTCTTGTCTACCAGTTACCATCCCCAGATGGATGGACAATAGAAAGGGTCAATAAGACCATGGAACAGTACCTGAGGTGCCTACCGGCAGAGTCCCCCGCAGCTCGAGGGAGGAAACCAGAGACTTTATTTAAGACTCTGGCTGGTCCCTCACGGTTGCTGGTAATTGACTCACACTGCATGGACAAGGCAGGGCTTTGTCTTCTCTTCGCTAAATACCTGGTCGCCAAAGCAGCATGTTTTGGATTAACTGTGGCAGCAGTGTTACTTACTTGCGCTTTACTTCGGAGGAATGCACAGCAACCTGCTTTCGTTACACTGCGGTAGCATTGTCAGTTATGCGCACTCCACTTAGGTGGCTCACCCAGCAGAATCTATTTGATACCAAGCAGTGGCGGCGTTACTTACCTGCATGCCGCCCGGGTAGCCAGCTCATTAGCTTGTTCCAGTTTCACTGTTGCAGCAGTGCTGTACGAACGCCCCCTCTGTGACCTGTATCTCTGCAACATACCTGGCTGTCAGACGCAGTGAACTTCAAACCCAGGGAACTCTCATATATAAGATAAGTGAGGGCATTTCAGAGGGTGTTGTTTGAGATTATGCAAATGCAGATACACTAAAAACTACAAACTGAAACGTTCTCTTCTAGAAATGAGAACAAGAGCAAGCTTGCAGCTACTGAATCAGCCTGTGAAGAAACGGGCTACCGCAAGATTAGTTAGTGCATGAACTCTGAGAACTGTTGATATCCTTGTTTCTGAACTATGCAGCATGTTGGTCCTCACAGCTGCTCTGTTATGGCTACATGTTGTCCCTGATTTTGCTAAATGTTTTTGTAATAGCTTCTGCTACGTGTATGGCTATTGCTACTGCTATATGTCTACGACTGCATTGCCATCTGTGTTGCTAATGTTATATGTGTCAATATTGTACTGTTAGGTTGCAGGCATCACCACTGCATTATGTGGTGTCTGCGCATAAGTATTAAGGTTCATGTGTAGGTATTAGACTAGGGATTCATGGCCAGTCAAGATTGGACAGGATATCTGATGTGGGGTTATGGCTCAAGTTTGTTTGTTATGTGAGCGTGTTTTTCCCTGTTCTTCCCCATCCATTACGTTTTCCTAACCCTCTTTCCGGTTTCCATAAATGCCCCTACCATATCCACAATCTCTCCCTAACCCTCTTTTCCCCCACCCCATTGGTTCCCTGTGGTGATGTGTTATTGTCAAATCCAGGAACCCGTGCCAACCAAGATGGGAGGATCATTATCCATTTGGCTTTCGCGGTTGGGGAGGGGGTTTCGGTTACACCATACTACCCTGTGCACTGACACTATGATTCCAATAATGTGCCTACAATATATCTGGAAAACCCAGAAGCCCAATCCTGAAACCCTTTTGGACTCTGAGTTGAATGTACACTGGTTTCACTGTGACTGGAAGGAGACACACATTTCAATGGACTGCGCACTCAAACCTCCATGGCAATTACTGTACTTTTTGTTTCTATCCAAAACACCTGGTATGTCAGCACTGTAACGTCTCTCAAAGTCCATGCCAGAGATTTCCATTAACCACACCTGAGACTGCTTGTGTGCAACCCAATCATTCAGCTCCACCCTGGCCTGCCTCCCTACTAGCAGTGCTTATAATCTCCCTGTTAGTGCATAGAACTCTGAATCTCCTGCAGCTGAAACTCATTTGGAATCTCTCTGATTTGCTGACCATTCTTCCTTGTGCCTTGCCTGTGACTTCCCCTGTGTTGTGATCCCTCCTATGTAGCCTTCTTGCAATTTCCACAGCCCTGCCATTCTGGCTCAGTCCTCCCCTCTCTGTGTGCTACCAGTTTTTTCTTCTTCCCTTTGTGCTGTGTCCCTGCATCCATTTACCCCGGCCGTTGTGCTGATTTCCTGCCCGATGATTGTTTTTCCCTGCCACCGATCTCTATTCCAGTCGTATAAAGTGATTGGATGGGTGGTAGCCTAGAAATGGAGAGGGGTGCACATGGCAAAATCACTTCTGTACACCAACAGCTGGCCCTAGAAAGCAAGCTCACCTGAGGAAGAAGAGCGTGCCGTCTCCAGTAGATTCATCCTACCACCAAAACACTCAGCCACACTCTGCCAAGGCTCTGCCACAGAATGGGCTTTTATCAGCCCGCCTCCTTTCAAACAGCAATAGAAGGAGAAAGCAGACTCTGGTCTGTAGCGTTTTCAGTGTCAGTGCCTGCTGCCAAAACACTCAGCCTCACTCCGCAGAGGCTCCGCCAGAGAATGGGCTTTTATCAGCCCGCCTCCTTTCAAACAGCAATAGAAGCATGGTGACCGGACCCAGAATATGACCTGCACATTTTGAATAAAGAGCACTAGTACACAATCATGATTGTCCTTGCATTTTCTCAGATTTTCTCAGATTTCAACAGGCTTTAATGTATGTGAAACTAACTCCATCCACCAACCACCAACTCCCCAGCACACAGTCCCCCTTCCCCACCCACAACCAACTTCCCAGCTCACAGTCCCCCTCCCCTCACCTGCCACCAACTCCCCAGCACACAGTCCCCCCACCCTCCACCCAACTATGTGTCCATGTGATGGCCCCTCAGGCCGACCATGCACAGTCCATTCATTGGGTACGTGGCTGCTTCCCATGTTCACCGGATTGGGGAGAGTGCTGTAGAAGTCTGCGCTGTGACCTCCGCCGTGGGGTTCCCTGTTGGGACTCCTCTGTGGGGTTGGTGGAGGTAGATAGGATGAAGACAGGCATTTGGATTTGGTGCCAGAGGAGGTTATTTGTTTCCCTCATGTGTTCTGCAAATGCAGAGAGCAATCGCATAGCTCCCTTACCCTCTGCCTGAACCCCATGAGGGATGCTGTGCACGCCTCCACCACCATCCTCGTGCGGGCATGGTCCCTGGTCATGGTTTTCGTTGCACCCCTGATGGCATGGCTAATGACCTTCACGTGCCTATTGTGTCCTCTGGCAAGGCCCTCAATTCTTAGCTGACGTGCCTCTATCATGCCCAGAAGCGCCCTGACAACAGCCACTGGACCAGTGGCGGGTGTTGGTGTGGGGCTGTGATGACTGGTGGGGCTGAATATGCCAAGAGGGCAAAACATATTAACTTTGTAAAAGAGGCCATAAAAGCAAACTAAAGAAAATAAAAAAAACGACAATTACCAAGAAGTATTGGTGTCACATATGAATTCTGAAAGAGGCCCAGAAGGCAACCTAAAGAAAACAAGAAACTACAAATACCAAGAAGTATTGGTGTTTCATGCGAATTTTGGAAAAGGCCAAGAAGGCAAACCAAAGAGAATAGGAAACTACAAGTACCAAGAAGCATTGGTGTTGTAAGAAGAGGAAGATTGTGGCTTGTAGAATTATTTGAAGAGAGGTTGAAGTGGTCATGCAGAGGTCTATGTAAAATCCTTGCAGTTTCGAAAGTCTTTGACAGTGAAAAGACAACTGAGACAAAACGCGGGGAAGGGAAACCCAACAAAGTGAAAGACAGGCTCGAGCCCTGCAGAGGGAAGCCTGTGTTGAACTGTGTGATAAATTGAAAAGTGAAAGACGGGGTCGAGCCCCGCAAAGGGAAGCCTGTGCAGAACTGTGTGTAAAGTTGTCAACTAAGTCAGATCTCACTTGTGTTTCAGTGTCACTACCACAGGTCGAGACTTCTGATTCGGAGAGTTCAGTGGTGGTTTCCTCGTGGGTTCCCTTCTTTTTGGGAATTCGCCACTGTCGTTAGACTGGGAAACAAGTCACAACAAGAATGGCATTTCCCCTGTCCAGCCCAGGTAGGGGAAAAATGATGGCAAAAGAAAACCCTTGAAGATCTTGCGGTGAGATGGTAGAGTCCAAAGGTAGATACTCTTCAATGATGCTGTCCGGTATAAACTGAAACACTCTTCAGCAAGAAGAAGTTGTGGGCACAAATATGGCACTGAGATGGAGGTACTTCCAACAAGGTAAAGAAAGCACTGCCCAATGACAAGAGCTGGAGGAACTTCCAACAAGGTAAAGAAAGCACTGTCCAATGAGAAGAGCTGGATAAACTTCCAACAAGGTAAGGAAGCACTGCCCAATAAGAAGAGATACTGAATGTGTACAGCAGAGGAGGGAAAAGTGGAAAGCAGGAGTGGTTAACCCGTACGAATAAAGAAAACAGTAGAAACGAAAGACCTCTGTATTACAAGTGACAGCGCACAGCAAATCAGCTGATGGAAATCTTTAAGCAGCCAAACAGGGTCCTCAATACAGGACTTGTGTGCAGAAACACCCGAAATGACAGCGGGGGAGAGAAATAGAGCCACGGATAAGCAGAGGATGGGCGGGCAAAAAGAATCTGCAGCTCTGGTGGCAGATTAGATAGACAGAAAGGAAATAAGGACAAAAGGCTGAAGATTGAAATATGAGAGCGGGTGCCTGGCGGCGATGGGAAGGCGAGACGGATCTCGTGAACCAGAGCAACTCGCAAAGGGAAGAAAGTTGAAGCACACAATAGGAAGGCGAGCGAAAGTGAAAGGAAAAGCACAACGAAAAATAGAACGGATAAAGAACCGGACCGAGACTGGAGAGGGTAGATTAAGGAAAGAACACAAGGTTGTAACACAGGACAAAAGGAGCAAGAACGCTAAACAAACTGGCGAGGAAGCGTGTAGCAAGGCTAGAGTTGCAACGGGGTGGGGCCAAAGGACAGATAAGGGATACAGAATGGAAAGACTAGACCGTGATCTGAAGTGCGTGAAGGAACATTAATGGTGGCTCCTCCATCGAGTCCAGAGCTTCCAGGAACCTCTATTCATGACAAAGGTGAAAAGTGAAAGACAGGCTTGAGCCTGCCGAAGGAAGCCTGTGCAGAACTGGGCGATAAAGTGAAAGGTGAAAAACAGCCTTGTGCCCGACAGAGGGAACCCTGTACAGCAAAGTTCAAAAGTGGAACTATATATTTATGACAAGGCGGACAAAGCCTAAGGAAGTGATTGAACTACCAGAAGCTTGAAGCCCAAGCCTGAACCTTTAAGTTGCACCAGTAACCTAACATGTGCGAGACTGAAAGAACTGTGACATCCACCTATACTTTTTCGGAAACTCTCTAGACCCCGTGGGGAAGGGAGTTATTATTTAAAGCCATGCTGACATTTCTTTGAAACACTATTTTCCTTTTGAATTCCCTTAACACATTTGTCATTTTGAGGTGGGCAAGGTTAGGTTTTCTTAGTGTAGGCCTTTTTATGTTGACCAGACTGACTGGGATTGTTTTGTTATTTATTTAATGGTCGAGATTACTCCCATTCTAGAGTTAGGGCCAGTTAGAAATTCTACCAATCCAACCAAATTATCAAATAATGGTTTTCGAAACTGTATCCATTGTGTCTGTGTCTACTATTGATACCATGCCTTTCTTACAGTATGCTGGCTTTGCTGACTGCCATTAAAAGATGTTCACCAATTTACTGGAAGAGTGTGGTAGATTTTCCACAACAACAGCATAACAAACACTTGTATGTATGTATGTATGTCGGGGTACTTATAAAGTGCAAACTAGGGCCCAAAGGCATCAAGCCGATAGAGAAAAAGCACAGAACCGGGAAAGACCACAACAAAGGAAAAAAAGAGCTGTTAAAATAGATCTGTTTTCAAATCCTTACGAAACCGCACATGGTCGGTAGTTTCACGCAATGTTGCATGCAGACCGTTACACAAAGATGGAGCCAAGAATGAAAAAGAGTGTCAACCAAGACAACCTCTCTGATAGCTGAGTATTTTCAACAAATTCTGAGAGGCAGAGCGAAACGCCCTACTAGGCTGGTACAGAGACACCTTTTCTTGTAAATATTTCGCCCCTACATTGTATATTGCGTGATGAGTCATACACAGTGGGCCTCATTACGACCCTGGCGGGCACAGTATGAACGGTGCCGGTAAGGTACCGGCACCGTTCATACCGGGTTGCCACATTACGAGTTTGCTCGAGGGTGGCGGTATGCACGTCTGGTCTGGCCAGACGTGCATACTGGCACCCGCGAGCAGACCAGGATGCTAACAACAGACCTGTCATTAACAGGTCCGTTGATATCATCCTCTCCATTCCCATTGAGCCCTAATGAGGACGTACACGAGTTTGGAGGTATCCATGCCGGTAATGACGGCATGGCTACCTCCAAACTCGTAATGAGGCCCAGTGTCTTACATTTGATACAGGAGTTCACTGGGATTCAGTGTAGCGGGCGTAGCATGGCTTGTGTTGATGAGAGACACAGGGCATCAAGTGGCAGGCGTGCTGCCAAATTTTGCAGGACTTGGCAGCCGCTGGATCTGAAATGCAGTTTGGCCCAAATATATCCCATTGCAGAAGTCAAGCACCCCCATAATAGAGGACGCAACTACCTGAGTTCTACAATCGGAAGGAAGAAAAGGAAGAATCTTCGTAATGGTTTTCAATTTGGCAAAGCCAGCGTTGCAGACTGGGGTAACTTGGGCGTCTCGCATGCACATAGATACAAAACAAGCTTTGGCAATGCCAACAGTTTTGGCTTTTGTGCAGGCATGAAAAAGCATTGTCAGGCACTGGCATAGTGATATTAACTGCCATTGATGGTATCAGTTGACAAATTGTGAGACTACCGGGGAATACAGGGTTAAGGACTGAAATCAGAGAATGTGCTTTCTGGCACCCCTTTCCTCTATTTCTTCTCTGTAGCAATGGTGTTCGCGATAATTTGGTGGCTGCACCACCAAAATGCTCCAAACCCAATAATGGCAGTACATATCTAGTTGTCCTATTGGGTCATCCAACAGAGTGATCTGGTTACCATACACTTGGAGTAATCTTGTTTGCCAGTCAATTTGGTAACAAAAAGAAAAATGTACTTTATCTTCAGAATGCTCTGCAGTTGCATTTGGCGGACAAAAATAATTTGTGTCGATCATATTCTCTTGGTCTAATGTTGGGCATATTCCGTCTGATCTTGCTTTAAATATGAGATTGTGAATATCCTTTCTTATTGGATAAAATGTGTGTCTTGATTGTTGTGGGCAGTCCTCACCAGGAAAGATATTTTGGGTTACATGTGCATTCAAGTTTCTCATAATATCAGACATTTTTCTAACTCCTCTCTGTGTTAAAGTAATCACTTTCTGTTGTACTTTTAGATCAATCTTTTCACATATGTTGGCTAACTATTCAAAATGAAACAAAACAAATATTAATAGTCAATATTATTTTGCAAAAGAGCATTAAGAGTATATTTACATTACATATGTCGAAAAGTCTAATTTCTGGCATACACTTATTTTTGTAATATGTTACGTAAAATAGGAGAAACTAAAAGTCACTTGCTGGAAAAAGAACATTTCCATGAGGCTTTTAATATATTCTCATCAAAGAAGGTGTTCTAAATGTACTGTTTATGGCTGTGCAGGATTGAATCCAAGTACATTCCCCGTAATCATATTCACATACTTGTCAGTACCCAATACACCCACTAATCAAGCTAGAGAAGCTAGTAGGCAGGCAAAAGACAATGCAATTTGAGAAAAGGAAATGTGGGGGTGAAGCTTTGTGAAGAACAAAGATGGTGGTACCTTCCTGAGGCTCTGCTCATCACCCCTGTTGTCTGGATGCTTTTTATTTCGACAGTACCACTCAATGAGGCAGTTACAGTAGCAGAAGAAAGGTGGGCAAGACAAAATAATAAAACATTTCCTAATTAAAGGGCAGAACAACAACAGAAGAATATACGAAGAATAAAAGTTCTTGGTTGCTATTATACTGCACCATTTCAATATTACAAACACGTCTTTAGATTATTCATACCTCAGCACTAATTGCATGGAATGTGTGATCTGATTGCTTAGGAAATGTTGTCAAGTTAATATGTACACCTTTTTCAGGAACCTCCTGAAGTGCCTTCCTCAATTTCAAGGATGCATGTTTCTTTTTCTTTTCAGTGCCTCCTTTTTCTTTTCAGTGTCTCTGTCTTGTAATTTGTTTAAAAGCAGTGAACTACTTTCAAGATTTGGTCAGCAAGAAGAGGTCCATTCTTTCACTTTGAATATGTTCTGACTATTGCAAAATGATCTGGAAAGGCTCTTATTTAGTAATGGGGTCTTAATTGAAGCAACTATAAGCCAGCTCGAGGGTATGCACATACTAGTATTTATGAATGACAGCGCTAAAGTGCTACTTTAAGAGGATTAGAAACAAAACAGAGGATTTTCCATGCTGACCATCATCAATTAAACATTGCAATCTGCCATCTTAGAAGCACGGTTGGTCAGTGCATGCATTTTACAAAGGATTTGAAAACAAAGCCCTTTGTTTAAAATTACAAACATGCCATTTGTCTTTCAGATGCATCTATTTCCAGATTGAATCATGAAGGTTCTCCTCAACACACTGTGACAAAGTCCAGCGATGGAAGCTGATTGATAGGACGGGGGCCAGTGCCGCGACCCAATCCGTGATTTAGGCCTTGGAAGTGGTGCACAGAGGAACCCCGGGCTCCCTGGTCCATCACGAGTCTTAATCTAAAAGCATATGGGAATACCTAATGGCACTCACTAATCCTGCTTGAATATGGCAGCGAAAACTCCATTCCCAATGACATTGGGCCTGATTACAAGTTTGGTGGTATTCCGGCAGTATATCCACTGGAATGGACAATGGTGGATTTGACTTTTATGGACTTCATTCATTCATGGTGCGTCACTCTTTCTCAACTCTCATGCTGAACTTCTTTTGCATCTTGTACTCATGGTGGCCCTGAATCATGCGGTTTCCATCTTCATCTTGTATCCTGGCTTGCAACATTATGTGTTACTACTGACTTCTGCAATTGTATTCACTCTCCCCTCTTGCTTCTCCACTCTTTTGACTGATAACTCTCTGTTCTCTCCTCCTTTCCCTTCTCCCTTTTCCTATCTCCTCCCCTTCCTTTTTTCTATGCACTTACTCTATCAGAATTGTCCCTGGACCTAGTATGATAGCAACCTCGTCTGTCTCCTCCTCCCTCTCCTTATTTTTTTTTCCTCCCCAACACCCCCTCCAGCACTATCTGAAATGTCGTCAGGCCTAGTATGATAGTCGCTTGTTTTGTTCCTCCCCTACCTTTCTGCACCCCTCTACCTCACCTCTTGTTTTTTTACGGCTCTACCAGAAATGTCGTCAGGCCTAGTACGGTAGTCGCCTGTCTGTTTCCATTTCCTTCCCACTCTCCCCCTCCCTTCCTTATCTATGTTTTAGCTCTTGCACTATCTGAAATGTCGTCAGGCCGAGTACGATAGTTAATTTCACATCCTTACTGTTCATGGCCTGTAAGAATGTCATTGTTTATTTCCCTTGTTCCCTCCCTTGCCTTGAAGCGCTTTGAAACACATTGTGTATAGGCGCTATATAAATAAACTATCATATCATATCATATCAATACCTCCAAACAGAATTGCTGTTACCACCACTTGGTCTGGCAGATTTACTACAATGTTGGTCCTCATTTATTTGTGTCCATAGGACTCCATGGGGATTTGTGGCAGAATTACCACCGATTTTGCCAAGATTTGGTGATAAGGTGGAGGAGCTACCTCCAGGTTCTTGCTGGAGGTTTTTCCTTCCACCTTAACTCCAAACTCGTAGTTGGGCGGTGCGGTAATGCAGTGGTAACAGAATTACGGCCGTTTTTTATTGCACTGCCCAACTCGTAATGAGGCTGATGAAGCGTGTACTTACATACTGCGGTGTATGCAATTAGAGAGCTGCAATCACATAGTCATATAATTGAACTAGTCAGGTCAGCCAAATTTTGAAGGCTATTGCGAGTACATCAAATCATGTATAGTGCTACTAATATATTGGCAAGTACCATTAGGTCTCCCCATATGTCTGCCTGAGTGTGTAATTACATATACAGAACTTATTTAAGAATTACTTTTAATTTAAGTCATCTTACTATATACAGACCCTTATTATTACAGGGCCTGTGGTAGCGGCCCTGTAGTTATGGTAAAGTTGCTCAAGTCGTAGAAAAAGCACTTTTTGGGTGGCTTAGAAATTCCACCCCCACCCTGGATGAATCCTCACCAAACTTTGCAAAGAAAGTATATGGCCCCTTTGAAATGATACTGCGAAGTTTGATGTGGTTTCGTCAAGGGGGACAAAGTTATAGCGGGGTCCCAAAATTTGTGTAAATCCTCATAGATGCAATGGAAAACAAATTTTGCTCACGCCTACAGCCCAAACCGCTGGACGGATTCTCACCAAATCTGCGCCAGGAGCGGCGGCTTGCTCCCAAAAGTGTGCTTTTGTAAATTTGGTGTAAAGTAAAGTATAAAGTAGTTTTTTTTTTTAAACAGCCAAAAAGTCGATAAAAAAGAATTAGTGATATCTTCGTCCCGGCCGCGGACTCACTTCCCTATTGGGTCAGCGTACAATCCCCTGAACCAATCAGGGTCCATCGTGATGTCCACTGACATCGGACGCGCCCGCTGATTGGATGGTGAAAAGCATGAGATGCGTCATATTTTCTTTTCTTTTTTTTAAAAATGTGAGTTTATTGAAATGTTCAAAGTCATATAAAGGTACATTTACATAACATTGTACAAAGAACAGTTAGGCCCAACAAAACATAACTGTGTGTCACATCTCTGTACGCAAAAAACAAAGAGGAAACGGCATGTACTTTATTCAAAAACTAACTTCCCCTTTTTTCATCCCTCCCTCCGCGAACAGTCTAGCCCCATCTCCCAACTATCGTTAACTCACATATTCAGGGATAGAGAGGCAAGACTTGCTTGGTATTCATGATGACATATTTGGTGTTCACACTGACATGGGTTTTGTTAAGTTAAAGGTCCTTTGGATCTTGTTATTTGTCTTTCCCAGCAATACAGGGTTGGGTAGACTTCCCGAGGGGGGGTGCGATTTACCAACTACAGAACTTGGTTTACTGATTGATTCCCGGCATGTATTTACTTACAAAGTCTCCCCACATTATGTCAGACTGGGTCGTTTTCCCATTTAGGGTTGCGGTGATCTTTTCCATCACGCATATGTTTGAAGCGACATTAATCCATTCCCTCTTGCTCAGGGTTTGTTCGGACTTCCATTTAGTGACTAAGGTAGCGCTGGCTGCTAGCAGTAGGTGGGCCGCTAGGCCCTTGATCTACTCCCTTTTGTCTTCACATTGCTCAAATCCGAAGAGAACTAAGAAGGGGTCCGCAGACCTCGGGACTCCATCGAGGTCCTTGATCCATCCCAAGACCTCACTCCAATAGATCTTAATTCTAGGGCAGTCCCACCACATGTGCCAGCAATCCGCTATTCCCCCACAGCATAGTGGGCTTAGCGACTGAAACATTTTGGAGAGCCTGAGGGGATCGTATTGCCATCTATGTTATCATTTTATGGCATGAAGTTTGTATTGGCATGCTGTAGAGACCTGGGGAGCAGCCCTACACATCCTATTCCACAGGTTCGGTTCAATTACCTCTCCAAGATCCTTCTCCCCTCGACTCTTCAGATGGGATGTGGGTCCCCTTCCCGCCTCAACCAATTCCCTATACATAGATGAAATTAAGCCCTTCATTTCTGTTCTGGAATTCAGGATCATCTCAAAGGGAGTGAGTTCCCTATCGACTTTGTCTTTCCACTCACCCCTTGTCAGAACTCCCTTGATCTGCAAAAAGTGAAAGACGGGGAGGGGGCCCAGTCCAAGGTGCTCACCTAGTTCCACAATTGTAATAAAGGACCCCTGTTTCCAAAGCTAACCCGCCCTCGCCAGGCCCGCTTCAAACCAGGTTTGAAATCTGTCTAGATTAGGAATTTTCTCTCTGATGCACGGTGCCCATAGATGACTCAAGGGGGACGGCCATGAAGTTACAACCATCATTTCCCTTCCTTCCCTCCATATCTCCCAAATGGTCCCCAGTATTGGGTGATCCCTTAGTCTCTGTACTAATTTATTTCTCGGGACCCATAACCACTCAGAGACCGTTGCTGGTGACAGATAGTGGTTATCCATCGCCACCCATTGAGGTTCTTTGCAATTTTGTAGATGGGGGATTAGAATTCGAAGTTGGGCCAGTATGTAATATTTTTTCAGGTCCGGTAATCCCATTCCACCCTTATCTTTAGGTAACGTTAAGATGTCATGGGCTACCCTAGCTCTCTTGCCATCCCATAGGAACCTCACGATGGCCCTTTTGGCCTCTTCAAAGAAGGTGTTAGGTATTCTTATGGGGAGCATTTGGAAGGGGTAAATGAAGCGAGGGAGACATACCATTTTTATCGCATTAAGTCTGTCCATCCAAGATATTGTGAGTTTCCGCCATTTGGTTAGATCTGCCTGAAATTGTAGGAGGAGGGGTGGGAAATTGGTTTCACAAAGTTTAGTTATGTCTATGGTGACCTGTATGCCCAGATGTTTAAATTTGACATTTTCGAGAATAAAGCAAGCCGATAGGGGAGAATCTGTCTACGTCTGCCTGTGTGGTTTCGTGCAGGGGGAATAAGATTGATTTGGCCTCATTGATTTTGAAACCCGAGAGGTTACCATACTCTTTAATTAGCTGGATTGCTCTGGGGATCGAGGACATGGGGTTTGAAACATGTAATAGAAATTCGTCTGCATAGAAAGCAACTTTATACTCTGCGGATCCCAATTTGAGACCTTCAACCTGAGGGTCGTCTCTGAATTTCTGGGCAAGGGTTCCACCAAGAGAGCAAAGAGAATCGCTGAGAGTGGGCATCCCTGTCGTGTTCCTCTGCCTAATCCAAACCAGCGAGAGTATTCACCGTTGACAAAGACACAGGCCTTCGGCGATGTGTATACTGCTTGGATTCCTCCTCTGAATTTCGGACCTATCCCCACTTTGCGGAGGACTGCCATTAAGAAGCCCCACTCCACCCTGTCAAAAGCTTTCTCCGTGTCGACTGAGAGGAGAGCTGGGTCATTTGTCATAGTTTGAGACTCATTAATTAAGTGCAGGTTCTTCCTGATAGTGTCAGCACCCTGTCTTCCAAGTATGAAGCCAACCTGATCTGAGTGTATCAGATGTGGCATATGCCCCTCTAGTCAGGCGGCCAGGATTCTGGTGTATATTTTTGCGTTGATGTTCAATATGGATATTGGGCGATACGAACCAAATTGTTTAGGGTCTCGGCCGTCTTTGGGGATCACTGAGACTAGCGCTAGGACAAATGAGTCCGGGGCTCTTCCAGTGTCCAGGATCTCATTGAATAGTTCTACCATGAAAGGAAGGAGGGATGAGAGGAAGGTTTTATAGAATCCAGCGGAGAAGCCATCTTCCCCAGAGGATTTGGCCAATGACAGTCTCTTGATCGCATTTTTGACCTCTTCTTCCGTTATCGGACCCTCTAGTACCTGTCTTTCTTTATATGTTATTTGCGGCATATTTACAGAGGTTAGGTATTGATCATTATCTGACTCTTCGAGGCGAGTTTCAGATCAATATAGGACCTCATAGAAGGTGGCGAAGGCCTCGGAATATCTGCATTGGTCGCGCTGCTGTGAGTGTCTTGGTTTTGTATTTCCAGCACCCTCCACTCTGTCCGTTGGGCACGTAATCTGGCGGGCAGTAATGAGTCTGCCTTATTCCCTTTTTCGGAGAACTTCTGTCTTAGAAGCTGTAATTTACGGGCTATCATTCCATGTTCTAGAAGGCAGAGTTCTTCCCTCTTTTTCTTTGCCTCGATAAGTTTGTCTGCCTTCCCAGATTCACCCTCCCTCGCCTCCCTGTCTAGGTGATAGATCTCTTTCCTAAGTCTGTTTTCGATCAA
The DNA here is from genome assembly GCF_040938575.1 of Ambystoma mexicanum. Lineage (NCBI taxonomy): Eukaryota > Metazoa > Chordata > Amphibia > Caudata > Ambystomatidae > Ambystoma > Ambystoma mexicanum. The sequence continues at coordinate 945,250,173 of NC_090923.1, forward strand.
ATGTCTTTCCCTTTTCTTCCTGGCACCTTCCCTAATGAGGACTCTGCGTCATGTTGCCTTCCGCGCTTCCTATACCATTAATCTGGAGACTTCCCCGTTGTTGTTCAGCTTTATGTATTCCGTAATTTCAGTTTCCATCTCAGTTTTAAATACTGGGTCTTTCCAAAGCGTTTCATTGCACCGCCATCGTCCGCCTTTTCTGGGTAATGCCTCCCAGTCAATGTCGGCTGTGACCATGTCATGATCGGACCAGGTGATTGGTATAATATCAGACCTTTGCGTTGCATTGCATATTTCTCCTGTTAGATATATGTAATCAATTCTAGTCAGGGTGTTGTGTGGGGCAGAATGGAAGGTAAACCCTTGATCATCTGGGTGGAGTTGCCGCCATGCGTCTTTTAGGTCATATGTATCAAACATATGTGCAACCTCACTACGCCCACCTTCGGAGGGGTCCCTTGCTTCCTTTTTACCCGTCTTCCTATCCAATTTGGGATACGCCCACAGGTTGAAGTCACCTCCCAGGAGGACATGTCCATTCGCTTCTAGCATAATTTTAGGAATTGTTTTGGCCAGGAATCTTGCTTGTCCCGTATTGGGGACATAAATGGTTGCAAGGGTAACGTTTACCTTTCCCAACGTACCTGCGACTAGTAGAGCCTGCCCTTCCATGTTCCCCCATGTCTTGGACATCACAAAACCTAGTCCCTTTCGAGTGAGTATCCCCACCCCTCCCCTTCTCAGAGATCTGGACCCCCCAGAATTCCATCCCTGTTCATTCCCCCAATAGCTTTTGTTCCTCTCCTTTGGCGTATTTCGTTTCCTGGAGGAAAAGGATATCTAGTTGTCCCCTGCGGAATTCACAGTTTACTAGGGATCTCTTTGGCGGGGAGTTAAGGCCTTTAACATTTAACGTCCCCACCCTGAGGAGGTCTCCCACCCTCCGGTCTGTTTTAGCTGCCATTTGTTTCCATACTTTTCAAAGGACCCTTCAGCATCGATTGACACCTCGTCAAAGTGTTAGTGAGCCATCTGTGTATTAATGCAAGCCTCAGTGTAAAATCTCTTCCCAACCCACCCCTCTGCCACTCCCCACCCTCTCACCCCTCCCTCTCCACTCTGTCCTCCATTCTTCAGCGGTGGCTACCGATCTGGGTCGGTTGAAAAAAGTCGGCCCGATGTCGGAACACCAATGGGAACCGTTACCTCACGGTCTGTATTCAAAGAACATTCTTAATCAGATTTGAGCCCCCTTCCCGTCCCCCCCTCTCATACTTCAAACCCAACATTAACTCTGTAAAAGGATATGTGGGGTCCCATGTGACTTCATCGCCTGTTATCAGTGAGTTGTCCGCTCTACTTTCAGAGAAGAGTACCCAGACAAAATGCCTACTCTCTGTGTTTGAGTTCCAGGCGGTTCGGAAAACTCAGATCTTCGTGGTCTCTCTGATCTCGCCTCTTGGTGTCCGATGCATGTGTTTCGTTCTAACAGGCCGTCCTTTTCATTTATCGCTGTCGGGTGTGACATTGCCTCGTCTGTATTTTCTCGATCCCTTAACTCTTTTCCTCCTTGGCCCCTGGAGTTCCCAACGTCTCGTACTCTGTCCTGCTTCTTCCTGTTCACCACTTTCTCGCCGTGTTGTCAAAACATCATCAATCCAGTCGCGAATCTCTCTTTCAGAGCTCAGTCATATTTTCCTGCCCTCATGTTCAAATGACAGGGAGAAGGGATATCCCCACCTGTATCTGGTTCCTCATTCCTTGAGACATTTCGTAAAGGGGCAGCACATTCGCCTCAGTGCCAGAGTCAGTGATGATAGATCCTGAAAGATGGTAATCTGTGCTCCTCCGAGGGTGAGCGATCCTCCACTCCTGGCTTTCTCAAGAATCCTCGCTTTATCCTGGTACCTGTGGGACTTGGCAAGGACAGATCTTGGGCCACCCGTAGGTCCACCGGCCCTGTGTATTCTCTCTGTTTTGGGCTCATCGATGTCCTCCTCCGCCACTAATATTTTGATGATGTCATGGATTGTTTTCCTGAGGTCCCCCTCTGTCTCGCCCTCATGTTCCGGGATGCCGAAAAAGCGTACATTGTTTCTCCTCTCTCGATTTTCTAAGTCATCAATTTTTAGTCGGAATTCCTCCTCCCTTTGTTCGATCCCTCTTATTCGGGAGTCCATCTGGGTTTCAAGGGTATCTATGGAGGCTTGATTGCTTTCAACCCCTTCAAGTCTTTCCTCAATCTTATCTATTTGTTGTGTTATCTTGTCTATCTTGCAACCTATGTTGGCTCCTCTTGTCTTTATTTCAGGAAGGAGAGCAGCAATGTCAACTTTCGTCGCCGTTGCCTCTGACGCAAGTGTACCCATAGTCACTTTATTCGTTCTATCTGTGGCTGGTGATGGTAGGGGGTAAGCGTAAGTGTACTGGGCTAATTTTCCTTTGATATCCATAAAGTGTCTGCTGTGGCAGAGGAGGCACTTACCCCGCTAGCAGGGGCCCAACCCTCCGTATCAGAACACGTCTCTGATGACTTCTGTATGGTTCCAGGAGAGAGTTGCCTCACTGAACCTCTGTGGGGTGGGAGGCCAGCCAACAATGTATGGGTTCCTCCAGTTCACTTTGTACAGCCTCTGCTACACTGGCAGTGCAGGGTGACCGTTCCATCCTTCTCTGCTCCAGTTCTCCATCTTACGTTCCTGCACTCTTGGGGTCGTATGCTTCCAGACTGGACCCAGGTGGAGGTATCTCTTAGAGCTTGGCAAGCACAAAGAGGAGGGAGGGCTGCAGGTCCAGGGGAGGTGGTGTTCTGTTCGGAATTTCAGTTTATATAGGTTCATCCAGGGCAATGAGGAGTGTCCAGCGTATTGGGGTGATCTGCCAAATTCCAGGGCAAAGTTCCCATGTGACCACAGCAGTTTGGGTGTACACCGTTCCGCCTCTGTGTGAGGACAGTTATTTGTGGGCCTTCAGGGCGATACTTTGCGTGCAGCGTATTGTTGCGTGCACTCTGTGCCTATTTTTACCCCCTCTATCAAGGTGGGGGTGGTGGTCCGCAAGTACCTTCTTCTCCGAGGATGGCAGACGTATCCGCAGCCAAGAGCCAGGTCTGCAGTAATGTGCTTGTGATTTGGAGGGCTAGGGGTGCCCCTGTTGCGTGTGTTTCACGGGTGCAGAAAGCGAGAACCGTTATAATGAAAGGTACTGGAGGGGACCACTTGTTGCAAGCATTAGGTCACCCTCGCTGGTCATTAATGGATTCAGTCAGTGTGACACACAGTGCACCATCCACCCGAGGCTGTGGCAGTTATGTGATTGTGGAGCTGTTTAGGTCATATTGTGCGACCCAGTGGGGTGGCTCTTTAATGACAAGAGCGCCAGTGGGTGTAATGCTCAATGCTCAATCACTATTACGCTGGTTCCTACCTCTTCTCCTCAGGCGCAGGTGAGCCAGCGTCTCTGTATGCGTTGGGCCAGGGGACCGGATGAAACGTCTGGGATGCACCTTCTGGTGTTAGTATGCTGATTGCAGGATCCTCATGGTTGTTGATTCATAATTCCCAGCATCACGTGCACCGTCAGCTTGTCTCTCCCCCAATCCAGAAGTAAAGTGCAATTTTGTGGATAGATAGGTTCGAGAGCACATGCCCCCTTTCCTACTCTCTCTGATCTTCTGCCCGTGTATGTGTGACTTGGGGGGCACAGCCTGACTAGTGCGTTCAGAGTGCACCTACGTGATTGACACAATTTCCAATGTTGAGCAGGGGTAGCGCCTCGCCGCCGCCTCTGACGGCCCTCACTAAGCGGCCCACGGTCCCATCAAGTATGATGTGACCGTGGGCCGCTTAGTGAGGGCCGTCGGAGGCAGCAGCGAGGCCGCAGATGCGACGTAGCAGAGTCACCGAGTTCACTGCGTCTCCCACGGGGCCTCTGTGTGTCCTGGGGATGTGGCGCTCAGCGCTTTCAGGCAGCTGTGATTGATGTGTAGGGTTGCACAGAGCCCGCCGGTCCACACGCTCACCTGCAGCCGGGTCCGGGTGAGGCGTCGAGCGCTCACTCCGCCGTGGCAGCGTAAGACAGAATATACTTTTTACACAGGGTCCGCCGGGGCTGCAAGCGAGTCACCCTGCCATCCAGTTGGGTTCTTGTTCGTTCCACGCACTCCAGGGTTCCTGTTTTCTCTGTCTTCCTCATGTTGGTACAGCAGTGAGGTTTGCCCCTGTAGGGCAATGTGACGATGTTCCTCAGAGAAATTGGAGGACCAGCCCGCTGCTCATCAAGGACAGGCGTGTGTTGTTATTAGTTTCATTTTCAACCGGCTGAGGTTCTCGAGGCTGCCGTGGATACTCGGTGGTGTCTACACCAATATGGGCTTGATTTTCTTTGGGTTTTTCCCCGGTGTGGGGGGGCCACTCTCATACGTCACCAGACCATACCCCAGTTCTGGGGGGGGGCAGGAAGTGGGGGCTCAAGACCACTTTTTGTACGCAGGTGACGGAGCTCACACAGAGAGAGGACACATCTGTGCTCCCCCTGGTGGCCAGCCGCGTCATATTATTTTAAACACCCACCATGTTGAATTTGAGGATAGCCGCTGGCGTCCACGGATAGTGCAGTGTATGGAAAACACATTTGAGATTATTTGGTGATTGAAAGAAGGGCTAGAGTGGGTGTTTTTCAAGGTGAAAAAAGTGGGTGCATGTGCCGCCCAATCCACAGACAATGCAGTAGTCCGCGGACATCGCTGAAAATGAACAATTTGTAAAACACATTTGGGGTTATTTGATGGCTGAAAGAGGGTGTGAAAAGGGTAGGGGAGTGGAATGAAGAGAATATGGAGCTGTTTTTCTAGATGAAAAAGGGGTGTGCAGATGCCGCTGAGTCAGCAGTCTCCTCTTACTGTCCGCAAACATTATATGGATGGTGGGGGGTTCTGGGTGAATTTTGTTATTTGAAGGTGTAGTGTATGTACTTGTTATACGGTTGAAATCTATTTTGGGGTGGTTGTGGCCAGTGACCAAATTCTTGGGGGAATGGCCATATGCCATGCCCCCAAAAATCTGGCCACTGGCAATGCATAGTATGGTAACACTTACCTTAAATCCCTGCGGGAGCGTCGCACAAATAGTTTTCCAATTGTCTTCCACGGCTGGATTTTGAAGCAAGCTCTATGGGCAAAATTCTCCATTAGTCGGTAAGCTGTACTATTGCAGTTCCAATCTAGTTCCTACAATTCAATACCCAGATCTCAAACTGTTCTGTCTTTTAAGAGAGTTTCTTGGCTCACCTGGAACTTATTTTTGTCGAGCTCTCCATCCTACTCATCGGTAGGGGCGCTGAGTTCTGAAGGAAAATATCAAAAGCTGGAGAAGCGATGAAACGTTGAAGTCAAACATCGTCACAAAAGAGTTGTGGGGTTCTGCAGCAAAGGTTCTCAAAAATAGGACTCTCAAAACTTGGGAGCTGTAAATAAGCTAGTACTCCCTATTAGTACTAATTCTATATCTAGGCAGGAACTCTAACAGTACTAGGTCAAAAGGTAAGTGTGGAAGGTGGAAACCTGCCCTGTGTAGTCTAAATGAATACTAGACAAAATTACGAACTACTAGTAATGAATGTGTGTCCACATATAATTTAGATAAATGTCAATTTAGTAACTGGAAAGGGGAACATGGGATGGGAGGATAGATAGGGCTGAATAGGTATAATGGTACTAATTGACAAAGGTTTAGTAACTCAAGAGCTAAAAGGGAAACGTACTAAAAAGAGTTACCTCAGCGTTGGAGAAAATCTATTACAAGTAATTCAACTATGTGACAAAACTCCCCCTCCCCAACTCTAAATATGGCTAGGAAGCCACAACCAATGAAAAACGCACTAAATACCTGGTTTAATTTAGCCTCCGATTCTGAAGGGAAAAACAGGACAGTTCCAATGCTGCTGCAGCATTAGTTCAGTCACGATAAACAATACAACAGCTTCCTCTTGTGGAAAATAAGTCAGAAAATTATGAGACCCAGAAACCTATTAATACAATAGGTAACGGTGTCGAAATGACCTGCGGTGAGAAGCGGAACGATTATAAATACGTTTCTGAGGAAAAATGTCTATGAATAACAAAGAACTACAGAGCACTGTGAACCGCGGTAAGCGTCCGTACTGCTAGTCAGTTCAACGCAAAGCGCAGTAAAATAGGAGCATGAGGCTTCTATTGACAGCCCGGCTCAGAAACTGGTACGCTAGGCATGAACAAGGTTAGTACCCCAGAAAGCCACCATTTTAGGAACTGAGGATCTGAATTATCTACAATGGCAATGCTGTAATCATTTAGTGTTAACCCCTTATTTCCAGGCACGCCGGGCTAGTACCCAAATCATCCCTAATCTAGGGGTCACTGCTGAATCTACACCATGGGAACCCTTAACCTGGGGTGATCTTGTGAGGGTCGTGACAGTATTCTGCCCCTGAAAGACCATAGAAATATCGAGGCTTAGTACCAGAAATGAAATACGCCAATCACGAGTTAAAAAGATACAAGTATCTTTTATTACTGTACAGTTACAAAGCAAAACAGATAGCTATCTGACTCCCAACACCTTGCAATGTGTACCAGCAGACACAGTGAGGGGTGAGAGTGCTGGACATCTACACACAGACATATTTATATAATTTTTGAAACATTGTCCAGCCCCTCTCCAAACTAATAATTCACTGGCTAGAGTTTGTGCCTAGTTCATATGACAAATATTACAATATCATACAAAGGATTAAACAAGTTTTCATGTCCATGAAGTCACAATGATGCTGTTGGTTCTCTAATCCACGGTAAGCCTTATTCCACAAATCGCTACAATGCAGTTCAGCCAGAACACACAATCTGAGTTTGTTTTCCATTGTCTCTTTGTCTATACGAGGATGAGGCTTGTGAGCGCAGACAACACTTGGAAGGCAGTTCATTCGAGTTACAAGGTTTCTTTGCATGGGTCAAACTGTCTGCTCTCGGTCAGCCTAAACATTAACGAAAACTCAAAAGTCGTTCGGCTCGACTGCAAGTCGAAAACACAGTCCACCATTTTAGAACATGGAACAAGAGTTGAAATCAAAATGACAGATGATTCTTAAAATGGCGCCTGAACTAATTTGTTATCCTCATTTTTTATCCCTGATTGTTCGACCACCATTGAGGCATTGTGTGCAGCCAACAATCTCTGTCCCAATAGTATATATGGTATTTATGATTGTAGTACAATTGAGGGTAGTGCACATTGAGGTCTCGTCCACCTTTTACAGAGTGAACCCTTGCATCCTTATTAAACGGGTTACATGCTACCTTTAGTATCATGAACCGGGCACTGGACTGGTTTATCTGTTTTCCTCACTAACCACCCTTCCCAGCTGCAACTGGGCTGTTTGTACTCCACCACCTCACAGTGTACTTGTAGAGTACCCCAGGATTTTATCTAATCATTGTGGCAATTAGATATCTATTTCCTCCCTCTGGCTCACCTGATGTCTTTCTTCTTTTCTGATTTACATTTTTATGTTAATGACACACAGCTTTCCTTAAACTTCCGTGAACTAATTGGTTCGCCTCATTTTTTATCCCTGATTGTCTGACTCATTGAGGCACTGTGTGCGGCTAACAATATATGTCTCAATGCCAGTAAGACAGAGATCTTTCTTATTATGACACCTGTACCCTGGTTTTCTCAAATCCTGTGGCTGCAGTTTTTGGGCTGTCTGCTCTTACCATTCTGTGAAGCCAAAAACCTTGTTGTTATCTTTAAATCTTTTCTCTATTTTACTCCTTACATTTTGGAGCTTCTAAAGAAAGCCCATGGTTTGAGCTGACCTCCTTACAGGCATTGTACCGTTCCTTACCTTCCCCCAGAAGCTCAACATCTGTAGAGCCCTGGTACTGTGTAGGTTGGACTACTGCAACAGCCTCTTCTTTAACCTCCCTATTTGTTGTCTATATCCCCTTTGACTAATATAGAATAGGGCTGCAAGACTTATCCTTTGCCTTAAGCCCAGGGATGGTATTCCTGCAACCTGAAGATGTGGGTCCTGCTAATTGCACAAACTATAATATGTCCAACTGTGTTTCCATAAATACTGCACTGCTACAGCGCTGCGCTGCTGTAACTCGAATACTCTGCTTGTGTAATGCTTTTTGAAACAGAGAGCGGGAGGCATGTCTCTGTCTTCGGCCAGTGCCTCTCTTTAGAACAGACGTCCTGCTCCTTTTATTCTTGAGCTGGACTTCCTTAAATTCCAAAAACCTTTAAAAACTCTCCTTTTGTGTTCCTGTTTTACTTAATCTTTCCTTGCTAACTCATACCACTGCCACTGCCACTGGTGGTGTGGTCCCTCAAAAAAACCTCACAAGTTCCAAGCCGTATATCTAGTTGACACAAATACACCCCTCCACCCTTCAGTACTGCCCTTGCGGGTGTACCGCCTGGCAGCTGTTACCACACCCTTTGCCCCAACAGGTAGTTAGTGGCCTCCCACTTTGGCATGTCTTGTTACTTTCCTTCTGGGCTTCTATGAGCACTTGGTAATCCCTACTCCTCTTTCCATTCATGCACTTCTTTTACTGCACCATGTATATGTGCATTTATAGCAGCAGTGTGGACAATTTTCTTGGATACGCAAGGGCAATGCATATGAATAGGTGTGTACAATATTTGTAAGTGGCAGTTGGTGTGTGGAAGTTTAATATGCTGACAGGGTTATCTGTACAGTTTTTGTAACTAATTGGTAAATATAGGCGTGACTGTTTCAAAGCAGGTAATGAGGGAGTGGTACAAACATAACAGTAAAAAGGGTAGAAGGGCTGTCTTGTGCGTTAGTGTGAACGTGCAATCTGGGTTTTTTAATAAAGCATGCCCTAGAGAGGGGACTGCAGAGACCACAGATAGTCATAAAGGGCCATGGATTATGGTCTTTACTGTAGGCTAGATAAAGGTATTTGGGACAGAAAATTGTTTCTGTGTTTTGTTCTTTTTCTCTAGTAAACCATTGTCCATCATTACTATTAGAATAGTAGAAAATGCTATTGGGAATGTTAGAGAATCTTATTGAGTGTAACTACTTTACTGAAAAATGTAAAGTAGATGGAGTCTATAAGCTTATATTTTTTTACTTCTATTTTTTAACTGTGAAAGGTGGTTCCTAAAGGAACCTTTTTTGTGTTTATTTTTATTAAATTTTTATTTTTTTCATGGGAGGCCAGGAAGTAAGGTAGGGAGGGAAGTAAGGGAAGGGCCAGCAACCACGGCTATGCAGGGTCAGGCATTAAATTTAACATAGGGTGCAGTGTTTCTCATGCTCCATGATTGCAGCCTCGAAAGCATTTCAAAACTGCTCCCCTCTGCAGAGTGTCTGTTGCAGTATATACAGAGTACAGTTGTCTTCAAAAGATATGGATCAGCAGCCTCTTTTATAGCTTGCAAGGAAGCTAGTGGGATCTTGTGCCCCACAGGAGTAGCATGTCTGGTGGCAGTATTGGTTGAGGAGGAAGACAGCCTACTACTTCCTGAGAAAGGAGCAGCCTTTCTCAGAGCATCGCAGTGGTTGTATTTGGTGTGACGGCGCATGGCAGTGGTCCCGTAGGAGTACTGCCCACAATGTCCGCGACGGAGTGCAACGTTGCATTTTACCTTGGTAGCTTTAGCCTTTGGTACACCCCCAACTGTGGTAAAGAACTGCCACACCCATGATTCTCTCTGGGTGCTAGAGGTAGGCATTTCCTCTACCTCATCTTCCTGGTCCTCTTGATTGTTTTCTGAATTATTACACTTCTTCCGTTGTCTAGGCCCTCCAGCTGGTGGTAGTGGTGCTGGTCGTGGTGGCTCCTGTGGAGGAGTGATGGCAATAACTGATGCCATTTTTGAAGATAAATAGCAGTTCTGCTAATATTCTTCCAAGCATTTGCTCTGTCCTAGATTGCAGATGGATAATCAGTAAAAATAGGTGTAGGAGCTCTGCAAGGGTACATTTTCAGTTTAAAACTTCCTAAATCAGATGGAAATGCAGTTTTAAAACTGTTTCGCAAAACAAGGAACCCATTCGCAAAGTATGGACACGTTCGCAAACACGTTATCATGCCATGGTCGCGCAAGGTCATGGGACACTTTTTGGAAAGTCTCCGGTGACATCAGACGTTCACGAACATCGGCGAACACAAAAACAGTCAAAAAAGTTGCTTAAAGTGTATAGAAGTGTTAAAAATGTTGCTAGGAGATGGGGAATGCCACAGTTTTAAGTTAAAACATTGTACATTGGTCGAAAATGTGGCTATATTGGGGGTAAGTATTATATTAGGAAGTTGTAGCAAATTAGGGTACACTTGCAAAAACCCATGAAATTCATTGAAAAAACTGTGTTAAAGGGACATTATGGTTACGTTTCACTAATACAATCCTATGAAATTTTGTAAAAAAACTTTGCTAAAGGGACATTACAGTTCAGTTGCACTAATAAAAACCTATGAAATTCAGTGAAAAAACATTGTTAAAGGGACGTTATGGTTACAAATAAAACCGAAACCCCCAGAAATTTGCCATTTATGGTAAGCTAAGCAACCATAACTTGCGCCACCACCATGCACTGCTAACACTAACAACCAGGACATCAAAGATTACATGACAAATTCCATTTATGACATCACTGATGACATCACATATTCAATTAATTGTCATGAAAAGTTCCTACAAGGGGTTGTGTTCACAATGGTGGTAGCAACATGTCAGAGGTGATTAGGAGACCTATCATGAAGTACTTCATGTATATCATGAAGTACTTCATGTATTAAAGAATGTACTCATCTAAACAAAATATTGTATTGGAGAGTTCTTAATACAGGAACGTAATCATACATACACATAGGCAATGGCTGCAGCACGCACCATAGAAGTACAATATTTGTAATCTGGTAATTTTCAATAGTAAAATAATGAATGCTATCCTATCACAGTTTTCAGTAATGTTAAACATGGAATAAATATCTAACAATTCAAGACGTGCTACACATGTGTGTTAGCACAAACAATACATATGAATACCCAAAGTGCATACAAACAGGCGGCCTATACAGGGAAACTAGAGTAAGGAAGAAAGAAACAACATCACCAGAAAATGTCAATAACATTCAATTTCATCTTCATGTATACAAATGAATTGTGTGTTTGAAGCCTGCTTATTGCCCCGTGTATGTGCACCATAAGCTCATACTAAACCCTATGGAAAGTACTTTACAAGGTTAACAACCTAGAATTGTAGCACCTTTGAATTTTTATATTCTGGCTGTCAGTGAACAAAAACACCTGGCCTAGATATATCAGTGAACAAAAACAAGTGGCCTAGATATATTATGTCATCATTGCTGTCATAAATTACATTTGGGATGTCATCCTTGAGGTCATAAATTACATTTGTGCGGTCATCTTTGATGTCTTGGGTGTTAGTGTTAGCAGTGCACAGTGGTGGCGCGAGTTATGGTTGCTTAGCTTACCATAACTGGGGAATTTCTGTGGTTTTCCGGTTTTACGTGTAGCCATAACGTCCCTTTAACACATTTTTTTCACTGAATATATATATAGACAGATGCAGAAAAACGAGTCTTATTTAAGAGACTTTAGTAAAATAAAAGGCGTGTTGGCTGGTAGGTTTAGAATAAATCGTAACCTCTGGCATTACTATGGGCAAATCTTCAGAACATCGTTCTCCGCCTGGGGGGGGCAGGGGCTAGGCACGTGCTAAGGGATGCCAGGTGGGCAAGTGCCAGGGAATGCGTGGGATGAGGGACCATATGCTAAGTGCGAGGGATGGGGAGGACTGGACGGTGGGTCTGGTGCCCTGTAGGATTCAGAGAAAACCAGAGAAAACCAGGCCGCCAGTCTTTGCAGCAGACGGGGCGTTAGCAGGGGAGGGGGAGAGGGAAAGAAGAAGAGAAAAGGAGGGTCTTGAGGAGCTTCCAGAACTTAAGGAGATCCAGCTGAAGCTTGAGAGTGGCAGGGAGACCATTCCAGAGGGAGGCTCCTGTGGAGGAGAGCGGTCTACCCCCCACTAGCCCCACACTACCCCCCACTCCCCCACTCTCTGCTTAGAGAAGCGTCTAATCTGCAGAGAATTAGAGCTAGAAGACTGAAGGGAAGTATTTAGGGAGAGAGAGTTAGATATAGCTGGGTCCCAGGCCCCAGAAGGCCTTGTGGATGATGCAGAGGATCTTGAACTTGATCCTAACAGCAACCCGGTTACTGGACATCAGGCACTGTGTAATTGATTGTGAAGGAAATGTCATGTGAACGGTCCAAGGAAGAGCTTTGAAATCCAGGGCCCGGATCACCAAGTTCTTTTAAATGAGCCAGTCAATGCTGTGTCCACAGTTGCGAGTATTGAATGTCCATGGCCTTGAGATTTCCATTTTAGAATGAGCTAGTGGGGCATCTTGGTGGTGGGTGAGTTCATCCATAGTTGAGATCTCAGTGCAACTACAGAGTAGTTTTACTCTAAACATAGCAATGAAATAATGTGAGAAACAGCATGTAGTTGCCAGGAGGTCTTTTGCAGAGGGGTGCAAGGATGGTTTCTATTGTTTGGATGGAGTATCCAAGAGGGTGAGGTGTGATTTGTATAAGGTAGCCAGGCATCCACCTCTTTAGTTTCAATTAAACAACAGCTGGAGGTGTGGTTTGGGGGTGAGGGAGGGAGAAAAAGAGAAAAAGAGAGAGAGAGAGAGCGAGAGAGAGGGTGAGGGGGCAAGGGAGAGAATAGGGAAAGGAGTACAAAAAGACAGAAACAATGGGGGTCTCGTGAGAGAAGGGTGATGGGTAGAAGGTCATGGGAGAGCTGTATAAAGAGAAGGTGGGTGAAGGAAAGAGAGTATTGAGTTAACCAAACGCAATTAACAGGGCCTCACATGTTCAGCATAATCAAGAGTAAACACTGCTTTGCTCTCTTTGCAATGCACAGAAGCTAATTATGGGAGATGGGGAGGAAGGAAAATCAGGGAAATAGAGACCAAGTAGAGAGACAGTGAAATAGCAGAGGAGAAAAGAAAGATGAGGTTCATACGGAAAGAGAGAAATCAAGGAGCTTGGAAAGGAGACATGTGGTTAGGTGGTGAAGGATGAAGAATTATGGGAGCTGGGTTGGTAGGTTGAGAAAGAGGGACAGGGGAAGGAAAGAGAAAGGATAGGGACAGAGGAAAGAAAAACACATTTTATAAAGGGACAGTGGAGCTGGCAACACACAGTAAAAGGGGCAGAACTAATGAGTGTGAAATGGGGCGATGGATAGATGGTAAGTATGGCAAAAGAGAAAACAATGTGAAAAAGGGGTTAAAAATGAAGTTAGTGTGCAAGAAGATAGAAAATAATGGGAACCAGTGAGAGGAAACAGAAGGAATCGATGACATTTGTGAGCGATAGTCAAATAAACAGCAAGCCTAAGAAAATGGAGTGGCCCAGTAGCAAAACAGCAAGAATAGAAGAATATGGAAAAAAGGTGAAACAAGAAGAGGGAATACTAAGAAAGAAAGGAAGAGTGAAACAAAGAAAGGCTTGTCCAAGATAAAGGAAAGTATGCTTTAACAGACATAAAAGGGGACAGGGAGTAAGTGTGTATGTGCAAACCATGCATGTAATAAAGAGAAAGGGGTTTGATACTCACACGCTGCAAAATCATTGGCACTGAAGATGACACCAAATCCTGAAACGGAATTCCTTGAGGTGTGATAGCGTCATGGTAGCAGGTTATTCCAGAAGGTAGTGCCACCCGGAAATGTACAAATTGCCACCCATGCTTGAGACTACACTTAAAAAGGAAGATAAAGTCACAAAACCTACATTCAACAAGGTTGATGAAGAGTATTGAATTGTTTATCTCACAAAATGCATTGCAATAAAAATGCAGTAAAAAAGAAATACATGCCAACTAGGCAAATCTGTATATGAATACTGTTTTAACTAAAATAATTCAATGTTTGACTAACATTTGTTTTTCTATAAGGCCTGATGTATTACCTCAATGTACACATTACAAGTACCAACCAAGAAACACTTACCTTGAATTCCTCATATCTAAAACTATGAGTAAATGGAAATATCAGCAGGACAGTCCATTTTTATGGTGTGCTGTACAAAATGTCTTTTTTTACAAAGCTGTGATCATCTTCCTTTAAGTAAAAATTAAGGTGGAGTTTGGTATTCCTAGAAAATGTAAAATATTTACTTACCATATTGCAACAATTTCTCAAAAATGGACGATAAGATTATGCATATCATAGTAACAATATCAATACAGCTGAAGAGAGCTCTTTAATTAATCAAAAAGTAGCACTGTCAATGTAGCACTGTAATGAACATTGTAGGAACTTCAAAGAAAACTAAACTCAACTACAGTAAATTCAGAAGGGGTTGCATAAAGGCCTACAGGGCAGGGTTTAAAATTGCTGGGAGCTAAGCTAGTTAACTGCTGCTTGCAGCTTGCAGCGAACGTACTTTTTATCAAAAACCAAATTACCAAATGTAACTTTAAGCATGTGAGTTTGTTGAGAACCCAGCAACCCGAGGGGCACTTTTATTTAAAGCTAATACATGCAACCATTGCCCAAGCCAAAAGAAACCAAGAACAAGGCAAATCAAATACAACAGCTATTGCCAAAGGCAGAAGGGGACTAATGAAAGATCCAAAGGTTGTGAAGCTTGTTTCCCATATTTTGAGAAGTCTATAAGAAACGCTAGTCTGAACCCACATTGCCAAAGCCAAGGAAGAAGTAGAATAATATCTTATCATTGTCAGTATTTGGTTACGTATGCAGTGGGGGAACAAGAGTGGCAAGAAGGCTGCTCTTCTGGAGAAGGTAATTCAGAAGGAGAGGAGCATAATTTGCAGAGGCACCAATGTGAATCTTGTTTTCCCTGAAGAGTTGCTAAAAGTGTAATGCTGCAGAATAATGAACATTGTAAAGCTGTTATAAGTTGATTCTAACTACAGAAGCACTGACTGTTTGTGACACACTGTTGGGGCAGGGGAGTATACCTGAATAGCAAACCTTTGAAGTAGTAGGCCTGCCATGGGAGTAAGCCATGTCGAAGTTGATGAAGTGCTATAAAGTGGTGCTGACAAAGACAATTTGTTTGTAGTGCTGAAGAAAGAACTTTATAGCACTGCTTTGGAGGAGGTATATGTATTTACGAAATACTCAGTTCTGGCAAATCATGGTGACAACAATTATTGATTCTATTGACAAACTTAGAAAATATTCTTTGTGTGAAGAGGATAGTACTACTCTTGGTTAAGGAAGAGAAATAACCTTTTATTGTCTTTGTTAAATCACTGGAGGTGATACTTTCTGTTGGTAAGTTGGAGTCACAAAGACTTTGTTACAAACCAGCATGTCCTTATTACTTTTTGAACTGTGGGGCAGAAACCTGCTTGAATCTGGGGAAGGGGAATTCACCCCGATTACAAAGAGAGACCATTTTTATACAACAAATTCAATTGTTACATTTGTGTTGCCTTTGAACTGCCATGCATTAAGTTATTGTATGTATAAGTATGAGGGACAGATATTCTTTGTTAGAGTGTTTCCTTTAGTTTATTTAGGCAGCGAAATCCTCATCAGGGAAGTGATAGTGAGGCATTTATCCATCCTCTTAATGTAATAAAATGGCATCTTTTGAAAACTATTTACAGTTGTCCGGCCCACATTTCTGACCCCTCAGAGCCCAGAGAGCATTGTTTGATAGGAGACACGAGCATTCAATAATTCTGGAGCGCAGGCAAAAACTAATTTAAATTAGGGTTTTACAAGCACGGGACCGGGTTTTGAACCCATACTGCTCTGTGTTGTTTTGCTTCCAAGACAAGCACGTTGCCCTCAAATTATCCTCCTGGCACGGCATCCGTCTGAAGATTAATGCTAAACTGGCGGATCTAGTCGATACTTTCATGCAAGGAGACTCTGAGGAAGTCCTCCTTGGAGACGGCACTGTAAAAGAGATTGGCAAATGTGTATTCCACATTTACAACTCTGGACAGAGCCCAAACCTCAGTGAAGAAGTTACTGCAGCCATGGGTTCCCACGTCCAGCCTGATTCAAGCCTCTGCCCATGGCGGGTACAGTCCCCTGCAGCAGGCCTGCTTTACCTTGGGGGATTGGAAGAAACGGGAGGATTAAACCTTGGAGGGAAACATTTGTGAAAGAAATTTTCTCATAACTGCACATGAAAAGCTGTACGAATTAATAACGGAAAAAGTAAACTTTATTACAACTTTTGAAACTCTTTCGTCACACTATTTCCTTCAAGGGATCAACAGATATAACAGGAACATTACACCTTGAGCAAGGGCATGTTGATACACAGTGCCTGAGGTTGGTGTATCGATTATCAATCTATGAATCATTTGTATTATATATTTTTTTCTGACAGTTAAAATAACATGAAAAGCAACTCACACTGTCTAAAATTAAAAATATGATCAGAGTACAAGGAACTCAGAAACAAAGCCAAACTCCTTAACCACTCAGCCTGGGCCAGTGGTTTGCAACCTTTGACTATTCAAATGTTTAGGACTACAACTCCCATTAGCCCTAGCCAGCATAGTGTATGGTGAGGCATAACGAAAAAGGTTTCTCACCGTATTCACACGTTTACTCTTAGTCCAAAGTTCCCTTTGCTTCATACTCTTGGGATGTCCCACAGACAGTGACCATAGACTGTGGCTACGCAGCAGACACTGAGTATTTGTAGGAATTGGTAGTGCTATTTTTCATTGGCATTGACCAATGCAATCAAACGTCGGAAGCAGTTGGGAGACCGGTGCAACTTGACGTGCTAAGGGACTCATTGGAGGGCCCTTTCCTCTAGCACTGCCTCCGAGGTGGTGGTGTTCCTGGCCGCTGTGGCAGCGTTGTTCCTTGAGGCGGTTGGGTTATTGGCCTTTTTTCACAGAGTTGGATGCGGCCTGCGGCACACACTTAAATTGTGTTTTCGGGACCAGTACCTGCTTTCCGAGCCACAACCCTTTGCCGGCTCACCTTGCATTGCACGCATTGAGGTCTACCGAACCAGAGGAGCTGTAGCACTGTAGGTGGAGTGTGTTTTTCTTCTTTCCTCCCTCTTTTGCCATTCACTACGTCTGGCACTTGAGAGTGTGCTACTGGGCGGATTTCTGAACATATCCATACATTTCACCGAATCCATTTTCACCTAATGTGAAATATTCAAAATTTCTTTTTTTCGAATTTGGTTGGGTAAGTGGGTACATTTTAAAACATAGATGGGGGTGGGATAAGAGAATAGGATAAGGTAGGGACAAGTTGGGTTGTGGGTGCGGGGGACTCCCCCGGCAAAATAAAAAATAATTTCGAAGAAAAAAACATTTGAAGATTTCACCTTTAGGTTAAGTACATTCGGTGAAATCACGTACATCCATTTCTGAATATCTAACAAAGTCTGCCTTGCTAACTAGTCCATCTCAAGGCAAGACTATTGAGATAAAGACACCTAAACGCCCCTACAAACCACAGTTAATGCAGTATCTGGGGGTCTGGTCCCTCCAGATATTAGCATTATAAAAGGGATTGAGATTGTGACCCCAAATGGGACCCCAGGTCGGCTGTCCTTAGTTTTCACCAAGAGTGCTATGAGAAGGCACCGCCTACAGAAAGACAAAACGAAATCTACCATTTCAGATATGAACATGGGGTCATCTCCGGTCGGGTCTAAGACCAACTGTGAATTAGAAGCTGTTCCTTGGTATAAAGATGATGCGACTTCATTGAAAGAATCTTCAGGAAATATTAATTTATGTATATTTATCAAGAATTTGGAAATTGTACGTTTAAAAAGTTTGTTTACAGGCACCTCAGACAGAGAACAAGTTGTTCAGTGCTGGTAGTCACACAAAAACCGGGCAACTTATTAAGGAGAACATTATTTCTGATCTCAACCGATGCCAAAACAGTAATGACTTTGGTTGCTGGTTCTTGAGATAACTATGTCACAATCATTACCTGTTAGGGTGGATGGCCAGTGTCAAACCGATGCTATCAGATTTGCCTTTCCATGACAAATACTGCATGTCAAACTTATGGGGCTGTTGTAGAGGTCCCCCTGTTGGGGTACGTAATGTTATAAAGGATGCTGCCACTACAGTTTTATCAAATTCGTTGAGTGCCAGGAAACCGTTATCTATAAGAAACTGGAGTGTTGTGAGAAACCCAAGGGTGTCTCACCACTTAGTCCCTTGGAATCTGTCATCCAGGTGGCCAGGACACGGCCATCTCTTTTGGATCCAGTTCCTAGGGTGGACCAGTGCTGGAGGAAACCTGGGTGAGGGGTCCCTGGGGACTAGTAAGTAGGAGTTGGAATAGAAGTGAGGCACCCATAGATGAGCTGCAGTATCTCTGCTCTTGTTTTCCTGATTCCCATCATATTACCTAGGAACTTTACCCCCCACCCCTCTTTCGCGCACACACACAACTACACGGATGAGGCTCTATGGGGGAAGGCAGACTCACACCCAGCCAGTCTGTTTAACATGTCCCGATATCAGAGTCAGGCAGAGTCAGGCACTTGCCTACAACGACTCACACCTGAATCCCATTACCCTTCCCCACTGGGATAAAAGGCGGAGCATGGAAGAACACAGTGACTGAGGCAAAGGGCACGGAGGAGCAAAACTTCCATGGTGGCAGCAGTATCGCAAAGGATTGATGGCAGACCAGAATGGGGCAGTGATAGGGAAGAGGCCCTTTACCCAGTTGTATGATGATCAACTATCTTGGAATGGTCGGCGAACAGCACAAGCAAAACCTAGCAGGAATACTGAGAAAAACTTCAAAATATGTGCACGATATCCAGGGCCCTCCTGCACGTCTGTGGGAGGCAGAGAGGAGTTACAGCTGCCGGAGTATTGTCCTGGGCTTGAGGAACAAAGCCACTGATAAAGCAACTTCGTGTAACCGGTGAGTTGAAGGGAACTGTAAGATACCAATGTGCTTTGAAGTGAAGGCTGCGAGCGGCAAGAATGTTGCAGCGTGAATGTTCTTTTTTTAAAGGCCCATATTGAGAGATCGGAGTGAAGGCTAAGCGGCAAGAGGGAGCTGCCGAGCTACAGAAAAACATTCAAGGATAAGCTACTGCAGAGTGGTCCAGGTACTTGGGGTGCCCAGTCGAAGGTCTCTGGCGGGGAGTTTTTAAGTGAAAGTGAAAGTGCAGAACTGAATGAACTAAATTTGAAGTGGTCATGGAATGGTCACAGCAAAACTCCTTTGTACAATCAAAAGGCTTTGAACTTGTGGTTGATCATTAAGGTGAAAATGCTTTCCCCCGATCGAGGGGAGCCTTTACTTGTAAAACATTTGTGAGAAAGTACATAGACTTGAGCCTGGCGGAGGGAAGTCCATGTCAAAAGGAAAAGAGAAAGGTCTGAGCCTGATGAAGGGGGACTTGAAGTATTCATTGTTTGTAAAGTTAAAGCATGTGAACTGTACAACAGGATATTTCCCAGTGGAGAGAATCTTGATCGACACCGAAAGAGTGACTTTGCTTAGGAAGACACTGCCTTGTGTAAAGGACTGCTTCCATGTGCCACAAGCTTCGAGTGTACTCCAAAGCACTTCCGCCTTGTCCCGTGCTGAAACGTGGGGAAGGGGAAGATACAGTTCAGCAGTCCTAAACTACCAAACCCCTTGGACCTTTTCATTTTGCTATACACTGTTTTTGTTATACACGTCATCATCCCACACCCTTTTGTTATATAGACTAAGGTTTGGCAATCGTTTTCTTTTACTATAGGCCATCTTTGTTTTGACACAACATCACTAGGACAGCGTTTTCTTTATTTTGATGGTCGTAGCTTGCTCCCATCTTTAGCAATTAGATTTAGAACAGGCGTTATCCAACCCATGCAAAGTTCAATAAAAACCCTTGAACTACATTCCTTGTGTCCGTTGTGCTTCTGATACCATGCCTTCCTTACAGTGTGGCGAACTTTGGCGATAAGCCTATTGGCCTGCCAATAAAGAAAACCTAGCGTTATAAGAAGCAGAATATGCCTGAGATCTCGGATGCCAAACTAGGAAGTTGTGTCATGACCCATGGAATTTAGTTTTAATCAAGGTAAATAAGGCCGACCGGTTGGAATCCAAGCAATCCTTAAAGAATAAGGTCTTCCACTGGTTACATGCAAGAATGGAGACCGGTTGTATTAGAATGCAGGAATTGAGATTTTTATGCAGTGTCCAAGTTAAAGGCTAAACATCTGAAGACAATGTTGATTGTATCATTGTGGGTAGTGGTCTTAGTAACCTTTCTGTTTCCTTGAGTCATTGGAAGTCAACGAATTTGATAAAACTGTAGTGGGAGCATCCTTTACAACATTATGTACCCCAACAGGGGGACCTACAACAGCCCCATAACTGTCCTTGGATTCTAAGATTAGGATTGTGTTGGATGAAGTGTGCTAAGGACTGTAGAATGGAAATTATGCTGTTTTTGCCCTTTATATTGCTTTAGTGTTACGTGGCCTTTTCTGCGTATGTTTATGTTCTGTGTTTGTTTGTTTGTATTACTGTGTTAATGTGTGCCAAGATGCCTGGGGGCTTTGGCGCGATATAAATATATATTTTAAAAAATGGATGTGGAAGACAGAAAACATCTTTAGTCGAAAATTGGGGTGCATTATGAGAACATTTTCCTGGTGGAAAATAATTGTGATGAACCCAGGGGTTACGTCCCTATCTACCAACCAGCAAGCAGTACTGTGACGAGGAGGCCACAGAAGGAGGCATGGAACCATTGTGAAAAGTCTAGCCGCTCTGAATTATCAAAAAGCCTCCGGGATATAAAAAGCATGAGGAACAACTAGAATACTGTTGTTGTAGCAGTAGCAGCAGGAATCATGGTGACAGAAGTAGCAACAGTGACAGCAGGAGTTGGAAGGGTTGTGGAATCTGATTAAGTCATCAATGATTTTCCGGTGGTGACCCCCTCACATGTGGCAAGGGGACAGCAGCCGGTATCTGATCCTGACCCTATGGGCGGCTATATGAGGGAGGATCACATGGAGGGAGACAACCTATGAGGAGATATCATGGCTTCATCGGGTGAGACATGGTATCCCTGGTATCCAGTGATGTGCAGGTGGGGAGAGCCTGACCTCAGACGTGAGGACCTTAAAAGAAGGAAAGCTGGAGGAGGTTGTTTACTCCTTTGCCGGTAAAGAAAAGACAATATAGATTGGTTCGGAGTAACCGCAAGTGAAATCACTCATTATTGAAAGTCTCCAGTAGCCAGTTTAACAAATGTGCAATGCGAAAAGGATAACATTAACAAGAGGACAATGGTAAAATCACTCTGGAAGCAAACAGTATCACAGAGTGGTCACGTATAAGAATGTACGGATTCAAAAGTCTCTGTGAAAGAAAAGAGAAGCGCAGCGATGGCAGGGGAGCTGTGCGTGGCTGAAAACTGAGCAAAGAAGAAACCCTTACAGAAGATCCTCATTGGAAGAGGAGCTGGAAGAAAGTCGAAGTAATAGCAAAACTGTGATATACAAATACTAACAGAGACATTGAGAGTGAACCAACAGCATTGAGAAGCATTGGGGAAGCCTCCCCCCCAGGCAAGAGGCTGATCCAGGAGGGCCGAAGAGACCCCATCCTAATAAACTGTTAGTAAAGTTAGGCACCTGGCTGTGTGACCTGTAATGAGTGGACTGTGCGGTCTGCAAACTGCGCCACGACCAGGGGAGGTCTAAATATCAGGACTTGCTTTTGCATGGAGAAGGGAGTCTCACATTATACAAATACTAAGAGAGACATTGAGAGTGAACCAAAAGCATTGAGAAGCATTGGGGAAGCCCCCCCAGGCAAGGGGCTGATCCAGGAGGGCCGAAGAGACCCCATCCTAGTAAACTGTCAGTAGAGTTAGGCACCTGGCTGTGTGACCTGTAATGAGTGGACTGTGCGGTCTGCAAACTGCACCAGTACCAGGGGAGGTCTAAGTATCAGGAGTTGCTTTTGCAAGGGGAAGGGAGTCCCACAAGTGATATTTTTTGAAGGAACTGTTGTATACGTTTGTAGTTGAAAACAAGGTTAAGAAGGACTTGTTTGAGATGCTGAAGTTGAAGGTCAGAAGGACTTGCTTTTGCATGGGGAAGGGAGTCCCACAGGCAACAAGTGAAGAGTGATATTTGTAACTGTTGGGAATTATACTTATGTGTTTGATAATAAAGTAACCTTGAACATTGACACTTTGAAGGATAACCAAGAGGGTCTAAGTTCAAGACAAGGGGAGCCTGAGAGACCCTGTGAAAAAGTGAATCCAGATAAGGAAAGGTACTGTGAATTTTGCCAAGTGAATCCTAAGAACTTGTGGAACTGTCTTACCCTGGGTGTCTTGAACTTGGGGAAGGGAGCTGTGGAAGAGCTCCATGTTAATATTGAGTTTGCTCTGAACACTGTTAAGTTGCCAAATCCCACACTCTTTGTAGAAGTGAGGGCAAGCATAGGTTTTGACACAGACAGTAGTTTACTTTTGACTGACAGACTTAGACTTCCCTTAGTTTTCTTTTCATTTCGGGAGCATGAACACCCTAGAGTTAGGGCAAGATAGGTATTTTTCCACCCTGACTACTAAAAATAAAGGTTTTCCAAATCTGTCTCTATTTGTCTGTGTCATCTCTTGAAAACATGTCTCTCTCACATATGGTGTGAGGAGGGGGATGCAGCTCAATTGAAACAGGTTGGTGAACCCTAAAGTATGGGAAGTTGAGTGACAGAGCCTTGATCGAACCCTACGGTGGCCACAACAGGGTCTGTGGAGTTTGATATCTGTGGGAGTAGAGAGGAGTCTATCCCTCCAGGGGAAAGAAGATTGATATCTACAGACTTATTTCTGATACCTCCTCTCAGAACCTATATTCAACTTGCACGCCGGTTTGGGTTGGTAAATCAATTTGGGATTGATGTTCTAGCGGGAGTAGTAGATCCTAACTACAGAGGTGAAGCTAAAATATGAATGCAGAATTTTGGGAAAAACACTTTTTTTTGTTTATAATGGCCATAAGATCGCTCAAGGAATAACCGGGAGAGCCGTGAGTAGAAAATAGACTCTTCGTTTTCCTTGGTGTGAGCAGTGTTTTCTCTGTGTCTATCGACCATTGGAGTCTCCTCCTGCAATTTTCCTGCCTTACCTCATTTTCACCTGTGGTGCGGGCCACAAATTGGCGAGTTAAGTGGTCAGTCTGCAGTGTGTGCAGAGGACTCTTTGTTTTCCTTGGTGGGAGCAGTGTTTTCTCTGTGTCTATCCACCGTTGGAGGCTCCGCCTGCAATTTTCCTGCCTTACCTCATTTCATCCAAGAAGCAGGCCACGAAGTGACGAGTTAAGTGGTCAGTCTGCAGTCCGCAGTCTGATGGCTGTGGCATGGCTACAAGGTGCAGGTCGCCCCCACCCACTCCGGCCTGGAAACTCTTGGCCGCCCTGCATAGTCGGAGCGGTAAGTGGCAGCATTATACCTGCGGGATAGCACACATCAGCAACGGACTTGCTAGATCTTAAGATTCTCTGAAAAATTGATTTTCCCAGAGACTGCAGGGATATTATTTCCCTTTGATCTGGGATTCCTCTCTGTTTTGAATTTTGCCAGCCGTGCTTTTAAAAGGATTGTGTCTGGCCTAAAGGTCTTTTTCCTTCTTCGTGCTACAGAGTATACCCAGAGACTGTGGGGATATTGCCTCCCTTTGATCTGGGCCAGCTGCTATCTCCAAATGTGGTTGACTTATGCGGCACATTTGAATTTGCCTGTTTTCTCCGGCTACAACATCGAACTGTGTCCTCTGTTTGTTCTTAGCTTCTAATTTAACTACCTAATCTCGCTTGACCTTCTCACGGTTTTTACACTTTACAGTGAGTGGTTATTCCGATCTGCTGGGCTGGATTGGCTGGTCCTCTAAGCTACCATGCGATCGCGCCTGGCAAAGCCAGTCAGGCCAAGAGCCCCATTTGGGCACAGTAACTTCTTTTGTTCTGGCTGAACTGCATGACAATGTTCCCATGTCCGGCCAGAATAGCCTGGTGCTCCAGACCCCGCAGGTATCTTCATCGCTGTGTCGGTTCTGCCCTCCTTCTATCAATGTGGAGACGACACAGCAGGTGCCCTGTGGGGAAAAAAAATACAGGGCACACAGTACCTCAATTAATTCTAAACCCGCATGACCAGTTTAATCCAGCCAAGCTGCCTATTATCAACATGAAACAAGCAGGCACATCCTTATTAAACCCTTAGCTCCATTTAAGACCCCCTCGAGCCAACACTGTTTTTCAGCTTATTTCTGGACAACGCTTTCTGGACCGTTACTTTGTGAAAACTGCGGCAACAAGTACTGAACTGAAAGCCTTACCCCTGGTCAGAAGTCAGAAGTCAGGCGATGTTGGACCATTCAGTAAGGTCTGTTCAGGATAACCTTGCTGGGCAAAATTATCTTTCAGACATTAGTATCATTGAATATGCTGACCAAGCTGTGTAACAATACACTGTTCGGGGGCCAACACTGTTTGACAATGCAGACAGCATTATCCAACAAATGTGCAATGCATCACTGCCTGGCTCGCCATCAGATATCACCAATATAATTGATAAGTAATCGATCAACAATGAACCCGGGCCCCGGCTGATCTCTCCCCCGAGGTTGGTGATCAACATGAAACCCCTGCTATGCACCACACACTCAGGGAAGTTGACGAAAGAATCCGCCTGACCCATCGGACAGTCTCTGCCCTTAATATGGTTTTGAGCTCTTTTTTATCTCTTTATGATAACATTTGGGTGAAGCTAAAGTCAACAAATTCCCTGTTAACAGAGGTGAATGGTAAACTGGATTTTATTGGATCCGAGCTACGCTTCAATCCAATAGGATTCGGCTACCGTGATTTGGGAGTCCCTCATGGGGGGCCATATACAAAATCTGCTAATGTGGAGGATATAATTGAAATCTCCAATATTACTACCCCAGTGGCTATTGAACAGTCCCCTGTGAATGGTATTCCTTCTGCCCATAGCAGTGCCCCACCTCGGACAACTGGCTCCAGCAAGTCAGCATAAGGGATGCCCCAATGATTGATCTGATGGAGGAACCCTCCGTACCTGTGCAAGATCGTCTGGATTTTGGGACAGCTGCTGGGGAGCTGCCCTCCAACAAACCACCCATAGGGAAACCAACTAAACCCACTAAGAATAGACCCTTGCAACGAAGGACTCAGCACAGTACCCTAATATCGAACTACAAGCCCCTTTACCGAACCAACATGCCACCGCTTTTGGAAGAGGGTGCTCCACCAGAATCGGTGACGATTGAGATCTCATTTTACCCCCCATTCCCATTAATCGGGTTGGGGGTTCTTGTATGTTTGATAGTCAAACTGTGGAAAGTGGGGGGAGTTTGCCTGGAACATGTCCGACTGTAAATCACCTTGAAGGTAGAGAGGGGATCGCGCTAAGTAGATGGGATTCGCTGCTAAGATCTATTTGTCTTTCAACTATGGAGGTGATAGCACCAAAACCAGCTGACCCGGGCCTAGGGCGGTGGGTTTCTGGACTTGAAACTGTTGCTGGGGGAGCTCAGACTTTGAGTAATCTGCCATCAAATCTGTATCCAACTGTAGCAGCGGGTGTGGGCCATCTGCTGCAACATCTGCATGTACCAACCCCCTATTTGCCACGGGATTGCTCTCCTGAGTGGCCCGCCCCACAGCGATGCAAATCATACAGCATCTTGCAGCATGCAAAAGGGTCTGATGCAATGGGAGAGAGGTCTAACGGAAATCCAGGAGGGAGGATGAATTGAATCATTGGTGGGTAAAAGAGAGCTTCAACTTAAAATTTTGAGTGTCCTTGGCTCTAACCTTCCAGTTTGCCTCAATTGATCCAATATCATGTTGATTTGTGCTGTAATCCCGTCCCTGGATCTTCTTTGCTCCTCAGATATTGATAGAGTGGCTTTCCCAGTTAGGAGTCACCTAGATACCAGCATTATTTACCTTAACTCCCCTTTGGTAAAAAGAACTTGTCCTCTCCCAGCAATCCTGCCTTTTAGACCTGGGCTTTGAAATCAGCCCCATTAAGTTGGAGATGGGGGGCTTCTTGGGGTCTCGAGAAAGCCTAGGCATTGTGGTCTAACCAGTTGGTGATGAGACTAGAAGAGCTGGTATGGTCGCTGAAAGGGAGCATGTGAGTACAATTGACTGGGCAGCAGTTACGTCAACTTTGTGGCGAAAACCAGTGGCATAATCGACCAAGAGTTTTGGGTACGGGGTGTAGGGAGATAACCCTTTTCCTAAAATCCTGGAACACACGTGGGAGCACAGACCTATTCACCAATCCCTCTTGCATGGTTAATTTAAGAGGGGCAAATTGTGTATGTTTACAAGAGACTTGGTTGATTAGTGCATCTGTTCTAGATGGCTTCCAAGTGTTCACTCAGCCGTCGAAAATAGTATTGGGGGAGAGCATATGGAGGTTTGTTAATGGAAGTAGATACCACCTTGGGTCTGACTGCGACTTCTCTAGAAAATCTACCCTTTGGTGCCATCGGGGTGGCTATCTGTTCCTCTGACTGTGCATTGAAGTTTATGTTAATTAACATATACTGGCATATGGGAATTACCTTCTTTGTGAATGCAGTGAGTGAGTGCATTGATGAGTGGTCTTCTAGTCACCCAACTGGCAGAGTAATTGCAGTGGATGATCTTAATGCTAACTGCCTGTTCCAAAACTCTGCCTGGGAATTGTACGACTCTGCAGTGGGCAGAGTGCCATTGACCACCAAATGTCAAGCTGCAATATCTTGGTATATGGGTCTAGGGGCACTTGGGTTGAAACCCCTTGTAGGCAAGATATCTAGCCAGCTACATGAGACAGATTGGCATACTTGGCATAGAGGGAGTAGCTCCTCCCTATTGGATTACAGTTACATGGATGATTACTTGTCTAACTGCTGTGTCTCATACTCTGTGTTTAAGAACAACTGGAGTCATCATTGTATATTGATGGCAGTATTTGACATTGTATTGACTATTAGAGAATTTAGAAGTCAGCCGCACTTAAACACTAATTCGGCAGGCAATGCAATCCGCTGGTCCGATTCAAATATTTACATCTTAAATCAAAACCTTAATGTTATTATGAACACTGGCGTTCTGGACTGTAAAATCGATAACTGCAATGTGAATGGGACCACAGTTTTATTTACGATCTAGTATCTGGGGTTCACTCTCAACCTGGATTTAAGTTAAGTAGACCAGCCAGACCCTTACATTGCTACAATGAAGATCTAGCTATCGCTAAAACTAACATGAGGACAGAGATTAGACAACTCTGTGGTTCCACTGTGGATGGTTTTTCCAGTCTTGGTCTCATTAAAAAGATTAAGCAGAAGCATACACATTATTGTAAATAAACTAAAGTACTGTTACTTCAGCAGGGTGCTGAGACTATGCTTGGGCGTCTGATCAACTCCAGTGTGGGTGCCTTTTGGTCACTTATCAATGGCCAGGACCCTAATTTTGTTGTCACTCATTTAAATCCTATCCCAGAGTCGGAATGGATATCTTTTTTTGAAAACATATTTGGGACTCCTAAGAGTAACAGTGTGGAAGATTTGGGCCCTAATCTTTTTACATGTAATCACACGTTGCAACCAGAGTTGGAAATTATAACTATCCACTCCCTCTTAAAAAGGTGTAAAAAATCTCAAGCCTCTGGCCCGAATGGCCTAACCAACAATACCTTTAAGGCTGATCAATCTAATTGGGCCAATCTGCATTATCTTCAATTTGGCGATATGATCCGTACGGGAATTACACCTCCCTCATGGAGTACCGCGCATGTGGTTCTGATTTTTAAATGCGGTAGCAGGTCCGATCCTTAAAACTATCACCCAATCTCCTAAATAGATGTAGATTGCAAGATTTTCTCTGTATTTCTCCTGACCCATCTGGAACAATGGGCTTTGTCAGCACACTGCTTAAACAAATTACAGATGGGCTTCCGTAAGGGCCATTCCGCCAACATCAAAAGACTAGCGGTCAAATGTTTCCAAGAAGCCGCCTGGCTGATGTCCAAGGGCTGTACTTATATGGCCTTAGTCGACTTATCGGCTGCTTTCGACTGTGTGGATCGAAATCGGCTAGATGGGGCATGCCGGCAGGACTCTTGAGGCTTGTAAACGGGGTCTATGAAAATTGTGGAATACAGGTTTGGCTAAGTCAAAAAGAAGATCTTACAAGGAGATAATTCGCTCATACCGGGGGATCAGGCAGGTTATCAACCCTAGGAGAACCAAAATCTTGGCACTCACAAGGAAAAGGAAGAAAAGTAGCAATACCACTTGGAACATTGAAGGGATAACCATCAAGAACAGTCTAAGTATTGTATATTTGGGGTTCTACTTTGGGGCCCACAAAGGCTTAAAAACTGGTTTGGATATTCTGTTCCAAAAGGCAGCTCAGCTGCAATGTCAGATTATGAATATTGACCGTACGTTTGGCAGATTCCTCAATTAAACCTCCCCTCGTGTTCTTTGAAGGGAAAATTGTACCTAAAGTAATGTATGGCCTTGAACTTCAAAATGATACAATATTCAAATCATTAGATAGGATTGAGGGTAGGTTGTGGAGAAAGATCCTCGGTGTGTCGAATGCTGTACCATTGGCAGCCATCAGGTTTGAACTTGGGGTCACTTCTTTAAGTGCCCGGGTCGAGTGGCGGCACCTGAAGTTATTTTAAAAACTTGCAGCACCTATCCCTGACTCCTTTCATCAGACCCTTGGTGCTGCTATGAATTGTAGAACAGAGCCCCAAGGTGACTCTAATTATTTGGCACTATTTAGGAAGAGATGTGAAGCTATCCATGTAAGAATTGGTTCTGATTTGGAGACCCTAACAACCCGCTGAAGTCCAAAAGAGCCCTGTTCGACTCTGATTGGGCATTGACAACCAACGTATTCCATTCCTATGCATCTATGATCCATTTGTCTCACAAACATAAACTCTGAGGAACTTTGTCCACCATACTTACCCAATGTCCTAATTGTTACTACAGTGGGCTGTTACTTAGACTACGCTGGAACTTGCTCCCGACCAAAGAGGTCATGCTCAGGAGAAGTTTAATCACAGACTCTGAGAGCCGGTGCAGATTCTGCAATTCTGATCTGGAAACAATAAAGCATTTGACCCTTGAATGTGTAGCATTAACTCCACGTAGGTCCACATATATGACACCCTTTTTAAAATATTAAGCAGGCTGTAGTGAGGATAGCATATGGAAATGATGCCTAAACATTAAAAATGTATATGAAGGTTTAGCATTATCTGGTTTCATTAAAGGCCTTAATTTGCTGTAAAGTTTGATGTGTTTACCCACGTGGTTATCATTTTTCAGGATGTCTACCTAGTAAGACGTTTTACTGGAATGAATTTTGGATTTAGGGTTCTTTTTTTAAAGATTTAATGTGAAACCTTATGCTATGGAAGGACATTTCTTATTATGTTTATGTGTCTGTAAATGTATTTGGAGTGTACTGTTTATCTATGTTTGATGTTCTGCTTTGTTCTGTATTTTCCTTATGATAAATTGTAAAGGTTTAATTTAAACCATATACAATAAAACATTAAAAATAAATAGAAATAGAAACTCATAAGCAGGAAAGGAAGTATTAATGGACTCTCTCCTCTCTAGAACTGATCAGGAAGGATGTGAGAAAACCATGGGTCTTCCAGAGTTAGCAATGGCACAACAACAAGAGTCCCTCCTTGACATTTTCTTTTCACAAGTAAATTCAGAGAAAGAAGGATATGAGAGAGTAGAACCATTCTTTCTGTTGAAGGAAGGGTCTCTATATTTGGGAAAACCCATTTCTGGTGATCAGATAAAATGTCAACTTGTGATTCCTGAAAGTTATAAAAAGATTATCTTGGGAACAATTCGGTCTAATTTAACTTCCAACCATTCAAACCATAGGAAACCTAAACCATGTCTAAAAGAAAGGTTCTTTTGGACTGGGATGGAGACCAACATCCAAACCTTGGTACCTGATTGTGAAATTTGTCTGGAAATCAACTTGCCTCTCAAATTGACAGATTCTTATATTGGAAGTACACGTTTAAAATCACATGATCTCCCTCCATCTATGGATGACTTAAGTAAGGAAAAGAAAGAACAGATTCCCAATCAAAAGATTTCTCAGATAGAATTAACTTTTCATCCCTTAAATACACAAGCTATTAATCCCATTAGAAAATCTGTGGAGGGGAATGGTTATCATCTTTTCTGTATCAGGGTGGTCAAAGAGGGTCCCTTCTATTATGAGGAATTTATTAATGTTTCGAGTGCCATATTGATGACTGGGGACGCAGCAAATTGAGCGCGGTTTCATTAATCTCAATATAAGGGCCCTTTTACAATGAATCAGAACATAGTGGTTAGGGCTATCTTGCAAAATACACTTTTGACTTCTAAACAGGTAATAGGCAGGTAAATGAGTAATCCAACATCTCCTGATGTTTGAGAGCGTGACCAAAAGAGTTTTTTGTTTATTCTGGTCAGTAGTAAAACACGGGATAGGCTAAATGTCTAAAGCAATTTAATAGTTTCAATTTGTGCGATAAAGTGGGAGCCTTGTAAATTGGAAATGTTGCAAGGGAACAGATGTTATCTTGCACTTTGTATTAAAATCTTTAGAGGGGATTAGTCATGTGTTCAGTTAAATATTTGTCCAGGTCATCAGAGGTTGTATGTAGCCGCACAAACTTAGAAGGTCTTTTAAAGGTGCCAGAAGTCTGTGGAATGAAGATGGCTATCTATTGTTCAAGGGAAATAATGGTTAAGCAGAGCTTCCTCTATTTGCTAAAAGAAGTTAGCAATACCATGTTCAATCATACTTAAAGTTAAAAGGTTTTAGGCCAGTTATGTTTAGCAATGAATTATGTTTTCAGTAGTAATGTTTAAACCATGCACTAACGTCAGGGCCTACTACAACCAATCCCAAGAAGAGTTGCGCTTTAAAATATGATCGGAAGATAATAATGATGATAAGCCTGAACAATGAAAATGGAAGAATTGGGGAAAGATGGGATTCCTTTGAAGAGGTTTTGCCCAATCATATTTGGTGGGTGGAGAGTAATAAAATATATCTGGGAGTGTTGTTTTTTTGGTTGCAAAAAAGTATATAGACTGCCAACTCAGGTTGTATTGTTAAGACTTGGGTTAGGTTGGCCCCGCAACACCATCTAACCACTCCCCAGAGCATTTGTACAATAAACTTGCTTTATGTACAACCGTGTACTCGCTTCTTAAGTGGTGGGCATGTTTTTGGTTAAGGTGATTAATGGTCCATGCCCACATTGGGCAAGCCAAGGAAGGAGCCCAGGCGTTCCGAGACATTAGGGGTCTACTGTCCACACCTCTCAGCTGCGGCACTTCACGTTGGGGACCAGGTGAAAAAGTGGTCTGCGGATGCCATATTTGTTAAAGGTCTGTCTGCTCACCAGAGACGTGGTGCCACGGCCTAGCGGTGCAGAAATATTTGACGAAGAATCACATCAGAGCACCTCAGGTTCACGTGAGTACATGTTTGGGGGTGTAAAGCAAGAGGGGTAAAAGCAGTAGAAAAGGGGTTATTTCCTTGACTTAAGTTTTTTTTTGGTTGGGGGGTAAGGTTAGACTTGGAGTGTGGGTGTAAGTTTAGTTGAGGTTCCGGGGTTTGGAAAGTGGAAGTAGATGTTTTTTGATAGTGTGATTGAACTGTTTTGTGTTGTAAGTCCTTTGTATATATTTTGTACTTAGTTTGCTATTTTAGAGGTGTGATTAGGTATCTTATCCCGCATGCCCAGAGTGAAGCTTTTCCTGATACTCTTTAGTTTGCTTGTCTGGTTGGCTGGAGCACTCACTTGAAGGTGGGGTGGTATCTTAGGGTAAGTCCAACCGTAGATACCTTTCTGAAGTAGGTCTTGACATTCTTTTGTATTTGCCGAGTGGGCAGAGCCCCTCACCTCAATTTTCTTGGTTAGTCGAAGTAGTGAAGGGGAAACGTCCTGTAGTCAAAAAAAGGCCATTTAGTAGTATTGAAGGCCGTATTAGTAAAAGAGAGAGTGAGGGTAGCGGTGCTGTAGTGGAAAGCATTGTGCCCCTCCTATGTTCGAGTGGTGGGGATATCTCGGAAATATTGGCCTGCAAGTGTTTTTAATAAAATTCTATCTTCTGTGTATGAGTGAAAGTAGAATTGAAATACATAGTCAAGTGTGGTATTTGTGGTACAGTCGAGTACGGTGAATGAGTGAGAAGGTCGATTAAGGAATTGGTAAAGGGTATAAAAAGGGAGCTCATAGGTGAAAATTGTTTCGTGCTGCAGGTCCGGCTTAGTATTAGATTTTTTGTGAAACTATTTTTTGATAACTTGGATTGGAGTATGGACACTCTGTTGAATCATTTATCCCATGTGTTGCCCGGCTATAAGGCAAACATTTTTAAATATCATAGGGAATGGTTGCGGGAGAGTAAGGGGAAAATGATAAATTCTTGGCCTACTGAGGGATCCTATGATACAGGGATATTGGAGAACCTGCATACCTTTTTTAACTATAAAGCACAAGGGTTCAAAGTTAGAAAAGCGTTTAAACATCTTGGAAGTATGGAGGATGTATGGAAAAAACGGGAAGGGCCATAATGTTGAAATTGTGAGGGGAAGGCTGAAAAAAGGAGGGTGCAGGAATTTCTTCTTCACCGCCCCCATATGGCTGCTATACTTTATCACCCGCAGAGGGGTACACAGACCCTGAATTTGTACCACCATTTTCCCCAGCAGCTACTCCAGTGGTTGCAAGACGGACACAGGTAACGCCTCCATCAGCTACGATTTCTAAGAACTGTGATTCTGAGGAAAGTAACTCCTTGAATGTTTAGGGCTGCATGTAGGTTGAAAATAGAGAGCGGGAAGGGGATAACTCACTCAACTGCTAGGTTAACAAAGAATAAGACTGATAGTTAGATGAGCAGAGGAAGGATTTGAAAATGGGAAAGAAAGAAAAGGTTAGGCCTCTTCCTGCAGGAATAGAGGATTGATTGCGAAGAGTGGTAGATGTGCAAGAACGAGAAAAAGATGAAGGAAGCTCTATAGTTAGCTGAGAAAGAGGTTATGATATCATGGCAGCAGAGAGATGAAGAGCGGGAGGAAGTGAGAAGATAGATTCTTGTTAGAATGGATAGCTCAGTTATCAGAATGGTTGAGGTGGACATGGAGAACAGGGTTGCTGCCATGAGTACAGATGCTGAGCAGGGAGTACGGGAGATGGCACTCTATGTTAGTGCTAATTATGCTTCTGTGCCTGTAGAAGGGTTAATTTAGGAGATGTGGAGGGCAGAAACAGGAGAAGTATGGGACAAGAATGTGGCAATTTTTAAGAACATGCTGAAGAAGGGACTTCCGAAAGAAGTGCAGCACGATTTAGATAAAGTAGTGGGGATGGAGGCCAATAAATTCAGGCACATTTTGTGCATTTCTGCAAGAGAAGACAGGAAAAAGAGAGGGAGAATGTAGAGTGGGCACACAAAACAGAGGCTAATCTCATTCAAAGGAAATTGGCAAAGATTTGCTAAGAAGGGGCAGTAATTACAAATTCTATGGAGGGACAGCAGGGGCAACTGGGACAACAAGGACACAGTGAACCAGGCATGATGCAGGGTTGGGGGGACGGGTATGTTCCCAGCCCAAGGCCAATGAGAGGGTTTCTGAGGGGCAGAGGATGATGTCCACAGGGAAGTGGGTAATTTGGTGGGTTCGGGGGAATGGGTTCCTGGTTTAATGGACCAACAGAAAATAATTATGGAGGATTTTATGGGATTCATCACTTTTGGATGTGTAGTAAGTTGGGGAACGTGTCACAGGATTGTCGTGAACGGCTACAGTACTTTAAACGTGAGAGCTCAACAGATGCAGGCCCTGACCCAGCCATATGTCCAGGTCTTGTGCAGTTGCAGCAGGCTCGGGTGGAACAGAACCTAACAACTGGGGCTGCACAGACCTTTGGGATCCCACCAACCATGCCAGTACAAGCATCAGTGCAGACATGGGACAAGAATCCTCTATCACATGGAACAGTTGCATACTACAATGGAGCGAGTGTTTTCGGGGGAAATCATTTTTCTCTCCTAGGTGCTATTATGTACCAGGTGTAGGACAGCCCACAGGGATCTCTGATGTGTCCAGTCCTGTCCATTACCACCGATCCAGAAGAGGAACCCTGGGTAGGTGTGCAGGTAGGTGACCAAATATTTTCATTCATGCATGATGCAAGGAGCTACCAAGTTTTGTATTAAGGAAGGTGAGTTCCCCTTGTCAGGCAAAACTATGGACACAGAGATTCTCTGTGGATGTCCTATCAGTTCCTTATACTGAAGATCATCATATCAAAGTCAGCCCCTTTGTTGTATTGTACGGGTGCCCCAGCACATCTGTTGGGAAGTGTGAGAAACCAAAGGTTGTCTCACCTGCTAGTCCCGGGGATCTCTCTCTCATGTGGCCAGGGCACAGCCATCGCCTTGGGATCCAGACCCTGGGGTGACCAGTGCGGGAGGATCACCTGGGTGAGGTGCCTTCAGGGAGTGAAGATGAGATAGCCGATGGTGACACGCTGTATTCACCCTTTTATTGATTTTATTTCAACAACCAACACAAACTAAACTTACAGTGTCCATAATAATAGCAATACACATCATTATATTTCTGTACACTGTGCTCCACCCCTTCCCACCCCCTCCGCCAAGCCTACTTCCCTTCCTGTTCTGTTTATTCCTCATGCCATGCAATATGGTTGCTATATCCATTGTTTCCGGTGGGTCCTGGCCGCTAGCCCAGCTATGTGTGGGCCAAAATATTTCAGCAATTCGTTGTTTCCAGGCCATAAAAGTTCCTGCCTCCTCCTCTCCCCCAACATTACTCGCCTCTTGCCATACTACTGTTTCCGCTGCTGTCCATTTTTGTAGGTCCTTCCACCACGCTTCTATCCTCGGTTTATGACATGCTTTCCATCCCATTGCAATTTTCCTCTTTGCTAATACATATACCAGATCTTTCAATTTACTCACGTGCTTTAGCTTATGCGGTCTAGGGAACCCTCCCAGTAAGCAAGCCATACTGTATCTACCTCCATCCTATGTGCTACCTCACCCCAAAAGCGTTCTATTATCGGGCATGACCAAAACATAGGCACCATCCCAGCATTTTCTTCGTTAAATTTGGGGCATGATTGTCTCCCTGCGTTTTAAAATGTGGCTATCCTTTGCGGCGTCATATACGCCCTATGGGTGATATATAATTGTATCTGTTGCAGTTTGGCATTTCTCAACACTTTTTTGTGATATCCCTGGGCACGCTCCCACACCTCTTCACTCATTGGGACCCCCACTTCTTCTTCCCAGTCTTGTCTAAGTTGTACCATCTCCTTTCCCACTTTGGTCATCATCAGCTCATATATTCTTGATATTTCGTGCCCCCCTTCTGCTATATTATATATTGGGCCTCATTACAAGTACTCCGGTCCGGAATTAACACTGCCGGTAAAACCATACCGGCACCGTTTCCATGTCCGCCCAATCATGACCCGCGGCCCCGGTAATAGCACCACCCTAAACCGCCACCGCGGAAATAGGGGTCCCGTTAAGTCCGTCTGCACGGAAACCCCTCCGTTACCGTCAACACGAAACACCGTGAGCATCACAACTAGCGCGGACACGGAAATACCGGTAAAAAAATGGCATAAATACCGTGATCACGGTGGCGGAACCGCTGCCACCGCGAACATGGCGTTATACACTGCCTGCTGAACTGAATCAGGGCACAGGTGCACCAAATCAGCCCAGCTGGACCTAGCAGGCCACTGGGAGCCTACAAAAGGGCCACACCCAGCCCAACACAGAACAGAACCATGCAGGCAGCAGGTCTAGTAGCACTGGGACTGGGCCTACTCAACCAACAGGCAGCACTGCACATGGTTGCAGTAATGGCGCAGAGGAGGAGGCGTAGGCGGAGGAGGCGCAGGCAGCAACCAGCCAACCCTGCAGCTATGGCAAACCCCATTACCCAGCCAGCCCGACCCCGCCGCCAGCCAGAAATACCACGCATCAGGGCCTCACCCTGGAACCTCACCCCAGGACAAATCCACACACTATACCGGCTGGACCGTGCAACAATCCTGCACATCACCGCCATGATTGAGGACAACATCAGCAGCCTAATTGACAACCCCACCGCCATCCCCCCCCTCTTGAAGGTTGTCTCAGTACTGCATTTCCTTGGCACTGGCACCTATCAACACACGGTTGGTGAGCTGCACGGCATATCACAACCCTGTTTCTCCAAAATCCTGGTACAGGTACTGGATGCCCTGTTGCGCCATGTGTTGGAACACATAGCCCTACCCCGCACCCTCCCCGAGGTCATTGCCACCAAGTTGACCTTCCATGCCATAGCAGGCATGCCAAATTGCATAGGCGCAGTTGACTGCACCCACGTTGAGCTGACAGTACCACGTGCAATTGAGGCGGTGTTCCGCAATAGGAAACAGTATCACTCTTTGAATGTCCAGATGGTTTGTGATGCCATGCAACTGATTACACACTGCTGCGCACGTTTCCCAGGCTCATCACATGACTCAATGGTACTGCGGAATTCCACGCTGCCACGGTACATGGAACGCTATGCCGGACAAAGCACATGGCTATTGGGTGAGTACAGCTGACGATGCTACAACCCTGTCGAAGTGGTGTGTGTGTGTGTCCAGGCCAATGAACATTGTGAGTGTGCCGCTGTGACCGCACATGCATCACCCCCCTTCCATCTACCAAATACACAGCGGATGCCAAACATCATGAAGGAAGACATGACAGGGCACCACAATGTGCCCGTGCACACGCTGGCACAGCCAATCCCGTCACTGTCCCATGAACCTTGTGCCACTGCAGACACCCACCCTCAATTGAAACACTGCCTCAAAAGGCACGAGAGGCGTGTAAATGAGACGACGTGTATTTACTACTTCCGTACAGTGGAGTCACTCTGCCATGTGTGGACAGCACTGCACTGTGACATGCACACAATCAAATGTCACCCGCAGGGCACAGTAAACATGCAAGTTAATGTGTAGGCCCATATCCAGTTAGCGACATACATCGTGATGCCCAAAACATACCTCCATACACTGCACGGTACATATGCATGAATGAATGATGATACAAGAATGCACAGCAGCAGATGAGGACATGATGCCACAAACACTGACATGTTCCCCCATCTACATCCCATGTAGGTGATGCGGGATATGCACTCACGCCATGGATAATGACACCTGTACGGAGACCAAGGAACAGGCATGAAGAGGCATACAATAGGGCACATATCCGCACACGTGGAATGATTGAGAGGACATTTGGACTGCTGAAGGCCTGTTTCCGCTGTCTGAGCAGATCTGGCGGATCACTGCTGTACAGCCCAGTGAAGACGGGTAAAATCACGCTCGTATGTGCCATGCTGCACAATATATGCCTGCGCAGGAACATCCCAATGCCACAAGTCGCAGATGAGGAAGATGGGGATGGGGATGGGGATGGAGATGGGGATGGGGATGGAGATGGGGATGGGATGGCACTGCCTCCCCCTGGGGATCCACATGATGGCTAGAGAGCATGGGATGCCCTGATTCGCATTTACTTTTGAGTCACAGCACATTCACAGAAATGCACGAACATGGTGACGACAATGAATTAATAGTTGCACTGCAAAATAAATGATCAATGTCCACACATGTATGTCTTGATTCGAAATGGTGATGTATTGATGTAATAACAACAGGGAAGGAGGTGCATTGGTTAGGGAAGCTGTACACCCGGGGCCACCCACCACCCAAACGTGCCCACCCCCACCCAGACCCCATTGTTCAAACCCCCAAAACTACCTACCCCACCACCCAAACGTGCCCACCCCCACCCAGACCCCATTGTTCAAACCCCCAAAACTACCTACCCCACCACCCAAACGTGCCCACCCCTCTCACACCCTTGTAGTCCACATGTGTCCTGCACTGCCCCACACACATGCCATCACTTCCGTGTGTGCTTCTGTGCCTGTGCAACCTTGCCCAAGGGACCTGTTAGCCTACTCGAGCGCCTCCTTGGACTGGCAGTAGTGGAGCTGGATGGGGTGGTTGTGTTTGATTGGGCAGAATCTGGGATTGAGGGCATCCATGCCCGATTTGCCTGTTGGCCAACCAACATGGCCTCTACAAGCCTGGAGATGTGGTCGTTGCCCTCCCGCACATGGCGTGCAAGGGTCACTATAGTGCTCGCAAAGCGTCCGATGGACCTTGACAGGCGACGCACTGAGGCGCTGTAGCTCTCCCTCTGCAGCCTGGATTCCTCTAGCTGCCTCTCCACCAGCTGGGTGAGGGTAGCCTGCTGATCCTCCATCCGCTGCATGCAGGCATTCAGTTCGGCCATGGATGGGGTGGGCGACCTCATGGGACTCCCCAGTGATGTGGGGCTGAACTCCAGCTCATGGAAGGAGCCCAGGTCTTCCAATGTGGGCATCTCCCCCTGTGGCCCCGTTTCCGAGTGCTCTTGCGGGGCACTGTTATCACTGCAGGCCGCCCCCTCTGCAGTGCTGCAGCCTTCGGTGTTGTGTTGGGTGGCCATGATAGGTTCCCGTGGCACCTGTCTAGACTCAGGCAGTGTGGAGACGGTGGGGATGTCGGTGGTGGTGGTGGGCCGCACATCTGTAGTGGCTGGTAATGTGGCCAGAGGTGCAGAACTGCCGGCAGCATCCTCCTGTGTAGTGGCGGTGGCTTGTGTACTTGCCGGTGCAGATTGGCTGGCCTGTTGTGCAGTATCACTGTCACTTGAAACGGCTGTGGGGACACAAAGGGCATGCAATTAGTGTTGTTGTGGTGGCAGATGGGTGCATCACATGCATCATTAAGATTGTACATTGAATAGTGTTAGTCACATGCATCTGATTGCTGGTGTATGCATTCTGTGATATTGGTTGCCATACGGATCATGATGGGTCATTTGGCCCACACATGCACTGCCTGGGGGGCGGGGGGGTTGTTCATGGGTCCTTTGGCCCACACATGCACTGCCTGGGGGGGGGGGGGTTGTTAATGGGTCCTTTGGCCCACACATGCACTGCCAGGGGGGGTTGTTAATGGGTCCTTTGGCCCACACATGCACTGCCTGGGGGGGGTTGTTAATGGGTCCTTTGGCCCACACATGCACTGCCTGGGGGAGGAGGGTTGTTAATGGGTCCTTTGGCCCACACATGCACTGCCTGGGGGGGGGGGTTGTTAATGGGTCCTTTGGCCCAGTACTCACAACTGCATATTTTCATGTTTTCATGTGGCATTCATGTTTGGGCACTTACCGGCATCTGCAGGTGGGCTCACTCCTGCCTCAGCCTCCCCGATCCCATGGATTCCCTCTAGGTGGAGGACGCTGCTGCAACGCTTCTCCCATGCTTGCAGCCTCAGTGGGGAAGGGGGTCCTCCGCCTGTCCCACTGCTGCGTTGGCGGTGCATGGAAATGAGGTTGCGTACCCTCAGCCTCAGGTCATCCCACCGCTTGTGGCAGTCCTTCACGCTCCTCGCTGTCACGCCCACAGCGGTGCACTTGCGTGCAGCTTCGGCCCACACCTCCTTCCTCCGCTGCTGTCTGGCACGCCGTTGGTCGGCGCTGAACAGCATCTCCGCATTGTCCACAATGTGCTCCACCAAGACGGTTAACTCCGCCTCGCTGAAGCGCTGTTTGCGCTGCCTCTGAGCAGGAATCCTGGCAGACATGCTGGTGGTCCCTTTTGGCTTCTCAGAGTTAGGATTGTGCTTGTGCTGGCTCTGGATGGCAATGGATTGTGCTTTTATATGATGGCCGCCTCTCTGTTTCCTGTTTTGGCGATCATGGTATTTCCGGTTCCGTGTCCGTGGCGGCGGAGGCGGACACGGGTTTTGCGCCACTTGTGGCTGCGTTATTTCCATTTCCGTGGGGTTTTTCGTGATGGCGGTAACAACGTTTCCGAGTCTGTGTGGTGCGCGCGACCGACAGCGTGTAATCGGACGGTTTTTCCGCAACCTTGCGGACACGGAAACGTTTTTACCGCCGTCACGGATTTTGCACGGTCCCGGACTGGC
Organism: Ambystoma mexicanum; assembly: GCF_040938575.1. Taxonomy (NCBI): domain Eukaryota; kingdom Metazoa; phylum Chordata; class Amphibia; order Caudata; family Ambystomatidae; genus Ambystoma; species Ambystoma mexicanum. Next base: position 945,290,419 of record NC_090923.1, read on the forward strand.
AGGTTGTAATGAGGCCTATTGTGTCTATGGCGGTATCCGGTTCGCTCGCTAATGTTTCTTCAGACCATGTCTCTTTAATCCACTGCACCACTCTATGATATGTAATATATTGTCCTACATGTACCCACGTTTCTTTCACCAACCCCTCAAAATCCTTTATATTCCCTTCCTGCCATATGTCTCCTAAGGTCGCTACCCCCACAAGCTCCCAATTCTTCCTAATCATTCATCTTAATTGCTTTTCTTTTCCCGCCAGAGCTACCAATGGCACCTGCGGGGAGCACGGGTACGGGTCATCCACCATCTTGCAAGCTCTCCGCCAAATTTCCCACCCAAGTGCCATCATTTTCGGGTGCCCTTCCATATCCGATTTAGGCAACCACATCATCTCCCTAAGAAAAAATGGGGCGCAATCCTGTTGAAATAATCTAGATTGTGTGGTCGGCTCCTCAGAGAGCCATTTGGCTACATACTGAAGTTGACTCGCTAAATAATAGATCTCATAATTTGGTAGTTTTATGCCCCCTTTCTCATATGGGTTTTGCAGCTTCCAAAGGGCCACTCTATTCCTTGTCCCTTGCCAAAGGAATTCCCTACATATACTGCTCAGCTTCACAAAGAATCGCTTAGGTATCAAGTGTGGGATATTCCCAAAGTAGTGCAACAGTCTTGGAAGGACCACCATTTTAAGCATTGCCCCTCTTCCCATCATTGCCAAGGGTAGCTTCACCCAGAATCTCATACTGTTTTTGATATTCCGTACAGCTTTCTCGGGATTGTGTGGGTGCTCTGCTTCTACCGTATGGTATATATATATCCCAAGGTATCGGAACATGCTGACTTCCCATGGTATCTGGAGGATCGGTAATTGCTCCCGCTTGAGCCCTTTATATCTCCCCAATGGAAATATACAAGACTTTTTGGGGTTCACTGCTATGCCCGAAAGCCCTGCAAATCGATTCAGCATTTCAAGGATATATTGGAGGTTTTCTTCCGGGTAACACAGATATAACAACATATCATCAGCATACAAGGAGATTAAATGCGGTTCCCCCTTAATGACGATGCCTATTGTGTCATACTGTTGCCTTAGGTATATTGCCAGAGGCTCCAGGGCCAGGATGTACAGCATGGGGGACCACAGGCATCCCTGCCTTATGCCTCTACCAAGCTGCCACCTCTCTGAAATAACTGCTCCTGTCTTCACTCTGGCCAGCGGTTCACTATATAATAATTTGGCCCATTTAAGATACCCCGGCCCTATTCCATAGTTCGTTAGAGCAGCAATCAGCCATGGCCATTTGACCGAGTCAAAGGCCTTTATTGCATCCAGCGACACTATTGCCATCTCTCTTGTCTCTCCGTTGGCATATTCAATGACTCGGTGGAGTCGTCGAAGATTGTTGGATATGTTCCTGTTAGGAACATAACCAGTTTGGTCGGGGTGTATCAGTTTAGTAGTGACTCTCCTCATTCTATTTGCCAGGACCGCCGTCAGTATTTTGCTGTCCTGATTCAGCATCGACAGGGGTCTGTAGGAGCCACACTTACTACCAGGTTTATTAAGCTTGGGGAGCCGTATGATTATCGCTTCTCTCAGGGACACTGGTAGTCTTCCTATTTCGTATGCTTCGTTGAGCATTTCGAGGAGTGGTGGGAGTACCTCGTTTTTATACATCTTATAAAATTCACTAGGGAGTCCATCAGCCCCTGGGGTCTTACTAGTGGGTAATTGCCGCACCACTTCTTCGAGTTCCTCTAGAGTGATTGGTGCATCTAGCTCCTCTCACTCTTCAGTGCTAATCTGCAGCAATCCTATATCCTCTAGTATTTCACTTATCTCCTTGCTGTCACTTTCCTCTGCATCCCCATACAGCGTACGATAATAGCAAATTCTTGATTCACTTCCTCCTGGGTATCTGCTATACGCCCATCTTCTCTCATTATTGTCCTGATTACTGGTCTGGGGGTCTCACTTTTGTATAACCATGCCAGAACTCTACCCGGTTTATCTCCCCCTGCATGGTGTCTCTCTATATATTTTTTATAGTTCAGATTACACAGCCTTTCCCAATATCCCGCACATTTCTTATGTAGCCTAAGTATTACTTCATTATCGTCTTCAGTGCTGCCTCCCCTTTTCAATGCCTTTTCTAACTCCATTTCCGCCTCCTGTAGTTCCGCCAGAATCCTTCCTTGTAGCCCTTTGGATTTAGCTATTGCTACCCCCCTCATCACTACTTTAAAGGCTTCCCAGAGAACACCTGCCGACTTCACACTGCCTGTATTGGTCTCAAAATAGCTTATTATTTCTTCTCTCATGTCCTCCCTGAAAATGCTGTCTTTCAGCACCTCTGCTTGGAGGCGCCATGTCGGTATTTTCGCTGTTGGCGGTCGATACTGCCATGTCAATATCAGCGGGGAGTGATCCGATAGGACCCGTGCTTTATATTCTATCTGTGTTATTTCTGCCGTTAGCTCCTGTGTAACAAACGCATAATCCAGTCTGGTGTGTAAATTTTGAGGGGCTGATTAATGTGAATATTGTCGATCTTGCGGATAGTGCGATCTCCACGCGTCTTCTAACCTGAAGTTTGTTAACAGGGACTGCAGTATCCTGGCTGCTGGGGTCGGCCTATCTATCTTGGTGTCCGATCTATCTATTTTCGGGTTCACTACGCAATTGAAATCTCCTCCCCAAATCACAGCTCCTCCCAGGCCCCCGCTGAGTTTAGTATATAAGGTTGTGAAGTATGTCACTGTATCTTGATTCAGGGCATATGTTTTTATAATGCATATCTCCTTGTTTTCCACCAATCCCTTTAATATTACCATTCTTCCATCTGGTTCTGCTGCGGAGTGCAGTAGCTGAAATGGTACATGCGGCGTCACCCAAGTGATTACCCCTCTCGCATAAGCCGAGTATGTTGCCCCCACAACTGTCCCTCTCCACTTCTTTCGGACTACCTCCAATTTTTCCTACGTTAGGTGAGTCTCTTGCAGCAAGGCTATTTCTATTTTCTGCCTGCGTAAATACAACATAACCTTATTCCTTTTTAAGTAGCTGTTGAGCCCTCTTACATTCCAGGTAACTACTTTAAGGTCTCCCATAGCATATCCGGTTCTCTCTCCTCCCTCCACAAATGCCCGCCAGGTCTATCAGGTCTCAATTCTTACCTCTTTTCATGTAGGCTTGTTCCCCAATACAAACTTCCCCTAACTATTAACTCTTTCCCAACATCTCACCCTCTCCCACCTCTCTCCCTTCCCAGGCCCATCACTCTCCCCAACTTTTCCCCAACTTCCCCTCTTTCACCCTCCCTCCCTTGCCCCAACTTACCCCACTTCCCCAACTGTTGCCCAGCTCCATCCCTGGATCTCAGGCACCCACGCATCTAGCCCTTTCTGGCAGTTGCCTTACTTGCGGCTCTGCAGGGAGATGTCGCCCTAATGGCGGTCCTCCTAATCTAACTCTTGGGGGTAGGTTGTCTCCGTCCCTTTGCTCCCTATTCAAAAATCAAGCTCATTGCACCTTCCACTCTCCTTCATTCGTTACACATTCTATATTCCAGTCCAACGTGTTCAAATGTCTCATAATGCAGCAACCCACCACCCCACACCTTATTCTCAATATGCATGGCTGTTAGATCACTTATCTTTACTTCCGGGACCCTGCTCCTCATCCTGCTCTGGACAGCCATGTGCATCCAGCCACGTCGCTGCGTCTTCTGGGGTATCAAAAAAGTGTGCTTTGTCTTTGTAGAGAATCTTGAGTTTTGCGGGGTACAACAGCATATATTTAAATCCAGCTGTGCGCAGTCTCCTCTTGATCGCTATGTAGCTATAGCGTTGTCTCTGGACAAGCATAGTGTAATCAGGATATGCGGTGATGGTCGCAGATGCCCTCTTTATCATTCCCCCTTTCCTGAAGAACTCCAAGATCTTTTCCCTGTCTCTAAAGTTCAGGATCTTCGCTATAATTGCTCTCGGAGGGGTTCCAGGTTGTGGTTTTCTCATCAAGGCCCTGTGCGCACGTTTGACCGCAAATCCTTGAGAGAGCTTATTTACACCTATCTCCTGCATGATCATGTTTTCCACATAGTTTGTGGGGTCTTCGCCTTCTTCCCCTTCTGGCAGTCCAACCACGCGTATATTGTTGCGTCTCGCTCTTCCTTCCGCCTCCTCTGCTCGATTCTCCAGGTTGGCTACCTGCTGCTTCAGTATGTGGCCTGCCTTGGAGTTGTCCTTGCTAGTATCTGTGTTGATTTTCAGAGCACTCTCCAGGTCACTGGTCCTTTCCACCAGTGTTCTTACATCTTGCCTTAGTAAGTTGACCTCCACTCCAACCGCATCTATTTTCGTTTCTAGTGCAGTCTTTAATTCTGCCATCGCTGTCCCCCACAAGGCTTTCAGTTCCGTTATGGCTGCCAAAATCATTTGATTGTCGCTTGACGTTGCCGCTCCAGTGGATGCAATAGTCCCACTTTGCATTGGGGTGGTTGGCGACTGCTGCAATTTAGCAAAAATATACATTGTGGGCTGTTTGCCTTTAGCCTTGCCCCCTCTCACCGACATTTCTGTCTTATTATTTACTTTGGGTCTGGTGCACAGGCCGTGTTCCAGTCTGTATTCTTCCGCGTTTTTTCACCTGTCTTCGGGTCTTGCACGGTGTATCCCACCACTATTTCTGCATTGTCCTCCAGGAGTCACCTCCTCACTATGCCAGGTGCTGACTTACCTGTGCCCATCTCTATCATCACATGAATAGCCCAAGGTCCCAGTGTTGTTGCTGCCAGCTTGCGGGTCACTTCCCAGCTCTTGTCATCACACTGTATTCTAGTGTTGGCGTCCTCGCCTTCTGTCACTGTGGTTGGGTCAAGCTACAGAGGATGAATTTAAGACAGATTTACATATGTACTCAGCTTTCAGGCTCCATGGAGTTTATGTGTTGTGGCTCGTGGGATTGCCTTCACATTGCCTCAGCCAACCCACAGTTCTTTATCCGCTCCTCTTGCGCAATGCGCTTTCCTGTAACGCGGTCGCCAGTACATTCTATTATATGTATGCTCCAGTCGTTTTACACCGCTGTCCCGCTGCCTTTAAGCTACTTTCTTTGCTTCGACGACTATGCAGCTCGCTTCAGCCTTTCCTCCAGGCCCCTGGTACCTGTGTCTGGAAGGGCTCCGGGATGTGTGGCGCAGCTTGTAATCTCGCTTGTGCCAGGAATGGGCTTGCAGACATCCGCGGGTGCTCCCTCTCATTCACCTTGGTTCAGCGGTCCGGTGCTTCACTCATGTGTGTTCGCATTAATTGCTTGTCCACAGCTCGTGCTATTGGGCGCTGTAAAGGGCGTTTCGGCCATGCAGGGCCAGACGGTCCAACTCAACATTCAGTTTTGGGATATGCACCGCCGTAAACAGCGGGGTTTCACAGTGCCGTGACCAGCCCACTGGCATGCTCCGGTGTCTCTTCCTTAGTTCGGCTGATCATCCGCACGTCCGCATCCCTCCTACTGCATGTATCCGTTCTGCTGTGCCGTGTTGTTTCTTTGTTTCAGTATCACAGTGTCCTTGTCGGCTGCATTAGCCAGCTTTCCGGGCGCTCGGCATTCGCATGGCAGGGAGCCACGGACCTCATAGCGCTGTGCGCGCTCTCACTTATACTTAAATTGGGTCCACCGGCATCCGCAAGATCTTCCTCCTCGTTCCCGGCAGTCCGGGCACTTCTGCGCTTCGGTCATCTAATGTATGCGCTGGCTGTCCTTCACTCTCGGATAGCTGCGTCTCTCCACTGCTGCAGTGCTTATTACAGTTAACGCGATGCAGGCTCCTGGAGATTTCTTTGTTCGTTCTTCGCTGCCATTTTGCCATCAGCCTGTCCTTCCCCGTCGGAGGTTACAATGTTGCATAACTTCTTTCCCTGACATTCGATCTTCGCGAAAGACGATACATTCAGCTCAGCTCCCATTCCTATTGATTCTTGTCCACTTTCTTTTTGAAATTGACAGCTTGAGAGTGTGCAAATTCACGGATCAATTGTCGGATCCGGGAGCTCCGAAAAAGAGCAGCCTATTCCAGGGCTGCCAAGCCACGCCCCCGCTGTATTCACCCTTATTTTGTTTATCAAACCCATCCTATGTTTTAGGATGCTCCGAGTTCCCAACTCCCCTGCCCCTTTTTACACAAACACTGGGGCGAGTAAGAGGATGACTGAGGATAACAACACTGACTTGCATACATTGTACTGCCCATGTCCCCCTAATCGGGTCAGGCAAAGTCAGGCACTTAAATCTAAGTGCATACACCTGATACCAATTAGCTCTCCTCACACGAATAAAAGGCAGAAACCAAAGACACACTCTGGGCAAGGCAGAAAACGGGAATGAGCAGAACTTCTGGGACGAAGGCACACCTACTTGTGCAGAGCAACAGACCAAGGGACGAGAGCAGCAGGCCGAAAACCCCAAGGCTTCCCTACTGGAGGTCGTTGCCTCTGACAGGCCACAAAAGACGGGCGGAGAAGGCCAGTAGCCACAAGTGAAGATTGCATTGTGTTTCAAGGACACCATGCGTTGGGGAGGCGAGGTCAAGCCTGTGGTACTAATCTTGACTCGGAAATCGGAAAGCGACAAACAAGAAAGAATCGCACAGAGCCAGTGAGTTGGCAAGCGACCTGTGAGACCGATTTGTGTTAAAGTGAATGAAGTAGCAACATGATATCACAAGCGAAGGCTGCACGGGTGTGGATGAGATGCAAAGAAAGGCAGACCTGTGAATGAACTTTGATGTCAAGAACAGCTGGGAAATCAGTAATGGAGTGGTCCAGTGAAGCTAAGTAACCCACTCAAAAGTCTCCATGAAAGGCACTTAGTTTAAAGTGAGAAAACAAATGAACAGTAAAAGTAAAAGGAAGAAGATTAATTCCTAGAGAAGGGAAGAATGAAAGTAACACAGTGAACTTTGAGTCGAAGTGGTCCTGCAGTGGTCTGACAAATAAGCCACGCACATTTGAAAGTCTTAGACATCCAAAAGGGGTCAGAGCACGACAGAGGGGGACCCGAAGTTTGTGTTGAAAGTTATTGTGAATGCTCCAAGCCTGACAAGGGAGACCCGAAGTGAAATAATGTTGTGGCTGGAAATGTCTATGGAACTCTCCCTTGACCCCTCCTCACCTGATACATCTGATGAAATGTTCCTTGCCAGTAAGGTCTCTCTCCTCCGGGGTGTTACCTTCTTGGTCTTCTTCTTTACCTTTACCCTCTTCTCGTGTAGGTAAGGACGGGCTCCACTGGAGGCCACCTTGGCATGGCACAAGTTCCTGGCCAAAAGGGACCCCCAGAAAGCCTGCCTCAGAGTTACGGGAAAAAGCTTCTTCGGCACCAAAAAACCCTGAAGTACTCTGACAGCTCTGGAGGAAGACTTGGCTCTGAAGAGGTATGTCCTTCGAGATGCAGGCCGAAGTTTGCCACAGTAAACCTGCAGTGGTAAATGGCCCCAGTGGATTCTCCCATAAGTACAGTACGGTAAGTAACACAGAGGGTGAAGGAGGAATGAATGAATGAGCGAGAAAGAGGTAGAAAGAGTAAGAATGCCAGAGCGGCTGTAGCGCGTGCAGGGGCACAGGAACAGGAGGATACTCACATAAAACCGGAGAGGGGTCGAAAGAGGGGTGAAGGCTCAGCAGGAGGAGATGCCTGCAAGGTATATTTCACCTTCAGACCAAGGTCCTTTGAGACAGATAAAGCTAAGGTGGGATTCCTAATTTACAATATGGTAGGAAATGCGTTGGCCTGGGCCACTCCGTTGGTAACCAGTAATGACCCAGCATTACAGAATTTCGACCAGTTCTTGCAGCAGTTCCAATCCAGATTCGACCGACCTGAGGTGGTTTTGCTTCATACAATGCCATGCTTGATGTCAGACAAGGGGGTTCTGATGTACAAACCTATGTTTCTAAATTTCAGAAGTTGGCTACAAATTCCGGTTGGCCAGATTCGGCACAACAGACCATATTTCGGAGGGTACTTCATGACGATCTCAAGGATGAGCTGGCACGAGTACCCCGACCTGGTTCATTTCAGGAACTAGTAACCCTGACCTTGCAAATCGAATTTCGTCTGAATGAGAGGCGTATGGAGAAGAAACAGCACAGAGGTTACTCTCCCTTGCTTGACCCCCCTCCTTCGTCTAAGGAAGTAGTCAAGTCAGAACTCACCTCCGAAGAACCCATGCAGATTGGTTCGGCCAGGGGGCCCCTCACTCCAGAAGAAAGAAGGAGAAGACGAGAATTGGGCCTCTGTATGTATTGTGGGTCTTCAAAACACCTGCTTCGCAACTGTCCAGATGTGCCTCCCTGGAAGCAGGGAAATGCTTCCCCCCGAGTCTGTGCAGGGGCGACATCGGGGGAGGTCACCGAAAACCCTGTAACCGGACCAAAGCAACAGGATTAACCGATGATTCCCGGTTAATGGTATTCCTTGTCCGGTTGCAGTTGACATCCAAGAAAGTGGTGGAAGTTTTGGTCATGCTGGATAGCGGAGCTGCAGGCAATTTTGCCGACGGCACTTGGGCCAGGGAACAGGGAGTACCTGTTCAGAACAAACAACAAGCCATACCGGTAGAAGGAGTAGATGGCTCTCCCCTCACGTCGGGCCCCATAGTGTTGGAGACCAAACTGATACCGGTGCTGATGGGAAAGCACCAAGAGCTGGTTAGATTCGATGTCATCAGAGCTGCACACTTCCCCATAATCCTAGGAATACCCTGACTAAGGAGACACAATCCTCGCATAGACTGGTCCCTCAACACCTTCAGTTTTGATTCTGGGTACTGCCAAGACCATTGCTTCAGACAAACTTCACAAGAAGAACAGGTGGGATAGGTCGCCACACTGCCTTCTATGGTTGCATCGAGTATTCCATTAGCTTACCAATCCTTCGCAGGAGTGTTTGAGGATAAGGTACCTCATCTGTTACCACCACAAAGACCCGAAGATTGTTCAATTGAGTTACAGGAGGGAGCCGTAGTACCCTTTGGAAGAATGTTTCCTTTATCTCTTCCTGAGAGGAAAGCTCTCAAGGAGTACCTAGATGAAAACCTGGAAAATGGCCTAATTTATGAATCCAGATCTTCTGGAGGAGCCTCAATATTCTTCATCCCCAAGAGAGGTACCTCAGAACTAAGATCTTGCATTGTCTATCGAGGGCTCAATAGGATTACTCTTCGGGACAGGTACCCCATGCCATTGATCAGGGACATCCTAGAGGCGGTGCAAGGTTCTACCATATTCACGAAGTTAGACCTTAGGGGGGCCTATCACCTCCTCAGGATAAAGGAGGGGGACGAATGGAAGACTGCTTTCAGGACCCCCCTAGGTCTTTTCGAATACAGGGCGATGCCATTTGGCCTGGTCAATGCACCAGCTGTTTTCCAGAGGTATATGGACAAGATATTTTCCGACCGATTATACCTGTCCATTGTTGTATACCTCGATGACATCCTTATTTTTTCTGCAGATCCCACCGAACACACCTAGGTGGTCAAAGAAGTATTGAGACACCTACAAGAGAACCAACTTTTCGTGAAGCCTGAAAAGTGTCAGTTCCATTCTGAATCTGTTACTTATCTGGGATTTATTCTGTCCAGTGAAGGAATCCGGAAGGCCCAAACTTAAGAGTGTCAAGGAGATTCAGAGGTTTTTGGGACTGGCGAATTTCTATTGTCGATTTATACCCCAATTTTCTAAGACTGTTCTCCCAATCACAGCCTTATTGAAGAAAGGAGTCAAATTTCAGATGGATTCTTCGGCCATCCAAGCCTTCCAACAGCTCAAAGAATTGTTTACGTCAGCTCCAATTTTGGTCCAACCGGATCAGGCTCGTCCTTTTATATTGGAGACCGACACCTCAGATGGTGCGATAGGGGCTGCCCTTCTCCAAAGCTCGGAAGATGGTTTAGAACACCCAATTGCCTACTATTCCAGGTATTTGACACCCAGTAAAAAGAACTATTCGATGTTGGAAAAGGAATTATTGGCCAGTAAGAAATCATGTGTGGAATGGAGACATTTACTACAAGGCTCCATTGAGCCCTTTATTATCAGAACTGACCATAGAAACCTTCGGGTACTCCAACAAATGGAATGTGTCAATGCTCGCCATGCCAGGTGGGCGTACTACTTCTCCCAGTTTGATTGCCATATCACGTACATACCAGGCTCACAAAATACATTGGCTGATGCGCTTTCCAGAAGCCGAGAAGTGACCCAGGAGATCCAGGGTGGAAGGGAACTGCTCTTGGCTAACAAGAAATTCATCTCGGTGATATCCAGGTTTTTTCAAGCAGTCCAAGAAGGAATCCAGACTGAGGACAGGAGAAATCCTGATTTGCTTCAGAAGGATGGGTTATTGTACCATAAGAAGGCTCTATTCAGTCCCACCGGTGATCTGCGGAGGTTCTAACTTGGTACCATGAGTCGCCTCAGGCTGGTCATAAGGGCTTAAGAAACACAGTGGAATTGATAAAGAGACTCTTCTGGTGGCCAACTCTGTCACAAGACGTTCAACGATATGTTTCCTCCTGTCCGGTTTATGCCGCCAGTAAGTCTCAGTCAGGCAAACCGCTGGGACAGTTGCAAAAGCCTTCATTACCCTCATAGCCTTGGTAGCACGTCTCTACTGATTTCATTGTAATTCTCCCTCTATCGGAAGGACACCGGGCCATTATGGTTACAGTGGACTCCTTTAGTAAAATGGCTCATTTCACAGCTCTTTCAGGCATTCCAACTGCTCCAGAAATGGCGGCTGTCTTCCTCAGAGATATAGTGCGACTCCACGGTCTACCCAGAACCGTGCTTTCGGATAGAGGGTCACAATTTACCCCTCGGTTCTGGGCAAACTTGTGCAACCAACTTGGTACCCAGAGGGCATTTTCTTCTGGTTAAATGCCACTCTAGAACAATACCTCAGATGTTTCTGTAATTGCGAACAAGACAACTGGTCCTCCTTATTACCTCTGGCCGAATTTTCTTATAATAATACCTACCATTCTGCCATCAAGATGAGTCCCTTTTTGTGTACATATGGTTTCCACCCTTCACATGTACCGGGAATGAAGAAGGACAATTCTAATTCCCCGACAGTGGATAGTCTCTTGGAGACTATACAATCCACCCAGAAGGAAGCTAGAAAAGCCCTGGAAGAAAGTCGAAGGAAGAATAAGGAAGGAGCTGATCGCGGCAGACAAGCCAATCCTGATCGGTCTCCTGGTACCTTGGTCTGGCGCTCAACCAAATTTCTCCCTCGTTGGTTGCACCTAGGCAAGTTTGCGCCTCGATACTTGGGCCCTTATCCTATAGCAGAACAGATCAATCCTGTGGCGTACAGATTATGACTTCCACAGAAGATGAAGAGAGTCCATTCAGTGTTCCATACCTCGCTGCTGAAACCATTTGTTCCAGATCCATATTACAGGCCCAGAGTTCGACAAAGGATTCCTTTACTAGCAGAACCTGCAGAATATGAGGTCTCCCATATCGTGGATTCCAGATACCACAGAGGTACTTTGCAATATCTTGTGCATTGGAAGGGGTACACAGTGTCTGAACGGACTTCTGTGGATCTTCCATAGAAAACACCCCGGCAAAACGGGGGGACCCCGATGAAGAAGGGTCATACTGTCATGTTCCGGCCCTGGAAGATTTGGCATTGATTGGCTTCTGCTTATCGTATGTGTTGATGGCATTCTCAAGTGTCAGGCGAGGTCTAGCCTTCCACCAAGATGGCCGCCGCCACACAGCGTTTCCATAACAACGCTCAGAAGCTTGCTTCCGGTGCGTTGTATACAGAGGGAGATCTAAAAGAACTGCGTGGTGAAATGTCTGAGCCCAGCAGAGGGTGATCTTTTGGAAGGTTTTGGATAAGACATTATTTTGGAAGAAAGAGAAAGAGTCTCGAGCGTGGAAGTCCAGGTGAACCTCATTCCACAGCTTTTTGAAATATGTATATTGTGTTGAAAGCCGAGCCAGAGTATGTCATCCTGCCTACAAGGATCACCTTACTCCGTGAGGCCTAATATAGGGAGGAGAGCTGGTTCAACCACATTATCAGTTGAACACTGATTTTTCCTTTTGTAGACATTTTTCCTTTTCACGCTTTTTGTACAAGAGATAGGGAAGGCATTAGGTTTTTGTTAGCATAGGCCATGTTGTTTTGACAGACTCCACTAGGACTGCATTATTTATTATTTGATGGTCGAGACTACTCCCATCTTAGTTATAGGGCGGAATAGGAGTTTGCAAGTGCTGTTGGAAGTGATGTTAACTGGTAACCTGCCATCTTTGCTGCCCGTGCTGAATTGGACAATTAATATTGTCCATTATACTGCTTGGCCTCTCCCCCTTACCCAGCAGCACCAGAAAAACAGTAGCACGTGCGCATTTGTGCACGCTAGTTTGCAAGTGCTGTTGGAAGTGCTGTTATGCTGTTAAGTGGGGAAGTGGCCTGGCTACCAGCTTTATCACAGTCTTATGCTCATTTTGTATCAGACTTAACAGTAAGTTTTGACAATAATAATCTTAACAGTGTGCTCGGACACTTTCCTTGCACGTATGTAGTCCTTGTAGGCAACACCCCTTACAACTCATCGTGGCATCAGGGCTTTATTCACTGAACACTGATATGACGCTGACAAAGAATATGTCAAAACTACCTATGCAAGCATGCCGGTAAGCATTCTAAATACGGTCGCAGTCTCACACAGCTGATATCAGGAAATTCAATAAAGCTGAACACAAGGGAGCAGTGTATGTTGGAGCATCGACAAGTACTCTGCCACATGCCGTTATCGAATCAATGGTAGCTGGTGCACCCTGTAACCAGTGGTCTTATTGACCTACTAACTCCCTGTGCCCGGCAGGGTCCGACCTGTCGGGCACAGCGGCTCCTAGGCAGACCATCACAGAAGCACTGGCACTGTTATTAACGGTGTCAGTGCTTGAGTGTTCCTCATTCCCATAGAGTCCTACTGGACTCTATGGGAATGGGGATTTACAATTTAACGGCGCATGACTTTACAGACCGCCGGGGTTGTAATACTGTCAGGCGCTGGTAAATCATTACGGTCTGGCGGCAACCTGCCGGTAGTACCGGCACGGTTACCGCCGGACTTGTAATGAGCCCCACTGTCTCATAATGTATGAGGGCTGAACTCCCTGATGAATCGTAGGAAGGTGGAAATGCAGGCAAAGAAACAGAATGTGCATATTCTATTGCTCCAGAAAACCCATATAAGAAAGGTGGACAAAGCTAAGATCCGGTTGTGGTAATTCTCTAGGGTGTATCAGGCCAATACCCAGGGTAAGACAACGGGATTATGATAGCCTTCAGGGATTCAGTTGCGGGCCAAGTGGCATGCTCCTTAGCTGACTTGGAGGGCAGATACCTGTTCTTGCAGGCGCACATAGAGCAGCGACAATTCACACTGGTGACAATGTATGCGCCTAATGCGGGACAGGATGGGTTCCTGAGGGAGTTGATGGTTAAAATGGAGCAATTTGCAGTGGGTGAGATTATACTCACCAGGCACTTTAACCTAGCCTGGACACCCCACCTAGCCAGGAGCTTAGGGTGCAGAGGGGTGCGCAGGGACCCTCCCGTTCGCTAGTGGAGCACTTTGAAAATGTAACCCTCTAAGATGTATGGAGGATCAAGAGGTGGGAGGAGAGGGGATACACATGCTTCTACCACACCCACCAATCATTGTTGAGGATAGACTATGTGTGGGTAACTGCTGGGCTGATGGGGGACGTGGGGGAGATTGAGGTGGGATCGATTTCCATGTCACATTATGCCCCTGTCACTATCACGGTTCGGGCATTGGGGGTACAGAGGGGTCTGTGGGGGTGGAGGTTCCCGGGGGAATTATTGAAGGATAGCGTGATCATGGCCACAATAGAGGGGAAAATTGACTTATATTTTGTGGATAACGACACCTCGGAGAACCGTCAAGAGGGGTTGTGGTACGCCATTAAAGCGTTGATGAGAGGAGAATTGATAGGGATAAGGGTGATGAGGCAGAATCAATGGGGGAGAATGGAAGAAGAGCTGGAGTTGCAGGGCCGAAATGTCTCTACTATGGGCCAAGCAGAGATGCTATTTTAGTGCAAATAAAGCAGATCAGTTGCTGGCGCAGCAACTAAGGTCAACAACAGCGGCACAGACCATCCTCCAGATAGAATGACCGAACGGCTTGATGGCGATGGACACAGAGGATATAGTAGGGACGTTGGCAGATTTGTATGAGTCCCTGTGTACTTTAGTGAACCCGGACAACAGGGGAATAGAGGAGTTTCTAGAGGTTCTACCTATGCCAAAACTGACACCCACATAGAGTGAAGGGTTAGAGGAGGAGATACGAGAGGAGCAAGTGGAGGCAGCAATCAAGGCTCTCCGATTGAATAAGGAGCCCGTGCCTAGTGGGTTCCCAGCACTATTCTACAAAGAATTTAGAAGCAAACTAGTCCCGAGGCTCGCCAAACTGTTTAACTCGATTGCGGCCTCAGGGTGCATTGTGCACTCTATGACAGAGACTAAGGTGGTAGTGTTCAAGAAGTAGAACAAAGATCCAACTAAGTGCGGGTCGTATAGGCCCATTGCACTGATGAACATTGACGTCAAGCTCTATAAGGGCATACCGTTGGCTAGATTGTCTCTGCTGCTCCCCAAACTGATCAATCGGGGTTCATTGTGGGCGGCAGACCTATGATAACACCAGACGGATATGTCACCTGGTGGAAAAGACATTGAAGAGACAGATTCTGTCGGTCTTGATCTCATTGGATGCCGAAAAAGCCTTGATCGCGCTCAGTGGCAGTATTTGTTTTGTGCAATGCAGCACCTAGGGAGTCAGCACCAACTACCTGTGGATGGTTGGTGTGAATTATAGGAGCCCCACAATGCGACTTTCAATTGAACGCCCAGCTGTCCAGGGGCATCCAGATTCAGTGGGGGGACTAGGCAGGGGTACCCACTGTCCCCACTGCTATGTGCCCTTTATCTAGAGCCGTTGCTCATAAGACTAAGGCTAAACCCGCAACTGAGAGGTATACCTTTTAGGGGGGAGGAGCATAAAGTGGTCGCATTCGCCAATGGTACGTTAATGACTCTGACAGCTCCAGAGACGTTGATAATGACCCTGGCTGTTGAATTGCGAGAGATATAACGGGTTGCAGGGCTAAAAATGTATGTGCAGAAATCTGAGCTGCTGTGTCTGGTGTTCACACCAGCACAGAGGGACTTCCTGGCAGGTGTGAAAAACCTGAAGGTGTCTCACCCACTAGTCCCGGGGGTCTGTCATCTAGGTGGCCAGGACACAGCCATCGCTTTTGGATCCAGTTCCTGTGGGTGAACCAGTGTGGGAGGATCACCTGGATAAGGGGTCTTCGCGAGTGAAAGTGGAACACCCGATGGTGAGACGCAGTATCCCCTTCCCTGTAACACCTTTTCCTCATCCTATCAGGTAGGATACCTAGTAACTCAACCTCCCCCCTTCCCAACATCATACACTTTCTCACAGTTCACCATGAGCAACAACGGACTAACACCAGAGCCGTATAACTGACATGTCCCAACACCATGGTCAGGCAATTACGGATCATTACACACACCTGACTTCCATCACACTTGCCGACACAGATAAAAGGCGGAGAACAAAAGCACACTCTGAGCGAGCCAAAACACACAAGGAAACAGCAGTTGCAAGATGGCAGTCTAATACAAAGAGAAAGACAGTGAGAACGGAGAGGGTTGCAAGAAGGGAAGCACCCTTGACCTATAAAGACTGTTACTTTCGTGAACCTTGGAAAGTAAGAAACCGAAGACCAGGAACTAAGGCTGATCAACCCTGCACAGTGTGTCGGAGGTACCTGGGGCTCCAGCATCGATAACCAAGGCAGGGAGGAGCGATTGCCACTGTGGTCTGTCCTTGGCTCCTACAAGCACGAGGTGTCTGAAAAGACAACACAGCCGGTGAGTTGGAGAGACTGATACCAAACCAGCTTGTGTTATGAACCAAGGTTGCAAGTGGCAACATTGCATAAAGAGAACAGTGTGTGAAGCGTTTGGAATGAGCAAAGCAAATAAAATTGTAAGCCAAAATAATTAGATGCACTTTGTATCTGAACTTTGAGAAACCAAGAGAAGATACCGTAGACAGAGTGGTCCGGCACCACGTGGGTGCTCATTTGAAAGTCTCTGTTAGGTATCTAACTGATGCTGAGTGAGAGAGAAATATTGAGATTGAAGTGGTCATGCAACGGGTCAAGGTAAACCCTGTGCACATTTAATTGAACCTTGTTTGAAAGGGATCTGAGCCCGGAAGAGGGGGATCCAACGTTGAACTTTCTTTTTGTTCATGAAAAGGATGTGAGCCCAGCTGAGGGGGATCCTGGCTGAACACCCAAGTTGAATACTGAAGAGAACGTGTGCTTGTTGTTTCTGTTACAGCAGGCCCTCTGCTTCAAGAGACTTGCGAGAAGTAAAGAGACCTGGACACAGAAGGTCCTGAGCTGGGAAAATGGAACTGTATCTGTCATGGTGCCCGCTCCCGGGGAGCCGGTTCAAGTCCTGCGTCCCCGAAAGTGGACATCCAGTCCCCAAGGAAGGACCCAGCAACCCCATATAGGGGCCCTTTGGACAGTGTCCTGGCGCCTATGGCGCCAGGCTCATAAAAGACATCAGTCCTGGCGCCATAGGCGCCAGGCTCATTATGGGAGTGCTTGGGTGCACTTACCTGATGCAGACCATGCTGCAGGATCCCGGCCTCCTTGAGGCCTGAAAGGAACTACTTTACCAGTGAGACTAATTTACCATCCGGGCGTGGTCGGGGAAGGATACATACCTGATTGGAGGAAGGATACATACCTGGAACTTCTTCCAAGGCTATTTAAACCCCACCCGAACAGCCACACGTGCTTCGCGTTGTTCTGCATCTAGCAGCTGGACGCTCACCGTGTCTGCTCCTGCATCCCGACTTCTGCCACGCCTGCCAGCATCCTGAATCACCTGCAAAGGAAGAGAAAAAGAGAACAGAAGAAGGAAAAGTCCTTACTTGCTAAAACCGCATCCCGGAGACATCTCGCAGACAATCCTGAAAAGGAAGACTTTTATTTAAAAGCTCATCGCGTCGATCGCTGCAGCGCCGCATTCCACTCACCTTTACAGGGCGCCTCCATGTTCAGCAGCGATCATCCGGATTCGCAGTCACGCTCCAGCGCCTAGGGAGAAAAAGACCAGAACAAAAGGTGAGAGAGAGAAGGGAATAAGGAAAGCTAAATCTCCATGTTAAGACTTACCTGCTGATTCATTCCCTCTCCATTTCGGGTCCGCGCCTCATCCTGGCATTTCCGGACCCCGGCCCCTAAGGGGAAAAAGAGACATCAGCATTAATGAGCGAATGAAAAGACATTACCAAAAAACGCTCATTAAAGACTTACCTGATTTCTACAAGGATTTCACCTCTCATCTCGGGTCGGTGCCTGTTCCCCGGCATTCCGTACCCCGGCCCCTATGGGGAAAAAGACACTAGCATTAGTACATTAATGCATGGACACAAGGGGAACCTCTTATCAAAAAACTTACCTGGAAGCCAAGCAAGTTTGGTTTTCACCAATCCGAAAATCCAGTGAAGTAACTGGATACCAACGCGCCCCTGCATCAGAAGCAGGATGGAGAGCTCGTCCTTCCAGACCCTAAGGTGAGACGCTACGAGGAATCACAGAAGGGTTTCGAGGAGGGTGAGAGGGGAAAGTGGGAGGCCGATTGCATTACCCCGCAGACAGTTAATCCCCTATTTTCGCCTACAGAAGGACACTTCTGCGAGCCAGACAAGCCAGATTTGGGGGCCCGGTCCAGTCCGTCTTCCGAACCCTGCGCATCACCTTAGAAGAGGTCACAGCAGCGCGAACCAGGCCAGCGCCTCCGTGGGAGTCAGGTGAGCGTTACAGAACGCGAAGCCTTCCTACAAATTCCCACCCAGGCGCTATGGAAAGTTCTGAGACTGATCAGTTGGCCCAATTACTGGGGGAATTACGGGCCGAAGTACATGCCGCTCGTCAAGAGACTAATGCCCTCAGGAGGGAATTAATAATATCAAAGGAAAGAACTGATGACCTGGCCAGACAGCTTTTGCAAGGTCAAGCTGGGCAAACTCCTCTACCCGGTTCCGGAGGGAACCCCGCTCCTGTGGTTTCCAGTAACCCTGTGCAGATTAATCTACCTGGAAACATACCGCTGGCCCCACCCGAACGCTTTGCTGGGGACCCCAAACGATTTGCCATATTCATGAATCAGTGTCGTTTGCACTTCCTATGCAGACCTGGGGCCTTCCCTAATGATCAGACCAAGGTAGCCTTTGTATTGTCATATCTCAGCGGCTGCGCTGCCGATTGGTCAGTTCCACTGGTTACTCAAGATGACCCGATTCTCCGTGATTTTCAAAGGTTTCAAGCAAGCATGGAAAGGTTATTTGCTCGACACTCTCAGGGGCAGGCTCTGGATGACGAACTTCTATCCCTGCGACCGGGCAATCAGGACCTCCTATCCTATATTGCAACCTTTAATAAACTAATTGTGGAAACGGGATGGCCAGAGGATAAAAGAGTCACGTTGTTTTATTGAGGCCTGCGTGAAGAACTTAAAGATGTCTTGGCCGAAGTTGTAAATCCGCCCCAAGAATGCACAGAGTATATAGACTTAGTGGTCCAATTGGATCACAGACTTCAAAACAGAAAAGCAGATCGGTCCAGGTTCGAGACCCGGGTGTTGGTCAAGACCCATGCTAATCCCAAGGGAGTTGATGTCTCTGAGCCTATGCAAATTGGAGGGGTTAAAGGACCCTTAACTCAAAAGGAACGTGAAAGGAGGCGGCAGTTAAAATTATGTCTTTATTGTGGGAATTCTGGACACTTTCTACAAGATTGCCCGGCAAAACCGCCCCGAAAGGCGGTAGGATCCGCTGATAAAAACCATGAAGACTCTGTTTCGGAAAACGACTCCGCCAGACAAGTGTAGAAGTCCGCTTGCCGAGCTTGAAAACTAACTCTCAGACCTCGCATTTCATTGTGCCAATGGTTCTCGTAGATCCAGAACAGCCTAAGCGGTTGCATGCAATAAAGGCATACATCGATAGTGGGGCTATTGGAAACTATGTGGATCGTGAATTGGTCTCTAGGATTAACCTCCCTCTCCGTCCTAAAACCAGCAAAGATGTGATCACCACAGTCGATAGAACTGAAATTGCCTCTGGACCGGTAACACATTCCACTACTGAGGTGACTCTTATTGGTCCCGACGGCCATCGGGAGGGTGTTGTGTTTGATGTAATCAAGGCTCCACAGTTTCAGGTTATTCTTGGAATCCCTTGGTTAGAGACACATAATCCTCGAATCGATTGGCGAGCTAAGAGAATAACCTTCCTGGATTGTACACAGACCTACTACCCAGAAAACCTGAAGATTAATCTAGCATCTGTAACCTCAGCCTCCATGCAACTACCTCCGGAATACCAAGACTTTCAGGACGTCTTCCAAAAGGAACAGGCCAACACGTTACCTCCTCACAGATCGTACGATTGCCAAATCGATCTGGTGCCCGGTGCACAACCCCCTTGTAGCAGGATTTCTGCCCTTACCGAACCAGAGAATCTGCATTTGAGACAATATTTGGATCAATACCTAGCTAATGGTTTTATTCGCCCGTCAAAGTCCCCGGCATCCTCGGCTTTGTTCTTCGTGCCCAAAAAAGAAGGCGACCTTAGAACTTGTATCGATTACCGCGCATTGAACCAGATAACGGTTAAAAACCGTTATCCTCTGCCTCTGATCCCTGAACTCCTTGACCAGGTGAAGGACGCTTGCATATACACCAAGTTAGATCTCCGGGGGGCTTATCATCTGGTACGAGTTAAAGAGACCGACGAATGGAAAACTGCCTTCCCTACTAAATACGGATTATTCGAGTACCAGGTGATGCCTTTCGGATTGTGTAACGCACTGGCTGCCTTCCAATACTTCATGAATGATGTCCTTCGGGAACTCATCGATGTTTGTGTTGTCGTATATATCGATGACATTCTGGTGTACTCCTCTTCGGAATCTGATCACAGAAAACATGTCAGGGCAGTACTTGAAAAACTGTGCCAATACAAACTATTTGCTAAATTGGAGAAATGTGTTTTCCATACCACAGAAGTCGAGTTTCTAGGTTTCATCCTGACACCCAAAGGAGTCCGAATGGACTCAAGAAAAGTGGATGCCATCCTCAAATGGCCATCACCTAGCTCTGTAAAAGGGGTTCAAAGCATGCTCGGCTTTGCCAATTTCTATCGCAGGTTTATCCCGGAATTTTCACGCGTGGTACAACCCATTACTGCACTCTTGAGGAAAAATAAACGTTTTGAATGGTCTGAAGAAGCCGAGCAGGCCTTTCAGGATTTAAAAGCTAAGTTTACCTCCGCACCTATATTGAAACACCCGCATCCAGATCTCCCTTATGTCGTTGAGACTGACGCAGCCAGCCTAGCCATGGGAGCTGTCCTGTCCCAAAGAGATCCCGAAACCAACCAACTGCATCCCGTAGCATTTTGGTCCAGAAAATTCTCGGCACCCGAGGTTAATTATGCAATCACGGACAAAGAACTGTTAGCCATTAAGTCCGCTTTTAAAGCCTGGCGGCATTATCTGCTTGGCGCTCGACATACCATCACAGTGATCACTGATCACCGGAATTTACAGTATTTGAAAACCGCCAAGGCTCAGTCATCACGGCAGCTCCGATGGGCTTTGTTTTTCGCTGAATTTGATTTCGTGATTACCTATCGACCTGGCTGCAAGAATGGCAAAGCAGACGCCTTATCCCGAATTGGAATGGGAGAATCTGATACAAACTCAGAACCAGTACCAATAATTCCCGAACAGAGGATTCTAGGCATGACTTTGTTACAGACGCTTGAAGACATTCAAGCCAGAGTGAAACAACTCCTGGATCCTACAACCTTACAGGATTGGATACAAAAGGGATCAGACTTTACCATAGATAATGGTTTACCTTATTTCCAAGGACGCTTATTCCTGCCACATAAGGAATTACACGAACTAGTTATTTCCGGTTATCATGATACATTAATAGAGGGACACCCCGGTATTGCCAAGACAGAGGAAAAGGTGAAACGACAATTTTGGTGGCCCTCTTGGCGAAAAGATATTAAATCTTTTGTGATGTCCTGTGGTGTTTGCGCCCAAAATAAAAGTCAAAAGAAAAGACCAGCCGGTCTCCTTCAACCTCTAGACATACTGCCAGCACCCTGGCACACCCTATCAATGGATTTTATTACGGACCTGCCTCCTTGTTCGGGGTACAATACTATTCTGGTAATTGTGGATTTGTTTTCCAAAATGGCTGGCCACTTTATTCCTTTGAAAGGTTTACCTTCAGCTTCTGTCCTAGCCAAAGAATTCCTCGAAAATATTGTTCGGCTACATGGATTCCCATCTATTCTAATCTCTGACCGGGGAAGCCAATTCATTTCCCACTTCTGGCGCAAATGTTGTCAAATGGCGCAGATCGACGTAAGATTATCGACCAGTCACCACCCTCAGACCGATGGTCAGACCGAGAGGACAAATCAGACCCTTGAGCAGTACTTACGGTGTATGTGACAGCAATCTGAAAGCAACTGGAAAGACATTCTTTGGATAGCCGAATACGCATATAATAATTCGGTACACTCTGGAACTGGCCACAGACCTTTTTATACTTTGTTTGGGCATCACCCTCGAACCTCAAACTTTGACTCACCTCAGAACCTCGGAATGCCTGCAGTAGAACATCTGCATTCTACAATTACCCAAGACTTTAAAGAGGCAACTACACATTTACAACAAGCCAAGAGAAAATACAAGGAGAATGCTGATTTACATCGGAGTGAAGCACCTCCGTATCAGATTGGGGATCAAGTGTGGTTAGCTACCAGACATTTACCACTCAAAGGACCTCGAACCTTTAACCCAAAATATCTGGGACCTTATTCTATTACGGCAATAATTAACCCAGTGGCTGTTAAACTTGATTTACCAGCTAGTATGCGAATTCACCCTGTTATTCATGTGTCACTTCTGAAACCAGTGGTACCCGGAACCCGACTACTCAAACCACCAGAACCTATTCTAATAGATGGGGAGCCCGAATTCGAAGTGAAGAACATTTTAGACTAAAAAATGTTTAGGTCAAAACTGTTCTACCTAATTGATTGGAAGGGGTACGGACCTCAGGAGAGGTCGTGGGAACCCAGCGACCATGTGCATGCACCTCGATTAGTCAGGAAATTCCACCGACTCTTCCCAGACAAACCAAAACCCCCGGAGGGAACAACCTTGGGAGGGGCCTTGGGGGGGAGTGCTGTCATGATGCCCGCTCCCGGGGAGCCGGTTCAAGCCCTGCGTCCCCAAAAGCGGACATCCAGTCCCCAAGGAAGGACCCAGCAACCCCATATAGGGGCCCTTTGGACAGTGTCCTGGCGCCTATGGCACCAGGCTCATAAAAGACATCAGTCCTGGCGCCATAGGCGCCAGGCTCATTATGGGAGTGCTTGGGTGCACTTACCTGATGCAGACCATGCTGCAGGATCCCGGCCTCCTTGAGGCCTGAAAGGAACTACTTTACCAGTGGGACTAATTTACCATCCGGGCATGGTCGGGGAAGGATACATACCTGATTGGAGGAAGGATACATACCTGGAACTTCTTCCAAGGCTATTTAAACCCCACCCGAACAGCCACACGTGCTTCACGTTGTTCTGCATCTAGCAGCTGGACGCTCACCGTGTCTGCTCCTGCATCCTGACTTCTGCCACGCCTGCCAGCATCCTGAATCACCTGCAAAGGAAGAGAAGAAGAGAACAGAAGAAGGAAACGTCCTTACCTGCTAAAACCGCATCCCGGAGACATCTCGCAGACAATCCTGAAAAGGAAGACTTTTATTTAAAAGCTCATCGCGTTGATCGCTGCAGCGCCGCATTCCACTCACCTTTACAGGGCGCCTCCATGTTCAGCAGCGATCATCTGGATTCGCAGTCACGCCCCAGCCAGCGCCTAGGGAGAAAAAGACCAGAACAAAAGGTGAGAGAGAGAAGGGAATAAGGAAAGCTAAATCTCCATGTTAAGACTTACCTGCTGATTCATTCCCTCTCCATTTCGGGTCCGCGCCGCATCCTGGCATTTCCGGACCCCGGCCCATAAGGGGAAAAACAGACATCAGCGTTAATGAGCGAATGAAAAGACATTACCAAAAAACGCTCATTAAAGACTTACCTGATTTCTACAAGGATTTCACCTCTCATCTCGGGTCGGTGCCTGTTCCCCGGCATTCCGTACCCCGGCCCCTATGGGGAAAAAGACACTAGCATTAGTACATTAATGCATGGACACAAGGGGAACCTCTTATCAAAAAACTTACCTGGAAGCCAAGCAAGTTTGGTTTTCACCAATCCGAAAATCCAGTGAAGTAACTGGATACCAACGCGCCCCTGCATCAGAAGCAGGATGGAGAGCTCGTCCTTCCAGACCCTAAGGTGAGACGCTACGAGGAATCACAGAAGGGTTTCGAGGAGGGTGAGAGGGGAAAGTGGGAGGCCGATTGCATTACCCCGCAGACAGTTAATCCCCTATTTTCGCCTACAGAAGGACACTTCTGCGAGCCAGACAAGCCAGATTTGGGGGCCCGGTCCAGTCCGTCTTCCGAACCCTGCGCATCACCTTAGAAGAGGTCACAGCAGCGTGAACCAGGCCAGCGCCTCCGTGGGAGGCAGGTGAGCGTTACAGTATCCTTGTGCCGCAGAAGCCAGAGTGTGTGCTTTGCTCGAGTGACCCGCCTTGCCCCGTGCTGAAAACGTGGGGAAGGGAAGCCAACAGCCCGAGCATCCTAACATATTATTTTATTAACACTTCTTTCTTTTTTATGAACATTACCCCACATTATTTGTAATTTAGTGGTAAGGATTGGCAATAGTTTTTTTTTAGTACTGGCCCTTTTAATTTGACAAGACTCCACTAGGACTGCATTATTATTTGATGGTCATAGCTTTCTCCCATCTGTAGATTTAGGTTTAGATGGGCGTTTATCATACCCTTGTGAAAGTACAATAAACCTCCTTGAACTGTGATCACCTGTGTCTGTCTTACTATTGCCACCATGCGTCCCTTACATGTGGTGTCTGGAGTGGGATGTGACTCAATTTAAACAAATCGAGCCTCCAACCCCTCGGTTGCCACAAAAGAATCAATAGGCATCGATATCTGTAGCAGTAGAGAGGTTACTATCCTTCCTGGGAAGAGGAATGATTCCCACAGACCTAGTTTTGATACCCCTCCCAGGTGTTATATAAGATCGGCCCCAAAATCATGCCTGGCCTTGAAGTTCAGCATAGATGTCCTAGCAGGCGTCATTGATCCCGACTTCCGGGGTGGCATAAAGGTTCTCTTACAGAACCATGGCGAGATCCCATTTGAAGTTCATTGTGGGGGACAAAATTGCCCAAGGAATTCTCGAAAAAGTTCTATTTTCTCATTTCAAGGAAAGTAAACCAGATGAAACAGAGAGCGGTACCTTAGTGTTTGGGAAAGCTGATGAACCATCATGCATTGAAGAAAAAAATGGAGAAGAACCTACCAGCCATACCCAACCTAGCCTTCGGCCAGCAAAATGACCCAGCTCTCGCTGAGGCTTTCTTACAAGCAATTTCTGAAGGCGAGGGTGTAGAGAAGGGAAGCCCTTTCTTCTTCTTAAAGCAAGGACTGCTATATAGAAAGGAAACATCCACATTAGGCTTGAGTAAAACCCAGTTAATCCCCAAAACCCACTGAAAGATTGTGCTAGAGATTGTGCATTTGTTACGGTCACCTGGTATCCACGGTATCCACAGGGACGCCACCCAGCCCTGGTTGGATGATGTGCACTCTCGAACTCTCTCCCGGTCCCTTGGTAAGGCCTCTTGTTAAAGATGGGTCTGCAATATAGGAGAGCTGGATTCAATACCAGATTGTCTTTATGTTTTCCCACCTCCCTTGGCCTCAACTCCTTCCTCCCCCTTGGGCCCTCTCCTCACCTTAGTATTGTAGAAGGTGGATTCTCCATTCTGCTCCTCGTGGCAGGGGCACGTAGATGTGGGGGGCGAGCAGCGACCAAGTTACTTCACTGGTGTAAGCCCCCACTGTGGGAATCCAGGCCTTCTGCGACTCCGTAGGTTTGCTGCTTTACAGTCTTTATATGCAGTTCTTATGTTCCTCTTAGTTCGAATTATAATGTCTTGCTTCTTTTCTTTTAGGTATGGAAAGGTATTTTGGAGTTGTCATGCAGTTTGAAGATGAACATGGGCCAGTAGGCGAAAGCGCGGTGTGCGCGATGCTGTCCGGTGAGTAATGCGCGATGCGTGGCGCTGTTTCGCCTTTTATATTGCTAACCTGTGTCTTTTCTCTCCTTGCAAGTTGCGATGTTCCTCGCTGAGCGCCGTAATGTTCCAGCAATGATACTGACCAGAAGATGACTACCCAGGTAAGAATTGTGTGGCTTTCTTCATTCGGAAGGAAACGCGAGTAATCGCTTACTAATGCTGTCTTTCTTTCTCCTCTTTCCAGGTTATGGTATTCCAGGATGCATGCGGTGCCGGATGATGGAGTTCATAGAAGTCGGCGATGGATTGAAGACAGGATACTGTTCCAGGTAAGTTTCGTAGAGTTCTTTCTCTCTCTGCAGGTCCTTGGTTTCAGGTAAACTGGCATCAAAGAACTGGACACCGTGAGCGTTAAGCTGCCCACAGCAGAATAACGCAAAGCATGTTCTGCTGTTTGGGTGTGGTTTAAATAGTCTCAGATAAAGTAGTCCAGGTAAAATAGTCCCAGGCCTGCCACACCCAAAGTAGTCCAGGTAAAGTAGTCCCAGGCCTATCCCACCCAAAAGACTAGACCGCAGAGCTCAGTTCCTTGTAACTGAGCTATGTGTGTGCCTTCATGTTGGCTGAACCCCCGCAAGTTAAATAGTCCAAGTAAATAGTCCCATTCTAATGTTGGTCTTCATGATGGTTATGAGCCTGGTGCCAAAGGTGCCAGGACTGACTCCAAGAGAGTCTTGGATGAGGTTTTAAGGCCTTTGACCTGGCCCTAACTGGAAGGCTGACTTGCCAGTGAGGGCCAGGGGCAAGGGTCATAACAGCATTCCCATCTGACCGGGGGACACTGGGGACAATCCAAAACATAGGCACACATCTGCGGGAAATTTTACTGGCCATGTATCCATGCTGATATAAAAACGTTTATTCTTCAGACGTGTGAAACATGTCAGAAAACCAGTACTCACATCCCCTTGCCCACCCCTCTGAACTCTTTGCCAATCATAGAAGTCCCTTTTTCAAGAATTGGGATGGACATCATTGGACCTTTAGAAACATCTAGATTGGGTAACAAATAGATCCTTGTGATTGTCGATTAGGTAACCAAATACCCCGAGGCATTCCCTAGGTGGAACAATACCACTCATCAAATTTCTAAGCACCTCCTACCGCATGTTTCCAGGGTTGGCTTTCCTAAGGAAATACTGACAGATCAAGGTTCACATTTTGTGAGCAAGCTCATGGGGGAAGTTAAGGAACTACTCAATATAGGTTACTATCCCTCATGGGAAGAGGAATGATTCCCACAGACCTAGTTTTGATACCCCTGCCAGGTGTTATATAAGATTGGCCCCAAAATCAGGCCTGGCCTTGAAGTTCAGCATAGATGTCCTAGCAGGCGTCATTGATCACGACTTCCGGGGTGGCATAAAGGTTCCCTCACAGAACCATGGCGAGATCCCATTTGAAGTTCATTGTGGGGGACAAAATTGCCCAAGGGATTCTCAAAAAAGTTATATTTCCTCATTTCAAGGAAAGTAAACCAGATGAAACGGAGAGAGGTACCTTAGTGTTTGGGGAAGCTGATGAACCATCATGCCCTGAAGAAAAAAAAGGGAGAAGAACATACCAGCCATACCCGACCTAGCCTTCGGCCAGCAAAATGACCCAGCTCTCGCTGAGGCTTTCTTACAAGAAATTTCTGAAGGAGAGGGTGTAGACAAGGGAAGCCCTTTCTTCTTCTTAAAGCAAGGACTGCTATATAGAAAAGAAACATCCACATTAGGCTTGAGTAAGTTAAGGGGGAAAGTTAAGGAACTACTCCACATAACCACCTTATGAACTTCTGTGTACCATCCCCAAACAGATGGTTTGGTAGAGAGATTCAATTAAACGCTTAAAAGGATCCTAAGAAAGTTGGTAGATAAGGATAGGAAGGACTGGAACCGTATGATCCCCTGGGCATTGTTTGTCGTGAGGAAAACCCCTAAGGCATCTACTGGATTCTCTTCTTTCGAGCTCCTCTATGGTAGAGAACCTAGAGATGTCCTGACATGCTCTGGAAGACCTGGGAAAAACGAGAAGAGGCACCCATTCTGCTTTCACAGACCGCTACCAGACTGCAAGAGCATATGAAACTTGTTAGAGCTCTAGTTTATACTCATATGGAAAAGCCACAACTCCAGCAAATATCCACCTATGACAAAAAGGTGAGCTTAAGATCATTTTCTGTTGGACAGAAAGTATCGCTCCTCTTGCCTACCTCGGAAAACAAGCTTGTTTCTAAGTGGCCTGAGCCATATGAAATACTAAAACGGACAGAAACCTGTACTTGTAAGGTAGCACAACTTGACAGGAAACAAAAGGTACATCTATATCATGTAAATCTCTTAAAAGAGTGGAAAGGAAACCTGTCTGCCACCAAAGCCACAATACTATCCTGTTTGGTGGTAGAAGAGGTGGACAACTTTTAATTAATTACTCAAGAACTATCTAGGCAACAACACGAAGATTTGAAAGATTTAATAGTCTCATTCCCTGATGTATTCTCTGAGAAACCAGGAAGACTGAAAGCCACCTATCACTTCATTAGAACACCTAAGGGAAAAGTGGTTCATCTGAAACCCTATAGACTCCCGGAAGCCTGCAAACCGATAGCGGCTGAGAAAGTAAATAAAATGTTAAGAGCGTATATTATCGAAGATGGCCGCCGGGGAGACGACCCTGTGCTAAGCGTGCTCCCTGAGCCTACAGCCCAAAAAGTGGGTTATTGGAGCAGCTCCCCTCCCCGGGTGCTCCTGCCGTTGGCGTCTGGAGCAGTGGTGCCGAGCAGGGGAGCAGAATGGGCTCATTGGGCTCATTGGCGGTATTTGGCTGGAGCTGCGCGGCCTGTCGTGGGGGAGCTCCGGTGGAGTTGGGCTGGTGCATGGCCCCAGACGCGAGGGGCCGCGTCGGCAGGAGAAGGCAGAGGGTCTGCACAGTGCGGTGCTCACGGTGGAATGCGCAGGGGGATCTGGCGCACACAGCTCACCAGGAGCAGCACGCTGTGAGCAGAGGGGCGGGGACCTGAGTCGGACCCGCCGCCTGAGAACGCCTGATCGCGGCCGCTGCGGGAGGCTGGTGCCCTAGTGCGGAGAGTCTGGGTGGCCCTGGGCCCAGCGGAGGAAGGGCCCTCCGTAGAGCAGAGTGGTGCGACGTGGAGGACCCGGAGCTCCAACAACTTCGGTCTACCGGAGGTAGGTGCTGAGGCATCCCTGGTGCAGAGTGAGGGGACAGCCTTAAGCCCTAGCAGCGGTGCAGCTCCGGGAGAGGCCCCGGGGCTTCAGCAGTGAGGTCTGCGATAAGCCTCGTAGGGGGCTGGTGCTGACAGCTTCTGCAGGAACGTGGGGGGTTGTGAGAGTACTGTGGCAAGAGGATTATTGAAGGGAAAAAATTAATAAGATCTCTGCCTGGGACTCGGGCACTCTGTGAAGCGTGCCTGCACTTTCACTATTAAATTGGGACTGTGCCAGCAGTGGTTGGAGGAATCGGCTTGTGCTGTCCCTGGTCCCCCTTATCCTCTCACCTTAAACTGGAACAGTTCATGTTTTAGAGAGTGAAGTTGGTAAGGACAGTTCGCCCCGGTGGTGGTGCTGCGAGGACTGGTGTGAGGAGCTCAGCCCCACCTCGAGGGAAGGGGGTGGAGGATTTTTTTTTCTTTCTTTTTCTCTCCGCTTTCAAAAGGCCTCAGATCACTGGAGGATCACGCATGGACAGTAAGAGGGCATAACAACCCCAGAAATACTGGGCACACGGCTGCGGGTATAGGCGACCCAGCATCTTGGGGGTAAGTGACACGAAGACCTGGTGGCGTGTATAGAGAGTAAGTCCACACAAGGAGGTGCCATTGAGCCCAGGCAAAGGGGGCGATGGTGGCGGCGCCAGGAGGTCCCATCGTGGAGGAGGATGTCTAAGAACAGAGGAAAGGCTCCAGGGACTCCGGCGAAAGGGGAGAAGAAATCATCGGAGGTCATGCTTCAGAAACTATGGAGAAAGGAGGAGGGGGCTGGGCCCGTAGAAAGGATGGAGAGAGACATGAGTGAGGAGGGGGGGCCCTGGGAGACGAACATGGAGATGATAGGGTCACAAAGAAGCTCTTGGAGGAGTGTTTTCAAACCTTTGGAGATAGAATGGTCAATGTAATGCAAGTACAACTTGACAAAATGAAGGAGGACCTCGCAGGGGCTGTCCGTGAGTTAAGGAGTGACATGGCCAGTCTGGGTTCACAAGTGGACACTACTGAAAGGGTTCTACAGGATTTAGCGGAGGACTCTCATAAAGTGCAAGAATGGGTGGAAAGCCTTGCCAAAGCTACTCACAATCTGGAGCTTCAGACCGAAGATCTTGGGAACAGATCAAGGAGGGCCAACATTAGGGTGAAACTTTTGCCGGAATCAGTCACGGACTCGGGCCTCAAACAGACGGTGAGGCTGCTGTTCGCTCCCCTGGCAGATGACTCGAGTCCGGATGAGATCAGAGTAGACAGGGCTCATAGAGTGGGGCCCAGAAGGGATGAGCCCGGTGCCCGCCCGCGTGATGTGGTAGTGGCGCTGCACGACTATGAGCAAAAGGAAAAATCTTGCGGGCGGCGAGGGGGGCAGACGCCATCAGTTTTAATGGGTCTTCTGTGCAGCTGTACCATGATCTGTCGGCTATCACCCTTAACAAGAGGTGGCAGATGCGCCCGATAACGCAGGAGCTTCAGAAGAGAGGCATGAGAAATAAGTGGACTTTTCCGTTTGGTTTAGTGTTTGATTGAACTGGACAGAAGGCAAAGGAGGGTTTCGTCAGTGGAAGAAGGTGCGTCCATCCTAGGGATAGAGGTGGACCACTCCTAAGGTGAATCTTCGATAGGGGGAAAGCCAGCCCCAAACGTAGGGAGTGGGAGTGGTCGACGCAGGCGCCAAGTAGAAAAGCGCAAAGGAGAAGGGGCCTGGCGGGGGTCCCCCCTGGTGGGGGGGCTCTGAGCCTGGGGGGGAGACACGGGGCTCAATGCCACACTGAATATTAGGTTAGGATATGGTTAGTTTTTGTGATGCCCGGGGAGGGGTGTCTAGACGAGGTTGTAGTGGCTGGGGGGGGAGGTTGGGGTCATGGAGGATTATCCACGGGTCAGGGTTGACCTGCCAAAGGGGTCACCAGGGTGGAGAAGAGGCACTGCTCCCGAGGGTGAGGTTCGGGGGGGCTAGAGGCTGGCAGTGCGTACCCGGTGAGAGGGGTGGGGGGTCACGGGTCCGGTGGGGGGGAATTAGGGTTCTGCCGAGAGGAGATCAATGGTTTCTAGGGGTAAAGTCTTGAAACTCTTGTCCCTGAATGTCAGGGGTTTGAATTCACCAGTGAAAAGGGAAAAAGTAGAGCTCATGCTGGCGACGGAAAACCCTGACATTATTAGCTTTCAAGAAACTCACATACAAGAAAAGGACAGACAGAGGGTGAGGTTGAAGGGGTTTAGCCGCCTTCATCAATCAAATGGCATGGGGAAGAAGGGGGGCGTTCTCATAGCCCTAAGAAACGGTTTAGATGTGGCTGTTATAGGCTCGTCCCGGGACAGTTTGGGCAGGTTTCTGGTATTGAATCTTCAAAACGGCAGGGAGGTTTGGACAGTGGCTACCCTTTATGCGCCGAATACGGGGCAGGATCACTTTTTACAAACAATGTTGGGTAAATTGGAAAGGGCTGCTAAGGGCCACATAATACTCACAGGGGACTTCAATTTAGCTTGGGATCGGGCGTAAGATGGGAGTGCGAGACTCTTTCAAGTTCAGACTAAGTCTTCCAGAGAGTTACAGTCTAAATTGGAAAAGTTAGCACTGGTTGACGCTTGGCGGGAAAAGAGGTGGGATGATAGGGGGTATACTTTCTATTCTCATGTGCACAGATCTGCTTCCAGGATAGATTATGTCTGGTTGTCTCATTCCCTGGTAGGTAGGCTTGGGGAGATTGAGCTGGACGCGATTTCGATCTCAGACCACGCTCCAATTGTGGTGGAGCTCATGGTGCCATCACAGGCGGCGGGACTTTGGAAGTGGAAGTACCCTTCTCACATTTTTAAGGACGAGGTGTTGCGGGAGGAGTTGCGACAGGAGATGGGTCTTTTTTTTCAGAGGAATGATACTGAGGGCATGGACCCAGGGATAACCTGGGATGCCTTTAAAGCTACCATCAGGGGGACGATTATTGGGATCAAAGCTAGGAGGGACAGGGAAAGTAGGAAGATAGAAGAGGATTTGGAGGCTAATTTAAAAGCGGTCCTGCAGGAATTAGCCGTTAGACCTTCCGTAGAGACCCGGAGAAGGTATAGGGTGATTAAGGGCCAATTGGATTCGATAGTCTCAGCTAAGGCAGAGAGGGCACTGCTATACCTTAAGCAGAAGTACTATGTGAAGGC
This sequence comes from Ambystoma mexicanum, assembly GCF_040938575.1. Classification (NCBI taxonomy): domain Eukaryota; kingdom Metazoa; phylum Chordata; class Amphibia; order Caudata; family Ambystomatidae; genus Ambystoma; species Ambystoma mexicanum. Next base: position 945,322,279 of record NC_090923.1, read on the forward strand.
GAACAGGGCAGACAGGCTTTTGGCAAGAAAGCTGAGGAGAGAGGAGAAAGATAGAACAATACTGAAAATTAAGACGGTGGAGGGGAGGGAGGTGACTGGGACCCAAGAAATCAAAAGGGAGTTTGCGAGGTACTACGGGGAGGTGTACAAATCTGACAGTCCAGCAGAAGGGGATCAGGGGAAGTATCTGGAAGGGTGCCATCTTGCTGGAATTGAGGTAGCGGATAGGGAGGAGCTTGAGAAGGACTTAACTATAGAGGAGGTCCATAGGGCTATTGCGGCTCTCCCCCTTAACAAAGCTCCAGGGCCTGACGGCTTCGAAGTGGATTTTTATAGAACGTTTAGGGATGTTTTGGCCCAGAGATTGGTTGCTTTATATAATACCTTTGGGGGAGGGAAAGGGATAACCTCATCTATGTAGGAGGCGAAAGTGATACTACTCCCTAAACAGGGTAAAGACCTTACATCGTGCGGGGCCTACAGGCCGATTGCCCTAATTAATTTAGACGCAAAGATCTTTACTAAGATTTTGGCGTCAAGTCCAGGCTCGAGCCCCTCCTCCCATCCCTAGTGGAGCAAGACCAGTCTGGTTTTATCAAGGGGAGGCAAACGCATAATAGTACCAGGAGGATTGCCCATATTATAGAAAAAGTGAATACATTTAAGATGGAGGCTATTGTGGTGGCCCTCGACGCTGAGAAAGAAGTAGAATGGGGCTTTCTCTTCGCCACTATGCGTAGGATGGGCTTTGGGGAGAAATTCATGGGCAAGATAGAGGTGAACTACCATAATACCACATTGCGCCTGATGATTAATGGAGAGGCATCTGATCCGGTGGCGGTCTCTAGAGGCATGAAGCAAGGCTGCCCGCTGTCGCCATTACTTTTTACGATATATCTGGAGCCACTCCTGAGTAGAATCAGATTTAACCAGGAGATTAAGGGGGTGATGTTTGGGGGAAGGGAACATAAAGTGGCCGCCCTTGCAGACGACATGCTGCTGCCCCTGACGAACCCCCGAGGTTCTCTGGATGCAGTTGAGGGAGTTTTTGGAGGGTTTGGCCAAACTGCAGGGCTACGGATTAAAAAAGTAAGTCAGAGGTGCTGTGTCTACAATTATCCCCCGGGGTAGAAAAGGAATTGAGGGAGAGCTTTGAATTTGCCTGGGCGAAGGGTAAGATAAAGTATCTGGGGACTGTTATCACGGGGACGATAGAGCGAATGTATGAGGCAAACTACCTCCCGCTATTGGGGACGATCAATGGGTTTCTCTTGGGCTGGGGTCCATTGGCTGTGTCTTGGTTAGGCAGGATCAATGCCTTGAGGATGGTTATTCTTCCAAAGCTATTGTACTTATTTATGGCATTACCGGTTAGGGTCCCGGCCCCCTTCTTTAGAAAGTTAAATAGGCTTACTCAGGCCTTCATATGGGGGACAAAGAAACCTAGAGTTGCTAGCAGGCTGATGCGAATGCCCAGGAATAGAGGAGGCATGGGGGAACCAGACATGGTGACCTACTATCGGGCACCTCAGTTGAGGGTGCTACGAGACTGGATGAAGGATGACAGGGGAAAGGTGTGGAGGGAAATGGATAGAGCTGTGGTAGGATATGGGTTGGAGGGGGTTCTGTGGCTTCCCCGGGAGGATAGGCCCAGGAGGATGTATTGCAGTGCAATTGAGGAGTTGGTGGGTAGGGTATGAGATGAAGCGGTGCGTAGATCAAAAATCACTACTTTTCCTTCTCCTCTCACACCCATCTTTTCTAATCCTCAGTTCACCCCTGGGCTGGAAGCTGACTCTGGATTTGATGCGTGGCAGGAGGGGGGCTGCAGGTGCCTTGGAGATCTCTACGAAGGAGGGCAGGTGAGGGACTTCTTTACCTGTAAGAGCATTTTCGGGGTGGGGGAAGAGGAACGGTTCCGGTATATGCAGCTAAGACACTGGGCTCTACATCCAACTATAAAGGGAGCGGCCACAAGGGATCTTACCCAATTCGAGAACTATGTGACTACTAAGGCAGGAGATAGACACCTAGTGGGGGATTTGTATAGGTTGCTGAAGGAGGGGGAAGTGGTGGGCAAGAGGGGCTTTATGGCCAAGTGGGAAAAGGAATCTGGGCAATCAATTACGCTAGAGCAGTGGCAATCCCTATGGGCGTCTATTCCCAAGTTGACAAACTCCTTACAAATCCAGTAAATTTGGGTGAAGTTGATGTATCAATGGCACCTCACCCCCTACAGGTTAGCTAAAATATATCGGTCTAAGACCGCCCTGTGTTGGAGGGGATGTGGGGAGGAGGGCTCCTGGGGACACGTCTGGTGGCTTTGCTCAAAGGTCGCCCCATTCTGGGACATGATTTGCAAGGCGGTACATGACACATTGGGCATTGCTAGCGCTGGGGGTATAGCTACTGGGTTGTTTATATTGGGGCTGGATGGGGCCTTGGACGAGATGCGGACGAAGGCCCAAAAGAAGGTTTATGTGATCTTGGTGATGGCAGGGGCACAGTTAATAGCACAGAAGTGGAGGACGAAGGAGGCGCCCACGGATCATGAATGGGTAGGAAGGGTTTGGAGGCTAGCAGATCTGGAGAAGGTGACATACTCGCTAAGAGGAGAATACCAGCAGTTTCTTGCGGACTGGGACTTGGTTTTGCAATTTCTTAAGAGAGACTCCAGGGCAGCCTGGTGCCCACGCAGCATGAAGCTTCTGGGTTTGGCATAATGTGGGGCCGGGGACCGGGTGCGGGTGGGGGAGGTGTGTACTGGGAGGACTCAGGGTCCTGCGTAGTCCCGTACGTGGATTTTGGACTGCCCAGCAGCATGGGAGAGAGGTGGCGAGGGATGGGCGAAGTAATGTCGTTAACAAAGGACAAAACCTAACAGAGATGTAGTGATGCACCAGGACCCGGGGGGGTGGGAGGGTAGGGGTTGTTGGGAGAGAGTGGGGGAGTTGGAGGGTTATGGTTACTTTGTTCAGTTGTTGTTATAAATGCCAATAAAAAGTTCCATGAAAAGAGCGCATATTATCGAACACTCTTCAAGCCCATGGTCCTCCTCTATCGTATTGGTCACCAAACCTGGCCATTCCTGGAGGTTTTGCATAGATTTCCGCCAAGTGAATGCCATTTCCACTTTTATGCTTATCTCATGCCACGCATCAATAGCCTAATTGATAAACTCAGAAACGCCACCTTTCTATAAACCCTAGACTTAACAAAAGGATATTGGCATGTCCCTGTGTATGGACCTAATAAAGAAAAGACAGCTTTCTTGACACCCCTAGGACTATTTCAGTTCAAGGTCCTCCTTTTAGCTTACACAGGGCTCCACCCACTTTCCAACAGCTTATGGACAAATCGTTACAGCCGTACTCTAATTTCTGTCGAGCTTATATTGAGGATATCGTCATTTATAGTAAAACTTGGGAAGACCACCTTTTCCATCTCTTTACCATTATGAGAGCGCTCTGAGAAGCTGGCCTATTTGCCAATCCATCCAAATGCAGAATGGCCCAATCAGCCGTGAAATACCTCGGCTTCTTTCTAGGGAATGGTAGTGTACAACCTCAACGTGAGAAAGTGAAAGCTGTGCTAGATACCCCTAAAACTAAAAGAGATTTCAGAGTATTTCTAGGGTTAATTTGCTATTACCGTAGGTTTATACCAAACTTCTTGGACAGGACAGCCAGGCTGACAGTAAACTAAAGAACACCGGACCCCAGAAGATTAATTGGACTGTGGAAGTTGATATATGTTACAACAGCCTAAATCAAACCCTGTGCCAGAACCCAATCCTAAAGGTAGAAGATTTCTCAAAAGAATTTGTATTGCAGACAGACACCTCCCTTAGCTGGCTAGGAGCAGTCTTATCACAAATTTGCGATGGATTGGAACATCCCATCTTGTTTATAAGTCGCAAACTTTTCCCACGTGAATAAATTACTCCATGCTGGAATTAGAGGCCCTTGCCATCAAGTGGGCCATAATCTATCTCACGTACTACCTCCTAGTAAGAAAGCTCACACTCGTCATGGACCATTCTCCACTAGTTTGGATTAGCCAACGAAAAGACTCTAACCCTCGAGTTATGCAATGGCTCCTAGACCTGCAACCCTACTGTTTCACTTTGGAGCACCGGAAAGGTAAAGACCAAGGGAACGTGGATTTCCTCTCTTGGTTTCCTTGTGAAACAGATGCGGCTACATCGCATAGGAGAAAAGTATGTGAGAAACCTGAAGGTGTTTCACCCGCTAGTCCCCGGAGATCTGTCAATGAGGTGGGCAGGACAGGGCCATCGCTTTTGGATCCAGTTCCTGGGGTGGACCATTGCGGGAGGATCACCTGGATGAGGGATCTTCGGAGAGTGGAAGTGGGACACAGGACGGCGAGATGCAGTATCCCCATCCCTGTAACACCTTTTCCCCATCCTACCAGGTAGAATACCTAGAAACTCACCCCCCCCCCTTTCCCGACACAAACACTTTCTCATTCACCATGAGCGACAACGGACTAACACCACAGTATACCTGACATGTCCCAACACCATGGTCAGGAAAGGTCAGGCAATTACGGATCATTACACACACATGAATTCCATCACACATCCCCACACGGAAAACAAGCGGAGCACAAAAGCACACTCTAGGTGAGGCAAAACACGCAAAGGAAAAAGCAGTTCCAAGATGGCAGTTTCATACAAGGAGAAAGACCTGAGAGGATTGCAACAAGGGAAGCACTCTTGACCTATAAAGACTGTTACTTTGTGAACCTTGGAAAGTAAGAAACCAAAGACTAGGAACTAAGGCTGATCAAACCTGCACAGTGTGTCGGAGGTACCTGGGGCTCTCCTGCATCGATAACCAAGGCGGGGAAGAACAATTGCAGCTGTGTTACTGTCCTTGGCTCCTACAACAAAGCGGAATATGAAAAGACAACACAGCCGGTGAGTCAGAGAGACTGATACCAAACCAGCTTGTGTTTTGAAGCAAGGTTGCAAGCAGCAACATTGTATAAAGAGAACAGTGTGTGAAGCGTTCGGAATGAGCGACGCAAATACATTTGGAAGCCAAAAGAATTAGTCGAACTTTGTAACTGAACTTTGGGAAACCAAGAGAAGATACCGTACACAGAGTGGTCCGGAACCACGTGGGTGCTCATTCGAAATGCTCTGTTTGGTATCCAACTGACGCTGAGTGTGAGAGAAATATTGAGATCCAAGTGGTCATACAACGGGTCAAGCTAAACCCTGTGCAGATTTGAAAGTCTTAGATAGTTTAAAGTAAATCCAAATTTGTCCGAGTCCAGCTACGGGAGACTAATTGAACCTTGTTTGAAAGGGATCTGAGCCCGGAAGAGGGGGATCCAACTTTGAACTTTCTTTTTGTTCATGAAAAGGATCTAAGTCCGGCTGAGGGGGATCCAGGGTGAACACCCAAGTTGAATACTGAAGAGAACTTTTGCGTGTGGTTTCTGGTACAGCAGGCCCTCTGCATCAAGAGACTTGCGAGAAGTAAAAAGACCTGGACACAGAAGGTCCTGAGCTGGGAAAATGGAACTGTATCCTTGTGCCACAGAAGCCAGAGTGTGTGCTTTGTTCCATTGACCCACCTTGCCCCGTGCTGAAAACGTAGGGAAGGGAGGCCAATGGCCCGAGCATCCTGACATATTATTTTGTGAACACTTCTTTCTTTTTCATGAACATTACCCCACATTATTTGTTAATTAGTTGGTAAGGATTGGCAATAGTATTTTTTTAGTATATACCCTTTTATTTAACAAGACTCCACTGGGACTGCATTGTTATTATTTGATGGTCGTAGCTTGCTCCCATCTGTAGATTTAGGTTTAGGTAGTCGTTTATCACACCCTTGCGAAAGTTCAATAAACACCCTTGAACTGTGGTCACTTGTGTCTGTCTTAATATTGCCACGATGCGTCCCTTACACAGGACACACTCCCTTTGCCCAAGCTGATGGATCTATAAAGTATCTCGGGGTCAACATAGCGAGCACCATATCACAGTTGTACGACAGGAACAACCTGGAGGTGCTGTGATGGGTGGAAGAGGATTTGGGGAAGTGGAACCCACTTTCTATTTCATGGTTGAGCCGTATCACAACAGTGAAAATGGTCATGCTGCCGAGAGTCTTGTACTATCTTCAGACCCTGCTGGTCCCGGTTCCGAGGGCTTTATTTGTGGCGCTGAACAAGTTGTTGTCAGCATTTGTATGGCAAAATAAACACCCACGGGTTGTCTTACCAGTCTTGATGTCTTTCAGGGACAAAGGGGGCTTAGGGCTGCCAAACTCTGTCAAGTATTATGAGGCGGCCCAACTGAGGGTGGTTAGGGAGTGCTTCACCTGGGATCGATCCAAGCCATGGGCAAGAATGAATAGGGCAGTGGCGGGGAGACCCTTGGAGGAGATTCTGTGGATTTGAAGGCAGGATAGACCCCCTAAATCAGGTGCTGGCAGTGGTGTGTGACATCTGGGACAAGCTGTTGGGGCACGGTGCCCTTTCCTCATACCTATCTCCGTTCATGCCACTTTTTGGGAACCCCCCGTTCTCCCCATGGATGGCACAGGGCTCCTTCCGGGAATGGCACAAAGTGGGGTGTAGGAAACTGGGGGATATGGTACAGGGATCGGGGATACCTACATTTGAGGAGTGCAAGTGATTCTTAGGGATTACGGAAGGAGAAAGAATGGGGTTTTGTCAACTGCCGGACACTGGCTATCCAATGCCACGGTTAAACGGCCCAGAACTAGGGAACTGACCACATTTGAAAAATGTATTACTACACACACAGGATCTAAACATATGATCTCGATCATATTAGAACCCAAGACCTTCCCACAGTAGGGGTACATGAAACAATGGGAAAATACGCTGGGTATGAGCATCCCTACGGAGCATTGGGAGAAACTTTGGGGGAACATCCCTAAACTGACAAAGTCCAGACATGGTATAAAGTGACGATGCAGTGGCATTACACCCCAGTAAGAATGCACAATATGTATTGTAAGGAACTCATGGTGGCAACAGTAAAGACAGACACAAGTGATCCCAGTTAAAGGGTCTTCATTGAACTAGAAATGCAGGGTGGAAAAATGCCTAACCTAAACCTAAATCTAAGATGGGAATAAACTCCGACCATCAAATGAAAAATAAGGCAGTCCTAGTGGCGTTGTGTCAAATAAAAGGCTGATGCTGAAAAAAAACTATTGCCAAATCCTTACAACTAATTAAAGAAAGAGTGTGGGATAGGGTTCAAATAAAGAAAGAAGTGCTCACAAATAATAAGTCAGGATATGATTGCCAGGGGATCCCCTTCCCCACGTTTTGAGCACTGGACAAAGTGGATCCCCTGAGCACAGCACACGCTCAAGCTTTCCCAGCACAAGCCGACAGTTCCGTATCAGCTATCAGGTTCTTTGTTGGCCAAGTCTCTTTCAATAAAAAGTCTCTTGCTTTCGAGGCCTGTGTATCCAACAAACAAACACAAAGTTCAGTTCCACGTACACTTCGGGTGACGGCTTCACCCCTGGGTCTCCCTCTTCCGGGGGTAGACCCTTCACAAAATCATATTCAACAAATCGACTAAACAGTTCCTTTTTCAGTGAACTTTGGGTGATAACTTTCCACCCCGGATCTCCTTCTTTTGGGCTCAGACCCCTTTCAGACATTAGCCTCCCTCCTTCGGGTTCACCGTGGCTTTTCTTATTTTCATGAATCTGAATGTCTTTTTAAACAGTTCTGTGGGCTTTGCCCCTTTGTCGGCTTGCCTCTGCCCGGGTTCACTCTTGCCAACGCTTATAACACACTGTTCATACGCTCATTTCACCAAATGGGACTCATTTCCATTAGCTTCGTAATCATCTGTCAGTCAAAGACTTTCGACGGTACAGAGGATTTTACAAGACCCCTGTATGACCACTTTGACCTTTCTTTGCCTCTTCCCAAGGTCTTCTGGTTACGGTAGTCTCTACTGTTGTGTAATCGGCCAGAGTTTCCTGCATGAACACCCACATGGTGCCGGACGCCTCTGGTTTCCCCTTCTTTTTTTTTAAAACTTGTTTTTATTGGTTTTCAAAATAAGCATAATCAACATCAACAATTCTCCCCAACCCCTCCTCTCCTCTCCCTCAACCCTCATTTACGTATTGAATAGGTCCAAGATTCTGATTCTATGTGGGCACCATTGCTCCATATAGTCTCTTTGCAGATATTTTAGGACTGTTCCCTAATCCTTCCTGAACTCTTCTTGATTCCTCTGGATCTTATATGTTAGCCATTCCATTGTGATATATGACCATACCTTCTGCAGCCAGTCCTGCATCAATGGTGGGGCTTGTTGTTTCCATTTATGCACAATTGCAAGCCATGCTGCTATCAGGAGACCCATAAAATTACATTTTTGCACCTTCGGGATGTCCCTGTGTCTGGGGTTCCACAGTCTGCATAACCAGATTTTTTCCTCCACCCAGGTCATGTCTTTAAACATTGACTGCAGCTGGATTTGCACCTTGGACCAGAACTTTTTGATTTCGGGGCAGTGCCACCAAATGTGTTTCCAATTCCCCACTTGTTTACATCCTCTCCAGCACATGTTTGATGTTTGCGGATACATGGCATTTAGTCTCTCAGTGGTATTGTGCCACTGGACCATGATTTTTACCCACATTTCTCTCATTTGTATCGCTCTAGTTAGTTTAGGAATAACCTTCCATGTGTACTCCCATTGTGTTCTGGGGATTATTTCTCCTAGCAATGTTTCCCATTCTTTCATATTTGATCATTGGATTTCCTCCTTTTGTGTATTTAAATGTTTGTGCAGGGCTGAGACAAGTTTCTTTGAGCCTGTGTGTGTCTTTATAAACTGTTCAAAAGGGGTTAGCTCTCTGATCGCTGCTTGTCTAATGGTTGGGCACAACAGCCAGTGTCTCAGCTGGTCGTATTTATATCTGTCTTTAGCTGTCAGACCCAGCTGGGCTTTTACAGTCCTCAAATGACCAAATTTCTTTATCATGGTACATATCCCCAATTTTTGTACATCTCGCAGACTCCCACTTTTTGTATGCCCCTTTCTCTATGCCCAGAGGGAATTTTGGGTTTCCGAACATGGTTATAAAAGGGGCGGGTGTTTCAGTTAGCTCGCCTCTCTTTCTTGTTTCGTCCCACACATCTAGAGCCGCCCTCATCACCTCACTAATATGCAGGTTTGGGTGTCTGTGCTTTTTCTCTCTCCATAGTATGTCTGACAAAGGAGCCCCCACCACCACCGTGTGCTGGCTCACCCAGATTCTATGTGTACCTACCCGAATCCATTCCTTTAGTACCCACAGCTGGGCCGCCTCGTAGTATTTACGAAAATGCAGAAGCGATAATCCCCCTTTCAGCACCGTTCTTGCCACCGTGGGGTTTCATTTCTTCCAGATAAAAGCCATTATTGTTCTGGTCAGGATTCTAAAGAATTAATTGGGGAGTTTGATCAGAAGCGCCTGAAAGTAGTATAATAATTTGGGAAGTGTGTTAATTTTTATTGAGGTCATTCCACCTCACCATGAGATTGACAATGGGTTCCACCTGTCTGTATCCTGCTTTATTCTCTTCAGTAGTTGTGGATAGTTCTCCACATATAACTGACCCACTCGTGCCTTCAAGGTAATTCCTAGGTACTTGATCCCTCTGTCCGCTATCTTCAGGTTCAGATTGATTGAGATTTTTTTTCATCGCTGCTCCATATCCTGCTAGTATTCAAAGTTATGACTTCTGCCTATTTATTTTTAATCCTGATATTGCCCCGAATTCTTCCAATTCCCTCATTGCCACTTTCAGTGATTGTTCGGGGTCTGCTAGCGCCAGTAGCATATCATCCGCGTATGCAATTACTTTGTGGGATCTCCCCGCCATTTCTATACCCTTTATTGTCTCTGTGTCCCGAATTCTTATTAATAAGGGTTCCTTGTTTATTTCCCCTTGTTATCCCCAGTTTGTCGGTTACCTCCCAATTTATGGCTATTCGTATGCCCGGGGAATTATAATTAGCTTGGATCATTTTGATATATTTTTCCCCAAAACCCATTTTCTTCAAAATGCAGAACAGGAGTGACCATTCCACTCGGGCAAATGCCTTTTCCGCATCTAGTAAAAGCAATATGGCCAGGGATTGCAATATCCCTATTTTTTCCATCAGGTGTATTATCCTTCTGATGTTATTGTGCGACTGCCTTTCTGGGATAAATCCTGATTGGTCCTGACCTATTATTTTGGGAAGCAGGCGGCAAGGTCTATGTGCTAGTACCTTCGTGTATAATTTGGCATCTATGTTAATTAATGCTATTGGACGATACGAGCCCGGCTGGATCAGGTCTTTTCCCGCCTTATGGAATACTAAGACCTTGGCCTCATTCATAGTTGGGGTTATGTTACCTGTTTCTTTGAAGGAGTTATATAGTTTAGTTAATATTGGGGACAGTATGTCAGTATATTTCTTGTAGAAGATTGAAGTGAAACCGTCGGGACACAGGCCTTATTCGTGGGCAGTTCCATTGTAGCTTTCTTCACCTCCTCTATTGTTATGTCTTCTTCTAGCTTTCGTCTCTCTAGTTTGGTAACCTGGGGGAATGATATTGAGCTCAGATAGATGTCTTGTTTTTGCACTGATGGGTTGTCCGAGGTGTAGAGTGTTTGGCAAAAGTCTTTGAGGCTTCCCCCATATTTTCTTTTTGAGTATGAGCAATACCCTGCCTATCTTTTAGTTGTTTTATCAATTGGGAGTGTTGTTTGGCTCTCAGTTGTCTGGCCAAAAGTCTATCCGCTTTGTTTGCTTTTGTATAATACCTGTGTCTAAGATATAATAGGTTTTTCTCCGCTTGTTTTGTGCAGAGTGTTTCTAATTGACCCTGGACATGTCGCAGTGACTTTCTCAGGCTGATTGTGGGTTTCTGTATAATCTCTGTCTGTATGTCTCATAGTTTCTTTTCTAGCTCCTTTTCCCATTGGTATTTCTGCTTCTCTCTCGATGCCTTAAGGGCTATTAGTTGGCCTCTCGTGACTGCTTTGAATGCATCCCATACTGTTGCTACTGGAAGTGTCTAGGTTGTCATTGTGGGTAAAGTGTTCTACTATTTTCTCTTTGACCGAGTTCTCTAGTACAGGGTCCTGTATTACATCTACTGGAAGATTCCACCTCCAGAGCCCCTCCGTCTTGCCCACTAGAGAGAGGTCTGCCCAGAGTGGGGCGTGATCAGATATAGATATGGGACCCAGTTCTATCACTCGAATTTTCCCCATGAGGCCTGTGGATACCAGATATAATCTATCCTGGACATCGGCTGGTGGACGTGTGAGAAATGTGTGAACCCACTTCGTTGGCCCATTTTTCCCCACCATACATCGCAGAGTGCCAGCATTTCCATTTTGCAGAGCGGAGCCTTCGATGGAGACCCCTGACGCTGTGCCCTGTTCCCACTTCTATCAATTTTGGGTTGCCAAGCTAAATTCAAATCGCCCCCTCCTAGGACTATATCCCCCTTTGCAAATCTTTCAAGTTTTTCTAGTGTCCCTCAGGAAGCTGTCTTGGCCCGAGTTCGGGGCGTATACTGATGCTAGTGTTATTGAATGGCCATCCAGGGAAACGTTAGCAAATATGTACCTTCCCACATTATCCACTTGAGTATCTAGTACTTGTGCCCTTAGATTTTTACGAAAGGCTATGATCACCCCGGCTCTCTTCTCTTCCGCATTGGCTTGAAGTATGTGATTGTACCCTCCTAGGTGAATCTTCCCCTTGTCTTTTGCCTTTACATGAGTCTCCTGTAGGAATAGGATGTCAAACTTCCCCCTGTGTAGTTGATTATCTATTTTCTTTTTTTTTTTTAATAGGGGAGTTCATGCCTCTAACATTATGCGTTAGAATTTTTATCTCGTCCATCCCTGGTTATACCCCCCTAACTCTTTTCCTTTCCCTATTTCCGGCTTTATACCCCTGCCCCCCTGGCTGCCCCAGTCCCCTTCCTGTCCCCTCCCCCCTCCATTTGGCCCCCCAAACTTAACCAATCATTCCCACCCCATAAGCGCCCCGAGGAGAGACCGGGTTCCTATGATTGCTAGAGCGTCCTGCCCATCTCTTCCGTCCCTCAGAATATCTCAGGGAAAACTTTGTGGGGGTTCCTAAACCACACTTAATTGCCAGGTCGTGGCCTCCAGGGTTTGTCCCTGCCCAGGCTGCTGCTACCTAGCCAAGGATCAGTTACCTGTTCCCCCGTCACAGTGTTGAATGCGTATGTTCTTTCCCTCCGGGGAATCTGCTTCATTGGCATGTCTTGTACCGCCTAACGTCTGGTGACGTTACTTCATGTTACCAGTGAATTTCTTTTTGTTATGGATTGTTTTCCATTCCCAAGGTCTCCTTCTTGCTCTGTCGCCGCTTAATGGCTTTCCCTCATCTCTATCCTCTTCTCGTGGATTCAGCACTTGTAGGTCTTTGTCGTTTTTGTAGTGTCGATTGTGCTAAATCTTGGTAGAGCTGAATTTCTGCTCCGTTCATTTGGATCTGCCCCATCGATCTTGCCTTCTGGAATATTTGTTCCTTTTGGGGGTATTAGGTAAGTGCCACCAGGACGTCTCGAGGGCGTGCGCCTGGTTCGCCCATCCTTTGTGGGGCTACACGGTGTATTCTATCTATCCAAACCTCTTCCTCTTCGCCGTTGTACAGTATGGGCCTCATTGCACGTTGTCCGGTAAAAATCAGAATTTTACGGCATGGCGCTATTAGCGTGACCGCCCTCGCAAGAGGCCGCTAATAGCGTCCCATTACGAGTTCGTGGACAGGAGCATAGCGCCATGCCGTAAATGTCCGTACCGCCATGCCGCAAAAGTCCCCAAAATGCCCCTTACCGGCTTCGACCAAAGTGCTGACAGCACCTCCACCCCCACGCTACATGCAAATAGCGGTCACCGCTATTAGCGGTCACTGTAAAAAAGCGGAACCGGAAATAGTGTCATCGCACAGGAACGGGAAAGACCATGGCGGCCACCTTTAAAAACACAATCCATTGCCATCCTCTGCATCCAGGACCTCTTTCCGGAGAACTCCGACAAGAAATCATCCAGGAAAGCCCGAAGATGCCCAAGGCCCTAATAAAAGCTTCAGATCGTCAGCAGAAAGAAAAATTCTCAAATGAGGAGCTGACAATGCTGACCGGGACACTTGCAGCTAATGCAGAAGTTGTCTTCGCCAATGATATGCGGCGGGAGGCCATCATTAAGAAAAAGGCCATCTGGGCCGAAGTTGCCTGCAAAGTCACTGCGGTGGGCACTACCACACGCAGTATCAAGGACTGCCGCAAGAGGTGGGACGACCTCCGGGTCCGTGTGCGGAACATACTAACGGCCTACCGTAACCTGGCAATGGCCACAGGAGGTGGCGCAGATTCCACTTTGAAGCTGAAGAAGTGGGAGGAGACATGTGCCTCCACAATTTGAGTCAAATCCATAGAGGGAGTCGGAGATATGGAGCATGGTGTGGCCATTTCATCCAATGGAGGTGAGTGTATACATCAAACAATGCACAGTGAAGGGTGAGGGGTCCCCCCTAATATGTGTCCATGACCAGGCCATTGATCCAGCCACACACATACATGCATGCATCACCATATGCACGTGCAACAGAGACCCATCCATGCATGACCAACCCGACATCCTCATTACTAGAATCCGTGAGAGAGTCCAGTCTGCTGCAGTGCGAGCAGGAGAGAGGAGCTGCAGCTACGGTCTACGGTCTCTGTTTTCATTGTCTAGTGTGCCAGTGTGCCTTTAAGAAAAAAAAGCACAATTGCCTTTAAAAACACCTGAAGAGCGCGGAGCGCGTGCGGAGTCCGTGAGAGAGTCCAGTCTGCTGCAGTCCGCAGCAGGCTGCCGCGGCTGTCGTCAGAAGTTAAGTTTATAGGTAAGTGACTTTCATGGGGGACAATAGGCCGTGGACAAGGCTTAAGTTAAAACAAACCCAGAAATCCTTGCCTCTAATTCACAGCAAAATCATGGACACTGAATTGCATTTAAATAGTATCATTAGAAGTGACCATGAAACTGAAAGCGAAGCAAGACAAAGTTTACCCCTCGATGAAATCGAGGGAGGAGTTGAGAGTAGCAGATCGGGACTGATTAATCCCATTCTTTCAGCTACTCCAACTGCCATCCTAACTGCCCAATGCTTTACGGACACAATCTTGGAAGAGTGTACAGATGGCGCAACGCCGGACTCAATAGAAGCTCCACCTTTTGTGGAGCCCGAGCCGGCGAATGCGCCGGTTTTAGATGAACTTGCAACTGAACTTGCTCCAGCCCAGGCGCCGGTCGAGGCATGTAGAGCCACCCTTTTAGCGAACTCAGATGTGGAATCATTGCCAATACCGCAGCATTTATACCTGCGCGATCAAGCAATGCCTGCAAACGCACGCGAGTCTGCTGAGAGCTTAGTGGTCTTGAAGAACGAAATGGAAGGAATGGCCAAAGCCTCCATCGAAGCCCGCACCGTATCTACGAATTTATACTTACAATCTATCAATGATGATAACGGCAGCAAAGCTAGGAGAATCCTAACCTTAGACAAAAATCCGAGGAATGGAATAAAGCACTCGGAAGTTGATTCAAGTAGAGATAATGAGGCATTAGAGGTGATTGAGATAAATGCGGAGGCATTTCAATCACCCTTCGATGTAACAGACAATGAACTGCTTGGACTTGAAGTCCCAAACATTGCACTTGATCCAAACTTACTGAAATTCACTTTTCCATTGTCTACCAAACCACATGAAAACCATCGGAAAGAAAGTACGCCAATACAAAAAATCATAAATGGTGTCAAGAATTGCAACCAAACTATGGCAACCATGATGACAAGCAATGGAAATGTGTCAAATCCCTTACATTTATTAACTAGTGGCAACTCTGTATCTGGAGCAACAATTAGAAATCAGCCCTTTGGTCTACAACAAGGCCTCTGTAATGTATTACCGCTAAAAGAGACAGATTTGGCAGCGCGCGAAGCACGCTTGACAAAAAGACTTTTAGCCGATTTCGAAGAAATGAAAGATAGATTAACAGTAAGTTTCACTCTTGGAGCCTCAAGCAATAACAGCACTGCGGAAGCTGTTTCTGACATAAATTTTGAAGGCGACCAAGAACGTACCATCAGTGACAAAGCGATAGGACTGAAACAGACATCTTTGGATCAGAAGCGCAAAGCAGACCGTCTCAACTTAAATCCAGCAATTGACATAATTCCATGCTCAAAAAGTCATGGAACTCACCTCTGCACTAACGCCAATACTCGCTCAAAAACGCAAAGTCAGGGGGGAAAAGCAATTGATGTGGAAATCCAACAACGGCCGAAAAGTACTCCAACAATCAGTATGAACGAACAGAGTACTTCAAGCAAAGAGAACACTGGTAGCTCACACTGCAAAGATTCTGATTCAAAATCGAACCTATCAGTTGCGGCCGCCATACAGATCCACAATAACGTCTTGGCTGCAACATCTCTCGCCTTGATTCCATTCATAAAACTTTATGAAAGCTTGAACGAATCCTCCCAAAACAACGGAGCGATCATGAGACACTTAGACGACAAAATAAACAAAATCGAAACAGAATTCGTGGCTTTCCAATTAAGACAAGAAGTCGAAAACACCCAGTCTGCCGAATACATGAGCAGGCACTTTGAACAACTGCTGATGGAATATAAAGGATCCAAATTACGCATTGAAGAAATGCTTGAAAACTTAACACAAATGCAATCACATGAAGTAGAGAAAAGAGATACTTCTAATAATATTTATGGCAGAACAGACGCAGGGATACAATGGAAATTGGATGCAGAAATACGTGACACAGAAAATGCAAATAATAAAATTATCTTAGTCACTGGTCCAATCTTGCAAGCTCCCATTGACATAACAGGAAACAGCTCAACTATAGTTCCAAAGACACGGACTAATGGAATTACCCCCGAGATAAATAAGATTGCTAATTCTTCAAATCAATCTCTGGCGGAGGGAATCATTGATTCAACTGTTGATTCCCGAAATAGATGCAGTGAGATAAACACGAACACGGGGAAGAGGTCTGAGCAGCCATCATGTTCCTCTGCAAAAGCATCATATGGCATTTTCAGCGGCCCCGCCAAAAACCTTGAGATTACGGCAAACAAAGAAAAAACAATCTCAGAGACAAATGGTCACCCAAAGAAAAAGCTAGAAAAAAAAAAGAACATTCAGACTGTCCCAAAACACAGAAGCAACATAAAGCAATTTATAAGAAATTTGACCACGCCTGTGAAATCAAAGTCTACTGTAAACAAAAGCTTCGGCAAATCAAATGCAAATAGTAAAGTGGGAAAAGCTGAGACAATAGCTGAACCAAAGTGTAAATCGCTTGCAAACCCAAAAAAGCGGATGAGAATCGAATCAGACCAGAGATCTTCTGATCTTGGAGATCTAATAGAAGACCTATGTAATTTGTCTACATATGATGATAACGAGGCTGAGGAATCTCCTCGAGGATCTGCTGTGGACCTGACAAACATGTCGACAAGTAGTTCAGACTCACCAATACAGATAAAACCAGGGAAACCTCTTTTAAAGAAAACAGGAAGCCAGAAAAGTGATATAGGTGAGGTCGGGGAGAAACAAAGAACAAATGTCGAATCTTTGTCTGGACGGAAGCGTGGTCCACCAGACTTTATCTCCAAGTCAGCAAACAACTTTCGTTCGGAATTAAATCCAAAACACACGTCCGCACATAACTGCAAGTCCTTTTATGACTTACATGATTTTCCCCGAACAGCACTTAAGGCATCCTATCAAAAGATCATGATCGAAAACATTTTCCGAAATGAACCAGATGTTAACTTGAATCGTGGAAACATCTTGCGTCTACTGCATGCAGTACCAGCGCTAAGGAACATCAGGTCCGACGACATCCGTATTGTCGAATACTTTTCGGAAGAGCGAGTTGACATTGTACTTCTCCACATAAATTCCCAAGCAGTATGTACAATGTTACTATCTGCAAAGCAGGATCTCATGTGCTTGGGATTTGAAATCTCACTTTACGATCCAACAAATAAGCAAGGACCAACAGTGATCTCTGAGAATATAAAAGCGAAAGAAACTTTGGAACAGCAGCGTGATAGCTTGAGGAGACAGTTAAAAATCACACCACTTGGTAATGCAAAGAAAAGGAACCATGACAACAAGTCAAATAAGCTTTAGCGTAAAAATAAAGGAAATTGATGCGCCTGCGACTGTGATTTCTTGGAACACAAGGGGCTTCAACCACCTATATAATGACTTCCCGGTTGATCTAACTGATAACTTCGCCATCTGTTTACAGGAAACCTGGTTGCGGGTGCCACCAACTAAAGATGGCTATGTAACACTGCTAAACCCAGCAGAAAAAAACAACAAGGGACGTCCATTTTCTGGCTTAATTACAATGATAAAATCAGGAACAAATTGGGAAATAACTGAAAAAATGAATCCAAATAGTTATGTTCAAGGAACACTACTTCAATCCACGAATACTCAAAACAACAAAGAATATCTATTAATCTTGAACGTGTACTGGAATCCGTTAAAAATCTCGACTGACGCATTTATATCTGCTGTAATGCAAATAATAGATAGCCACCAACGTACCTGTTTGGACCTTGCAATAATCATATGTGGAGACTTGAACATTTCTTGGTTTGATGAACATAAGAAACCTATCGAAGAAAATTCGTTAGATGGATGCCATGGAAATAAAAACAGAACGCAATGGAGAAAAAAACTGGAAGCCCGTGACTGCATGATGGCAAATGGTCAAGTGAGAGGTGATATACCACCAAATTTCACCTGGGAGAACATGGGATATAAAAAGACCTTAGATTATTTCTGGATTTCTAGAAATGTGTTTGCAACTATCACCAATCTCCAAATTATACCTACAACCAACAGTGATCATTACCCATTAGTAATGTCCTGGTTGTTGAAACGTAAAAAGAAATGTAGGACCAACAGTAAAGCACTTGAAGTAAATCATGGGCGAAATCGACTAAGGATAAAAGAATACCAAATTATCAAACTGTCCAATGAAATACAAGCGACAAACTATGATAACGTCGACCCTTTAAACTACATACCGTTGTTACCTAGCCTGAATACAGGCTTTGCTGGGAAAGTATCCCAAAATAATAAAGATCATAAACATAATTGGAGCCATACTTTGATAAATCAAAAAAAACAACTCAGGAAAGACATAACTAAATTAAAAAAACAGCATGGAGCGAATGTCCTGTGCCAAATAAAACAGAGAAAACAACAATATCGAAATTGGTTAAAATCTTTCTCTTATCAGAGAGATCAAGAGCGTGGCGAAGAAATGTTGGCCTTGATCAAAAAAAATAATTCAAGGGAAATATGGAAAATCCTGAATAAAGGCACGGTTAATCAGGACGCCCTAATGTCTAATGGAGTGTCCGAAAGTGACTGGATAACGCACTTTCAAAGTGTCTTTACAGGAAAAGAGACACCACACCTTGAAGAGAGTGGAAATAACAACACAGATTGGGACATAATTGAGTCTAGAGAAAACATTCTAATGGCCATATCAAAATTAAAGACCTCAAGAGCTGCTGGGCCAGACGGAATCAGCAACACAATGTTAAAAGAACATAGCCATGCCTGGTCCAAATTCATTAGCAAACTTTTCGTGGCGATAGCCGAAAGAAAACAGGTACCGAGCTCATGGACTGAGGCAATAATAGTACCAGTATATAAGAAGGGCAGTCGTGACGATCCCGCCAACTATCGACCGATTGCCCTCCTGAACACTATTGGCAAAGTGCTGGCGACTTTCTTACAAAAAAAGCTATCTGCATGGGCCAATGAAGTCAACCTACCTGATATCAGACAAACTGGTTTCACAAAGGGCGTGGGAGTAGAGAACAACCTTGTTCTGGTAAATCTGTTAAAACTTAATGCACTAAATAAGAAAGATCAATTATTCATGGCATTCATCGACTTACAGCAAGCGTTCGATTCAATTAATCGAATTAAACTATGGGAGAAGTTGGAAAAGCGAAACTGCCCAAACGCCTTGCTTCAACCGATAAAGGCACTACATTCCAATCCAACAATTAGAGTAAGACTAAACGCGAGTGGAGACCTGTCTAAACCTATTACTACCACCAGAGGAGTAAAACAGGGATGTCCACTTGCTGCCACCTTATTCAAACTCTATATTGCTGACATCTCTATTGCATTGGCAAGTGTCAACTGTTTCCCCCCAAAAATCAATGGACATCCAATAAGTTATGTGATATATGCAGATGACTTAGTACTGGTTGATAAGACCCAGATAGGACTACAACGGCTTTTGTCAAAGCTTGAATCCTACATGATTGATAATGATTTATCAATCAATGTGAAAAAAACAAAAATCATGAGGTTTGGCAGTGATCGAGTCGCTTAAAAAAAAAACTTCAAATGGAGAATTGATAATAAAATCCTTGAAGAAGTCAGGGAAATTCGATATTTAGGAATAATGATGAACATCTCGATTCGTGAGTGGAGCTGGGTTCATGATCTATTCCAGCGGACCCGAATGCTCGCCCTACAAGGAGCAAGAATACATACTTTATACGGAAAATGTTCAGTAGTACCGCTACGTACGTTTTACACCCAAAAAGTGGTACCCACAATAACTTTTGGGGTAGAAGCAGGCTGGAACTTAGATCTAAAGATATGGCCCACTTTAGAAGGCTTATTCTGGCGCCAAGTCCTGAGATTGCCAAAATACCTCTCAATGACCATAATACGCCACGAATTGGCACTAGAAAGCCTGTACGGAACAGTTCTATGGAAATCCCTGTCACTGCTACGAAAGATGGAGATATCGAACCCTGCACCAGCTTATAAAATCTTAAAATCAGAAGGAACACATCAACACAAGGGGCTGCTCTTAAGATGGTCTGAGAAAGTGAAAGCCATCTTGCACAGTGCAAATATCTCAACGGAAACTTTGATGAATCGGCCACAGATCGCGAGAACAAAATTGAAAGAATGGTTATGGATAGACAACGTGAACAAACTCGAAACAATGCCGACAGCATTGGATCTTGGGCCAACAAAGAATAAAGTGGACAATATGCCAAACTATCTGTGTCAATTTCCATCGAGATATCACAGAGATAAATTTCTCAGACTCAGATTAAATCTTCTGAAAACTAACCACATGCAGGTGACGAGAAAAATGAAACCAGATACTGAAGAAGCCTGTCGGCACTGCAAACTCTTTGCAGAGTCACTAAAACATCTGATAATTGAATGTGTGGCCCTAAACAAGTTGCGTTCCATCCATTTGAGCAAATTCAAGCCAGTAAACGAAGAGATGGAAGATCTGTGGTTTCGGATACTGAGTGGAAGCTCGACACATCTTACCTGTTCAGTGATAAACTTTCTAGACACAGTCCTAATCTGAAAAGACATGAACTAAATTGTCTATGGAAAGCGTCACTAATGATCCTAGGATAAGTTGTAATAAAAGTTTTTGTAAAAACTAGATGTTACAAATAAAAAAAAAAAATTTAAAAAAAAATTACTAGAATCAATGATAAAGAGGCCCCAATGCATAGAGCAGCATGACGTGAACATTCTGCATAAGGCACCTAGAACCATTAACGATGATATACCCTATTTTTGTCCTCTACAGGATCACCGACAGGCACTGAAGGCACATGCACTGCAACACGTACCCCCCCAGCAGCCAAAAAGGCCAGGATGAATGAGAAAGGTGACACCGCCACCACCTCTAGGGGAACTGGGAGGAGTGTCCATCAGCAGAGGCCCAAAGGCAGCAGGAGCACCTGTTCCACACAGCTTTAGGGCACGGCTGCTGTTATTGCTGAACCCACGCCAGTGTGCCCCATCATAGGCGAAATGAGCACGGAGGGCATGCACTCCGCTGCCACCAGTTCAACTGGTGAGGCAGCAGCCACCGCACTGCTCACTGACGAGGAGGACGCAATTGACGTTCTAGAACAAAGCCATTCCCCCAGCCCGACACGGTCCATTGAGGAAAGTCCAAGGGCAACGTCCAGATCAGGTAGCCATGGAGCACATGACACCCACACCGTTGAAGGGGCATGGAGCCCTCAGGTGTCCTCACCTGATGCCGGAAGCACGGACCAGGATGCAGCAGCCAGCCCAACATCACATACCACCCAACTTGACCTTGCAACCACCAGCCGGAGGCAGGCAGACATTACTGCGCTGGTCGCCCAGCATGTGGCCGAGACAGGCCGTCTGAGGGATGACCTCAGCAAATATGCAGGCCAAACAAGGGAGGCCATTGAGGCCTGCACTAACAGGATCTGCCAGGAAATAGGCCAACTCTGCCAGGCCATTACACGTATTGGGGACATCATGGAGCGGCAATACCAACCACCAACACAGGATCAACCGGGCACCTCCTCCTCCTCGAGTTCCCAGCAGACAAGCCCCCTGCGCCGCTCTCTGCGCAACCTGAGGCGCCCCACATCACAACCACCCAATGGTGGAGGAGGCCCTGTGGCTTAGGTCCAGCAAGGACTAGGTGGCACATGTGGAGCAGGACATGTAGACACTATAAGGCTCACATGGGGGTGTTGTGGGGGTAGGGGGGAGAGGGTGTTTTTGGGGGTGTTGTGGGGGGAGGGGGGAGAGGGTGTATTTGGGGGTGTTGTGGGGGGAGGGGGGAAAGGGTGTATTTGGGTGTGTTGTGGGGGCAGGGGGGTAGGGGCGTTTGCAAAGTTGGGGTCATGCACATTTTTTTCACATTCTGTTCACAATACACTGTTCTGAAGTTGAAAACCAGGCGTCGTCTCCATCATTGTGTATGTCATTTATTGTGGACAGGGTCCTTTGTGGGCCTCAAAACATGCACCAGGGCAACAATACCCATCTCCATCCATGTAATTTCACCTTTGTACCTGATGAAATTCCTGATTCAGATGCTGACGCACATTGTGTGCCTCCTTGACATCGCCTCTTGCATGTCCTGCCGGAGCATTTCACCCATACTCAGCCCCATCCACATCATCCCTCATCTGGTGGTTGCATGTCAATGTCAAGTGGCATAGGCACATTCCATCAGATGCACATTTTGTGATGCTCTACACATGCCATGGTTGTGTTTGCCACTTTGTCACGGCTGTACAGGAGAGCATCACCCAGGCCGCTTAGGCACCAGCGCACTGTCATTGGAAGGCCGAATGCCAGCTCTATCACGACGCGGGTACGGGTATGTGCAATATTGTAGTCCTCTTCCTGCTGGTTCTGTGGGTTCCGTACAGGGGTTAGGAGCCACCACTTCAGTGGATAGCTGGCATCGCCTGTATGGTGTGAGGAATGGGTACCTGTTACGGGTCACCTCTGGTGCGGCCTATTGTTGTTGGTGCTGCACTGCAATCATGTACTGAAGCCCATGTCATGCTGGTTGTATTGGTACCATCTTGGTGTGGGAAGGGGTGTGGGAAGGGGTGTGGTGTGCTCTTTTGTGCTGCGTGTCTCCATTGCCTCCACCTGTGCTGATTGTGTCCATCTGTGACAGATGGGAACACTGCTCAGGTCTCTTAACGGGTGCTTTTAGATGCCGTTATTTGCGCCATGCCGGTAAGGGGTTTTGGGGTCTTTTCCATGCCGCTAATGCCATGTCCGCATGGCTTGTGATGGCGTGATATTAGCGCCATGGCGCTATTTCCGGTCTGGGGGTCGCGGGCCCACGGCCTTGCCGCTATTAGTGGCACCGTACTTACCGGGTCCGCTAATAGCGGTGGGTCAGGGTCGTAATTGGCTTGGGAAATTACCGGTACCGGTAATTCTTTACCAGTGCCGGTATTCCCTTACCGGACAACGTGTAATGAGGCCCTATGTCTTTAAAAACCTGCTTTACTGCCTCTTTGAGATCTGCTTCTTCTACCGTCTCCACCATGTTTTTGATCCGGATGTTGCATCTGCGGGACTTGTTTTCGAGATCCTCGCATTGTAGTTCTAAAAAGTGTTACTGTGTCTTTCCTGTCTGCTGCACCTCTTCCTCCACATTCTGCACAATTTTCCCCAACATGTCTGTCCGTTCTTCCAGTTTCGACACGTGGATTCTCAAGTCCTGCACTGTCTGTTTCATCTCGTCTTTCAGCGTTTCAAATTGGCTGTGTACTGTAGACATAAATTGTTCCTGAAGGTCTTTGAACCACATTGATATGATATGATAGTTTATTCATATAGCGTCTATAAACAAAGTGTTTCAAAGCGCTTCAATGCATTTGCATGTCTTCCTTTGTTGCCGCCATTTGGAGTGCTGGCGCTTGGACTGTGCTTGCTTGTGCCTCTCCCTGCCTTTTGCCTTTCGTTTGGGAGGGATTGTCAGTGCTCCAGAGTTGAATTAAACTGGGATCTTGGTTGGATGTATGGTTAATCGTAGTTGCCTGATTCCCTTTCCCCCTTGACTTGGACATGAGGTCCTTCTGGATCCCGTTTCTGTCAGTGCCTTTGGGTGGTGAAGTCTGATGTCGCACTTGGCTTGCCCTGGCAGGGGTTGGCTCGTCTTTCTGTGGGATGCTTCCCCCCGTTGGTTTTTGTCTGTGTTCCCCCCTCGGTGACTGTGTTGCTTTGCGGCCCCCCCTGCTGGTTCCCCCTTGAATGTCGCCTCCTCTTGCTGTTTGCTTGGATGAAGGTTCCCTTCCCTTTTACGCTGTGCTGGTCTGTTCCAGTAGTGCTTCCTGGGGCTCTCTCAGGGTGCCCGTCTTGTGTGTCTGCGTGTGTGGGGGGACGCTTTTATTTTTACCCTTTGGCTCAGGCTGTGCGTGTCGTATTTAGTTTCCTGTATGTTTAGATACTGCCTTGTCTCTGTTGTGGGTGGCTATCTCTCCAGCATAGCCTTTGTGGTGTGATTCTTTATTTCCTGCTGCGTTGGAGGGTCTGTGTGTACCAGATGTCCCCCTCTGCGCCTGCTCCTGTCTCACCTATCTTCTTCCCCTCTGGGGATGTCTCTTTGTCTCTTTGTATGGCCCCCGAGGTAGGTTCCCAGTCTGGCCCTGTGTGCCGCTTTCCGTGAAGGGGGGGAGGCCTTAAGACTGACTCCCGGCTATTGCTTGTCTACCACCCGCAGCGGTTACTCTCTCCTTTCTTGCAAGTCCCCGCTGATTCCCCCTCCCTGCGGTATCTGTTAGGGAGAATTCTCTGTTAAGGCTAATTTCCCAAACCTAGTGAGTCCCCCAGCAGCTTTGCTGGATTTTTGGGGTTTATTTTTTTCTCTCCTGCTAAGAGTGAGACTCTTTTACTCCCACTCTTAGACATGATTTGAGGTGTTCCTTTGACTTTGAATGTGTTTTATGGACTATGGGGTCCTTTACCCCATAGGGCTTCATGTGTTTTTGGTATGTGGGTTACACAGCACCCTCAGTGCAGTAACCCAGGGGTGTCATAGTGACCCCCAAACATAGACTCCATACCCTGGGACTGACTACTGTCTCCCAGGGCATGTAAAGTCACCATTGGCTTTACTAGTCCTAAATTATGAACAGACACCAGTACAAACCATCATATTGTGGACGTACTGGTCGGGGCAATTCGATTGCCCCGGGGTCTGTTGTTCGAGGGGGCACGTCTCCATCCCCCCTGATCGAGTTTTGGCTGGTGGCAGTGGATACTACTTATTATATTCGACCGCAAATATTTTCCTATGGGATTTTCCCATTGTTCGAGGCTACCACTTTTTAATATAGCCTCGAACATACCGCCAGTTTATTAAATTCATATAAAATCACTGGTTGGTATTTTTTGCCGAAACTCGGTTCCAAAATGGCGTTTGTGTTCACTTCTGTGACTCCAACCCAAGTCGGGCCCTTTGTTCCACTTTTTGGCGGCTTCTCCACAGAAGCCTCCAAAAGTGGTGCCACTCTGTCTGGGTACCACAGGGGGTGTGGGAGGGGGTTTAGGCACCCTGGACTGAGTTGCCTTGGCAACTCAAGTCGCACTCTTCTGTGATTGGCCCAAGTGGTGAGCCGTCCGGCTCACCACTTAACATGTTTGATTGACAGCTAGGCTGAATGAATGGGGGTTTGCTGCATAAAAGCAGGGCTTTGGCGACTGGAACTTCAGAAGTCGCCACAGGACCTAAAGAATCCGAAGAGGGAAAAGCTGAGCCGACCTGCAACGATGACACCACCGGCGGAGCCCTGCCTGAACCGTTTCACCACTTTTCCCGACGACAGAGGAGATCTCCAGCCAGGAGAGTCTTCTTCCTTTGACTGGTGGGGATAACCAGTTTGCCCGTCTTTTCGCCTTCCCGGATCATCTCGTGGCCGCCTTGCCTGTGCCGAGCACCCCGGCAACCGGGATATCACAGGTTTTTCCACTACTGCGAATAAAAGGGTACTACATTTTAACCGGAGAACTCTGCAGCTGGTTTGTTCCCTGGCAGTGCAACGACCTTCAGCTTTCCTCCACGTCAAGACCATCTCTTCCTCTGGACGACGCCGTGACTTGCACCTGCTGCCAGGAACAACTGCCCCCGCTGGAGGATCCTCTCCACTTTGAAGGTACTGTGTCCGCCTGGCCTCCCTCGCAACGGTCTGTGTGGGGTGACTCTTAAAGCCTCCACTTACCACTTGGGTTGGCCCTAGGCTGGCTAACTGAACTTTTCTGAGCTGGCTTAATTCTTTTCTGAACTCCCTGCAAGACTTTTCAAGACTTTTAAGCTGTGTGATCTTGGGCGCATTGATGCTCTGTTCTCTCTAAGAGGGACCCTGGCCTCTGAACTTTTTGCTCACAAGTAGACTTGACTTTCCTGCCTTGCTGGGTGCTTCTAAAGTATTGTGTTGTGTGCTTTTCCTAATTTCTGCCTTTTCCCTCCCTTTTTCTTAACTTATTGGAGTGCCATCTTTAGTTAAACGCTCACCTCTGTCTGGAAATAAGTGGTGTTAACTAAGACTTTTCTAATAAGGAATAAGGGATGTACATCTAGTAATAGTGACTGTGTGTTGAATTTACTTACCTCTTTTTGTGCTAGTGTGAATTACAAGTGTGTCTTTAAATAAATAATTATATACTTTTACACCAAAGCTCTGGTCAGTGTTTGCTTGTACTACTGTGTCTCTGTACCTATTGTGTATACTCTGCATACTGCTTAACTCATCTTGAGAGAAGTCTGATTGCTCAGCCACAGCTACCAGGTAAATCTGGGTGGTACAGACTGCTACCAATTGGGTTTACTGCCAACCACCTGTAGTCCTAAATCTTTTGCAGTGGTCCCTAAGGGAACTGCACATGTTTCT
The DNA here is from genome assembly GCF_040938575.1 of Ambystoma mexicanum. Classification (NCBI taxonomy): domain Eukaryota; kingdom Metazoa; phylum Chordata; class Amphibia; order Caudata; family Ambystomatidae; genus Ambystoma; species Ambystoma mexicanum. The sequence continues at coordinate 945,348,638 of NC_090923.1, forward strand.
GCCTAACACTATCCGTGTTGTGTCGGCTTCCACCCTTGTCCCTGCCCCTCTGCACTGAGAGGCAGGGGTGCGGGGGGCTGGTGTGATGTGCCCCTGCTTTTCTTTAGCATGGATTGCAGTTGCTGTTGGGGTCCGTACCTTCTGTTTTTTGCTTGCGGCCAGCCCGTCTTTTTCACTCTTTCCTCCCGCTGCCACAATTCTGTGCTGCCTCTGATCGCTCCAGAGGCTCACGGGGGGCCGCTCCTCCTCCGTTGTTCTTTTGGGTTGATTTTGCTGTCCGTATGCTTTGTCTCCCGCCTCAGGTCCTCTGCAACCCATGGCGGGGGGCGATGGCACTTGTTCCTGTCTCCGGGAGTCTGAATGAGGGGGATCCTTCTCTTCCAGTTTCTTTGTCACGGTTTGCAGGCTTGTGTCTGTGCTCTCTTTCCGTTGTTCCCACTATCAGGCACATACCGGTCCTGCAGTCACTTTTTATCAGATTTTCCCCTTTCTCACTGCCTTTGCTTCGGAAGTCCGTCCTTAGCAGTGCTGCCGTAGTTTCCACTTTCTCCTCCCGCCGGCTGCTGGTTGTCAGATGGGTCCTTCCCCCACTGCTGTTCGTAGGATGCAAGGTGTTGTTTTCCTCTGTGGGATGCAGCCCTTCTCTTTCCAGTGTTTGTTGCTATCTTTTCTGTGAGATCCAGTTGGGTCTCAGGGATGACACTTCTGATCCTTTGCTTTATTGTCCAGCTTTTCTGATGTGGCCCGGTGGAGAGACGCTCACACACATCTGCTTCCTCCGGTCGCCATCTTGGAATCCTCCTCTTCTTTTATCAATTGTATCTAAGCCTCTCCAAAGTTCAAATTAGCCGTTGGCTATTTATCGTTCAACACAATTCTGTTTCTTATCGGCTCTTCCCTCGACTCACCGGCTGTGATGAACCGCTTGGCTTTCTTCTCCTTCGAGTCAAGGTTGGTACGACAGAGAGCCACGTCTCTCCCCGGCTGTGTTATCAGTGCGGGAGGGTCTCATGTACATGTACCATTGACATCTGCTACCACACACACTGGCTATTGTTTGCAGACTTATGATTTCCTCTGCGGAGGTTTCACTGGCCTTGGTTGGAAAGGGCAAGGTCACTTCTCTGCTTTCACCCTTTCGGTCTGCGCCATCTTTTTCTCCCTCTTGAACTGCTGTGCTGAGTTAGCTCTCATGTCGTGCGGTCTGCCTTGCTTGTCATGTGCTCTTGTGATCCACCTTTTATCCCTGTGGGGAAGGGACAGGACCATCAGGTGTGTGTGATTCTAGTCAATAGCCTGACTTTGCCTGATCCTTGTATTTGGGCATGTCAGGTAAACGGCTCTGGTGTTAGTCTGTTGTTTTTCGTGTTGTGCGAAAGTGTTCATATCGGAAAAGGTGGGGGGGTAGTGTTTTGGAATATCCTACGTGGTAGGATGGGAAAAAGGTGTTGAATGAAGGCGGATACCGTGTCTTACCTGTCGGTGTCCCACTCCCACAGGATTCCCCATCCAGGTGATCCTCCCTCACTGGTCCACCCCCGGGAACTGGATCCAATAGCGATGGCCGTGTCCTGGCCACCTGGATGACAGATTCCCTGGGGACTAGCTAGGGGGACACCTTCAGGTTTCTAACATTTCCTTCCTCCGTGCGATGTAGCCGCATTTGTTTCACAGGGGAACTGGGAAAGAAAATCCACATTTCCCTGGTTTTTCCTTTTCGGTGTTCCACAGTGAAACAATAGGGTTGTAGATCTAGAAACCATTGCATGACCCTAGGGTTGGAGTCTTTGCATTGGCTAATCCAAACTAGGGGAGAGTGGTCTGTAACGAGTGTGAACTTTCATCCCAAGAGGTAGTACCTGAGATGGATAATGTCCCACTTGATGGCCAGGGCCTCCAGTTCCAACACAGAGTACTTTTGTTCACGTGGGAACAGCTTGCAGCTGGTGAATAATATGGGATGTTCCAATCCCTCGCAAACCTGAGACAGGACGGCTCCTAAACCTGTAAGGGAGGCATCTGTCTGTAAGACAAACTCCTTATAGAAGTCGACTACCTTTAGGATTGGGTTCTGACACAGCGCCTGCTTCAAGGTGTTATAACATATCTCATCCTCGTCATTCCAATGAAGTATCTGGGGTTCGGCATTCTTAAGTTTATCTGTCAACCGGGCTGTTTTGTCCGAAAAGTTGGGGATAAACCTTCAGTAATATCCTATTAACCCGAGAAAAGCTCTAAAAGCTCTTTTCGTCTTGGGAGTTGTTGTATCTAAGATGGCGTTCACCTTCTCATGCTGTGGTTGTATATTCCCGTTCCCTCTGAAGACGCCAAGATATTTTATGTCTGATTGGGCCAATCTGCACTTAGCTGGATTAGCAGTCAGGCCAACGTTTCTGAGGACTTTCATTATGGTATAAAGATGGAAGAGATGATCCTCCCAAGTCTTACTATAAATGACGATATGGTCAATATAAGCTCCACAGAAATCAGAATAGGGTTGTAGGAGTCTATCCATGTGGCGTTGGAAAGTGGCTGGCACACTGCGTAGACCAAAAGGTTGGAGCGGCATTGAAAACGCAATCTTTTCCTTATCTGGTCCATATACCATATACATTTACTTGCCAGTACCCCTTGGTTACATCTAGGGTAGATAGAAAGGTGGCTGCTCCGAGTTTATCAATTAGGTCGTCGATGGGTGACATTGATGTCGGATATAGCATTAACTTGACATAAGTCAATACAGAATCTCCAGGAACGGTCAGGTTTAGTGACCAGCACGATAGGAGAGGACCAGGGACTTGAGGATGGCTCAATAATGTTGGCTTTGAACATTTTGTTGACTTCTTCAATCACAATCTGCTTACGAGCTTCAGGGAGTCGCTATGGTTTTAAGTGTACCACTTTACCTCTAGGTGTTTTAACATAGTGATATGTACCTTTTACTCTTCCTGTTTTTTCCGAGAATACATCAGGAAATGAAATTATGACATATTTTAAATCTTGTTGGTGTTGAGTAGGTAACTCGGAAGGAATGAAATCAAAGTTATCTATGTCTTCGGGAACCAGACAGGCTAAGACTTTGGCATGGGTGGCTGACGGGTTCTCCTTCCACCCCTTGAAGAGATTTACATGATATAATTGGATTTTCTGTTTTCTATCCGGTTAGGCTACTCTATAAGTACAGGTTCCCATTCTTTCTACTACTTCATAAGGTCTGTGCCACTTGGAGACTAGCTTGTTCTCTGCGGTAGGTAAGAGGACCAGTACTTTCTGTCCTATGAAGAATGATCTTAAATTCACTTTCTTGTCATAAGTGGCCTTTTTTTGGGACTGAGCTTTTTCCATGTGAGTACAAGCTAAGTCTCGGACAAACTTCATATGTTCTCGTATTCGGGTAGCGGTTTGCGAGATGGAAATAGGGGCCTCCTCTCGTTCTTCCCAGGTCTCTTGGAGCATGTCCAGGACATCTCTGGGCTCTCTTCCATAGAGTAATTCCAAGGGAGAGAAACCTGTGGAAGCTTGGGGAGTTTTCCTCACTGCAAATAGTGCCCATGCTATCATTGAGTCCCAGTCTTTCCGGTCCTTGTCTACCAGCTTTCAGAGAATTAGTTTTAGGGTTTTATTGAATCTTTGTACCAAGACATCGGTCTGGGGATGGTACACAGAAGTTCGCAAGGTGGTAATGTGGAGTAGCTCTTTCACTTCAGCCATAAGCTTACTCATACATTACAAGCTCTGGTTTGTTCATATTTCTTTGGGAAAACCGACCCTGAAGAAATATGGTAGATGTTTAAGGATCTGCTGAGTGGTATTCTTTCGCATTGGGAATGCCTCGGGATATTGGGTTGCATAATCTACGATCACAAGGACATACTTATTGCCTAATCTGGAGGTTTGAAGTGGTCCAATGTCCATACCAATTCTTGAAAAGGGTATTTCTATAATCGGCAACGGGTTCAGAGGGGCAGGTGATGGAATGTGCGTACTGGTCATTTGACATATTATGCACGTTTGTACAAAGATCTTTACATCAGTGTGGATACCTGGCCAGTAAAACATTCCCCCAATATGCGCCTGGGTTTTAGATTGTCCTAAATGCCCCCCGGTAAACTGTGAATGTGCAAATTCTAGTACAACCTTTCGATGGATTTTGGGTATGACCAATTGCGTTTTTAACATACCTTCTCGGGAGATTTCTTTTCGGTAAAGCAATCCTTGTTTTAGAAATAAAAAGGGACTCCCCTTCTCTAAGCCTTCTTCTTCTGGAATGGCTTGTAAAAATTCTTCCGAGAGAACTGGATCATTTCGCTGGCCGAAGGCTAGGTCAGGATAGATGGTGGGTTCCTCTCCCTTCCTTTCTTCGATCTTAATTGAGTTGCCAGATCCCACAAAGCCTAAGTTACCTCTTTCTGTTTTATCTGATTCACTCTCTTTAAACTGAGGAAATAGAGCTCTTTCAAAATTCCCCTGGGCAATTTGTTCTCCCCGACGTACCTCAAAAGGGATCTCGCCAATGTTTTGCAAGAGAACCTTCACATCTCCCCTGAAGTCGGGATCAATGACGCCTGCTAAGACGTCTATCCCAAACTTCCATGCTAGGCCAGATTTTGGGGCCAATCGAATGTAACCCCAGAGGGGGTATCAAAACCAAGTGTGTAGGCGTCATTCATCTTTTCCCAGGGGCAATGGTAGCTTCCCTACTGCTACAGATATCAAACCCTATTGATTCCTTGGTGGCGATGGAAGGGCTAGAGGCTCTCTGACCAGGTTTTTGAAATTGTAGGGTTCCCCAATTAGTTTCAATTGAGTCACATCCAACTCCTGACACCATATGCAATGAACTCATGGTGGTAACAGTAAAGGCAGACACAAGTGATCACAGTTCAAGGGTGTTTATTGAACTATAAATGCAGGGTGGAAAATGCCTAACCTAAACCTAAATCTAAGATGGGAACAAACTATGACTATCAAATGAAAAATAAGGCAGTCCTAGTGGTGGTGTGTCAAATAAAAGGGCCCATGCTAAAAATAAACTATTGCCAAATCCTTACAACTAATTACAGAAAGAGTGTGGGATAGGGTTTCAAATAAAGAAGTTTTCACAAATAATAAGTCAGGATGTGATTGCCAGGGGTCTCCCTTCCCCACCTTTGGAGCACGAGACAAAGTGGATCTCCTGAGCACAGCACCTGCTCGAGCTTTCCCAGCACGATCCAACAGTTCCGTACCAGCTATCAAGTTCTTCGATGACCAAGTATCTTTAAAATAAAAAGTCTCTTGCCTTCGAGGCCTGGTGTATCCAAAAAACAAGCACAAAGTTCAGTTCCATGTATACTTCAGGTGACAGCTTCACCCCTAGGTCTCCCTCTTCCAGGCGTAGACCCATCACAAACTAGTATTCAACAAATCCACTAAACAGTTCCTTTTTCAACAAACTTTGGGTGATAGCTTTCCACCTCGGATCTCCCTCTTTCGGGCTCAGACGCCTTTCATACCTTAGCCTCCCTCCTTTGGGTTCACTGTGGCTTTTCTTACTTTCACAAATTTTAATGTCTTTTTAAACAGTTCTTCGGGCTTTGCCCCTTTTGTCGGCTTCCCTATGCTAGGGTTCACTCTTGCCAACTCTTACAACACACTGTTCATACGCTAATTTCATAAAACGGGAATCATTTCCCTTAGCTTCGTAATCATCTGTTGGTCAAAGACTTTCGCTGGTACAAAGAATTTTACAAGACCCCACTAGGACCACTTTGATCTTACTTTGCCTCTTCCCAAGGCCTTCTGGTTACGGTAGTCTCTACTGTTGGGTAATCGCCCCGAGTTTCTTGCGTGAACACCCACGTGATGCCGGACGCCTTTGTTGCTGGTTTTCCCCTTCTTTTCCCAATTGTATCTTTAAGCTACTTAAAAGTTCAAATTAGCCGTTGGCTATTTATCATACAACACAGTTCGGTTTCTTATCGGCTCTTCCCTCGACTCACCGGCTGTGATGAACCGCTTGGCTTTCTTCTCCTTCGAGTCAAGGTTGGTACGACAGAGACCCACGTCTCTCCCCTGCTTGGTTATCAACAGAGGAGGGCCTCATTTCCTGTACACATCTGCTGCAACACACTCTGGCTATTATTCGCGGACTTATGATTTCATCTGCGAAGGTTTCACGGGCCTTGGTCGGAAAAGGGCAACATCGCTTCTCTTCTTGTCACCCTCTTGGTCTGTAGCGTCTTTCTCCTCCTCTTGAACTGCCGTGCTGAGTTAGCTCTCAAATCGTGCGGTCTGCCTTGCTCTTCCTGTGTTCTTGTGCTCCACCTTTTATCCCTGTTGGGAAGGGAAAGGGCCATCAGGTGTGTGTGATTCTGGTCAATTGCCTGACTTTGCCTGACCCTTGTATTGGGGCATGTCAGGTAAATGGCTCTGGTGTTAGTCCGTTGTATTTCGTGTTGTGCGAAAGGGTTTGTGTCGGAAAAGGGGGGGGGTAGTGTTTTGGAATATCCTACGTGGTTGGATGGGGGAAAAGGTGTTGAAAGAAGGGGGATACCATGTCTTACCCGTCGATTTCCCACTTCCACAGGACCCCCCATCCAGTTGATCCTCCCTCACTGGTCCCCGCCCCCTAGAAACTGGATTCAATAGCGCTGGCCGTGTCCTGGCCACCTGGATGACAGATCCCCGGGGACTAGCTAGGGAGACACCTTCAGGTTTCTCACAGTATGCAGCGTCCCTGGCGGAGTGTTGGAGAGGGTGTGGGGGAGTGGGGACTGGAAGCTCATATGGTGGGAATGCCCAATATTTGCCCCCTTATGGGTGAACATCTCCTACCAGATACAAGCCATTGTTACATTTTATATGCCTCTATGCCCCAGGGAGTGGATGTGTGGATTATCTGCTACGGGAGTAGCCTTCCCACTAGGGCCCAGAGAAAGGAGTTTGTGATGATGCTGATAGCAGCCTGGTTGGTTAAAGCAAAACAATTGAAAAAAGGGGCACCCCGCAACAGGGGTTGGGTGGCTGCAGAAGCTGTTGGGGAGGATTGAAATGGAGTGGATCACGTATAACATACGGGGAGATGGAGGATGGTACCAGCAGGACTGGGGGATGGTTTTGGAGTACTTGTAGGGGGACTATATGAAACAATGGTGCCCATATAACTTGCAAATCTTGGACATTAGGTAAAGACTCAGATGTGTACATCATGACTCGGGGGAGGCGTAGGGGAAGGCTGCTGACAGGGGCTGGGGTAATGTTCATGTCTGGGATTTGGACTGAGGTTGCGTGGGTGCAAGAAACGTAACCACGTGACCACAAGCATCTCTGAGCAGATCCTTGTGAAACACCTATATTGACTTTCTGCTGTACAGGACACTTTTGGTAAACATTTTAAGATATAAAAGGCGCGTACCTTTTCTATTTCGCAAGTAATGTTTGAAATGTTCTCTTGGGAAATGCTTATTTGTGCAGATGACTTTCTTGAGTTAGGGAAGACATCTTAAAATGGAATTTGCAAGTGTCTCTCAATTTACGTTCACCGCCTGTGACATCACTCACCACTGCATACACAGTCCCTCCACTTTTTTTAGGACTTGCGCCCTATCATGATGCACCCATCCTACACCTCCAGACCCACACCAAGATGCCCCTATCCCTCCATCCACACAACAAGATGTCATCCTCCCTCCAAACACACACCAAGATGCCCTTGTGACTCTGCGGATTCACACCCCAATAGCCCCATCCAACCCAACTATCTGTTAACCCAAACCCTCTCTTCATAAATCAACATTAAATTCCCCTTAAAATGTGTGCTCTAAATTAGACTGTTTTATTAGCCCCCTATGCTCAGTTTAACACCATCCATTGTCCCATCGCTGTTCCTTTCTTTGCCCTTCTCATTCCTATCACAGTGAATAGATTTCCCGCCACATTTGATGTTTAGCACGAGTCTCTGTCTAATTTCCACAGAAACATTCCCGTCCGGTCTTCCACAGAAAAATACCAAAATACAGCTGAGCTGTAAACATTCCCACTGCTGCTGGCACCCAGCACCTTCCCGCTCATGAATGATATGGACAAGATGACGTCGGACGCTACGTAGATGATAGGGAACGGGTTACGGAACGTACCAAAAGTCACGTGAAGAAGAGTAGGCGGGGCGTCACTCTGGTCCGTTTCTCGGATGGGAACTAGACACTACCTTTTAATTATCACCATATACATCTCTGGCAGCGGATGGGCGCCAGATACCGCTCGGTAATACAGCCAGATATTTCTACGCCCGGCATAAACAGCAAGCCCAATAAATATATAGTTCATGCAGAGATGGCCTGAGGTACCTCCTCTAAGAGACACCCCCCTATTACCTTCTGTACCCAATACCCCCAGTGACTAACTCATTCTGTAGCCAGTACCCCTACCAATGATTAGCTAAAGTGGTGTCTCAGGTATGCGGAGAGTGGTGAGGGCACCCGCCACATTGCCCTGTAATCGCATGCTGCTGATGGAGCCCTAACTACCCGAAGCTTATACTAACCAACACCAGTGCAGACATGGCATTACTACATACAAGCAAGGTAAGCGCTGTCAATCCCATCACTTTAATTTTTTTATTATATCTGCTTCTCTAGATCTCCATGCAAGCGACTGCAGTCATTGGTTTCTATCTGGTGCAATATCAAGCATTGTCAATTAAGTGTTTCCTTTTTTCAGTCTAACGCCTGTCCCCATTGGAATGCCCCAAACGCAAACAAGGGTATATCTACAAACTCTCACGTTCCAAAAAACAGTGATAAGGTGCCTCGCTTTTGCTGCAGTTGTCAACCCTGCTGCTTACATGAATCTTCAGCTGGCATATTAGTTTTGGAGGGCGCACATCATGAGGGGAGGGTAATGTGCATATGGTGATTGTTGGTATGGGAAGCAATTTTCTCTTTTAGGCAGCTGCTTTGCCTGGCACCACCTATTCGTCTCTTAAGAGTTGGAGATGTAATTCTTAAGTGAATACGATTGAAGCAAGGATACAAAAGATCAAAGGGGTCCTATTTTAAATGAGAATGCAAAGTGGGGAAATGTATGCGAGCAAGTTGTGAATGAGGTAGATATGTCGTCTAATAGGTTTAGCTTATTAAACTGGGCAAAATGGGATAATTTATGCTTTGGAGCTGGGGACGAAAACTAGACCATTCGGAAAAACGGAAACCCGCTGCCTCGCAAAATTGATCAAGTGTTAATTTTGGAAAAATTAAAAAATGTGCACAGCATTTTACTTTAACCATTTTCCCTTGGACCATAAGCCTTGGTCATAAGTGATATACACATTTTGCTGCATGCTGTTTGCACGTTTTGCACTCGTTCATGGAGTACGTATGACACCATTTTAGCAATAGTGCCACCATGGAAGTTCTCCCTCAGAAAACATGGAAAAGCTTTGCTCTTTTATGGGATTGTGCATGCAGTTTGTTTTAGAAGAAAAAGTCCTCCTTGGCAAGGTGTGAGCTGAAGTATTTATGAGATATGCAGCAGGAAAGTCTTTTGATATAACTCGTATTGGTACCATTTGACACCAAAAAAGAGTACTTATTCAGAGTGGATGCTTGTTGCTCTGAGCTGGGATGCCTATTGTTCGTCAGCATGGTGTTAAGAAATGTGTGAATGACAGCGCCGGAAACACCGGCATCGCGGACCAGCCGTTAAACATGCTCAGGTGTGCAGCAACAGGGCACAAGTGGCTATAATCAGCCCAGCTGCACACCATGAGCTCTGTGAATGCACAAAAGGACCACACCCCATACACCTTCCACTACAACCATGCTGGCAGCTGCAGTAGCAGTCACGGAACTGGGGGCCCTGCATGCCCGGATCCAATATGAGATTGAACTGGAAGAGGCAGAGGAGGCAGCGGAGGTGACGGAGGATGATGATGGCCATGCACATGAGCAATGGCCTGCAGGTAGCACCCCGCAGGCAGCCTCCCTTACCCCGCTTAAGGGCCACACCCTGGAATCGGAGTGCTACACAGATTCACACCCTGTATCAGCTGCACAGGGAAACTCATTACCTACATAGTCAACTTAATCCAGGACGACATCGGGAGCCTAATCGACACCAGGACCGCCATACCCCTCTTCCTGAAGGTAATATCGGTGCTGCATTTCTTGGCAACCGGCACCTTCCAACACACTGTGGTAGAGCTGCACAGGTTATCCCAAACCTGTTTCTCCAAGGTGCTATTCCAGGTCCTGGATACCCTCCTGCGGCATGTGTCTGACCACATTGCCCTTCCCAGAACACCTGCCCAGGTGAATGCCACAAATGTGGGGTTCCATGCCCTGGCAGGCATGTCCAACGTGTTGGGTGAGTTGGACTGCATGCATGTTGAGCTGGTGGCCAGACATACCAATGAGGCAGTCTACCGAAACAGGAAACTGTATCACTCTCTCAATGTCCTGTATCACTCTCTCAATGTCGTGTGTGTGTGTGTGATGCAGATCACCTCATAACCCACTTCAGCCCACATTTCCCTGGATCCACACACAATTCCATGGTGCTGCGAAACTCCATGCTCCTAGTTTACATGACACGTCACCGCAGAGAGCGCACCTGGCTGTTGCGTGAATTGAAGTACCATTGCATGTGCACTGTAGAAGGGGGTGGGGTGGGTGTTCATCGTCACCAGTTCATGTGCGTAATGCAATGTCATGTCCACATATTGCATGCATGTGCTGAAGGGCATGCCTGGCATGTAAAACATGGGCAGATGGAGCACACCCCTTCACAAAAAGTGTACATCTGGACTGGCACATAAAATGCACTACAGGTACCAGAATGCATCTCACCAATGCCACATACCACAGCAATAATACACTGTGCACATCTCCAACTGCCTGTGTCACAGCCATATCAGACTAATGCACCCCACCTCTCCACCCGCAGTGTACCCCACAGCATGTAGACAGACCACATGCCTGTCACAAGTGCACATACCCATATGCATGTGACATGAAATCAAACGATGTCGGTACACAAATGAACTAATGGGTGAGATGGCCAAAGTACGACATGCAAACTGAACCAGAAGTGGCACACGCAATGGACAAATTAGAAGCTGGTATAGCCATAGGGTTAATGGGCAAGGTGGGTGTGATATGGTGAGGGAAATGTGTACAGAAACCACCCCCACCCCGCATTACAATGCACAGGATACTAGGGTCATCTGTGCCATTCACTACGTCTTGTGCCAATCCCATGTGACCCAGGCGAACATACAAACATGGCTTCCATGTCAATGACTTTGCCCACCTTGTGTCCCACCCATGCAGGTGATGACAGATTCGCTTGATGCCATGGCTCATGACGCCCGTAAGGCAACCTCAAAACCAGCATGCGTACAACCTTGCACACATCCGAACACGGTGCACTATTGAACAAACCTTTGGGCTGCTGAAGGCAAGGTTCTGCTGCCTGAGTAGAAGGTTGGCAAGATTGTCTTGGTCTGTGCCATGTTACATAACATGTGCATCAGGCACAACATTCCCCTTCCCACAGACATGGACATGTCCCCAGCGGAGGCAGAGGACGTCACTGACAGCGAGGATGAAATACCATTGGCCTATCGCAGGTATGTCATGGATGGGCGTGATGCATGTTATGAATTGATCACCCTCTACTTCGAAGCACAGCACACACGCACATGGCCTAGGCCATCAACCACTTTCTACACTGTACACGAATACATCACACTCACATGAAAAATGAATGTATAGTCATGATTTCAATGCATCACTCAGCGTATTAATATGTATGATGAAATAACAGGCGGACCAACACCCCCTCCCCAACTATCCCTCCCCAAACCCTCTCCCCAACTTGTCTCGTTATCCATGATGTCTCAGCCGAAGACACACCCATGACACATGTTAGTCCTCAGCCTATTTACGGGCTGCTTGCCACCTGGGCTGCCCTTGTGTCGTGGAGATGACGGGCACATCAACCTCTGCCTTGGGCTGCCACGGAGAGAACATGCAGGCATGGAGTTTGTGGATGGTGTGTGGGTTGGGTCCCTGGCCTGTCGATCTAGGGCCCCTTGCAGGGACATTGCCCACATTATGCCATTGCCCTCGCAGACCCTCCTGGCCAGGAGCACCATTGCAGACATTGCACGTCCAAGGGAATGTGCACTGCTGTGCCCATTGGCCTGCACGCATTAGCTGGGCCTCAGTGCGGTGCAAGGCTGCCTCCCCCCGCATCAGGCGTCAGGCGGGACTCCTCCAGGTGCTGCTGTACAAGGGCTGGCAATCCCTCCTGCCTTTCCTCTAATTCAGGTCGCGCATAGGTGGCCTGGTCGGTGGTGTCCCCCGTGGGGTCTCCTGCATCTTCAGGAGCCTCCTCTTCTCTGGTGTCATGGACATATGTATGCGGCTGCTGTGTTGGGGGTAGTGTCTGTCCTCCTGCTGTTGGCCTTGCAGGCCATTGCACCACCACAGGTGCTGCCAGGGTGTAGGGGGCAGCAGTTGTAGGCACTGCAGGTGCTGCCAGGGTTGGAGGGGCAGTTGTGACAGTCACAGTGGTTGCTGACGTGTCCTGGGTGGTGGTGGTCTGTTCAGTTGACCACCTTTGGCGTCTGATGCCCCTTGAGGTGCCTGCTTGGCCTCCATCGCTGTCAGATGATGTACCTGAGGGTGCAAGAAAGGCAAGATGTTGGGGGCCAGTGTGGTTTTCAAGATGCACTGATACACGCAATGTGTTTGTTGTGAGGCATGCTGTAGAGAGGACATGGCATGGTACATGGCATGGTGCACATATGCTTCTGTTGTGTGGCCTCAGCTGCAGGTTGTGGGATGTTGATACGTGATACATGGCTCTACTGGGACTACTGGTGGTGTGTCCTGGCATTTGCTGGGATGGTGGTATTGGGGGGCGGGGGGATCTGTCGGTATGTGGGGTGTTGGGATGTGGCGGGGGGATTTTGAGGGGGGGTTGGATGTGGCAAGGCTGGGCTTGATGGCTGTCCAAGTTGCATGGCCAGTATGTGTATTGGGGGACATTGGGCCTCAGTACAAGTTCGGTGGTAGCCTTACCGGTAAAACTGGCAGGCTGCCGCCGAACTTGCGAATTTTACTGGTGTCCGGGCATGGGCAATTACCGGGTCATTACAGCCCCGCCAGACCTTGTATTTTGTTACTATAGGGGTGCTATCTATACTGTTGTTCTTTATCTTGTTTATGAAACCTCCCGGAAGGTGTTTGGTATGAAACAGCGTTTTAATGGGGTTGGTGTTGCAGAATTTGTCAGTAAGATACAATAAGATGTGGTTAGGTTATCATTCAGGTCCAGGGCTTCAAGTCTGAATCTGAGGTTCTGTTGGCGTCAGTTAATGCCTGCACAATTGTTTTTGGGTTATGAAGTCAATGAGGTGAACTCAAAGACCTTTCTATGGAAATGTGCAGGACGAAGATCTCTCTGATAAAATGACTTTTAGGTATTTGGGATCAAAGTGGCTGAAACATGGCGAAGTGTGTTGAGTTGAATTTTGGTGTAACTATTAAACAACTTGAGGAAAAAGTAGAAAAGGTGGGGCACAATTCTGGGCAGAAAACAGTTGATTTCTTTTTTTTTAACAAAGTTTTAGTGTCGTACTTTACTTGTGTTTATTACAGTTGGGTTTGTACATTAGAGTATACATTAGAGTATATATACCTTTTGGTGGGCTGCAATGAGCCAATATTATATGCTAAAATAGACCAAAAGAAAATGGAGGAATAGTGGTTGCTACCGATATTTAAGCTATATTTTCTGAGCAGTCGTTATATGGAAAGTCAGTGTGCTAGTTACACGAGGATGGATGCTGTGCAAACATTTTATAAGCAATATTTGGGCCCTCAAAGTTGAAGAGTATTTCAAAAGAAATGGATCCAGAGGCGTTGAAGGTGAATGGGATTTGGCAAAAAAGTATGCAATGATCTCACTAGGCATGTAAAGATAAGGCCTTTTCATCTGAGAACCCAGGAAAACGGATTTTTTAATGGAATTAAATGGAGTAGTAGTGTCAAATGCTGAAGCGCATTTTGCTGAGGACTTTCTAGTAGATGGTGAACTACCTGGTGGAAACCCAATCTGATGTCATTACATTTTCTACTGTGACCTGCAACAGCTGAGCCATTTGTGTCTTGCGTCTGGCCAGGTACATTTCTCACACAACAGATTGTGACTTGTCTAGGAATTCTAGTGTTCAATGCTCGGAAATATATACCTTCCTAGGAGAACGGGACAGACCAACAGGACAGACCTTCTTTAGGATTCTGAAAACTGGGAGCTTCAAATGGGTCCTCTGAAACATAATGGGAGAAGGCACACCAGGGAGATGGAACCTTTTTGATATGGTCCAAATGGGAGATAAGGGGAATGGCAGTGTATCTGATAGAGGACCTATACAGTGGGGAAGTGGCTGCCATTCTCCATTTGCCAAACCCCATCTTCCTGACTCTGCCCCCAACTTCCTGCAGTGAAGGCACACTGGGAGCTGACATTACAAGGATAACCCTTGTTATAACAGCAAGCATTGGCACCTTACATTTGGGAAATGAAACCTCAAGATATAACGCTAGCTTATGATGTATCACTTATTTATCACCTGTGTTTATCTTCAAATGATTTGCTTATTGAAGAGGAAGGCACAGGCATTTGAAATAGCAAAACCTAGTGGAAAAGACATGTTGGGGCAAGAGGTGGTGAGTTGCTTACGTGGTCCTTGTTATCAGGATTCAAGAGGGGATCAGTATTCAATTATTTACATCTCTTCTATATGGTATTTATTTATAGAGGGCTTACACCTGGGCGCTGAACAAAAGAACTAAGTTTTACAAATTTCATGAGTAAAACACAAAATGACAATAAAATGACAGAGTAAAATTAAGACGGAGGAGACAGAAAAAAAGTTTTGCGTCCAGAGTGGAAGACTGGAAGGGTGGAAGAAGTACAAATTGGATAATGAAGGGAGTTCCAATACTTTGTGCGAGGAGAACAAAGGATTGCAAACTAAGAGGAGCACAGAGAGGTTTAGGCACGGCAAGAAGAAAGGGGTATTGAGGGTGAAGGGAAGTGGGGAGGGAAATGGATGAGAGAGGAGAGGTAGGGCGGAGAAAGACCATGAAGAGATTTGAAAACCATACATAAGAAATTAAAAAGATGAGATTCAAAATAGAGCCAATGTAGGGAGAGAGGAACAGATGAAATAGATGAATGGAGAGAAGTATACGAATAGGAAGATGGTAGACGGAGCAGAGTGGTGAGCAGGCCTCCAGATAAGGTTCGTACAAAATCTTTTTACACATGAAATTCTTGTAAATACAACAGCTTTATTATTTTCCTGTGTACATTTACACACAAGTTTAGAGCAGAGGGCAGTGCAAAGTCAGGTTACTTGACAGAAACCAGAACACTTCTTTTGATTTGTATCTATGTGGATGTAATTGCAAGCCATGGAGAAAAGCCTCTGAAACAGAATTTATTTCTGTGAAGCCTTTCAAAAAAGGAAACTGCACACTGTGATAAAAGGAATGGTTTCTTTCCATTGAGCTTCTGCTGTGTTATGTGTAGATGCTCATGGAGCAAACGGAAGCACTGTGCATATTTTCCTAGCATTTTAGGATTGTATAGATGGAAAACTATGTTGCAATTGAGAATTAATCTTTTGTAAAAAATTATGCTTTTTTTTCCAGTGAAAGCAAACCAGTATTGCACAATTGTATTTTTCAGAGTTCTTGTGCTGTGTGCATAATTAGACGGAGGCAGATAATTTTTACACTTATCATTATAAACACTGTTTTTATAATTGAAGTGTAAATTAAATTATGAGTATGCACGGTCCAGTTAACATCCATTCAACCTTTCACTCAATTGAGTACATTACTATAAATGGTCAGTGGCAGCAGAGTATTTGCTCAAGGGTGAGTGATTTTCATTACACCAATCACAGGTGTTATAGCCTCTAAAATATTCAAGACTACAAAACATCCAAAACCTGACTCTTCAGGAACTGTAAGTGCTGTTCAAAAACAAACAAATGAAAGTTACATTTGCAATTGAAATAGAAACTCAGCAAAACCTGTCCCTGTGATAATCCAGATTGGTATTTAACTTTATGCAGCGCTTCATACATGGTCCGTCCAACATCTAGGCAATGTGATTATTATACTTCAGTCGATACTCCGTTTACCGACCTCAAAGGATGTTAGCCAAAAAGATAGCTCTGCCGGTTGAGCGCTCGTTGCTGCAATCTGTACGTGATCTGTAGGTTGCAGACTCGAAGCCTGGCAAGGCCAACTCAGCCTTTCATCCTTTCGGGGTCGATAAAGGAGTACCAACTACGGTTTGGTGATAATTGTGATAAATATGTTCTATGTACAGCGATTTGCCAAAACCGCTATGTAATTAACCATTTGACCATGAGATTAGGTATAGATTTTAGCATGGAGTCCTTTCCTCTATGCACTGTTGTATCATAACATTAGGTAGCAATAGTTCCCGGAAATGAGGACTTACATTAAACATGAAAAGACAATTCTGTTATAGAATCTCAAAACACACAATACAATTCATGTTTGCTTTACTGCGTAATTGACTAGGTTTTTGTGTTTTCAACATTACACGACCACAATAGTGGCCGTGTAGTTATGGTTAAGTTGCTGTTTCCATAGGAAGAGCACTTTTTGGGCGGCTTATAACTTCGCTCCCCCTGCACGAATCCTCACCGAACTTTACAATATATGGGCCACTCTGAATTTATTTGCAAAGTTTGGAGATGTTTGGTCCAAGAGGGCAAAAGTTATAGGGGGGGGGTCCCAAAACGTCTTTTTTTCAGATAGACTGAATGGGGGAAAAACCTTGCGCACGGCTACAGTTCAAACCGCTGGACGGATTTTCACGAAATCTGCGGCAGGTACAGGGGTTTGGTCCAGAAAGCGTGCTTTTGTAAATTTGGTGATCTTCTGTGCAGTACTTTTCTTTGAAATTATCAAAAAGTAGGTCTGAAAAAATTAGTGATATCTATGTCCGCTTCACGGTCACACTTCCCTGTTCGGTCCACGGACAAGATACCGATTGGCTAAGGGGCTGGTGTCATGACCGCGGACATGCCACGTCTCTGTCCATTGGCTACTGCGAGACGTGTTCTGCGTCAGATTGTTTGGATGCGCCCGACATCTTGGATCCGCCGAAACCGGAGCAACAAACAGCGTACACATGCTCTATTCAGAAAAATCTTTTGCTGTGTCACGGAGCGTTGCGAAAGGTTCAGACAGTAAGGCGCATGGGTGATCAATGGGGTCGGTCTTCATGACGTACTTTCTATGGACACCTTGTACACACAGAAAATGTGGGGTGTAATAACGATAGCACTTCAGTCCATGCAGTGGACAGGAAACTGTTGAAAGCACACGCGTAGTGGTAGCCAACATTGAAATTGGCAACATGCCGTGATTGCATTATTTTTTCCGATGTCTATTATTATATTCATTAGTACGCCACCATGGGTGTCACATGCTACAGTGGTTGTGGCCAGGGCCTAGAGTCTTGGATGCATGGCCGTCGTCCGAAGGCCGAAGGTTTTTCCTTCCAAGACTGTAGGCCCTGGCCACAACCACCGCAGCATGTCACACCCATGGATACACCCGTAGTATTGCGTTTCGATTGGCAAGTTGTGGGGAGTGCGTGCAGTCTTGGGTGCACGGCCGAAGGCCATGCACCCAAGACCAAAGTTATAAGTACTAGACGTGGAAGCCACTGCACACCCATCCCATGTAAGATCTATGGACATACAGCAAGGAGTGAAGCCTCTGGCCAGAAGCACTGAAGGATACCACACCTATAGAAAAAAAAAACACTACCACACATCACTGAGGTGGTTGTGGAGAGACCCTGCACCCAATAACAGTTATAATCTCTTTATGATGTATTTCCTTTGGCCAGCTTGTACGCACAGAAAATGAGGGGTCCAATAAGGGCAGTATTTCAGTCCGTCCAGTGCACAGGGAACTTGTAACTGTTGAAATGACCCGTGTAGTGGCAGCGAACATTAAAATTGACAACATGCCGTGATTGCATAACTTTTTCCTATGGCTATTATTATATCCATTAGTACGCCGCCATGGGTGTCGCATGCTACGGTGGTTGTGGCCAGGGCCTAGAGTCTTGGATGCAGGGCCGTCGGCCAAAGGCCGAAGGCCTTACTTCCAAAACTCTAGGCCCTGGCCATAAATACTTCAGTATGTCACGGCCATGGATACCCTCTTACTAATGCGTATCGATTGCCTGGTTGTGGGGAGTGTGTGCACTCTTGGGTGCAAGGCTGAAGGCCATGCCCCCAACAACAAAGCTATAACCTTTTCACTTACAAGCCCACATGGGTTTCATGTAGTGCGGTGGTTGTGGACAAGATGTGTACTTTTGGGTGCATGGTTGCAGGCTGTATGCCATACAACCAAGCATGCACCCAACAGGAAACTGGTAGGCACTGGAGTTATAAGCCACTTCACAACCATATATTGAAATGTATGGCCATACTCCTAAAATTTTAGGCCCTGCCCACAAACAGTGCAGCATTTCAGACCTACAGAGAAACCCTTAGTATTGAACATCAGTCAGGTGGCTGTGGGGAGAGTCTGCAGTCATGAGTGCATGGCCGGAGGCCATGCACCCAACAGTACAGTTATATGTAGTGTACTTACAAGGTACAATGGGTACAATATGGTGTGGTAGTGCACCACTCTGGCGGCAGTGGGGAGGGGCTGCAATCATGGGTGCATGGCCGAAGGCCATGCCCCCAAAAGTACATTGGTTCGTAGTGTAGTTATATGCCACAATGGATGTCGTATGGTGTGGTAGTAGTGGCCAGGATGCAGAGTACTTGAACTAAGTAATAAGCACTGCAGTTGTAACTAACTGTGCATTTAAAATACTGTATACCCATACATTCATAATGCTATGGCCTCAAACACACCTCTGTAGCCAGTGGCTACAAACTACTGCACCATATCAGAGCTATTGGTACACTTGTACTATGCAACATCATTAAGATGGTTGTGGGGAGGGCCTAGTGTTTTGGGAGCATGGCCAAAGGCCATGCTCCGAAAACCAAGTGCGTACGTAGTAAAATGACAAGGCATAATGGTTCTGATATGCTGTGGTGTTTCTGGCCAGGACCCAGACTCTTGACTGCATGGCCAAAGGCCATGCACCCAAGACTGAAGTCATAAGCAGTGGAGTTACAAGTCAATATGGGTGTGGTGTAATGCGCTAGTTTTGTTGACGCCCTAGTGTCGTAGCTTCATGGCTGCAGACGATGGTCCGAAAAGTAAATTTATAAGTAGCTAATTTACAAGGACGATGGTTTTGATATGCAGCGATGGTTGGGGATAGGAACTATATTCCTTGTACCTTGGTCGTAAGGCGTAGGTGGTAGGTTACACACCGAAGATACAAGGGCCAGCCTGCAGGCACTGCAGCATATTAGTACCATAGATTAGACGTGTAGATTTGCATGTGTAGAAAATGACTGCCAATATACTTACTCCTTACTTTGTTCAGAATCCACACAATTTTTAAGTGCTTATCGTACTTGGCGGAAGTATCCCCTTTTTCCATTTCTGTGATAAAAGAAAAAGGTATGTTTTAGTCTTTGCATTTTTTGAAAATTTACTACATTGCATAATACAGTTGAATTTTTTTTTACCCTCATATTTAGTTTACAAACCAGTGTACTGTGCATTGCGCTCAGTTTCTGTGTTTGCTTTTTTAATCCTTGGGTCTGGGGAAAAAAAAATCCTTGTCGGATTTAAAAAAAACCTTCATTTACTATGGTACTAACTACTTCCTTGTTTCCTTTGAGTGTTTCCTTCATCTTTCTGATCAATGTTATGTTTGTTGCCTTCCTGCCGATTTTTACCAACAGTTAGATACCTGTAGGCAGTGCTCCAGATAAGATTTTGAGGTGGGAGTATTTTACTCCCTGTTTTTAAACTTTGAGAGTAAATGTGATTTTAAGAGAGTAAAAATGACTTTTCTCCTGTGCAAGAGAGTAAAATGTATGTGACATCCAGCGGCGCATGCACAAACTGTATGGAAATCCTTACCGTACGGCAGCTTTCTGCTTTGTGACAGAATACACCTTTTATTATTTCTCTAAGGTCTGGCCATTTGATCTCTCCTGTATATATTTAAATGTTGAAATCACAAAAACCTAGCCGGCTTCAGAGAAATACATTCTGTTTCAGAGGTGGCTTGCAATTACATCCATGTAGATAAAAATCAAAAGAAGCCTTCTGGTTTCTGTCAAGTAACCGGACCTTTGCAATGCCCTCTGCTCTAAACATGTGTGTAAATGTACACAGGAAAATAATAAAGCTGTCGTATTTGCAAGATTTTCATGCGTAAAAAGGCCTAGTACACACCTTATCTGGAGGCATGCCTGTGGGCGTATTCTACCTGTGCATTTGTTTCCAACGATCTGTGATAATAATTTCTTTGTGTCAGTCTTACATCCTCTTGGGTAGTTAGATACATGTGGGCGTATTCTAACTGTTTGGAGTCTTTCACATAATGTGTTGACAATCTTGATTTCGTAAATTTTGGCTTTAAGAACATTAAATACGCATTTGTTAGATTAGCTGCTTTAGAGAAATGGTGCTACCATTACATTCGAACCATCCACAATTCTTTTTAATGTATGCAGTGTGGTGACCTGCATTGGTTGTAGCTCCTGCATGGTAGATTATACCTACTGTTGTAAAGGTTTTCTTTCCAAGTGACACTTGACCGTGTGTGAATCCAGTCAGTTTGCAGTTGTTTTTGGTGCCATCTGCATTAGAACGTACAAGCATAAGTATTATGTAGGCACTATGTGATTGTATCAGTAAGGTGGAGCGATTGTCTGAATTGCAAATAGTGCATAATCTGCCATGGTTTGCATTTTGTACAAGTTGCTGAAATGGAATACTCTCACAATTTGGTATGGAAACATACACAAATCGCTCATTTGGGATTTCTTCCTGTATCACTTTGCTACACAGAGAGTGCATGTATGTTTCCACATGCATGAAATCTGGAAGATTTTGTTTTCCAACACTAATAGTATGTACATTCGAAATTCTTGTGGATCTTCTTGTGAGTTCATAGTGAATCTCACCATTCCAGCACAGTCGTCCAATTGTTGCCTTACTCCATGAACACTGTATGTGTTGTCAGGATTGCGTGTTGCATTTCTATGCAGCACTAACATTTGCAAACACAATTGGTCTGTACTGTGCAGGTAAATATTGTTAACAATTGGTGGCAATTGAAATAGAATATTCATTGCTACATTTGCATAGAAACTTACCCCACTTTCATCTGCAAATTTGAATGGACTAGCAAGTTATGTATCTGAGTGCATTTTTCGGTTTTTCTGTTGCTTCTTTGCCGACGTCCCTGGTTTACATTCCCTAATAGGTTCTTCTATGTTTGCGGTAATTGATGAAACTTTAGCTTCTTTTCTTTTCTTTGCGGAATTTGCTGTTGAATTCTGTTGCATTTCTGTTTCATTTACTTTTCTTTTACCATAATTTACTTTATCTGGAACAGGGTATTGTTTCACATGAGGGGTGTACAGTGAACGCAATCTATTGTATTCTAGAATGCAAGGAATATCAGCTTTGACTTTACTTGAATCAAAGTTCATTAGCAATAGACTGTCAAGTGTACGTAAGCGTGATAATGCTACGTAGCTCATGCCTTCCTTAAAGACTGTGTTTCCTATATCTATCAATGCTTTGTCTAGGGTAAGACCTTGGGATTTATGAATGGTAACTGCATATGCAAGAGTTAGAGAAAATTGCTCTCGACGTACATACATGTCTTTGAAGAGAAGGAAACGAGCGATGGAGCGCCCTGTCCTTTTCACTTCTGAAACTTTATCAAAGCAAATGTTGACAAACTGAATGTTGCTATCATGTGGGTATGATTGAAAGCCAACAACTGTGTCCAGTGCTCCGCTAACTAGCCCTTGCTCTACGTCAAGGTTGCGTTTAAGCATTACTGTACAATTTGAGGATAATTTCAATATTTTTTCCAACCCAGCTTTGTTGGAGATTGAATTTTCTAAACTATTTACAGGGTAATTCATAGAATTTCGCACAAAAGTGTCGCACGCGGCTGGCGCACAGTGTGCCCGTGCGAATGTCTGCGCCAGCCGCGTGCACTAAAATCGATTTCCGCGCACAGCCTATTCATGGATTTTAGCCTCCAAAACCAGCCGTGGCGCAGCAACCCTGCAGCAGCGCCAGTTACGCCCCCAAGAACGCCCTCGCGCAAGGAAAAGCCATCAAAATCCCCAAACCATCGCAAAGGGCTGCGCTAACCCTGGACCAGTTTACAGGGCTGCCAAACAGCAAACGGCAAGCGGGGAATGTGTATTTCAGGGGTGTGCGGGAGGTTTTACACGCGATTGGCCTGGGTACGTGTATTTCAGGGGTGCGTGGGAAGTTCCCACGCAAATGGGCTGTGTACGTGTATTTCAGGGGTGCGCGGGAAGTTTCCCATGCGAATGGGCTGGGTACGTGTATTTCAGGGGTGCGCGGGAAGTTTCCCACACGAATGGGCTGTGTACGTGTATTTCAGGGGTGCGTGGGAAGTTCCCACGTGAATGGGCTGTGTACGTGTATTTCAGGGGTGCGCGGGAAGTTTCCCACGCGAATGGGCTGTGTACGTGTATTTCAGGGGTGCGTGGGAAGTTTCCCATGCGAATGGGCTGTGTACGTGTATTTCAGGGGTGCGCGGGAAGTTCAACACGTGCATTGGTAGTGTGGGTCCTCCCAGGTGTCCCCTCTACCCCCCTCCACGTCCCCTGCAGGCAGCCCACACCACAGGGGACTACCCTGCACCCCTGGTCATGTCCCGCAGGCAGCCCATCCACCATGGGCATGCCCCCAGCCAAACCACATGTCACGTTGCAATATGATAACCAACTCATGTCCCCCTGCGCCCCCAGCAGTGAGGGGCACCTGCCAGCAGGCCCCCACTCTTGTCCCACACATGTCCCCCAGCAGTGAGGGGCACCTTCCAGCAGGCCCCCACTCATGTGCCCCTGCACCCCCAGCCCCCAGCAGTGAGGGGCACCTGCCAGCAGGCCCCACTCATGTGCCCCTGCACCCCCAGCAGTGAGGGGCACCTGCCAGCAGGCCCCCACACATGTCCCCCTGCACCCCCAGCAGTGAGGGGCACCTGCCAGCAGGCCCCCACTCATGTCCCACTCATGTCCCCCTGCACCCCCAGCAGTGAGGGCCACCTGCCAGCAGGCCCCCACTCATGTGCCCCTGCACCCCGACCCCCCAGCAGTGAGGGGCACCTGCCAGCAGGCCCCCACACAGGTCCCCCCGCACCCCCAGCCCCCAGCAGTCAGGGGCACCTGCCAGCAGGCCCCCACTCATGTCCCACTCATGTCCCCCTGCACCCCCAGCCCCCAGCAGTGAGGGGCACCTGCCAGCAGGCCCCCACTCATGTCCCCCTGCACCCCCAGCCACCAGCAGTCAGGGGCACCTGCCAGCAGGCCCCCACTCATGTCCCCCTGCCCCCAGGTCATGACGATCCTCAATCATGGCCCTTATGGGCAGTCTACCCAGCACAAAGACCCAACCAAGTATTGCATCCACCCACTTAGAAAAGCCAATTACATGATACAACCCCAATGGCAAGTATGTAAATGAACACATGTCCGTCACACACACACAATGGTTGCAAGTGAATGTGAAAACCCATATCATGACATGCATGAAACCAATGAGATAATACCACACATCGAAGTATGAAGAAAAAAATGTATTAACCACAACATGAATGGAATTAAAATCAAACAAACAACAATGGGAATTTAAAAAGAAAAGCTGCATGTCTGTAAAAGAATGTAAAACAAGAAATCATAATCCAAAGAAATCCAAAAGAAATGGTGTCCAAAGTCACAGTCCAACAAAGAAAATCCAAGGGAAAAAAGAAAGTGAAAACCATTGCTCCATGGTGAAATCATAAAAAAAAGAAAAGCTTCCAATGTTGAACTATATACAGATGAACAATCCAGGGTCCATGAGCCCAACTGAAGAAATGAAACCTATCAAAAATACTACCTAATAAAAAAAATATATAAAGAAACGTGGTGCATTGTCCAAGCGCAACCAAAATAAAGAAGAAACGAAAGGAAACCTAACACTAATTAACTATATACAAGGGCAGCGGCCTAGTCCGACGGCTCACTTTTGGATGTCCTGGGCCAGGGCATAATCGAACTCCTGCTCGATGTCCCGGAGCCGGTCCACTTCCATGGCCCCGAGGGTTCGCAGGGACGATGACATCTGGACCTCCAGGTCCCTGCGAATTGCCTCGAGGCACTCAGCCCGCCTCAGAGCCCTTTGCATGGAGTTCTCCGCCCTGACCATCGTGAGCCGTGCCTCTTCGGCCCGCTGCCGCTCCGCATCTATAGCATGGCTCAACCGCTGCCACACGGAAGACACTTCCCGTCCTGGGTCCTCCTGCCCTCCGGCCGATGCCTGCCCCTCCGATGTCGAAGGCCCCGAGCCATCATGGCTCCCACCTTGTTGCTGCTGCTGTGCCTGTGCCCTGCCTCCTGCTGCCTGCACATCCTCCTCCGGCTGGGGTGCAGTTGTTGAGGTGGCCAACACCTGCTGGACGTCCGACTCCCGACTGTGGCAGGGATGTGTCCTCCACCAGCCTGGCCGCATGGTCAGAGGCAGCTCCACAGGGCACCCAGGTGACAAATGGGTGGGAAGATGGCACGGAGGACGACTGGCGCATAGGGGTTTCAGGTGAGGAGGGGGTCGAAGCAAGGCTCAGCAAACAGAGGAATCCAGCCTGGGTGACCTGTCCCAGTAGGCTGACGTGGTCAACAAGCCATTCGAGATGACGTGCAGTCTCCCCATGAAAAGACTGCAGGTCACCTCGCATGGCCCGTTGACACATTGCCACCCCACCCAGGACAGGTTCAACCCGGTCCCGGATAGCCACGTCCGCAGAGAGAGGAAGGCCAGTTGTTGTAAGCTCATCCCCTCCCTGAAAATGGGTCTGGACGGAGGTATCCCTGTTGGTGCGGGATGATGCAGTCACAGGATCGGGGAAAGGATTACACACCGGCACCTCCGCGGCGGCCTGTGCTGCCTCCTGTCCCTGCCCCTGTGCTGCACCACTAGCACCAGTGGAATCCCCACCTCCAGACCCCGTCTCTGTCCCTTGCACGGCCTCCTCCACCAAACCCCCCACCAACCTGGATGACTCCGTGCCATCTTCCGCCGTCGGACCCTGTGGGATCTCAGCTGCCCCTTGTGCTGCCGAGGAGTCCAACTCCGACCTCCGCCTCTTGGACCTTCCCTCGGCAGCTGCGGCCTGGGACGCGGCACCGGACTCCGCACTCCCCGACAAGATGACAACATGGGAGGGGAGCCGGGCCTTGCGTCTCCGGCTGGTGATGTGATCCCCGCCGCTGTGCTCCACAGCACCCTCTCTGCCCTCTTCATCAGTTGACGCTGCAGACAGGGAGAGATAGGAAATGGGCATCAGGACACTGTACAATGGACTGATACACACATGACAGTTGCACATGAGTGGCAGTGTCAGACTTCAGACATGGCATCACAATCCCCAACACACATGGCATGTCAACTCACACACATGACCAATTCCTCAGCCATATGGCAACAGCCAGCAACATCCATACACATACAACAGCATGAGCAGCCAAAGGTGAGCCAGACATCACATGAAACACAGGGAGTGCACTAGACATGCACACACACGCCACCACACCTACATGCATGTGTACACCTCAACCAACTGTCGCAGTGATGAGATTTGCACCTATGTCACATCTGGCAATCAGTCTTCTACATATCAGTGTCCCAAGCATCCATGTTGCATCCATGTTGCATCACTGTTGCACCCTTGTGAAATACACACACATGCACATGTACACGGTGCAGATACATGCAGCTGGAACCGATATCCATGTGTGACACCACAACCATGACAACTTACATACACAGTCATTCAAACATGTGTGCTCAGACATCTGCATTTGGCATGCAAGCTTACACACACATGCACCATCCATGTGTCTCACACAAGAGAGGACTCGCATGTGTTAGCCCCATGGCCCTGTACATACACATCCATACATGGCTCTCCACAACCACATGTGCAACCTGCACACTACAGGCACACCACCACACGCACAGCTTACAATCAGTATGCATGTACACTTACCGCTCGACTCCAGATGGGACTGCCTCTCAAGGACCTGGACATGGAGCGCTGTGGATATGCATTCCAGGACCCTCATCTGATGTTCCGATAGGTGGCCCCGGCGCCCCTTACCATCCGCTGGCTTCACGAGGCGCCAGGCCTTGTTGAGGGTCCTAGACCTGAAGTCCTCCCAGCGCTTCTTGACATGTTCGAAGTCGCGGACTGCCACCCCCTGCGCATTGATGGCAGTCACAATGTCCGTCCAGATCCTGGTCCATCCTTCCTTGTCGGCGTGCAAACTTCCGTAGAGGGCATCATACTGCCCCAGGACTTGCTCCACCAGGACACCAACTTCGGTGGCACTGAAGCTGGTGGCCCTCTGCCTCTCTGGCTGGGGGTTGCCAGTGCTGCCAGATGGTGTGGTGCCCGACATGGCAACCCCAGAGGCAGGAGTGGGTGGGCAACTCGGTCCTGGGGCTGGGCTGTGGAGCGATGTAATCCCAGTCGGGAGTCTTCGGTTCCAGCAGGGGTGGTCACAGCAACTGCACCCCTGGCTGATGTGCAGGCAGCAAATAGCAGGGCACGTGGGCAGCAGGCAGTCAGGCAGCAGCAGATGGCAGGTGGGAGCATGATCTGGGCTCTGGGGGGCAGTAATTTGGCCTTCTGGGCAGGAGCGTGGTCTTCCGTGTGCTTACGCGTGGCCAGCTTGATACGGAGTGATTTGGCACGTGAAAATCTTGCACGTCCGTGTGTAATTCGAGGAAAGGCCCTTAGCGCGTAAGCGCGTCAGCACACGTACGCGATTTCATTGGACCAAAGGCCCTTAGTGCGTAAGCGCGTCTGTGACGTGTGCGTACGGGCGTTTCCCTGAACCCAGGTGCATGTTACACGTACAAGAACTGTACGTCCGAATGTCAGCTCGTGTGATTGGAGGATAGGGCCTTAGCGCGTATACGCGGAAGTGACGTTGGATGTGTGAGCCGGTTCAAAAGGTACGTGTAGGACGTCATTTCCTTGTACGTGCTTTTCATGGAGAGCGAGTGGGTGAATTCTGTACTTCTTGTCGCTTCACACGCGATTTACTTAACAACGTTTCTAGTTCGTACTCCCTGTTACCTCTGACAGCTTTTTTCTGATTTTCTGTTGGGCCTGTTTCCTCAAACAGCGTTCACTTCTTCTTTTGTCCTGTCTCCTCAGACAGCATACACTTCTTCTTTTGGCGGGGGTGTTGCCAACGCGCACACGCGTGTATTTTTCACGCTCTCTTCCCAGGCAGATGGTGAGTCGCGCACGTATTTAACAACTGTGCTTGCCCCATGTGTCGCGTAACCCTTCAGAGGTCCATTGTAGGCTGCGTGTAACACGCGTATGTTCATTTTTGTGTTTCTGGGTGCCACAGGGTAGTGCGGGTTAATTGTTCCAGGCACGTGGTCTACGAGGGGTTGCGTGCACGTTATTTTCTGTTTTTGGGGTGCCTGTGCGTTGCGTGACCCGTCATCTTTCCCCAGGGGTCACATACAGCCTTGCTAGAGCACTAGGGTACGAATTCCATCTAGTACCCTACCCCTTTGACCCCCAATTGCCCAGGACAATAGTTTACTGCAACTCCCATACACACAACAACATCAGTGCCATGGTTGGGAGGCGACCAAGCGGTAAGGGTGGCAAAGGTGGCCGAGCCTCAAGAGGTGGGCTTGGTGGGCGCGGTAGGGGACGTGGCCGGGATTTGCAGGGACCCCTAGCCCCCCATGTGTGGAGGACCAGTCAGGGACACCCATGCCCCCCCCCCCATGGTTGAGGGAAACGTCGCTGACACCATCTCTACTCAGCCCTTGTTGGACCGGCCCATTGTGGCACCTGACCTGGCACAGGGTGACTCCCAGCCTGACTTCCAGGTCGCCAACATTCCCCCTGACTAAATCACACTTCAGCCAATGCCTGCACCAAGTCCCATGCTCGGTGTGCATTCTCACACTCCAACTACCGAGTCCACCGATGCGCCTGCCCCTAGTGGCCAGAGCGGCGTAGGCCACTTAGGATCCCCACCACCTTCCAAAAGAAAGAGGAAGAGTGCTCGTCCACTACAGGCTGATACCCCAGACACGGCTACGCAGTCCGGCACGCCAAGGAAGCCTAGCTTCAATGATGCCGAACGTGATGCCCTTGTGCAGTATGTGTCCGCACATGACAGCGAAATGTTGATTACTTCAGGGTGCAAGACCACACCTGCTCGACGTCAGGCACACTGGCAGACCGTCGCGGAAATCATAAGTGCCCTTGGATTTGTGAGGCGCACAGCTGGTGAGTGCTACAAGCGCTGGAATGACCTTAAGCGCAGGGCAAAGAAAAAGCTGGCCTCCAGTCATGCTGCTACTCTGGTGACTGAAGGTGGGTCTCCACAAGAGGACATTGAACTCACTGTACATGAGTCTGTTGCTGGGAACTACGTCACAGAGGAACAGATCCAAGGTGTGGGAGAACTGCCAGATTACGAGGCATTGTCCGGTGAGTGCACATGCATGTGTTTGTGATCCATGTGTATGTTTGTGTGTGAGGGGTTCTGATTGAGTGCCAGGTGAGGGTGTGTGTGCCCGAGTGGTTTGGGTCACCCATGTGCTTCATCCAAAACATTCTGCGCCCCTGGATTTGGGTATTACAGTATTCCTTCTGCCCACAGTAGACCTTTTGTGCAACATCACGCCAGTTGACCTTGAAGTGGCATCTTGCAACAACATTGTTCAGTATTTTTCAGTGTTCATTCAGGCTGATTGTTTCAATCCCCCCACTTTCAGTACGCATTTCTCAGCCCTATTGTCACATATGTGACATGCCTATGGTACATGCCATCTGTGTGATGGCATGTGTCATGTATGTGGATTGGACATGCCACTCACAGGCCAATGTGTGATGGCACTGCTAGCCAGCATACAGCTAATGTGTTGCTCTTCCATCTTGGTGTCATCAGTGTCTGACATTTTCCTCCCCTTCAAACTCAGTGACAGTGCATGTATGGGAGGGTTATAGTCATGTGGGACATGTGTCAATCAAGTACTGGTTCTGTAGCTTGTCAGGCCTAATTGTGTGCCATGGTGCTAATGCCTGTTTCAATTTTTTGTCTTTCATGTTTTTGCAGGGGATGACGCACGTGATGCTGTTGAGGGTGAGGAGATGGTGCAGACCCAGAAGGGATCTCAGGCACGACCGGGCACCAGTGGGGGACAGGGGGTGGTGATGGGTGGGAGCCCACTCTTGCTGCAGACCATTCTCTCAAGGGGTTTCTCTGGGTGCACCTCCCCAGACCTCTATTCAGGTGTTGATTCGGATGATGAGACCCATGTGGCTTCGCAGGCAGGTGTTTCTGGAAGGGATTCTGTTCTGTCCGACCCACCTGCACCAGGGGTACAGCCCACTATGGGGATGTCAGTGTTGGTAGGTCCGCCTTTGGTGGTTACGGATGCAGGGCCACACTCCGCAACATCTGATCCTATTCCTGGGCCAGCAGATCAGAGGGGGAATGCAGTCCTGCAGCCTCAGGCAGTGCCGACACAGCAAGGCGCAGTTCGCCTTGCCCCAGACAGGTGTGGTGCCCGCCAACGCGGTGGCCGTACGCCACCAGGCAATACCGCATGGGAGCAATCCATATACTGTATGGCAAACCAACAGGCAGCATCATCTGAGATGATGGCTCAGGCAATGGAGAGGGTGGCCACTTCCATTGTCCCCCCAGAAAGGCAGATGGTGCAACTACAGCAGGCAACAGACTCCATTTGCCAATCACTCAGGGAGGACATGTTGGCGTCCAACAGGGACAGACGGGCGGCACTGGAGACTCTACGCCAATCGATATCATTAGAGTCCCAGGGCCACAGGGAAGCTCTGAGGGTACAAGTGCATCACCTCAGGGAGACTCTTGTTGACCTTGAGGCTTCCACTAACACGAGGACAGAACAGCTGCTGGAGCGGGTCACACTGACGCTCTCAGCAGAGATGCAGGCAACTCGGGAGGAGGTCCGGGCATCACGTCAGGTGGTGCATGGGGATCTCCGCACCATATTCCTCCAGAACGAGACCTTCTACACCCGCATGCTTGCTGCCATGGAGGACCAGACTAGGGCTTTGCGTGGGCTGCCTCCCATAGCACCACCACCTCCTGTGGCGGCAGCAGCACAAGGTGATGAAAGCAATTCTGATTCTCTCACGATAGCGTAGCCGTACAGGCCATTAGCCCATGGAGGTGTTTTTTTTCCGCAACATCCACACACGTGGCTGTTGGTGTGCAACCTGTCCACGGACCTCCTGGGTGGCCTCCCCCACCACCCTCGCCCCCGCATGGCCTTTTTTGATTTTTGATTTTTTGGTACAGTGTGTTGCCTTGTGTGGCTCCCATGGGCATCCACTGTATTCCGGCTGGGCACATGCAGGCTTGTCCTGAGTTTGTGTTAGATGCTTGGGTTCGTGAGACACACACCCCTCCTGCTTCCCGTTTCCATGGGCTTGCAAAGGGTGTGCCCAAGTGACGGTGACTTACACAGTGATGTTGGACTCCCATGACATGTGTGGGCAGTCTGTAGTCAATACTGTGTATGCATTCCTACTGCATATTGTTGTTGTATTGTACACTGCATGGTGTATTGATGTGTGCTTGTGCATCCATGTCTCCCTCCTAATTTGCAGGTTCATTCCTCATGCCTTCACAAGGCCGTCTACTTTGGAGATGGAGTTCATGTTGTAAGCAGTGCACTTCCAGATTTGCGCGGCACCAACACTGTACAATTGGAAGTGGTCGATGTGCTGGCATCACCAGGTTGTAAGACTACGTAGCCTTTAACTTAGTACTGTCATGTTAATGCTATGTTTGGGGTTGGCTAGCTGCATTGTATTGTGGTAAGTATTTGGTCATGTGTGTTGTTAGATATACATTAATGGGAGCATATTTTGTGTGGCCAGTTTCCATTAGGGACACTGTACTTTGTGACACTTGTGTCATGTTTTGGGGATTACTTGGTTTGCTCTCACATAGCATGACATGCCATGGTGTGTTGGGTGGCGGTGCTGGGGAGGGATTGGGTGACATGGCACTGTTGCCATGTTGTATCTTGCAAGGGGGTAATGATTTTAGCAGCATAGAAGTGTGTCTTTTGATGACACAGCATTGGTGGTGTTTGTGTAGGTAGGGATGCACACAATGGAACACTTCCAGGTGAACAATCTCAGGCTGGTATGGTTGTGACAGTTGACTGTCACTTGACTCATCATTGATTGTCAGACTCATCATCATTGATTGTCAGCTGGTATGTGCCAGGGCTGTGTGCACTCCACAGGGGTGTGATTTTAGGTGAAGTAATTAGCCACCAGCTGCGTACGGGCTGCCTCACCACGTGCCCTTTCCCCTCCCATGCGCATCAGGCGTGCATGTGGTTGGGGATGTGGGGGCACCACCATGTCCACGGCCAGGCCCCAGCGTGTTGCAACGTTGTGCAGGACACATGCTGCCACTATGATCCTGCACACTACTGGGGGAGCGTATAACAGCTGCCTGCCAGAACGGTCAAGGGAGCGAAAGCGTGACTTGAGCACTCCGAATGTGCGCTCCACTATGCCCCGGGTTGCAATGTGGGCTGTGTTGTATTTTACCTGGGGTGGCGTGGTGGGGTTCCGAATTGGCGTCATCATGTGGGTGCTCAGATGGTAGGCACTGTCCCCTGGGGAGGTGGTGATGGGTATCATTAGTGGGGTTGTGACATTACTCAGTATCTGACATGCATGCATGTGCAGTGGTATTTATACTCACCAAGCAGCCATGTATCGCCATGCCGCCCAGCTTCTAGGTCCCGGTTTAGGGTTGACATTCTGTAAATGAAACTGTCGTGGGTGGACCCTGGATAGTTGGCATATACTGAGGTGATGATTCCCTTGGCATCACATACTACCTGGACGTTGATGGAATGCCGGTGCTTGCGGTTTCTATAGATGTGCTCAGATGCCCTGGGGGGACGTAGAGCCACATGGGTGCAATCAATGGCACCTAGCACTTTGGGGAATTGTGCCACCCCGTAGAAATCCTGGGCGGCAGCCTGCCTTTCTGCAGGTGTTCTGGGCAGGTATATGTGCCTGCGGACTGATGGGCGTGTAGTGATGATGGCCAAGACCTGGTGTAGGCAGCGTGACTGCGTGGCCTGTGACACCCCCCCACTATGGCACTTGTTCGCTGAAATGATCCAGTGGCCAATAAGTGCAGTACATTAAGGACCTTCTCCAGGGGGCTGAGTGCTTGGGAGCACAGGGTGGGTGATGTAAGGTCATCCTCCCACTCACTCACCAGGTCGAGTATTTTGTGAGGTGGAAACCTGTACCTCCCATACACGTGGTCATCAGGCATCCCAAAAAGGCTGGTTCTGGGTGTAAAAATTCTGGCCCTGACTATCCTCCTCCTCCTCCTGCGGTATCCCACGGCCACTGCTGCTAGGAACGGTATATTCATCCTGGCATCTGAGCTTGCTTGTTGTTTGCGTGCACTTTTATGCTGCGCGGGTCGACGTACGCCTGCTTCCTGCTGGCGTACGTTTTTTCGGATTGGCCCGTCTTTTTTTGGCGCATGCCTTAGCCATGTTCGATTCCATGAAAACATGTTGTAGGCGAGCGTGTGATATTTCCCGCGCACCCCAGTAATACACGTACCCCGCTCACCCAGGCCCAATCGCGTGTGAAACTTCCCGTGCACCCCAGTAATACACATACCCCGCTCAGCCAGGCCCAATCGCGTGTGAAACTTCACGCGAACCCCTGAAATACATGTACCCCGCTCCCCCAGGCCCGATCGCGTGTAAAACTTCCTGCGCACCCCCAAAATACACCCACACGCTATTTTTCACACAGCGGGTGTCCGTGTTTGTCGCGTACCCCTTTGCACGTCATTTGTCCTAGGGGGCCACAGTATGGGACAGTCATCAGAGCTGTATATTCGTGCTTTTTGTTAGCGCACATTTTGGCGCACATTTTTTTCCTGCGCAGGGCCGCTACCGACTGCCTTTGTGTGGCGGATGATTTTGGGTCTGTGCGCGTCTTTGCCGTGCGCTGGTTGCCCTATTCGATTCCATGAATACGTGTTGTAGCGAGCGTGTGGGCGTTCCGCGCACTTGCCTCCCGTACTTCCCCTGTGACGCCCACATTTTCACGAGTTGTTCCCCATTCCGAGTGTTACGCCCCGTGTTCCGCCTAATTTTGTTATGTGCGCCGCGCTATGTGCGCTTTCCCTGTGGCCTTAGCGCACGCCGTTAGACGCACTGCGATTTTCGCTCTTTCACTGCGAATCGCACGTTTTCGCACGCTTATGCCGTAATTTTCAGCTAACATTAATTCCATGAATCGGCCTGTTAGTCTTGTTATGGCTTGCTCACACATGGGTACTGTCATACCATGTACGTCTAGTTTGTCTGTGGCGCTAATTTCTATTATTGGTTGCATTTCTTTATTTAACATTGTTTCATTGAATTTGAAACAGCTTGCAAGAGTTGGCATGAAGGCCATAGAATTGACATTTTTGTGTGCTATTTGTTCCATAACATCAGTTGCACATGCATTATCGCCATAAAGTGCATGTATATGCCGGTTTTTCAATACAACTTGTGCTTCTTGCGATAATACACCAACTTTAATACTTTTTAAGATGTTGGCATAAGTGAGATCTGCAGATTGCCGCATGTTCTCAGTTACTTCTCTGTATTGGAAATGTTGCCAAAGGTTAATGTTACCTATGCTACCAACAGTTTTCCATCAGAGTTTGTGGCCTAAGGTTTTAAAAATCGGTTCACCTTTCACTGGTGTCAATTGTAGAAGATCTCCGAAAACGATGATGTGTTTCCCTGCAAAGAGTTCTTCGTTGTTATTTTTAAGTACTTCTTGCAATCTGAAATGAATCAAAGCCAACATTAGGTTGGAGACCATGCTCACTTCATCTATTAGTAGCATTTTCATTTGTTTCAATACTCTGCGTAATTCCATTGCAGCTTCTCCAGAAAGTTTGTAGTAGTCTAATTTATTTTGATGCTCTACTGGAAGCAGTAGTAAACGGTGTAAAGTGACACTGCCTATGTTGTAGGCAGCTAAACCTGTGGGGGCCGTTACAACAGCTGACAGTTTGTTGTTTGTCATTTGTTGAAGGAACTTGCTGATGATTTTGATTAAGAATGTTTTCCCTGATCCAGCTTCACCACTGACGTACAGCAGTATAGGTTTGTAAATTTGGCAGGTACATTCTTTATTTTCGAGTTGTACACTGTGTTCAATTTGTGTGTTCTACTTCTGCCATAGCCACTTCAGCCTCATTTGCTATTAGTGGTTGTCCTAGTGGTTCTTGACTTCCTGTTACAGAAGGTTAACTACTATCGGAAGAATCCTTATCTAGTTGGGCCTGAAGTTCTTCTTCCTGTTGCTGCTCATTGTGTAACATTGTTTTGTACTGCGTAAAGGTTACATCAGTGATAGTGCTTTCATTTGCTTTGAAAACATCTTCATAGCAGTCATAGTTATCTAGTATGTCTTCCTCTTTTCTCCATGGTTTGAAAAGTTGTAACAGACAGGTAATATAGTTCTTTCTCTTGAGGAGTTTTTAATGACAATTTTACATGATTAACTATGTAATTAAGCTTCGTTTGGTTAGTTTCACTAAGCTCCCTTCACAATCGGTCACTCTATATCTACGTTTGCTTTCATCGAGTTTTACATTATCTTTGTATGCAAAGTTTTGAGCCATGTGGTATAGACGCATGCTTTCCAGAGTGCCACTCCTGTTCGGATAGTATGTGTCCAGTAAATTGTTTTTTAGAATGTCTTGGCTGTTGGGATCATTTCTGGCAAGTGTTTCTATGTGTTCATATGATTTTAGCCCTCTTTTTCTAGATTTTGCAGGACCAAGACTGAGCCATACTATGTTGTCTGATTTTCCATAAGAAGCAGTGCCGGTTAAACGATCTGCTGCTTCATAGGCGCCACATTCTCTATGAGAGAGCATTTTCATGCCTAGGCTGTACAATTTCTGTGATAATGTTTTGTCTGATGCTAGGTCATCCCAGAGGTCTTGAAGCTCTGTTTTTTCTGCTTTTGTTAAGTAGGCTGTAACATAACATGCAACAGCAGTTGAATTGTCTGCAATGTACTGCACATCTATGTTTGCATTCCATAAGAGGGCAATGATTGCATTGTAATCATTGATCTATTTTGATTCTTCCCTTCTTTTTATGTAATACGTGTTCTTAGGTGATTCTACCTTTTAACACTATGTCGAACTGAAGACATGAAGTTGTTTACTTCACCTGTTTCTGTAACTGGTCTAGGGAAACCAAAGCGGCATTTGGTGTAGTATTTACCTTTGTTGTTTTATTTGCGGCGAAAATATTTGCCACATTTGTGTCTTTGAAATTGTAAAATCTGCCCATGCAGCTCATTATGTCTGTTGTGAAGGGATTTCACAAGTGGCATATTTTTGGATAAACTGCAAAACAGTGCTATCACTGTCGTGCCCAAATTTCAGTGCACCTTTGATCCATAACAGCATGTGAATATGTGGTGCTCCACTCGCTTGATATTCTTTTCTCCAAAAGAAGTGCTGCACTTCTCCAAGGGGAGGAACAGTTTTATTGCAAATGAAGTGTAGCATGGCAATGAAACGATGATAGAAATATCTTGACATTAACTGGATCTAGAGAGCAAAGTTCTCCAGGTGTTAATATATCTATGTTGTTTTTGTTGCTGTTTGCTATGCGTAGGAACTCATGTAAATCTTCCCATGCATATTCTGCACAACTTAGTGTAACAAACCAAGTCGGTGATCCAAGGTTTCTGATCATGCAACACACGTCTCCGTGCCGTCGGAACCAGTATTCCTTTGTACCACGCATGTTTGCAAACAAATTTGTTATACTTGATTGTAAAACCTCATCTTTTTCCTGTACTTTTTGTATTAACTGCGTAGCTGACATATTTTGAAAGTGAATTCCAGATTTAAGAATGTGTGCAACTCCGTAACATAGTGTTGCTAATACTCTTTCATAGAGTAGGTGGAATATGTATTCCACATTTTGTCTAAATCTGGGATTTTGCGAATACATTCGTAATGAGCGGTATTCTGATGCTCCAATCTGAGTGGGTCTATCATCGTATCTTCCACCTTTGCCAGTAGGAAATAGCAGTGGAAAAGCGCATGCTTCTATACTTTTTTCCCATATACTCATTGGTGACCCTTTGTTTGTCGTATTTGGTAAGTTTCTAGTGCATCATCTATGCTTTCATTAGAATGCAATGGATGAATTGTGTAATGGTCCAAAAGAGTGGATACTGTAGCAGGATCCAGAAGTTTGAATTGCCCAGTTTCTGATGGCTCTTGAATTATTTCATTTGTTTCCCTTAAGCTTTCATCAATATTTATTTCCTTGTAGTACTCATTATTGTCTTTTAGATATTGCAATGCTTGTCTAACTTTGTGTAAGTCCACTAATTGTTGCCAAATTTTTTTGTCCTTTGTTGATACTCCATTTACCAAGACTATTAAAGAATGGTCTATTGAACGTTCCACTCCTAGAGTGTATACATTTTCCGTTAGATCTAATGGCAAATAAACTAGTTTGCCACAAATGCCTTTCACCAATTCAGATGAAGTTAATTTTGCTGTTTTTGGATGAAGGCGTATAATTGCTTGAAATGGTGAACTGTTTGAATTATTATGCGCTCATACAAATTGAGCTGTTGCAGGATTTTTGGTAATGGAAACAATTCCAAATTATTTGTAATGGCACGTGAAGAAGTGTAGTTGTCTAATTTTGTAGTGCAGTAACTGCAACATATTAGGCGTTCAGTTAGTTCATATTTGTTTTCAGCTAAAAGGTACAGAGCTAATTCAAACCATTTAGAGTCTTCATTGTCCTCTATTTTGTATGCTATGTCCACATTTTTTGTGTTCCTTTTGTAAAACGTTCTGTGGCAACACACACACACACATGGTTTGGTACTTCAGACGATGACCTTTTAAATGTTACTATTTCTTTTCTGTATGTGTGTAATAGAAGCTTGCTATGTGCAGAATTGTTGCTACTATGTTCTAAAACAGTTGCATTTTGTAATTGGCTCTCACTTCCTAAATACTTTCTCAGAATACGGTCAATTTCTTCTTGTAAGTATTTGGGTGTACCATGCAGAAGAGTGGTATTTAAATTGCCTAATTCCGAAGCTGGACTTTTTGCATGGTATATTTTATACACTAGATTTCTTACATTGGAATGATGTATCGATATTCTTTTGATATCATGGAAGGTGCTTTTGCAAATAGGCCCAGAAATGCAGGCTAATGAATGTCCTTTTAGTCCTGCGTATTTCCGCACTGGACAAATATCCATATTTTGCAGCACTTTCATTTTACTTTTGTCTTTACCTTTTACATATTGATTGAGGAACTGACGTAATGATTTGAAAGCTTTGTTTGGAATGGCACACATTGATGTGCACAGCCATTTGTATACTGGACGGTGTGGTTCTGCTGAATCGAGAGGTACTTCTGAGTTTTCAGGGGATACTTTTGTAAGTAGTGTTTCTTGTTCCATGATGGTAGTATTGAATTTCTCATACCCTTGTCCACTGCTATGGATGGCAATTGTCTGTTTGATTTTGTTTGTATGTTTCTTCATTAAAATATGGTTATGTGGTTGTTGTGACTCCATTGACAACCACAAACATGTAAGAAATTATTTTTGTTCACACTCCGTTTATTGCTGAGTTTCTTTTGTAGTATGGTACTTAGTTTTGTTAGTGATTTCATACTATTTAACACTAATATAAACAACTTCCTTTTGAGAAGTATTGCACTCTCCACGACAGCTTGTAGGATTAACTTTCTACGATAGGTTTTAAGGGGTGAGGATGATTTCGGTCCTCTTCTTAGTAGATTCTGAAGGACTCTGTGACGAAACATTTTTGATAAAATACTTATTTTTACTATGGGTTCTTGTTACACTATCAGGATTATTAGGAGCATTTTTAGCTGTACTGGCAGCCTTTTTTTGACAACATTTTTGTGTTTTGTGACACATTTTGATGGAGCAGGTAAAGTTTCGGTAGTTGAGACTTCCTTTGTTTTGCTAACCAACTGCATTAGCTGGTTTGTTCCAATATTCTCTACAAACTCTACAACAGGTGGATGCTTACATTGGGCACTTTTATTTTTATTTGCTCTACTTCTGCGTTCCTTTCTACGGAGTTGCTTTTTGGTAGGCATTCTTTGGTGTCTGTTGAAAAAAAAAAAGGTATACTTTGATCTGTTGTCCAATGTATGTGTGCTGTGTGCATGTGTGCATGAGTCTGATGGGGACACTCTTTGTCATGGTGTGTCATTGTGCATTGAACTCTTGCAATGATTTGGTAAGGCTACTTTACTGTTTGTGTACTACTACAATGTGCTTCAGATGAGAGTACATAGTGGCCTACTTGTGACGAGAACCATTATTACTAAACGAAATGCCATAAACTTGCAACAGCAACTTCTTTTCCAAATCTAACCTTCTAAGGATTACGTATGTTATTTGAGTTCCAAACACACAGGGATTTGTCAGCCATTCTGCCTGTTCTTCTTTGTTCAATAAATGGATATTTGTAGGTAGAATGGTTTTGAAATCAATGTTTGCTTTGGTCCCCAAAATAACCAAATAACCCACGAAGCCTCTTTGAGGAGTAGTTACAGTATACTACAATGTAGTATTGTTTTTTTTTTTTTTTTTTTTTTTGCAAAATGACCAGGTTTCTTTGGATATGTTGTCTGCAGTGTAGATGCTGTTGATTCTCAGAAGAGTAGTCTTCACTGCGATTCACAAAAACAAAATCAATTACTTTGTGTGTTTACAGCAGTGATGATACTGCACACATTCATTGTGCTTCTTTCGTCAGAGCATTTTACTTTCATATTTCAACCCAGTGCATGTGTGCATTTCACTTCACTTTGTGCAGTCTTTGCATGGTATTTGCAATATGGTACTTGAAAGGCCTTCAAAATTGCTAATAATTTTAAGGTTATGGAAATGCCTTGTTTTTTACAAGGTGCACTATGCATAGGAGAGAGGTTTGTAAGCAATAGGGCACAGTAGTAGATGGGGGTGGGGAAAATATTCCACTTGCAAACTAAAAGCACGATGCCGACACATCGGGAGACCCTCAGATGGAGATGTCACCACAGCAATCCGGAGCGCTTACTTTTCTCATACGATTACATTGCAAGTGCCATTACTGAAGGCCGTACAAAGTACACAACTCCGACATTTCCACATACACAATTGAATGCTGCCCTAAATAGACCTGCTTGCAACGTATGTACAGGTTATGTGGAAGACAGTAAGCAGTTGTGTGGTTTGTCAATGACAAATCGGACATCTTGCACTTAAAAGGGGGAGCGTTCGTATGTATTGCCTATGCACGTTTAGCAGCATTATTTTGTCTAAGGTAAATCATAAGGGTTGCACATGTTCTCTGATTAAAATATACATACCTACTCTACTCTGTGCGCATGCATGGAGCTGTACGTAGAAATTCGCAATAATTGCACAGTAGCTTGTGAAGTAGATGCTTTGCAATGATATGCGACTTCCATTTAGAATTATCAACAGTAATTTTGAAGTGCACAATGTTGATGACGGAGTTCGAATTAGCAATGTTCAATGTGATTGGTGGATGGTTGTGTAACTGCTTAGTTGTGTCCAATGAGGGACCCGATTTGCTACCGCTGTGGAAAGGGTGGAAGGACTGGGTAAGAGTTACATGCAGCACGTAGGCAACGCTTGTCCGCAGGTAGGGCGTGTCACATACGGGTTTCTACAGCAAATCCTGCATGGAAAGGGGACTGTAGGCATCGGCCAATCAGATGTTCACATTACTCTTTTGTGGCGTAAGACGGTGCGCACACTGAAGAGGTGGAGAGGGTCAGGGTTTTGGTGCTTGGAGACATTTTTGTGCATGACTTACAACACTATGCCGAGAGTAGGCATGTGCCACACCATTTTGATGTGAGAGTAGTGGAGGTCGTGTGGAGCGCTGACACTGATGCCAATGCTGCTGCAATTCTGCAAGTTTGCAGTGACATGCGTACAATGACCACTCCTCATGTGGTAATCTTGCACTACAGTGCTTGCCATTTGGGATGCGTGAGTTCACATACTTTGTTGGCAGATTTGGCACAGTTGGTTGAAGCACTCATGACCATCTTCCCAACAACGTAAGTAATTTTTTCTGCTTTACTCCTTAGAGTAAAATGGGACAACCGTTTTGTTTTCTGTCCAGATCAGTATTGGGAGGTGTATCATCAATCGCGGCATGCGTGCATTCATGCTATGCGCTGGTATGTTTTTCTGCAGCCACGATAACATTGCTCCAAGCAATGCAGATTATTTTGAAGCAGATGGTGTTGCACTATCTTCTTTGGGAAATGCGATGTTCTTTTGGAACGTAAGGCTTGCTTTAGAGAAAAAAAGGACAAAAAATACAAAAAAATAAATGAAATAACAGATGT
Organism: Ambystoma mexicanum; assembly: GCF_040938575.1. NCBI lineage: Eukaryota > Metazoa > Chordata > Amphibia > Caudata > Ambystomatidae > Ambystoma > Ambystoma mexicanum. The sequence continues at coordinate 945,389,439 of NC_090923.1, forward strand.
CTGTACGGTATCTGGCCAAAAATAAAAAATAAACAGTTCTTTTCAGAGCCCACCTTAAAGGGTAAAAAGGGGAATATTACTTTAATGTACCGTCATCACGCTAGGATCCTATACATGTCCGCGAACATGGCAGTAGTTTGCAGCCAGCGCATATCACCAACGGGGATTCATGGGTGGGGATGCATGCAAATGACAATGAGCGGAGCTAGGGATTGGTCCATAAAGTTCAGTAGGTGTGTTCTGACCGGCGCACTTTAGTAAGACTGTCTTCTCTCTCACAGGAGACCATACAGCCATGGCTTTCCATACTCGAAAACAGATAATCTGGATTTTGGGAGATTCATGGATACATTGGTTGAAGGTGCATGCAGAAAGCTGCTGTTTATTTGCAGATCTCGGATTTCCTCATGTGGAAGTTCACTGGCATGGCGTGCGTGGCATGAAGTGGCTGGACTTGGAACCTCTCTGTGTTACTTTACTGACAGAGAGTCCTCCAGATATACTGATCATTCATTGCGGAGGAAACAGTTTAGGCCATGTCTGGAATTTCTTTGCAATTTGCAATGAAGAAAGGACTTGTGAAGCTCATGGACATGTTTCCAAATTGTCAAATACTTTTTCCCATATTGCACAAAGACAAATATGGCTGCGTTCTTCTGCTTTTGGTCCACAAATGGAGAAAGCAAGACGCAATGTGAATAAGGCTTTTGTGCCTTTTTAAGAGATTTTGGCATGTCCTTTTTCCACAATGAAAACATTTTGTTTTGCAGCTCTTTCATTTTCCGCAGAGATGGAGTCCACCTCGCATATGCTGGCAATCATATTTTTCTTCGCAATGTACAAAATGCATTGCGACCTCTTTTGAAATCACACTAACCTATCTGACAATCTGTTTTCGCCAATCCACAGTTTTTGACCCACACAACACACCACCGAAAGGCTCTTTTCAGAGCCACCACTTACTCCCAGCGTACACTTCATTGTGTTTGCTCTGCTTGCACCGTCCTTTTTATTTTCCTACGACTGTCCGCAAACTTTTCCACAACTCCGCGGGGGTCTACGACCGTCACTTCATAGTTCTATTGTTAAACTGAGAAAGGCGGCTCTGAAAAGAGCCTTTTCTGTAATCCAAAGGAGGGTAAGGAAGGGACACCAGCCACGGGGATAAGAAAGGGCAAGGGAACAGAGAAAGATATAGGGTGAGCTTTATTTAGGTAAGGAGCAGATCTTCTGGTGCTCTGTGACTGCAGCTTCAAAAGCACATTTTGAAAACTCTCCGTCCCAATACGTACACCTTATTGTCACCTTTGAAAGGTAAGGGTCAACGGCATTGCGAATGGCTTGTGAGGCAGCTGGAGGGAGGCGCTCCCCCACAGGAGTGTCTCTTGTGGTGGGAGGATCGGACACGGAGGATGCTGTGGAGGAACTCAATCGACTTCGCTCTTCACATGGCACCACCTTGCGAATGTCCGCAGTGTGGAACGGAGTGAGGTGTCGCTTCATGGTTGTCGTACCAAAGCTGTACGAACCAAGTCTCCCGCGACTCAGCACCCCCTCGCACTGGTTACACTTCACCAGGTTCGCACGTGCTTTTGGTACGTTCCCATAAACTGAAAACAACCGCCACACCCATGACTCCCGGCGAGTGCTCCTAGCGTGGAGTTCCTCCACTTCTTCCTCTTCCTCCTCTTCTTCTTCGCTCTCTACATCCTCATCCATATATCTCTCTGCAGGCCCTTGAGGAGGTAGCGGTGGTGGTGGCGGGTTTGGGGGTGGTGCAGAGGATAATGACCCAACAGCAGCCATGGAAGCCATACCGATTTGTTTCCTTTTGGTCACTACAGCACTAAAGGCAGTACACCTCAATCTGCTATAGCTAGAAGGACAATGAAGATGCGCTTGGGGGTGTGGCCATTTGTAGGGGTGGAGGGGTGTGCCTCGTCACGGTTTTCATCCCTGCAAAGCGGTACAAAAATTTTACACACCAAGTCCTCAGGTCAGCTATTGTCAGGGATGTGTGAAATTATATTTTTACACTCTACAATACTTTGCCTTGTGTCTGCAAGTTCTTTTGTACTGTTGCGGAAGCACACAAACTGCGCAATATTAGTCCACACGCTCAGCGTGGGTGCGGTAACATGATGTCCTCAACACATCCGCACTAGAAATGGGAGTCCGCTGGACAGCAAATGCAGAGTACTGAACGTGTGCATGTGCGCAAATGTCCTACAGACAGTGTTCGGGTTCTCAAACTAATTCAAAGTGCGACAGACAGTTAGGGACAGGCGCGATGTTCGCTATACTTACGGTTGTACTGTGCATGTGCACACATGATATGTTCACTGTACGGACAGTTCCAGTGTCCTTAGGACAACTCCATTTTGTTTGCCTACGAACCTGCCGGCCACCGCGCCTGTTCTACGGACTGCACCATTTTGGGTGCGCCCGATGCGGACAGGTATACTGTCCTTCACACACTCCCATTTTGCTCATTTACACCCATTCCGGACATCTGGTGTGTTCTACGAACATGTTTCATCTCATTTGCAAGCGGTATGGCGAGGTATAATGTCCTTAGGACGCCCCTTTCATTTTCTGTACGCACAATTTCAACAGATGGTGCAGTCGACCATCAAATCCATCTTACTTGACATTAGTAAGGGTAGGTGTACTGCCTTCACAGCACCCATATTCCATTCCTTGCGGATAGGTCGAACAGGCACGCTGTTCGCAAACATTTTGTCTTTTTAAAAAAAAACCTTTTTTACTCAAACTCTTTCACTACAAAAACATTACACACACACACACACACACACACACACACACACACACACACACACACACACACACACACACACACACACACACACACACACACACACACACACACACACACACACACACACACACACACACACACACACACACACACACACACACACACACACACACACACACACACACACACACACACACACACACACACACACACACACACACACACACACACACACACACACACACACACACACACACACACACACACACACACACACACACACACACACACACACACACACACACACACTTCAGTCCAAAGAAATAGCGGGGGAAGTGGACACTGACACAAATATGGGGGAATTGGGATTCAACACGGGCTGGTTATGAGGAGAAGATTTGTGAGGGGAAGAAGGGATGGATATTTCGTCAAAACGTCTATTTTCCTCTTGAAGGTTTGGGGATGGTTCACTAGGGAATGGAGAAGCAGGGCAGGTACAGGTGGGGGAAATGGTAACAAACCTTTCCTCTCACACAGTCCTCCACAAACTCCCGTAAACTTTTAAAATTTTCGTTCAATATGTCAATTTTCTGCTCAATCCTTTTTATCCTGTCATCTTCTGTCTCGTTTGTTGCCCTTTCTTCTTTTCTTTCCTGGTCTGTTATAAAAAAAAATAGATATGTTAAATGCCTATAAAATACTAGTCATTATTTTGCATATGCAGAGCAATGTGTACCATTATTGTTGCTGTCTTCAGACATTTCCCCATGCGGAAAATACTCCTCCAGCCACTCCAAAGTACTAGCCATTTCTGAGTCAAAACAACAGAAATTATTATTTGTGCACCACATACCAAAAAAAACACATACAAAAAAATGACCTGCACTCACTCTTTTGATGTAATCTCCCTTCGTCCTACTGCGTCCGTCTGCTGTCGTTCCAGGCTGCTTACGCTGAAGGCATCCTTTTTTTAATTTTATTATTATTTTTTTTTTTGGTACCGTCCACTTCATTCTACATGGTTATTAAATGTGTTGTTTTGTTTTCTTTTCCCATCTTCAGGTTTCCATATTTACTTATTATTACTTATAATATCTTTATGTCCTTCTTATATGTTGCACACTTTTTGTGTAAGACAATAGTACATTTTCAGATACCCCCCGATTCTTTGGGTAATGTTGATCCTGTCCGCCCCCGTCTGCAAACAGGCGCTCAGTCCGTCCCTTTCTAATATCAATAGGGAGGGGGTTCTGTATGTTCTATGTTAAATGTATATCAAGTACGTAGATTACACTACATATCTTCCAAAATCACATAATGGCAATGCATATTCTGCACAACAACTTAATTGCCACAATGTCATGATTAAGTTCCCCTTCCAAAAACCTGTAAAATTCACTACAAAAAAAACTTTGTTGAGGGGACGTTATGGTTAAGTTGCCCTACCAAAAACCTCTGCACTTCACTAAAAAATTATTTCAACCTCCCCTTTATGCTTCAACTTAAAACCGAAAACCCCCTGAAATTCGACAGTTATGGTAAACTAAGCCCCCAAACCTTCCACCACCCCTGTGCACTGCTAACGCTAACACCCAGACCATGAAAGATGTCATCTCAAATGTCACCGATGACATCATTTGACATCACATGTTTAGCCCCTTTGAGATAGATATATATATTAGTATGTACATTAAGTAAAAAAAACTGTGTTAAAGGAATGTTATACTTCACAGTGAAACCAAACACCACTGCACATTCCCCCATTATGGTAAGCTAAGCAACCATAACTCCCACCATCTACGTGCATTGCTAAAACTAACACCCAGGACATCAAAGATGACATCACAAATATCACTGATGACATCACATGTCTGCCTCACTTATTTTGGTGCATTGGAAAATGTAGGCCTGGGGGTTTTATTCACTGACCATCACAATATGAAAATTGAAAAGGTGCTGTATATCAAAACGTTACCCTTGTCGTGTGTTCATAAAGTACTTTTCTTAGGGTCTGGTCTCAGCTCATGATGCACATGCATGGGGCAATAGCAGGCCTCAAACACACAATTAATTTGTATACAGGACGATAAACATTCTGATGATGCTGTTTCTTTCTTCCTTACTTCAGTTTCCCTATATGTGCCTCTCATTTATATGCATTGTGTCTTCATATGTATTGTTTGTAGTAGCACAAGTGTGTATTAAGTCTAGATGTGTGAGCTAGTTATTACATGTTGAACATTACACAATCACCCCTGACATCTTGCTACCAACATAATAGAAAGAACCCCTTGTAGGAAGGGACTTTTCAGGAACATTATTTTAACATGTCATGTCATCAGTGATGTCATCAATGATATTTGTGATGTCATCTTTGATGTCCTGGGTGTTAGTCTTAGCAATGCACGTAGATGATGGGAGTTATGGTTGCTTAGCCTACCATAATGGGGGAGTGTGCAGTGGTGTTTGGTTTCACTGTGAAATATAACATTCCTTTAACAACGTTTTTTTACTGAATGTGTGTGTGTGTATATATATATATATATATCAGGGAACGAAAACAGAGGGGCTAAATATGTGATGTCATCAGTGACATTTGAGATGACATCTTTCATGGTCTGAGTGTTAGTGTTAGCAGTGCACAGGGGTGGTGGCAGGTTTCGGGGCTTAGTTTACCATAACTGTCAAATTTCAGGGGTTTTTCGGTTTTAAGTTGAAGCATAAAGGGGAGGTTGAAATCATTTTTTTAGTGAAGTGCAGAGGTTTTTGGTAGGGCAACTTAACCATAACGTCCACTCAACAAGTTTTTTTTGTAGTGATTTAAATATATACAGGAGAGATCAAATAGCCAGACAGTAGAGGAATATTGAAAGGTGTTTTCTGTCACAATGCAGAAAGCTGCCGCATGGTAATGATTTTCTTACAGTTTTCGCACACGTCGGCTGGATGTCACATACATTTGACTCTCCTGCAAAGTAGAAAAGTCATTTCCACTCTCATGAAATCACATTTACTCTCAAAGTTTAAAAATACTGAGGAAAATACTCCCACCTCAATCGTATCTGGAGCACTGGTGGTGAGAGCTTATTTAGTGGTTTCGCCAAAGCGCTTTACATAAAGTTAAAAACAAATGGTACAATAATTGGCAATGAGACCAATCAAATTAAGCAGTAGAGCGAGAAAGAAAGCAGTGAGATTTTAGTTGAAAAATGTTATAGGTTGAAGAAGTACGAATAGAAACCGAAACAGCATTTCAGTTTATAGGAGCAAACGAGTGAAAGAACAGAAACGAGACGAAGCACTAGGTGGCTTGTACACAGAAAGGAAAAATTGGAGATTCAGAATGTAAAGCGCGAGAAGCAGAATAAAGAGGGACCAGAGAGCAAAGGTAGGAGGAGCCAGACCATGTAAGACTTTATAAACCAGGCAAAGAAAATGAAAAGACTGGTAAAGATCAAAAGAAAGCATAGAATTAGAACGAAGAGTGGAAATGACAGGAGAACGCAGAGGTAACAGAAACCAAAGACGAATAGTGGAATTGAACACAGAACGTACAGGAGTGAGAAGTCTTAGGGAGACCAAAGAAAAGAACTGAGCAATAATTAAGATGAGAAAAAAACAGAGAATGGATTGGTTGCCTGAAACAAAAGAAAAGACAGATCACATCAGAGATTATAGAGATGGAAACCAGCAATACTAGAAATATGAAGAGAAAGAGATGGGTCAAAGGCAACGCCAAGATTCTGAGCAGATGAAAAAAATGAAAGCAGAGATGGAGGAAAAAGAAGACCGGAAGGGGGAGGAACAGGGGAAGGAGAAGAAGGAAAGAAAAGAACCACGTAGAGGGATTAAGGTGGAGGAATCTAGAAGCCACCCAGGACTTGATTGCAAGCAATCAGGAAGAAACTATATTTTGAAAAGAGGAAGAGAATTTGGGGGAAAAAGAAGATCTGGTAATCGTCAGCATGAAAGCGATAAGTCAAATGAATAGATAAGATCGGACAACGGATTAGTGTATAAAGAGAAAATAAGAGGCCCTAATACGCAGCCCTGTGGAACACCATAGAGAAGTATATAGGAAGAGGAGAACTGACAGAGTATGTGCGATCAGACATTTAATATTTAAACCACGTAAGAACAGAACCAGATGGTCCAAGATTTGATAAAGTAGAAAGTAAGATAATGATCAACAGTATCGAAAGCAGCTGAAACATCAAGTAAAATAAGAATAGAGCAAAGTCTATTGCGTCTAGCAGAGAGTAGAGAATTAGATGCATGAATTAGAGCAGCTTATAAGGAGAAAGACCAAACGGCAAGGAAAGAACAGCAGAAAATACAAGATAAGATGAAGGCAGAAATAAGAGATTTATTAGCAGACGAGGACAAAAGATGAATTTTACGAATATTAAGTAAGTAAAACCGACAGATATGGGAAGTAGAATTCATGTGGTAAATGGAGAGGGTAGAATAGTTATGCCTAGATTGTGGGCAGAATCAGAGAAGGCTAATGGAACAGGAGGATAAGGGAGAGCAGAGATAGGAAGGTGGAAGGAAAAAGAATTTCTGTCTTGGAGGGGTTCAAATGAAGGAAGCAGTAGTGCATCCAATGTTGGATTGCAGTCAGGCAGGAAGAGAGAGAAGTGTGTTGAGAGTCAGGAAAGTCTGAGGAAGAAAGGAAAATCTGAGTGTCATCACCGTAAAAGTGAAAAGAAAACCCACATTTAGAAATAACTTCAGAAAGAGGGGGGAGGTATTGTAAAGACTAGAGGGGGAGGGTAATCTGTACTCCTGCCCTCTATATGGCAGTGTAGAAGCACAGAGCAGCCCAGCCAATATAGATGGTAGAATGGACGAGCAATCAAGGCTTAAGCTTTCAGGAGGTGATGCAGGCTGGTTCTTAAGTACAGTGTAGTCCCCCACAAAGGAATGTCCATACACTGTTATGTGCTAACACAGTTCTTTATATATAAATAAGGTTCAAGATATATGCTTCAATTAATAACACACTGTGTACTCTGGCAATTCTAATATGGCAAATATGTACAATGCCTATACGGTACCACACTTAGCTATTGACTCCTATTTAAAATGCATCAGCTGCTGACAGTTATAATGGCATACAAATCATATTACAATGTGTATCAGCATAAGTCATAGGCAGGAAGGAAAGTTAGATAAAACAATGGCAGAATGGTTCTCTAGCTACTAAGACTCAATTCTGAGTGAGAATCCCCCAACCTGAGCAACTTGTAATACAGAGTATTAATAAGCCCAGTCCATTCATGTTTAAATAGTCTTGCTTTCTGGTCAAAATAGTTAGAATAGTTTCTTCGACTGATCCCTCGAGAGTGGACTCCCTTTAAAGCAGGAGCCACAGGGCGTCTAGATTCTTTGACAAAATGTGAACCCTGGTGTTGAGACAGCAGCTTCGACTTTTGCGGTGCTCATCGACGATCGATCGTGGATGTCCTGCGAAGATGAGGCGTGCGGTGCCCCTCGATGCAAAGAGATTGGTGCCGCAAAGAAGACTCTGCGACGAATGTATGCCCGACAGTGGGCATCGGGTGTCGGCGTCGACTATCAGGACTCGGCCACAGCTGTATTTCGGATCTTCACTTGTCAGCGTCTTTGTGGACTTTGGGTGGCAGGAAACCCACCAACGGACTTTCCTCAGTCGTCGACGACCTCGACTTTCTTGACTGTGATGGCAAGGAAACCCTTCGTTCAATGTGCTTGGGCAAGGTGAAGCGTTGCGGGTCGGGTCGTCTAGCAGCACAGCGTCCGCCCGTCTCCGCTTCTGGGCAACACGACTCGACTGGCTTCTAGCGGTTACAGAAATCCTCTGAACCCCGGTCGACCACGATGGACTTCGACGGCCTCGATGTCCTGGTGCTTTACTTCAAGATTTCTCGGTAAACCCTTTGTCCGGGCGACAGCCTTCGGGACTGGCTTTCAGGGTACCTCGATGAAGATCGGCTTCTGCATGATGTTCCCTCGTCTTTTGGGGAGAGGTCTCCTAGCCAGGTCCTCTCTCGATCAGTGCACGACAGACTCGACATCTTTTAGATTTGGTCGAAGGAAAACAGAAGCAGTTCTTCTTCCAGCTGGGCTTCAAGGATAAGCAGCTTCAAGTTTCAACTTCAGCTTCTGAACAAATTGGGAAGTGAGAGGTCCCCAGATATGGACATCGGTCCCTCATTCACACTGCTGAGCCAAGCTCAGCCAGCCAATCGGATATAAGAGCATTCACGCAGGCAGGCAGCCATTCAGGCTCACAGTGCATTGAGGCCATTCACTTATGATATGGCATTTATAACGTGCCTATACACAAGTGTTTCAAGGCGCGACGCAGCAAGGGGGGGAACAGAGGAAAGACAGAGACAACGATCCTACTAGGCCAGGTGTCATTCAGATCGCTCAACTGCGGGGGAAGGGGGAAAGAGGAAAAGTGTGGGGTGGGGACAGTGCAGTACATGGGGGTAAAGAATAAATAAAACAATGAGAGAAGTAGGGCCTGCTGGCGGCAAGTGCAGGGTAAATGCAGACATCAGGTGACACGTGCTGGTGGGGGACTGTAGGGATACAGAGAACAGTTCCCAAGTGCGGGGGTTGCCAGGGGGGCAGTGCAGGTGTGTAACTGGCGGGGGAGGGAACCTGGGCCCGAGATCAGAGGGTGACCAGGTAACCAGTACAGTTTCAGCCAGGAATTCAGCGGAGAGGAGGAGAGAAAGTAGAAGCAAAGAGGAAGGTTTTGAGGTGCTTCCGGAACCGGAGATGGTTCTCCTCAAGTTTCAGGGAGGCTGTTCCAGAGGGAGGCCCAGCTGAAGAAGGGGATCTACCACCAACTTGTTGCTCGGCGAAGCGACTAACCCTGAGGGAGTTGGAGGCGGATGAGCGAAGAGCTCGAGAAGGAAGATATTTAGGAAGAGAGAGAGTTGCAGGTATTGAGGCCCCAGGCCCCAGAAGGCCTTGTGGACAATGCAGAGGGTTTTGAACTTAATCCTTGCAGCACCTGGGAGCCAGTGCAGAGATTTCAGTCCTGGAGAGATACGATCCCTGGGCTTGAGGCCAAGGACCAGTCTCGCAGTCCTGTTCTGGATTAGTTGTAGAGGGCGAGCGTAGAAGTAGGCAAATTTAGAAAGAGGCTGTTGCAATAGTCCAGCCTAGAGAGAACCAGAGCTCTAGAGACAGTGAGCCTCTGGGGGAAGGATAGGAAAGGAAGAATGCCCCTGCGGAGGTGTAGCTGACTTCCACCCAGACACCCATAACGAGGAATGTGGATTTGGGCACACACCCAGCCTTTCAGCACAACACACTGCATTCATGAAAGTTTCAGGCAGGGCTGTCTCATTCATTGTGTCACACACACCGAAACCAGACACCCATAACATGGAATGCATATTGGTTACACACCCCATTCACCCTGCTCCCACCCCAAGGGTCTACCCACAACCTACAGTCACTGGGAAGGCTCCAGCCAGTCTGGCCTGGATTTCCCCACAATACCATGTATGGTTCTTCCACCCAACAGCCAGTCAGTGGAAGGGAGAGTCGGGGCTTCCCAGGACTTTGGGGAAAAACAAGGTAACGGGTAATAGAAGGCAAGATGGCCCCTGTGGCCTCTTGGTTTCTATCTGGAATCCACTGATTCCTATGGCAGGGCCTGGGTATCCCAAAATGGAGGATACTCGGAGCACCTGTCAAATTCAGCATGGAGCTGCCACCAGCCCATACCCTGCTCTGTGGGCCACACACAGGTGCCCACAAACATACACTAGGAGTACAGGGTTGTACCCCCATCCATTGGTGCCATAAGGGTATCCCAAGGGCCTCCGTTCACCACAACCAAAAGTGGAAGTGATGCACTGCCAGGATTCCCAACTGGACTCCTGTGCGGAAAACGACACAGAACACACATAAGGGAGTACAGAACAAGAACATGGAGGCCCTGTCCCTCCAATGCATTTCCAGCATCACAGGTATAGAGGGAGAAATGAAGGGGGACAAGAAACGAACCCAAGGGGAGACTGTGCTGAAATGATGAGGAAGGGAAATAGGAGCCAGACCAGGAAACTGCAAAGGTGTGGTTCGAGAGATGAGAAGAGATAAAGCAAGTACTAGCCAAGAAAGCGTCTGGGCGGTAATCCTAATTCCATACATAATGAACACAAACGTAAACAAAAACGCAACAATAAAAGCTCTCTGAAAACATGCATGAATTCAAGACCTAAAAATAACTACAGAAAAAGTTTTGCATACAGTTAAAAAAACAGACTTCCATTACCATGCTTTGAGTGCTTTCCTAAATCTCAAATACTCTGAGATCTTAATCGGTAGAGCATTCCAAAGAGGCTGCTGCCCCAGAGAAAGGAACCTTTCATGTTAAACATGGCTAAACCTCCAACCAGAGAGAATCCTGGCGGCAGGGGCTTATCAGTCTCCCAGAAATCTTCAGTTTATCTGTCAAATCAGGCCAGGATTTCAAATACATTGCTTTGTTACAATACATACATGCTTAAAAATAATTCTAGCATGCAGAGTCAACCAATTCAATGATTTTAGAACAGTGGTAATGTGCTTAAACGTCCAAGCCCTGTAAACCAAGCTTACAGCCGCATGAAAAGATGCTTTCAGCAGAGCAAAGGAAGAAATGGGAAGACCTGTTAAAATGGAGTTTACAAAATCAATACAGGAAAGAACTAATACCCTAAAATGAGAAGATGATGCAAATGATTTCACAGATCTTAAAGAAAACAAATAATGTGCAGCTCTTACCAGAGCATTTATATGGGAACTAAGGTCAATTTCGATTCTAGAGTGAAAACTAATAATTTAGCAGAGTGAGAAAAATCTGCAGACTAACCTACAATTTGTGCATTCCGAAAGCAATTGAAAAAATTGTATTGGCTACGGGAGTCAATTGGTCAGAAACCACTCGCACTAAAATTACATAATGAGGATTACACACTCCACATCCAGATGAGCTTTCTTCAACAAACTAGAGACATAGCCAGACAAAGATGTATTAACTGACAAAAAAATGGCAAGAAAATTTGATTAGCAGCAGATTCTATCCAAGAGTTACAATATGAGTGTTTTGCATCTGACAGCTTAAATACATCGAGACAGGGTTGTCATTGTTATTCTGTTAACTTGCCAATTGAAGGAGATGACCTGAAGTATAGACCTGCAACAAAGATTGAAAAGAGCAAGAAATGCGTGTAAGAAAACACATGTGTTACCCACGTGGGATTTACACAGAATAGTTGCAAGATATTCCACAGTTTCAGGGTAAACATTAGCCTTCTGAGTAATTTACTATTACAGTTCCTCCCTCTGAATGCTTCAGGAAAGGAGTAGTAGGAGTGGGCTTTTGTGACTGGACCCTAAGGTATGCATGAACAAGAAAACTGTACTCTAGAGATAGTAGCTTGCCCGGGTCCAGCAGGAACAGGACCGTGGCTGCACCACAAAACCTAAATCAATACACTGTTAAATATGGCACAATGGGCAATACTTGTCCACAACTTGTAGGGACCTTTCCCCACTTGCTTCACGTCTTGGAAGTCTCTGTACACACCTAGTATTTGTTCTTCACTGTATTTATTGGGCCTCTCTAGCTCCCTTGGGTTCCTCTTTCCCAGTGTTTCATCTCTAGGGTGTTGGTAACCCCTCTCGTTAGGTGGCCCTCTTTGCTTTTGGGATTTTCCTCTGAGCCGCCTGGTGAATTACAATCTTTGGGTTTCTTGGGCTCCCGTATCCCCTCTGTTCCTTCTTTCCGGTTCTCTCTGACCCTCGTAGGGGCTTACGGCAACTCTTCATTCACCCTTTTTGTTGTCTCCTTTCTCCGTCTCCCTCTGCCCTGGACAAGCCAGTTACCGTCTGTTCCGTTGGGTTTGTTCCAGTGAGGCGGCATCTCTGGGATAGTGGTGGCGTTACCCATGGCTTGCAGTTTTTCCAGTATGGATACAAGCATGTTTTCTCTGCTGCTCGTTTCTGTACCTCTGTGCTCCCGGGCTCTCTAATTGAGAGCAGAGATTTTACTTGTCGCTCAATCCCTGTTGTCGGTGGTGGTTTGCAGGGCACTGGGCCCACCATGTCCTCCATATGGTTGTGCCTTCATGTAAGGCTTGCCTCGAGCTGCCTTTGCCTCTCTGACTCTGCACTCTCCCGTGTCTGGTTGGCGGCATCACGCCTCTGTGTTGGCCTCTGCCCGCACCACTGCCGGCTCTGCCCCTCAGTGACGGGCTCACGTCGGGGCTCTCCTCTGTATATTGCTTCTCCTCCTCCATTCAAGGGTGTCTTGCCTTTTATTCTCGCTCCGTGACAACAAAAGGGGCGTGTGGTTTATGTTCAGCTATTGCCCACAGAAAGAACAGCTTTGTCTTGAACCAAACATCCAAAGGTACTTATAGTATTATTTTGAGCCCCGCAGTTAATATACCATTGGTTTCTTGAATTCCCATGCAAGCCGATAATGCTTTAGTTATAGGGAGTTCCCCATATGATTGGAAGTCCTCTTGAGGAGAGTCTCTCCCAGTGGGGACCTGTTTTCCCAAACCCATACAGAGGGTTTTGCCCTGCGGGCTCACCTCCCTAACCTTAAAGTGTGGGTCCCCCCCAACCCTAGGGAAAAATGGACGAAGCCTTCGGATTCATCACAGGAGAGTGATCCTCCAATAAGAGTTCCAGAGAGAAGAATGGCTACCCCTCTAGTATGGCAAATCAAAGCTGGCAAGAAGACATGTAAGGAAAGAAATCTAATTGAGACCTGAACAATAATTAAGGAGAGAATCCTGATACAAGCTCAGAATACTTGTGCTTTGTTGGCGGAAGTCTGGTTAAGCAGAGGAAAATGTTACCAAATCCCTGATTGGTCTTATCTGATTAGTTGGACCTTGGATAAAGACACAATAAAGTAATGGAATAATTGAGAGTTAAGCATGTTTTCTTTGGAAAGGTAAATCGAGACAAAGCAGAGTTGAGAAATGGTTCAATTATATGTAATTATAGAATAAAAATTGGCTCTCGGGAGGGGATTGGGTGAGGGGCACAGCCAAGTTGGTGGCTTTGGAGGCAACACGTTTGAATGGTATGTTGAAAGGAGAGGGGGCAAGGGTGTCGTTTTTTGTTTTGTTGGTACAAGAAACTGAAAAGACGCAAGAAATGTGTGGTATAACCTGTGTTTGAAAATATAAGGAAGAAGTAAAACGGCCGGAGAAACGGAGATCATACCACCAAATGCAAGACGATAACCAAGGGATAGGCTTATTTGTTCTGGTTTCTCAAAAGCAAAGGCTTTAATTCCTCAAATAAAAGATCCCAACTATACAGGGAACTTTTACAGGAACCAGTTCAGATAGTTGCCCTACAGGAGATGCACCTTTTGGCTCAGGACCAGAGTGGACATGGACACAAACCTTATGCAGTGGGTGAGAGTGGCATTGCAATTCTATGTCAAGACCGGAGGCTCACATTATGCTTCTCTTTCTTTCTTAGAACAGGTAAAGACAAACTCAGCAGCAAGATATTTTTGTGCACCTTGCATACTAAACATTTGTATATTGAAGGTGCACCAAAAAATATAACAAAACACAATAAAATGCATCAAAAGTCCATAAGAGTCTCTAATAACAGCAAAAAATTCCATTTCCCATGAGGCTTCCCAAAGATCATCCAGAGGTCACCAGCATGTGACACCAGTCCTCCAGTGGGCATGAAGATATCCCCATAAACAGTCCTGAACATGATGTAACTTCCTCTTTCTTTACTGCTCACAGCAAGAGATAAGTACATTTCATGTTCAGAACTGTTTATGTAGTTTTTAATCATTTAACATAACGTTAATTTTTTATATGTATTTAATATAATTTATTGGTACTATACCCTATTGAGAGTTATTGTGCAAGATTACCATTGTGTACTTAGCTGCTGCTCCATAGCTTTCTTGTTCCCCCCCCCCCCCCCCCCCGACGCCAGCTGTTTCCTGCTGGCGTCGGGGACTGTATCAGTACACACATTTTTTCGTTCGCGCCTTTCTTTGGCAGCGCTTCGCAGGCCGCTGCAGCGGATCCCGTTTTGTGCCTGCGCTCGCTTACACGGGCCTCGGGGAAGCCAGCGCAGTCTTCATTAACTTGCGGCACCGCCCGCGAACCACCAGGGGGAGATCCTGCTCTCCCTGGTCCATTACTCTGCATTCCGGCACTCGCGTGAGCATTTCCGTTGGAAATCATAACGGTGAAAGCGAACACGAGCGCCGGAGCCTTTGTTTGCCTCATTACTTCCCGATTTCTGAAGGAGAATAAAAAAAAAGAAAAAATTCTTTTCAGGCAATTTGCTGTTAGGATCGCCTGATTAAACGGCACAAAAAAAGTAGTAGAATAAAGAAAGTATCACTAATATCTAGATACTCGGCTTGTCTGGGAGAATCTAACACTGGTCTACTTCTTACTACTGGGCTAGAGAGAAGGCGTTCAGGAAGCCCAGAAGAAAAAAAAGGTAAAGGTGCTTTATAGTAATCATGGCAGCACAGTACTCCCCTCAATCAGATCAGGCTTGATCTGAGTGTGAGGAAGATGCATGCTATATTGATGAAGTGGCAATGGAAAAAAGCCTTCAAAGGGTACTGGGATCCACGGTTGAGAACAGTATTAAAAAGGCTTTTATAGGTATGCTCCTGCCAATACAGCAGCGCCTGGAAAATATGGAGGAGTGCATGCGAGAAGCATCTCCGACAGGAAGAAAAAAGACCCAGAAGAGGAAGCATCTTACACAAGGGGGATGTAGTCCGGCTCGTAACAGCAAAAACTCTGACCACACCCCCGCCGCCCCACACCCGGAGCAAACCAGTACCTGCCACTGCTGCCGTATCGGATGCCTTCTCCAAGCTGAAAAAACCCTTTATGAATAGGAAGGTAACCCCTTCCCTTGATGGACCCTCTTATCCCAAGGAGGAAAACGGGTACTAGACCCTCAAGCCCGGAGGGAGATGGACAGGGCATGGAAGATGACCAGAGCGCAAGGCTATACGACGGCGATCACTCGCACACTTCCTCAGATGAAGATACTCGGATCTGGGGTTCTAAACCCTCAAGCTGTGGGATTGTGGCAGCCCCCATCCCCAAGAAGCCTACCGGGGAACAGCGACCTGCAAAGGGGATATTCGCTCCAGAAGACCTAATACATCCCAGGTCCACTGACTGGGAGCCATCGGCTAGAACAACTGTGTACATTTTCAACAGGCTGCTCAAGCCACTCGATAGAGGTCAGAGCGAGACTTCGGGCTGAATGCCCGTGCCCAGAAATTCCAGACAGAGTGGCTCTAACTCCGGAGCTAGACTCTCAAATGATTACATTTTTGGGCAAAAATGTGAAAGATCCTAGGAAAGGCATCGACCGGGCCTGGAAGTCCTGTCAGGATGAACTTCTGGATGTCACTGGTCCTCTTGCAAAAATTCTGGCAGAAGCAGCTATCAGCTCAGCAGATTTTATTGACCTACTACTAGGAAATGCCAGCTGTGCTATTTCTACTGAGTGTCGAAAGGGCATCCTTTTTAAAATAGACGCTAAACTGGCTGAATTGGCGAACATAGTCAGGTGCTACTGCCCAAGGCTTACTCTTTGGAGATCCTTTCACGAAGGAGATGTCAAAGTTTGTCGGTACCTTTACCGCATTGGACAAAGCCCAGGCCTCCATCAAGAGAGAGTTCGCTTCAGAAATTTTCTCCAGGGCCGGACAAGGTCGAGGTCGCTACTCTGGCCGTTATTCCTTCGATAGAAGACCTCAATGCCACAGGGAACAACACAATGCCTGGCAAGAGCGCACTGATAACTTCTTTCCTTCAAGAGGGCGTGGAAGAGGGCGTTCCTGGAGGAGAGCCGCTAAGAACACAGCCCTGCAACAAGTCTACTCATGCCAGCACCGCAGACACCCATAGGGGGGAGGCTAGCTCTTTTTGCGAGTGCTTGGGATACCTTATCGGGGGATGCCTGGGTCAGGGATGCAGCGCGCGGTCTTCACCTAGAGGTTTTCACGCAGCCCTTTCAAGCCAGTCGCCCCGCCTCCATAGTAATGTCCAAAATAGATCGGAGGGCATTAGACTGCGAAATACACAGCTTATATCAGAAACAAGCGATTCGACCCTGCTTGTGTCAGGGCGGTTTCTTCAGCCCAATCTTTCTGGTGCGCAGAAAGGAGAAGGTGCGGCCTGTAATAAATCTAAGAGCGCTCAACGATTTTATAATCTACCGTCTTTTCAAGATGGACGGGATCCACATGCCCAGAGACATCTTGAGACCAAACGATTGGCTCATGAGCCTGGACCTGAAGGATGCCGATCTCGCAGTGCCCGTTCATCAGGCACACGTGATTTAGCTGAGGTTCTCTTGGGGACACCGAGACTGGGAATTCATGAGTCTACCCTTCAGCCTCTCCATCACCCTGGGCGTTTACCAAGCTGCTGAGGCCGGTAGTAGCTCATCTAAAAGAACAGGGCATCCGGCTGATAATTTATCTGGACGACATTATTTTCATGGCTCAATCTCAAGAGCTAGTACAAGAACAAACAAAGCTGACCATAGATTTACTGCACTAGATTTACTGCACAGTCTCTGCTTTCTCATCAATTGGGAGAAGTCCATTCTTTCTCCTTCCAGGAATCTGGAATTTCTGGGGTTCGTATTGGACACCCAAAATTCACAGCTCCGTCTCCCAGCTGCCAAAATACACTCCACCAAGTGGGAGATTCGCAGACTCCTGCAAAGGGACCTGATTTCTCTTCGGGAGCTAGCAAGAGTGATAAGCCTTCAAGAGTGCTAAGCCTTCTATCCTCTTCTATCCAAGCAATATTTCCCGGCCCCCTTCATTACAGAGAGCTGCAAAGACTGAAGGGTCAACACTTAAGGCACAGCCACTCTTACGCCCAACGCCTGATACTGTCCCCTCAGGTGAGAATAGAGCTCAATTGGTGGCTCACGCACATGGAAGCCTGGAACGGCAGGGCCAACTTCGGTTCCACCCCGGATATCGTCATCGAATCAGACACCAGTCGCTTCGGTTGGGGAGCGAGATGTGGCTCGGTAGCCAGGGGAGGGACTTGGTCTCCCCAGGAGCTGGAGATGCATATAAACTGCCTGGAGCTCCTTGCGGGCTCATTCGCAGTTTGCTCCTTTGCCAGAGAGAGAGCGAGTTGCTGTATCTTGCTGAAAATGGACCACATATCCGCAGTAAGATACATCAATCATTTGGGTGGTACCAAATCACATCCACTAGCAGAGCTAGCCAAAGACTTTTGACATTTCTGCCTGGAACACCGGATCTCCGTCACAGCGGAATATCTTCCGGGTCTCAGGAACATGATCGCGCACTGGCACTCCCGTCATTACGCCGATTCCAGCGCCTGGAGACTCAACAGGGACATTTTTCTCCGCCTTCAGCAGATCTGGGGTCCGATGTCCAAGGATCTCTTTGCCTGCCGCCTCAACACTCGGCTTCCAGTGTTCTACTGCTGGAGACCCGATCCAACAGCCTCGGCATTCTTGCTGCCTTGGACAGAGGGAATTCACTACGCGTTTCCCCCCTTTTTCATGATAGCGAGGACTCTGGCGAAGGCCTGTCGGGAGCAAACCGAGCTAGTCCTCATAGCCCCAGTCTGGACCTCTCAGACCTGGTATCCAGTTCTTCTGGAACTTTCGACGGATTCTCCAATCCTTCTACCCTGCTTTCTGGATCTTCTATTGAATCAGTTGGGGCAACGTCACCCCGTGCTCCTCACTGTGTCCCCGACTCTGGCGGCTTGGAGGATTTCGGGGCGAGATGGAGGACTCCGGGCATGTCCCTTAAGGCAGTCAATCTCATCGAGGAGAGCTGCTACCCTCACAAGGTACTAATTCCTGGGGCGCCTGGAGGGTCTGGTGTCAGGACCGGAGTTTTCACCCAGTTTCTGCACCTATAGAGGAAATTCTCAATTTCTTAGCCTCCTTGGTTGAAAGAGGCCTTGCGTACAGGACAGTGAACGACTATCGCTCTGCGATTTCTGCGGGCCACGACCTTGTGCAAGGGGCCCCAGCCGGGGAGCATCACCTTGTTTGCAGATTGCTTAAAGGCGTCTGGCTTACAGTGCCCCCTCCGCCCTGTTACGACAATCTGTGGGACGTTAATAAAGTGCTCGATCTTTTTCTCTCGTGGCCACCTAACAAGGAGCTATCACATACGGCTCTCTCTGGCAAGCTTACTACTTTGCTTTCCTTAGTTTCTTCCAGGAGAGTTTCGGACGTCAGAGCTCTAGACCTAGCGGGCAGGACCTTTTCTCCTGACTGTATTGTTTTTCACATACGAAGAACTAAATGCGACTCGAAAGTGATTTCTTACCCCGCTTTTAGGGAACAACCCAAGCTTTGCTTAGTAAAGTGTTTGAAGGCCTACGAAGAGGTAACGCCTCCCCTCAGGACCTCTCCTAACAGTTAGCTACTCGTAGCTATTCGCAGACCCCACAAAGCAGTTTCGACCCCTACTTTGGCACGCTGGGTGCGTTGGACCCTAGCACAGGCAGGGATAAACACTCTCTAATTGGGCGCCCACTCCGTGAGGGGAGCCATGACCTCCCAAGCCTTCCAAGTTGGTGTCCGTTTAGAAGACATCATGAGGATGGCGGATTGGGCAGGCAAGTCAATATTTAAAGAGTTCTACCTGAAACCAGTAGAACAGCCTGCTTTTGTTATGGTAAGTAAGCTTTGAATGAGCATAATGTGAGCCTCCGGTCTTGACATAGAATAAAGATTTTCCATAATAACTTACTAGAAAGTCTTAATTCTTTTAATGACACAGAGGCGAGCAGTATCCCACACAGTGAGAGAAAAGAGCGACGCGTATCACACTTAAGAGGGATTTTGTGCATTGCAATAAACTGTTGTTAATTTGGAAATGTATGCATGGTTTTGCACTAATACAATGCTCTTTTCTCTCCCACCCAGCAAGGGGAACTAGGGTTGTCATACGCATGAAGTAATTATAGTTCTGTATCTTTTTTCTCGACAGCATCTGCAGACAAGTCCGTCTGATCCGCAGCTTGACTCCTCTTCTAGTTGACTATAGTTGTGATTCTACTTAACATTTATGGACAGCCAAGTTCGCAAAGAGGAAGTTGCATCATGTTGAGGACTGTTTATGGGGATATCTTCATGCCCATTGGAGGACTGGTGTCACATGCCGGTTCTTTGCCGTTATTAGAGACTCTTATGGACTTTTTGATTTATTTTATTGTGTTTTGGTATTATTTTTTTTGGTGTACCTTCAATATACAAATCTTTAGTATGCAAGGTGCACAACAATACTTGCTGCTGAGTTTTTCTTTACCTGTTCTAATAAAGAAAGAGGAGCATAATGCTTGCCTCTGTGTCTTTAATAGAATTAAGACTTTCTAGTAAGTTATTATGGAAAATCTTTATTATAAGCAAGTTCACAGTTTAGGATGGGCAAGTAGAAAACAACTAAGGAAGATAGATTATGGTTTAATGTGTAAAATCCAAACTCAAACGTTTGCTTCTTTTTATGCCCCAATACCAACCAAACACAAATGTGTGTTCAATTTTGTGCAAGCTTTGGAGGATTTGCCAATGGGCAATGTATAATAGCAGGAGATATGAATATGGCCCAGAATTAGATGGCTCCTTACAGAGAGGGGGGGGGGGTAGGGTGCAGGGGCTGTGTCCACCCGAGTGAAGGAGTTTCTTAAGGAACACATCTTAGGCAGGGTTTGAAATTAAAATTCAATGAGTAGGAGCTAAAACCAGCTCCTGAGTATCACCCATTAGGCAGGAGCGACCACTGAGGAAATGGGAGAGATCACACAGCTCACAACTAATGTAACTTCTGTTGGAGAAGCAAACTTTAACTTTTTGCCCAATGTAAAATCCATTATGCTTAAATGTGTACTAGATGTGTCCTAATTCCTCTTTATAATGTTACATATGTAGATTTGGTAGCTGTTGTTGTTTTTCAAGTTAACCAGGCTCTCCTAGGCTCGAAGTATGAGCTGAATAGCTTCCAGCAATTTCTTATTTTTTTTTAACTTTTCTTTATTGGCAAGAAGTAGTAGCTGGCACATTACAAATTGCAACGACAACACACATTTAAACCATGGATGATAAAGGGCAGATTTGACAGGAGGCCACACAGAGTCCCGATACAGGTTAAAAGCAATAAGGCATTACTATGCAGTATGAGCCGTCCCCGGATCTGGAGACGGAGGAGATGATAGAAGCTCCAGGTCCACCTTACGGTTCAAATAGCTACAGAACCCTGTCCATATGTTTGTGGGACGAGCTGTACTAGGCAACATGTTAATGTAGTCCTCTTCACAGGATTGTGTCCAGGTGAGGGCTTTCAGCCACATCTCTAGGGAGGGGGGGGGATCTACGCTTCCAACATTGCAGGATGCATTTCTTGGCCACAATCGCCGCCACATTCAGAAATGTAGCCTCCCGTTTCGCTTCAGTTCCCTCCCACAGGCCAAACAGAAGAGACAGGGGATCAGGGGGGACAGAAAACCCCACAATCTCGGAGAGGGTCTCAAGCACCGCAACCCAAAACGGGGCCAGTGCCCTGCAGGACCAAAACATGTGAGCATGGTCAGCATCGTTAGATCTGCATCTTTGACAGGGGTGGGATTGGTCTCGGGAAAACTTCCCAATCGCATAGGGAGTGTAGTACAGGCGATTGAGCAGCTTGTATTGGACACATCTAACTCTGGAGTGAAGAGAAACCTTGCGAGTGTGTATGCACATTTTGGTCCACATCTCATCCGTGATGCTTAATTCCAGATCCCGACTCCAAGCATCTCGAACAGTATGGGTGGTTCTGACAACTCGCGCCCCCAACATTTTATACAGGGAGGACACAATGCCCTTACCCCCAGCGGAATTGGCAATATAGCAGACCTCAGGAGACTCAGGGGGTTCATCAGGATACGAAGGCCACATATCTTGGATTGCCGCCCTAAGTCGGAAGTATTGCAGCAACACCAGCGAGGACTTGGAGTGGGTTTCCAGGTATCGGGGGTAATGAATTTCCCATCGGGGAATAGGTCAGAGAAAGATCTGTATCCCAGGTCAGACTAGTGACGGATGAGGAGCCTATCCTGTGTGGGGGAGAGGCCAGGGAACGACCAGAGGGGGAGCCATTTGTAGTACGGGGGGAGCCTGATCCGGGCATCAGAATCTGGCGCCACGCTCTTATGGTGGAGGCGACTGGGTCAGCGGGGGACTCCGAGCAATACGAATGAAAAAGGATCAAGGACATGACGTTAATCTCCTCAGTCGCCAGGATTTCAAGCTTGACGTGCGGGGGGGGGGATCTTGGTGATGGTACCAATATGTAGCATGCTGAGCCTGAGCGGCTGTCCAATACTGGGCGAGATCATGTGCACTGAATCCACCCTTCTCATAAGGCAGGGCCATATGTTGCCACTTTCTGCGCACAGCACCAGCGTGCCACAAGAAACGGGCGCATCCCGCGTGCAGATCCGCAAAATACTGTTTCCCCGGCCAGAGTGGGACGTTGGCAAATATGTATAGGAGCTTCGGGACTATAATCATTTTTATCAGGGACAATCTTCCTGATAGTGAGAGGGGGAGGTTCCACCATTTCTCCATCTTGGCCTCAGCATATTGCGCGGCGGCCCTGTAATTGTCGGACAGTAAGGAGGATTTTGAGAGGGACACCTGAACCCCCAGGTACCTGAAGCCCTCAGACGCCCATTTGAGCGGAAATTCGCATGCAGGTTGGGTCGTTGCGGGAGTGAGGGGAAACATTTCTGATTTGGTATAGTTTATGGTGAAGCCCGAGAATGTGCCAATTTTGATAATTTCGCGCATGATCGGGTTAAGGTGGAATGAGGGGTCTCTGATGTATGAAAGCACGTCGTCAGCGTACAATGATATAATTTCTGGGGCATCCCGCAGGCGAATCCCTTTGCGCACGTGGTTGCTTCGCACACTATCTGCCATGGGCTCAATGGCCATAGCGAACAGCAGGGGAGAGAACGGGCACCCCTGCCGCGTCCCCCTGTGGAGGGAGAAGGAATCCGACAGGTGGGAGTTAACCAGGACCCTGGCCACTGGGTCAGTGTATAGTAGTTTGATGCAGGACAACATGTAAGGGCCTATCCCCATCTTCTCCAGCACCGCCCAGAGGTATTGCCACGAGACCATGTCGAATGCCTTTTGGGCGTCGAGCGTCACAGCCACCGCGTTGGCTTGAGGGTCGAGATAACGTTAAACAGTCGGCGAATGTTTAATGCCGTGGAGCGGGCAGGGACAAAACCACTTTGGTCTGGGTGAATCGGGTATTTCATAATGGGGAGGAACCTATTTGCTATGATTTTGGCAAAGATTTTAGTATTGGTGTTGATGAGGGACAGAGGTCTATAGGAGCCACATTCATCGGGGGGCTTACCCGGCTTGGGAAGCACGGTGATCACAGCCTCACGGAGGGATCGAGGAGGGTAGAGAGACGCAGCGACTCCTCCCAAACCTTGTGAAGCCGTGGAGCAAGTAGGCCAACGTGTTCCTGATAGAACTCAGCAGTAAGCAGTCTGGGCCGGAGGCTTTACCCTTAGGGAGGGGAGAGATTACAGCGGTGATCTCATCAAGGGTGAAGGGGGAATCTAGTTCTTTAGTGGCTGCGGAAATAAGGGACATAGGGATGCGGTCTAGGAGGTCGTCTAGATCCTGCGGGCTGTGCTCTGGTTGCCGGGCGTAGAGGGCAGCATAGAAATCTGCAAAGGTCTCAAGGATGGGGCGGTCAGACCAGTGCCACACTTCATTGTTGTCGATGATACTATCGATCCGGGCTCTGCCTCCCTTGGCGCGGGCAAGGCGGGCAAGGGTGCGGCCCGGCCTCTCTCCCTCACCATACTTCTGAGCCGCAACGGGCCGGGCAAGGTATCTCAACTCGCTGAGGGCAAAGGACTCGAACGCATCTAGTTCAGTTCTTATCTGTGCAAGCTTGGGTGGAGAAGGGGCAGACGCATACTCGCGCCCCAGCTCCCTGAGTCTGAATTCGGAGCGGCGCAAAGAGTTCCTAATGTCCTTCAGGACCCCAGCCTCCCTAGAAATACACATGCCCCTGATGTAAACCTTAAAGGGCTCCCACCTCACCCCATATGTAGTGTCGTGGCGTTTGTTATTGTCGAAAAACGAGGAGATATCTGCAAGGATATCGGCCTTAAAGACAATATCGAGCAGTGCGTCTGCCTTGAATCGCCAGCTGGAGTGCTGGGGGAGGGCCTGGTGTAAGGCAATGTCTAGTGTGAGCGGGGAGTGATCGGATAATGTGCGCGGCAGAATCTGTGTGGTTAGCGTTTTGCCCATGAGCCCTGCAGAGAGCAGGAGCAGGAACAGGTCAATCCTGGAGTGGCTGTCATGGACAGAGGAATAGAATGTGAACTCTTTCGACAATGGGTGAAGTACTCTCCAGGCATCTACCAGACTGGCAGTGAGCATGTGTGCGTGGAGGCGACGTGCGGCTCTGGACAGTGTTCTAGGTGCAGTACGGATCTGTCCAAGTCGGTCTCAATGATGAGATTCATGTCCCCCCCCCCAAATAACAGGGACCCCAACATATCCTAAGAGAATATCAAGGACGTGGTCAAAGAACTCGGGTGCATCAATGCATGGGGCATAGGTGTTGACCAGGAGGCATTCTGTATTAGCAAGGTAGCAATGAAGGATCACGTATCTACCCTGGTCATCTATATGGCTGGCGCGGAGGGAGAACTCCAAGGACTTGTGAATCAAGGTGAGGACACCTCTGGACTGTGAAGAGAACGCTGTATAGTATTTGTTGGAGCCCCATGCAGGGGCAAAGGAGGAAGAGAGACGGGCGAGAGCGTGGGTTTCTTGCAGGAGAAGTATCTTGACCCTGTGCCTCTGCACGTAGGCCGTGATCCTGCGTGCCTTCGTGAAGTTGCTGAGCCCCCGAATATTCCAAGTCATTAGCCTAATAGCCATTCAGTAGCCCTTTAGGGGGGGATCAAAGTAATGTGTGAGAAAGTGTGTTGAATAAGTGCCGGCCGCCAATACAGCGGCCCATTGCATAGTACCCAAAGCTACCACTGCCTTACCATTTTTGCTATAATAACCCCGAATATCACCCACCCCCTCCCAAAACACAGCAGTGGTCAAAAGCCCACCCAAAATTCCAAGGCATTTGTGCCAAGCCCAACGGGGAAGGGCCAGCCCCGGCACCCAACAGGGGCGTAACCAGTGAACATAACCAGCCAATCTTGGCGTTGCAACTGCAGCAGGGGTCGCTGCTGCCGTGGGCCCGATTGTGGCCGTTGAACG
Organism: Ambystoma mexicanum; assembly: GCF_040938575.1. Lineage (NCBI taxonomy): Eukaryota > Metazoa > Chordata > Amphibia > Caudata > Ambystomatidae > Ambystoma > Ambystoma mexicanum. The sequence continues at coordinate 945,414,562 of NC_090923.1, forward strand.
ATGGACTGCACAAAGTATCGTGCAGCGGTAACTATAATGAATAGTGGGGGCAACACCATGGTAGAGCACAATAAACAGAGGGCATTAAAATAGAGGATCCCAGACGAGGTGTCGCGTTCAACAGATCACACACACGTGACCCATTCTGCGTTTCATGAGGCTTCACTGTCGGTTACAACAGTCGAGGATTACACAACGAAAGAATAGATGAGACAACAAGGAAAATGCATATGACAAGCGCAGCAATGACATCATAAATGATTCAAGTAAAGGGAGAAGGGCAAGCCGACTCAATCCTCATCAGCGGGATCGTCCGCCGGACCAGGAACAGGAATATGGGACTCAACAAATTTCACTGCCTCCTCAGGGACCGTGAAAAAGTACAGTTTATTACGGTGGGTGAGCTTCAGCCTTGCAGGGAACAACATGGCGTATTCCACTTTCCTTTCTCTAAGCAATTTCTTCACACCATTAAATTGTCTGCGCTCCATTTGGACGTTGACCGAGAAGTCAGGAAAGATACGTATAGTTTGAGACTCAAATTTCAGCTCCCCTTTTTCGCGGGCTAGGCGTAGGATGTGGTCTCTATCCCTGAAGCTGAGAACCTTGGCTATGATTGGTCTAGGGAAGTCACCCAGCTTGGGACGCGGGGCCAGCGAGCGATGGGCGCGCTCAATGGTAAAGAACGGGGAGAGTTGAGGGTCCCCCAGGACGTCCCTCAGAAGGGTCTCGACTGCCAGTTCCATCTTGCCCCTGAGAGCCGTCTCCGGAACCCCCACAATGTGAATATTGTTCCTGCGGGATCTGGACTCTAAGTCATCGTACTTCGCCTTGACCTGCTTCATATCCCGCACCAGGTCAGAGACCGTGCCCTGGAGCACATGTACCTCCTCTTCAGTGTCCCCAATCCTGGTCTCGGCCTCGGCCAGTCTAGTGCCATGTTGGTCGAGTTTGGTGCGTAGTGAGGCTACATTTGCGTTTATATCATCTAATTTTTCGTGAAATGACGCAGTTTTTGGCCATGGATTCCATAAGAGTCGTGAAGTCGGGCTGTGAGGAACATGGGGGGTACATCTAGGTCGTCTTGTGAGGGGGCGGCCTCACCCTGATCCTGTTTAGCCAGCGATTTAGCAAACTTGTCCATCGCTCCAGCCTTGTTGGCGCCACGAGCCTTGCCAGACATCCTTGGAGGCACACTCAGAGCAGCAGGGCAGGTGTTGCAGTAGGCTATCTCAGCAGGTGTGCCCCAGGGCCACCTCGGGAAGCAGGCAACGTGTCCCGAGTGAAAGTGTATTCTGGAAGGCCAGGGGACAGACGGCGCTCACCACGGGGAGGCGCAGGCAGTCAAAGCCCGCAGTGAGGGGCAGCACAGACGGGGGGCGCCCAGCGAACTCCGGGCGCAGCGAGTGGTTGCCGAGCGTGGGGAGAGGAGGGTGTAGAGGCGCCCAGTCTCCCCAGTGCAATGCAGATAATGGGGGGCAAGCCGGCTAGAGGCGCCGCATGACCAGGGGGCCTCAAGGCGCTTGTGCAGCAGGATTCGGGAGCGCAATCGCAGTCAGTAGTTGAAGGATTCCGGCGTATAGATGCGCAGATCAGGGAAGCCTCAGAAGCGGTCAGTAAGTGGGACAAGTAGAGCAAGGCCAAGGCGAGGAGCAGCACCACATCGGAGCGCAGAAGCCTGTATGCAGTTTAACATATGCAGAGTCCGTTGTGCCCAGGAGTTTGGGTTAATAGGGGAGTATGGTCGGTGGTCCCCGGGGAGCAAAATGAAGAGAAGTCTTGGTCCCCAAGCTCTCACCTGCGTGTGTAGAGTCCAGGTCTGGCCTCCGTATGGGTCCCCGCAGATCCCTGCCGCAGGTGGAGCGCGCAAGCAGGCGGGGGCTCCGGCGGTGTGCAGGTCAGCATGGGACAGATCGCCCACAGGACAAAAGAATCAGCAGGCAGCCCCTCCGGGGGCGCTTAGTCCAGCGGAGCTGCCGCCCAATGTATCAGGCCCGGAGGGGACCAAAGTGTAGGGGGCCGCCCCCGGAGCAAAGGGAACAGCAGGCAGCCCCTCTGGGGGCGCCTGGTCCAGCGGTGGATCAGCCCTCGAGACAGCGACAGTGCAGGGGGGGTGTCTCCGATGGACAAGGGAGACGAGGCACCCCTCCAGGGGCGGGTCGGGATCAGGCAGCAGCGCCCGGGCCGCTCAAAGGGGAGGCGCCGGCCCAGGGACGCGCCGAGGAGCGGCTGCGCCGATGGCAGCGGCAAGGAGATAGGGCCCGGCGCTCTGGAGAGCAGAGAGAGCAGTACACACCGCTGCTGGGCGAAGGAAGCCCGCTGGAGGGCAGCGCAGGATGGCGAGCCGCCGGGGCAGCGAGATCCAGGGGGCGGGCCCCGCAGCAATCGCCCGCGCCCGAGCAGGCCTCAGCTGTTGGGTGGCGGGCCTCAGAGAAGAAGGGGGTTTCCACAGCCCCAGAGGTCCGATCTTCGCCCAGACACGGATCAGTGTGTCGGGCAAGTGTTTACCAGCCAGTAAGCTTGTTACCAGCGCAGGATAGTGTTGGAAACCGCTGATTCTAGCAGATTTGCAGCCATCGGGTCACGGAGCTGAGAAGCTAGGCAGCCATCATGCCGGCTGCTCAACAGCGCCCCCCGCTTCCAGCAATTTCTAACCCTTCTAGGTGACGCATGGAGGCATATTCATGGAAACACAAGACTACTTACTTAATTAGGATTAACTATGTCTCTGTATCCAGGGAATTATTCGAATCGCTACTCAATAGTCACTCCATGTTCCCACAGTGGCAACAGTATAGAAGAGGTCTGGCTGCAGATTAATTGGGCCCCAGAAGAGATGATTGTAGAATGCACGAGGGGGTATTAAAAGACACAGGGCCTCATTACAAGTTCGGCGGGCTGAACTTCCAAATTTCTCCGGCACCTGGCAATGGGGAAATACAGGGCCATTACAGCCCTGTTGGACCCTGTATTTCCCCATTGCCAGACACCAGCATGCATTACTCCCCATTCCCATTCGAGCCCAATAGGGCTTCTGAATGGTGCCAGTGCATCCGACATGGTCTGCTCGCGGGTGCCGGGAAGGCACCCGCGAGCAGAACTCATAGTTTGGCTGTCCGGTAACAACAGTACCGGCAAGCTTACCGTTACCCTTGTTACATATAACGAGGATCATAGCCTGCAGGATTCAGATTGAAGAAGACGTAAGATAATATTGAACCTGCAGCAAGGAACAGGAGATTGCTCCTGGAACAAAATGGGAATCTCTCAAATCAACTGTGAGAGGTAGAATAGTGTCAGCTTTAGCATATCTAAGAAGAATAAGGAACAAAGAGGAAAAGAGATGACTAAAGGAGCTGAGAAAACTGGATACAATGCATAAAGTTAATCCCTCTAGGACAGTGGTCTTCAAACCTTTCTATCCCAAGCACCCTTGCAGAAAGGTTTTGAAGTCTGCCCCAAAATCCCCTCTCCCCCCCACTCCACCCCCCGGTCATTGTGGTTGCCTGGTGAGAGGCAGCTTTCAAGAGACCACCTACCCATGGTCATGGGGATAGCCCTGAGGAGGGAGAATGCAGAGAGACTAAGTGACCACACTTACCCCTTAAACCTTTGAGTCTCCAAAGGAGGTGGTCCCCTGAGTTCAATATACAGTCCTTTGTTGAATGGCACTGTGCAAATGAGGTAGAGTTGGGCAGTTTGCTTATGTGGTGCCAGGGTTGAGGCAACCTCACATTCTAGGGTATTTCTTTGCAGAAGCATGTAGGCTAATTCTACATCCCAAGCAGACCGAATAAATAATATGATAGATGGGATTTACTCTGTATAACTCCGCAGCAGACTCCCTCACATCCGTATCCCATTTTTAAAAAATCCCTCGTCTTTTAATCCTTTCTGGATCACACTTCTTCCTTACACAGTCTCTCATATCCTTAACTCTGTTGTGCTCTTTTCCTTCTTTATTGCACCTGGTCTGTCTCTCTTCTCCCTCTCGGGGCTTGACTGCCATTCTTTTGTTCTCTCACCTTACCAATATCTTTCTCATCCCTCAAATGTGGTCTCCGATCTCTTTCCTACACACTTCCCACTCTCCCTTCATCCATCCCAGTGTATCTTTCCTCTTCCTCCAAGTCTAACTCTTATTTCTAAAGCCCTGCACATGTTTGGTCTGTTGGTTCTCTAAACCTCTCATTCTGTCTCTTGGCTCAATAGCCTTCTTGATTTGTACTTTCTTTCTCTTCTTCCCACGTCTTCCTGCTCTCTCTCGGCTCCCTACCAAAATGTTCTCATTTCCCCTTCTGTTTTGTCTCTTGGTTTCTCTGCCATTCTGTTTCTCTTTTCCTGTCCTCACTCTTCCCTTGCTGTTCTCACTTAGATTCCAATTTCCATATTCGATCATTCAATCTTCGTCTCTTCCTCCCCCTCTTCCTCTCCCTTTCTCTATCTCTCTATCCCTCTCGCCCACATTTCTTGTTTCAGTTCACCTTCTCATCCCCTTTCCATTGTTTTTGTTCTCCTGTTCTGATTCACCATCCTGTCTAGTATCACCCTTGTCCTGTACCATTCTGTTTTTCACCCCCTATTTTGAACATCCCCCTTTTGTTTCTCATGCTATGTCTCTTTGTGTTGTCTGACGTTCTGTTACTTTCCCTGGCATCCTTCCTTTGCTTCTAATTTCTTTCCACTACTGACCCATCCCCATTCAGGGGCTCACTGCCTTTGCATTTTGCCTTGCCACAACACAGCCACACTGTCTGTGTTGTGGTAAGAGCTGTCTTTGCATTCCGCCTTTCATTCAGGTTCTCTTTTCTAGATGTTGCCACAGCACGGAGTCCATGCTGTGTTTACTTCTTGAAAATAGCACTTTACTGAAAGGCAACACCTTCCTTTGCATTGCCACAAAATTGCAGAAAAATGCTAATCGGCTGTTAATTGTTCTTCAAGCGCTGGGATTCGTTCTCCTCCAGGCATGGTGCTACGACCCTCCAGGGAGGCACATCCCACTGTTTGAAGAACACTGCTCTAGGACATCTGTAGGGAATTAGAAACAATCTGTAACTAGCTTTATCTGGAGAGAAACAACTTCTCCTCCTGAAGCAATAACATTTTGAAAAACGCAACAAGGAAGGAAGAATGTTGGCTCATAGACTCAGAGGGATGCCGGGAACACTTATATAGGTTCCATTGTTGACCAGGGTGGGAAGGTGGAGACTAGAAATAGTCATAAGTGTAATGTGTTTGATATATTCTATAGACCTTTAAAAAAAAGAAAGTTAGACGGTCAAGGAGAAATAAAACTCGGAGGCAGTTATAATAGTTTAAATAATGGTCCAGTGGGGACTTTTGGCCCCATTCTATAGAACAATTGCACCATTGATTATGAAACCATTAGTAGAACGATTCATTGGAATTAGAAAGGGAGTTGATATCTCTGTACTCATGAGGGATGCCAGGATTATCTGGAGTCCCAAAACGGACAACAAAATGAAGTTGTATCACTCCTGCAGACCATTTGCTCGCCTCAATCTGAATATCAAAATGTTTCACATATATTAGCAGTTAGGCTAGAGGGGCTTCTCTCCTTCCTGATCAATCAGAATGTATTGCCTATACAAACACTTTAAATAACATCATGAAGATTCAACATCTAATTTCCAAAGTGCAACATTGCCGGTCCCCTCTGTTTCGGTCACTTTACATGCTGATAATGCGTTCAACATAGTAGACGGTAGGTTTCTGGAGGAATTGTTGACAAAAATCAACTATGGCCCTAACGCATTGCATATGATATTAACGATTTTATAAATCACATTGGGCAAGGGTATCGGTCATTGGTAAACGTTCACTCTATACAGCAGAGTAGAGGTACAAGACAAGAATGCGCCCTCTCTCCTCTGCTCTTCGTCTTGATGATGGAGCCTTTCGCAGAAAGGCTAAGTAGAAACATAATTATTAAAGGATTAATGATGGGCAACTCGCAACATAAAACCATCTGTTCACTGATAACATAATATTCTCTCCGAACCTATGACAACATTGCCAAAACTGATGGTAGAACTCTGTCTCTTTGGTAAGGTCAATGGGCAGAGAAATCCATTCAATATCTAGGAGTGAATCTGGTTACACAAATCTCATACGATACAAACTTTCCAGAACTATTTAATGCGCTTTAAAAGGATCGTAGACAATAGGCTGGGTGTGTTTATCACAGTCTCAATATAAATGTTCTTCCGAGGATGTTCTACCTTTTTCAAACTATCTTATAGAAAATTGTAAGAGAATTTAGGAAATGGCAAGAAATCATAGTACAATGTGTTTGTGGGGATGCAAGAAGACTTGAATAAGCAAACAAAATATGCTACTTTTTCCAAGAGCTGTAGGCGACTTGGGCTGCCCAAATATTCATAAATATTACATAGTCGGAGTCCAGGACTTCTACTCCGTTCTTGACTTCTTCCTTTGTTCTAATCGTCACTTCTTATGCATTTCTAAAACATAGCTTAATACTTTATACTGTGCGGTTCCTAATGCACATTCTTCTTCCCTTCATTTTTTTCTATCAGCTCCATCACCCTCTGCCGAACTGGTCGTGGAGGCAGGGTTGTAATTCTTTACCATTATTCCTTTCCTCTTCTACTCCTAATCTTCCTGTATTCTTGTCAGGATTCCCAGGAAGAAGACGAGAGAGGTTGGAACTGGTGGGCGTAGTGGGGGGAATTAAGGTTATCTGTTATATAGTAGTATTTTCCTTGACTACTTCTGTTTCAGGAAGTGATTGTTAGCCAAAGGCAAGATGGTGGTGTGCCTGAAGATTCCAGGTAATGAGACAGGCAGCTTGGAACCTTGAGAGAATTCTAAACTGCCTTTCATCAAAAAGATCTCCAGGAGGTAGGAGGCAAGAGCTAATCACAAGAATACTGTAGACTTTCTTCATAACCTGAGGGAACCTTCGTGGGACATGTTGGTTACCTGGTGGGATAGTTCCCGATTTTAGACAGAGTAAAACTAAGCTTTTGGCATATTGTATATTTTGATACATCTACAAGAGCACTCTGACTTTTGAATTGACTGTTCCGTTGGCAAGAAATAGTTTTTAAAGCTGTAAAGAGTTTTTAAAAGTGGCTTGTATGATTAAAGGGGGTAATCGAACTGTACAATACCGTCTAATTGCGTGGACGCAAGCGCGTGGAAGCAAAGGGACGTGGACACTGCACGGTGTAAGCAGAGCTTTGGTACTGTGGGAAACCTGAGGGTGTTTTCCAAGGAAGACCCCGGAATTCCTATTCAGCTGGCCAGGACATGGCCATCGCTGTTGGATCCATTTCCTACGGGTGGACCAGTGGGAGAGGATCACCTGGATAGGGGAACCCGGGGTTATTTATTTTTTGCATTTTTAAAGCACTCACACAGAGCCCGCAGGCATCGAGGCGCTATTACAGGAATTGTTTTGTTTTCTAGTTGCGTAGTTGTTTGTCTTAGTTGCGTATTTATAACGCGCTTAAATACCCAGAGGTTTCGAAGTGCGGACCCGGGGATCGAACCTGTGTTGCTTCGTGTTGTCTTGCTTCCAAGGCGAGCACGTTGCCGCTGAGCTATCCACCCTCAACTGGGGTATGCCCGGGGAAATACCCCAGTCGAGAAGCAGTATAGCACAAGCCAGGGAGAAGGAGAGGAGGGTGAACTCCCTCAAACCTTTTATAGGCTATCGTACATCTGCCCCGCTTCCTTCCATTTATTTCCTCCTGCCCGGATCCAACAAACCCTCCACACCAAACCAACATCCCTTTATATCCAAAAACTATTCACCCCCACCCCAAGAATCCCTGCTTTCTTATGTTCGACCCGAACATTCATGAACACTCATCTGCACGTTTCCATGAGCACCCCCAACCTGCTCAGGTAAAATACTATTCCCCTTGTTTATTTTTGCTCCACCAACCTCACCAATTCCATCACTTTGAGTATTATTTTCCTGAAAACCCAGGCTGTTTTGACAACTTGCTACCGTTCACACAATCACCCCTGCTCTGTTCTACATCCCAGTTATTCTCGTACATTTCACAAACCTTCTCCATCATATCCTGTTGGACAATCTGACTTTTTTCATCCTACCGCGTAGGACACTCAAAACTTCTAACACCCTCTTTTTCCAATACAAATCCTTTTTGTTACTGTGATTGAAAACGGTCTAATGTTAAACCTAGGTACCTAACATGTACCAACCCGAGGGTCGGGCAATTAACATTCACACTCACACACCCCCCCCCCCCTTTCCCTCACAGTCTGGATAAAAGGTGGAGCAGGCAAGCACGAAATACTGCACAATGAGACGGCTAATCCAAGGCGGCAGTTCAAGCAAAGAAGAAAGGCAGCGGGAAACGAGAGTGTGGCGAGGAGAAAAGTGGCCTTGCCCTTTTCGTCCCATGTCCGCTGAACCTTTGTGGAGGAGAATCTAAGACCGCAGACAATAGCATCAGTGTCCTGCTGCAGATGTCAACAGTACACTGGGTATGATAATGTTAATCTGTAAAGTGCCTATACACAAGGCAAGTGTTTCAAAGCGCTAAAGGAAGGAGGGAGCAAGGGGGAAAAACAGTCGTTCTGATACGATAATAGTCTGTACAGGCAGAGTAAGTGCATGTAGTACAATTAAGAGATAACAGCAAATTGGTCTGACGACGATTCTGCAGTTTTTCCAAGTGCAATTAAGGTGTCACCATGCAGGGGGTGAAGACAAGGGGGAACAGACCGATCTTCAGGCATGGCGCATTTGGTTTGCGCAAGTGCACAGATAGTTACAGGGGAAGCGGAGGTGTAGGAGGGGGTCCAAGTGCGCCCAGTCGGTGGAGACTAGGGTAAGTGCAGAGGGATGCCACTCTCTTGGGTCATTGAACAAGTGCAGTATTGATGAGGTGAGTGCAGAGCCCGGAGGCGAGTGCGAGAGGACTGGCGTGGGTGCCAGGGACCTGTGAGACTCGGAGGTTCACCAGTTGGCAAGCTGTACGGAAAAGGAGGGAGAAGAGGGAAGGAGCAGAGAGATAGCTTAGCAGGGTAGAGGGAGAGAGGAGGAAGAGGAGAAGAGGAATGTCTTGAGGAGTTTCCAGAACCTAAGGCGATCAGGCTCAAGGCGGAGGAGGCCAGGGAGGCTATTCCTGAGGGTGGCCCCTGCTAAAGATAAAGATCTCCCTCCAAAACGCTGCTTGGAGAACCGGCTCACTCGCAGAAGGTTGTAGGTAGAAAAGCAGAGGTCTGGGGAGGGACAGTATTTAGGTAGGCATTGTTGCAGATATGTAGGCCCCAGAAAGCCTTGTGGACAATGCAGAGGGTCTTGAACTTGATCCTTGCAGCCACAGGGTGCCAGTGGAGGGGTTTCAGCCCCTGAGAGATGTGGTCCCTGGACTTAAGGCCAAGGTTAAGTCTTGTGGTTCTGTTTTGGATGAGTTGCAGAGGGCGCATAGCAGAAGCAGGGAGGTTGAGGAAGAGGCTGTTGCAGTAGTCCAGACTAGAGTGAACCAGGGCTCTAGAGACAGTGAGCCACTGGGGGTAAGTGAGAAAAGGTAGAGTACCTCTGAGGAGGTGTAGCTGATAGTTAGACTTTTGAGAGATGTCTGAAATGTGCAAGGAGAAAGAGTGGAGTCGAAGAAAACCCCAAGGTTTTTAGCCTTGCAGGTGGGTGCGGGAGCAGGGCCAAGGGAGGCCGGCCAAAGTGAAAGTGGGGAAGCGGGAGCAGGGGTGCCCGTGCAAACGATCTCCGTCTTACTGCCATTGAGGCAGCGGTTGTTTGCAGCACACCATGCCTGAATAGCCGACAGTCTGATATGAGCGAGGATGAGGAGGCGGCTGAGGGTAGCCTGAAAGATAATTGCTTGTCATAGGCAAACCTATGATGATGAGGCGCAGCAGAGGAAACTCCCGCGCCCGTGGTACCGGCCTTGAGTCCAAAGAAGCCGAAAGCCATGCAGTTCATCAGTCAGTGAGTCGAGGGGAGAATTGATAAGCACCGGGCTGTGTTGAGTGAGAATTGCAAAGTGGCAACCAAGGCTAAAGAACTTTAAAGGAACTGTTAGAAGTGTGAGGTGGGAGGGCGACCAGCTGCAGAGGGAAAGCAGCACCACGTGGGTGCTAACTTGAGAGACTCTGGTCGAGCCCCATATTGAGAAACTACAGAAACCAGGAGGCCATAGGAAGGCCGCCAAAGGAATGCAAAGTGGTCCTACGTGAGGGTTGAGCAAAAGCCCCATACATTCAAAAGACTTTGATTTGTGAATTGGCATGAAAGCAAGGGAAGTGAATCTTGAAAACCTTTGAACTGTATGGAAGAGAACCTTGAAAGTAAAGAGGGGTCTGCCCAGAAGAGGGGGACCCAGGGGTGACGTCATCACCCACATTGAACTTTGGAAACATCCTTTCATTTGTTAAAGGAACTTTTGTTTTATTGTTTAAACACATCAGGCGCTGAAGGCAAGAGACTTTCAGAGGAAACAAGACTTGGCCATCAACGGTCCTGAGAACTACCATTTGGAACTGTTGTCTCATGCTGTAGAAGTCTGAGACCATACTGTGCTACAAGCTCCACACACAAAAATGTTGGTTTCCTTTCTTCCTGTCGCTCAACTTTTGTACGCTTCATCTCTTCTACTTGGTATTCATACTTATCAGCTAGCTCCTCTTCGATCTATCAATGGCTATCTTTTTGATTCCCGGTTATTGTTTCAATTTCCTTGTATTGTTTTTAAATGTCTTCACGGAATGGCTCCTCTCAATCTTTCTTCGCTACTCATTCTATACACCATCCTGCTCTACTTGTTTGCAGTCCCAATTTCTCTTTACTCTTCTGCCTTGGGGTCATTCTTTTTCACTCTTGACCCCATATTCTGGAACGCAGTACACTCCCTCTGCATATTTGATCTTCCTCCTTTTCTCTCTTGTGCACCCGCCTAAAGGCTTGTTTACTTTCTTCATAAATGTTTCTTTTGATTTCATTTTGCATATTTTTGTACCGTTTATTTAGTCAAAGCGCTTTGGCATATAGCGCTATAGAAATCCCCAAAATATGAATAATGGCACAATTTAGCATTCTAGAGTGGAAGCAGATCCTATCGGAAAATAAATGGGTATTCCTCGAACAAAGCATTTCTGAAACGCGCATATGGTCCTAACCATGGTTTTCAAAACGTTCTCGAGCTCTGAATTTATAGATTAAAAGAAATGACAAAAGCAACATTTAGTGAATAGAGGAGGAGGAGGAGAAAAGGATAAAGGACAATGCTGAATTTATGCCAGATCTCCAAAAAGAGGCCTTTGACACTTGATACATAGGGGGATGTTCCAAAGTGGGGACAGGTTTAAACATGATGCTATCAAAACATTTCAAAAGTGTCAAATGGACTTTTAAATCTTAGAGATTGAAAGGTTTCAATAAAGGTAACTGCAGCACTGGTTCCTCCACCCCTAGCAAAACCCAGGGTCACCAGACCCTTAACTCAACATGAAAAGAAATATATTTTTTATAAGGGTTGGAATCATCTGAGGGAATGATCGCCAAAATCTATGACCTGCTTGTATCTCAGAATCTCAGAACATAAACACTAATTGGCAGCATTAAAAATGCACAAAGAACGAAATTCTGAACTCTAAGAAGGGCCTTTGGGAAGACATTTTCAGGGGGTCTTGGAGATCTTCACCCACCTCAGATCTGGTAGAAACACAATTTAAAATCCTTGATTGCTGGTATTTCATGCCTGATCGCTTCTCCCATTTCTGTCATGGAGCAGACCACTTGTGCTGGAGAAGATTCCGCCAGCAGGGAATTCTATTACATATATTGTGGCCCTATCCCAAATTGCAACATTTCTGGTTAGAATTAAGCTCCAAGATCCGACCCATTCTTGGAAGAATTATTTATAAGGATATACTAGGAAGTATGAATCCTAAGCAGACAGGGAAATTAGATGAATGCGTACCTATCGCTGATGGCAGCAAACTAGCTTTAGTGTTTCTGTGGAAGAAGACTGATTCCTCCCCAACCCCATCAATCTTCTTGTGCACAAGGAATATTTGGCATATAATGGCCATGGAATAGACTGCGAGCCTGCATGATAGACATCAGAAATTCATCAGTTGGTGGATGCCATTTCTGGGAACTGCCTCTGAAAAGATGGTTATATTCGATGTGCCCAATAAGACTGATTTGATTTAGAAACAATCCAGGGCAGCAACCACAAGGTTAACGTTGCTTGATCTATCTGATGGAACATAACTCTCCCCGGGGTAATGTAGTTTTGTGGCTTTATTTTGGGCTCGGAGTAGCAGTTTGAGGGGAACAGCGGAGGGTAGGTGTTTTTTTTCATTACTATTAATACATTGTTGGACTGTAAAATGTTGGTAGTTATGTCGTTCTTCTTTTTTCAATTGTTGTCTAACTTAAAATAAAATTTGTTCAAAAGCAAGGTACAGAAGCAGAGGGAGCAGCAGAAGAGGAATCCATAACAGCAGGGAGCGAAGCAGAAGAAGTGGTTCCACAGGAGCTAGCATCACATGGAGGTGGGGTGTTGGGGGAGTGCTTTATAAGATGGCCTGAAACAGGACTTGAGATTCAGGAGAGGAAAGAGGGTACTCTGGGGTCACTGGGGGAAGCGGACTCACTTGTTAGAGATGAGACTAAGAGGAGCTTTTAGGAGCAGAAGCTTATTGGTCACCTAATGGGAATGGAACAGCTTGGTAGTGGGAAGGGCGTGTTGTTGACGTGGGGGGTACATTTTTCAAGTTTCAAGCTAATCAAACCATTTCTTACTTGCTCAGAGTCCATTATCACTAGCCAATGACTAGTGGCGAATGCACATTTTGAGCACTGATACTGTGATAGTCGAAGTCTGGTGGCAAGAATGACCCTGAGGCAACTTATTTCATTTTTTAAAGCGCAGGCCTAGCTCGAGAGCAGCGTTGTGCTGTACAGAGTGTGGGTAGCCAGTGTTTGGGCAACTTGTTAGGTGCTTTATCAGAGACACCTACCTGAATCATTGAGTTATCAGAAAGAAGAACAAGGGTAGTAGATGAGGAGCAGAATTTAAATGGACACAGGCATCCTTCACCCAATGATGGCACATCTAACTGACCTTATTGTAAAACCATCCCCATGAAGTGCATAGCGGGCCTTAAGAACTCCCCAAGTAGCCACGGTTCAAAACCCACCCTCCTTTTAGCAGTGCTTGTTCCTTCAAGCTTTCCTGTCTTTAGAACTCTGCTATTCATGGCTGCCTGGTGCTTGGAGAAGAGGTAAAAGGGCATGTGCTCTCCTATTGCCTTGAATGTGGTTTTAACACTCCCAGGCTCAATCCATGGCGTTAGCCTGACTGCCCCAGAGCCAAATACATAACCTCTGGTAGGTCAGAATCGGGCGACAGACATGGAGGCATGAGTGATAGGACTTCTATTAAATATAAAAAAAGGCTTAAGCTCTCCCTAAACCTGCAACTCCAACCTTACTCTAAAGCAGAACAAGTAAGATGGTACTCGTCGGGATGTCTTAAAAATAATATCATCGGTGCAGAATCCTAATCTAATTTAGTTCCTGTCCCTACGTCTCAAAAGGAAATGACAAACGCATGCCTTGGGAACTGCCCAATGAAAGAATTGCTGCTGGCTTCTGGCCTCTTTCCCTTAGTCTCATTTTCAGAACGTTCGTATCGTGCAGGAGGACCGTCCTGGGACTCGAATCCGGTCTCTGTCTTTCTTCCTACTCTAGATTTCTCTCAATGCTTTTTCCTTTGTAGAGACTTTAGTCTTTTTTGCTCCAACTGGTCCCCACTCTGGGGGGCTGTCTTTCCCCCTCCTCACTGGTGCTTTTGGCTTCTCTACCCACTCTGGGCTTTTCTCCCTCTTCTTTCCTTTGCTGCCCACCTAACCGCCCAGTATAGCCACTGTATACCTGCTTCTGAGGAGCGTTGCCCCTCACGAGTGGTATGGAGTCTGTGCGGAGCCGCTTACACCACTTGTGAACTGGAATTTGCATCGGCAGATGGCGACTCCTCTATCTCGCTCTGTGTGGGGACTCGTTGGCAGCTTCTCCTCCAGTCCGCTCAGTGATACCTATTCTCGTTTCCGTGACTGGGCAGGATTAGCAGACCGCCGGCTGGGATGCCGAGTCTGGTGTTCCCCCTTCCTTACTCCTCATTGAACTCCACAGTCTTCAGCCAGGGGCTCTTCTGAATGGTTCTTTCAAGCACACTCCTCTAGGGGGCTAGTCGGTCTGACTCTCTGCTGTCTTCCATGAGAATTGGGGATGGTTTGGGCCAGTTGCCGGGTCAGTCATTACAAAAGGGATTATAGAATTATCATACACCTTAGCTCCACATTTCCAATAAAGATGTTAGAGTCTGGGGGGGGAGGGATGGCGACTGGTACACTCTCTGAGGTTCTCCTGTCCCCTAAGAGGGCGGGGGAGCCCACTAAAGGGATCCTGTTTACCCCGTTCCCTTAGGGGTAAGCATAGTAGACTCACACCACTAGTCACAAAGGGGGTGACTCGCCCTTGGGGAGCAGTGACCTTGTCATTGGAATTTTCACAACTCTAATCACAATTTCTGGCACTAGAGTGCCAGACTCGCTGCATGCAGGAAGATGGGCAACTGGTCCTTCTCTCACTACCCTCTTTGTTGTATATCTGCATTCGCCTTTCACGTGGTTCAGTGAACACAACCTACTAACAAAGCTTAAGGTATAATTTCTCACTATGGATGGGTATGTATTACGGTTCTATGTGAAAATGTCCCCTAGAAAAAGGTTGACAGGTGATTATTTATTCCCTCCCCCCATGCACCCCTAATTGCTTCCCGCCCCGTACCCCAAATATTCTACGACGTGTATTGTTTACTGTTCTAACTCAAGTTCTAGAATATTTGGAGAAAGTGCTTGTTTTTCGTGCAAGTACAAATTGGGGGAAAATGTCATCCCCTTGCGACCTTTTCCCAGGCAACTTTATAACTGGATATACCTGTATTACTATACTTCAATAGCCTACTCCCAAGTAAGAAACCATGTCATGGAACTATGAACTAAAATAGTCTAGCATGATGTGAGATGCAACAAACGTAATGCTTTTTCAATTTTACTATATTAGTTTCACACCTCCATTCCCTTACCTTCTGTTACCAATATAGCATAACATGGAACACGGAGATGGAACATTGATGTTAACACCCTACAGCATTACTTGACGCCCACACAGGCAAGCAACATTGGATACAGCATATATCCCTCAATAGTGAGAAGGGCATCATATTTATTATTGGGAAGGGCAAATGGTGAGCAGGGCATAATATCTATTGGGAAGGGGACATTATAACCACAGATCAGGAAACAGTAGGCCATGCACTATACTGGCTGAATTACAATTGGTGAGCTCTGCGCTGTATCTCTGTAAAAAGGTGTCGCAGATAAGCGGCTGGGTGTTACCTTTGAATGGAACCCGAGCAAAGAAGTGACTTTTTGCATCCCTGAAGAGAAATTCTTAATTTGTTTGTACGTAAATTCCTTAAGAAATTAAGTTGGAACTTTTAATTTGTCACACGTTATGTCTATCCACCATAGGATGCTTTGCTCAGTGTTATTAAAATGCTTACAAATATGTGATAGTAATGTTTGTTATGTTATGTTATTGGGCCTTTGTTTAGCGCCTTTTTACCATTGGTATGATCTCAAAGCGCTGTGGGTTGAATTCCCAGAGAGTAGGGTAGTAAGCAGTGCTTGGGTGCACCTTGTATGTGTGCAGCCAGGCCGCATTTTCATGGTGGGTAGCTGCATTCTAATGCTAGGGGTGGTGTCGAGGTTGTGTGTGAGATCAGTAGTATTTGTGCAGCAAGGCCGATTTGACATGGGAGTAGCTGCATTCTGGCGGAGGTGATGCTTGCATATGAGATTGTGTACAGCTAGGCCGATTTTTCGTGCAGTATAGCTGCGTTCTAAAGATTGTTGGGTGTTCATGGTGGTGTGTAATTATGTGTGCAGCTAGGCCACATTAATCTATGCGTATAGCTGCATTCTTATTGATTGAGAGAGTCGGCATATTTGTGTTTGAGTATCTGTGCAATTCTAGGCTGTCCCGTGTTCCTGCTTACCTTCCATTGCATGCTGAGGTAACCACTTCTCCCAATTCTAGATGGTTGGTGCTTTAATTCTCCCTCATACTCCTAATGAGGCTGGAACCACACTAATGTAAGTGGCTTTTATGGTTTAAACACATGGTTTAAGCTACTGTTGTTAATCTTTTTATGTAATATGTTTAAATTTAAAATTCTATTTTGAATTGAATAATTTAAACGATTACACTAATTTCTAAAAATGGGTATTTTGAAAAAGAAATATTTTCACATATTCATAATTAGTCTTTGGGAACGTAGAGGTCAAAATAAGAATTTGATTAGCAGGAGTGGAAAGAAGATCCTGGGTATCCGACATCACCAAGAAAGCAGGAAGGGGAGCGAGGATCCAATGAATTGTTGACACAAATGTAGCTCGGATATGACATGAAAACACAAATTTCTGTCCATTTAAAAGTTATTCCTGGCAGCAGTTGGTGCCAAGACAACCATCCTCTTTAGGATACAAGGGGTGCTAAATAGCTCGGTGCAATATTGAACCCAAAAATCAAGACCCATTTCAAGAAATGTGGAAAATTATTTTTTAAAGGTGCTCAGAGTTATTATATAGACTTGCAACTTTTAATGTTCTGCTAAATATTCCCAGGATTGGATTGTTATTCTTTCAAGATATCGATCATGTATTACAATGTTGTACTTTTTAGGGGCCAGTCACCTTCAGCGACGTTGCTGCCTATTTCTCTGAGACCGAGTGGAGGCTTTTAGACAAAGGTCAGAAGGAGCTTTACAAGAGCGTGATGAAGGAGATCCACCAAGCTTTGATTTTACTGGGTAAGCGGCCGTTTAATTTCCCTTCTTTGGCCAGTTCATGGGACCACCTCGTGTCCGCTGTTATGTACATGGTAGAGGACAGGGTTGTTTGGGCGAACTAAGTACTGCATTTCAAAATAGCTGTGTATCTTTTGACAGGCAAAATAGTGCATGACTAAAGATGAACCCAAAACCCAGCACAGTGCTTTCTCTGTGAGGGGAGTAGTTTACACGCTTCCAGTAGAAACAGTGGAGATGCACTTCAGCATGAAGGCATTTTTTCTCTTTCCGTGGTGCTTCAGAAAACGTGGTAAATGATGCAATTACCTTATGGCAATTGATAGCAATCCCTTTAAAAGAATTCTGCACCCATGCTTTGTTATGGCAATTCCTTTGACATTATGTCAGTACAACCAATAATAATGGTTCTGTCTGAGCGTATGATAGCAATAGCCATCAAATTCCGATACGGAAGCCCAAATTGTTTGCCTAGTCAATGTGAGCTTGTGAATTAGACTGCATCTGCAGGGAATCAAACATTGCTTTTCTGTGTTAAGTAGATGTTTAAATTGTGCTATTCTCTTGAAATTCAATGATAAAAATAGATGGGTGTTGCTAGATGTAAAGACTAAAAACATTGTAAAATACATTCAGCAACTATAATATGAAGCTTGTGCATGAAAGTGGAATTTGAATGTGACTGTCATGAGAAAAATAGCAAACCGATTTTCTGTTAACACTGTTCCAGCTCATCAGCCAAGATGCCATATACATGAAAGGAAAATGCTTCAACCTGAAATACATACCATTTCATATAATTAAGGAGCAGTGTACTAAAAGAGGAGCACTTCGGCAAGAGAGTGAACATAAAGCAGACTGGTCAAAAGATAGAGAAATGATTGACACCTGTTAATATAAAGAATACTCTAAAAGTGGTCTGTGGCGAGTCTGAAGAAGGACACACACCTTCTGAGGGCATGGTGTACAATATTTTATTAAAGTAAACCTATAAAACCTAACTTTCCTCATCACTATGGGTGATCCCTACCTATGTTCCTAACTTGGGAACTTGTCAGACAGTCGTCAACAGCCAAAGAAATAAGTCTGCTGTCCAAAACTACCCTTACTGACCTTACCACTATGAAAACTAACTTGGGCCAGGAGAATGACTTCCTTCTCCTGAGGATACCTCTTGTACCAGTATGTAGTATTCTCTTTAATACATAACCCTCCAAAAGACTCTTGTGACTTCTTGGATCAGTCTCTTTAGTTCTTCAAATGGGCTTTTGGGTTTTCTCTCCTCTAGAATCTGTTCTTGGCTGTTGAACTCAGCATATCCTGTGAAGGTATTATTGGTCTGGTGGGCTTTCCCTACTGGCTCGGTTCTTCTAAACTCTGGCTCATATCTTTTTCTCTTTGGTATTAAGTTCTTGTGCAGAAAATCGAGTTATCCACTGGTCTTCTCTCTCAATATTCAGCTTTTCAATATTTCTTTTTCTTGAATACCAACATTTAGAGTTCATTTTCCTTCAGGTTAACTCTGTTTTATAGCTTCTACTGAGACGAGTTGCTTTTGCGGTATAATTATTCCCTGGGGCATCACATACTTCCTGATTTCACCATTACGTTCTTGAATGAAAACATCTTGGGGGAAGCACTCTTCCTCTGGGACCTTTCTCTGGTCATGGACCACTGATGCCTTCTTCGCTTTGACATCTCCCTCCTCTTACAAAATCTTGTTTCCTTGCAGTGTCTAGGTGCTCCGCTGCGTGACCGGACACCCTCTGAACCTCGCCAGTGGTATTGCCGATCGTTTGTGGACCCGCTGTCGACCGCAGATTCGCCTTCATGGTCTCGCCACCACCTTCTCCTGTGTTGCTGCCCTGTTGGTTTCACGTGCTTCGGGTTTGCTTTTGCTCTTGCGCCCTGTTCCACAATATCGAGCGACTTTGAAACATGCAGACTTTCTGGTTTCTGTCTTCTCCAGGTGTTATGCAGCTTGTAGCTTTCCCAGGCTTGTGTATGCGTTCCTCTCTCTTCTCCCTCATCTCTGAGTGCACGCTCATCGATGTACTTGTCCCAGTGGATTGGCTATTCTGATTTAAAGGTACATGTTCTTTTTCCATAAGATAACGACATCTATGGTCTTGGTACTTCATTTTCAAGTATTTTAAAACATCCCATCTAGGCCACAGTATGTACAGCTTTAGTTCCTCAGGGGAACCACAGTCTTTTTCATCTAAGGGGGCGGGGGGTCTCTCCAGGTGAAGTCCCACTTGCCTCTACCCCTAAGGAGGGTATTGCAGAGCAGGCTCACCTCCCTAGCCTCACAGTGGGAGGGTGGCTCCGGCTTGGGGAGAAGATACAAATTACCTTGATTCTTCACAGGTTCCACTGCACTGTAATTTAGGTGCATCTCCAATCACGCATGTGAACGGAAAGACATCCATATAACAAAAATGGGAACTGCTAAAACCAATCCCAGAGATGCACTCCTGAGTTCTCTGGCAACTAGGTGTAATGAATCCTGCAGATTCATCACTGTTTCCCCGGTGGTGTACTCCCCTCCCCCCCAAACCGCCAGGGAACGACAGCTGCTACCATCTTGACCCTGGGGATAGTCTTATGAAGCAGGATCATGTGGGAGCGGATGACCACCGGGATGAGGTGGTGACTCCATTAGGAGAGACACGGTATACCCCCGAACCCCCTTCTAAAGCAAACATTCCAACATCTAAAGGGCTGATGGCACATTGTCAACCTGAGCAAAATACCAGTACATATACTGCTCACTGAACATCTCCTGTCTCAGGTGTTTTGATTTAAACAGACACAAAACAATGTAACTTTAAAAGATCCCAAATTCCTATGGACTCCAACTCCCATAAAGCCTCAAGTACTAAGACGAAGAAGAGGAAGGAGTCACTGTGTATTGAAGAAAACTTCATGCCGTTCTTGAATGAAAACATCTTGGGGGAAGCACTCTTCCTCTGGGACCTTTCTCTGGTCATGGACCACTGATGCCTTCTTCGCTTTGACATCTCCCTCCTCTTAAACAATCTTGTTTCCTTGCAGTGTCTAGGTGCTCTGCTGCGTGACCGGACACCCTCTGAACCTCGCCAGTGGTATTGGCGATGGTTTGTGGACCCGCTGTCGACCGCGGATTCGCCTTCATGGTCTCGCCACCACCTTCTCCTGGGCTGCTGCCCTGTTGGTTTCTCGTGCTTCGGGTTTGCTGTAGCTCTTGCGCCCCGTTCCACAATATCGAGCGACTTTGAAACATGCAGACTTTCTGGTTTCTGTCTTCTCCAGGTGTTATGCAGCTTGTGGCCTTCCCAGGCTTGTGTATGCGTTCCTCTCTCTTCTCCCTCATCTCTGAGTGCACGCTCATCGATGTACTTGTCCCAGTGGATTGGCTATTCTGATTCAAACATGTGGACTAGTTGTTCTAATAGAAATTAGCTGCATGGGACATTTAAACATTGTGAACACCTCCAATGAAGGTGAATGAGAGAGATGCAGAGCAGGCAAAGCGGCAAGCAGAACCAGAGACAGAAGCAGACACTGGGAAACGGAATGTGCTGAGAATGGCAAACTCATCCAAGCCCCCACTTAGAAGCATAACTTACCATAGAGGCGTGAGACCTGGAGAGGCACAGCGAATGCTTTGGAGGGACCGCTGAAGGACCGGCAGGAACAGCGAGACTGTTGGAGATGCCGTCTTGGTGTGCAGCAACAGGTATACCAGCAGAGGAATGCTCTGCCAGCGAGAGAACTGATTGAGGGTCTGCAACGAAGGGGAAGCTTTCCAAAATTAAAAACTTTGCTGCATCAACGTGCTGCAGTTCGGAAACCCCATCAAACGCCAGTGAGACTGCCCATAGGTGTCTGGGACCATGGGCCGTACTGAAAGCTTTATGAACAATTGAACGTTTATTGGAATATCGACAAAGTAACTTAGTCAGAGCTTACACAAATCCTCATATAAGAGAAGTCATTATGGGGAAAGTTGGAGTAAATGCTATCACCAGCAAATGAACATTTTCTGAAGAAGTTGAAAGGCAAAATGTGTACAAGTCTCCATACATGAGATGCCAATTTGGGGAAAGTTGGAGCAAACATTGCCATAAGCAAATGAATACCAGTGAATAAGTTAATAGACATAACTTGTTAATGAAGTATATACATTGAAGGGGTACAACTGTTATACAAAAAGAGAACATTGTAGGAAGTCCTGCTGAAAGAGGCACATCAGAGCTGCAAAACACAGAAGGGGGGGGGGACTCCTGGCAGGGGAGTATACCGGGAAATGCATATAAAAAGGAAAAAACATTCTGAAAAGATACCTGGCAGGAGAGTATACCTGGAGATTGGCATAAGAAGTTATTGTGTGAAAAAGACACTTTGGTCATCCTTTCAAAGTTATTGTGGAAAAGAGTCGCTTGATAAAAAGACGTTTCTGCCTTCTTGAAGAAAGTGTTGTGTGAAAGAGACCTTTCCGCTACTCTTAAGGAAACATTGGTTGAAAAGGACACTTTTGCTTTTCTACCTGAACCAATCCATGGGAAGGGAACCAACCACCACCTGGATTCGGATGGAAGAGCCAGGTTATTCTGACATCGAAGGACGACATAAACTACCAAAGACCACTGTCTGGGCCTTTCTTCTGCAACATCCTCTCCAGAGCAAGCAGTGCAGGCCTGCGTTCATAATCTTGGCCGCAATCGCTTACATGTGTGTATGTGGCCCAGTACACCCAACACTACTACCTACGGTCACCCAATCCATCATATCCAATGCCTCTTGTGGCAGGCGCACGCGCCTTCTGCTACTCATCCACTTCAGTATTCCTTGTTCAACGTACAACAAAACCTACGGTCACCCATCCATGACCAGAACGTTGTCACAATTGATGACTAAACTGCCCTTGCATTCCGATCACCAGCGCAGTTCATTACAACATTCCTGCTACCCGGGGACAACTCTCTGAAACTTGAGGTTATCGCTTGGTGCAGTCGAAGTAGCCCCCCGCTTCACAGGGTGAGGCTTTTTCGGTTTGTACTGTGCAAATCACTGCTTTCCCGATCCCCTTCTGGCTGAGACATTTGAACCCTTCATGGCACTTTAGTTTGCTGACCCACAGTCTCAAGTCACTTGTTCTCTATAATGCACTGGTACTTCCTACCTTTACTTCTTAATCAATTATTCGGATAACCTGCAACTGCCTTTGCTTCCTTTTTAAATCAATGTTTTTGGATAACCTGTGTTCGCTCATCCCACCTGTACCTTGAGGTATGGCCTTGCCAGACCGTACACCCATACCAACTTTGTATTGTATGCTTATTATACTCCTGAAGTAGCCGCCCGTACCATGAGGTGTGGTTTTGCCAGATTTTGCACCCACATTATCTTTGTCTTTAGGCCTACCTGGACACTTGGCAGTAGCCCCTCACTCGATGAGAGTGGCTTTGCTAGAGTATCCCTCAATTATCCACCTGTACGTTGTAACCCTTTATGTATGGTTTTGCACTCTGTATACTGTAATTTCGCACTTACTGTAATTAGCGCCTAGATACCTGAGGGGTTTGTGCGCTGCTATAAATGCAAAATAATAAAAGAAATAAAATAAGGATTGTTTGTTGAATTTTCAGATTTGGTTTTTACCCACTTTTGCTAAATCAAAACAAAGACACTTACCTTAGACTGTTGATTGTTTTAGTGTGAGGGTCACATACGTTTGGACACAATAATTTTGACACAGAATGATCTTCAGTTTTAGTTTCCTAGGAAGGGAAACCCTTTAGGATAGGGACAGAAAGGCCTTTATCCAACCCTTTTTCTTTAACCCCTTAAGTGCCAAGGACGAGCTATCTCCTCCTTAGCATTACGTTTGTGTTGCCAAGGATGAGATAGCTCGTCCTTTTTGCACTTCACTTTGTGCGACCCCTGCAAAGCAGGGATCTCACAAAAGTGAAATCCAATCCCTGGGCTATGTAAGGAGGAGGTTCCTAACACAGGCCAGCCAGAACTCCAGGACGGTTGGAGGTGATGTCCCCGGCCTTGTTCATCCATTTACCATGTGTGTGTACCGTCTCCAAGCACAGCAGTAGCTCCAGGGAGCCCCGGCAGGATCGTCTTCCCTGCCCTGAGGGAAATTCTGTAACACAGCCCTGATAGCGCTCCAGGATGGTCGGGGGTGATGTCCCTGGCCTTGGGCTGCTGTCTCCCATGTGGTTTGACCATACCCAAGCCCAGCAGCGGGTCCAGGGAGCCCCAGGAGGGTCCCCGACCTTTCCCAGAGGGAGAAGCTGTAACGCAGGCCAGCCAGAGCTCCAGGATAGTCTGGGGTAACGTGACTGGCCTTGGGTGGCTGTCCCTCATGTGGGTTGACCATCCCCAAGACCAGCAGCGGGTCCAGGGAGCTCCAGGAGCAATGGTTTTTCGCCAAATTTTGGATTTTGCCAGGGATTGTGGGTAATAAATTTTGGGTCGATTTGCGCAAGTCAGACCTCTGTGGATTCCCATGGGTGCCTTCTTTTCGGAAATGCATGAGGTTCCCCGTTTTCCTTGGTGGCTGCAACAGCCCAGGCCCAAGTTTGTAGGTGGTCCACAAGAGCAAATTCCTGCAAAATCTGCTCTACCAAAACACTTGGGGGTTACCAGTGGTTTAGCCTTTTCCCTTTGCTCGCAGGTAGGTGCACCCACACGTTGGGTACAGTTTTTGTCGGGACACCTGCGGGAATGCGGGAAGGTAGAACATTTGTTGTTTGCTTGGTTTTCATAACGTTTTTGTACATTTGCTGCTGCACTTTGTCACACAACCCTTTCATTTCCCAAATGTGACCTACATTTAGTCGCTGCTTTAGGCACTATTTTTATTTAAAATTTTTAAAAAATGTTTTTAATTAAAATGATATAGTTTTATTATAAACTTTTCATTCATATCCGAAGTAAAACAAAACACAGGTACACTTCCTTCACATTTTCATGATCCTGTTTCTTTCAGTCCAAATCGTTCACTATCTCTTTATAGTGCTTTAGCCTTTAGTCAGACCCATGATGTTGTTCCAGAAGTGAATGATTGGGATAACCAGTTTTTTAGTGTTACCCAGGACAGTCTGCGCCCATCTTAGTTTGCATCAAGCGCAGTGTTGGTTTGTGAAAGCATATCCCTGAACAAATTTCTCTTTTCTGTCAACACTGTGCAGTCCATTATGATATGATATATGGTATAGTGATTCCACAATTTCCGTCTGTTGGCAGAAAAGACAATACTGCAGAGTTGTAGAGATTTGTTTTGACTTGGCCAAGACTTCACGTGTCGGCAACAGGTTAAGGCGGAGCCACAGAAAAGTATCTTGTTTCTGGCAAGCCGGAAAAATAGACTGTGGAAGGTGATTAATAAATCGTATGTCAATTTCGCAATTTAAGGCCTGCTGGTATTGCGCTTTAAGATGAATCGTAGTGATCCAATCGGTTTGTCGAATGCGCTTTTTTGCATCTTGAGGGCGAAGTTTTAGCATTTCAATGGTTCTATTCTCTGCCTGTCGTTTTACCTCGGCAGCGCTCTTTCATTCTTATGGAATTGGATCTAGAACACAGAATTTCAATTGCAGGTATGAAGTCATCGATAATCGTTTTTCTGTAAAAATCAAGGTGTTTCCAATTTACTATTGACTCTAGGGATTGAATTGCAATTTTATATCGGATGCAGGGCATTGGATATGTCGCTGGAAATGCCAAGACTTTTCACCAGAATATTCCTTCTAGCTGTTGCCATATTGTCCGTTCCAGGTTTATCATTGATTCGCTTCCATATGTCAGTATTGCAACAACCTTCTGTCTATAGTTGGATATTACAGGCTGCATGGAGTACTTCCCAAATTTGTGATGGAGGAATAATCCTTAGCGGGCTAAAGAGTGGGCCTTGGATTTTAGATGGTCCGCCCACTCTTTTTCAACTCTTCACTGGTTGAGCCAGATACCAAGGTATTTCACTGTTCTTACTTGTTCTAGTTGTTTTCCATCAAGGGAGAATGCCTGAGATTTCGATTTAGTGGTGGATAGATATGTCAGATCATAATTTCTGTTTTCTGCGTGTTGATCTACACGCTTTTGTAACCTGCACGAGTCCCCTACCCTTCAAAAGGTCTGCCTGTGCTCTTTCAAAAAATGTATACTTGCCATTCCTCACCACATTTGTTTTCCTTACTTACAAATGCGAAGTACATCTGTTTAGGCCGTAAGCATAAAAAAACGGTGTACCATGGCTCAGCTTTTGCCTTGTGGTATTGCTTGTTTTGTGAAACATTATGAAAAAAGTGATGTGTGATTTCCTAACTGGATGAGTCGGGGGAATGTAGCGGGCATTGCTTTTCACAAAATGAACAGAAGCCATTGCCTTACCAGCCCACCATGTCCACCGCATACCTTTTTTTTGTATCTGTCATTTTACAATTTTTCCCCAAACTATGGACATTTTACGTACATAGTTGTTGCCTGACCTGCGCAAATCACCCCTTCCTAAACTTGGATTTTTGTCTACTTTGATATGATATATATTTTGTTTATATCGCGCTCATACACAAGTGTTTCGGAGCGCGACCAAGAAAAGGGAAGGGAACAGGGGAGAACAAAATACGATCTTACTAGGCCCAGTGACGTTAAGAACGCGCAAGTGCATGGAAAAGGGAATAGGGGGAAAGTGCGTGGAGGGGGAGAAGTGTAAAGTGCAGACAGAGGAGAGCACAGAATAAATAAGTGGGATGAAAAAATAAATGCAGACAAAAAGGTAGTGCAGCCAGACACGTGGCAAGTGCATGATTAGTCAGATAGGGTATATCTGATAAGTGCAGAGGAAGAGTGGGGGACTTTATGGGTACAGATACAGATCCCAGTGCCAAGGGTGGCCCAGAGGCAGTGCAGGAGGGAAGCAGGGTGCGCAGGTACCTGGGCCCAAAGGACAGAGGGCGGCCAGGTGCATGGTGCCGAGAGAGAGAGAGAGAGAGAGAGAAACAGATCAGCAGGGGAGAAGAGGGGCAAAGGCAGAAGCGAAGAGGAAGGTCTTGAGGTGCTTCCGGACCCAGAGATGGTTCTCCTCAAGTTTCAGAGTGGCCGGGAGGCTGTTCCAAAGGGAGGCCCCAGCCGAGGACAAAGATCTGCCCCCCGCTCGTTTCTTTGAAAAGCGCCCGACTGTGAAATGTATGCCTTTCTGTCTTCCCATTCAGCTTTCCTACCCTCCTCTTCCATTCCGTCCATGCATGTCCTATTGGGAAAAAAGGGAAAAATCGTCTACCTCTTAAAAAACAGATGGTAACCATATGAAAATGTTTTTTTGGTTTCCACTCAACCTGTTCTTGAAAGCCTGGAAAAATGGCGAATTCAGCACAGCAAACCATTTGTTCCTAGCTCTTACAAGGAAAAAACCACATGCTTTGTACATCATTTTATTGGCATTTTCTGGAAAAACCCAAAATGTTCCCCTTTTTGGTTATTTTCTCTCACCCCCTACAGCAAAATAGGACTAGGATAGGTGGCGTTATGACTGCCTACACGTGGGAAGAAAAGGGGCCAAATTTGGCTGAGATATCTCATGTAACAAAAATGTTACAAGGGATTGAATAGCGACATACCAAAATCACCAAATATGGCCTTGGCACTGGGGGGGGGGGACCCTTGGCAGTTAAGGGATTAATAAAGATGTCTGTTGTTGAAAATATTGCAACTTTGTGTCCGTCTCCCTTTTCCGACCCCACATTTAGGCTTCAAAACATTTGAAGAATTCAAAATATCCAATCAAAGAATATTTCCACAATGAACTTGATCTGATTCAAAATCTATTCAGCATTTTGTTCAGTATGCTCCCACCATTGAGCAACTTATATAAGTATCCAGTATTTATAACCATGGAATTTTTATATCTGGTGCTCTGTTAAAATCAAAACGCAAATGCAAATTGTTGGACCTACACCATGTTAATTAGACTTGCCTAACACTCATAATATTTCACATCAGAATCTCACTCATCAAATGACAAATGCTTCTGTCATCTTTACGAGTCTTCTGGGATACTGCTTATTACCGGATGTATATGGCTTTGGTATGTAACTCCGGTAGTAGGTTGTATAGAGAACTTGAGAGTCCACTTCTGGGGTGTTTTGAAGCGGATTCCATTTTTGTGTAATTTTTTTCTTTTTAAAAATGCATTTTTTAGTAATAGTCTTCATACATGTATTCTGTGTAATGTATTCTGTTGATGCACCACATACCGTATTTCAAAGTCTTTCTGCTTAATTGAAAGTGGGATGAATACCTATTGATCCTATGGTTTTCTCTGCAAATGCAAAGGGTTTGTTATGTTATGTCAATGAAACTTATTGAATACACGGTCACCAAAGGTATCGTGGCACTAGAAAAGAAAAGGGAGGAGAGGGAGACACAGTGGCAGAATTTACTGAAATATGTAGGACTTCAACAGTTTCCTAAATGCAAGATGATTGTAAGACTTTTTCCAGACCCAAAGGAAGATCATTCCACAGTTGGGTGGAGGCAACTGAAAAAGCTCTGCCTCCAATCCCAGAGTGGCGAAAAGGGGGAACAACAAGTAGACTCGTAGTAACCGATCGTAACAGCCTTGTAGGGAAGTAGCGGGTGAACTTGCTGTGAAGAAACTCGGCCCCTTGGTCGTGCAGCTCACAGTGTATTAGGCATAGAGACTTAGAAACAATACGCTGGGATACCGGCAGCCAGTGTAGAGACCGCAGCACTGGTGAATATGGGCCCCATATGGGGAACCTGTAGCTTCTCTGGCCTCCATGTTCTGAAGACGCTGAAGTCTCTGGACTAGAGCTTTAGGCTGTGCCAGATATAGCGAGTTGCAGCAATCTAAACAGCTGAGCACTAAAGCTGCGACCACGGGAAGGCGTAGGTGGACTGGAATGAGAGGGAGTACCTTAAGTATTTTTAGATGAAAATGACCCGCCTGGCAGATGGCAGCCACTTGAGCCTCCATCGAAAGTGAGGCAGAGACAACCGCACCCAGATTCTTCACCTTGGCTGATGGAACTGGAAGAGGACCCAGAGAAGAGAGCCAGAAGGAAGACGTCCAGAGTGAAGGATCCTGGGGAGAACCAACCACCAGCACCTCTATCTTGTCTCCATTCAACTGAAGCCAATTGTGGTTCATCCATGCCCCCAAGGTAGTCGGGCACTGATTCAAGCACGACGATAACTCGGCCTGATCATGACCCAGTCGGATCAGGTTCTGAGTGTTGTCGGCATAAGAATAGCACCTGATGCCGAAGGAGCGGATGATGCACACAAGAGACCAGATATAAATAATTAAAGAAAATAGGAGACAAGACGGATCCCTGCGGGACACCACAGAAGAGAGCGAAAAGACCCAAAAGAAAAGGAGGGAGTTGAGAAGAGTCTGGGTCTGTTGCTCAAGAACGAAGTGAACCAGACAAGAACCTGGCCAGATATTCCAACTTGGGCCAGGCGGGCAAGTAGGATGGGGTGGTAGATGGTGTCAAAAGCCACAGAAAGATCTAAAAGGGTCAGGGTGCCAACCCCTCCTGCATCCACCAGCCTGGCCATGTCGTCCTGAACCGAGACCAACACGCTCTCCGTCCCCTGACCAGGTCTAAAACCTGACTGGGCGGGGTCGAAGAGCCCTGTAGATTCCATGAAAGAGGAAAGCAGAGAAGACACCAGTGATTCCAAAAGCTTCTTAAGAAACGGTAAAAGAGAAATCGGACGATAGATGGCAACAAAGGGTCAAGTGACGGCTTATTAAGAAGGGGATCACCGTCGCGGGGTGTATCTAAGCATAAGGTTTAGGAAGGAGCCAAACTATAGTCGCTTCGGGATTTCCGAATGCTCTCCTTCCGGTTCTCTGTCCAATGTCCCATCTTTGTTCTAGGTTTTATATTACCAAGCTGGGTGCTACAAACCTGCAACTTTGTATTCAGTCTCTTGGATGTAGCACCATACTCCTGCTTCAGTCTGGCTTTAGTGGCCAAATCACTATGCACATAGATTTGTATTGCTTGGCTTGCTCTTGCAGTCAGCTCAAGATATTCTCAGAATTCCCACCCTTATCTTGGATCTTTATTGGGCAAAGGGCTCTGTCTCGCAGATCTCGGGCTTGTCGCATCTGACCTCTCTGGTTTCTCCGCTCACTTAGTCCTCTCAAATCTCTGACCTTGTAACTTATGCAGGTATATCATTCGGTGTAACCTGAAAATATCAATCTTCTGGCTTAGGTGTATTCTCCTTTTTCGTTCCCCACCCCCCCCCCCCTTTTCCTCCTGGTATATTGGCCTCCATGCCCGCTCCAGGTAGCTGCCAACTTGCTCTGACTTGGGTATACCTGCTTTTATAAGTATCCGTTAGGGTATTTTTCGCAAACAAGGCTTGCTGTTGGTTGTACTCTGTCAATCTCTCTTTTAGCCAACCACTTGTTGGTTTGCAAGCATGATTAGGCAATTCAATACAACTGCTGGCTCTGGGATACACCTCCCAGAATTCAAATAGCCCAATGGCTATTTTGGGATTAGGTGGAATTGGTCCCCTCTCCCACCCCGTCAGTGGCTCTTCATCTGCTTCCTTTGGTACTCTAGCACCTCTGGCATCCCGAATGCAAAGTGCAATTTCTCCCTGTAGTTTCCTGGACTCAAAAGCAGATTGTAGTGGGGAAGCTATTTTCTCTGCTCCAGGTGCTCACACAGCGCAAGAGTTTTCACATGGGTCCTGGACTCCACTGCGGTGAAACTTTGCAATGAATCTAATCTTGCTTGTGTTATCACCACTCTGCTTCTCCATATTAGGGTTTAGGCTTGCGGTCACTGGCCTCATGTAGAACTAGGGATCTTGAATTTGATAGAGTGGGTAAGATTCTTTAGTGGCCAGTAAATACTGGGAATATAATCCATTGATGAGAGAGTGCATTAACTAGGAGAAGGAACCTACAAAAGAAATCCCAAATCTGTCCGCCTCCTCGTACCACATGGCACTGGCCCGATAACTCAGCGGGTTGAGCGCTTGTTGCTGTGATCTGTAGGTCATAGGTTCAAATCCCTAGGTCGACTCAGCCTTTAATTCTTCTGAGGTCAATAAAGTGAGTTGCAATTTTGATTGGGTAATGTATGTAAATATTGTCTTTGTAAAGTGCTTTGGATGAAAGCGCTATATAAATAACACATTATTACTATCCCGACTTGCCAAGTCTGCTCAGTCCTCCAACTTTAGGGACAGTGTCAAGACCCTGGCTATCTGTCACAAGTAGAAACAAATTACACATTTCATTAGGAGTTGGATTTTTGGCATTGGAAGAGTGCAATTCTCCTTCCTATCAAGTTGGGCGGTAAAGCCTTTAGTCGTGGAATTTTCTCAAGTTTCGTTATTGTCAGAGCTCGATGTGTGTATTTTTGGTATTTCTTTTTTATTAAGTTTTAGTGAAAAAGACTTAACAATTTAACATTTCCCCTATTCCCAGAGTTACTCCAGTGTTGTCTTGTCATTTTATCCACAGGAATCTCAGTTTGTAGGGACAGTGTGTTTCTATAAAGTCATTGTGTAGGAAGTCTAAGACTGCTTCCCATTCTGTGTTGAACTCTGTGTGGTTTCCCTGGAGGGAGTAAGTCACCCATTCTAGGGCTACAAGTTCCAGGTGGGTCTTTAGTTCTGTTGGTGGGTCTTTAGTTTTCCATTTCTATTTTTCGGCCATTGGGGGTTTGCTGTGCCCCTCCTCCCCCCCGCATCCCCACGCCCCAGGCAGAGCGAGCTTTCTTTTGGGGTCCAATGTGCCTGTTGCCCATTTATCCTGTTTATGCTTTGATTTACAGCTCTCCAGAAGTCTCCCAGTTTTGGGCATCCCCACCAGATGTGGAGCCAGTCCCCGGTTCCGCCACATTCTCGCCAACATTGCTGTTGCGGTGTGGGGTAAATTTGTCACACGCGTGCCGGGGTGAGATGCCATTAGGTCATGATTTTGGATGGCTCGGGTGAGTTTGTGGATGTCCCCCCAGAGTTGTTCCCATTCTGTATCTGTGACTGGTTTCCCCAGTGTTTCTGTCCATTTTGTCTTGTAGTTTGGGCCTGTATATTGTTCTGCTTCTAGTCCCAGTTTGTATATGTTAGAGATAAGATGTCTATCTCCAGGATCAGTGGCCAAGAATATCTCAAATGGGTTCACAGGGTGGGTTGCCACCTTGCGCATGTGTAGGTTCATTAGCCAGTGTCGTAGTTGGAAGTAGGGCAACTTACCTGTTTCTCTTAGTCCCAGTTCTTGTTTACATTGGTTAAATGGCCTGATGTCCGTGCCCTGAAACATGCCTGATTTTTGTGCAGCCGGCCTCTTTCCAGCACCTCAAGGAACATTTTTCAAGTCCCGGGGTGAATTGGGGGTTTCCGAACATTAGTGTGTATGGGGACAGGAACGGAAACGGGGTAATTTGCCTATGTTTTGCCAGATGGTCCCAGATTGTTTCTACGAGTTTTGTGATTTCTGAAAAGTTCATATTTCGTGGGCGGTCCGCCTTATGCAGCCACAGGACTTCCCTCAGGGGGGCGCCCACCACTGCTTGGTCCATTTGGGCCCACTGTTTCTCCGATTTGTTTGTAAACCAGTCTTTCACTACTCGGATTTGGCTTGCCCTGTATTACATTCGGAAATTGGGGACGCATAAACCCCCTTTGTTTACAGGGGTCATTAGTGTTTTCAGCGCAGTATGGGGGGGATTTGTTGTTCCAGGTGTATGGCGTTATTAGTCTGTGCAGTGCTCGGAAAAAGGATTCCGGTACCTGGACCGGGAGTACTTGAAAACTATACAGGAGTTTGGGGAGAG
Organism: Ambystoma mexicanum; assembly: GCF_040938575.1. Classification (NCBI taxonomy): domain Eukaryota; kingdom Metazoa; phylum Chordata; class Amphibia; order Caudata; family Ambystomatidae; genus Ambystoma; species Ambystoma mexicanum. The sequence goes on from NC_090923.1 coordinate 945,446,318, forward strand.
CTACCATTTTGGCGATGTTTATCCGGCCTAGCCAGGAGATCGATTGGGGCCCCCATTGGTGTAATTGTGTTTTGAGGAGTGTTAGCCGGGGTGTGAAGTTTGCTCGATAGAGTCCCTGCAGTGTGGGCGTGATGGTGACTCCTAGAAGTTTAATGACTCCCTGTACCCACCGGAAAGGTTAGACATTTTTTGCCTGATTGAGGTGGTACCCGCCTAGAGATAGGTTCAAGATTTCAGGCTTTATGTTGACTTTCATTCCGGCCACTGCCCTGAAATGTTAATTTCCTTATAAGCTGCCTGCTTCGTGGAACTATTTGTGCGAAAAACACAGATTTGCACGCCTTTCTACCTGAAAATCCCCATACTTCAAACAGGGATTTTCGGGTAGAAAGGCACGCAAATCTGCATTTTTCACGCAAATAATTCCATGAATCAGGCTGTAAATGTGTCGGTAGGTGATTCGTGCTCAAAACCCTAATTATGGTGCAGAAATTTGTATTTCGATGAAAAGATCAATTGAAGTCACAAATCCTGGGGATTGTATAGTTTTAATTCAAATCGCAAATGGCCGACCCAACGGTCGATTTCAAGGCTGTGATTATTAGTGATCATAATCATTATCGTGATAATCATCATAATGACAGTAAATAAAATAAACCAACATATTAATTTATTATTGAAAAAGAAATCAAATCGTCAGAATTATACATTTACACCATACATTATTGACAATGAGACATAATGCATATAAATAAATAAGCATCAATAATCAAAAGCAAAAAAAAAACACCACAGTTCAGGATGAGGACGGGGCAATCAATAAAAATTTGATTCAGATAGTTCAAAAAGAAAAACAATAAAAAGGGAAAAAAATGAGAGACTGACACACGGAGTAATTAAACCATAATGTGCATTCCCTTACTACTTCTCAAAAGAACCTAAGAGATTTGATTAGTGATATACTGTATGAACCACCCCGAGATTATAAGAGAGGATTCATTGAATTAAAGATGAGTCCGTTAGCATGAAGTTCCATGCAGATTAAAGTATGCCACCTTGTGAACAGAGTTATTGCAGGCGAATTATCATAAGAATAGTGAAGTCCTGAATGCGAACCCTCTGCGGGTACGAGGCCATGCTTACCCTGGCTCTTGATTCCAGCAGGAACTTTCCTGAAAATTCATATGTGGAAGAACTAATCAATTACCGGTTCAAATAGGACATGAAATTATTGGCCAGATACAACCAGCCCGTCGTTAATGTTTAGGGATATAAAATGAATACCTGAAAGGACAAGGATGTCCCGAGAAAATGAAGTCTCCTTGTAAGTATGTCGGCACAATCCAGAAAATATGGAGTTGTGGATAAGAGAGTAATTCTACAATGGAAATTGTATGCATCAGTTAGATGGTCCAAGTGAAATAGACAAAGATCAGTTTGAGTGATGATTAGAATGATTAACAGTCCATATCTGAAGACTAATACTTAAGTGGTCCTAGTGCCAGAGAAACCGATTGTTAGACAAATAATATCCCTTCAAGATTGGGTATGAATTGCAGCAATCCATAAGAAAAATTCAAAGCCTGAAACCAAAGTAAAATATTTTGGTGTAAATATTCTAGTCAGACTATGGTAGACCACAGATCATTTAGTGGTACTTTTAAGTTCTAAAAAGTGATTAAACAGCAAAGGATTAACTTACTCGTAATGGAGGAGCAGGATGATAGAAGGGGTCAAACCCACATGCAGCCGGACGGCATTCGGTCGGGAATAGCAGTGGAAAATAGCGTTCATAAGAAGAGTCTGTGTCAAAAAGGTCACGGAAGAGACGTATCAACGTGATGTCACACGTCATGGATTGTCGGAGGTAAAAAGGGGGCGGAGCATAGCTAAAGATTGTCGCGATTCTGCAGAGGATCATTTCCAAGGAATGACATGAAAATCAATGTTTAAAGATGAAAGAGCAGACATACAAATGCGAGATAGCTGTCTGTCTGTCTGTCCCACATGCCGTTCTCCCAATATGATGTATCAATAGCTTGAGTTCTGAAGTTATGCAGCATAATTCAGCCAATACAATAAAGTCACCAACTAAGAAGATATAATCAATTGGATATGACCAAAAGTAACAGACTGTGAGTCTAAGTAATCTCATCATCAACTTAGTCTTAACTGTCAGAATAACATTGTGGAAGAGAATGACTCTAGATCAGGAGTAAGCTGAAGCTATTAGCAATATTATTCAGAATAATGTTGTTTCGAATGATAAGTTACTCATAGAAGCTAATTCAGAAAACAAAAGAGAGCAATATGCTATGATACCAAAAGTGTGTTCAATACACATATGCAACATGCTCCAGAAAAAGATTCATAGTCTATCAGTAAAAAGCCTGATGTTTCAAATTGAACTCAAAAGAATTAGAGAAACGCATTCATTTCATGATCAGTGTTTAAGCCCCTCGTAGTGCACCTAAGGAAGCAGATTAATTTCTGACCTAGATTCAGTAAGTGAGCCGAATGAGCAAGATACCACTGATGCTAATGACAAGGATCCAGCAAATTGTGGCGGTTCTAATTTTTTAGAACACACTTGCAGATACAAAAAAGGCAACATAAGATTTATAAACGCCAAGCAGGTCCGATTTCAAACTCCGCCAACTGGGTTTACTCCAACACCAAATGCCACACCAGGGGCCGGAGGGGGGCAAGCGGAAGTGGAAGCTCCGACGAGGACAGCACTCGCCCAGGGATCTTGACCCGTTCCAAAAAACGCATGGGCAAATGATTATCTCTGATTTGGTAATCAATCTCTCCAATCGAGAATTGTCACAGTATGAAACATCTGTCTTAAATAAAAGGTTATCTTTTACACCTAGTATTGGGACTAACTTTGTGAATTTTCAGATAGATGTGTACACATTACTGAGAAAATTGAAACTCCAAACATTCTTTGCTACAGAGGTTCAGACCTTCATTCCTAAGCCCACAATGAACCCCCTTAGCACTCTCACAATTGGGCATATTACCAATTTTGAGACTCTAGTTTCTCTAAACCAAGAGACCAGTTCAGATTTAGACACCATCTGTAATGACTTAGAGATCAAAGCGAGGTATTTAAGTATTAAGGAACTAAAACCGAATTCCTAATTCACTCTGCAACTTTTAATGGATAATGTGATTGAAACTTTTCATAAAGCTTTGACCAATGACATTTACACATATTTGGACACAAACAACAAGGGCAATAAGAGATCTAATCTCACCAAAAAAGAAGCTTGGGCTCTGGAAGATCTTGCCAATGACAAGAAATATTACCACCAAGGAGGCAGATAAGGGAGGGAATATTGTAATTCTCAGTAGACACGATTATATCATCATGGGAATGAAACATCTTAACACTCCCGACTGCTAGATTGCATTGAACATGAACCCCACCAAACGTGTGGTGGCCGATCTGTAAGATTTAGCCAATGAATGGTATATCAAAGGATACTTATCAGATGATGAAAAAAGATTTTTACTCATAAATTAACCCACTATGCCTACATTGTATTTTTTACCGAAAGTACACCAGCCTTATACAATACTGCCCGAAGTCAGACCCATCATGAGTGGTATCAATTGGGCCACTGAAGGACTGTCTAAATATCTGGATGAGACTTTAAAACCATTTGTCTTGAAAATGAATTCTTACATCAGAGACACTACTCGTGTGCTTTAGTTTCTGCAGACCATCAAATGTGAACCCGACTATTTACTCGCAATTATTGATGTTGTATCACTATACACTAGCATTGACCATGATCTTGCATTGAAGGCAATTAATTGACTATACTTTTTGCAATACATCGGCTTCATATTTACAACATGTGGAAATGTTGAAAGGTTTCTTGAGATTTGCCTTATCAAACAATGTCTGTATTTTCAATGACCAATATTTGCAACTTAAAGGGGTAGCCATGGGTGCAAAATTTGCTTTATCCTTAGCCAACCTCTTCATGTTGCAATATGAGGAAACACATATTCTGAATCATTAACTGTTCAAATCTACCCTAATAGCTTGGCGACACTTTATTGATGATGTTCTAATCATTTGGAAAGGCTCACAAGATTAATTTTCGAAATTTTTCGACCATACTAATACTAATGCTTTTGGTATTAAACTTGCTGGTAATTCCGGAGCCACCAGGGGGTGCTGAGATGTGCTGAAGTCTCTCAGCTGATCTCCTCCCCAGGGCGTCTTATTTTTGGGTCTGAGCCCCCCCCCCAGCCTTGTTGGAGCCAAGCCCTGATCCCCACCCCCCCTGGGATTGTTTGACGCTGTGAGGAGTTGGCAGAGTGAAGACCCGGTGTCTCGTAGAGCCGGGAATGCAGAGTTTTGCTGCCTCTGGCGGGAGATGGTCAGAGCCTGGTGAGCGTCTCCGCCGAAAGAACCGTGCGGTCCTGGGCTGCCTGGCGGTGGGGGAGGGACAGAGGACTGTTGGAAGGCTGCGCGGATGCCCCCCGCCCGGCGGTGCTATATGTTGGCAGGCACCCGCCAGGGATTATTTTGAGTGGAATCGCTGGGACTGTGATGGCGGCTCGGAGTTGAAAGTCCTGTGGGGAAAGTCAGCCTGCCGAGTCTTCGGTGCGTGGCCTGGCGCTCAGGAGGAGGAGTTCGGGAAGCTTCTTCCCTGTGCCTGTTCTCCGTGATCCAGTGCCTGCAGAGGTAGGGCCCGAGGACAGTGGTGAGTGCAGTTGCCGGAGGACCTACATTTCGGGGAGTCGCTGTTGTGGGTCATTCTTGAGGACCTGTGTGACTGTGGGGGCTGCCCCTGCTGGGCCTAAGTGGTTGCCCCCCCCCCTCTCTCCCTACCGCTGGCTGCAGCGCCTGATTGAGGAAGTTGGCTATGGGCAATCATCGTGGAGATTTCTACCCTCAATGTCTACGCTTGTCATGATGCCTACCCCCGGGCATCCGGATCGAGTCCATCAGCCCCGGGAGCAGGCTGTTTGGATTCAGTCCTGGCGCCTTAGGCGCCAGGCTCATAGACTTTACTTACCTTATGCAGACCATGCTGCAAATGAGTCCAAGCCAACGTGAGGCCTGGATTGGGACTATTTTATTACAGGGACTATTTTTCACTCGGGTGTGGTTCTGGGGAACTTCTTACATGGGACTACTTTGCAGGCTATTTAAACCACGCCCGAACAGCAGCCCATGCTTTGCGTTATTCTGCATTCAGCAGCGTGACGCTCACCGTGTCTGCAAGTCAGCATCCAGTCTTCTGCTACGCCCGCCTCGAATCCGGAGCTCCTAGACAAAAGGCAAAGAAAGGAGAAGAGGTTAGATCACAGACATTACTTGATTCCTTACCTGATTCCGGACCCAGCACATCTCCGAGCCTGGAAAGGACATTATTTCAGCACGCGTCGCTTCGCCAGCAGCAGCGCCGCGTTATACTCACCAGTCCACCGCATCTTTCGACTCGGCGCTGCCTCCATCATTTTCTTCGTCGAAACCCAGCACCTGGGGGGAAAACAAAAGAAATAACAAGGTGAGCTGAGAAAACCAACAAGGACAATCTCTTTGCCACCATAGGCTTACCTGCTTTACCACCGGAGGTGGTACTCTTTAATTCGCTGCATCTTCCTATGCCGCACCTATAAGGGGAGAGAAAACAGCAAGTTAAACTCATGCAACTTTTACCGGACAGTGTTTGGTAATACAGACTCTTACCTGAACGCCATCAGCTGCCTCCAGGCAATATTCTTTTGGACCCAGCTGCAACCTAACGAGGGAATGGAACAAGAGTGAACATGGGACATATTGAACTCTTTGAACTTTATAGACACTGGAGTCAATATTCCTCCGAAACTCCTCCAGTACCTTCAACCCAGTGAAGTAACTGGTATCTACGTGCCCCTGCATGCCATGCAGGATGGAGAGCTCATCATTTAAAAACATAAGGTGAGGTTACCAAAAGGGAATATCGGTGGTGATTAGTGGGGAGAAGGAGAACTGTTGGGGGGCCATCACTAAAGTCCACGGGTGGCTAAATCCCTTTCTCCACTTGCAGGAGAATACTTCTACGAGTCCAGCAGACAAGATTAGGCGGGCCAGTCCAGACTGTCATCTCTTCACTACGCATCATGTTGGTGGAGACTGCAGCTGTCCGGGTCCGATTGACGCCCCTGTGGGAACCAGGTGAGCATAACAACGCTATGCTATGGACCCCACTTACCTGAGGAACGTGTTCTTCATCCTTACCTGTTCTCCAGCCTCTTTCTGTTGCCGGAGTACCCCTACTTAGGGGACTCTGAATAGCTCTACCGGGTTGGACATTTCATTTGTCAGGACCTTAGTTTTTCCTCCTGGTACTACGGGAAAGTTGGGCACCTTCCTTGGACAGCATCCCGTGACCTGTTATTAAGAGAAGGGGGCCTGTGTTCATCTTTTGTCCCCTAGCCATCCTCTTTCAGGTGGTTTATCTGAGTCTTTCAGCAGCCAGTGGCAAGCTGGGGGGCAAGGGGGGACCGGTTTATTTCTTCAGGCGGGGCTTCACAGTGTGCCTTACCTGGGTTGGGAAGCGTAGCCCCAGAGCCTAGGGTGAAAGAGAAGAGTTGGGTCCTGCTTCACCTCCCCTGGGGGCTCCTGGCCCTCAGTTTGGTGGATAAACCTGGTTTTGGATGCACGGAGTGCAGGCGCTACAAAGGTTTCGGCGGCCGCCTCGGCACTTGGGGGAGGATCGCACCATGCATGACGCAAACCAGCTTGCGGCGACAGAAGCTCCAGATATGAGTCGTATATGAGGAGATTCGAGGTTTTCGGGCGGACATGGGCAACAGGCTGGATTCCCTTGATAAGAAGGTTGACGATGCGGAAGACCGAGTCCAGGCCCTCGAGGCTAACCAATCCTCGGCTGATCTCTTTGAGACCCAGTTTGACCTGCGCCTAACATCTGGAGAGGAGGGAAGAAAAGATTGCTCTCAAACTGGACGACTTGGAAAATCGGGAGCGACGCTCTAATTTGAGATTCCTTGGTATTCCGGAGCAGGAGGGGGAGACGCAGGTTGATATTTTGAGAAAGGTTAAGGAAATAAAAAGTTTGTTGTTTGGGGGAGAGAATACCAATGTCCCTACCATCGACAGAGCCCATAGAGCGGGAGGCCGCAGGGGTGGTCCTCTCTCTGTCCTGGTGAAATTTCACTATTTTGTGGAAAAGACAAAGATCCTGGAGTTGGCTCGTAAAAGTGGTCCGATTCACTGGAATGGTGCGAAGACATTCATCTACCAGGACCTTTCAGCGTTCACGTTGGCGCGCAGGAGACTCTGTGGGCCACTGACGAAATGGCTGCAGGCTAAAGGAGTGCGCTACAGATGGGGGCACCCATTCTCGCTATCTTTTGAATTCAATGGAGATGGTTATGTGCTCACATCGGAAGCTGACATTCGGAAAGCGATGAGTGAGTTGCTGAGCGACCCTCCCCTGGGGCTGGATAAAGTTGGTGAAGGGTCTGACAAGGATCACCATGAAGGATCCTCAGTTTCTGGGGCGGCGGCGTGTCCATGGTCACAGGAAGTACAGGAAGATAACGCCTCCGTCTCCGGGAAACCCACTGACTTAAATGAGGAGCAGAGTGCTTATCGTCTTATTTGTTGGCATGCACTTGGAATGAGTCTCTGGCTGTTGGACCGGGCTAGAATCTTGGAATCTACTTTTGATTGTATGCCTGAAATTATTTTTTTTTCCTCTTTCTGAAGCGGGAGGGCTCATCATATGGTGTGGTTTTTGAGAGGTTTTTCGCCCTGGTGGAGGCGATCCATGGTGGTCTGAAGGCTCGACAGGTGGATGTCGCAGCCTTTTCAGGCACTCAAAAGTGGGAATGGGGGGGGTGTGGGGAGTTGGGTTGGGGAGGGGGGTTTGGAGTTATCATGATTGTTGGGTTCAACATGCTTATCTATGGTTTGCTTGTGTGCATCAAGGACTTGGGGCAAGGCTTGTACGAAGGCCTCCAGCAGGAGGCGAGTGGGTTGTCTGGCTGTTATGAGTGATTCTATCCAACCCTTGTCGGTGGGGTCCCTAAATGGGCGAGGCTTAAATTCTCCGACAAAGAGGTCATTGCTGTTGAGAGAGTTTGTTAGGCTAAAACTTCAGTTTCTCTTCGTGCAAGAGTCCCACTGGATTAAGGGGAGGGAACCTGATTTTGGATGCAGAGCTATTCAGCATATGTTTCTATCATCATACAGAGCAAAGAGGCGAGGGGTTGTGCTCTTGGTCTCGCCGGATGCGCATTTCTCTCCTAGGGGGCTCATAGAGCGGACCCGGAGGGGCGTTATGTTATGGTTAAGGGGAAGGTGAAGGGTTGCTTGTTCATTTTTGTAGGAGGTTATGCCCCCAATGAGGGCCAGGATGTTTTTTGGCAGGGAATGGGACGGAAAATTAGGGAATTTCCAGAAGGGGCGATAATAGTCGGGGGAGATTTTAACATGGTTCTATCCCCAGATAGGGACAGAAAATCCTCTTAGCCGTGTCCTGATCTTGGGTCCCAAATTAAGTTGGCGGATTCTTTCCGCCGAGTAAATGAGGAATTGGGCCTAGTTGATGCTCACCCCACTGGTGGCAGCCTGGATCCTCTCTATACTTCCTATTCCTCTGTGCACCAATCTTTTTCCAGGATTGACTATGTGCTAGTAGACTCTTTGAGTTGTGACTATATTTCTGATTTTAATGTAGACCATCCCATGGTCTGACCATGACCTAATTTGAATCAGCCTGGGGGTACCCCCAGCGGCTCAGAGCAAGTCACGGTGGATATGTAACGGCACCTTGCTTATGGACAGGGAATTGCGCCAGTCCCTTCTTGCCTCTATCAGAGTTTTTTTTGTTTAAACGATACTGATGAAGTGGAGATTAGAGGTGTATGGGACACATTTAAGGCCATAATCAGAGCTGTTCTTATGGAGATGGGAGCCAGGAAAAAGTAGAACAGGGCTAGAGAGGAGCTCGGGCTGAGGGAGCAGATTTTTGCTATCCAGCCGGGGGGTAAATTGAGGTCGCAGATGGGTCCAGTTCAACGCGAAAAGCTTCAAAATCTTAGGGCGAAATTGTCTGCCCTCTTTGTTTGTCAGACGGAGAGAAAGCTGGCCTTTCTGAAGCAGCGATATATGGAAAAAGGGGAAAAGGCGGACAAGATACTGGCCTGGAGGCTGAGGGAACTTTGTAAAAGTAGGCAAGTTAATTTTATTATTGACCAGTTGGGTGTGAAACTCGTAGGTGATGACCAAATTGCAGAGCAGTTCAAACTGTATTATGAAAACTTTATACCTCTGAATATATTGGTAATGGATCCGAAGTGGAACGGTTCCTAGATTCTCTCCCAATCGCTTGTCTCGCGCGAGAGAGCTTGGCCGCTTTGGAGCTTCCCATTTCCCCCCAGGAAGTGATTGATGCTATTGCTTCTTTGAAAAACGGTACTGCCCCAGGGGATGACGGGTTCTCTGTCTGGTTCTTTAAAACATATCGATCCACGTTGGCCCCGTTCTTAGCTAAGGTGTACAATAACGCGTTGGACACTGGTTGTCTCCCTCCCTCCATGATGTCGGCTCTTATTGTGGTTATTCCAAAGGAAGGGAAGGACCCCTCGCTATGCCAATCCTATAGGCCCATCTCACTACTGAATACCGATGTTAAAATATTAGCTAAACTCCTAGCGAACAGGCTGTCTCGATTTCTTCCCTCTTTGGTTCATGGAGACCAGGTGGGCATTGTCCCCGGGCGTCAGGGTTCTGACAACATCAGGAAAACGCTGGGCCTGATGTATGAGGTGCCCAAGCGGGAGTCAGAGGCTTACCTCCTCTCGCTGGACTCTGAAAAAGCTTTTGACCGCATGGAGTGGCTATATATGGGGAAAGTGCTTCGCAAGATGGGTTTCGGTGATACATTTTGTGGGTGGGTCTCGGCCCTGTATAGTGGTCCCTCCGCGCGGGTGCTAGTAAACGGTTGTACCTCTCCGGGCTTTTCGCTTTCTCGGAACTCGCCAGGGATGCCCTCTTTCCCCCCTTTTGTATGCCTTGGCTATGGAGCCCTTTGCTATCGCGGTTAGAAACGACGAGGGAGTGTCCGGGGTGCGGTGTGGGGATTGTGAGTTTAAATTATCTCTCTTCGTGGATGATATCCTGGTGTACTTGTCTGGGATTAACGTCTCCTCCCTAGGTTGTTGGAGCTGATTCGCGGTTTTGAGGAGTTTTCTGTGCTTAAAATTAACGTGTCCAAATCCTGCATTATGCCCATGAGTAAGCTGGACCATGATATTAACGGCAAAGCGGAGTTGTCCGGGATGCGTATAGAGAGTGTCAGTACTAGGTCCCTGGGCACCAACATACCTAGGGATCTCTGTAAGATCTTCGAGATGAATTTTCCTCCCCTGCAGCCAAGATCTTTTGATTTGGTTACATGGGCTCCCCTTACACTTTCATGGTTTGGGCGTATGGTCTCTGTGAAAATGAATGTACTCCCCAGACTTCTTTATCTTTTCTCCTCTCTTCCCTGTATCATTCTGGACTCCTTCTTTGTGTCTCTTCGATTGCGTCTTCTCCGTTTTGTGTGGGGTGGCAAGAGAGCCAGAGTAAAATTTGATACTTTGTCCATACCAAAGGCGCTCAGAGGGTTCGGCCTTCCGGACTTCAAGTTGTATTATAAGGCAGCTCAGTTGCGGATGATGTTAGAGCATCTACGGGATGACCTTAGGACATATTGGACTTATGTTGAGGATGTACAGGTTCACCCTCATAAGGTCAGGGACTTGCTCTGGACCCCCACCCGTTCCTTACCAGTAGCTGCCAGGACCCATCCAAACCTTTTCTGTTCTTTGGGCACTATGGAAGCCAAGCAAGGACAATAATCTGCTCTCATCATGGCCTTCCCCCCCTGTCATCCCTATGGGATCCTCTGCTCAGTTTAGGGACCAGGGGTTTTCGAGGGACGCAGTCCTGGTCAGACCAGGGGATGGAGAGGGCTGCACAACTGTTCACCCAGGGGAGTTTTATTGAATTTGCCCAATTATCAGAAGTGCTGTCGGAGAAGCCTATTTTTATTTTTGACTATCTGCGGCTTAAGGGCATTCTTACTCTGGCAGATTGGGTAGCTCCCCTCTCCCGTCCTCTGACTCCTTTTGAAAAAGTTTTTGTGGAAGCCAAATCTAGGAAGCGGTCTCTTTCTGAAATGTACAATGTGCTGATTACAGCTAATTTAGAGGGCAGGAAAACGTTTAAAGGTGTATGGGAGGAGAGAATGGGCGTTGCCCTTGATGATCGCGCATGGGACTCTGTTTTTGGGTCTATTTTCAAGGGGAGGCTATATACTGCAGCCATGGAGCATAATTTTAAGATTCTCCATTCGTGGCACCGGCCTCCCGTCACTTTGTCTAAGATGTTTCCCAGTGTATCCCCTATGTGTCCCAGGGTCTGTGCCGTAGAGGAACTTGGTTCCACATGCATGTGGTGGGAGTATCCGGTTATACAGGTTTATTGGGCGGAGTTGCTGAGTTGGATTAAGGACATCCTGGGAACATGTCCCTCCCTCCACCCCATGGAGATCCTCCTGAGTACCCCCAGACCAGAGAGTGAGGAAGTGCCTTTCTCCAGGGTGACGGGAGCGATGTTGAGGGCTGGGAGAATGACCTTAGCCCAGAAGTGGAAGAGTCCTCAGACCCCAACAAAAGCTGAATGGTTTAATAAACTCTTGGCAATTTTTACATATGAGAAACTTGCAGCTATTGCTAATGATAACATGTCCTCTTTCTTGCAGGATTGGACTATTGTGCTATTAAGTGTGGATTGTGAAGCCTTGACGCTCTAAAATCCTGGACTCTGATTGGGGCTTTTGGTCGGGAGGGAGTGGCGAGTATTTGAATGTATTACCTGAACTTTGGTGTCTTCCCGGGACCTTGCCGGTAGATAGGGATTGTTGAAAAGCCTTACCCGGTTTTATGCCTTGGCTCTAACCCTCGTGCACTGTTGGTTTCTTTTATCTTGTTGAACCCTATGTAGTTCTTTGTTTGGAGGGGAGGGAGTATTTGGGGGGTTGGTTGGGGGGGTAAGGGGTATTAAATGTTATCTCGGTTGGGAATGTTTTTTGACTTTCGTCAGATGCTTTCTGATGTCACTGTTGCTATTGAAAAGTTCAATAAATACAAAGTGGAAAAAAAAACTTGCTGGTAATTCTAAGATTGATTTCTTGGATCTACATATTTTCATTATTGAAGATGCTATTCACACTAGAACATAGCGCAAACCAACTGAGGTTAATTCTATTCTCTCTGCTCTGAGCAATCATCAACGTGCTACCATCAGTAACATACCGGCTGGAGAATTCCATAGGGCCAGAAGAAATTGTAGCCGCAATATTGATTATAAGAAGGAATGTGATATTTTTAACCATTGTTTTTTTTAATCGAGGTTATCAATCTGATGTCAACAAAGCAAGCGCCAAATTTGCTGAAAAAACTCAATCTAATATCTTGGTGGATAAGAGGGACCCACCCCAATTCATCACGGTTTTCTAAAGATTCCTCAATTTTGTATAGACTAGTGCAGAAACACTGGCACATCTCAAGGCTGGACCAAGATTGTTTACCTTTTTTGTCGGATAAACCCAAGTTTACCTTCACCAAGGCACCTACATTAAACACAGTCAGCCCATCATATCTCGAGACCAAAGACCTGAGTACTAACACCAACTGGCTCAAAATAACTGAAGGGCTTCTTTAAATGTGGTAACTGTAATTTATGCTAATTTGCACATGAAAATTGTCAATCTTTCATTGATAATCACAGCACAATTATCAAAATCAAAGATTTTATTAATTGTAAGACATGCTTTGTTGTTTATGCCCTAATCTGTGTCTGTGGTAAACTTTACATTGGTAGTACTATCCGTCAACTGGGAATTAGGATTAGGGAACATCTAGCTAGTCTAAAGATGACCGAACCTAAATCACCATTAGCCTTGCATTGGCAATTGGAGCATCAGCTCAATAACGAGGCTGATCTTAGATTCATCGGATTTATGAAAGCTAAAGGGGGTAAAAGAGGGGGCAATACCCAACTTAAGTTAAGACAGATGGAAGTGAAATTAATCTGCTTCCTTGGGTGCACTACGAGGGGCTTAAACACGGATCATGAAATGAATGTTTCTCTCTAATTCTCTTGAGTTCAATTTAAAACATCAGGCTTTTTACTGATAGACTACAAATCTTTTTCTGGGGCATGTTGCATATGTGTATTGAATAAACTTTGCATCATAGCATATTGCTCTTTTGTTTTCTGAATTAGCTTCTATGCATAACTTATCATTTGATACAACATTATTCTGACTAATATTGCTAATAGCTTCAGCTTACTCCTGATCTAGTGTCATTCTCTTCCACATTGGTTAAGTTGATGATGGGATTACTCAGACTCAGTCTGTTAGTTTTGGTCATATCCAATTGATTGTATTGTCTTAGTTGGTGACTTTATTGTATTGGCTGAATTATGCTGCATAATTTTAGAACTCAAGTTATTGATGCATCCTATTGGGAGAACGGCATGTGGGACAGACATAGAGCTATCTCGCACTTGTAGATCTGCTCTTTTATCTTTAAACAACATTGATCTTTTTGTGATTCTTTGGAAATGTTCCTCTGCAGGATCGCGACAATCTTTAGCTAGGCTCCGCCCCCTTGTTTACCTCTGACGTCACACATTAAGACGTGTGACGTCACCACGTTGATAAGTCACTTCCGTGATGTTTTTGACACCGACTCTTCTTATCAACACTATTTTCCACTGCTATTCTGGACCGAATGCCATCCAGCTGCACGGGGATTTGACCCCTTCTATAATTCTGCTCTCCCATTATGGGTAAGATAATCCTTTGCTGTTTAATCGCTTTTTACAACTTAAAAGCCCCACTGAATGATCTGTGGTCTACCATATTCTGACTAGAATATTTACACAAAAAATGTTACTTTGGTTTCAGGCTTTGAATATTTCTTATGGATTGCTGCAATTCGTACCCAATCTTGAAGGGATATTATTTATCTAACGATCGCGTTTCTCTGGCACTAGGACCACTTAAATATTAGTCTTCAGATATGGACTGCTAATCATTCTAATCATCACTCGAACTGACCTTTGTCTATTTCACTTGGACCATCTAACTGATTCACACAATTTGCATTGTAGAATTACTCTTATCCGTGACTCCATATTTTCTGGATTGTGCCAACATACTTACAAGGAGACTTCATTTTCTCGGGACATCTGTGTCCTTTCAGGTAGTAATTTTATATCCCTAAACATTAACAATGGGCTGGTTGTATCTGGCCAATAATTTCATGTCCAATTTGAACCAGTAATTGATTAGTTCTTCCACATATGAATTTTCTGAAAATGTCCTGCTGGAATCAAGAGCCAGGGTAGGCATGGTACCCACTGAGGGTTCGCATTCAGGACTTCACTATTCTTAAGATAATTTGCCTGCAATAACTCTGTTCACAAGGTGGCATACTTTAATCTGCATGGAACTTCATGCTATCGGACTGATCTTTAATTCAATTAATCCTCTCACTTATAATCTCGGGGTGGTTCATAGAGCATATCACTAATCAAATCTCTTAGGTTCTTTTGAGAAGTAGTAAGGGAATGCACTTTATGGTTTAATTACTCCGTGTGTCAGTCTGTCATTTTTTCCCTTTTTTATTGTTTTTCTTTTTGAACTCTCTGAATCAAACTTTGATTGCCCCGTCCTCATCCTGAACTGTGGTATTGTTTTTTTGATTATTGATGCTTATTTATTTGTATTATGTCTCATTGTCAATAATGTATGGTGTAAATGTATAATTCTGATTTGATTTCTTTTTCAATAATTAATTAATATGTTGGGTTATATTATTTACTGTCATTATGATGATTAACACAATTATGATCACTAATAATCACAGCCTTGAAAATGACTGATGGGTCATAATACGTGTTGGCTGTTTGTGATTTGAATTAAAACTATACAATCCCCAGGATTTGTGACTTCTATTGATATATTTTCATTGAAATACAAATTTCTGCACCATAATTATGGGTTTGAGCGCGAATCACCCACCTACACACATAACCTTCGTATTCTAATTTTCCAACCCTGGTGGATGAGTTGGAGGGTCAAGTGTGATCGTTGCCAAACACTCTTTGTTTCCAACCTTCAGTTTAACAAACTTTAGAACAATTTTTAGGGTGGTCAAGAGCGCACAGGTTGTACTAATCGAATCCACCTACCTCATTAGCTCTTGTTAATTTCCTGCACCACTTGTTGGAGAAATGTTTCTGGGTTTGTGAGGGTAAGGAGCATGTAGTCTGTGTATACCATGACTGTGTGGGTGTCTTTCCCAAATAGAATCCCCCGAATCTAGTGGTTGGTTCTGAGGGCTATTAAGAAGGGCTCTAGGTGGATGGCATAGAGGAGTGGGGCAGGGGGCAGCCTTGCTTGGTGCCTCTTTCCAACTTGATAGGTTTGGAGAGGTCTCCATTGATTGAGAGCTAGGCTGTTGGGTCCTGATAGTTAGCGCAGATTCTGTTATTGTATCCTGACCCCAATCCCATCGCCTCCATGGAGCTGAATAGGAAGGTCTATTCAACCCTGTCGAATGCTTTCTCTGCATGTAGTGAGAGGAGGATGGCCGGGTCTCCCTTCCGTTGCATTCTTTCTATGATATGACGTACTCTGCGGATATTATCGTGTTTGTTTGCTGTGTATAAATCCAGATTGATCCGGGTGGATCAGCTGTGGGAGGGGGGTTGCCAACCTATTTGCCAGTATTTTGGTATATAGATTTGCCTCCACGTTTATAAGGTAGATGGGCATGTATGATCCGCATTGTGTGGGGTCTTTGGATGGTTTAGGAAAAAGCATGATTTTGGCTTCTTCCATCGTACGGGTGATGCGACTGGATTCTCTGAATGAGTTAAACAGCTTTACCATTCTTGGTATCGGGGCCTGGCAGAATGTTTTGTAAAATGCCGCTGGGTACCCATCTGGGCCTGGGGCTTTCTTAGTGGGGAGGCTCTTGATCGCTAGTCCTACTTCCTCCAGTGTGATCTTGGCTTCTAGTGAAGCTCGGGCTTCTGTCGTACTTTTCGGGAGTGTGAGTGAGTTTAGATGTGTTCTGTTGTGCATCCCCTGGTTTGTCTGAGTGATAGACTGCAGAGTAGAAATTGTCAAATTGGTCTGCTATTTCGGGGTGGTGGTCCCTTTGGTACCCTGTGGATTGACTATCCCGTGTATTGTTTGGGAGGCTGTTTTTTCGTTTCAGTTGTCCGTCAAGCATTTTATCTGCCTTATTGGCATATATGTAGTATCTCTGTTTAAGCCTTAAGAGGTTCTTTTCTGCCTTCCTCATCTGGAGGAGGTTTAGTTTGCCTTTGATATTTGGTAGTCCCTCAGTGTCTTTCGACTGAGGCCTTGGACCATTTTTCCCATGATGTCCCTGGGCTCATCTTCCAGCTCTGTTCTCAGGGCCCCCAATTCTTTTAGCTGCTGCGCCCGGAGGGCTATTAGTTCCCCTCTGGGCGCTGCCTTGAAGGCGTCCCATACTATCGCCGCCAGAACCCCGGTTTCTTTGTTTAGTGCAAAGTATTCCTTCATCTTCCCTTCTGTTTCTTCTTGCATAATTGGGTCTGTGAGCACCTCCCTGGGAAATCCCCAACTCCAATCCTTTGGAGATTGAGTGTTTCGGTGATGGGGGCGTGATCTGAGAATGCAGTGGTGTGAAGATCTATCTGTGTGATTCTGCCCAGGAGCATTGTGGAGGACCGAATGTAATCCATCTGGGAGAAGGAGTGGTGTACGTGAGAGTAGACTGTGCAGCCTAGCGCTGATCCCCTGAGTGATGGCCACACGTCTCGGAGAGCAAGGTGTTCCATTTTCGATTTTAATGCTAGTCAGGGTGGAGTGTGTTTACATGTCTGCTGTGGGGTCCTGTCTTACTTTAGATCCCAGGCCAGGTGAAAATCTCCCATCACCAGGATCCCCCCTTGATTGAAATAGTTCTAGCTCCGATAGTACCGACCTTAGGAAGCCATCTTGCCCGGTGTTGGGGGCGTATATGATCACTATTGTTAGGACTGTCGTGTCTATTTGGAGGATGACGAATAAGTACTGGCCCTCTTTGTCTACCTTAGTAGCTATCATTTGCATCGTTAGCCCTTGTTTAATCGCGATTAATACCCCTGCTACTTTGCCCTGGGCGTTCGCTTGGAAGATCTGCGGGTATCGCCTTAGCTTCAGTCACTGTATGTCCACCCTTTTGATGTGCATTTCTTGGAGCACTACAATGTCGGGGGTATGATGTGGAAGTAGCCTTTCTAGCTTGGGGTTTTTAGGCCCCTTATATTGAGTGTGAGGAGCTTGAACATCCTACGTGATGTTTTCCGAGTGCTTAGGAGCGAGTGCTCTGGGAATAGTAAGCTGGAACCCCTGGCCGGGTCTCTGTCTGCCTGCAGGGTTTTGAAACTGGTGTATTTGTAAGTGACACTGTGGGTGAGTGGGCTCACTCTTTCTCTCTTCTCAGGCTGCGGCTCTGTCCACCTCTTGGCTCTGTAGTGCCTCTTGGGTCTGTAGTGCGGGCCCCTGATTACCAAAGCGGGTTGCGCTCGGTCTGTGGCGGCATGTGGTTACTTCCCTCACTGGTTTTCCTGGACCCTGTCGGGGTGGGGCTCCTGCGTGGGCGTTGTGTTGTCTCTTGTATCGCTCTGGGGGTGTCTCTTGCCTCCCCCCAGTGGTCCGGGAGCGGTTTTCAGCGATAATTCTCCCCAGAGGGTTTAGGGGTTCCCCTCCCTGTGCCGGCTGCTCACCTGGTTTTAGTTTTTGCTTGTTCCTGCCCTACGTTCTTTTTTTGCGCAAGTACAGCTAGTCTTGTTCTGGCCTCCATACAGTCTATGCCGAAATTCAACCTTTTGGGCCTTTGCTTTAGACACATATTATAGAACACATCCAAATCTCCAGAATGACATAATTCTGCGAGTCCCTTCTGGTCTCTTGAAAGCGTTTTATCGTACATGATCGTCGAAAGTGCTTTGTGTGGAGGGGAACATGGCACCAACCACTTCTTCTTGCGTTCCTGCTCCTTCGATAAACGTCCATGTGCACATTTGTGAAAATGTTGGTTTTCTGTCCATGAGTGTACGTTGGAACAATGGTGCATCCATGAACGCCATTTTTCAAGTCTAATTTCTAAAGATCCATCTCAAGTTGTTGGAGCTCCACCATAGATGGTTGCTGATAGACTGACACCACTTTAAAATATTTTCCAAACCCCCTTTTTATTTTTTGTTTACCAGTTGCTGCAATTCTTTTGACTGTTTTGGCAACGTTCCATACATCAAAATGATGCCGAATGTGTGGCTCTCGCATGGCCTTGTCTATTGAAACATGCCTGTGGTTAGCTATCAGATCTATTTGCATTCCCCTGGATTCCAGATCTTGACGGATTTGATGAAACCATGTTTCTCCATGGCCACAGACGCTGTACATTCAGACACCTGCACGATCACTGAACTCACAATTTTTTTTACTTTCCATGTCTTGAAAGTGGTATGTGCAGTACTTGGCAGAAAATCCTGGACTTGTCACACTGTCCATCGCCAGCTAGCCTGAAGCGTTTGCCAGAGAATGTACTGTCCATTGACATCTGTTTGATTTTCCAGGCATGACTAATAGCGGGGAATAAGAATTCCCTTTTGATATTTGTAGTACTGGATTTTAGCATGGAACTGAAGTCCCACAAATTGACAAACTGGAATTCTTACTGAAAGTCGATCCGCTGAACAGTAAAGCTGCTGAACATAGTAGATTTCCAGCAGGCGATTTGCCGAGCATCGGTTGAGCAGACCATGAAAATGTATTATGCAGGTGGACACAGCTGGCATGTTTTTTCAGGTTGGTGCCTTCTAATATACGAGACACATTCACCAATGGCTCCCTGCATATATTCCCTCTTAATGTATGGACACATTTCAATATTTTTACAGTCTCTAGCAGGCAGCTATCCAATACAATGTATGTTTGCCCCTTTAATAGCCTATTTTCCTGCAGTACTGTGTTTTGTGACTCGATGGTGGTGTGACAATTCCCCCAAACTAGGTAAACTGAAGTCGGGATCTTGAGCAAATTCCTCGGTCAATTGCGTTTGAAGCTTCAGCCTCTGTTAGTTCAGGCTGTGACATTTCTATATGAATTGGAGAAACGGGTAACATTGAATGTTTCTTGGGTGGAACATTTTTAGAGGGTGTAGATTGTGTCAAAGGGTCTGCGAGCAATTGCAATGCATCTTCATTGTCTTCAGTTTCATCTGGTCGAGTTTTCACAAAGTAGCAATGGTCCATGGTAGCTTTGTATGGTTTGCAGGTGAGGTTCCATTAATTTTCCAGTCACTGGACATATGCATCATGAGTCTGAATATTGACTGGACGACGCAGCGCCTCAAATAGTAGTTGCTCCATTGTGAAATCCGTTTGGCAAGCAACATCTTTGGTTTCAGTTGTTGTCTTCATCGTTATACTCCTCTTTCTTCTGGGCCTCTAACAGATGTATAGAATAACCTGCTCAATGTATAGCACATATACAGAAGATACGATTTTCCAACTAAAAACCTAATATGAATAAAATATCTGCTTAAAAACTTCTCCAAAACAAACTGGATTGTTCTTTACCCTTGGTTTCTAAATTTGCTTCGAAACCGTGGCCTTCTGTTTGCCGATCGCAACATCAAGCTGAAAAAAAAGTGTTTTTATATGGTTTAAATTAAGCAAATTTTATTTCCACGCAAACAAACATGTACATATCTACAAAGAGAACCGACTTGAAAACATAACATTATAAAAATGTATTCCTAATGCAATGTGATGGCCAACTGTTTTTCATATTAGGTTATGTATGCCTCTTGTCCTTGTGCCTCTTCTAATTTCACATATTGAATACATTCCTTGAATAGAATATTTATAAATAAATAAAAATATCAGTCGTACTGGAAATTGGGAGCCTGAAAATGAGTGTCATCCGTATAGCACTGAAAGTTGGGGCAGAGAGCGGCAATGCAGTGGGCAAGAAGTGCCAGGTATTGGTTGAACAGCCAGGGAGAGAAGTTAGAACACCGAGCTAGAGGAGAGGAAGGACCAAAGTTGGACCTAGGAGGGTCGATTGGAGAGCAAAGAAGTCAGCCAAGCCAGGGCCTGATCAGTGATACCCAGTTATCACGGAGACGGTTGAGCGGATGGCATGGTTGACCGTGTCAAAGGCAGAGGAGAGATCCATTAAGATGAGGACACGGGGTGTTGGAATCAAGGTTGGAGAGTAGGTCTTCATGGATGTTCAGGAGAGCAGTTTCCATGCTTCTGGCCACTCTGAAGCCAGACTGATGGTCATGAAGACAACCAATGGCTTCAGTGTGGAGATTTAGCTGGGGGATGGCCAGCTTTTCCAGGAGTTTGCCCAGGAAGGGCGTGTTGGAAATTGGGCGATAGTTAACCGGGCAGGAAGGGTCAGCAGAGGCATTTTTAAGAGGGTGCACAAGGGAGTGCTTCAGGGAGGAAGGGAAGACTCCAGTGGCGACGGAGCGGTTGTAGAAGTCAGCCAGAGCAGGAGCCAGGGTGTCAATGTGGTTCTTGATGGTTTTGAAGGAACAGTGGTGAACCTGTTTTGACGAGACTTTCATAGATCAGACTTGTCTAGAAACCTTGTCTGGGGAGAACAGGGGAAAGGAAGAGAAGGAGGGAGGAGAGGTGGGCGAAGAAAGGCCAGAGGAGGAGTAGGGAGTAGAGGGGGAGAGGAAGAGGGAGAGGACAGGATGTCCTGCATTTTAGAGATGAAATGAGAGGCCAGGGCTGTGCTGATGGCCTGGGAGGGGGCATGAGAGGTAGACTGCAGCAGGATTGTCCAGCTCCTTGCAGATTTTAAAGAGTTTGGCCGAGTTGTTAGATGCCGCAGCGGTGCAGACCTGGATGTGGGCTCTCTTCTTGGTGCGGACAGAGAGCTGGTATTACCTTTCGAGCAGCGGCAGGCCAGTTTGTCAGAGGATGTACCGGAAGCATGCCATTTCCTCTCAGCCAGCCTGCATTTGCGTTTAAGGGTGGCGAGGTCTGAGTCGTACCAGGAGTTGCACTTGACTTTGGGCTTCAAACGGATCCTCATGACGGGGGCAAGAACATCAAGAGTATCGGAGATAGCAGAGTGGAGAGGTGGAGAGGGGGAGCGAGAGACAGACGGACTGAAAAAACAGTCAGACAGACGAGTAGGCCTGCGTAGGAATGACAGAGGCAGGAATCCACTCGGGGAAGATCAGGGCTACACCCCCTCCGGAACGGTTGGACCTTGTAGCCGTCAGGGAGGAGGGTGTCAAAGCTCATGACAGCTGGCCGTGAACCATATCCCTGCAAGACTGAGGACATCGAGGTCAAGTGCTTCCAGTAGGCTGCAGATGTCAGAGGAGTGTTTGATAGCTGAGCGAGAGTTCAGAGTGGCAATATGGAGAAGGTTGCCGTCCTTGAAAGATTTCTGGGGAGGGGTACAAATCAGAGGTACGCCCTGAGGGGTGGCAGAAGCGGAAGGAAGAAAGGGCAAGGTAGGCAAGGAGGAGACCTTGGTGGGGGGGGAGGCAAGGAAGCTGTGGAGGGAAGAGAGGGGGACATCAGGAGAAGGAAGGAAATTGATGAGTTGTGGGAAGAGTCTATCAAAGCGGAGAAGATTGGCCTGAGGGCCTTGGACCAAGATGGTACCATTCAGGTAAACATTTATGATGACCTTAGAGGAGTCGAAGGAGGCCAGGGGGTCCTCCCACTGGGTGCCACCATTAATGGGAGAAGAAGAGAGGAGAAAGCACAGAGACCATATGAAGAGTCCATAGGTCTGGGGAGGGAACGACAAAGAAGATGTCAGTGAGAGTCAGCAATAGGGAGGCCTGGGTTGGAGACCAGGATGTCCTTTTTAAACTTCTTCCTACCAGTTTTAGTGAGGAAAGCAGGATAGTCGGTAGAGAAGCAGTTGGAAAAGTTAGGAGAGACCGAGAGCACCATAGAGGAGGAGGGGGGGATAGGGAAAGGGAGAACACTAGGGAAGGACGAAGGGAGGGGCGCAAGCAGATGAGACCGAGAGACGAGACAGTAGTAGACAATTGGACAAGACGACAGGCACTCGGTCAATGGTAGAAAGTTTGCTAGGTGAATGCTTTGCTAAGAAGTCAAAACCACAGAAGGGCACTACTTTCACAGTGTTGTTTGGGTACTGGAGAAAACACACCCAAGTGTGAGAGTCCTCTAAAGGGGAAAAAGCCTAGGTTCATAATGCAATATTAAATACTTTCACAATGCAAGTATTTTAAATACAGAGAAAAAAAACATTTAACTCTGAGAGTTTGCTGAGTGGCAGGGTTGTCAGGGTAGAGAGCAGGCCCTGTTCCTAATCCTGACCACTCCTACTGTACTAGTCTCTGCTGGTTGATGGCTGGCCACTGGCTTCCGCTGCTGACACCTGCAGATACTAGCTGGAGCCGCCTCTGTGGGAGCCGCCCTTTGCCTAGGGGCCCTTGGCTGCAGGGGCTGCCCTGCTAAGGTGACCTAAGAGGGACTATCAACCAATCAGGGGGGTGGGGCTGGGACGGAGGAGGAGGCAGAGGACGCAAGGAGCAACAGGATGGGTGAGTGAGACAAACCTGGCCAGAGGACCCACCAAAAGTTTGAAAAACACACAGATGGAGCGGGCCAGATGATTTGGAGGCAACAGACGGCACCTACCTTGCCGGCTGCATCAACGGAAGTGGCGAGCAGGTAGAAATTCATGGGCACTAGCCCCAACAAACAAGGGGGGGGGAGGAGGAGGAGGAGGAGCCTACACCTACCTTGCTGGTTGCTTCAACAGTAACCTTCATGAAGTAACCTTTTCAATACACTACTTTAAATAAATTGAGATGATATAGAGAATACTTATTTATGCAGAAGATTGTCCTACACACCAACAAACATAAATTTCATAGTCCAGTACTCACCTGAAAATTGAGTCGGAATTCTGGGTCGACGAGTTTTTGTGTACTTTGATTGTTTGTACATATTGTCGGTAAAGTGCAGGCTGCAAAAGCGGAATCGATTGTCCCTCACGTCGTCTAAGACAGCCTGGGCTCTACTTTCAATTCAATTGGAATTGAACCGAAAACCGCAATTTGTAATCTATCTTCTTATTAAATCAATATCCTTCAGGAATGTATGCAGGACTGCCCTGAGTTTTGGCATGGCTCACAGAAGGGCAACCGATAATGATACATGAAGGCATTCTTAAAGTCTGTAAAACCTGTATAAAAAAAATATAAATAATTATAACAAATACTGTATGATTGTGAATAAGGAATTAAACCACTTTGTCTGCAATTTGTTTTAAATAAGGAAAGAAAACCTGTGTAACATAGTCGAATGAACACAGCAGTAACTTTCTTACAGAATTGATTGATATACTGCAAATCGTAACATGTTACTCGTCCGTTGAATGAACTTTCAAGCATCAAAAGAAAACATGCTTGCAAACATGGACCACAAAACATTCAATTCTATTACAATGCACAGTGATGCAATGTGCTATTTACTGAGTTCAAAATACATCAAACATTTGATAATGGTGAAGTCTTTGAGATAAATGAGCATTACAATGCTGGGTACACTAGGTGGAAATAGATAGAAACTTTTAGAGCAGCGATCGATAAACATAGAGAAGTAAATATGTGACCTACCCTTACCTGGATGAACAAATGAGCCGATTCAGCAAGCAGGGGAGCAAGTAGGCGTGGAACAAGTATCCGGGGAGCAGGTAGCTTAATGACGATATACCTTGTAGATCTCAGAGATGTTCTCCTGGTAAATGTCGAGGTGTTTATAAAGGCTTAGAAAAGTGGGTGTGTATGTGAATGTGTGACGTGTTTGTTGACATCCAGTCAGCCTACATGCCAATGTTTCACATCTGCCATACCCAGCCACCCTGACCACTTGCGAGAGCACAGGTATAGCCTTGTTTTTACAGCATATAGGGCAATGGCCAAGGGTAGAAAAGCAAACGCAAAATGCATGTGTGGACCTTTTTTTGTTAATGAAAGTGGCCTACTTTTTTGAGCAATGAGTTACTCGAATAAGTGGCTAGTACTAGTGAACACACTTGCTGAATATATATTATTTTAAATGCACAATTTGCATCACCTTTTCATCAAAATACTCAACCTTTGGGTAATATTAATATTTCGGTGCCCGAAAAGGAATCAATAGCGACTTCGAACTGTGTGCCACATTTTCATCGGTGTCTGAGACAATCTTATGGCCCACTACGAGCCTGTTCATAGGTGCCAACTGCAATTGATAGTAAGGAGAAGGATGGATGGGGACGACCTGAGCGCAAAAGGCCCGGAACACTGCTCAATGGACAAAAACATATGTTGATTGCAGGGACGGGGTCTTGAAGAGGGGAGTTAGGAGACACTGGGTCTGGCCTGGTCATGTGGCCAACGGATATCATGGGCCTGGAACGAAGCTTCCTGCAAGCGCAAGAGAGCTCACCAGACAAGATACAGGTACCCAGCACACAGACCTGAGAGCCCACAATGAGGGCAGTTGATGAGCTAAGGAGGGCCAGTTCATGTTTGACGGTGCAAGTGCCCAAAAAGTACAGAACTATGATAACAATGCACACCTGTTGATTTGTGACAAACACAGTAATCTTGATTTTTGTTTTTGTTTTGTTATCTGTAATTAAAGCGACAGACTTTTATTGCCAACACAAAAACAAATAGTCTGCATAATTGTGTATGATGCGTAATGTTTCAATGCTACACAGAAGCTAGCTATTCAACACAATCAATTTATTGAATCTAGCAGAAGAGGAGGATGTTCACTCAACATCTTTTGCCAACAACAAGACATTACTTTGGGTCTTGCAAAACATACCAAACTAAAATCTCGCTCACAATTCATCCCAATAGTACCATCAGATAATACTGTAGACCTCTTTGAGAAAGCAGTACAAGGTAAACTAAGACAACTATCTGAAGAATCAAAAGTCCAAAGTGAAACACAATTTCAGCTATGATCAAATTTCAGCTATTAAACAATTGAAAGAAAATCATGATATTGCAGTGAGAACTGCTGACAAAGGAGGAAATATATTACTCAAGACAGAAGACTATATAAAAATAGCGATGAACCATCTAAATGACACAAAATGTTACCAACTGCTTAAAACACATCCGATTAAAGACCCGTTATCAGATTGGAAACTAATGAGTACCCATTGGCATGAACAAAACTTGCTTTCGGACGAAGAATACGAATACATGAATATATCACATCCAATACTACCGACAATTTATTTCATGTCCAAAATTCACAAACCGTTCACAGTTCTGCCCCAATGTAGACCCATCATTAACAGTATTGTTTCCCTTACTGAAAGGATTTCAGAATATATAGACCACTACCTACAACCGCTGGCGACTGGTCTAAGTTCTTTCATCAAGGACACAACGCACATACTGAAACAACTTGAAAATGTATACTGGGAAAACGTTCGGTTTGTGACACTAGATGTCACAGCATTATATACTAGCATCATACATAACAGAGGAATCTCGACTGCAAACCATTTCTTGAAAACCAGATCAGTGTCACTACAGAACCAAAACCTGATGATCACAGAAATGATCCATTTCACCTTAAACAATTACATTTTTTGCTTTGGAGACAAACTATTCAGACAGACCCAGGGCACAGCACTGGGAACCAAATTCGCCCCTCATACGCTAATCTATATATGGGACATTTTGAAACGCAATTTGCTTGGCAACATCCAGATTTTTTAACAATAGAATGGCTTTCTGGGGGAGATATATTGACATTATTGTAATATGGAACGGATCAGAACAACAACTTCAACAATAGTACTCATTTCTGAATAACGATTACAATTTGAAATTTACTATAAACTACATCAAACAGTCAATACATTTTCTGGATCTACATCTCTGTATACAGGATCACACCATTCACAGCACCTTATACACAAAAGAAACTGCTGTCAACAGTATTCTATGTGCTATGAGCAACCATCCTCATCACATCATCCAAATATTCTGTTCGGCGAATTTCTGCGAATCAAAAGGAATTGTAGATCAGAAGTGGAATTTCTAAAACACCAAGATACTATGTTTAACTAATTTAAAAACCGAGGCTACTGTCCCAAACATCTCAAACAAATGGCATGCAAAACAATGGAAAGATCTAGAATGGATTTATTACAAGACAAACCGGTAAAAATCCAAGAATTAGACAAACCAAGATTCATTACAACCTATAGTTCTAACAATTATGTGATCAACAAAATCTTAAAAAGAAATTGGAACATTTTAAAAACAGACCTTGAACTGGATGCATTTTTGGACAAAAAAACCCAACATGGTTTTCCACAACTGTATGAACCTAAAGAGAATGATAAGCCCATCATACTTTGACAATACAAAATACGAACAATACAAACAATATCAGACAAAAAGCATACAATCCTGGCTAGTACCCCCAACACAAGGCAATTCCAAATGCGGTAACTGCCAGATCTGCACATACTTGTGCAATCCGAAGAAAGACTTCTTACAACCAAATGGCAAAAAAAACATAATCAAACAACACATCAACTGCAACAGCCAATTCGCTATATATGCCATCATATGCGCGTACTACAAAACATACATAAGAAGCACAATAAGAAAAATAAAGATCAGAATAGGAGAACACCTTAAAGCAATTAAGAACAAAGATATGAAATCTTCTCTGGCTTTCCATTTTCAGCAAAACCACGTGGATTCTGACATTGATAAAATAAGATGCTATCGATTAGAGAAACTCCTTCCACCGAAAAGAGGAGGCCATTTGGAACAACTACTGCGCAAAAGAGAAAATAATTGAAACTGTATATGATTTGTATTTTATAAGGTTTTCTCTAAACTATGTTGCAATGGGTAAACTGCACACTTACACACACACATTTCCACCACACCGTGCTTTATCCATACACAATAGCAAATACTTATATATAAGTGCACCATACTAACAGTAAAAACATACAGGTGCTGGCAGTTTCTCAGTATGTAAAATAATGCATCCAACCGAAAAACCATGAGCTTTCCTTTTCTTTGTGAATTGCTAAGAGCGAGAATAATAGCGACTCTTGGTGACTATATATAACCGCCTCTGTTCGTTCGTGACCCAGTACCCACCCAATTGTGTCACTACAGCATAATCTTAGCCTGTTGCACGTTAATCATCAAATGCAAGGACCTCCACACCGGTTTCCGGGTCCAAAATAGACAATTCAATGACGAGACACACATCACATTTATTTTCATTTAATTTTTATACATCTGCTAATTTGCAGAATTGTACCATATTTATCCATACCACGTTGCAATTTGTCTGCACATTTCAAGAGATTTATATACAAATTGTAGTCTCTTTCACATTACAATGAGACACTTCATACCCTATCCAATATGGCGCTCCACACAGCACGCTACGATCACGTGACATATGCACAACACATGTGATATATGCGTAATATACTAGGCGTTCGGGATAGCCGAACGAGAGACAACAGTACGGAGTATCTTGCAGTAGGCAATCGTACCACTAACGCGAACACATGAAGATGTAGCAAGAATTAAAGGTAAGCTCTATTGATTTGGGTACACAACTTATTATGAAGTGAGACGCCCGTGCGCACTGACCTGTTTCTTTCAGTCCGCGTAAGCAGACGAGCGGGACATTTACATTTGTTTACATTTGTTTCCCGTTCTAGTGCCGTCACCAATCATACTCAGCGGAAAAACAGACATATGCTAACCTGCTACTCGGAGATTATGAACATGCCGAATTTGTAAATTACTTCTAGTATTTTGAACAATGCATCAGTTAACCCGTGATAACCTGTTCTGAAGGTCCTTTGAAATAATTGCATACCATATTCCTTTCATTTTCTTTCTGTGTTTTTATAAGGAGGCTAACACCTAATTTCCAATTACATTGAGAAGAGTATTTTGTCATAATTTTTGGAACCTATTGAACATGCTAAATCTGGTAGTAATGCACCATTTTTAATCATGTTAAGAAGATTGTTCTGCTATATTTTTTTGAGCCTATGAGCCACCAAACCCCTGAGGAACCACCAGAGAACAGGCGGGGAAACACGTGTCGGGATCAGGCTGCGCATATTGAATTGAATGACTTTATGATTTAATGAAATACAGGATCCAGGACATTAGGCTGGACACAATGATTTAGTTGTAACTGTGAATGAATTTAATTTAAAAACTCAATCTGTTAGAAATGCTGGGAATTGAATGAATCAATAATTCAATGAAATACAGCACTCAAGACAATATTTAAAAATAAACCAAGGCTAAGAATACACAACATTCTGAAAGCGTGTATTGTTTGGAAACACACCAACCCCCACAATCTGTACCAATTGTGAAATTCTTTTTGGTTTAAAGCGCAGACTATAACAAGGTCTAGTTTTTCTTTCTTCTCCAGTTTTTTTCTCCTCTACAGTCTGAGGGGACTAGACCTTTGTCCTGCCGCTTCTACTTCTATAACACTTGCATAGGAGCAGCGCCGGAATCAGCCCAAGACTGTTTGGCCATCTGTAACTATTCAACAGCTTGTGGCACCTTGTGCGTTCACACCCACCCAGCTGCCTTTCCAGCGCATGGTCTTGGGTGCAAACTGCCATCGATACTAGGGAGGGAGGGGAATGGATGCACTTGAACAGGGGAGTCTGGAGACACTGGGTCTGGGGAGGCCATGTGAACAATGGTCCCTGTACGAAATAACCCTTTGAGGTGCACATGGTGTTTGGCAATAGTGTTCCCACCCACCTAGCCCCCTTGGGAGCACACGGCCATAGGTGTGAACTGCCATTGATACTGGAGGGGCGGGTGGATGGCCATGAGGCGAGCGCAAAAGGCCCGGAACACTGTTGAAGGGACAGAAACCTATGTTGATTGCAGGGGCGGGGTCTTGAAGAGAGGAGTCTGGAGGATCCCTTTGCATTGTACATGGTGTTTGGCACCTTGGCCGTTCCCAACCACCCAGTACAGGAGGGGGGATGGATTGTTGCGAACGAGGTTGGCGCAAACGGGCACCAACCATTCTTTCATGACCCTCGTACACGACTGTGTTCTTGATTCACTGAAAAATTCAAACAACTATTTGAATATGCTCATTTGTATTTTATTTAATTTGGTGATGTTGATGGCACAAACAAGCTACAAATGGTATTCTTGAGGTTGCAGCAGAGTGTGTGAAAATCACCCGTACTGTCCACTGACACTGAGGAATTTGGTGAGAATGGCTCCAACGGCACAGGTGGTTATTACTCGTCGAATTCGGAATCCAAGCCTCCCATAAACCCACCATGTAAATGAACGGTAGGCCACCATCCTGTACCATCTGGGAAAGAGAGACATACATATTTTAATCGAATTAACCTGATAAGTGTACCACCTTATTGAAAATGCATTCTAAATTCTATGGCATAGTTGCCTTTAAGAAAGTAACATTATGGAAACATGAACTTGGGATTTGAAGTCTTGACACATTACAAAGTGAACACCCGTTCAAGCCAGAACGCTTTCAGCCACAGAGAAATATTGTTTTTTTAGTTGAAAGTGAAAGACACGTAAGCAATGAACACTCTAATTTCAAAAAAGCAAGAGAAATGTATTCAATGTACAGACCATTTCATTCTTCAGTGATCTATCAAAGTTATGAAAATGTATGGTATGAAATGGCATTTGTAACGCGCCTATACACAAGTGTTTCAAGGTGCAACGAGGCAAGGAAGGGGGAACAGAGGGAGGACAGAGTCCACGTTCTTACTAGGCCTAGTGACATTGAGATCGTGCAAGTGCAGGGGAGGGAAAAAGTGCCAGGGGAAAGGGGAGACAAACATGAAATGGTAGTCGTCTCTGTGGTCAAAATGACATCACATCTAGAGTATACTTACTAGATACTTGGATTGCGTGGGTGAACTGTTGCGCGAAGTCCGTACATAAGTACCATCATAACCCTCAATACAAACCTTGTGAGGCAGGCTGCCCTGAAGTCCCGCAGCTCGGTAACGCATAGCGGTGGTGTGTTCTTCGGCTACGTAGGCCGAGCATCCAGAATTTTCTTAGCAGCAGCAGTTCTCCACCTCAGTTTGCATGACCTTGCAACGATTGCAGGTACACCAGCTGGATACGCTGGAAACTTCTTCCATGCGACTAGGCTCAGGCTCATTCTCCAGTCATTCATTTTCCCAACTATTGTCCGATTCCCCATCGTTTCCGCATCTTTCTCTTTCCATTAGTTCCTCCTCGGAATCCTCGGGCTCGTAGTGGTAAGGATGTATTGTTGCCATTATACGACAAATATTTAAATAAAATGCAAGTAACAATTGAAATCAGTTCTGCTAGTGTATTTGTTCGCAGGGGCTTCATACTAAGAAGATAGCTGAACAGAGCAGAAACGAGCTACGGGCGATCAAAATAAAATACAGTGAAACAATTGAAAAAGCAACTCCTATGTTGTCTGATGCGAAGTGGTGTGTTTATACTTGTTGAGGAAAGAGGCGTCCTGGCATTTCCATGGAGACATGTCAATAGCTTGCGCACAGAGAACGTTGACACGAGACGTGCATTGGACTTGTGGAAAGGGCCATATGCGTCTGGTGATGTCAGCTTGAGGGGCGCGCGATCTGTATTCTTGTGCAGGCACACTTGAACTTAGGGCGATGCCTCAACGGATAAGATTAGCACAAAATGGCAGCGCCCAACCCGTTATTTTCGCATGTGTAAAAGTGAGGAAAACTGAGTTAAGATGCATAGGAAAAATGTTTAAGATCGATTGCTGTATGCTTAAAAATAGATGCCTGAACGATCGTGACAATCCTATATTTGAGCAAACTTTCCCTTTAACTCTCTTTCTGCTGTCGAGCACTCCTCTGATATCTGACACCACCTTGAACTCTTGGACCTTGATATTCTTGCCCTCACTGAGACATGGTTTAAGGACCGCTCCGTCATGAGTTTTGACACACTGAAGGTTACAAGATCCTCTCCAAGCCAAGTACAAAAAAGACTAGGAGGCGGAGTACCCCTGATCTATCCAGAGTGGATACCTGTCTCGACTCGGGCCTACTCTGCCTTGACTGCCTGGTCTGTAGGCTTGCTCGCTCTCCAGTCTCCTCTTACTTTGGCCACCTTCTATAGGCCTCCAGGCCAGTCCACCCTCTTCCTCTCTGAATGGGCAGACCTGGCCACTTCTCTCCTCTCCTTCTCCTCACAACTCCTCCTGCTCAGGGATCTAAACATCCATCTTCAGGACCTTTTCTCAAACTCTGCGACTTTCTCTCGCTGTCCATTCTACCCTCTGGGCCGACTAACACTGAAGGCCACACCTTGGATGCTCTCATCTCAATATGAACGGAGGATAGCACAGGGGCATCGTGCTGGTCTTGGAAGCAAGACCACGCAGAGCAACAGAGGTTTGAATCCCAGATCTGCGCGTAGAAACTGAACTCTGGTATTACGCGTGTTATCAAATAAATAAATCTCCACTGACATCCCCCTCTATGCCCCTCTTAACTCCATCACTCTCCTGGACCAATCACTCTCTTCTCTCTTCCCGCCTTACACTCTCGTCTCCTCTAGCATTGCCACAACCCACACTGCCTCAGGTCTTCAAGGACACCCGTCCCATGAAAAGAGTGACACTGGCTGCCTTTGCATCCTCTTAATCTTCGCCCCCTACTCTTGCGGCTGGCTCCCACCCTGACACAGCCCTTTCTAACTTTGTTCTCTCCATTTCTAACACTCTTGACATCCTTGCCCCTGTCATTAGGGTGCATATGAAGCCTCCCAAAAAATGCAATTCCTGGTACGACTCTGATCTGGCTGCAATGTAGAGCAGCAGAACGGAAATGGGTGGCCTCAGGTTCACCCTCTGACAAACTGGCCTGTCGCCTTCTTCAAAGGCAATATAGACTGTACATCTGGCCCAAGAAAAGAGTCCATATTCAAGCCTGCATCTCTGCGGAATCTAACAACCCTGCCAAACTTTTCAAAGTCTGCAAGGAATTGGCCAACCCTTCTGCAGCCTCATCTTCGACTGCACCCACCCAGGTCCTCTTCTCGGCACTGGCAGCACATTTCACTGACAAAACCTTGGACATCCTTTCCTCTCTCACTCCTTCACCAAGACATGCACCATCAACTTCCGAGCCCTCTTCGGCCTCTCACACTCTTTCCCCTCTCCCTTTTCCTGCTTTTTCCCCTGTCACACCTGAGGAGGTCACTAGGTTAGTCAGGTCTATGAAAGCCTCTTCCAAACAGGTGGATCCATGCCCTTCAGAAACTATCAAGGACAACATTGACACTGTAGCTCCAGCCTTGGCGGACCTCTGCAACCTCTCTTTCGCCTCTGGAGTTTTCCACTCCTCTCTCAAACACTCTCTGGTGCGCCCACTACTCAAAAAAACCTTCTGCAGACCCTTGTATCCCAGAAAACTATTGCCCGATTTCTATCACTCCTTTCCTGGGCAAACTACTGGAGAGGTGGCCATTTCTCAGCTTACTCCCCACACTGAATCTGTTGGTTGTCTCCACGATAATCAGTCTGGCTTCAGAGCATCCAGAGGCACGGAAACTGCTCTCCTGAATACCTGTGAAGACCTGCGCTCAAATCTTGACTTCTGTCATCGTCGTCCTTGACCTCTCCTCCATATTCGACAAGGTTAACCATAACACCCTGATCAATCACCTCTGTGATACCCTGGGCATCACTGATCGCGCCCTGGGGCTTACCTCCTTTCTCTCCGACCGTCCATCACAGGTGGAACTCGGGCCCTTTCACTCCACTATCACTCTCTACTTGCGGGGTCCCTCTGGGATCTAACGTAACTCCCTGGTTCTTCAACATCTACATGGCCACCTTGTCCCACATGAGGATAGCTCAGGGTCAACGCGCTCATCTTGGAAGCAAGACAACGCAGAGCAACACAGGTTTGGTCTCCGGGTCTGCGCTTAGAAACCTCTAGGTATTAAGCGCGTTATAAATAACCAATTAGAATTATCTTTTCCTTCACTTCCAACTTTCAGTGTTACGCGGCTGACACTCTGCTCTCCTTCAAGCTACCCTCAGCTTCTTCCTCCTCACTCATTCATGACTGTCTGTCAGCAATTCAGTCCTGGTGTGCAGCTAACAACCTCTGCCTTAATGCCAGTAAGACAGAGATTGTTCTCATTGGGACCCGTGCTCCCGTTTTCCCACTCACTCTGGCCTGCCTCCCTTGGCCCTGCACCCACACCCACCACTGAGACAAAACATCTGGGGGTCATCTTCGATTCCACCCTGTCCTTTTCCGCACACATCTCGTTCCAAAAAATCTCACTACCAGCTGCACCTGCTCCCAGATA
Source organism: Ambystoma mexicanum (assembly GCF_040938575.1). NCBI lineage: Eukaryota > Metazoa > Chordata > Amphibia > Caudata > Ambystomatidae > Ambystoma > Ambystoma mexicanum. The sequence goes on from NC_090923.1 coordinate 945,479,858, forward strand.
TCCTACTTTCACTCCGCCCCCCAGAGACTTACTGTCTCCAGAGCTCTGGTTCTCTCTAGGTTTGACTACTGTAACAGTCTTTCTCAATCTCCCTACTTCTTCACTTAGACTTTTACAACTCAACCAGAACAGAACCCCAAGACTTATCCTTGGCCTCAAGCCCAGGGACCGCATCTCTCAGGCACTGAAATCCCTCCACTGACTCCCCGTGGCTGCAAGGATCTAGTACAAGACCCTCTGCATTGTCCACAAGGCTTTTTGGGGCCGTGGCCTGCACTACTTACAACACACTCTTCCCAAATACACTTCCTCTAGAGCGCTCCGCTCATCCTCCTCCAACTCTCTGAGAGTAAGCCATTTTTCCAAACAGAGATTTGTAGTAGATCTTTATTCTCTGCAGGGGCCTTCCTCTGGAACAGTCTCCCTGCCTCTCTGCCTTGAGCCGGATTTCCTTAAATTCCGGAAACTCCTCAAGACCTTCCTCTTCTCCTCTGCCATCTCTCTACCTCTCCCTTGCTAACCTCCGCTCTCTACCTGTAACCACCTCCCTCTGCTCAGCTAGCTGACTGGTCGCCTGGCTCACCTCAAAACGTTACAGGTCCCAGGCACCCACACCAGTCCCTGCACTTGCCTCCGGACCCCCGCACTACTTGCAGCACTACACACTTCTCTAAGAGATAACCCTCAGCACTTAACCCGGCCCTCCTGAACCAGGGCACTTCCCTTCACCCATCGCTCGCACTTCTTGTGTGGCACTTACACAAACTGTATGCACCTTACCCAATACATTTGTTGTCCGTCTGTTCCCTGGGCCCACCTTGTACCTCCTAACATTGTGCACCTGGAACACTTGTGTTAGTGGCACATTATAAATGCACAATATCCTGCTCATTCCCCTCCTATGCTCTCTGCTTGTCACGCACTTGCATTATTGTCAGTCTGTTATACTTGTTCCCCCCGCCCCGTGCCTCCTTTGCCCTCGCCTCCCTGCTACCCCCAACTACTCGTTAATGCACTTGAAGTAGCAATGTCGTCAGGCCTAGTATGCTTATTGTATATCATTCTGAAATTTCCAAGGCCTTATGAATGATTGTATCCATGTTCCCCTCCCGTCTTGGAGCGTTTTGAAACACTTGTTTTGTGTCCATCGCTTTATAAATACAGAATACAATACACAGTGAGAGGGTTGGGTGGGGGGTTTGCTTTTAATCCCCTTGGGAGGCCGTGAGTGAACACAGCAACCAATTGCACAGCAAGCATTGATCAAAGAGAGGGGTTGTCCAACAATGGCTGACACACCCTGTACGCACACTCGGGCACTTTGGAAAGTCTTGCATGCACAAAGAAAGGGAAACCACTCTATCCCAAACAGACGTCTGGATATGCTAGTCAGAACTTATGTCAGGTTTTGTACTGGATTCAGGCTTTGTACTGTGCTTGGATAGTTATGACTTTGTCAAAACTGACCTAGACAGGTAAAATGGATTCCACCAATTGGAGGAGTTTTTAGCAAAGCAAAAAGCTGCCACTGCCTAGCTACATCACTAACAGGGAGGAGTATGCTCTCTGGGGCACTATCTTAGGTGTCCTAAGGACTATTAAGGCAGACCATTAAAACAGAGCCACTCTCTATCAGACTTGGGATTAAACCTGGATAGAAAATACAAATTCAAACTTCTGAAAACCCCCAAAAGCTAGCTAAAAGTACTTGGGGCTACCTCACCAGGTAAAAAGGGACTTAAGATCTCTTGGGCATAATGTGAATATTTGCATCGTGTATGAGGCTTTAGATGAGGGCTTATGAACAGAACAATGAGGTTTAACCACGTATTGACAATCAAAAATATGTAGGGCTTCTACCAGAGTGGTAAAATGGGACTTTAATCTCTTAGCACAGCTTGTGTAGTGTACTCCAGACTCTAATTGGCCAACTTTTCTAGAAAGTCGATTTGAGTTCCTGCTACTAGTTCATGCCTTGTGCTCTGTAGTGTCAATACCTTGTAGGCTGCTGCACCATCTGAGCAACTAAGGGATGCCTTTATTTGTTGTCATAAGCATTTTATGAGCTGTCTTTTTGGAAAGGTAGTCCCTGTGTGAAAGTGGAGTAGCTTCAGAGAGTGAGTTGAGAAGGCTGAGGGAGGAAGTCTTTTAAGCAATGCAACCCTGCCCATCCCCCTCCCCCCAGAAGTAGTAAATAGGGAGTGGGGATGTTGATGTGTTCGGGATGGGTTGACGACCCAGGCCTATCTGAGGGTGAGAAATGTTCTGTGGCAGCTGCTGGGCAGCATGTGAGTCAGTAGCATAATCCACTCATGAACAGTGATGAAGACCGGGTACTAGCAGTCCAGAAGCCTGACTGTGGAATTGCTTGTTCATGCAATCTGAATTCCTGGGGTTCAGGCAAACAAAGCAATAGTTCTGCCTGACCTCAAAATGGCGTACACTGCTTTTGAAAATCGACGGTCACAGCACGATCCGAAGCCTTAATCACTGAACGTGGCCCTCAGGTGGGGGGAGCGACTAGCAGCTACCCTGCTACTGTCAGATGCCCAAGTGAATTCCATCTCATGTAATCCCAGTTAAACCATTCACAGATCCTTTTCCCTGTGGCATACGTTATAAAAACTGGCTCAAGGTTAACTCATTCTGAGGGAACTAGAACAGTATTCACGGAGCAGAGTGGTGTAGAGCTAGATGATTGATATGGTGAGATCTGAGCAAGAGGTGAAGGAATTATCCAGTGAGTGAGTGGCTGATGTTGGAGGAGTGAAGGATTTAGGGGAAGAGGAAAAGTACAAGGGATGGGTTGGTATTGGAGATGGGGAAAGAAAATAAGGCGGTGACAACTGTGCAAGAGTAAGAAATTGGTTAGAGAGACGCAAGTATAGACAGAAGGAAGTCATACCATCTTTGCATTGGTAAGGAAGGAAGTGACCCAAAATCTAGCCCTTGGTGAGGGAGGGAGAGAAAATATATAAATGTACCCTCCTGGGGACTAGATACCTGGACACTGGGGGTAAAGGAACAGTAACCACTTGAACATACATTTACCACAGGGATGTTTGATCACTGCTGCATGACAATCCACCCAGGACAGACAGGAAGAAATTCTATCAATGACTGACCCGAGGTCATCGGAGTGGTGGTGCTCAGAACTGGTTGTTATACTACATGCCGCAGAGTGGTTCTCTGCACCCAGACTGCGCAATAAGAGCACTCAAACTCTAGGAATTCCCAGACACTGCAAGTGACTTGCTTGAACCTATCGGAGCGTTTAAAACTCTGATCAAAAACGATTGAATGGGGAACCTGAACGCAGGACCACTGTCCAACTTTAGACTGGGGTTTGAATATATCTCACTTCTTTGCATTTCCCTTTAAGTTTTGCCCATGTTATATTAGAACTATTCCCTGTTAAATTCTATTATTTTTCCAACCACTGTGCTTTTGAATAAATAAAACTGTTGATTTTTTTCTCCATACTTACATTGATGCCCTGGCCGGTGTCACTTGTCAGAAGGGTCTGCAGAGCCTTAAAGCTCAAATTATTGAGAGACCGGAAAGTGGGCCCTCGCAAGATGGCAGCGTTAGTGCGCTTCTCCGCATCTAGCCCCCAAACCCATGCATGAGCCGTGCAGTGAGCCCGCTACCAGAAACGCCTGACGGACGAAATTGTATCTCAATGCCGGAGAATTTAACGGGGCATAGTGCAGCACCAGATTGCAGTAGCACGTGGCGTGCGGCAGAGAGGAGGGCTGGGAGAATCAGTGGAGGTGTGTCGCAGCACAGAGCGGCAGATCCAGAGCTGTCTGGAGGCTGCTTGGTGACAGAGTGCACTGTCAGTGGCACTGTGACCAGAGGGGAAAAAGCGGTGCCCCGCTGAGGCTGTAGAGTGAGGTGGGCAGACGCAGAGCCTGATGTGCTGGCCATTGCCGGCTGGAACCCCCAGTGGGGATTTGAAGGGATTGCAGCCTTCCTGCAGTGTCAGTGTAGGGCGAGTGGGCCCTGCAAAGTCCCCCAGAGGCATGCAGGGGAGCAGCACAGTGTCTGGAGTGGAGCACAGAGCTATTAGGGGACAGTAAGGAGATCCTAGCGGGAAGGGAGAAGGCCCGGCAGGGGCGCCATGGTGGTGTGTGCCCATGATAGTGAGTGCGGAGCGCACCTGCGAGGCCTGTAGCGGCTGATCCGCTATTGTTGGGAGAGTGCCCCCTTGTGCCTGACTGGATTCCTGGCCTGAAATACACGACGGGTAATTGAGGAGGGTGTCCTGACTGGGAGGGCTATTGGAGCTTATGCTCTGAGGAAGAAGCAATGACGCCAGACATGGTCACTAAGGCTGACTTTGCTGCATTGCTGGGGAAGGTTAAATCTATCGGGGGATATCCAAGCCTCCCTCCAGACTATGGGCGGCAGATCGGACAAGATGGAAGCAAAGGTAGAGGAATTGGGACAATACCAGCTGTCCACGGATCTGCTAGAAATGCGATGGAGGCCTGCTTCAAGGATCTGGAAGAAAAAGAATATGAAACAGCACCGAGGGTTGATGACTTTGAAAATGGGGAGCGGAGATGTAAATATCTGCATACTGGGGTTAAGGAAGGCAAGGGAAACGGAGCATCGGGCTTGGAATCAAGGGTGCAAGCAATCCTGGACATATTATTTGGGGATGAATGGGCATGTAAGAAGGAGATCCTCTTCGACAGGGTCCATAGGGAGTGCCTTCCCCCACCCTCCTCGCTCCTGGGCGGTCCACGCTCCATTCTGGCTAAATGTCACAATTACAGGGACAGAGTCCGAATTCTGGACAAGGTCCGGTGGTGCACCAATTTCACTTATGGAGGTGCGCAGGTGGCAATTTACCAGGACTTGTCTGTCTTCACGCTTGTGCGACGAATGAGACTGTAGAGCACTGACATTGTGGCTCCAGGGAGCATGACACGAGATACTGATAGGGCTTCCCCTTTTGTCTTTTGAATACGGAGGAGAGGAATTTAGGGTGACCATGAAGGAAGAGGCAGATGGAGTCTTGGGCCGCTTCCGGGGGGAGGACGGGGTACTCAACAGGAGAGCATGGGGTGGAGCCTGATGATCGCAGGCCAACGGGCCCAGTGGTGGTGGGGGGGGCGGAGTGGAGAGGATGGCTAAGGGACCTTGGCGACAGAAATACAAAAGGCTAAATACCCCCTCCCCTCTAACATGAGAGAGAGGAACTGGTCATAGGCGCTAAAGCGAAGCTAATAATTGTTTGGGCTCGCTGTTTAAGTCCTGTCTCATTGAACTATCACGATACATGGGGGCGGCGGGATGCAATGCAGGGTGTCCTTGGTGGCCCTGACCCATTGTCAGGGCATCTCAGCAGATGGGGGGAGGAGGGGAAGAGGGGCTGAGATGTACGGGAAGGGAAGTTCTAGGGATCGATAGTCCCTTGTTGGCTGTTTTTTTTGGGGTGTGTGGGTTCTTTGGGTTGGTTTTGTTGGGAGGGGAGTTTACTGGGGGGCTGCGAGTGGACAGATACGAAATGCAACCAAGGTGAGGACACAGCAATGGACTGAAGACATATGTGAAGCGGAGCGAGAAGGTGGGAGAATGGTTAGCGGGGAGATGACTGAGGGAAGTAAGGGAGAGTGCAGGGTGACTGTAGGTACTTTGAATGTCAAGGGCCTCAACTCGCCCACCACGAGGTCCCTGGTAATGCGAGAGTTTCACAAGGGGGCATTGGATATACTGTTTTTGCAGGAAATGAGACTAAAGGCGGGCGAGGAGTATTCTTTGAGAGGAGGGGGGGGATGTAGGTCCAGTGTAATGGGCCTCTGGTCAGTTAAAAATTGAGTGGTGGGCATTATGATTAGGAAACGGTTGTGGTTTACCCGCGTTACAAATCAGAGCGGATGGAGGGGAGGCTCTTGATCTTACATGTAATGTTGGAGGGAATTAGTGTGGTGCTGGCGTGAGTGTACACCCCCAACTAGGGTCAGCTGGAATTCAACACACAGGCCTTTTGATGAGGTGATGCCACGGAGAGCTGACAATATTGGGCAGAGACTTTGACGCCTAGACGGACAGGAATGTGGATAGGGTGTCCATTGGGAAACAGGGTTAGCGGGTGAGTCCAGGGCGAGCAGAAGATTTTGGAAACTGGATAGAAGGTCGGGGGCTTAATAGATGTTTGGAGAATGTTGCACCCCCATAGGAAAGGGTACACTTTCTACTAAATTCTTCATGCAACATACACACAGATTGATTACATATTGGTTAATAGAGAACAAGGAGTCCGAAAGTGCGACATTCGCACAGTGAGCTGGTCGGACCACGACATGGTCCACATGATGATGGATGTAGCAGGACTGAGTAGGATTGATTTGAAATGGAAATGCTACGAATTGCTATGGTGGACTCTGCTGTTTGCTGAGAGTCTGGGTGCCGCTGTAGAGGAGTATTTCCACATTAATGACACTGGGGATGTGTGCATAGACAGGGAGGCGGGCAAGGCGACCTGGAGAGGCCTTCTCACACGGTAGGAGGCGAGACAGAAGTGTGTGCGACTGCTAATAGAGGACTTGTTGAACAAATACATCACTAAAATGGAGGAAGCCCCTGCATGGGGAAGGGACATATGAGGTGGAAGACGTGGTACACCTGCAAGTGAAGCATATGGAGTTGAAAGTGCAAGTCTGGGGGACTTGGGCAGAAAGCTGAAATTCTTAAAACAGAAATACTATGAAAAGGGGGACCAGGTGGATGCAATGTTGGCAGCGTGGCTCTGAGCACAGAGGGCGGTGAGATGGGTAACCGCTATCCGGGATGCGCAGTGGAGGTTGGATTGCATGCCCACGCGGATATCTGAGTGCTTTACAGAGTACTATGAACAGCTCTACAAGAGTGACACTCTGGGGAGCGAGGATGGATCTGGAGTGGTACCTCGGGAATATGGTCATGGTGCGACTGAAGAAATGCGACATTGCGCTGCTCGATAGCCAGGTCATGCTGGAAGAGGTGCAGGGCGCCATTGACCGATTACCCAATGGAAAGGCACTGTGTGAAGATGGTTATACTTTAGGATTTTACAAGAAATGTGCAGGTGTCCTTCTCTCCCACATTGGTAAATTTTACAACATCATAACAGAGGCAAGGGCCCCTCCCCCCGTCCTTTAGTAGGGCTCCGATTACGGTGATCCCAAAGGAAGGTAGGGGACCCACAGTGCTGCCAGTTTTATTGCCCAATGTCGCTCCTGCACACCGATGAAACAATTTACACTAGAATGTTGCCCATGAGATTAGAGAGGATGATGCTGTACCTGGTCCATACAGACCAGGTGGGCTTCATAATGGGAAGGCAGGGGGCGGATGCAATGCGTAAGGCGCTGAGTGCTTAGGGGTCAGAGGATGCTTGTTTGATATTGAGCCTTGATGCAGAAAAGGCCTTTGCTCACGTAGAGTGGGGTTTTTTGTTCGTCGTTCCTGTGGAAGTTGGGATTTGGTACCAGGATTTTGAAGGGCATACAGGCTATGTACAGAGACCCATCGGCCCAGGTAGTGGTTAATGGGAGGGTATCCAGGCCAAACTGACAAGAGGGACTAGTCTGGGATGCCCCTTGTCACCTCTGTTATTCGCCTTGACAATTGAACCCTTTGGAATATAGATTAGGGAGGAAACAGACATTAAGGGGATAACGATGGGGGACAGAGAGTAAAAACTTGAATTGTACGCGGATGATGTGCTACTGCACGTCAACGACCTGCACACCTACATACTGAAAGTGCAACACGTACTGGGAGAATATGGACACCTATCTGGTTTTAAAGTTAATTGGGTGAATCTGTTATCTTTCCCTTCGGTCATTCGGGGGGCACAACCTCTAGAGGGTCTGGACAGGTACAGCATGCATCTAGAGCATACAGTGTTGTGGTATCTGAGGGTACTCGCATGACAATACAAACAAAAAATATGAAAAGGTGGAGGCAGCTAGGTTACAGTAAAAATAGAATTCAAGAGTAAGGAGGGACCGGAAAACCTAAAATCCTCCTCCATCGAACAAGTGGGTTTTGAGGGCTCTCCTGAATTGAGCGGCAGATGGCAACTGCCTGATGGATAGCGGAAGATTGTTCCAGATCATTGAGGCTCCGGTCCCTGTATTTCTTCAGTTTAAAATGTGGTTGCAATAAAAGGTCTGCGCCGTTTGCTCGCATGTTCGTCTATGTTGCAATCTCTTAATGCGTGACTGAAGGTACCTGGGGGCAGTGCATTCACGGCACTTGTATACCAGGCAAGATGCTTCAAATTTGACCCTTTGTTGAACAGGGAGCCAATGTAAATTCCTCAGGGCTTTTGATACATGGTCCCTACATCCTATGCCGCAGACTGCTCTAACGCCTCGTTCTGGATTGGCTGATGTAGTGTCAACCAATAATCCATTACAATAGTCAAGCCTAAGATTAATGGTTGCTGTTGCTATTGCAGCCATATTAGCTTCGGAGAGATATGGGCGTATCTGCCACAACAGATGGGTTGTATACGTGCAACTGGAACTTACGTAGGCAACATGCTTATTAAAGTTTAGGTTGCAGTCAAAGACCACTCCCAATGTCTTAACATGACTGGATACCTGAACATTAGTTCCTCTGACTAGAAAGACTTCGTATTGGGGACCTAGAGTCTTAGGTTTGGTCGCACAACCAAGAATAAAGATCTCTGTCGTCTTATCATTCAGTGCCAAGAAATTGTTTCTCATCCAAGCTTTAATGGCATCAAAGACTCCAGCAGCTAACTGTGAGTCAGCCTCATAAGAGCAGGTTAATTCCAGGACAGTCTGGGTGTCACCTGCGTAATTAGCATATTTGACTTCCAGACTGTCCAGGAGATCGAAAACCGGCTTACAGTAAATGTTATATAACAGTGGCAAAATACTAGATCCTTGGTGGACACCGAAGCAGAGGGAAACCTCCTCTGACTTGTAGTCCCCTCGAGCTACCTTGGCTCTCCTGGGTCCCAGAAAGGATCTAAACCAGTTTGCTGCAGATCTAGAGCATTTGCCCACCTCAGTTAGCCTGTCCTCCAGCCTATCGTGATCAACCAAATCGAATGCAGAGGACAGGTCCAACAGTAGCAACATGGCCACCCTACCCTGATCAACAATTTCAGTTATGGAAGATTTAACATCAAACGCACTGTTTCCGTTCCGTGATTTTTCCGGAAACCAGACTGTCCGTTGGACAGGGGGCCCCCTCTCCTCAACAAAAGTATCATATTGCATACAAGTAACTTTATCAATGATCTTTAGGAGGAAAGGGACATTAGTTATGGGGCGATAGTTCGATGTTTCCTGTGGATCCAAGCCTTCCTTTTTTTAGTAACAGGGTGATCCAGGCTTCCTTGATGCATTCTGGAAAGTTCCCTTCCCTGAAGGAACGATTTATAAATAATGAAACTGGGGTGGCTATGCTGGGGGGTGGTCAGTGATAATGTCGAATCCAATAATGTCGACAGTCAAAATGTCGAAAAAAAAATGGTGAAAAAAATAATGTAGAAAAACAATAATGTCGAATTCTTTCGAATTTTTAGAAATAAATAAATAATTAAAATGTGTTGAATATGAGGGGTGAGAGGGTGGTGGGAGGGTGGCAGGGGGGTGTTTGGTGCGGGGGGTTGGGGGGACCCCCCCTAGTAAATGATATTTTCCTTGTTTATTTATTTGTTGAATGAATAAATAAATATATAATTAAAATGTGTTGAGTATGAAGGGTGAGAGAGTGGTGGGGGGTGGGGGGGGTAGCAGGGGGGTGTTGGGTGAGGGGGGACGGGGGGGACTCTTCTTGTTTATGTATTTATTGATAGTGCTAAATGACATTTTTTCGACATTTTTTTTTTCTAAAAATTCACTCTTTTAATTATATGTATAGGATTTCAACATTATTGTTTTCGACATTGTTTTCAATATTTTTTTTTTGACATTTTTGTAAGTCGACATTTTTTTTCGACTTTATCACTATGAACCATGCTGGGGATGTATTTCTTAAACATTGATGCCGGGAATATGCCACCCGTGCATGTGGTAGGTTTGAGATTTTCAACAATTACAGAAAACTCAACTGTAACCTGCCTAAATGTAAAGACGTCAGCATCACTGTTCTCATCCTTGCTGACGGGCCTTGTTTCTACACCAGCCGCCTGGTGAATGTACGGATTGGGGGTATGGGCCCTTGGTGCTGTTTGACCTTTTGTACAAAGGTATTGTGGATTTTCTGGCACCATGCTTAAATCCATGACTAGTTGTGGTTCCTGAGTTTTTCCGTTAAGCTCACTCAAAATATTAAACAATTCTCTGGTGCTAGATTTAGCACCCACAATGTGCTCCTCCAATTTAACCTTTTTTTGCTTCCAAGATGACTTCTTTATAGTACTTGGCTGCCTCTTTATATAGGCCCGGGGTTTTGTTGGAAACTTCTACCATCCTCTTTCAGCTGCTCGTTTGAGCTGTCTAGCTGCCACGACATCTGGAGAAAACCATTGTCTAGCACTAGGATATACTTCTTTCTTTCCATAACAGGATTTGAGGGGTGCTAGTTTATTGAAGACCGGATTTAAAATATTTCGTAGATGAGCGGTGTAAGATTCCAGTGAGCTGTTCTCCTGAATAGCCAAAAGTTGAGGGGAAGTAAAAGAAGTAAAAGCATCATACGAGGCATTGCAAGTACATCTGTGCACGGTAGGCTTTCAGCTTGCGCATGCTCTTTCCATAACCTAACCAGATGTGGGAATCGAAAACGAGAGAAGATGGTGGTCAGACAAACGACAAGTTTTGACATTTATTGGTAAGATGGTCTGATTTCTGGATAATATCCAGTCCAATGTGTTGACTTCTTGATGTGTAGGGACAGTAACACATTGCTAGTTGTATGGAATGTAAATTAGCCTCAGTCAGCCAAGTATCGGTTAGTAGCATAATGTTTGTCAGCCGACAAGATATAGTCTATTACCTCTGTAGCATGACCTGCTTACAAACGGGTATTAAGTAACATGGTTTTCAGCGGTGTGCTTGTACTAGGGTAGCTATTTGCTAACTCAAAGGTTTTTTGATCATGGGCAGCGTCCTTCTCAGTCCTTCTCAGTCTCTATAGTGACAGTCTCTCGTGACTCTGCCACTGGTTGAGTGGACTCCGCTGTGAGATCGTTAACGTGGGAAATACCTGCCATAAAAGCAAAGTCTGGGGCGCGATCACGCATTTCAGCCTGCAGCCTTATTTGGCGGTTTAGCTGAATGCGCCTTATAAGATTGTTTCGTGACATATTGTCTAGAAGGTAGGAGGGTTTAATAAATGCTAGTGAGGACTTACGATGGTATCAGCAGGCACAGGGCTGAGGGCAGGAATATAGAGGGCCATCCTGTCCTCTCCTTGCATGAACCGGCACAAACCGGCCCATTAGTGCCAGGCGCAGTCGCGCCTGCTTTCCAAATTGAAAGACTACAGGATGTATGGGAACTGTAGTGCCTAAACTTCCAGCCGTGCATGCAGAAACTCATTTTCTGTTTCAAATCTCATGGAGCGGCTAAGCAGATTTAACAAAGTTATTACACAGTAGGAAACAATAAAAGCTGTAATAGTTAAGAGCAAATCTTTTAGGTAAAAGGATAAAGACACAACAGTCGGAGTAAAAACAAGGAGCAAAGAGGTGCAACATAGGAGATACAAATACATGATACAATGTGGCAGGCAGGTTATCCCCTTGAGGCAAACTTCCCTGCACTGCTTAGTAGGCCTTCTCAGACTTGGAGACTTTGTCTTCCCTGTCTCTCTCCTGGTGGGCCGCCTGAATGCTGTTAAGATGACTTTAGTCCCTAGGGTGCTATACCTATATCATATGTTGCTTAATAAGATCCCGGAAGAACAATTTAAACAGCTCACCTGCAAGATTATGCAATTTATATGGCAGGGTCAGAGTGGCCCAGGTGACCTTAACACAGCCCAAAGGTGGAGGGGGCGTGGCATTGCCCGATATGTATACCTACTAGAGAGCCGCCCAGTTTCGGATGCTGATTACTCACCCAGGGATGTACCCAGACAAACACTGCTTGGCCATGGAAAATGACCTCCTCCGGCCAGTAACAGTGGGTGAATGGTTGTGGGCGCCTCTGAATAAGATACTGTGCAGGATTCGGAAGCACAACATCCTGGGCCCGCTCTGGTCCCTATGGAACATAAAGCGTGAAATGAAGGGAGTGATGACTTGGTCGTCCCCCCGATTCATATCTGGGCACCCCAGATTATAGAAGAGATACAGGATTCATTGCGCTTCAAAGCATGGTTCGAAGCAGAGCTTGAAGGGGCGGGACAACTGGTCAAAGGGGAGGGCTTTATCACTATTTCTGAGCTTGAAGCAGCGCTGGGGCTGGGGAAGCTCACAGCGTTTCACTTCTTGTAGTTGAAAAGGGTACCAATGGCAGAGAAGGGGTTGACTTCTAGCGTGTATCAGGGTGTCCTACATGCAGGTGAAGGGGACAGTGGGCAGTTCCGTAGATGGTGGGAAAGGGACCTCTGGAGGGAACACACAGTGGAGGACATCAAGACATCAGTGGCATGTCAATACAAGCTACACAGGCTGAAACCGTTGTATAGGTGGCAGTACGACCCTCATTGCCTCTCTAGAATGTTCCTGGGTGTGGACCCATCTTGTTGGAGAGGTTGCAGCCAGAGGGCCACTTACTGGCACATGTGGTGGACATGCCCAGCAATATGTCATTTTTGGAAGGAGGTGCCGAGTTAGGTCAAGTGCCTCGACTGGGTAGAGAGTAGCCTGGATTCACTATTGGTCTTATTTGGGGTGGAGGAAGTGGCGGGGGGAATGGAAACACTTACCGCATATGGTGCATTTTCTGTTTTTGGCGGCTAGGGCACATCTAGATATAAGGCAGAAGAACCCTAGGCTGCCCGCTGAAAGAGTGTGGGCTCTCCAGGCAATAGAAATCTATGAGATGTAGAATATAACTGGGTTCCTCCATGACATGAAACAGTCTAGAGAGTTGGAATGGAGCCCACTGTTGCAAAAATATGGTTCCACCCCAGTGTAGGCGGGGTTGCCTGTGTTACTTAAAGTTTCCCCTACATGTTTGTAGTTGAAGTTTGGGAGCATCCCACCTGATAATCTATGAATACCCTTAGGAATGTCATGGGTCTGTTCCGATTGAAGCCTCTATTTGCTGCAGGGGGTTGGGAGTGGGAGGTGGGGGAGGGGAAGGGATGTTGAAAGGGGTTAAAAAGTAAAACGCCTTTGCTTTGTATTGGATAGAGTCCTCTTTTTTTTACAACGGGGTCATCCTGGGACTGTGCTTTGCCCTAGATCAATCAATGTGAACAAGAAGAGGCTGGCTCTAATCAATTGCCTTTAACACCGGTGCTTGGTATAGGACATCTTTCAGCCTTTGAAATACCTACTAATGCTTCTCGGTGGAAACAAACTTCATGGAGTTTGCTAGCGATCAGTGCTGGTACCATAATTTGCAATGCAGTGTCTTTGGTACCCATTGAGACTAATTTAGGCTTTCACCTGGGTTAGGGTGGTGGGTGGTTCCCAGTTGAAAATGCTTGGATCTTGTCCTGGAAACGCTGCACGCTGCTCTCACCAACCTTTGGCCATGGTAAATTCCAGAGGTCTTACGGAAGTCTTGATGATAAACTTGGTTTTCTTAACAGCCTGAAATATCTTATATAGTTGACTCAAATTCTCCTCCAGTCTGTTGCCTGAGACAGCTATGCGATAAAGCTTTGCCATAAAGCTTTCCAACCTAGTCACAACATGATTAAACAGTCTTTATAGTGTGGCAATGTGTTCTTTAACCAAAAGGCAACACTCTGCACTTTCTACACCCAATGTAGAAAATAAATGCTTGTTCCAAATCAGTTTAGGTTTCTCCTTGGCAAGTTGGATGAATGCTGCTTCTCAACACCCTGGGGAAAAAATCAAAGGTAGTCTGCAACAGAGTTGACCCCCATTCCCTAATTTGTGCACAAGGTGCTTGGGTGTGTATCTGTTTTGCTAACCGCATGAGTGCCCTATGATCCAATCAGAACCTCTTTGGTAGTCTCCGATTTAGGAACCAGCACAACAGGACTCGACCATGCTCTGTGGGAGGCTTCAACTATTCCTAAATCCACCATCTTGGTGGCCTGCCCCTTGAAGCAGTCACAGATGTTTCAGACTTCCTGTAGCTTTTCAAAAACATGCAGTCTCCTGTGTCTGCCATCTTTACTGCATGGAGTAAGACTCGGAAACAGGGAAAATAGACAGCAAACTGGTTGGGTAAAGTGCTCTAGTCCTCTATATTCCCCCTGGTCCCTTGATTTAATTACTCCTTCCACTGAGGTGTATATTAGTCTGCTTTGTAAATTGGAGAGATGCTCCTCTTCTGTCTCTTATGTGCCGAAGTCTCTTAGCACTGTAGCCAGTTATCTGATTTGAAGAATGGCTAGAGCTTGTAGACAAGCTTGTAGACCCGGAACTCCCTATGTTTATCTCTAGGAGGCCCAGTGTCAAAGTAAGTCTGTTTTTTTTAAAGGCCACACAGAGACCAAACTACATGTCTTCCAAAACCCTGAGATTTGTGATTTTCATAACAAAGGATCTCCTGACCTTCCTGCTGACTTTCTTTTAACTGTTTATTTACACATTCTACAATGTATCACAAAAAGAAAACCAAATCAAACATAGTATATAAGATACATCATAGCACTAGGAATAAAAACCAACCAAGTAACACCCCCCAAAACATCAGAAAAGTGTCATACAAAAACCGAATGTAAGCCATCTCTAAACAGATTATCCCAAACATAAATGTAACCAAACACATAAAGCAAGAATCCACACCACACATACACCAACATGTCTCTTCATTCAATATACCCAGGTCCCCTACCACCAGGTCAAACCTCACACAACACAATAATAAAACCCACCAACAGCTCCACATACTATTAAAAGGTGTCCAGAGTTTCAAATAAAGAACCTCATGATCCTGCTTACAGAACAAAACCCTCTTAAATTCTGAAAAGGTCTGGAAGTCATTCACCCAGTACTCTACCTGTGGCTTTTTCCTGGTCTTCCACACCTTCAGAATCTGTTTCGCCACCACCACCAATCCCTTGTCTATCCATTGCCCATACTGCTTAGCAATCTCACACCTCCTTCCAGATAACAAAAGATTTTGCAAGGTGTCCTCTGAAAATTCATAGACAAAATCACATCCATCCTATCCCACTCACCCTAGGGCAACCCCACAACCTATGCAACAAAGTGCCCTGTTACTGACCCCCAACCCCAGCATTCATCACTGTCCAATAAGCCCAAACCATACATGCACACTGGGGTCCAATATAGACACCCTAAAATCTTCTGTAGAGTAAGACGCAAGTTCAGATCCAACTTGCTTCTAAAGCAAGCCTTCTGTAACCACTCCCATTCTCTATCCGAAATGCCACACCCCAACTCGCCCTCCCAGGTTCTTAGAAACTTTTTCCAGGATTCATTGAATAAAGGATCTATAGGCATCATATTCAGGAATGTGGATACTCGACAAACCGAGTACCCAAATATAGCACAAGCACCAGGCGCAGTCTCCAATGGAGCAGATAGCATACCCATTCTTGGCTAAAGAAGTGATTCCAACTCTCTGAGCCTACCCAGTTCCCTATTACCCAAACCAAATCCACAACAGAGTTATATAAATGGAACCATCTGCCCCTCTCGCAGCACATCACCAATCTTTGGTACCCCCTTCGAGATCCAGCTTCTCCAACATAATGTTTTATTCTCAATCTGAAGTCCAGGATTGTGCTAAAGTGAAGCCATATAATGCAGCAATACATGCTGCTCATTGGCACCAAGTAATACCCTCTGGAGTCATGTCAATTGATGATAATCTATCTCACATTCTGTATTTTCTCCATGAATAGACATTATCTAATAAGAACGGGGAGAACCTATCTTTTTCTAGCGTCATCCAAAGTGGCACCAGTGAACCCTCATGCACCAAGTAATACGTTGCCTTCTTTAATAACAAGATCTGGGTAACCAAAACAATCTTCCCGAACTCTACGCATTAATATGAATCTAGAGATTCCCTGCTTCTTTTCCCCCCACGAAAAGTCTTTAAAAACTTAAATTTGTTCGAGAAGTGCAAAGAAAGTGATTGGACGATATAGAGAACTTTCGGTAAAAGGGACATTTTAATGGTATTGACCTTAGGCCAAATGCCTAAGGGCAATTTGTCCCATTTCATTACATCCTTCATCCCTTCAATGAAACGATTAAATTACATTCAGCAATCCTCTTCAAATCCTGAATCAAATAAATCCCCAAATATTTAACATGAGTATCATACCACTTAAATTGTGCCTCTAAATCCCCCTGCCTGCAAGTCACATAGAGCAGAAAACCCTCTGTTTTTTCCCTTAAAATCTGCTCACCCTATCAAAGGCACCCTTCAACACTGCTCTACCTTCACCCGGATTAGAGAGGACTACTGGCATATCATGCCCTGTTCCTGACGAATGTATGCCACCAATGTTTCCAGTGTTACCGGACACCCCCACTCGTGCCTCTCGTAAGCGGGAAAGAATCGGACAATTCATATTCTTGCTGTCACTGCAAAGTACAAAGAATACACTGCACTCTGAAATCCAGCGCAAACCCCATCCTCTGCTTTGGATACCTCAGGAACTTCCAATTGACTCTATCGAACGTCTTCTCGGCATCCATAAATACCAACACAGTATCAGAAAGAACATTCTGCCCATGTTCCATGACTTCAGTTATAGTCCTAAGATTGTCATACCTGAACCTGTTCCTAATAAAAACCTGCCTGAGAAGAGTGAATTAGATTGCCATACATTTGTCTAATCTATTCAACAAAATCTTCGAGAATATCTTCACGTCCACATTGAGCAACGAAATAGGCCTGTAATTTCCACTTATCTGCTGATCTTTGCCTGGTTTGGGAATTAACATAATCAATGCCTCCCGGATAGCAGGGCATAAGACTCCATTTATCTCAAAATGGTTATATAACTTGCGTAAGAAAGGAGCCAGCTTTGCACCAGAAGCACATTAAAACTCCACTGGTAAGCCATCAAGGCCTGGAGATTTTCCAACATGCAGTTGATCTATTGCCGTCACAATTTCCACCATCACAATTGGAGCATTTTAAATAGCTCTACATTCAGGTGTCTGAACAGGAATCTCTATCCATCCAAAAATTCTTCTAAATCAGACTCCAAAGGAAAGGTATCCTAAGTATATATTGATGCAGAAAATTAACTAAAGCATCCGCAAATATCAGAATTCTTAATCACCACACAACCATCCATGCCTTCCACACCCTGAACAAATGATCTCTTGACCTTTCCATTGAGCCTGCTAGCCAATAACCTAGCACTCTTCTCGCTGCATTCCCAATACTTCTGCCTCATATAAAATTGTCCTTTGTCTGCTTGTGTCAATCTCATTGCTCACATTTTTCCTGCACCCGGTTCATCTTCAGTCTGTCATCAGAACTCTTAGTTAATGCATATGTCCGTTAAATTCTAATTCCAACAGCTTCAATTCCGCTAAACCCTTCTTCTTAGCATGAGAGGTCCGATTAATTAATTCCCCCCGTATCATAGCTTTAAAACAATCCCAAACCATCAGAATATCAGCAGAGCCTACATTCTCGCTAAAAACACTTCAATGAATACCTTAAGGCAGAGACTTCTTCCAGATCGTGCAGAATACCCGACCTAAGCCGCGACCTCACAAAATTCAATCTCCCACTAACTAGGTCCATCCGCAAAGTCACCAACGCATGATCCGAGATCTCGCACTCCCTAATGTCCACGCAAAGGATCCTGTCAATGAGCCTATCAGACACCAATAGATACTCAATCCTAGAAAACAAATCATGTACTGGTGAATAGAATGTGAACTCCTTCACAGTTGATGCCTAATTTTCCAAATATCCACCAGATCGAGCCTCTTGACGAACAGACCAAACTCCTGACTCGCCTTTACATTTGTAAATCTTCATGAAGCCGAGCGCTCCAACTTACGATCGACAATACAATTAAAGTCCTTGCCTAGGACAACAGTCTCCCCACGCATATCAGGTAGAAGACGAGCATGGACCATACACACATCCAATCGGAAGCATCCTGCCTCCATGAAGCACATCCGCAAAAACCATCTGCCCTTCACTATCCACAGCCACTCTGTCAAACCTCACATTCAGACCCTTCCGGAACAAGACACAAACCCCTCTCGACTTTGAAGAATGGCAGCTGGCTAATTCCCTTGAATATCTCGAGTTCTCCAGCAAGGGGTCTGGCATGGATTCACATGCTCATGAATATTCCCCATCGTCCGGCTGGGAATCCCCGGTAAAGAAAAAATCAGTATCAGTTTTGTTTCGGATCTGTCTTTCTTGGTAGTAACCAATCACTGGTCTCTGGGTCATACTGCCCCAGCCAATGACTGCCCTCTCCCTAAGCACCGTCCCTGGCAGCCATCCTCAGATTTTTACCGCACGTTTCAAGTGTTGGGAGTCCTCGTGCTATAGCTCTCGAGCTTTTACTGCGTTTTGCATTTTCTCAAAGAGTTTTCTCATTTTTTTCGGTCAATCGAGCCTCGAGCTCCACCGTTTCTACTTCCGATCATTGAGGACCCATTTCGGAATTTTCTACGCCCCTCAAGGATGAAGTTTTCGTCGAGTTACGCTTCTTGGAGGATTCCAGAAGTTTCTGAGGCCTACCTCGTGGACATGGCCCAGGAAAGGGGAAGCTCGACACCCGGATCCAAGCTGTTTAGGAACTGCCCTGGATGCGGGTTACAGAATGTGTTCAAGGAGGACAAGCATTCTAGATTTTTCTACTGCCTTCACGAAGACAAAACGCACGTGGAAAAGGGCTGTGGTTTTTGTATGAACATGACGGACTGGACTATGTGGGATCGTCGGACCCGTCTCGCCAACTGCCTGGAAGGAAAGAGCCCAGCAGGTGAGAAGAAGTCGTCTGAGCGGTCTTCTAAGTCCTGCGAGGGCGCTCCGGCGACGGGGGCCCAACAAAACGCACAGCACCACGAGTCCACAGGCACCGGGAGCGCCGAACGGTTGGGCTCCTCTGCTGCCAGGCAGGCCGCACCTTCACCGGCGCCATCAACCACAAGCCAACGCTCTGGCTCGGGGAAGAGAAAGTCAGAGAACCCGGCTAAGCTTCTGGAGAAGCCCCGGTCGATCTCGAAGGAACCAGCCGCGGGGGAGCGAGGCAGTGACCCTTCCCCCCCCCCCCCCCAAGGTGATGGCCTCAAGCGCTCTCAAGGTGGTGAAGGCCTTGATTCACCCGGCTAAGGCCTCTGTCGAGGTAGTCGCGACGGCCCTGCCGAAGTTTGTGGAGGCTAACCCAGTGGAGGCGACTTCAGGGCCCAGAGTTTCCCTGCCACCGCAGAGGGAATCCTCTTTTTAGCCCATCGAGAAGACCCCCGTGAAGACCCCGGTGGAAAAAGAGGGGTGGGCGGTGGCCGTTACGGACACGGATACAGCCTCCAAGGAGGAGCTGGTCGAAGTCGTGGAGGGCCTCAACAAGAAGTTAGACGAGGTCCGGTCCCACGGGAGAAATCCCGACGAGGAGGACGAAGAGAGCAACGGTGGCACCGACGAGGCTCCCGTGGAGGAGTAGCAACCGTCGCGCCCGTCGCAACCTGAGCCACAGGACAACTCGGTGGCCATTTTGATGGCAATCCAAACCTTATGCACAGAGATAAGGACGAGATTGCCCCTACCCCCAACGGATGACCCAGCAGAACCGGGCCTGTCGGGAAGCCCTCCAAACAAGGGTATCAGGTATTAATATCGCCACATATATGGTCGCCGTAAATAATATCGCCGGGAAAATGTTGTGGCGATATTATTTGGGTGACCATATATGTGGCGATAGGGGCAACAAAAAAAATAAAATGGGGGTTGCGGGGGTGTCACCCGCATGTTCCATGCAATAATGTCGCCACAAAAAATGACCATTTTTCGGCGATATTTTTGTGTATGGCGATACTTTTGTGGCGACATTATTACATGGAACCCAAACAAGAGGAGGAGAGTTCATCCACCCCCGCCCTTACAGCCTTCACGGCCCTCTCAGCCGTCATCTCCTTCCCCTGTCCCGGAGGATGACACGGGAGCAGATACGGCCACGATTTCGACGGATGACGACGGTGGTGACGACGGGATGGGCCTCCCATCATCACCTCCACGGGCCTTCCCGCCCGACGAAATTGGCTCCTTCAACGCCATGATTGCCAGGGTATCTGAGCTTTTTCAGCTCTGCCCCGAAGAACAAAAGAAGGAAGGCTTCCTCTACAACGGTGCAAGGCCAAGAGGAAGACGGTCCTCGCGGTGCCGTTGCAGGATGACATCTGGGACGAGGGACTTGCTCTTCTGAAGAACCTGTCCACGACGCCTGCCAAGAGGGACCGGTATGACTGTCCACGACGCCTGCCAAGAGGGACCGGTATGAGAAGTAGTACCGGATCCCCGATACAGCCCCTTTGTGCCTTAGGGCACAGCCGACCCCGGATTCGGTCGTCTCGGCGGCGGCCAAGAAGAAAGCGGCGGGGGCCTCAGATTCAACTTCCCCACCGGACAGCGAGGGAAAGAAACTGGACGCCATGGGACAACGAGTCATCTCGCCTGCGGCGACGACAATTAAGACGGCCAACACCCTGGCGATCGTGGCCCGCTACGACAGGGAGTGGTGGTACAAGATCACCCCCCTGTTGGATTTCCTACCGGATGACAAGAGGGCAGAAGCCCTGGCGATCCTACAGGAAGGTGAGGTGGCGTCGGACCATGCCATAACTGTAGCCACGGACATTGCCGACACTGGTTTCTGCCAGTTGGGCAACAGTGTTTGCCTTTCGGCGACGGGGATGGCTCAAGGCAACAGATTTCCGCCAGGACGTGTAAACCAGAGTTTTGGACATGCCCTTCGACGGGAACAACCTGTTTGGAAAAACAGTGGATGAGTCATTTCAGGCCATCAAGACCAACACAGAGACAGCTCGGGCCTTGGGAGTTTTGCAGCAACGACGGCCGCCCTTTCGGAACTCCGGAGGCAAGCAAGGTGCCTCCAAAGGATTCAGCGGTGGCTCCTCGACGTACCGGCAGGCGGCCCGCTCCTCGTCGCAAGAGGCCTACAGAGGACGAGGCAAGTCAGGTGGATCTCGCCGTCGTCGCTAGGGAGGCCAAGGCGGCAAGGCCTCTGCCAAGCAGGACTGAACCGGCCGTAGCATCTGGCCCCCACCCCATCAGTTCGTCAGCGTGTGGGAGTCCATCTACACTGACCGTTGAGTGATGGATGCCCTGGCCCACAGGCACACTCTAGAATTTCTAAAAAAGTGCCCCCGCATTCCTCCCGTGGCCAGGAAGGAGAACCACGTCCCTCAGCTGCTGATGGAAGTAAAGGCGATGCTCAAGAAAGGAGCCATCAAGCTCGTCCCAAAGAGGCTCCGGGGCTCCGGAGTGTACTCAAGATACTTCCTCGTCAGAAAGAAGACAGGAGGATGGTGTCCCATCCTGGACCTGCGTCGATTAAACAAATACATCAAGGCACAGAAGTTCCAGATTGTCACCCTCCAGCACGTGCTGGGCCAGCTGGAGGAAGGCGACTTCCCATCGTCGTTGGATTTGGAGGATGCGTACTTTCACTTCCCCATTTTAAAACGACACCGAAAGTTTCTCAGATTCGTAGTCCAAGGACGGCACTACCAATTCAAGACCATCCCATTTGGATTGAAGTCGGTGCCCAGGGTATTCACCAAGTGCCTGGCACCAGTGACAGCGTGGCTGCGCCTGCAGGGGATCCACGTGTACCCCTACCTGGACGATTGGCTCATCCGAACAAGAACCAGGGAGCTCGCCGTCGAGCACACAGCGGAGACCGTCCAGCTGCTCACAGACATGGGATTCTCCATCAACTTCCCCAAATCCCACCTGGTTCCATCACAGGTCGCACTGTTTCTGGGAGCCAGGCTTGATACAGTAGCGCGATTGGGTTGCCGTCGGAGGAAAGGACGAAGGCCATCCTGGGCAAGGTGCAGCGTTTGCTGGCCACGGATGTGGCCAGGGTGAAGTCCATCAAGTCCGTTCTCGGGATGATGTCCTCATGCATCTATCTGGTGCGCCTTTGCAGGCTTCGGATGCGTCCCCTACAGGAGTTCCTCGACGCCCGTTGCATGCAAGCGACGGGCAGTTTCGAGGACAAGATCCCACTCAACGAAGTTTTCTGCCAAGCAATTCGGTGGTGGGGCACCCGCGCGCATCTCGCGGCGGGCACAGACTTTCAGACCCCAGCACACCAGGTGACGACGGATGCCTCCCTGGAAGGGTGGGGAGCGCACACCGGAGATCTTCACGCGAGAGGCATTTGGCTCCCGGAGGAGAGGCCACTCCACATCAACATCCGAGGAACTCTGAGCAGTGTTCTGGGCCCTCAGGTCGTTTCTCCCTTCCCTCAGGGGCAAGGTGGTGAGGATCTGCACCGACAACACCACCACAATGTTCTTTATCCGGAAGCAGCGAGGAACCAGATCCCCAGCCCTATCCAAGGAAGCCCAGGATCTGTGGCATTGGGCCGTCGGCCAGAGGATGTTTCTGGTGCCCTTTCATCTGGCAGGGATAAAGAACACCATCGCCACCACGAGTGGGAACTACATCAGGAGCAAGTGGATCGACTCTTCCAACAATGGGGCAAACCCCAGATCGACCTGTTTACGACGGCGACGAACTCCAAGTGCCAGAGAAGTTTGTCAGCAGGTTTCCCCAGCCGAGGAGCATGGGCGATGCTTTCTCGTTCCCCTGGGACGGCCTATTTCTGTATGTGTTCCCTCTGTTGCCGTTGCTACTGCGACTCGTCAACCAACTCAAGAGGTCCCGGTGCAGGATGATTCTCGTCGCACCGGCGTGGCCGAGACAGATCTGGTTCCCGGACCTTCTGGACTTGTCAGCGTGTCGACGGACGCAGATCTTCTCTCCAGAGAAGGAGGTACCATCTTTCATCACGACCCGGGGTCGCTGAACTTTCAGGCCTGGCTCCTGCAGCACTAGAGTTTGGAGGGTTCGCTATCCCGGCTGACTGCAGAGAGGTTCTGGCAAAGGCCAGGGCGTCCTCAACTCTCAAGCGCTACGGACACAAGTGGAAGAGGTTCTCTGTCTGGTGCCGTGCACAGAAGATTAACCCTCTATGGATTACGGCCCCTCAAGTGCTACCGTACCTACTGTTGCTGGCCAAGGCTGGACTGGCTCACGCTTCCGTCAAGATACATCAGGCAGCGATTTCCTGATACACCAGAACTGCGGGACGGTCATCCCTGTGGTCTCATTGCCTGGTGAAGGAATTTATGAAAGGACTGTTCTGATCGTTCCCGCCGGTGAAGGCTCCAGCCCCGGCGTGGGAGCTCAACGTGGTGCTGACCAGGCTCATGGGGCAACCATTCGACCCTCTGCATTTGGCACTGTTGAAGTTCCTGTCGTGGAAGACAGCATTCCTTGTGGCCATCACCTCCGCACGACGGGTGGGAGAGATCCAGGCCCTATCCTGCAAGCCTCCATACTTGACTTTCCACGAGACAAGGGTGGTGCTGAGGACGCACCCCTCCTTCATGCCCAAGGTGCCGTCGGACTTCCACCTCAATGAGCCCTTGGTGTTGCCAGTTTTCTTCCCGTCGCCTTCATCGCCGGCCGAGAGGACTTTGCACTCGCTGGATGTAGCTAGAGCGCTGAAGTTCTACGTGAACCGCACAAAGAGTTTTCGGAAGACTTCACAGCTTTTTGTGAACTTTGGACCTGTGAACCAAGGGAAGGCCCTCTCAAAGGCTTCCATTTCCAGATGGCTCTCCAACTGCATCATGCACTGTCACCGGTTGGCAAACCGACCGGTGCCCGGCCGTCCGAGAGCCCATTCGACCAGAGCGCTCGCTGCTACCACAGCGTTCTTGTCTGGTGTGCCCCTGCTGGATATCTGCAGGGCTGCTACGTGGAGGTCGACGCACACCTTCACGAGATTCTACTGCGTGAACCGGGATTCCAGGGAGGAGTCCAGGGTTGGCCAAGCAGTGCTGCGCAACCTGTTCGCCTTAAGGTGGGCATGGTGTAGAGGTAACAGTTGCTTAATGTTGAGTTTATGTAATGCTTAATGTTGAGCCTTTTGCCACCTTCCGTGGTTGTGCATGTGTGTACTGCTGTGTATTGTTATATTCATGAGCATGTGAATCCATGCCAGACCCCATGCTGGAGAAGGAACAAGTTACTTACCTGTAACTGTTCTCCAGCATGGGTCTGGCATGGATTCACATGCGAACCTCCCTCCTACACCTCTGCGGCTCTTCACTTGGTCATACTGCCACTTTACGTGCTATCAAATCTGAGGATGGCTGCCAGGGGCGGGGCTTAGGGAGAGGGCAGTCATTGGCTGGGGGGGCAGTATGACCCAGAGACCAGTGATTGGTTACTACTAAGAAAGACAGATCAGAAACAAAACTGATACTGATTTTTTCTTTACCGAGGATTCCCAGCCTGACGACAGGGAATATTCATGAGCATGTGAATCCATGCCAGACCCATGCTGGAGAACAACATACAGGTAAGTAACTTGTTCCTTAGTCGGGAAACTCTCAGATGCACTAAGTAAATGCGTTTCCTGTAGGAAAACTGTATCAGCTTTCACTCTCCATATTCTAGCCATCCCCTTCCTCCTTTTACGTGGACAATTCAAGCCCTTTACTTGTTTTGAGTCAACTTCTGGTTGTACCATTCTTGGACTAAGGCCCACTCACGGACCGTAAGGTTAACCTTTACGTTTGCCATTAGGTTGGTTATCTTTTTACAGATGTCCAGCACAGGCATATCCTTTCCCTCCCTTGATCACTAAGGTGGGAGTGCATAACCAATTCCCTTCTATGGCACTTCCATTTGGGCAAACAAGAAACTGGGTTGTAGGAGAGCCTCTTTTCCCCTCCATTCCCCCCCTCCATGATTATTCCAAAGAACCTATCATGCTTTTCAGGATGATCTTGTAGCCTGATGATTGTTCAGGCGGTGCTAAGAAGTAATCAAGGTATACATTACGACTACACTCAGCCCACGTGGCCCTTGTATAAGAGTCCAAGCCATATATTGTGAACATCTCAGTGAGAACCCTGGCTACCACTTGTGTAATAATGGACTTGGGGGCATGCCCTAGTAGACCTTGCTGTAGAGTCAGTGGTCACTAAAATGAACCAGCTCTCTGAGGTAGTAGACTACTGAGGGCGGCCAACAATGTCCATTAGTACCATTCAAAAGGCAACACTACCACTAGCAGTGGCACTAAGAGCCCATTACTCTGTCCACTAGATTTGCTAGATAGGTTTTCCAATGACTCTGTATTTGGATGGTTGGACTCCTTTACTGTATCAGTAGAAATAGGGGGCCAAGGTAGTTGAGCCAGGCACATACAGGATTAAACGTCAATAATTGAGACCAGGAAAAAGGAGCAGGATGACAAGTGGAATAAAGCCCCAAAAACCTTTGCCCTTCCCACTGAGGGAAGAAACAAGACTTGAACTAGAAACAGAAATGCTCAATCAATCATGTCTTCCAAGAAGTGATGTAAAATGCAACATTTGAAAAATGTAAAAAAATAATTCTTGCTGACAGGTTTGTATGAATTGGCTGGAATTCTAACTCCACAGTTTCTTCAACCTTTGTCAGGAACAGTTTTTTTTGTGTTCTCTTGGAATGGCAAGTGTCTTTTTTCAACCTAATAAGTCTGCTCAATGCACCATGCTATGCAGCTCTGTTTGTTGACTTGAAGCCTTTTACTCTGCTCTCCTTGTAGTGGAAGGTTGCCTGACCTTCAGCACTGGACCAGGCCCTAGCACATTTTTATTTTCCCATTTCAGTGCACAAAGAATGAGCGAGTGGTAAAAAGTCTGTCCTACTCTGGAGAATAAATCCCAAAATCCCGGAAGTCCAGCAAAACTTCTGGGGCTCTCTCAGGTTGAGGGGTATTGGCAGAAGAAATGAAAATTCTCCCCAGCAACACTGCACATAGGGTGCTGTGTGTTGCAATAATTTATTACAGATGCCTGTAGTGAAATACATGGATGAAAGCATAACTCCATTAAAGTAAAAAGAATTACAGTAGGACAAGGGCAACAAACAGTACGTAATTCAAGTATTATAGAACATAAGCGAAATGATGAAGAGGATGCAAAGGATCAGCATTAAAGGTCAGAGTTAAGCAGAGATGTTTGAACCGTGTGCAGAAAAGGTGTAAAGATGGAGAAGATATAACATCAAGGGGAAGAGAGTTCCTCAGTTTAGAAGCCAGCAAAGAAAAGGAATGAAAATGTAACTGTGCACAGGGGGCTTTAGGACTGATAAGTAAATGAAATGCGGAGGGGCAAGGTGATTGGGGGAAAGGGGAGGGTTGAGGGGGTTGGGAAGGCCAATAGGGAAGAGAGGAGCAATAGTCAAACTGAGAAAATATAAGATTAGATTTGAGAAGATTTGCTGCATAACAAGTTAGAAGGGGCCGAGCCTTGCAGATGTTGAAGAGCTGAAAGCGACACAATTTGGCAACAGCGGCAACATAAGGGGTAGGATCAAAAAATAACCCCCACGTTGCTAGCACAATGACCAAAGAAACGAGAAGAAGGGAGGAAAGAAATACAGTAAGGGGGGGAAGTGGTGGGGGAAACAAGCATTTCAGTTTTAGTAGCATTAAGGAAAAGCAATTGATCGTTCATCCAGGATTGCACAGCAAGAAGACAGGCTGAGATGTTTGTATGAAGGGAGTCAGAAAACGAGGATACACATCTGGGATTCGTCCACGTAGAAGTGGGATGATGGCCTAAAAGAGAAGATAAGGGTGGATAAAGGGGTGGTAAAAAGAGGAGAGCGCCAAGCACAGAGCCTTGAGGGATTCCATAAAGAAGGGGCTAGGTAGAGGATGTTTTTCCAGAGCAGGAGACCGAGAAGGAATAATTTTTCAGTTGCTTTTTTTTGCCTTGGTGGGGGTATTCCGCCACATGGGCCACCACTAAGAGTGTGACCTTCCACATGTTGGGGAATCTGCACATTGTACACACCTTGAGCGTGCAAAAGGCAACTCTGTCTGTTATATTTCAGTGCCCTGAGCTCCTTATCATGCCCCTGCAGCCCCAGGAAAGTAATTCACAGGTTCCCTCCTGGTGCTCAAACATTGACTTTCCACTTCCTTGAAAACCCACTCTGAAAGAATAGGCTTCTAGGCATAATACTGACCCCACTGCCATGCACGTTCATTCCTCTCAACCCTATGCCCTGTCCCTGTCACTCAACCACCTGCATCAATTTCAGTCGCCTACAGCCACCCAATTAAAATGCTCTTTGGTTAAACACCAACACGAGTTTGCCAGTCACATTCTTCGTCAAACAGCAGACTTGTCTTTGTTACTGAAAGTTTGCTCATCAACGCTATTGGCTGTGATCCTGCACTTGACATACACTTGGGATAAAAAAATCTCTTATATATTGTCCGCTTCTTCTCCCCTTGACTTTCCCGGTATAAGGGTTGCCACTGAGCAATTCCCATTCTACAGCCTGTTGTTACCCTGCAGCCTGAAGACGGGTCTTCTGGTAGCTAAAATTGTCATTACCTCTTCTTTCTTACTACCCATCGTATTCGCATATATCGTCCTCCCGGTTTTTACGCACATTTGCAGCCAAATGGTGTTATTCGTTACAACACTTAACCTTGGTGAATTGAATATGTTGATAGTGGGCCTGACTACTCCCATTATCACTAAACCTCATCAATACATTTAAAACATTTGGACTTGGTCAGATTGTTAAAGGTCCTACACGCAATAGATGTCATACAATTGATGTTATATTTTCCTGCTTGCTGGCAATATGTTGGCTCTGATACCCACCTCGGTCATATGTCATCCAGAATTAAACAAATTGAATATTTTCTGCTGATTAGTTTATCTCTGCACATTCACACCATTGGAACTGGTCAGATAATTTTGTTACATTGCACCATCTCGGTACCAGCACCAAGTCTGAAATACACTTCCATGTCCCCCTTTCCCCACCACTCATCTTGGCAGGTACTGGATCTAATGAGATTCCAGTAATTAGGCTCCCATCCGCCCTCAACTTGGATCATGCATACTTCTGTGACCTACTCTCAATATTCATACGAGACAGAAAATGCTATGGGCAATCTTGCCTCACTCGTACCCACCACATCATTGGATGCTTTTAAGATTGTGAAATAGTTCACACCTAGTCTCATAGTCCTCAACACACTCGGAGTGTAAATGATGCCTGTATTATGACCTGAAGGTGAAAGATTGCTTGTGTCAGGACCAGGAATAAGGCAGTCAATACTTCAACTTTTTATTGAAGTGTATTGGATTTGTTGCAGAAAGTAGTAACACTGTATTATATGCTGCCCAGCAATGTTACTCAGAAGCAAGACACGGCAAATTGGCAGGAAAATGTTTAAAGAGTGGAGTCCTTGGAGGAACAGGAGGACTGCAGGCAAATTGAGTAACGGGAGGCAGCTTTCAGTCTTTCAAGTAGAGTATCCATTAATAAAAAGGATCTTGAAGACAAGAAAACCATGGCTGGAATTTGTGAGCTGTGCTCAAGAATCTAAGCAAATATTACTATGGCTTTTTTCAAAGGGCAGCCTGTATTGATTTCCTGATGGAGCATGAACCATCGGACTGAGCATGCACAGTGCAGTCAGGGGCCAGAGACGTAGCTTCCACTTCCCCACACATGTGCAGTGAGACTGGCATGCACCAATTTCTTATGGTT
The DNA here is from genome assembly GCF_040938575.1 of Ambystoma mexicanum. Classification (NCBI taxonomy): domain Eukaryota; kingdom Metazoa; phylum Chordata; class Amphibia; order Caudata; family Ambystomatidae; genus Ambystoma; species Ambystoma mexicanum. The sequence goes on from NC_090923.1 coordinate 945,508,723, forward strand.
GCTGCTATCTTCCCTGCCACTGGTATTTTTCCCCACAGCCTCCTGTGTGTGGAAGGATGAGGAGGCCCTGTGTTGGATGACTGCTATAGGGGTACTGAGTGAAGGAAGCAGGCGGATGACTGCACAAGCATGGTGTGGGATGGAGAATTCTATTGGACAAGGAATTCAGTTAGGCAGGATTCGAGGAGGGCTGACGTATTGGAGGTGAATTTGATTGAATTATTTTAGACCAGCACAAATATTTAGTAATAATTGTATGTTAATCGCTGATTTAAGAGAGACAACAACTTATATGGCGATCTTTTAAAATGTAAATATCTCGGATTCCTGAAAGCACCTACACATTTATTGAAGTGATATGTTGGAGGGGGACAATCTTAGTGGTTTGAAGAACAGATTGGGTTTAGTCAGACTGAGTTCTCTTGTGACGTGCCACTTTGGGCAGGCTCCTATCTGACTTTCCTACATAAAGGGCTGAAGAAGCGAGAATGCCGGCAAACGCATTTCCATCTGCGCTCATCCGCAACAAGCCGAGACCAATGTTCCCTCCTAATAAATGTTTTCTTGAAGTGCTGAAAATGATAGCTTTATTGCACACATTTTCTATGTATGCAACTGAGTAATGAAATAAGCCACTTTGGGAGCATGCATAGTTATTACACTATCATCCCTGAAGGGAGTGTGAAAGAGAAGCCGTTAGCCAATCATTGCATTTTTTTACAAGCCAATGTTAAAAGATATGTTTTACAGCACTTTTCCAAATTTGTTGTCTAAAAAAGTTTGATATATGGTTCTTAGAGAGCTCATGAACCAGTCCAAGATGAAAAGCAGACTCAAATTGTTTTGACCAGCTAAAACCAGCTCCATCGCCAAGTAGGCAGGTGCTATCGACTGTGCACCTGGAGCGAGTACACAGCACACTGCAAATCTAACTTCCGCTTGAGAGGCACACCTTTTTACCAATTTTGCCTGATCCGTTATATTTAAATGTGACCTAGATGTGTCCTAATTCTTGTTTTTTTTCCATTCTCAAAACTCAAATTTAATGTTACATATGTATGTTTGTAAGGCACCAGTTGGCCTGCAGAACCATACGTAGCTCCTGATAACTGTTGGCTTTAATCTAGCCCGACTCTGCTAGGGTAGAAGCAAGAGCTAAATAGCACCCAGCAATTTGGAACCCTGAAAAGTGCCCCTGTGCAGAAAAGAATGCATGTAGGTAGCACAAGAATTAATTCTATGTTTAGTGTAAATAATGGGCTTATTTGTAGTTATTCATTTGTCGAATAGCAAACACTGCTTGTAGGCAGTGCAGAAAATGTTGTATGCCGTTTCAGGACAAAAATTCTTGTATGTTAAAAAGAGCAAATATTGCTAATCTTAACTCGTGGCTGGCAATACATTCAAATGGGATTCTTTTTTTGCCAGATTGAATAATGGCAACCAAAACAAGTGTGCTGGAAAACATGCCAATACAAGTTCATGTGCCACTAAAACAAATTCATTTAGTGGCCCGGAGAACATCTTAGTTTGTTTCTGGAGGATAATTTCTTCAGAATAGCTGCACCTTATAGTATTTGTTAGGAAAGACTTCTATGGAGCATCATTTTCTTTTTGCTTGTTTTGAACCCTGTACTGACATTTTGCTCATTCTTACAGGGAAACGGATCAGTGTGTTGGTGAGATCTGGTATGCCAACAACACTTCCCCCAGAATAAACGGAGGACTCGGCCAAGGGCAAGTTAGACTGTCGTTTATTGCAAAAAACCAACAGGGATCATACAGGACATTCAAAAATCTCCAGCTTCACCGCTCCCAAACCTGTGTCAACCTTTTTTGACACAGAATGTCGTCACAACATGGGCCCTCCCCGAAAAACCTATCACGCATTCTGGTTGGGTGCTCGGAGGCGTATACAGTATGGATTGCCCCTATAGGTCTTAATTAATTGGCCCTCTCATGTCAGATGGCTGACCTTCCCCTTCCCCAAGAAACTATCTATTACATTGTTGCAGGGTTGCAGGATTACCATTGGCCCTTGCCCTCTGCCCTCCACCCCTGGATTTCTGTCCCCTGATTGGCTGGAACTCGTCTCCCCAGGCCTGGGACCCAGCTCTGTTCTCAGCGCTCTGTGCACCTCTTCCAGGTGATGTGAATGACTGTTCCCAATGTATCTGTTAGCAACACCACTTTTGCCTGTGAGAGTGCTCTCCACGTTGTAACGTTGTTAACTTGTTCACGTTTGATTTCATGTTTGTGTTGCTGAGAACTGTTCGCCTTCCCACCGCGGGTGAATGAACATTGTCTACCTCGGCCGCATCACATGGTTGAGGACCACAAAATCGAGCTCTTCTGGTCTGCAATTTATGAAGATTTATTCTATTTTTCTGCAGTTGGCCCCTTGTTGTTTTAGGTTTGGAATGTGCTGCTTGTCTTTGACCTTGGCTGTGAGCCCTGGCCTTCATGCTCTGTGCAGCCTGGTTCTGCTTTCCCTCGTCTCTTGTCCTGTGGCTTGCGGCCTTGTGTGATCCTCGGTATACTTACACTATGATTTCTGCATATCTATATCATGCTATATTTCCTCGGCCAGGCTCCTTATGTGGTCCTGTAGTTCCATAGTGTTAGTTACCATAAGCATCTGCAAGCAAGCTTGCTCTGCCTCTCTTCGTTGCCTTGCGTTCAGCGTTTCTGCACTTGGCTAGTGAGAAAATAATAAAAGCTTTTGACAGTATGTATATTTATCGGTCTATCTACCAAACTGTGTAAGCATGTTCTTCGTGTACACAAGTGTGTGTTTGTGTAAAATCGTGCATGGTTGTGAGTATACTTCATGGCTATGTCGTGGTGTCACTAATGATGTCAGCACAGTGGTTTCTTGGCATTAGTCAACATCTATCGAGGCATTTAGGTCTATGACCACTGTTGAAGCACCTGTATCCATAATGAAATTCACTGGATACGGTTTGAATGGCTGTCTGAGAGGATATTGTTCTGCATGTGTGTCAGTCACTGGTTCTCCTGGGGGCTGTCCGAATAGTGAGTGACTCTGTGCGTTTTTTACTCTTCGGGCCGTTATGTTCATGGGGGCGAGGACGGGTATTCCAGGGACCCTCTCTTCAGTACTCCCTCTGGTTGACATATTGACCAAACCGCCATACTTTGTCACTCTTGTTTTTGGTAGCCATATCTTCGTTACACCTCCAAGGTGTTCATAGTCATTTGCACCATCATCGAAACTCCAGGTCATATAGCTACAGTCTCCTTCTGGGTTGCACCATACCCATTTCCCGCAGTATCTGTTATTGTCAAATGTTATCTCGGTCAGGAATAGTTGGCATTCCTTTATCTTTGCTCTTAGGTTATTTCTTTCTTCTACTATCTTGTCCTTTTCTTTTCCCATGTTCACATCTACTAACACCTTCATCCCTATTGTCTTCTCAGTCGTTGTGCGGCATGTAATGCAGATCTTCACCACACACAGTCCCACTAGTACTAATACTAGTGCTCCTATTAGTACCTTCAGTTCGTCTGCTAGCCATGACGGCATCCATGACCATATGTATAATAACCAGCTGTGGTCTTTTCCTGTCTCTTTGGCTTCCTCCTCCATCTTGGCATGCATCTTTGATAGGCTTGTCAGTGTGCTGTTCTCTCCATCATTGGCAGGCACGAACGTGCAACCGGAACTCTCGATCTTGGCGCAAACTCCTCCTTCCATTGCTGTGAGAAGGTCTAGAACATATCTGTTTTGTGGTGCCATTAACCTTACTGCTCGAAGCTCTTCTTTTATCACATTAAAGCCATTTACTGTAGAGTTTGTCTGCATTAGCTCCCATCTTATCTGCAACCATTTAGCGATTGTATATGTCTGGACAGCTGGAACTACTGATGCAAAAAACCTCTGTCCTGCTGAACAACCGATGCTCAGGTTGTACATCGTCTAGTGATGCTTCTGATTCTAATGAAAACTAGTTGTCTCTTTTCACTCTGCTCACTTCTACTGACAGTTTCTTTTTTCCCTTTTCTTCCACTTGTATTGATCTCTTCTTTCTCTTGTTGGTATCCATTTTAGGGAAGTCGTCTATCTTCATGTCCTTCTGTGGCACTACAAGTGCTGGCATATTGATGTGCACCAACAAGCAAACTCCTACCCAGTTGAGTGGCAGCTTCTCGTATGCCTTGGATCCACACGACCAATAGTGGTTCTCATGGCCACTTATCCAGGATCACAAGAGTGGTACCATCAAGTGGAGGGAGCAGGGGGCATTATGGGTCACGCACGTCCCTTTGGGACATTTATACGTGGGGGGGGCCTGTCATGGCAGGATTTAAACAGGACATTTCCATTATGGGCAAAAGTGCTTAGAATGAACAGGAACTCTTTTATTATGAGCAAGAACTCTCATTTGTGTAACTAGTCCGGGTGTTGTCTCCATCTTCATCTGCATGTGCATCTTCTAACTTCTAGGAGTGGCAGGGTGTGGCATGCAGAACTTTGCTAAGGGGTGTGGCCTTAAGAGCTCAGCTATAAAAGCCTGCCCAACCCCAAAGCACACGCTTCGCGTTATTCTGCACCTCCGTGCAGTGTAACGCTCTCCGTCACCTGGGATTCATTTTACCTGGAGTTATCCTGCCATCTGCACGTGCTTGTCACTGGAGAGTCCTGCTCTTACCTGAACGCGTCGTCCTGGCACCGCAGCTCACCTGCAAACATCTCGGAGCACAGACATCTTCCTCCTGGCACCGAGGCTCACCTGCAAACATATCGGAGCGCAGACATCTTCGTCCTGACAGCGCGGCTCACTGGCAAAAACCCCCCGGAACGCAGACAGCATCATCCCGGCACGACGCACTCCATCCGAACTCGCAGCACCTGCAAAGAAAAGGCAAAATACAAGGTTAGACAATTAACAGACATTAGGTTAAGGGCTCGCTGTCATTAAAACCTTGCGACTTCCCTAAAGCCACAACTCACCTACTGCTGAACATTGCGGTCGCATCCATCTTCCGCTCAGCCGCATTCTGCGCCTCCACAGCTGTTGTTAGGACACATTTCCACGTATTTGGGAGAAAACAGAGAGACGTAATTCATTGCAAAAAAAACACATTGAGAGAAATAACATAAGACATTGAGAGGGAAAAGACAAAGACATTGAAAGAAAGCAGAAATAGGGGAAAAGACAAGACATTGAGAGAAAGCAGAAAGAGGAACTTAGTCGCAGCCGGACTGGACTAGTACTCGGGAATCAGTGAAGGAACTAGATTCCACCAACAAGCGCCCCTGCCAGGAGTAGCAGGACGCAGAGCTCATCATTCACATTAATCAGGTGAGCCTTATGGACCTCTACGTGCCCACAGAAATCACACCTTGGGTCGAAGGGGTTGGGAGATGCCACAGTCATCTACCAGCGCATTCACGTTTTCCCATATCCACGCAGGAGCAGTGCCACCAATTGTCGCCGCCCATAGCTGATCCACAGGGGATGAAACCAGAAGGGGGAGATATGACACCAGGGAGGGCTGCAACCGTGCCCCAGCGCCTCCGCAGAGACCAGGTGAGCGTAACAGAGGTCCATTAATACTGCTGTGCCATCCTTCATTGCTGGATGGTTTTCTGTGTACCTACACTCTGTGTCATCCCCAACCTTTACTGCACTGCCATTCTGCTAGCATAATGTTGGTTTCTTCAGTGGTATTATGGGCATTGGTCCAGCATCATTGTCTACCTAGGTGAGCAGCTTGGTGCTTGCATCCCATTCTTTCAGGCACTTGTCGTTTTCTCCTTGTACTGTGTTTACTGGTGCTTGTACTACGGGTTGTGTTTTGCTTATTACTACTACTCCGTTTCCATCCGTCTGCTTTGTATACTTGGCCATACACAAGCATCTGCGGTCTTTCCCAACACCATGGTTCTCCCATTTCCTTTACCCCCCCTCTTCGGGCATGGTAATTCATTCAGTGTTTGTTTTCGTCTCCCCTTTCTGTGGCCCATCAGTGATGAATTGTATAGCTTGGTCTAATTGCCAGTAATTGAACATCATGTCAAGAGTCTTTATATAACTGTCTTCATAGGGGAACGTTGCCTTGGACATCCACCTCAATGTTGCTGTTTTTTCACCTTGGAATCTTCCTCGGGTTGTATCCATGGAAAGGTACATAAGGCATTGTGCTCTTGCTGCTGGTGTTTTAGTTGCTATATACATTCTGGAGGCACTCATGGCATAGGGGATTAGTGAGCAGACATAGCAGATCTCCCCAGTGGTTTCTTTACCTACTTTGGTCATGTGCTTGTACCGCATGTTAGACACTCCAGCAGTGTCAGTGAGATATAGGTCCACCCCTCACATGTCTGTGTCAGCACTGCGCTTACCGCTCCTTACTGTGCTTACAGTGCAGTAAGGAGAGGTAACCCTTGAATCCTCAAGGTAATCCTTGAGCATTCATGGCATCACCTGACATACTATATTTCCCTTCCTGGATGCAGGATTTAGTCGCCCCTGTGTCTACAAGAAAAGAAGAAGTCTTGTCGCCTATCGTCGCCCCTATATGTGGTTCCTCCGCAGGGTTGGGTATTATCGATAGGATGGAACACATCAAGTCCGTCTGTGGGCTGTCCTATAGAGGATTTAAGGACATCCGTTCCCCAGGAATGGGATGCCACCCACTGCAGTGACCCCCCCCGTTTCCTAATGGGTGTCGTTGTCATGGAGTCTGTGCGTGCCACTGTCCCGTTGTTTGGTTGTGTGCTGTTCTGCATCTGCGGTATTTGCTGTGCCGTGTATGTGTGGTGTGTTACCCCGCATCTGTGGTATCTGGGAATACTGCTGCATAGGCACTTGCATTTGTGGTGCCTATGGCATGGACTTGTGTGTCTGTGGGTATGCATTCGGTGTCTGTCCTTGTTGTGATGTCTGGCCCTGTGTTTAATACTTGTTCTGGTCCCCCTGGTATGCTGGCTGGTATTGTATTCCCTCATTCTGCTGCACCCCTCCCCTCCTTCTGCACACCCTTGAGATATGCCCCATCTGTCCACACCCAGCATTGGGGCGGCTCTCACTCCTGTTTCTGGAACCCCCCTGGGCCCTGTTATATCTGTTGTCCATATCCTCAAAACCCCCCTGGGAATCTCCCCCCTGATTCTGCTGCATCTGATGCCTGTACCCGCGTCCTCTAGGTGCCCCCCTCGTCCTCGGAACCCATGCTGTGCATTCCCCTGCCCCATGAATCTGTCTCACACAGGTGGGGGTGCTGTCTGTGGTGCCACTTGTCCTCCTGTGGTCTTAAAAATACTGTCCCTTCCATGGCATATTTAGATAGCTGCTTCTTTGCAAACTTTTCCTCCGCCTGCTTTCTTTCCTCAAGCTCTTTCCTTGCGTTCTCTTGCATTAGCCTACAATAGTGTACTGTCGTGAGCTGCATTTCTGACCAAGGCTTTGTCTCCATCCCCACCAATTTCTTTAGGTGCCTTTGCACCTGGTCTGGCAACCCCTGCCATAATATGTGGTAGAACAATGCTACTGTTTTGTCCCATGGTTCTCGCGTTTCAAGGCACCAAAGCTCCTCCCCACACCCCTATTTTGCGTGCCTTAATCGCACTAATGTCTGATGTGTCTGGGTACTGCGTCCTTAGAACTTGCCATACGGCCTCCCGGAAATTTGCAAATGGTGCACCATTTGGGTTGTTAGTCCTGGCTAGCCCACCCTTTTCTATACGTCCTCAGCGGCTTCCCAGAGGATTGCCACTTGTAGCCACTTTACGTCACCCACTGCTAATTTCTGTCCCGCAGTCATTCTTTCCATTTCATATATCCATTTCCCTGCACCCGCGTTTAACAAGGGTTGCCTGGACCTCATGTTTTCTTTGTCTATGTGCTTCAATGGTATGCATTGAGGTCGCCCCCCCTACCTCTTCCAGGAAGGGCAACTGTGTGAACCTGATCTCCCCATTCACCTCTCATGTCAGCCTGATCTGCCTATCAGGTCTCTCTGCATCTTTAATGTCAGTACATGCCTTTACAGGCTCCCCCTTCTTTCGCCCTGGAAGATCTCTAGGATCAGGTCATCCATACTGTGTGATGCGTCTTTGGACTGTTGTGATCGCTCGTCCTTGTCACCCCTAAATCCCCCTGTGTCTTTTCCTACTTCCCATGTCACGCTCTTTTCTGCGCTTTTCCCCCGTCAACCGATGTTTGGGTCGCCCTCTTCCCTCGTCCTCACTTCCCTCTGCATCCCGTCTGAGTCAGTGTCCTTATCGCTGCCGAAATAGTCTGGGAAGCTCAGCCTCCTAGAGGTCGTGTCCTCGCTGAGCTTTCCTTCAAAGTCAATCAAGTCCCTGATACCCCTTCTCCTAGAGGACCCTATGTCTGTCCTATCCTATAGAGTGGCAGTCCTGTCCTCTGTGGTACTGCAGTCCGGCTCTTTTCGCCTACCTCCTCCCACTTTGTCATCTCCCGTGCCCATTCCCCACTTTATCCTTATGTCTCTTATTGCGCGCTCCTCCTCCTTGCATTTGCGCTCTTACAAGTTGCTCTATTTCCCACAAATGTTCCATTCCCTTCACACTAAAACGTGCTTTTCCTTCTCGTCGTCTTCCCTTCGCCTCTCTATCTCTTCGAGCTCCCTCCTTCTCTGCTCTCATCTTCCCTTGTATTTATGCCCTCTCTCGCGCCCCTCCTTCTTCCTTCTCCTTTCTTTCTACTTCATCCATTATCTCCGCCCGATGCTTCTCTTATGGCCCTCCATTTCTTAAATCGCCCCTGCTGGTTCTCCAAAATGTTTTCCCATCCAATTTCAGAAGCAACTCCCCTCACACCCATTCATTCGATGCTATACCTTCTAGCCCCTACCTGGTGCTCAGCTGAACCTCGCCTTGTGCTCCCTTCCCACTATCGGTCTGTCCTACTCCTTTCTGCCCCTCCTCCTTCGTATATGGTGGAGGTTGGAATATTGGATGGGTACCCCTCTGCTGCCTTTAGCTCCTCTTTAGGGTATAACCCATGCTCTTCTTCTGTAACCCCTTCTTTCTTGCTCAGGAGAAGGTGGGGGAGCAGAGGCCGAGGGCGCTGGCCCCGGTGCCTCCTGCTTGCTTAGCATCCATTGACGCCTCGCTACTTCCCCCTTGTCGTCCTGTAACATTATCCAGAGCTCCAATTTCGCCATACAATTGGCCAATTTCTTCCCCTTGTAGGTGTGTTATTGTTGTTATTGTTATTGTTATTTTGCACTTATATAGCGCCTTATATACCATTGGTATGGTCTGAAGGCGCTGGTAGGTTGAACGCCCTTGGGAACCGAAGTTCAGATCAGTAGAGAGAGTAGGGAGAGTCAAAAAGGTGCGTGTGTGCACCGGATATGTGTGCAGCTCGTGCGGTACGCGTGTAATAGCTGATTCTTATCGGTAGGTGTGGTGGTTGAGAGATCAGGAGAATGTGTTCGTTCTGGCAGGATTAATCCGGAACGGATGTGGCTGCGTTAGGCCTGGGGAAAACGCCTGGCTGAGGGTGTGAGACCAGCAGTGTTTACATAGAATGATGTGGAGTAAGCGGCGGATGTTCGTATGAGAACAGTTATACCGAATGGTGTCATAGTATCTCTGTGTTCTAGTTGAGTGGTGATGTAAAGGAGAGAGTAAGCGTGGGGTGTGGTATGACTGGTTATATGCTCTTTCAGTGTGCAAACTTCTAAATGCAACTTTCCCAGATAGGGTACTGGGCGAACTTCTAAGTTCTATTTTCCACAGAGAGGCAACTAGGCAAACTTTTAAGTACAATTTTCCATACAGAGGCTATAGGGAACATTTCTAAATTCACTTTATCAGCGAGGCTACTGGGCACACTTCTAAGTTTAATTCTCGCAGAAGTTATTGGGTACACTTCTAAATGCAATTTTCGCAGGGCCTCTACTGGGCACATTTCTAAATTCAATTTTCCAGAGAGGTTATTGGGCGAACTTCTAAATGCAACTTTCCAGAGTGTCTATTGGATACACTTCTATAATCAACTTTCACAGATGCTATTGGTAGCACTTCTAAATGCAGCTTTCACAGCGTGGCTAATGGGCACACTTCAAATGCGGCTTTCACAGAGGATATTGGGCCCATATCTAAATTCAGTTTTCCACAGAGAGGCTACTGGGCGCACTATTAAGATCCATTTTCAGCGAGGCTATTGGGAATACTTCTAAATTAAATTTTCCAGCGAGGCTATTGGGAACACTTCTAAATTCAATTTACCAGGCTATTGGGCACACTTCTAAATGTAACTCTTACAGAGGCTAATGGGTACACTTCTAAATTTCACAGAGGGTTATTGGGCACACTTCTAAATGCAACTTTCAGCGAGTGGTTATTGGGAACACTACTAAATTCATAGCGAGGTTATTGGGCACACTTCTAAATGCAACTTTCCAGAGTGTCTATTGGGTACATTTCAAATGCAACTTTCCAGAATGTCTATTGGGCACACTTCTAAATGCAATTTTCACAGAGTGGCTATTGGTCACACTTCTAAATGTAACTCTCGCAGAGGCTAATGGGTACACTTCTAAATTTCACAGAGGGGTTATTGGGCACACTTCTAAATGCAACTTTCCAGGGAGTCTATTGGGTACATTTCAAATGCAACTTTCCAGAATGTCTATTGGGCACACTTCTAAATGCAATTTTCACAGAGTGGCTATTGGGCACACTTCTAGATGTAGCTCTCATGGAGGCTAATGGGTACACCTCTAAATTTCACAGAGGGGTTATTGGGCACACTTCTAAATGCAACTTTCACAGAGTGGTTATTGGGAACACTACTAAATTCACAGCAAGGTTATTGGGCACACTTCTAAATGCAACTTTCCCGAGTGTTTATTGGGTACATTTCTAAATGCAGCTTTCCAGAGTGTCTATTGGGCACACTTCTAAATTCAATTTACCAGAGAGGCTATTGGGCACATTTCTAAAATTCACGGAGAGGCTATTGGGCACATTTCTAAGCTTGATGGAGAGGCTGTAGGGCACACTTTCTAAATGCAACTTTCACATGCTAACCTTCACAGTTCCATCTAGATGCGGCGCAGGCCAATATTCACAATTCCATCAAGAGTGGACATGCCAACGTTCACAATTCCATCCAAGAGTGGACATGCCAACCTTCACAGTCCCATCAAGTGAGGGCATGCTAACATTCACAATTCTATCTAAGAGTGGACATGCCAACCTTCACAGTTCTATTCAAGTATGGGCATGCTAACTTTCACAATTCCGTCTAGGGGTGGACATGCTAACTTTCACAGTTCTTTCTAAGAGTGGACATGCTAACTTTCACAGTTCTTTCTAAGAGTGGACATGCTAACTTTCACAATTCCGTCTAGGGGTGGACATGCTAACTTTCACAGTTCTATCTAAGAGTGGACATGCTAACTTTCACAGTTCTATCTAAGAGTGGACATGCTAACTTTCACAGTTCTATCTAAGAGTGGACATGCTAACTTTCACAGTTCTTTCTAAGTGTGGACATGCTAACTTTCACAGTTCTTTCTAAGTGTGGACATGCTAACTTTCACAGTTCTTTCTAAGTGTGGACATGCTAACTTTCACAGTTCTTTCTAAGAGTGGACATGCTAACTTTCACAGTTCTTTCTAAGTGTGGACATGCTAACTTTCACAGTTCCGTCTAGGGGCGGACATGCTAACTTTCACAGTTCCGTCTAGGGGCGAACATGCTAACTTTCACAGTTCCGTCTAGGGGTGGACATGCTAACTTTCACAGTTCTTTCTAAGAGTGGACATGCTAACATTATGGCAGTCTGTTATTTGGAGGTAAAATAGAGTGGCATGGGCTTTCTGGAGTGGAGTGATTGCTCTACTCCCCCACCCATACCACACTCACGGTTTTGGTGGTGTCTGTTAGTTGCTGGCTTCATTGGCTTCCCCTGCTGACACCTGCAGACAGATCTTGGAGCCGCCTCTGTTGGAGCCGCCCTTGGCCTTGGGGCCCTTAGCCGATGGGGCTGCCGGGCAGGGGCTGCCCTGGGGGGATTGGCTATGAATGGAAGTCCGCTTGATGTGACCAATGGGAGGGGGTGGGCGGGAGCGGGAGGCGGGGAGGGCCGGGGAATGAGGAAATGGATGCGGGGAGGGAATGGGAGGCGGATGGGCTACGGGGGGGGGAACGGGGACCACGGATGCCACCAGAAGGGTGGATTTGGCGGCTAAAACACAGGCGGCTGCACTCACCAGGCTCTGGGAGCCGGGCCAGGCACGCGAGTAGCTAGGGTAGATGTGAGGGTTGGATTGACCAATGGGAGGGGGTGGGCGGGAGCGGGAGGCGGGGAGGGCCGGGGAATGAGGAAATGGATGCGGGGAGGGAATGGGAGGCGGATGGGCTACGGGGGGCGGGGGAACGGGGACCATGGATGCCACCAGAAGGGTGGATTTGGCGGCTAAAACACAGGTGGCTGCACTCACCAGGCTCTGGGGGGCTATGGGAGCCGGGCCAGGCACGCGAGTAGCTAGGGTAGATGTGAGGGTTGGATTGACCAATGGGAGGGGGTGGGCGGGAGCGGGAGGCGGGGAGGGCCGGGGAATGAGGGAATGGGAGGCGGATGGGCTACGGGGGGGGGAACGGGGACCACGGATGCCACCAGAAGGGTGGATTTGGCGGCTAAAACACAGGCGGCTGCACTCACCAGGCTCTGGGGGGCTATGGGAGCCGGGCCAGGCACGCGAGTAGCTAGGGTAGATGTGAGGGTTGGATTGACCAATGGGAGGGGGTGGGCGGGAGCGGGAGGCGGGGAGGGCCGGGGAATGAGGAAATGGATGCGGGGAGGGAATGGGAGGCGGATGGGCTACGGGGGGGGAACGGGGACCACGGATGCCACCAGAAGGGTGGATTTGGCGGCTAAAACACAGGCGGCTGCACTCACCAGGCTCTGGGGGGGCTATGGGAGCCGGGCCAGGCACGCGAGTAGCTAGGGTAGATGCGAGGGTTGGATTGACCAATGGGAGGGGGTGGGCGGGAGCGGGAGGGCCGGGGAATGAGGAAATGGATGCGTGGAGGGAATGGGAGGCGGATGGGCTACGGGGGAGGGGAACGGGGACCACGGATGCCACCAGAAGGGTGGATTTGGCGGCTAAAACACAGGCGGCTGCACTCGCCAGGCTCTGGGGGGGCTATGGGAGCCGGGCCAGGCACGCGAGTAGCTAGGGTAGATGTGAGGGTTGGATTGACCAATGGGAGGGGGTGGGCGGGAGCGGGAGGCGGGGAGGCCCGGGGAATGAGGAAATGGATGCGGGGAGGGAATGGGAGGCGGATGGGCTACGGGGGGGGGGGAACGGGGACCACGGATGCCACCAGAAGGGTGGATTTGGCGGCTAAAACACAGGCGGCTGCACTCACCAGGCTCTGGGGGGCTATGGGAGCCGGGCCAGGCACGCGAGTAGCTAGGGTAGATGTGAGGGTTGGATTGACCAATGGGAGGGGGTGGGCGGGAGCGGGAGGGCCGGGGAATGAGGAAATGGATGCGTGGAGGGAATGGGAGGCAGATGGGCTACGGGGGGGGAACGGGGACCACGGATGCCACCAGAAGGGTGGATTTGGCGGCTAAAACACAGGCGGCTGCACTCACCATACTCGCAAGTCTGATCCTAAATGCTAACAGGATATATTAAGAGTTTGTGTGTTATTATTCTATTGACCCCTTCTGAAGGCTTACCGACCGTTAAATACATTGTTTAATCAGGAAACCTAGTGTGTAAGTTTATTTGAATACTTGTCACTGAATCTGTGTAACTCCTGTACAGCCCACATTGACCCCTCTTTTACGATAAGCGTGGCTGCTCAATCACGCTACCAACCTGTGTAGTACAGATTTATACGAAAGGTTGTGTTCCTATTGCGAGGAGGGTCAGGGTTGTTGTAGTGTACCCAAAGGGTACTGCATACAATCTTGCCTAACAGGGCACAATGCTTTCTACAGGGCGCAGCTTTGTCCGAAGGGGATTCTGCCTAAGACAGTGGAACCCCCGCCCTTTTTGGAGTGGTAGTGACCAACAAGGAATCTGGTGTAGCATAAACCCTTAGTGTTTTTTGGAATGTGATGGTGGGGGAGAGGGGGGGGGGGATGCGGCGCCGGGTTTGATGGATGGGGATAGCAAGGAAGGGGCCAGCTGCCTCTTTATAGAGTTCAGTAGGGGGCTTGCTTAACTAGTCGGGTCTTCTCTGAAGCTGCCTCATTTGTTGAGATTTGGAAATTATTGGCTGCTTTTTAGAATAGCATTAAACATCCGATCGTCAACAGGTGACAAATCCCCCTGGAGTGGAGAGGGGGATCTAGGCAGATTACATACGGGTCAAGGGTATGCGTTGGTGATAACCAAGGACCTTGATCCTAAACCAAGGACCTTGATCCTAAACCAAGGACCTTGATCCTAAACCAAGGACCTTGATCCTAAACCAAGGACCTTGATCCTAAACCAAGCCTGGGTCTTGATCAGCTGTCTCTTGTGCAAAAGGATTAATGGCTTCAGAAGTAAACTCCCGTGTTGGGTCCTCTGGGACATCTTCCTGGTGTCCTTCCTTGTGCAGAGATTAGCAATTTTTGCATTTAAGGAATGGGACAGGAGGAGTCCTCCCTGGGTCTTTTTGGTGTAACGTACCTGTCTGAAAAGTCAATAAACTGGGACATTTTGTCCATGTATTGCTCAAACCTCTCCCTATTCAATAGGGTAGAGGCAGAAGGGAGAGATTTTCCCCAATAAGGCCTTCGAGGGGGGGGGGGGGCTTAAAAAAACTGCGAGATAAGGTGCGGCCTTGTGCTCTGGCTGCTGAAATGTTAGCCGCAAGGCTCGTGAATTTCCAGCGGTTGTATCAAAGGTGTCGACGCGCCTGAAGGCTTGGTCGGTGCCCGAGGCCTTAGGTGTTTGTGGGCCCTCGGACGGTGTGTCGACTTAGAGGGGGGGGGGGCGATGGATTCCTCATCCAAAGCAACGGCACCAACGGAGGAAAGGCTTTCAGCTTGCATAGCGTAGGCCGTCCAGCATTTAGTCCACCTGTCTTTCAATGTTTTTGCTCGAAAGCTTACAGGTCTTGCATGAGCGCTCATAGTGGTCGAGGAAGACAGATTGCACCCGCCATGGGTGTCCAAGGAAACTTGCTGTTAAACAAGCAAAATTTAAAGGGCGTCCTCCCCATAGCAGAGGGTAGCGGCAGCCAGACCAAGATAGATAGAGGGGTAAAGGAAATACATTCTTAGAGATGAATAAAAACAGGGCTCCACTCCCATACTTAAGGAACTGGACGGAGGGTTGAGGGCACGCGGTTGAGTCGAGCAGTTGGACATGGCAGAGTTATCAGTGGCAGGAACCCACGAGGCAGTCGAGATTAGTCTGGAGACTAGACTGTAGGTCGTGGGGACAAAGTTAGCAATATAAAACTAGCGCAACCCGCATTGGCAACCAAGTAGGTGGGTGGAGAAAAAAAACTATCGGAGGGACCTCCACATGCGAGTGATTTTGGGTACACTACACGTCACGGATAGTGTTAAGTCATGTCGATGTCGCCTTTCGATCTTTGAAAGATGCAATACTCTGAATCGGTTTAGAATCACATGCTGCGCATATAGTGCGACATCTAATGGAAATCGCAAACATCAGAAATTTGATTGCAGGCATCCATGACTACTGTTATCTCCGGCCAGGTTTGCCAAAACTGCTCTCCTTTCAGAATGTTCTCCTGTAATGGTTGCTGCACATTTTTGGAGAAACCTGTGCATTGTGGCCATGACTTGGTCAATTGACCCTCTGCTTTTTGTCGATTCTGCCCTATATTTACAAATCTTATCTTTATATTGCGGAAGGGTCTTACACAAGTTCTGTAGGGGCGTATCCCCCCCGCATTTCCCTTGATGCATTGCTTTTATACTTACTTGACCTCAAGTCGAGGCTTTGGACACACCGTTATTACACAAGCTCAATGAATACTTTCAGTTCAAATTTATGAATATCTCTAACAGTTTTAACAATTCTTCTTGAGATTCTCTGGCCCAAAACAACCTGTCATGCGTGCTCCGCGCACCACCCTTCTACAACTCTCCACCTCCTCAGGCACTCCCACCAATCTTGAGCATGCGCCTTCCGCACACCGCCACTGACCACCCCCCTCTGTCAATTTTAGGTTTCTCAACACCAACTTCTAAAACACCTCATGCTCTGCGAGTCCTATGCACAGACCTAATGGGTGACGTCACTACTTTACTAAACAAGGAAGTGCTAAAGATCACTTACAATGCTCACAATGCTAATGTCCCATTACACAAATATTTACATTACCCGAACATAAACCCACAGCTGTCTTCCTGCCTCCTAATGGGGGATACCAATATTTATCATCGTCAATCTGTACCTACAGCATCGCCTTCAGATTAAAAGCCTCCTTGAGACTTAACTAGATGAACACCACCTGCAATTTAGGGCAGCTCCCTTTGCTAAGCCCTTAAAATGCCCAATTCACAGGGAATCCAATATTCACATAACTTCTGTCATCCGCGCCCTTAAGTCATCCGTGCCATTAAGTCAATAGCCTAGGTTATTCACCAACACCTTTTCCCTCACAACTGAATGTGCCCTAACCACAGAAATTACATATACCTCCACTCCTTTCCCCAATATGCTTTACAATACTCAACCCTACTAGACAATACTCAGCAATACTCATTGCCACCCCCCCCCCATTACTTTCCCACTCCCCTTAGTTGCTTTGTGGCTGAGTCAATACTTACACTCTGTGATCCTCTGATGCTGTTCGGCTACCAGCTCCTCCAAAACTGCCATGCCACCCTTCTGGTCTGCTGGACTCCTCACAGACCACCGGCAGGATATTTCTAAGCTGGCTCCTGACGGCCTTTGTACGGGGGGTGCACAACCTGTGGGGCTCGATTTCCACAAAGTGCCCTGCAGCTCTCCAGGCGCTGCGGCGGAAGAGGTAGCTTGTGCCGAACAGGCGTAGTAAACCATCCCTCTGCTACCAACTTGTTGGTGAGGTCTGGTATGCCACAGGTCTGTGGGTTACTACGAACTCATCAGTTCATCTCCCAAATGCCCAACAACCCTTCCACCAGAACAAACCTTGGTCTCAGCCAAGGGCAAGTTAGACTGTCATTTATCACAAAAACCGACAGGTATGATACAGGACATTATCTCCAGAGTCCCCGCTTCCGAACCTATGTCGACCCTTTTTGTTCCAAAATGTCATCACAACATGGGTCCTCCCCGAAAAAACGAATGCGCTTTCTGGTTGGGTGCTCAGAGTGGTATACAGTATAGATTGCCCCTATAGATCTTAATTAATTGGCCCTCACATGTAAGGTGGCTGACCTGCCCCTTCCCCATGAAACTGTCTATGACATTGTTGCAGGGTCGCAGGATTACGATTGGCCCTTGCCCTCTGCCATAGTCTCCTGTATTTCTGTTTCCTGATTGGCTAGAACTGGTCTCCCCAGGCCTGGGACCCAGCTCTGTTCTCAGCGCTCTGTGCACCCCTTCAAGGTGATGTAAATGACTATGTTCCCAATGTATCTGTTAGGACCACCACTTTTGCCTGTGAGAGTGCTCTCCACGTTGCAACGCTGTTAACTTGTTCAGGTTTCACTTCATGTCTGTGTTACTGAGAACTGTTCGTCTTCCCACCACGGGTGAATGACCATTGTCTAGCTTAGCTGCATCACGTGGTTGAGGTGCACAAAATCGAGCTCTTCTGGTCTGCAATTTATGAAGATTTATTCTATTTTTCTGCAGTTGGCCCCTTGTTGTTTTAGGTTTGGAATGTGCTGCTTGTCTTTGACCTTGGCTGTGAGCCCTGGCCTTCATGCTCTGTGCAGCCTGGTTCTGCTTTCCCTCGTCTCTTGTCCTGTGGCTTGTGGCCTTATGTGATCCTCAGTATACTTATACCATGATTTCTGCGCATCTATATTGTGCTAGATTTCCTATAGGTTAGTCGTATTTGGTCCTGCAGGGCTCCTTATGTGATCCTGTAGTTCCATAGGATTTTCTGCATTTGGCTAATGAGAAAATAACAAAAGCTTTTGAAAGTTCGTATATGTCCTCTATCTACCTTACTGTGTAAGCATGTTCTTCGTGTACACGGGTCTGTTTGTGTACATTGTGCATGGTTGCGAGTATACTTCATGACTAACGTGGCTATGTTGTGGTGTCACTAATGATGTCAGCACAGTGGTTTCTTGGTTTTAGTCAACGTCATCCAAAGAGGCATTTGGGTATATGACCACTGTTGAAGCACCTGTATCCATAAAGACATTCACTGGATACGGTTTGAATGGCTGTCTGAGAGAATATCGTTCTGCGTATGTGTCAGTCACTGGTCCTCCTGTGGGCTCTCCGAATAGTGAGCGACTTTGTGTTTTTGACTTTTCTGGCCATCATGTTCATGGGGGCTTGGAGATTCGTTCCAGGGACCCTCTCTTCAAGTCCCTAAGACTAGCAGTACTGAGAGACTATATATCTCTTTGTGAATTTCTTGTATTCCTACAACTGCACACAACAAATTACAGTGAAATGTATTTAGGATTCTTTGTATCCTTATAACGTTTTCTATACTGGCTTTTTGATTACTTTTGCTGTGGGCCTATGACGTGCTGGTGGCAGCAGTTATTTTTTTTACAATGTTTTGGTTACTTTACTTTGCACTTTTGCATTTTCCACCAATGGCTACCAAAGGTGGCTAGTGTACCCAAGATGGCAGTGCCACAAGGTTTTCGCTTGTCCTTTTAGCCATATTGTTCTTTGGCCTTCTTCCTGCCTTCTCGGGCATGGAAGTGCCATAATATATAAAAGGTGCTGCTTTCACAGGCAAAGAAGCGGTTTGTGCATGAGCCGGGATGTGGGGGTGGTGTGAGAACCCAAAGGGTGTCTTACCCGCTAATTCTCAGGGACTTGTCATCCAGGTGGCCAGGACACGGCCATCGCTTTTGGATCCAGTTCCTGGGGGGGGGAATGGACCAGTGCTGGAGGATCACCTGGGTGAGGGGTCTTCGGGGAGTGGGAGTGAGGCAGCCGATGGTGGGACGCGGTATTCCCTGCTTTTTTGTTCATCTACCCCATCCTATTTTGTAGGATTTTCCAAAGTCCCACCCCCCTTTTTTTTTAAATTTTTTTTTTTTTTTTTTACACAAACACTGGGCCGAGGAAGAGGGTGTGACTGAGGGTAACCAGACTAACTCTCTCGCATTGTACTGGAGATGTCCTGTTAATCGGGTCAGGCAAAGTCAGACACTTCATACTAAGTGCATAAACCTAATGCCGATTAGATCTCCTCACACAAATAAAAGGGAACACCTAAAGAGACACTCTGAGCAAGGCGGAACACGAGTATGAGCAGAACTTCTGGAACAAAAGTACACCTACTGGACCAGAGCAACGGATCAAGAGACGAGAGCAGCGACCCGAAAACCCCAAGGGTTCGCTACTGGAGGTAGTTTCCTCCGACAGACCGTAAAAGAAACGTGTAGAAGGCCAGATTCCACGAGTGAAGACTGCATTGTGTTTCAAGGACTTCAGTGACCCTCCTGGGTGAACGGCAGAGTTGGGGAGGTGAGGCCAAGCTTGTAGTACTAACCTTGACTCGTGAATTGGAAATAGCAAAACAAGAAAGAGACACACACAGCCGGTGAGTTAGCAATCGACCTGAGAGACCGGTGTGCATTAAATTGAATGAAGTAGCAACATTGAATCGCAAGTGAAGGCTGCACGTGTGTGGATGAGACACGAAGAAAGACGGACCTGTGAAAAAACCTTGAAGTAAAGACAGCTGTGAGAGGAGTTGTCCGGCGAAAGGAAGTAGCGCACTCGAAAGTCTCTGTGAAAGGTACATTGGTTGAAGCAATAAATAGAATAAAAGAATAAATCGAGTGAACAGCAAAAGTGAAGTGAGCAAGAGTAAGAGTAAACGTGAACTATCAGTCGAAGTGGTCCTGCGGTGGTCTGTAAAGAGAGCCACGCACATTCGAAAGTCTTCAACATCTGAAAGTGGTCTGAGCCCGATTGAGGGAGACCTGAAATATAATATGCTTGGCAAATGGAGCCCCCCTTGCGAGTTTGTGTTGAATTTTGGCGTGGGAGGTCTGAGCCTGACTGAGCGGGACCTACTTGAACTGTATGGTGAAAGGTCTGAGCCCGGCAGAGGGGGACCTTTTGTGAACTTTGTGGTGAAGTACAATTTTGAAAGCAAAGAAAAAAGACTTTAATGCTACCTAGGGGTAGTTTAATGCATGAGGACCTAATGGGGAGTGACTCCCCTTCTGGAGACAAGGACAATCACCTTGTGTACAGGCCATTGAATAACGCCACACCCCAACCTTCCCTAACCCACTCCCCATTCCAAGCCACTTCTTTTAGAGTAGACCAATGTATTACTGTAGCACTTGGCATACAACCAAAACAGAAAATACCAGGAAGAAGAAGCGCACAGAAGACATGAAGATTACGAACAGGGCTAGTACTGGTACGAGATGGTCCAGAGAAGGCATAAAGAGATCAAGGTGTCAAAAGAAACAAAGAACATTGATAATCCGCCACGGTGGGACTGACAACAGTGTTTAAGAAGAGATGATAGACTAAAAGACTTGTCAAGCCCAGCTGGGAGAAGCAGCAGAGGCAGAGACTGTCCTGCGCATCTTGAGTTTCGAGCCTGGACGGCATATCCGAGGAAGAGAAGAACGGAGGATGCCGGCGAGCAGCGGAGTCACCTTCTAGGGTCTTGCTGGAACAGACCCAGGCACGAGACCGGGGAGAAGCAGAGCTGAACTGCGCTGCACATGACACGCTGCAGTGCAGCAAGAGCGGAGGAGAGCAGCTTGAAGAGCCAGACAGACGAACCTCAGTCCCAGGAAGCCCCAGTGATGTACCAAAGGCCTAGTGAAGGTAACTGGAGGTATGGGAGACCCGGAGGGTGGAAGCGAGGCAGGCTCAGGTGATTCTCCCTCGGCTCGTGAGCAGTGGTATGGCTGTTGGGCCTAAGAAGGGTCAGCAATACGTCCAAACTAATCTTCCTCATAGCAGTGGTAGACATAAGCCCACTGACCACCAGAGAAGGGTCTCAGACCCCAACATAAGTGAAATAAGCATCAGAGGAAAATATCTTCACAGCAGTGGCAGAAAAGTCCACTGAAACCCAGGGAAGGTTTTGGGACTTTGCTGATACCGTTAGAGAGTAGCACAATAAACATCACGTTTGAAAGATATGGAAAGGAACTCTCAAACACCAGGAGAAGGGAGTCATTCTCTTGAGGAAGAAACTAAAGCCTTTTGAACATACTCAAGAGACACCAGGGGAAGAGAGTCATTCTTCTGGTCAAGGAAGTTGAGTTGTACAAAGGTTGTGGTTGAACCACAAGCCAGGGGAATGGAGGCATTCCCCCCTGGCAACCAGAGAACACTTTTGGGAACAACACAAGTATGCCAGGAGAAGGGAGTCATTCTCCTGGTCTATAAACATGACTTGTACAAGGTTTGTTGGAACTACAAGCCTGGAGAAGGGAGTCATTCCTCCTGGCATCCTTTTGCAAGAGAACATTTTGTGAACACCACCCGAATACCAGGAGAAGGGAGTCATTCTCCTCAACAAAGAACTTTGTTGGATTATATTATTCTTTAGTTGTTGTACAAGGGATAGAAGTAGGTTGTGAGACGGGACAGTGGAGTTTGATTTTGATGGACATTCTGACAGATATTAGTTTGAAGTAGGGAAACCCCTCTTGGAAGATGGGTATAGTTAGGGTTTCTTTTTTACTATAAATAGGTTTATAGCAACCAACATGCCAACCTTGTGTTCGCTTCCTTCTTCGACACCCTAACAATAGCCACTGCCTGTTTGAATGGTGCAGATCCTTACCATTGGTAGGTTTGGGCATGCTCCCAACCCAAATCTTAGATAAAAGGAGGGCTCCTGCACTCATTCGGCATATCATTGTTGAAGCCAAGACGTTTACAAAGTGCAGCTGCTGAGGACCAGTGAAGCTGACCAGCACCGACTTCAGTGCTATCCCAGTGAAGCCCTGCTTCTCTGTCCTGATTTCAAGAAGGCCTTTGTCGGTACAATTCCACCCCTGCTCGCCGATCTGTGCCTTTTGAGCCCTCGGAAGTGTTTCTGGACCAACCGGTGGACTGACCACCTCTCTCCCGTCCTACCTCGCTTCACCGGTCACAGTTCCAAGTGCATTTGTGGAACTTTGAAGATGTCCGCTCCTGCATTTCCAGCCTTCTTGCATGAACGTAAGCCATGCTGGGCCTGCTCCTTTGTTCATCCATTGAAAATTGCCTCTCTCTGCCTGACTGTGGTGACTCCCATTGCAACACTTTGATTCTTCCTTGGAGGTGTCCTGAGGTGGTCTGCTCCACAGAAGTCTTCATCTTTCTTTGTTTGGGTGTTCTACTGGAAGCTGTCTGGAATCGATTCCTAAGCACAGCAACGACTGAAACGAAATCCTGCATTTAAATGTGACCTCTATACCTGCAACCACTGGGCCTGCCTCGACGGGACCAAGCATATAAATGTGTCCCCACCCCCCCAGCCCCAAACGGATTCTGGCACACCAGCAGTGGTCTGTGGAGAAATCGGAGTCATGTCCTGTCCCTAAATCACACTTTCCTAACTTTGGTGATTGGAGGCCTGGCCAAGGATTCCTTCCTAGGACTAGCCTAAGGACAGGGATTGAGTGACTTTGCATATCTGAACTTTAACTTTTTGACTTATAAATCATAATCACTGACATTGCCAGTCTCATGATAAAGATACCTGTGAAGTATCCATTCTGGATCTGGTGACTTTTGGGTACAAGCCCGCAAACCATTTTAGGGTTGGACTTTATAAGAGCTAGGGAAGCTGTTCAATGATGATCCATACGGTTTCTTTCTATTCCTTATTCATCCGAGTACTGAACCGTCTTTCGATGGTCATTGAATCAAATGCTATTCGATGTCTCCTAAGGGTGAACGTATGTATCTGTATTATAGAATTGGTGTGACAATATTTGACTAGATGTTTCACTTACCTTGCATGTATTTTAAAGGCCTAATAACCTATTGTTTATTTTTGTACTTGCTTGTCTAACTGGAATTATTGGTGTTTCTCTGTGTCGACTCATTGTAGCCCTAGTCCACTCTTCCACCACTTCTGAGACTAATCCTGGGGTGAAAGTCGCCACCCAAAACCCATGAAAAAGAGACTGTTTATTTGTTTTGTTGTTTGACTATGTCAGTTCCTCAAAGGCAAGAGACTTTCAAGGAAACGAGACTTCTCCAGCATGGGGTCTGGCATGGATTCACATGCTCATGAATATTCCCCGTCGTCAGGCTGGGAATCCTCAGTAAAGAGAAAATCAGTTTCAGTTTTGTTTCTGAACTGTCTTTCTACTATTAACCAATCAATGGTCTCTGGGTCATACTGCCCCCAGCCTATGACTGCCCTCTACCTAAGCCCTTCCTCTGGCAGCCATCTTCAGAATTTTGCCACATGTTCAAGTGCTGGGAGTCCTCGTGCTTTAGCTCTCGAGCTTTTACTGTGTGTTGCGTTTTTCCAAAGAGTTTACTCTTTATTTTTCAGTCAAATCAAGCCTCAAGCTCCACAGTTTCATCTTCCGATCAACGGGGACCCGTTTCAGAAACTTCTATGCCCCTCAAGGGTGATTTTTCGCTGAATTTCACTTCTTGGAGGATTCCAGAAGATCTTTGAGGCCTACCCCGCATGGACATGGCCCAGGACAAAGAACACTCAACGCCAACTGGATCCAAGCTGTTTAGGATCTGCCCAGGATGTGGACTACAGAACGTCTTCAAGGAAGATGAGCACTCCCGGTGCCTCTACTGCCTTCACGCCGACAAGTCGCACATGGAGGAGGACTGCAAGAACATGTCCGTCCCGACCATGAAGGACCGTTGTACTCGACTCGCTAACTGGCTTGAGGCGAAATTCCCAGCAGCAGGTGAGAAGAAGTCTGAGCAGTCTTCTAAGACCTTTGAGGGCGCTCCGGTGACAGAGGCCCAATAGAAGGCAAAGCACTGCCAGTCCGTGGGCACTGGGAGCGCCGTTGGTTCGGGCTCCTCGGCTGCCAGGCAGGGCGCAATGTCACCGACGCGTCAACCACGAGCCCACGCTCCGGCTCGGTGAAGAGGAAGTAGGACAACCCGGATAAGCTTCGGGAGAAGCCCCGGGAGGCTCTGTGGAGAAAGCCAAGGGGGAGGGAGTGACCCTCCCCCCAGGGTGAAGGCCTCAGACGCGCCCAAGGTCGTGAAAGCCCTGATTCACCGAGCTAAGGCCTCGATTGAGGGAGTCGTGGCGGCCCTGGCGAAGCCTATGGAGGAACCCCCAGTGGAGACGACTTCCAGGCCTAGAATTTCCCTGCTGTCCCAGAGAGAATCGTCTTTCCAGTCTATCGAGAAGAGCCCCGTGAAACCCTGGGCCGAGAAGGAGGGGGGGTGGCGCGGTAGCCCTAACGGACTCGGATACCTCCTCCGAGGATGAGCTGTCTGGCGTTGAAGCAATCCTGGACAAGAGGTTCGAGGAGGTCAGGACCTACAGGAAGGATCCCGACGAGGCGGATGTAGAGAGCGACGGTTGAGCCGATGAGGAGCAACGGGCGGAGGAGGAACCGGAGGACACCACGCCCCTGCTGACACTCCCGTTGCAACCGATGCCTCCGCTGCAGGACAATTCGGGAGCAATCTTGCTGGCTTTACAGACCCTGTGCAGAGATAGGACAAGGTTGCCCTTACCTCCAGCGCATGATCCAGCGGCGCCTGGACCGTCCATCCCCCCCAACCCTTACAACCTTCACCTCCATCCCCTTCGCGGAGACGGGGACTATGACGGGGACGGACGATGATGGCGACGACGGAATGGATCTCCCGTCGCCTCCCGCTCCTTTCATGCCATGATCGCCAAGGCCTCAGAGCTCTTCCAGCTGTGCCCCGAGGAGCAGAAAAAAAGAGGGATTTCTTTACCAACGACGGGAAGCCAAGAGTAAATCCGTACTCTGCCCCGCTGTTGGAAGACATCTGGGACGAAGGGCTGTCCTTTCTGAAGAACCCGTCCGCGGCCCCTGCGGAGAGAGACCGGTATGAGAAGAAGTACTGGGTCCCGGACTCCACTTCCATGTGCCTCAGGGCGCAACCGATCCCGAATTCGGTGGTCTCCGCGGCAGCCAAGAAGAAAGCAGCAGGGGCATCAGCGTCCTCTTCCACTTCCCCGCCGGACGGCGAGAGGAAGAAGCTAGATGCCATGGGACATCGGGTCATCTCGTCGGCAGCGACGACCATCAAGGCGGCCAACGTCCTTTCAATCGTGGCTCGCTATGATATGGAGCTGTGGTTCAAGATCGCTCCTATCCTGGACTTCATCCTGGACGACAAGTGGGCGGAAGCCCTTGAAATCCTGCAAGAGGGCGAGGTGGCTTCGGATCACGGTAGCCACGGATATCGCCGATACCAGATTTCGTCAGGTGGGCAACATCGTTTGCCTTTGCCGGCGCGGTTGGCTCAAGGCCACCGGTTTCCGTCGGGACATGCAGTGGACAAGTCACTTTAGGCCATCAAGGCAGACACCGAGACGGGCCGTGCCTTGGGCACTCCATCGACGGCCTTCCTTTCGGACCTCCAGAGGCAAACCTCAGGGTGCCTCCAAAGGATTTGGCTGTAGTTCCTCGTCGTACCGGCAGGCTGGCTGCTCCTCGTCACAGGAAGCCTACAAAGGCCACAGCAAGGCTGGTGGATATCGTCGTCATCGTTGCCAAGGAGCCCAGGGTTGCAAGACCTCTGCGAAACAGGACTGAACCAGCCTTGACGTTAGGCCCCGCCTGAGCACCATGGTGGGAGGCCGGCTGGCGAACCTCGTTGACGTGTGGGAGTCCATCTTCACCGACCATTGGGTGCTGGATGCCCTGGCCCACGGACACACTCTGGACTTCCAAAGGAGGTGCCCCTTTTTCCCACCTGTGGCCAGGAAAGAAAACCACGTTCCACAGCTGCTTCTGGAGGTACGAGCCATGCTGAGAAAGGGCGCGATAGAACTCGTCCCAAAGAGGCTCAGGAGTATACTTGCGGTACTTCCTCGTCCGAAAGAAGACCGGCGGCTGGCGGCCCATCCTAGACCTTCGCCGCCACAACAAGTACATCAAATCCCAGAAGTTCCGGATGGTTACCATTCAACACGTGCTGGGACAGCTGGAGGAAGGAGACTTCCTGTCGTTGCTGCCTACTTCCACATCCCCATACACAAATGACATCGAAAGTTCCTACGATTCGTGGTCCAAGGGCAGCACTAGCAGTTGAAGGCCCTGCCCTTTGGGATGAAGTCGGCGCCAAGGGTCTTTACCAAGTGGGATCCACGTATACCCCTACCTGGATGATTGGCTCATCTGAGCAAAGTCAAGAGAACTCGCTGTCGACCACACAGCGAAGACCGTCCGCCTGCTCACGGAACTGGGATTCTCGGTCAACTTTGCGAAGTCCCACTGGGTACCGTCGCAGGACGCCCTGTTCCTGGGAGCCAGACTCGATACAGTGGTGCGGTTGGCTTCACTGTTGAAGGAGTGGACGAAGGCCATCCTGGGCAAAGTACAACGGCTGTTGACCATGGAAGTGGCCAGGGTGAGGTCCATCAAGTCCCTGCTCGGCATGATGATATCGTGTATCTACCTCGTGCGTCTGTGCAGGTTGCGGATGCGGCCACTGCAGGAGTTCCTCCACGCCCGTTGGATGCAAGTGGCGGGAAGCTTCAAAGACACGATCTCCCTCAACAAGACTTTCCGTCAAGCGACCCGGTGGTGGGGCACCCGCGCGCATCTCGCGGCGGGCATGGACTTCCAGACCCCAGCGCATCAGTAAACGGTGACGATGGACGCCTCCCTGGAGGCATGGGGAGCGCACACCGGAGATCTCCACGCAAGAGGCCTTTGGCTTCCGGAGGAGAGGTCCCTGCTCATCAATGTCCTGGAGCTGCGGGCCGTGTTCTGGGCCCTCAGGTCTTTCCTTCCGTCCCTCAAGGACAAAGTGGTACGGGTCTTCACCGACAACACCACCATGATGTTCTACATCCAGAAGCATGGGGGCACCAGATCCCCAGCCCTATCCAAGGAAGTGCAGGATCTGTGGCACTGTGCCGTCGCCCAGGGGATGTTCCTGGTACCTTTTTCATCTGGCAGGAGTAAAGAACACTGTCGCCGACTCGCCCAGCAGGGAGCTGCGCTCTTGCCACGAGTGGGAGCTTGGGCAGGATCAAGTGGATCTCCTATTCTGATGGTGGGGCAATCCCCAGATCGAACTGTTTGCGACGGCGACGAACACCAAGTGCCAGACGTTCACCAGCAGGTTTCCCCAACCGGGGAGCATGGGCTATGCATTCTCCTTCCCCTGGGACGGCCTGTTCCTGTATGCGTTCCCACCGTTGCTGTTGCTTCTGTGACTCATCAGTCAACTCAGACGGTCCCGGTGCAGGATGATCCTCGTTGCACCGGTGTGGCCGAGGCAGATCTGGTTCTCGGACCTTCTGGACATGTCAGCGTTCCCCCCACCCCCTGTCAAACTGCCGACTGACGCAGATCTTCTCGCCAGGGAAGGAGGCACCATCCTACATCACGACCCGGGATCGCTGAACCTGCAGATCTGGCTCCTGCAGCACTAGAGTTCGGAGGCTACAATATCCCGGCGGTTTGCAAGGAGGTGCTTGCAAAGGCCAGGGCGTCCTCGACTCTTGCTATGGACATAAGTGGACGAGGTTCTGGTGCCGTGCACAGAAGATCAACCCTCTACGGATTACAGCCCCTCAAGTGCTGCCGTACTTGCTGTCGCTGGCCAAGGGCGGGGCTGGCACATGCCTTCATCAAAATCCATCTCGCGGCCATCTCCCGCTACACCAGCAATCCGGGGCAGTCGTCGTCGTGGTCTCATCGCCTGATGAAGGAGTTCATGAAAGGACTGTTCTGCTCGTTCCCGCTGGTGAAGGCTCTGGCCCCGGCGTGGGAGCTCAATGTGGTGCTGACTAGGCTCATGGGTCCGCCATTTGAGCCCTTGCATTCGGCACAGCTGAAGTTCCTATCGTGGAAGACTGCGTTTCTTGTGGCCATCACCTCCGCACGACGGGTGGGAGAGATCAGGCCCTCTCCTGTAAGCCTCCATATCTGACATTCCACGATACGAGGGTAGTGCTGAGGACGCACCCCTCCTTCATGCCGAAGGTGCCGTCGGACTTCCATCTCAATGAGCCCTTGGTGTTACCCGTTTTCTTCTCGTCGCCATCGTCGCCGGCTGAGAGGACTTTGCACTCGCTGGATGTGGCTAGAGCAGTGAACTTCTACGTGGACCGCACAAGAGTTTTCGGAAGACATCACATCTGTTTGTGAACTTTGGTCCTGTGAACCAAGGGAAGGCCCTCTCGAAGGCTTCCATTTCCAGATGGCTCTCCGGCTGCATCATGCACTGTCACCGGTTGGCAAACCGACTGTTGCCCAGCCGTCCGAGAGCCCATTCAACCATAGCGATCGCTGCTACAACGGTGTTCCTGTCTGGTATGCCCCTGCTGGACATCTCGACACACACCTTCACGAAATTCTACTGCGTCGTCCGGGATTCCAGGGAGGAGTCCAAAGTCGGCCAGGCAGTGCTGTGCAACCTGTTCGATTGAAGGTGAACCTGGTGAGGAGGTAAGAGATGCTTAATGTTGAGTTGTTGAAATGCTTAATGTTGAGCCTTGCCACCTCCCGTCGTTGTGCATGTGCGTACTGCTATGTATTCTTGTATTCATGAGCATGTGAATCCATGCCAGACCCCATGCTGGAGAAGGAACAAGTTACTTAACTGTAACTGTTGTTATCCAGCATGGGTCTGGCATGGATTCACATGTGAACCCCCTCCCGCCTACCCCTCTGCGGCTCATCTCTTGGTCCTACAGCCACTTTACGTGCTACCAAATCTGAAGATGGCTGCCAGAAGAGGGGCTTAGGTAGAGGGCAGTCATTGGCTGGGGGCAGTATAACCCAGAGACCAGTGATTTGTTACTAGTAGAAAGATTTTTTCTTTACCGAGGATTCCCTGATGACGGGGAATATTCATGAGCATGTGAATCTATGCCAGACCCATGCTGGAGAACAGTTATAGGTAAGTAACTTGTTCCTTGGGCATCGACCGTCCTGAGAGCTGCCATTGGAACTGTCATCTCGTGCTGGAGAAGCCAGAGACTGTACTGTGCTCCAAGATCCCACCTTACCCTGTGCTCAAAATGTGGGGAAGGCAGACCCAGGCTACCGCATCCTGACCTATTATTAGAGGCGTGGGGCCCAGTAGGCCTGCCTTACCAGCTCCAAGAGAGGTATCACTGGACATACTCTCAACCCTGCACACGTTGGTGTCGGAAATTCAGAAGAGGATGCCCCTGACCCCGGTGGCCCGGCGAACCTGGTAACCCCAGATCAGCCTCTGGCAAAAAAAAGGACGCGCCACCCAGCACCGCCGCATCAACCTATGCACCCTGCTCCTCTCGCCCCACCCCCCGAAGGACCAGGACACAGGGACGGACATGGCGAAAACGACAGACGATGTTGTCCTAGTCATGGCGGGTGGCTCTCTGCAGCCGAGGGCATCCCCTCCAGATAAGGTGGGGTTGTTTCATGCCATTGTCGCCAGAGTGACCAAGCTCTTCCAGCTGATGCCCGAAGAGACCAAAAACAAGGGTTTCCTCTACCAGAGGCACGAGGCAAAGAGGAAGACCATGTCGGTACCCCTCGTAGACGACTTTTGGGTGGAGGGCCAGGCCCTGATGAAGAACCCGGCTAGAGCCCCAGCCAAGCTGGATAGGATAGAGAAAAAAATACCAAGTGCCGGAG
The DNA here is from genome assembly GCF_040938575.1 of Ambystoma mexicanum. NCBI lineage: Eukaryota > Metazoa > Chordata > Amphibia > Caudata > Ambystomatidae > Ambystoma > Ambystoma mexicanum. Next base: position 945,538,594 of record NC_090923.1, read on the forward strand.
TCCGCACCCAGGTGCCTATTGTCGCAACAGTCGCCGGACTCAGTGGTATCGGTGGCTGCGAGGTAGCGATCATCTAACCCCTTGTCTTTGTCCTCTGTCGCTACAGACAGTGAGGGAAAGAAGTTTGATTCCATGGATAGAAGGATCATCTACTTCCCGTCGTCGACAATGAAGGTGGCCAACGCTCTGGCGATTCTGGCCAGGTACGACAGAGAACTCTGGTACAAACTGGCCCCGATTCTGGACTTCCTGCCTGACGACAAATGGGTAGAGGTGATCTGCCTCCTCCAGGAAGAGGATGTCGCGTCGGACCATGCCATTACGGTGGCCCTGGACATCGCCGACACAGGTTTCTGACAGATGGGGAAATAGTGTCTGTGTCCAGCGTTGAGGCTGGCTGAAGGCCACCACCTTCTGCCAGGAGGTCCAGAAGAGAGTGCTGGACATGCCCTTCGACAGAGACAACCTCTTCGGGAAGACTGTCAACGAGTCTCTGCAGGCCATCAAGACTGACACAGAGACGGCTGGTGCCCTGGGCACTCTTCAGCCACACTGCCCGTCCTTTCACGCCTCTGGGGGAAAGTCCAGCAGATCGATGAAGGGTTTTGGTGGAGGTTCCTCGTCCTACCGTCAACCCTCCTGGTCCATGACCCATGTGGCCTACAGAGGCCGTTCCAAGGTTTCCGGTGGAGGTGACGAGCGCCTTTGTCGCTCCCAAGGCGGGACACAGGCGCAGAAGCAGGACTGATACGGCCAGGACGTTGGGCCCCACCCTGGCACACCAGTGGGTGGCCCGCTGGCGAGTTTCGTCGGCGAGTGGAAGATCATCTCCACTGACAGAAGGGTGCTGGACATACCCTGGAGTTTCAGCAAAAATGCTGCAGATCCCTCTGTTGGCCCACCAGTAACGGTGCATCCCTCCACTCCTGCAGGAGGTACGGGCCATGCTACAAAAGGGGCTGATAGAGCTAGTTCCAAGACCGCTCCGGTGTCTAGTCCAGTTACTTTTTTAGTAAAGAAAAAGAATGGGGGCTGGAGTCCCATTCTAGACCTGCTGCGTCTCAACAAATACAGAGTACTCACATTGCAGAACGTGGTTGGCCAACTGGAGGAAGGAGACTTCTTGACGTCACTGGATCTGGAGAACGCATACTTCCCCATCCACAGGAAGCAGTGGAAGTTCCTACGCTTCGTGGTGCAAGGGAGGCACCAGTGCCGGCTGGTGCCTCCCAATTCAAGGCCCTCACCTTTAGCCTGAAGTCGGTGCCCAGGGTGTTAACGGAGTGCCTGGCACCAGTGCCGGCCCATCTATGTCTACAGGGGATACACATGTACCCATACCTCGACGACTGGCTCATCCGGGCCAAGTCAAGTGAAGTGGCTGTTGGACACACAGAAAGTACTGTCCAGCTGCTGACGGATATGGGATTCTCTGTGAATTATCCAAAGTCCTGTTTGATTCCATTGCAGAACGCACTGTTCCGGGGAGCCAGGCTCAACACGGTCTCCTGCCTGGTATTGCCCTCAGGGAGGAGAGGTAGCGGCCATTCTGGGGAAGCTACAATGGCTGTTGTCAATTAGACCGCCAAGGTGCGGACCATCAAGTCGCTGCTCGGCATGATGTTTTCATGCATCTTCTTTATCCAGCTCTGCAGGCTACAGATGCGACCTCTTCAGGAGTTCCTGGACGTTCGCTGGATACAAGTGTCCGGAAGCTTTGCAGACCAGAACTTTCTTGACGAGCAGTTCCGTCTAGCAATAAGGTAGTGGGGTGTCCACTCCGTCGCCCAGGGCACAGGGTTTCAGAACCCCCCGCCCCCATACCGTGAGGCGGTCACCACAGATGCTGCCCTGGAGGTCTGGGGAGCCCACACCGGACGTCTGCACGCCAGAGGCCTGTGGCTGCTGGAAGAGAAGGATCTCCAAATCTATATCCTGGAGCTGCGGGCAGTGTTCTGGGCCCTCAAGTCATTCCTTCCGTCCCTGAAGGGCAAGGTGGTGAGGATCTTCACAGACAACACCACCACGATGTTCTACATCAGGAAGCAGGGGGGGGCACCCGACCCCCAGTGCTCTCCAGAGAGGCGCAGGACTTGTGGCGCTGGGCCATCGGCCAAGAGATGTTCCTCAATCCTTTTCACCTGGCGGGAGTAGAGAACACCAGCGCCAACATCTTTCTCAAGTAGGGCAGACCCCAAATCGATCTGTTTGCGACGGCGGCAAACTCCAAATGCCAGAAATGGTTCCACCAGCCAAGGAGCATGGGGCACGCATTCTCCTTCCCGTGGGAATGCCAGTTCCTAAACGCGTTCCCTCCGCTGCTGCTACGAGTCATCAATCAACTCAAACAGTGCCAATGCAGGATGATACTCGCCGCCCCGGCGTGGCCGAGGCAGATGTTACCCGGACCTTCTCAGCCTGTCAACGTCACCTCCGGTCAAGCTGCCAGTGGTCGCTCATCTGCTCACCAGTGAAGGAGGTGCAATCCTGCATCACGACCCAGGATCGCTGAACCGGAGGGCTTGGCTCCTGCAGCCCTAGAGTTCAGAGGATAAGAGTTGCCGGCGGACTGCAGAGAGGTCCTTGCGAAGGCCAGAGCGGCATCGACTCTTAAGTGCTACAGGCACAAGTGGAACCTTTTCGCTACGTGGTGCCAGTCGCAGAAGATCAACCCTCTGAGGATCACGGGCCCGCAGGTTCTTCCATACTTGTTGTCCTTGGCCAAGGCAAGGCTGGTGCACGCCACTGTCAAGGTGCATCTGGCGGCCATGTCCTGCTACACCAGGTCTCCAGGATGATCTTCTCTTTGGTCACACTGTCACTTCAAGGAGTTCCTCAAAGGACTGTTTCGATCTTTTCTGCTGGTGAAGGCTCCTGCCCCGGCGTGGGAACTCGATGTGGTGCTGACGAGGCTCATGGGGTGGGGGGCCCCCTTCAAGCCTATGCATCAGGCCCCTCTCACGTTCCTCTCATGGAAAACTGCTTTCCTCGTGGCCATCACCTCCGCCAGGAGCGTAGGTGAGTTCCAGGCCTTATTATGCATACAGCCTTATCTGACTTTTCACCACACAAGGGTGGTGCTGCGGGCACACCCCTCCTTCATGCCAAAGGTTCAGTCGGAATTCCACCTCAACGAGCCTTTGGTGTTGCTTGTGTTCTTTCTGAAACCTTTGTTGCCGGCTGAAAGGACTTTGCACTCGCTAGACGTTGCTCGTGCTCTGAAGTTCTACGTGGCACTCACAAAGAGTTTGCGGAAGACATCTCAACTGTTCATGAACTTTGATCCTGTGAACCATGGGAAGGCCTTGTCCAAGGCTTCCATTTCAAGGTGGCTCTCGGGCTGCATCACGCACTGTCATCGGTTGGCGAATCGACCGCTGCCCGGCTGTCCGAAAGCCCGTTCCACCAGAGCGATGACTGCGTTCCTGTCTGGTGTGCCCCTGCTAGACATCTGCAGTGCTGCTATGTGGAGGTTCACGCACACCTTCACAAGATTCTACTGCGTTGACAGGGATTCCAGAGAGCAGTCCAGGGTCGGCCAAGCATTGCTACGCTACCTGTTCGCTTGAAGGTGAGCGTGTTTCAGAGGTAAGAGTAATTGCTGCTTTTGATCCTTGCCACATCCCGTGGTTGTGTATTGTTGTATATATTCTTTATTCATGAGCATATGAATCCATACCAGACCCCCTGCTGGAGAAGGAGCAAGTTACTTACCTTTAACTAATGTTCTCCAGCATGGGTCTGGCATGGATTCACATGCTAACCCTCCCTCCGTCCCTTCTGCGGCTCTTCTTGGTCATACTGCCACTTTATGTACTTACCAAATCTGAAGATGGCTGCTAGAGGAGGGTCTTGGGGAGAGGGCAGTCATTGGCTGGGGGCAGTATGACCCAGAGTACAGCGATTGGTTTAGAGGACAAATACAGTTTGTAAGATATGTGAAACAGTTATTTCTTTTACCAAGGATTCCCGGCCTGATGATGGGTAATATTCATGAGCATGTGAATCCATGCCAGACCCATGCTGGAGTACAGTAGTTACAGGCAAGTAATTTAATCCTTATTTATTATGCCCAACTAAAGAAGCGTTCTACCAAATTATCTGAGCTCATGTCATTGAACAGCTGGTCATTCAGTCTGAGTCTCTGCATAACTCCCTGGCTTCCTTTTTCTCCCAGAAAATTGCTACCGAACAGTCGGATTTAGAAACTTGATAAAGGTTGACCTACTTCACCAGAGCATATTGGGTAACCCAGGGCCGAGAGTATGACTGAATTTGTCCTACAGTCTAGAGATGATTGGGCCAAATACTTTTAAATAACTAAAACCTCCAGACCACCACTGTGTCACGGTCAGGTTGTGGCGGCCGTCCCAAGCACCATTGGACTAAGGGCCTGAGCGCTCGCTTGGCAGTTGTCTTGGAAGCTGCTACATCTGCAGCATGGGTTTCCTGGCAGCCAAAGCAACTGAAACGTCATTGAGCTGTAAGCGTTGCCTGCCAATCCCTGGTTGATGAGAACGAGGATGCAGAAATATAGCCTCTGGTTCACCATGATGCTCAGTGTCTCAATTGCTTCCAGCGTTGTGATGGCGCTCTTCGATTTTTATTTTTTTTCTTCTCCAGCTCCTATGGTCATCGATCGAGCAATTGTTTGACTTAGTCTTCGTTATCTTCCATTTCAGCTGATAAACTGGTTTCTCTTGTCTATGTGTGGCTTCACCTGGACTGCTTTGACCTTCCTCTGGAATCTCCCTTGGTTTGACATCTGTGCAAATTTGTGTTGTAGATTCTGTGGATCTGCCTCCACCCATAGGTTGCCAGTGTTCTGCGTGAGTCATCCGGTAACCTTCTGTGAATGCCTGAACATAAGGTAAACCTTTATTACACCCTTTGGGTGTTGTGATTATTGATACAGGGTCCTTTGCATCTTTTTCAGCTCGGAGAAGAAACCTGATGGTATTCCTCCCGCCTTTCCCCTCAACTTCTCTGCGTACAGCCTCTTTCATTGGCCTGAACAGTGTGGTTTGGAGGAAAGCCCCACCACCCTAAGGGAATTCTCCTGCCTGGTTACTGAGACACTGGATTTAATTATTGCCAGTAAATGTAAAATGCTATGCCCTACTCTTTTTGATGACCCGACAATACTCCTGAATGCTTTGTTGTTCCAGGGAGCTGTACCTTAGGCGTTTAAATCTGCCCAGATTAATCAACTACTTTAGAAATCCTTAACAACTCCCAGTAACCTGGCAAATCTTTTCCCCAATTTCAGAGCATTCTTTTCTCTCCAATTTTTGGGAGAAGGTAGTGGCAAAACAACTCTGCACGTTTCCCGAAGAAAATGACCTTCATGACCAAGAGGACTGTTTTCAATCGGGCTTTAATGCAGAATTTGTGCAGTGCTAATTCTTTTTGAACTGTCTGTAGCGTTCAACATGGTCTACCGCGGAAGACGTTGCCTTAATCTGCTGGCTTTATCTGCTGGATTTTTGTGATACGGTGTTAAAGTGATTAAAGTCATTCTTATGAGAGCTGTCCCAGAGAATTGCTCTAAGGGCCATTTTTTCCAAGGACATCAAATTAGTTCGTGGGGTTCCACAGAGATACTCTTTAATTACACTTTTATTTAACCTTAAATTTTACATGTATGCAAATGATACGCAGCTAATTGTATGACTGTAGAAAACAGTGGGCACGATAGACAAAGTGTGCCCTTCTTCCATAGATGCGTGGATGTGTAGAAACAGGCTGAAAGTAAATGGCTCTAAAACATACATTTTGAAGTTCAACAAACCTGAGCTATGTCACAAACTTGCCATAGTGTATGAGCCCAACTTGAAGATGCAACCTAAGTGAAAAAAATATGCGATGTGGCTTGATGACTATATTTTTCAAAATGGACTACTCAAGTAACTAAGAAATGTTATTTCCAATTAAAACACTGAATAATGTTTTAAGTACTTTACAAGAAAAGCTTGGCTCCTCATGGTTAATGCACTGATCTCTTCCCATTTGGGCTATTGTAAAGCATTGTATTTATGGCTCCCATAGCGTGAGATTCATACGCTCAGTAAGTCCAGAAACTAGCTGTTGATTGCTGTGCAAGCAATGCCGGGCAACATGAAACCACAACTCCCATTAATTTCCACCTTCCTTGGTTGCCAGTTAGAGCCCGAATTAAATTTAAGACAAATCATTATATAGTGAGAGACAATCTCTGCTTAAAAGAAGGATGCAGTGCCGTTGCTCCATTATAGGGGCAGATGATTTCCACACACAGCCAGCAGATTCTGGAATTCTTTGCCCTTTCATTTGAGAAGTACATTGGATCTTGTACATTTTTAGAGGTTGGTGAGCACATATCAAAAACTCTTGAAGAGATGTCACAGGCCTTGTTTAAGGACCAAGGTGCCACACAGTGAATGGATGTGCCTGCTAAAGGAGCACAAATGAAAATTATCAGCCACTGATGGGAATAAAATGACCAGCCACTGATGTGGGGAATAATTTCTGCTTTAGACGCTACCTCGTCTAGAAGCCCGACATTTGGCAGGTCCTTGACTTGTAGACCAGGAACATTGCTGCCTGCAGAAGTTGCTCTAAAGTGAAGAAAAGCCAATCTGGAGCCTGTTTATCACTACCACCAACACCTGAGTTTCCGTGACCCATACTGGGGGCTACCTTAACACCTTACCATGCATGCAGTGTCCTGAAGATCATCCTTCGTGGGAGTTGCAGTAGCCATTCTTCAAGGTCGTCCGTTGAGTCCAGCTGGTGAATTCCAGGAACTTCACCTGCATCAGGAGATCAGAACTGCCACTAGATAGACTTCAATCTAACACAGAAATCGATTTCTGCATCTGTGATCCATGTTCCTCCTGCAACCAGACTAAAGGTGTGAGTATTTGGGCTCCCTCAATTCAATTTACCTAGGGGTGGTAATTTTGCAAATCTTGAGTGCAGGGGCCAAGTGTATTGCCACTCTTAATGGTCGCCTCGCCCCATAGGGATTAAATAGGCATATTCTATCAAGTTCCTACCACTACCCTTAACTGACTGTGGAGTCCTGGTCAGCAGTTCCTTCCTGGGCATCCCTCAATGTGTAGGAATTGGGAGTGACCCCCTTGCCCTGGGAAATTGAAATTGTCCTAAAAGTGTGCTTTTGCTCTTGTGAACAACATACATGTTGGTTTGCTCCAAGTCTTGTTTAAGGAGGACTATTGACACATGGACTTTACTTTAGTGACGCTGGGGCTCTTGTTTACCTGGCTAGGCTGTACATCTTAAGTTTCTTTAGGTAAATATCTTATAATTATAAAGTATATTGATTTTGCTTGCATAACCTTTTTTCTTTCCCCCACTTTACTTAAAACAATTGCAGTATTGCTTTGCATTATTGTTTATAACCATGTGTAATTGTAAAGTGTTGGTACACCCCCTACATGTAGATAATTGTGTTTTATATTATCTATTTTATTTACCTGCATGTTTTGGTATAATGACTAGTATATTTTTATATATCTGTGTGTATTGCTTGATGATCTCTATGATGTTATTTTCACTCACTTTTCCAAACCCCTAAACTCCCATGTCTAAACCTTGTTGCACAGCCTATGCTACTTAGAGAGGATTTGGTTAGCCCAAGTGCGGTTTTTGTTTTGACCACTCAGAATTACATGCCAATGATGATTCTGAAAATCCCTTCTAATGGGTATGTCCAGCCATCTGTCTGTAGCCCTTCATGCCACAAAGTATACTTGCAGAACCTTTCCACCTTGTGCTCCTCGTCCTTCCGTTGGAGGATTTCATGAGAAATTTATTGGAAATGAATCGGCGTGAATGCTGTCTGTCTATGGACCTTGTCGGACACCCAGATATGGGTAATGATATATTATTCATCAATCTAACTGTGTTCCAGTTGAAAAGCAGTCTATGGATGAGGATGATATAGCCTATGTTTCGTCTGCCTCCATAATAGAGGATTCTTTAAAAATGGAGGCAAAATATGCTGTAGATCTCCCATCCTTTCAGCTGGCTATGTACCCGCCGTGCATATACATTGATTACTGTCTCCTAATGGGGCATCTCAGATGTAATTACTAAGAATGTATCTCTTGCTCCTTCTACAGTGGACTCCTGTCCATCTTTAAAGGTGCCATTGTTAAATAAGCCATCATTGAGATGCCATGCAGCAGAACTTGCAGAAGATATAATGGAATCACAGGTGGACTTGTTTGCAAAAACAGAGACCTGGCTTCAGGACTCTGCAACTCATGCTGCATTGGCTGCCACTCCATATGGATACAATATTTTCCGTGCTGACCGTGGTGGTTCGAGAGGTGGATGAGTGTCTTTAATTTTCAGGGACCATCTAAAGAGTCATAGTACAGTTGTACTGGATCTTGACTTCTGAGAAGCTATGATGGTCAAACTGAATATTGATGCAGCATCTACTTTGAGTATTTTCATACTTAATAGGCCACCCAATAAAATGTTAGAATTTGAGGAGCAACTCTTGGGTTTTATTAGGCGCCTCGATGAAATTGTCTTCTTATATTCTTGTAAATCAAACAAGAGAACTTTTTAAACGTTTTAGATCCTGGAATACGCCTAGAGCTCTGTCATATCATCATACCTACGAAGGATGACTGTACCCGTGTCCAAAAAGCTTTTGCAGACAAACTTCAGTGTGCTCAACTAAAGATCAAGGAAGAGTTGGACAGACAGAAACGTATTCCTACAGAGGCTGATCGTAATGGGAAACGAGAAAACCTAATGGACGATAGTGTGGAAAACAACTAGTGATTCAAGCCAGAGACCACTCACTGACAGTTTCGGCTTTTCCATGATGACCGCTGCAGAAATTCAAAATATATTAAAAATAATGCACCCAACAAGCTGCCCAGGAGATCTTCTTCCATCTAAGCTGATATTAGAGCACAAAAGTTATTTTTGCCTCATTTTTATGCAGATTACCTAATGCCACTTTTAAAACTGGTAGTATACCACAAGTTATTAAAGATGTGGCAGTGACTCCACTCTTTTAAAAAAAAAAAAGTCTAGATCCTAAAGATACAGCAAACCTACGCCCTATTACAAACACGTTATTTTTATTAAAACTAGTTGACAAAGTCGCAACCATGCAACTTCAATCTTTATATAGAAGCGACTGGCATTTTATATTAGAAACAGTTAGGCTTCCAACGTTGTCATGGTACTGAAAGTGCATTACTGGATCTCCAGACTCAGATGCTGTACATGTTGGAAAAGGGTAGATCAGGTCTGCTGGTTTTATTGGACTTATCGGCAGCGTCCGATCTGCTTGATCATAGAATCTTGTTGGAAAGACTGGTCTCTGTGGGTGGCCTGTCTGAGAACGCGGACAGATGGTTATAAAGTCCTTTTTAGAAGGCCGCAAATCAAGGGTTCATTGGAGGTATTCATCATCCGGACCAGAAACCATCTCCTGTGGAGTCCCGCAGGGGGCATGGTTGTCCCACCTACTTTTTAACATATATATTGTCCCTCTGTGCTTGAAGTTGGAAGAAATTGGTTTCTTTTTTACTAATTATGCAGATGACTTCCAGCTGCTAGTAGAGATAAGCGGAAATCACGCAGTAGACCAGGAAAGCTGAACCAGGTTTATCAGAGCATAAAATGCTGGATGTTAAACAACTGGTCATGTCTGAACGCTACAAAGACAGATTTGGTGATAGATGGATCACAACACGCTAGGGACAGCCTGGACCAAGCTTTTGACAACTTTGAGGTTGAAGGTAGTTAGATAAAAGTGGCACCTAAAGTAAACACCCTCGATGCCCTATGTGGATGCTAGCTTGAATGCAGGGGCCCATGTGGAAGCCATTGTAAAGAGGACCAACTACCACTTAAAAATATTAAGGCAGGTAGCTCCCTTAGTTTCAAAAGCCAACTGGACTTAACTAGTTAGGGCAGTAATACTTCCACACTTGGACTACTGCAATACTTTATTGGGGTGGTGTGAGTAAAGAACACATTCAAAAATTGCAGAAGGTTAAAAATGCTGCAGTCCGTGTTGTCCATCAAATGGGTCGGAATGAACCCACATCTGCGGCCCGAAGGGAGCTGCATTGGCTTCCAATCTCTGCAAGGATTTAGTTTAAACTATTGACAGTATGTCATAAATGCATTTTTGGACTCGCCCCCAATACCTTAAATAAAAGGTAGTTAAATTATCACCCAAATAGAAATCTCCGATCTGCACTTGATGGCTACCTTAGGGTTCACCGTATAAAAAGGTCTCGGGAAATGGTTGCTCATTCCCAATCCTGTGGGCAATGAGCTGGAACGAGCTGCTGGAGGCTCTCTTTAAGGAAGACGATCATTTGGTCTTCAGGAAATTGTTGAAAACCAGACTGTTCAAGTAAAATGTATGTCAGCCTGTCTCTCTGTTTTTCTTCCTGTGATAGCGCCTGCATGCCCATGGGCTTTGGCGCTTGAGAAATGTCATAACATAACTTGTACTGGGTGATTTTAACCTTTGGGATGAGAATTCTTTGCATTTAGATGCCATGGGACTTCTCAATCAGCAGGATGCTGTTGGTTTCACACATGTAAAGACCCCTACACATAGTTGTGGAAATATTTTGGATTGGATTTGAATGAGAAATATTACTATTTCACCTACTATGGTGGACGTTTTTCCCTGGTTCGATCACGTTTGTATCATTTTTATTTTTTACATTTTAACATTTTCTGAAGGGTTACAGCTCAACATCGTCTCATTCCCGCCCCCTCCGCTTAATGCGCATCAGGTCATACAGGTCCAAATAAGCTCTTCAAGTTAACAAGTGGGGAGCCCTTGGCAAGTCTCTTCCTCTTCCCCCATAATGGAGCGAGATCCGTCACCTGAACCCTTCTCATTGGGAACTTTTACAACCCATACAGTTATCCCCACTTCTCGGCTGGGATTTGCTATTCAGCCTTTCCCACACTGCGCACTCCGCCCCCTGCCCCAGCGAAACCCTCTACTAGGCTCATCGAACATAACCGGTGTGTCTGTTTCTCATACCCCCATTTCATAATAAACATGCCCAGTCCTGGTGGAAGTTCTCCATAATGTCATTAAGCATTGCTGTTAACCTTTCCATCTGAAATATGTCCCACAGCTTAGCCATCCATTCAACCTCTGTGGGGGGTACTCCATTTCTGGGCCACTGCCAGCCTTCCCACCTGCATCATTGTCTCCCACGTTCTGGGGAGTCTACCGGATCCCTCTTCCTCCCCCGGGATCTCCAATAGTAACAGCAGTGGATCAAGTGTTGGTGAGCCCCCCCCCCCACCACCTCCTTTATCCAACTAAGAAGTTCCGTCCAGTAGATCTGAATTCTGGGGCAGGAACACCACATGTGATACAGGGAGCCCTCCTCGCCACACCAACTGGGACATAGTGGGGACACTTCCTTGTTCATTTTTTTTATAGTATAAGGGGATCCAGATACATCTTAGTTATGCTCCATCGCTGATGTAAAGAGGTTGCCATGGAACATGTTACATAGTTTCTCCCACGTGTCCTCTGGTATTTCCGTAGAGGTGCGACTAGACAAGAGTTCTTTATATCTTTGTCTCCCATCCATGTTGTCTGTTACTAAGACCTTGTACAATTTAGAGATTATCTGCTTTCTAGAGGCACCCTGTTCAGGACTTGTTCTAATGGTGTCAGGGGGCGCGCCAACTGTCCTTCCCATCTAGGGTCCAACAACACTCCTTTCAAATGTAAATACTCAAATATTCTAATTGTCTCCTTCCCCAGCATGTTTTGAACCTCTGCAAGATCCTTGATGGTTCCACATCTTGAAGAGCTGCCCAGCCCTCTCGAGCCCTCCGTATGACCACTGCTGTGAGTTCCTAAAGTCCCACTTACTCAGAGGGGCGGTCCCCACATAGAGCTCATCGGGGAGGGCCATGAGGAGAGCTTGCAGTTTGCTCCTCCCTTTTTTCCATAGGGACCACAGAACTCCTAAAGTCGGGTGTGCCATCACCTTTTCAGGGACAGCTTTGAGGGGAGACCACAGAAGGTCTCTAACTATCTTTCGGGTGTTCAAACATCCTCTATATAAGACCAATAAGTTGCCAGGTCATCTCTCATGTGTTCCAGTAGCACCTGCAATTGGACCGCCTTGTAATTGAGGAAGAAATCTGGAAAACCAAATCCCCCATGGTCTTTAGGTAACATCAGGGTGGCCCTCCTCACTCGTGGTTTCTTTCCCTGCCAAACAAACTTGGATATCATATTATTGAGGTCTTCAAAAAAATGCCCCCGGAAGCCTGGTCAGAATCGACGTGAAAAGATACAATAACCGCGGCAGCAGGTTCCTTTTTACTGAGGTCATTCTGCCGTACCAAGAGAGAGTTAAGTGGGCCCACTGGGCCAGCTCTGCTTTGATCAGTGCCAGCAATGGGTTAAAGTTGATATGGGCCAACGACTGTCGATCCCTTGGCACACGGATTCCCAAATACATAATCGCTTCAGTCTCCACTATCATTTCCCCCAGTCGAGTTCCTCTCCCACCCCCATCCCCCGACTGTGATGTGATGCAAATGCATAGCACTAGATTTAGCCACTTTTGCCTTCAGCCCAGAGAAGGAGCAAAAAGCCTCGATCTGCTTCAGCAGTGACGGGAGGGATTGATGGACCCTTGACCAGATATGCCAGGATGTCGTCTGCAAACAGGGGCAATTTAAAGGATACCTCCCCTTCCATAGGACACAACAATCGATCAATGGCGCCTTTGCAGCCTTCTATTCCCATCTATACGTCCATGATTTTTTGGTACCACGGGAAGACATACTGGACACATTGGAAGAAATGGGCAACAAATCCTCTGCTGGCACTGCTGTACGGTCTGGACGATGGATGGAAACCAGTGTCCAGGCTGTATAGGCAATTGACTGACGGACCCAACCCCCTTAGTGCAAAGCTGAAGGAGAGATGGGGAGGTAGACCTGGGAATAGAAATCTCAGAATAGGAATGGGAAAGAGCACTAGCATACCCCAAAAAGGTGTCCAGGAACGCCAGATTTAGACTGATACAACTAACTTTTTTATACCGCGCCTACATGACCCCTCACAGGGTGGCGGGATTCAATAAACAAGCTCAACGTCAATGCCCCTGCTGTGGTATGGGAGAGGCGGGAACGATACATGTTCTGGGTCTGTGCAAAGGTGCAGCGTTTCTGAGCCAAAATTGAGCCAGCCTACAAGAAAGCTGGTATAGTTAGGTATGACTGGTCCCCGAGGGAATGCCTTCTTGGGACGTACCCTAGGTTAAGCAAGTTCAAACATGTTGTGAAGCTCATGGACATGGTATGCATTTTGGCCAAGAGGGCTACTGCTATGGCATGGGAAGCACCTGGGGGCCCACAATATGCACTGTGGCACTGGGAATTTGAGCGCTGGGCTGAAGCAGAGACTAAGATTTGGGGGGAGGGAGTCTCCAGGGCGGACAAGGAGGTGAGTGTGGCGTTTGAGGGCTGGAAAACGCTAGTATGGGACATGTGCCACACCTCTGACGACAAACACCCTTGAAAACACTAACTGAACCGGATCAATACAGTGGCTCAATGACTATTGCGATGGAGAAGGAGGTGACCATTTGAAAACCCCGGCTGTGAAGAATGCCCCACTGTAATCATGTCCCCACGAGACTTGATTCACCCACATTAAGGAAAGCACAATAGAAGACAGTAAAAGTTGGTTTATTGTTTTGTTTGATGTTCACTGTTCAATTGTAAACCGAACTGTAAAGAAGTAACGCACTGTAACCAAATGCCTGAATATGGTTATACAAATGCCAATAAATACATCTAAAAATAAATTAAAGGATATCTCCCCACATTGGGTTTCCTTAATCTCCGGGTTCTCCTTATAGCTATCGCCAGTGGTTCCATTGACAGTGCACATAAAAGGGGCGAAAGGGGGCAACCCTGCCTCATGCCCCTGGTGAGCCAAAACGAGACGTAGACCAACCCATTGACCTGTACTCTAGCCGTCGGGCCCTAGTGTTGGGGAGAATTCTCTCTTTAGGCTGAATTTCCTAACCTAGTGAGTCCCCCAGCAGCTTTGCTGGATTTCTGGAGTTTGTTTTTTTTTTCTCCTGCCAAGAGTGAGACTCTTTTTCTCCCACTCTTGGACATGATTTGTGGTGTTCCTTTGACTGTTAATGTGTTCTATGGGCTATGGGGTCCTTTACTCCATAGGGTCTCATGTGTTTTTACTATGTGTGTTATACAGCACCCTCCGTGCAGTGACACAGGGGTGTCATAGTGACACCCCACCATAGACTCCATACCCTGGGACTGACTACTGTCTCCCAGGGCATGTAAAGTCACCATTGGCTTTACTAGTCCCAAATTATTAACAGAAACCAGTACAAACCATCATATTGTGGACGTACTGGTCGGGGCAATTCGATTGCCCCGCGGTCTGTTAGTCGAGGGGGCACGTCTCCGTCTCCCCTGATCGAGTTTTGGCTGGTGGCAGTGGATACTACTTTTTATAATCGACCGCGAATATATCCCTATGGGATTTTCCCATTGTTCGAGGCTACCAACTTTAATTATTTAATTCTCATAGCCTCGAACATACCGCCGGTTTATTTATTTAATATTAATTGGCCGGTTGGTATTTTTTGCCAGGACTCGATTCTAAAATGGCGTTTGTGTTCTCTTCTGTGACTCAAACCCAAATCGAGCCCTTTGTTCCACTTTTGGCGGGCTTCTCCACAGAAGCCTCCAAAAGTGGTGCCACTCTGTCTAGGTACCACAGGGGGTGTTGGAGGGGGTTTAGGCACCCTGGACTGAGTTACCTTGGTAACTCAAGTCGCACTCTTGTGTGATTGGCCCAAGTGGTGAGCCGGCCGGCTCACCACTTAGCATGTATGATTGACAGCTAGGCTGAGTGAATGGGGGTGTGCTGCATAAAAGCAGGGCTTTGGGGACTGGAACTTCAGAAGTCGCCACAGGACCTAAGAATCCGATGAGGGAGAAGCTGAGCCACCTGCCACGACGACATCACCGGTGGAGCCCTGCGTAACCGACTCACCACTTCCCGACGACAGAGAAGATCTCCCGGCTGGAGAGGCTTCTTCCCCTGACTGGTGGGCACAACCAGTTTACCTTCTTTTCCTCGCATCCCAGGACGTCTTGTGGTCGAATTGCCCGTGCCAAGCACCCCGGCAACCGGATAGCCACTTACCACTGGACCGCGAATAAAAGGACCGCTCCTTTTACCTGAGAACTCACCGGCTGGTTTCTTCCCTGGCAGTGCAACGGACTCCTGTCTTCCTCCCTGACGAGATCCTCTCTTCCCCCGGACGAAGCACCGACTTGCATCCGCTGCCAGGAACAACTGCCCCCGCTGGAGTATTCTCACCACTTTAAGGTACCGTGTCCGCCCGGCCTCCCGTTCTAAAGATTGCTACAAGGTAATAATAATCCCTTAACCTTCTGGACTGGGCTGGCCGCCTTGACCATCTAACTGGTCCCTTTCTTTTGGTCCAACTCTTTCTGAACCTTTTCGAGACTTTTGTGCACTTCAACCGTGTGACCTTGGACACATTTCGTTCTGATCCTCTTAAAGTGGATCCGGCCTTCTGAACTCTAACTTAACGGTTTTCCTTTGCCTTCCTCTCTTTTTGTGTTCTTATGAGTGTTGGGATCTGTTTCAAATGATACTCTGCTTTTCTCTCCCTTTTAAAACAAATAATTAGAGTGCCATCTGTGTTAAGCGCTCACCGCTGTCTGAAAATAAGTGGGGCTTTACTTAAGACTTGTCTAATATTCTTCTAAGGGAGTGTATATCTTTTAGTGACCGTGTTTTTGAACTGCTTAACATTAGTGCCTGTGTGTTTTACTAGATGTGGTTTTAAATAAATAATTATATCTCTTTTACACCCAGCTCTGGTCAGTATTTACTTGTTCTACTGTGTTCTTTTGACCTATTGCGAATACTCTGTATACTGCCTAACTCTTCTTGAGGGAAGTCTGACTGCTCAGCCACAGCTACCAAGTGAATCTATGTGGTACAGACTGCTACCAAGTGGGTTTACTGCCAAACACCTGTAGTCTTAAATCTTTTGCAGTGGTCCCAGAGGGAACTGCACAGGTTTCTGCCTAACACCTGTACATTGAGACCCATGGGCAAAGGTTATGGCCAAAGGCCATCCTCTGTAACACCTTGTCCATATATGCCCACTCTACACGATCAAAGGCTTTCTCTGAGTCGATCGACACCAAGCACACATCCAGTCTCTGTTCTTGGGCATAGTGAATTAGGTCAATTGCTTTCCGCACATTATCGGACCCCTGCCGCCCCCTGATGAACCCGACATGATCCCCATGTATTAAGGACTGCAACACCTGTTCCAGTCTGATTCGCCAATATCTTTACATTAGTGTTAAGCAGGCAAATCAGACGGTAGGACTGCCACAGGGCTGGGTCCCTTCCTACTTTGGGAATCAAGATAATGGCTCTGAACAGTAAATTCACCCTTCAAGGATTGAATTAAACATTTTTACCTTGAACGGTGCTAGGGACGATCGAAATAGCTTATAGAAGCGTACGGCAAAGACAGCATCCCCTGGGGAAGTGCCTCCCCTAATCTGCTCAATCGTATGGATCACCTCAGCTCTGATATCGGGGCCTCAAGCGCTAAGGATGCGTTGTGTGTAATACCCAGAGGGGGCAGAGACCCCAGAAATTAATATACATGTGATCCATCACCCCTATATTTCGACCTGTATAATTGCTCATAAAATTTCCGGAATTCCTTTCTATATCTGTTCGTCCTTGCAAATCGTCCGTCTCTGTTCTTGTCTCAGAGCCTCTACCCTTCTAGCTTTCCCCTGTTCCCTTGGTTTCCATGCTAGAATCTTGTCCGCTTTCCCCCCCTCCTGCCCTTTTCGGATAACGTTTGTTTAAGAAACATCAGTTTCCTTTCCTTTTGATGGAGCAGGAGCTCTTTCAATTGGGATTTATACCTTCTCATATGTTACAGCTCTTCAGACGTTAGGGACGCAGCGGCCCTCCCGCCCGGTTGCAGTGTTCAGATTCCCCCCAACTCTGCCTCCCGCGTCTCTCGTTACCTCTTTTTCTGGGCCCCTATCCTCATAAGCTCACCTCTGATGGTGGCTTTGAATGTGTCCCACACGCTCGGAATCCCCACCTCTCCATTATCGTTAAGCAAACAATATTCCTGTATATTTAAAATTCCTTGGGCCACCTCCTTATCCTTTTTGGAGGAGGTTGTTGCATATCCACCTACACCTCTATCCCCCCCCCTCCCCTCGCCCATTCCCAGCAGTCCCAATCACTGTTCTGACCAGGTCTTGTCCAGGAAGATATAATCATTATAATCTTACCCATCTCGGGCTCCCACCAAGTAGATGAAGCCTTCATTAATAAAATCTTTCTTAAAATCCAGGATTGGATGGTATCCAACGGGCTGGCCTTAAACAGCGCCAAAACTGAGCTTATGCTAGTGGGCGCCCCCAGCAAATTGGAAAAATTGGGGGATAAATTTAAGAGCTTCACCCTGGACAATTGTGTTATTGAGATATTACACAAGGTCAAAACGTTGGGCGTGTATTTGAACAAACATATGAATATGAAGGCTCAGGTGAACAATCTTGTTGCATCATCCTCCTATTTTATTAAACTCTTCCGCCACCTATGTCCGTTGATCTCGGAGAAGAATGCAGAAACTCTTGCCAGGGCCATTATTGGCTCAAAATTGGATTATGGCTGTAGCCTATTGGTGGGGATTCCGAAAGCAGAGATCCAACGCCTCCAAGTGATCCAGAATGGGGCGGTGAGAGTGGTGAAGGGCCTAGGTAAAAGGGTCCATGTCTCAGAGGCCCGAAGGAGCCTCCATTGGCTCCCAATCAGAGCTAGAGTCCTGTTCAGGATTCTTCTTATTACTCATAAATGCATTATGGGTCAAATGCCGCTGTATTTGAAGGAAGCCATTGTCTTAAAAGACAGCGTGAGGTCTCTGAGATCTGATAACACCAATACCCTCAGAGTCCCCTGGAGTAATTCCAATAAAGCCAGAAAGGGCGTGTTTGAAGTAGCAGCCCCCATCGCATGGAATGCTCTGTGGCCTACCCTTAGAACTATGGTTTCAACAGAACATTTTAAGAAGCTCATGAAGACGCGGCTCTTTGCTTAAAATAACTGGTATATGCTCTGCCATAGCCCTAAGTGTTCATGTCTCTTTTTTGTATGTTGTTGATTGTCTGCGCCCATTAGCCTTTGGGTACCAGGTGCGCATTAACAATTCTATAACATAACATTCCTTGAGTAGGAGTCATGGACCTGGGATTAGTACGTGAGCGGTGGATCCTCCCCTTGAACTGCCCCATAAGAGTCAACCACCCCCAGCTCTGCGTTAATCTGACGAAAACGTTGGGCTTGAACCACCTGAGATTTGGAGGGGACCAAGACTTTCCATCCCCTGCGGTCAGTCTCTGGGTACAGAGCCATATTAGTCTCCCCCGAACACCAGGTAACCCTCCACAAAGAGCTGAAGCTTTTCCTTAGCTAGATTCCAGAACTGGGTCTGGCCTTCATTCAGGCAATAGACGGACCCCACTGTCAACCCACAGCCCCTCACCTTCCCCTTTAAAAAGAGAGAATGCCCCTCTGGGTCCTGCATTTCCTGCGCCACCTTCATACCCAACTTTTTAGTGACAATGATCGCTAACCCCCTCGTCTTGGTCGAGCCTGACGCTCTATATTCCATGTCTGTTGATCTTGCTTTCAGTGCCGGATCTTTCCCTTTGATCCAGTGTGTTTCTTGGATGAACATCAAACCTAACTTAAGTCGATTGAACTCCCGTACTGTAAGGGACCATTTAAACATGGAGTTTAAGCCCCACACATTGAGGGATACTACCCTGAGGGTAAATGTTGTCTCGATCATCTGTCCAGAACATCTGGTGCTTCCACTCTGCAATCACAACAATTGTTCAGACTCCCGTGTTCACTAGGTTCTCCCCTGTTTCTTTCAACCCCCTGACCTTAAAACGCATTGAACTGCCATAACTTTCTCATGTGCAATTATCCTTTACTGACAACCCTAACCCACCCCTCCCCCCCTTGTCAGCATCTGGCCTATTGCCTATAAACATAGTGCCTTAAAACCGAACCGCCAGTCTCCCTCCGCCATCTCTCTGCATCATCTTTCTCATTACCCTCCTGAGCAACAAACTCGTATCCAAAACCAAGAACCCAACACCCCGCCTGCCATCACACCTCCCCATCTTATCCAATGTTCTCCCTCCCGACCCCCACACTTGGGGATCTCTCGTGATCCGTTCACTCCACCGGTTCCTCTGATTCCACACCCCAGCCCCCCCAACCGCAAAAACGTAATGACCACAAACTTTCAAAATTCCCCAGGGCCTCAGAACCACACACTCGGGCCCAACTGTTAATTGAACACCTTCTCCACACCAACAGACTCCATCACGATCCCGCCGGGGGAGGGTTGTTCAGTTTTTTAATTTTCGAGCTCCTGGGACCCGCTGTCTATATCGGGTGGCGGGGAGCAGGGGGGTCTCCCTTCTTTTTTCTACCTTCCCTCCCCATCTCATCCAGAGGGCGAGTCCGTGATCTATTCGCTTCCTCGGTCATCAACGCGCCGGACACTCTACAAATGTCTTCTTCCTTGACCAACCTATACTTTGATGCTTCAAGTTCAAAAGCCATTGAAAATGGGAACCCCCACCTATATCTAACCTTAGAACTCAGCCATTTGGTCCGGGGGCCACATTGTCGTCTCCTGGCAAGGATAAATGTAGCGAGGTCCTGGAAAATGGAGATTCGAGCAGGGCCCCCCTCCACCGGGGCCACTCTCCTAGCCTTGTCTTACAACCTTGATATTTCAGCATAATAATGGAATCTCGACAGGACTGAGCGAGGTCCACGGGTTCCCCCTCCTACTTGATGGGCCCGGTCAATGGTTGGAACTGTGGTATTATCCTCGTTAAATATATTTTTGATCACCTCGTCCGCTTTAATGATGTCTCCCCATCTCTCTTCGGAAAGCAAAAAAACCTTAAATTGTTATGTTTCTTCTGATTTTCAAAGTCATCCTTTTTCAGGGGGATGTCCTCTTCTCTCCTCTCAAGTTCTGATATTCGCATGTCCATTTGGGTTTCTAGGATGTCCACTGAGGACTGATTGGCCTCCAGCCCTTCTAGTCTGTCAATCGCTTCCACCTTTCTGTCAAGGCCATCTATCCTTCGGCCGATATCGGTGCTCATCCCCCCGATCTCCATTAAGGCTGCAATGTCTTTCTTTGTGGATATCCCATCTGCTGCCATGTTCAGGAATGGGGTATGGGGTTCTTCACACTGTGTTGGTGCTTCCAACTCATGGTAATATGTAACCCCCCTCGGTGCCTTGTTTCAGACTGTAGTCCCCCTCTGCAATTCGTGATTCCGAGGGTATCACTCATCTCCCATAGATTTCCTCCATCTGGTAACTGCCCTAAGCAAGTAGGGCGCCGACCCATACCCCCCTCTATGGGAGACAGGCCTGGGCTCCATAGTACTCCGCCCCTTTCGGCACCCCTCCTGTTTTGGCCAGGGGAGCCCTCAGAGGATTCTGTGTTGTCGGTTGAGGGTGGTGCAAGCAGAAGAAACTTTAGACCCTCCACAGTGATTAACATCTGCTGGGGTGATGAGCATTGCTATATATGGGGATCAGCCTGTACCCTACTTCCTGTCACACTTGGGCCCACCTCTACAGTCCAAAATGCTCCCCCGGTGTCTTCAATATCCATGGGGAAACACTGCGTAGAGCCCCAGATCAGAACTGAGGCCCACGAATGCCTCTTGTAGGGGGCGTAACGGTTTGGCACACAAGCGGAAGAGTTCAAGCCCTCCCTCTTATGAATGGGGGAGGGGCTGTCTCTCTAGGCCTTGTGTCCCCATGCCTACAGGGATCCCCAGGTTGCTTTTGTAAGATAGTGGGCCGCTGATGGTTACACAGTGCCCGTCGCTCGTTCCCACGGACCCACGCACCTTTATCCGGGATGACGTGGGTCTCTACCCTTGGATCTTGTCTGGCCCGTTCCTCTGCTCTGATATGCGGTGGAGGGGTCCTTGGAGGGGGTTCTCCCTCAGCCTCTCCCCTATTCAGTGTACAGATTCCCGTTGTGGGGGCTCCGCCTCCATATTGCCTCTTGCATGGGAGTTCCAAGTGTTGGTCTGCTGCCGTTGCTGGGGGGCTCCTTTAGCCGCCATCTTGGTCAATATCCCTTATGTGTTCGTGTAGGGACTCTGGGTCCGGGGGGGATGGTATCGCTGCTGTCTCATGGCCTCCCTCACTACGTCTCCGGAGCACCAGCTAGGCCTGGCTCCTTTCCGTCTCCTGAGCCAAAGAAGAGCTAGTGCATCAGCTCGCCCCCTGGTGGCCGAGACCCTTGTATCACTTTTAATCTTAGTTTGCTATGTTCCTTCTCCAGCATGGGGTCTGGCATGGATTCACATGCTCATGAATATTCCCCGTCGTCAGGCTGGGAATCCTCAGTAAAGAAAAAAATCAGTATCAGTTTCGTTTCTGATCTGTCTTTCTTAGTAGTAACCAATCACTGATCTCAGGGTCATACTGCCCCCAGCCAATGACTGCCCTCTCCCTAAGCCCCTCCCCTGGCAGCCATCCTCAGATTTTTACCACACGTTCAAATGTTGGGAGTCATCGTGCTATAGCTCTCGAGCTTTTACTGCGTTTTGCGCTTTTTCAAAGAGATTTATCTAATTTTTTCGTTAAATCGAGTCTCAAGCTCCACCGTTTATACTTCCGATCAACGGGGAACCGTTTCGGAATTTTCTATGCTCCTCAAGGGTGAAGTTTTCGTCGAGCTATGCTTCTTGGAAGATTCCAGAAGTTTCTGAGGCCTACCTCATGGACATGGCCCAGGAGAAAGGAAGCTCGACGCCCAGCAAGCTGTTCAGGAACTGCCCTGGATGCAAGCTACAGAACCTGTTCAAGGAGGACGAGCACTCGAGGTGCCTCTTCTGCCTTCACGAAGACAAAACGCACGTGGAGAAGGACTGTGCGTTTTGCATGAACATGTCGGAACGGGCCATGAGGGATCGTCGGACCCGTCTCGCCAACTGGCTGGAAGGCAAGAGCACAGCAAGTGAGAAGAGGACGAAGTCTGAGCAGTCTTCTGTGAGGGCGCCCCAGCGATGGGGGCCCAACAGAAGGCTAAGCACTGCGAGTCCGCGGGCACCGGGAGCGCCGAACGGTCGGGCTCCTCAGCTGCCAGGCAGGGTGCACCTTCGCCGACGCCATCAACCACGAGCCAACGCTCTGGCTCGGGGAAGAGAAAATCAGAGAACCCGGCTAAGCTTCTGGAGAGGCCTCGGTCGATCTCGGAGGAACCGGCCAAGGGGGAGTGACGCAGTGACCCTCCCCCTAAGGGGAACTTCTCAAGCGCGCCCAAGGTGGTGAAGGCCTTGATTCACCCGGCCAAGGCCTCTATTGAGGGAGTCGCTGCGGCCCTGGTGAAGCCTACGGAGGCTACCCCAGTGGTGGTGACCTCGGGGCCCAGAGTTTCCCTGCCTCCCCGGAGGGAATCCTCTTTTAAGCCCATCGAGAAGACCCCCGTGAAGACCCCGGTGGAAAAAGAGGGGGGGGGCGTTGGCCATTACGGACACGGACACAGCCTCCGAGGAGGAGCTGGTAGAAGTCGAAGAGGGACTCGACAAGAATTTGGAAGAGGCCCGTTCCCACGGGAGGGATCCCGACGAGGGGGACGACTACGAGGCTCCCGTGGAGGAGGAGCAACCGTCGCGGCCCGAGCCACAGGACAACTCGGCGGCCATGTTGACAGCAATCCAGGCCTTATGCACGGAGATAAGGACCAGATTGCCTTTACCCCCGATGGACGACCCGACTGAGCCGGGCCCGTCGGGAAGCCCTCCAAGCAAGAGGATGAGGATTCATCCAGCCCCGCCTTGTCAGCCCTCACGGCCCTCTCAGCCTTTGTCTCCTTCCCCGATCCCTAGGGATGACACAGGAACAGATACGGCCACGACGGGGACGGATGACGACGGTGGTGACGACGGGACGGATTTCCCGTCGCCGATTCCTCGGGGTTCCCCGCCTGGCAAAATTGGCTTGTTTCACGCCGTGATTGCCAGGGCGTCCGAGCTTTTCCAGCTCTGCCCCGAAGAGAAGGAGGCAGGCTTCCTCTACCAGCGGCGCGAGACCAAGAGGAAGACGGTCCACGCTGTGCCATTGCTGGATTACATTTGGTCTCCTTAAGAACCCGTCCACGATGCCTGCCAAGAGGGACCGGTACGAGAAGAAGTACCGGTCCCCGACGCCTCCCCGTTGTGCCTTAGGGTGCAACCGACCCCGGATTCGGTTAACTCGGCAGCGGCCAAGCAGAAAGTGGGGGGGGGCATCGGCCTCGACTTCTACTTCCCCGCCGGGCGGCGAGGGAAAGAAACTGGACGCCATGAGACGGCGAGTCATCTCGTCGGCGACGATTAAGGCGGCCAACGCTCTAGCGATTGTGGCCCGCTACGACAGGGAATTGTGGTACAAGATCGCCCCCCTGTTGGACTTCCTACCGGACGACAAGAGGGCAGAGGCCCTGGCGATCCTACAGGAAGGTGAGGTGGCGTCGGACCACGCCATAACGGTAGCCAAGGACATTGCCGACACCGGTTTCCGCCAGTTGGGCGGTTGCCTTAGACGGCGGGGGTGGCTCAAGGCGACGGATTTCCGCCAAGACGTGCAAGCCAAGGTTTTGGACCTGCCTTTCGACGGGAAAGACAGTGGATGAGTCACTGCAGGCCATCAAGACCGACAAAGAGACGGCTCGGGCCTTGGGGGGTTCTGCAGCAAAGGCGGCCGCCCTTTCGGAACTCCGGAGGCAAGCAAGGTGCCTCCAAAGGATTCAGCAGCGGCTCCTCGACGTACCATCAGGCGGCCCGCTCCTCGTCACAAGAAGCTTACAGGGGACGAGGCAAGTCAGGTGGATCTCGCCGTCGTCGCCAGGGAGGCCAAGGCGGCAAGGCTGCTTCCAAGCAAGACTGAACCGGCCGTGGCGTCGGGCCCCCACCAAGGCACCCCGGTGGGAGGCCGGCTGACGAAGTTCGTCAGCGTGTGGGAGTCCATCTCCACCGACCGTTGGGTGCTGGATGCCCTGGCCCAAGGGCACTCTCTGGAATTTCTAAAGTGCCCCCGAATTCCTCCTGTGGCCAGGAAGGAAAACCACGTCCCTCAACTGCTGTTAGAGGTAAGGGCGATGCTCAAGAAAGGAGCCTTCAAGCTCGTCCCAAAGAGGCTCTGGGGCTCTGGAGTATACTCGAGATACTTCCTCGTCAGGAAGAAGACAGGAGGATGGCGTCTCATCCTGGACCTGCGTCGACTAAACAGATAGATCAAGGCACAGAAGTTCCGGATGGTCACCCTCCAGCACGTGCTGGGCAAGCTGGAGGAAGACGACGTCCTATCGTCATTGGATTTGGAGAATGCGTACTTTCACATCTCCATACTAAAAGGACACCGAATGTTTCTCAGGTTCGTGGTCTAGGGACGGCACTACCAGTTCAAGGCCCTCCCATTCGAATTGAAGTTGGCGCCCAGGGTAATTCACCAAGTGCCTAGCGCCAGTGGCGGCGCGGCTGCGCTAGCAGGGAATCCACGTCTACCCCTACCTGGGAGGGAACTCGCCGTCGAACACACATCGGAGACCGTCCAGCTGCTCACGGACCTGGGATTCTCCATCAACTTCCCAAAATCCCACCTGGTTCCATCGCAGGTCGCACTGTTTCTGGGAGCCAGGCTCGATACAGTAGCGTGATTGGCCTCGCCGTCAGAGGAAAGGACGAAGGCTATCCTGGGCAAGGTGCAGTGTCTGCTGGCCACGGACGTGGCCAGGGTGAGGTCCATCAAGTCCCTTCTCGGGATGATGTCCTCATGCATCTACCTGGTGCGCCTGTGCAGGCTTCGGATGCGCCCTCTACAGGAGTTCTTCGACGCCCGTTGGATGCAAGCGACGGGCAGCTTAGAGGACAAGATCTCGCTCAACGAGGTATTCCGCCAAGCAATTCGGCGGTGGGGCACCTGCGCGCATCCCTCGGCGAGCACGGACTTTCAGACCCCAGCACACCAGTAGACTGTGACGACGGATGCCTCCCTGGAGGGGTGGGGAGCGCACACCGAAGATCTTCATGCGAGAGGCCTCTGGCTCCCGGAGGAGAGGACGCTCCACATCAACATACTGGAGCTCCGAACAGTGTTCTGAGCCCTCAGGTCGTTTCTCCCGTCCCTCAAGGGCAAGGTGGTGAGGATCTTCACCGACAACACCACCACGATGTTCTACATCCGGAAGCAGGGAGGAACAAGATCCCCAGCCCTGTCCAAGGAAGCCCAGGATCGGTGGCACGGGGATGTTGCCCGGGGGATGTTTCTGGTACCCTTTCATCTGGCAGGGACAAACACAATCACCGACTCGCTCAGCAGGGAGCTGCACTCGTGCCACAAGTGGGAACTGCGTCAGGATCAAGTGGATCGACTCAACGATGGGGCAATCCCCAGATCGACCTGTTCGCGACGGCGACGAACTCCAAGTGCCAGAGGTTCGCCAGCAGGTTTCCCCAGCCAAGGAGCATGGGCGATGCTTTCTCGTTCCCCTGGGACGGGCTGTTCCTGTATGCGTTCCCTCCGTTGCCGTTGCTACTGCGACTCGTCAACCAGCTCAAGAGGTCCCGGTGCAGGATGATCCTCGTTGCACCGGCATGGCCGAGGCAGATCTGGCTCCTGGACCTTCTGGACTTGTCGGCGTCCCCACCAGTCAAACTGTCGACGGACGCAGATCTTCTTTCCAGTGAAGGAGGCGCCATCCTACATCACGACCCAGAGTCGCTGAACTTGCAGGCCTGGCTCCTGCAGCACTAGAGTTTGGAGGGTACGATATCCCGGCGGACTGCAGAGAGGTTCTTGCAAAGGCCAGGGCATCCTCAACTCTCAAGTGCTACGGACACAAGTGGAAGAGGTTCTCGGTCTGGTGCCGTGCACAGATTAACCCTCTACGGATTACGGCCCCTCAAGTGCTACCGTACTTACTGTCGCTGGCCAAAGCTGGACTAGCTCATGCTTCCATCAAGATATATCTGGCAGCGATTTCCCGATACACCAGAACTGCAGGACGGTCATCCCTGTGGTCTCATTGCCTGGTGAAGGAGTTTATGAAAGGACTGTTCCGATTGTTCCTGCCGGTGAAGGCTCCAGCCCCGGCGTGGGAACTCAATGGTGTGCTGACCAGGCTCATGGGCCCGCCATTCGACCCTTTGCATTCAGCTCCGTTGAAGTTCCTGTCGTGGAAGACAGTATTCCTAATAATGTGGCCATTATCTCCGCACGACGCTTGGGAGAGATTCAGGCCCTTTCCTGCAAGCCTCCATACTGTGGCCGTTCTCTCCGCACGACGCTTGTGAGAGATTCAGGCCCTTTCCTGCAAGCCTCCATACTTGACTTTTCACGAGACGAGGGTGGTGCTGAGGGTGCACCCCTCCTTCATGCCCAAGGTGCCATCGGATTTCCATCTCAACGAGCCCTTGCTGTTACCAGTTTTCTTCCCGCCGCCTTCGTCGCCAGCGAGAGGACTTTGCACTCGCTGGATGTAGCTAGAGCGCTGAAGTTCTACGTGGACCGAACGAAGAGTTTTCGGAAGACA
Organism: Ambystoma mexicanum; assembly: GCF_040938575.1. Classification (NCBI taxonomy): domain Eukaryota; kingdom Metazoa; phylum Chordata; class Amphibia; order Caudata; family Ambystomatidae; genus Ambystoma; species Ambystoma mexicanum. Next base: position 945,565,335 of record NC_090923.1, read on the forward strand.
ACACAGCTGTTTGTGAACTTTGGACCTGTGAACCAAGGGAAGGCTCTCTCGAAGGCTTCCATTTCCAGATGGCTCTCCGGCTGCATCACGCACTGTCACTGGTTGGCAAACCGACCGTTGCCCGGCCGTCCGAGAGCCCATTCGACCAAAGCGATCGCTGCTACCACGGTGTTCTTGTCTGGTGTACCCCTGCTGGACATCTGCAGGGCTGCTACGTGGAGGTCGACGCACACCTTCATGAGATTCTACTGCGTCGACCGGGATTCCAGGGAGGAGTCCAGAGTCGGCCAGGCAGTGCTGCGCTACCGGTTCGCCTGAAGGTGGGCCTGGTGAGGAGGTAAGAGTTGCTTAATGTTGAGTCTATGTAATGCTTAATGTTGAGCCTTTGCCACCTCCCGTGGTTGTGCATGTGTGTACTGCTATGTATTCTTATATTCATGAGCATGTGAATCCATGCCAGACCCCATGCTGGAGAAGGAACAAGTTACTTACCTGTAACTGTTGTTCTCCAGCATGGGTCTGGCATGGATTCACATGCGAACCCTCCCTCCTACCCCTCTGCACCTCTTCACTTGGTCATACTGCCACGTTACATGCGACTAAATCTGAGAATGGCTGCCAGGGATGGGGCTTAGGGAGAGGGCAGTCATTGGTTGGGGGCAGTATGACCCAGAGACCAGGGATTACTTACTACTAAGAAAGACAGAGCTTACTACTAAGAAAGACAGATCAGAAACGAAACTGATACCGATTTTTTCTTTACCGAGGATTCCCAGCCTTACGACTGGGAATATTCATGAGCATGTGAATCCATGCCAGACCCATCCTGGAGAACAACCGTTACAGGTAAGTAACTTGTTCCATCCATGCCCTCAAACTCTCAATTTAGCAGCCTGACTCCTGAGGTCATAGAGCTTGGGCACCTCCAACTCCCTCAAAAATGTATGGACATACTCGGGGAAGCACGGAACCCCAACACCAGACATTGCTACTCCAGCAAATGGAAACACTTCGTCATCTGGTGTAATGGCAAGAGCATAAATCCAATTAAATGCACAACAACACATATTGTCCTGTACCTAACTCACCTGCTAGATTCAGGCCTGATTTTCAATTCCCTAAAGGTCCACTTCGCTGCACTTTCAGCATACACCACGTCCCAGAAGAAAGTTTTGTGGTGGAAAATTCAAATAATAAAGGTGTTTATGGAGGGGGTAAAGATAATTCATCCCCCTATTTCCAACCTAGCTCCTGTATGGGACCTGAACTATGTACCTATTAGACTAATGCCCCCCCCCCCCCCTTTGAAACTATGCATAAAGATGGTCTCAAAGCACTCGCCTACAAGACTGCCTTCTTGGTGGCGATCACATCAATAAAGGGAGTTAGTGAACATCAAGCCTTTTTAGTTAAAGACCCATTTGTCACAATTCACAAGGATAAGGTGGTCCTGCGCACTCACCCACGATTTGCGCCTACATTTATTTCACAGTTCCATGTGAACCAGTCCATAGAAGTACCCACCTTTTTCAAGAACCCCACTAGTGTGGCAGAAAGAAGCATCCACACGCTAGATGTAAGGAGAGCAGTGATCGATTACTTGGAAAAGAGAAGACCACTAAGAAAGGCAAACCTGTTTTTCGTTTCAGTGGCAGCTGGTAGAGAAGGGACCCTGTCTCTAAATCGGCTATTTCAATGTGGATCGTAAACTGTATCATACTGTGCAACACTCTTGCCAAGAGAGATCTGCCCTTCACGCCTAGAGCATGCTCTACTCGGGGAACAGGGGCTACCATAGCATTCATTGCAAATGTTCCTCTTGAGTCCATTTGTAAAGCAGCAACCTGGAGTTCTGTACACACCTTCACACAACACTACTGCCTAAATACACACTCTAGGTCTGATTCTCAGGTGGGACAAGCAGTGGTAAAACATCTCTTTGCTACTGTTCCTTCACGCATCCCACCACCATCTCTGGGTACTACTCGCTAGTCTATGCACAGCATGTGATTCTAAGCAGATTAACAAGCATCAGAAGACCTGCTTTACTCACCCAAATAGCATTTCTGATGATTGTATCTGCTTAGATTCACATGCGCCCACATTCCTCCCCTCATGGACTAGAAGGAACATATACATCGTACACCTTATCTCTTCTGTACTACCTCACGCTGAACATAAAGCTCCCTCAGGGCAGCAAAAAAATAATTGGAGGGACCTCGATGCATGAGGGAGTTTGGGTACACTACACGTCACGTTAAGGATTGTGTTACAGTCACGCCCATGTCGAAGTCCCCTTTCGACCCTCGACAGAAAGATGCAATACTCAGCGATTACTACTAGATGTTGGACTGAATGCACAGCATGTGAATCTAAGCAGATAGAATCATCAGAAATGCTATTACGGTGAGTAATGCATGTCATGTCACAGTATGTCGCACAAAACACACGTGAAACCATACATAAATCAATGAAAATGCAAAGATCATGTTAACAAACCAAATGTTGATATTATAATGGGGACATTACAAGGGCAAGAATATTGCTTGCCTCCATGACTAAATGCTTTCCTGAATGTTAGCCTTTATAATCAAGACAGAAGACGAGCATTATGCTCTGGTAAAGCTTACTCGCCACCAACGAAGCTGACTGTTAAGACTGATTCTATAACACACATGGGTGGACGGGTCTCAAGATTCCTCTTTGTCCCTCATGAAGAACTTAAATATCCCTTAGTGGTGGTGGAAATGGCCGTAGGCCCTGATGGTGAGCCACCTATCTAACGGGGATAGAAAGAGAGTTGGCCCTTAACTTCGTTACTAACGGTGATCCTGGATTTCCAGGTATACCTATGCTCTCAAATTGATAAAAACTCCCTCCCCACAGGAAGTAGTTACTTTACTACATATATCCCCCATAAAGCTGGTTGAGACTCTAATTGAATACCTACAAACTGAATACTATACGCATTTGATCAAACTAGTTTCAAGTGGGTATTTTCTTTTCTTTATTTAACCCTCCCACGAGTGTATTGCTGGAAATCAACAAAGCATGTCATTCAGTGCTGTATTCATGCGAATAAAAAAGGAAAAGGTATTATATTTAATCAGGCATCCCACAACCTTAGTAAAGGATATCCTGTAGAGTAATGGTCGACTGGTTTCAGTGACTCCATTCTTTTTCAGGTCACCTTCATAGGAACCATTTAATTCCTCTCTTCATTCTGGGGTCTCATAAGGAATGAGGGCTCAGGGACTTCGTATTGAATTACGTTCCAACCTGAATAAGGGACAAAAATCACACAGAAAATAGTCTCCCCCTTTTCCTAGATTCCTATTTAATGTCACTTTATAATTAAAATTAAAGACTGGCACTAAACCCATTAACACAGGCTTACCTGCTTGTCCACAGGCCTCGCTCTGTTTGTGGTCTTCGTTATTTGTGTATGCATCATCCACCACTATCAGCATCAATCTGACAAAAAGAGACCAGTGCACGGGTGCTCGTGATTGCACTACTCCATGTTTGGTCATTAACACAGCGCGTGATTTTAAAATATATTGAACTCCAGCACATGATCTACAATATGTAACTCCACGTCATAGTGGCATCGAACATTTGCGCCGTAGTTACCCATTAGTCACTTGTTACCTGTGTTGTGGTTGTTTTCATACATTGCACGGCTCATACCTTATGCTGTTCTCGAAAAGCTGGTTATGAAACTCCTCAAAAAGACTTTATTTTTTTGTTGTTGCAGCTTTCCCCCCATAGACTTCTTTAGAACACCCTTTCTTTTTTCTTTGTTTTAAACCCTGTCCTGACTTTTTGGAGGTAAGTAAAGCAGCCTGCTTTACTTCCCTTGCCTGTTTGGTTACTTTGACAATATGCCTATAACAAGCTGGTGGCAGCAGTGATATTTATAAAGTTTTTTTTATAGATTTTACTGTCTAGTCCTTATCTACACCCCATGTGCCTGAATGTCTGTTGCTGGGCAGATGTTGTGACCAGTTGCTATCCATGGTTGGATAGCCACTGCCTGTTTGAATGGTGCAACTCCTTACCATTGGTGGCTTGGGCATGCTCCCTGCCCAAATCTTGGATACAATCAGCAATTTGACAGATCATCACTGGGGCCAAGACCTCTACAAAGAAGTGCAGCTTTCTGATGACTCCTAAAGCTGACAAGCATTGACTTCGGTGCTGTACCAGTGAAGCCTTGCTCTTCTGTCCCAATCTCTAGAAGACCCTTGTCAATGCTTTGGGAACAACCATTTTTGACTCCTGCTCGAGGATCTGCACCTTCTGAGTTTTCGGTAGTGTCTCTGGACCAACCGGTGTACTGACCAGCTCTCCTGGGCTACCTCACTGCAGGCGTTGCCGTTCTTAGTACATACTTAGAACGTGGAGGATCTTCAACTTGTGTTATAAGACACAGCTCCTTATTTTCATTCATCTTGCATGAACAGAAGCTGTGCTGGGCCTGCTCCTTTGTTTGCCCATTGAAGATCGCATGTTGCCGCTTGACTGTTGACTCACATGTCAACAAGTCTTCTTTGATCCCTGGAGGTGTCCTGAGGTGGTAGGTCAGAAGAAGGAGACGGACCAAATGGTGGCATTCTTACACATGTTCTTTATTTAACTAACTAGGGAGCTCGTCATCAGTAGTTTATTCCAAAACCAATGATCTGCCCTCTGTCCAAAATCCTATCCTGTCTTGACCCTGCCACTAATCATGGACAGGCTTTTCTAGCCTTAATATTCTATCTTCAAATAGTTCTTTGCAAATACATGAATCAGTTCCTTTAGTTCTTCTAGGGGGCTTTTACACCTTTTAGTTTCCCCTGCCATTCTCTAAATTGTTCTTTGGTTTATCAAGATGGGGTCTTGGTCCTTATTCCTTTGTGATTCTTGCAGTGTCTTTCTTACTTTCTACTCTTGGTTCAGGTTTCAACCACTTCCTGGTCTGAATTAACTGTATTTCAAAGATTTCTTCACTTAAGTATTCACAACCACTGGGACAAGTTTGATGAGTCCCTAGGTACCCTTCACTTTCTTTTAAGGGATTCACAACCACCGGGATGTGTATAAGGAGTCCCATAGTACGCACTTTCTTTGAGGTATTCACAACCACTGCGACAAGTATGAGGAGTCCTGTAGTACATTTTTATTTCTTTGAGGTATTTCCAACCACTGGGACGAGTATGAGCAATCTTGTGGTATTCTTCACTTTCTTTGAGGTATTCGCAACTACTGGGACGAGTATGAGTCCCTTTGGGGTCTTCCTGCCCTGTTACCCTCCCTGATCTCCGACCGCTCCCATTACCTTAGTTCTGTCGGATTGGCGTCACTGGTTCTTCCTTTGTGGCTGGGCTCTCTCTCATGGCTCGAATGCTTCTGGTGTCTCTTCTTTCTTCCTGCCCCACTGCGCCGCTCTGCAGAGCCCCTTCCACTGTGGTCTCAGCATCATTTAAGGACCAGCCGGTACACCTCTGGGTCACGCCACCGCCTCGACTTTCCTTCTTGGGCACACAGGGATTGGCTCCCTGCGCTCTCCGTGTCTCCTTCCCTTCTCAGTAGCCAGCGTCCTCTTGACGGAAGACCTCACAAACTCTCTGGGTTTCTTAAGCTCTCCAGGTTTTGAACTCCCGAGTTCCACCAACATTGTACATTAGTCCTCCTTCCTTTTTATTGGGAAGTGTTGGAACCTCCCCAGTATAGACCTGCAGTTCTTTGTCTCTCTTCCTTAAGCATTCTTTATTACTCACTCTATTTTCTTTGTTCCAGTGTGTTTGGCTTCCAACCACTGAGTAATCTTCATTTCTGGCATGCTCTTCTTCTCAGTACGTTTGTCTTTCTGTTGGTTATTTGGTATGATGTTACAATAACAAACAATGACTTGTTTAGGATGGTGCTCAGATAGTTCTGATGCTCTTAGTGGTTCTTCATAGAGAGGTTTAGGGAGATCCTTGACTGAACTGGAGTCCTTATCCCCAAGAGCGGAGTCTCTCCCTGTGAGGTCCCGCTTACCGCCACCCTTAGGGGTAATCCTGCGTAGCTGGCACACCTCTGTAGCCTCACAGAGAAGGGCACCCCTATGGGGAGACGTGACGGGATCCCATGAATCATCACACTTTTTTCATTTGCGTGTTCTACTGGAAGCTGTCTGGAACTGATTCCTAAGCACTGCGATCGACAAAACTAAATCTTTATGCCAAAAGTGACTTGTACACCCATGGGTCTTTCTCAATGGGACCAAGCACTTAAGTGTGTCTCAAGTGGATTCTGGAACATTACTAGTGGCCTCTGAGTACGGGGGGGCGGGGTTTAACCAACCTGTTTCTCCCCACCACTTCTCCAGAGTTACATGGGTGTAAAGTCCTGTCCCTAAATCACTCTTTCCAGACTTTGGTGGGTGGAGCTCTGGTCTAGGATCCCTTCCTAGGACTATTGTAAGGACTGGGATTGAGTGATTTTACTTACGTGAACTTTAACTTTTTGATCTTATTAATCATTACATTTGGCATCACCAATCTTTATAAACCTACCTTTGAAGTATCTACTTTGGAACTTTTGGACACAAGGCCCCAAACCATTTTAGGCTTGGACTTTATAAGAGCTAGGGAACCTGTTGATTATTCGTTAGTATTCTTTCTGTTTCTAATACATACGAGTACTCGTCTGTTTTCAATGGTCATTAAGTCAAATGCTGTTCTATTTCTCATAATGGCGAATGTATATATCTGTTTTAGAAGGGATTGTGTGACGATATTCGACTAGATGTTTTATCTGCTTAGTGTGTATTATGCCTAAAACTATTGTATATTTTTATAGTTAACTGTCTAACTAGAATTATTGGTGTTGCTCTGTCTTTTCTCATTGTAGCCCTTGACCACTCGCACCCCTCCTGGGATTAAGCCTTGCCGCTTTGCCACCTTACCTTGATAAGGTTTGGCTAAACTTTGTCTTCCCAGTTCATAATCTAGTGGCCTGATTTTAGAAATCCTTTTTAACAAACTACCCTAGAATTGCATATGGTGCGCCTGGAAATCTGGAATACTGCACCATCAGGTGAGTATACCCTACCTGCCACATCTAAGGTTCAAACATCCGAGCCACCCTTAGAAGAGATTAGACATAAAAGGGTAATCAACTTTCCTGCATGCTTTTAAGCGACAACTGAGTTCTGGGTCCAGGAAAGGAACAAGTTGAGTACGACATTAACGTTCCATAGGGATGCATATCGCGCTGGGGGCAGAGTTGACCGGCAAACCCTTCGACATACTGGCCGACCGACCACCAGTTCTTTACCTTCAGAGATCTCCAAATTATAGGAGTTTCCTGTCCTGTAGGCCGGTCCCTGCTCCAATAGCTCTGCTAGGAAATTAAGCACTTCTGCTAAAGGGGCTGAAACTAGATTGATACCCGTGCACCAGCCAGTCCATGCTGCCTAGGAATTTGCGTAACTCTTTGATGTGTCAGAAGCCCAGCTGTCCTTGCTAAGGCTAATTGCTTTCCTCGAAATGCTTGGGACTCTTCATGACTTGAAATCCTCCAGGGCATCGGGGACAGTGTCCGGTTAAGAAGTGGAGGATGCTGCTTCCCGCTCGGACCAGACTGGAGAAAGGGATTTGGGGTAGTTTGGTTGGAATATCCAAAGAAAGAAACCAGGCTTTAGAAGTCCATAGCAGTGCTATCTGGACTACCTCTGCTTTGTCCCGGTACAGCTTCAGGGTCCTCGCCATCGGAATGAATTGAGTGGAGGGGGGTGGGGTGGGGTGGCTAGTTCACTCCTGCCAGACCAACGCTGAAAAAAAGTCCATAAGGTCCATACTCAACGAACCCCATCTCTGGTGCAGCCATAGGAAAGTTGCCCTTTGCTGCGCCCAGTCGCTGTAATATACAAGGTACCTGGAGTTCACTCAGCTATCGTGTTGGCTAATCCATGCAGATACTCTGCTGTAACCGAGATCTGGTGCTCCAGACAGAAGTGCCAAAAGGCAGTGGCCATTTCTTCCAGCAGCTTGGTTCTACCACCTCCCAGATGGTTGATGTGTGTCAATGTAGATACATTGTCCATCTTCAGCAGAATGCAACAGTTCACACTGCCCTTGGCGAACGAGCAACTGCAAGGGACCCCACCAGTAGCTCCAGGTGACTGGCCCGCATCTCACTCTTCAATCTTCCTGGCTTATTTCTGACTCCATGTTGAGATCAGAGCTGAAATGACAATTGCTCTGCTGTTCAATGCCTCCATGTGGGTCAGCCATCGGTTCAACTCTATTCTTGCTTTGTGAGAGACAATTATATGCTGTGTATATGACCGATTGCAACGTGCATGAATGCTCTTAGTCTTTGTAATACTTGATAGTGTAAGGGCTGGGGAAATATTGCTTGAATGTATTCTTCTGGTCCGAGTGGATAGTGCTCACAGGAAGATTTAGAATGGTTCTCTGTTGACCAATAAGCCAAAAGACTATGGCAACGGAGCATGAAGGGCAGGCCAGTTGAATCGGGAGTAGGCGCCTGTGAGGTGGCAAAATCAGAATCTCTAGGTAAGCGTCTTTCAGGTCCAGGCGGATCAGCCAGTCCCTTGGTAGTAGGATCTGTCTGAGCATATGAATGCCTTCCATCTTGAAGTGCCTGTATAAAATAACTCAAGTCCTTTAGATTGATGACAGGCCTGACCTTTGTTTTCCTTTTTACCAGAAAAAGGTTGCTGATCCACCCGTGCAATACCTACAGAACTAAGCGAATTGCCTTTTTCTGCGCTAGCTTGCATACTTCATCTAAGGCCTGTCTATTTGTTGTCGACATTGTCACCGATTTGGGGGGAGGGCTTTGTGAGGGATTGGCAAATCATTCTAGATGACAGCCCCTGACTGTCTCTCTAACCCAGGCATCATTGGACAAGCTGTCCCAGGCTTGTGCAAAACTTGCTGTGCTGCCTCCTACTGGGGCCAGTGGAACTGGTGCTGTGCAAATTACACCCACCTGAAGGCTGTGCTGGCTGCCTTGCGGGGCATCTCCAAGTGCGGCTGCTGGCTCTAGTTGGAAAAAGTTGTCCACTCTCTGGTCCTGCCAGCACTGGGATGTTGCATGACTCTGCTGGGAACTGCACTCCAGGGTAAAGCATCAGGACGATTGGCCCCTGCCTCTTCGAAATCCTTGGAGGCAAAAACACATTTGATCCAGGACTGTGCTTTATCCAGAGCAGTTACAATGCTGACTAACTTTGCCATTTCCTTGGCCAAAGGGTGGACAAAAAGTAGGCTTTGGGCTGCATGGCCTGCCTCGGAGGAGGAGAGCTCTCCCAGCTTGGCATAATTTTGTGCCTCTGTAAACCACGTAATTAGCTTTGCCAAGAAAGCAGACTGCAGTTGTGCCCATACGGTTTGCACCAGCGGGTCAATTGGTTTTGCTGTATCTACTGCCCTCTTGAACAGGTCCAGGATTTTCGCCATTGGCCCAGCAGTGTTAAGTAGCTTGTCTTGGCATGCATTCCATGCTCTGTCTTTCCTTTCCTAGGGTCGATCAAGGACTTTCCTCAAATTATTATAATTTTGACTTCTAGTTCAGGAGGCGTCCGAGGCATTCGACCCAGTCGTCTTCTGACCTCCCTGTCTATGGCTTTCCAGACTCTCACCTTGAGGTACTCTGCAACTCCCAATGAGGGCAATCATTCTGAGGATTGATTGTTTATTTATATAACGCCTATACACAATGTGTTTCAAAGCGCTTCAAGGCAGGGAGGGAACACTGGAGAATACAGTGACATTTTTACAAGTCCTTGATACATTCAGAATGTGAAATTAACTAATCAGCCTGACTACATTTCAGATAGTGCAAGTGCTAATGACAAAAAAAAATGAGGAGGAGGGGTTGGGGGGGAGGAAAATGAGACAGACAAGCGGTTACATTACTATGCCTGACGACAATTGAGGTAGTGCTGGAATTTAGCACAAGGTGGTGGGGGGGTTTGGAGTAAGGGGAAGGAGAAGAACTAAACAAGCGACTATCATACTAGGCCTGATGACATTTCAGATAGTGCTGGAAGGCGGGGAGGGGGGAGTAAGAGAAGGGAGAGGAGATGAACATTTGATCTATCATACAAGGTCAGGGATAATTCTGATAAATTAAGTGCATAGAAAAGTAAGGGACGGAAGGAGAAGGGAGAGAATTAAATGGCAGAGGATAAACAGTGAAAAAGAGCGGAGAGGCAGAGTGGAGAGCGAAATAACAGTTGCAGAGGTCAGTAAAACACATAATGTTGCAGGGAGCAGAAAATGTGAGCAGGATACAAGATGATGATGGGCACGGCATGGTTCAGGGCCAACCTGAGTACGAGATCCAGGGGAGGTCAGGCATGTGAGTTGAGAAGGTGAACCAACAAAAGTCAAATTGTCCACAAAGTCAAATCCAAGCGACGGCAACAGGTAGGTGATCATGAAAGCATAGTGAATCAAGACAACTGCAACAGTGTTTATGGAAAAGGTGGGGTTGATGGTTGATGGGGGAAGGCAGGAGAGAAGGGATCAGGTAAACCATGTTGGAGGGGGGCAAGCAGGATGAGGGGCAAGAGAAGGGCGGGGGGCAACAGAACATTCTTGGGGACCAGGGAAGGGGTGGGGGGGGCACAGTGGACATCATGGGGGATCAGGGAAGGGGTGTGGGGTAAACAAGCCATTCACCAGGGACAAGGGGGGGTACAAAACAGCATCACGAGGGGCAGAGATGGTGTGGGGGATACAACACTGCATCACAGGGGCAGAGAGGGGGTGGGGGGCACACCACTGCATCACGGGGGCAGAGAGGGTGTGTGGGGCACAACACTGCATCACTGGGGGCAGAGAGGGGGTGGGGGATACAACACAGCATCACACCGGGCGGGGGGCTTGGGGTGGACTAGCTCCTTGGGGATCAACATCTGTCCAGCTTTTTCAGTCTCTGCCTTTTCTAGGAAAGCTTTCTTGAGCCTATCAATGGCGACTAGCAGATCTGCCTGAAGGCCCTGGCCCAGGGGTGGGGGTGTCAACCAGGAATCTCTCCTTTTTAGGCCGGTGTTCTACCCAGTATTAGCCTCTCCCTTCCACTTGGGAACCCTGACCTCTTCGGAGGTCAGAGAGCCCCTTATTTGGGCCACCGTATTATCCAATCAGACTTGTATGGGGATCAGCATGTCTGACACAGCCTTCTTAATGGTTGCCTCCTCTGAGGTGGCTAATGCTCCTTTGAAGCTGACTGCTAGGGCCAGGTTCTCGTTCGGGGAGGGGCTCCTACTTCTCAAACCACTCATGGTCTCATGCTGGTCATTAAGTGCCAGGGTAGCACAGGCTATGCCCAGGGATGCTTTTACCCTTTTTCCTTGCATAAGTATCTCTCTCTGTGGAGTCTGTCTCACGAGCGCAAACTTGGGACCAGAATCTGCACCCCCAACCTCTGGGCACCTCTCAATAAATGGTCGCCCAATGAGCTGCCGGAGAACGTGGTGGAGACATTAGCTCCCGGCATGTCGGACGGTATGAGAGATGAGGCTACAGCGGCCAAAGTACAGCTTGGGCAGCAGTGTGCTTTGACAGGCACTGTTGCATAGAACTTCAGGCGGCTCATTCAAGCCAAATATGAGGTACACATACAGGAAAACCGATAGTTACAGAATGAATAAAGAAAGGTGCTTATCTGTTTGATCAGCTAAAAAAAGGAGGAGGAGACTAAGTTTAAGGCGCGTTCAGGGTCGAGTTTATCTAGAAACTTTAATCCACCACCATAGACGCTCTTGTGATCAGAAGGATTGCTTCATGATGAGGAAAATACCAGATAATTCAAATTTCAATTCTATTGCTCTACAGGCTTATAGTATTTGTTGCATCCTTATGTAGACAGTCCAGTTCAAGGTAGAGGTGAAACTAACTAGATGGGGTTTCTTTTTCAATTTAGAATATACAACGCAACTTCTTGTGTAATTTAATGAAGCTAGGTGGTCAGAAAATGGTAGAACTTGTACGTTCTCCACTGACTACTATAAACCAGTGGATTAGCAGGTAGATTCAGCAGCACATAAACAAAAAAAAAACACTCTGGTGCTCTGGGTCAGCAGGAAATGGGATGTCCTATTCCCATGTCTGCTCGTTGACCCCCGGGAGATGCTACAAGGAGATTTAAGCCAGTTTCAACTTTTTCTGATCACCCTGTCAGGAGCCCCTTTTCTTTGTCAATGAATGTTTGGAGGCTACCACTGTGTGTCCAATCCCGTATATGGCAGTCTATGTGCTCTGTGGCACAGATGATGCTTAATGCACAGGACAACTTAAGGACAAGTCAAGCATTCATCTACCCAAAAGGCTTCTCTGTTTGTGTTACCAGAGGAAAGTAAGTCCTCATCATGAATCCTCCAAAGACTAGGGATTTGGGAAGTAAGTGGACCGATCCCTATACTGTCACTAGACAGCCTGGGGAGGTAAACTGTGCATTTACCATGCGAGCTTCCAAGGAACCCCCCTGTCAGTGTTTCATGTCAACAGGCTCAAGTATTAACTCAAATTTGTGGAGGTGTCCACTCTGCTCCTATTCCCTTTTCAGAAGGGAGTGTGCCACTCTCCGGTTCAGACCTCCTACAGTCCAGTGCCATAGATAGCTTAGTAACACTCTCTCCAGAACAGTCCCACTGGCAACAAGAAGACTGCAAAGCTTTGTGGCAGAAATACACGGACACTGGTCTAACATAATAGCGCCAACATTACATAGGGACTGGAGGCAGTAGTCCTGTTAATAGTAGAGGTTAATGGTTGTCAGATAAAGGAAAAGAACACTTCAAGACTGAGGTCACCACAAGTCCATTGTTGAACACTGTCATCATAGTCCATAAGGCGGGAACCAAAGACCTCCAGCTCTGCATTGACATTTGGGTTTGAAAGCTCTCACCAAGATTGATGCCCTCCTATTTGGCTCTGCCTCTTGCTTGTATAGTTCTTAAACACCTTTCACACTATTGACAAATAGTTCTTAAAGACTGTATTGAGGAGAAAACTGAATGCTCCAAAGCCAAGGGCCTGAACCAGTTCACGGCCATAGCTTTTGAGTTAGAGTGCACCTCTCACTTTTCAGAGGCTGGTTTATCATGTCCTCAGTGGACTTGAGACGTTCTGTGTCCCCTGCCCAGATGACATATCTTCCTTTAGCTCTTTCTGGGAAGATCATATGATCCACCTACAGAAGGAGTTGTAGGCTGTGAAAAAGTCAAACTGACTAAGAGGACATTCAAATGCCAGATAGGTGACAGATCTATGGTCTGGCATGTTCATTAGGTAGCTGGTGGTAATATGCAGCCTCTGGAGAGCAAAGTTAAAGCTGTCATTGGTGAGCCCCACTACTGTCATACAATAGGTTTCTGTGATCTCACTGTACTAATGCATCGCATCTCTGCAGTCACTTCCAACAAGTTTCTAAAACAGGTCTTGTAGACTGATGAATGCCGGAAGTCATTCCAGGGACACAAGAAAACCATGTGTATGGCTACTGTTCGGCAGGCATCGCTACTCTAAACCTTTAATTAAGGAAGCTGAAGCCTCCAAAACAGAATGAGGACCAGCCTTAGCACAGCTGGATTATAAGGATAGTGAACAAGTGAAGAGGGAACCGTACATTGGGCAACTGTGGAGAATTAATGCTGGGTAATATTTTGGTTGTTGAAGCTTTTAGACCCTACCTTACTTGGATGTAACTTCACTAGTACTGATCAATCCTTTAAACTGGCTTATGAAAATAAAGCCACTTAGGTCACCTGGCCTAGGCCCCGCCCACCTGTCAATCACTTTTAACTGTTGGTGCCTTCCTGGTTTGCCGCTCTTTTTTCTGCTTAACAGCCCTCCAGGCACTTTTCCTTTGCAGTTTGTGAGCAGGTGCAAGTGGATCTAGATCACTTGGCCTACACTCCACCCACCTTCTGAGCCCTGCCTCTTCCTTTCTGCTTGAAATCTTAGATCAAGTGCGTCTCTCGCCCAGGTGTCCGAAGTGAAGGGCAGACAAAGAAAAGGGCAATTCCTCTTCGGACCGGGAGAGCCCAGGGCCCCCGAACCCCTGCTCAAATAACGGGTAAGCATGCGCTGACATGTGTTTTCTCCCTCCGTCCCCACAGGCCATCTCCACCATCATCAGGCAACGTCAATTACATTGCCCCTCCTCTAAGTCATGGACTCTGCAATGAAGCAACGTCACCCACATCAGCCCCAAGTCCATCAACACCCCACCACCGTCCACAACACGTAAATTGATGCTCGCCAACGTCTCCTCAGCTATCACCCATGCAACAGACATTGCCGACTTCATCACCAAACACAACTTTGATGCCATCTTCATCACTGAGACTTGGCTAACACCCACCTCCACCCACATCCTAGACATCCTTGCCCCCAACGGTTACAGCATCCATCACAGAGACTGACCGAACAAGGAAGGCAGAGGCCTTGTAGTCGTCCACAAAGACCTTATGGCCCTGCACCAAACTAGATGTCGATAACATTGGCTCCTTTCAAGTCCTCTCCTGCCACTTCCCGCTCTCCCTGACTCTCGCCTTCCATCTCATCTACACACTACCCAAACCCAACAATGTCTTCCTCAGAGACTTCCCCGACCTGGTCACCACCATGTCCCTCATGCCAACAACCTCTTCCTAGGCGACTTCCATCCCCCATGCAACAAGGCCTCCAAAGCAATGAAGGAAGCTCTTCTCGTTCTTCTTGACATCCTCAGCCTGACACAGCACACAAAAGACCCAACACATGAGAAAGGTAACGTCCTCGACCTAATCATCACTGTACTGTCTTCCCTCCACTACAGCTCTCCTCTCCCGCTTGACTGGTCTGACGATCTAGCCGTGCCTTTCAACATCCTGCACACCACCCCAGTCAAGCACTTCCAGCAGAAATCCAACCTTCAGGATCTTCAAGAACTTCCCAGCGGAAGCCCTCACGGAAGACCTTGCCAACCTCCACCTTGGATGAACCGAACACCCTCAACCGAACTGCAACTCTCTACTGGAAGCACTCAACGCCACCCTTTCAGCCTCCATCAATGGACACGTGCCTCTGAAACAGCACACCTGCAAACCGAAACTATCAGCACCCCGGTAAATGCAAGAACTCGACCTCAGCAAAAGAATAATCAGGAAACCAGAGAAATCCTGGTGCCGCTACAGGACCGCATCCGACCTGGCGCTCCTCAAGGAACTTTAGCAACCTGCCGACAACTCATCAACACAGCCAAGGCCTCCTGCTATCAGAACACCCTAGCAGAAGCCGACAACAAAAGCAGAACCTCTTCAAAGCGGTCAAGCACTGCCTCAACCTGCTACCCACCCCAGCTATACCACAATCAGTTGAAAAATCCACTGCCATAGACAAAATCAGCACATAGACACCAGCTCTGCATCCACAGACCCACCTCACGTCCCTCCTCGTGAAATCTCCACACTCTGGACAACCTTCAAGACACTCTGGACAGAGGACTTTGTAGAAACCCTGGCAGCCCTCAAAGCCACATTGTATACAAACAACATCCTCGCTGCATCCATCCTTGACTCTCCTCGCAGAAGCTCTCCTTCCCTACCTGGAGATCATCAACAGCTCCCTAACTCAAGGCACCTTCCCATCGACCCTAAAAACAGGACAAATCCTCCCTCTACTAAAGAAACCCACTCTGGATCCCGCCAACATAGGCAACTATCGCCCCATTACCCCTCTTCCCTTCCTAGGTAAGAACATCGAGAAAGCGGTAGCTGCACAACTGCAGCAACACATCGAGACCAAAAATCTCCTCCAAACCTACCAATCCGGTTTTAGACCCAAATTCAGCAAGGAGACTGCAACCATACATGTGGTAGACATCCTCCACATTCTTGATGATGGCGACCCCTGCCTCGTAGTTCTACTCTACCTTTCGCATGTTTTCGACACTGTAGACCACCAGACGCTTACGGACACCCTAAATTGGCACATGGGAATCTGCAACCTTGTCCTACGCTGGTTCAAGTGTTACCTGGGCAACCGTCAGCAGTTTGTTCAAATTGACTCCTCTAGATTGCCAATGCTACCCGTCACCTGTAGAGTCCTGCAGGCTTCCAGCCCTACCCCAGTGATCTTCAATCTTTACATGGAGCCGCTGGGAGCCATCCTAGGCACACACAACATCCACATACACCAATACGCTGACGACACAGCTATATCTCAAGATCAACTCCATCAAGGACATCCATAGGCTCAAAACCTGCCTCTCTCTGATCTAGTCTTGGATGTCCAGTGCATACTTGAAGCTCAACCCCTCCAAGACTGAATTCCTACTCCTCACCAACAACACAGAACACCCAGACATACAGACCTGGCTATCAACCATGAACTCTCATCTGAGCTCACCTCCTGTGCCAAGTCGCTTGGGTTCCACATCGACAAACACCTCTCCTTCAAGACACACATAGCTAAGAAAACTCAGACCGCTTGGTATCAGCTCTCCCTCCGGCGAAAAGTCAAGCCCTTCCTCCCTCTGGACAGCTTTAAATCCACAGTTCAAGCACTGGTCCTATCCCACTTGGATGGGGGCAATGCACGCCTCAAAGGCCTCCCGTCGCCCTCCCTTGTGCTCCTGAGAAGTGTCCTACACGTGCCTGCTCGACCTCAAGGGTCTACGCATCGACCTTCAGTGGCTCCCATTGCACGCACAAATCACCTTAGTCTTGCTGCATCATCTATAAGGCAGTCGCCCTTAAGTCACCCAGTTACCTTGCAGAGAAACTCAGCATCTCCGGCGGACAGTGCACAACCAGAGCCAAGACACGTGCAGACTTGAAATCCGCCACTGCAAACAGCCAGAAAACAAGCCTTCTTTGCCTATGCCCCAAGACTATGGAACCTCCTCCCTGTCGGCATTGGAGTCGCCTCCACGCTCCTACAATTCAGAAAAGAACAGAGTGTTTGCCGAATGTTTGGAAGGAGAGGGAGCACTTCTGTTTGCCTACATGGATTGGTCTGGAAACCCTTTTGGCTGTGAAGTCTGCTTTCAGTGTGTATCAGTAACAGACTTCAAAAAAACACTCCTGGATGTTGAGCTCGCCTGGCGCCGTGTGTGGGGCGGGTGTCGCGCGCGGTGTCTGTCGGCTCATGGATCCTTCGTGTGCTGCTGGGTTTTTGGGGCTGGACTGGCTTCGCCTGGTCCCCTCTGAATGTAGTGATCGATGTAGTGCTCCTTGCGGTCTGAGTTCGGGAGAGTCGCTTCCAGCTTGCGAGCTTCCGCGTTCAAGCGGCAGTGTTGGATGTGAGGGCAGCAGGGATTCGTCGACTCAGATGGGCGGTCCTTGTCCCCTGAGCACTGATCCTCCCTAGGATCCAAGTGTTTCACGTTTACCTCTGACTGTGCTTCATGGAAAATCATCGCCTTATGTAATAAGAGAAAGCGAAATTGAAGCCCTGTTAAAGACCAAAAGTAACACCCAATTTGAAAAGAGTGCCAATTCGCCCATATTCAAACACCCTAAAGATTTGGGAAAACTTGATTCATTGATTTTGAAAAAAAACTTAAACAACCTAAAAAAGGATGCCACTCTAGTTCCGATGTCAGAACGGTAAGGTGGCGCTTTAACGGCGAACCGACTTCAAATGACGTAACTATGACCTCAAATGATGTACATTCATTACTACATGGAAATTCACAAGGCAATGAACTTGAAAGAACAACTTCAGAGGTCCCAAGTGGGCAACCCGAATTACAGTCCACTCCAGAGATAGCTGAGGAAGATTTGCTTGCAAATACACATTCAGTAGAACTGAAAGAAGCCCATATGCATCAATCTACGACTGAAAAAAATATAAATACTCAAACAGTAGATTTGGAAGATGTGTCTATCAGTCAAATTTTGGCCAAAACAACAATTGAAAAAAACCCACATTAGAGCAGCAAGAGCCAAACACTCTCAATGGAGTATGGGCTCCAAAGCGACCACGAATGACATACCCTCCAAATGGAGAATCAAAATTTGCCCAGGAAGAGCAACATAATCGAAAAGAAATCTTTGCAGTGATGCACAGAGATCTACATCTGGATTTTGCTGATATAGAACTGCAAAATACAATACAGCCTGCGGATGTAGGAGATTGTCTGTTCTAGCTCAACTCGTAAATCAGATACGAGAATATTGCAAGCTCAAAATACAAATCTGTCCTTACACAGAAGTCAATTCAAAAGAGATATTTTCACTTCAGGATGATACCTCTTCTTCATCTGAATTTAGTGAAAACGAGAGCAAAATAAACAGAAGAAATTCCTCAAAAAAATACAAGACTCGCACCCAAAAAGGAGCTGAAACAGAATCAAGATGGATTAAAGAGCTACAGGAATCCATTACTGCGTCAGTAGCTATTATAACTATGGTGCCTTTTCTTAAACTGTATGAGAATTTAAATGACATTCAGCGAGACCAACCCACCATGATTGCTCTAATGATTAGCAAAATGATTTATGTTGAATCGGTTATGGAAGCCATTAAGGAAAAGCAAAGCCGAGAAAAAGAAATGGATGGAGTAATTCTAAAAACGCTGATTGATTTGCTGCAGGATGCAAAATCAGATAAGCCTTTCTTCCTAGAAGGCACCCGCAAAATTGTATCAAATCTATCTTTAAAATTGAAAGATTCAGAAGCATCAGAAATGAGAAATCCAGCAAATATCGCTGAGATTGCTAGTGATGCAAATTCTTGTCAAATTGTTGAAAGTCACAAAAGACAACTTTTGTCGCATGGGCAAGTGCCACTAGCAGAATCTGATACAATACTTCCGACCTTGATAACTTCAAGCAATGACACAGAAGTGAAAATGGCTTGTGAAGCGATCGATATTCGGCAGGGACAACTCGTAAAGACTTCAGAGCGAGCCTCGACTAACCCATTTCCAATATTTGATCAAACTGCTTCACACAAATCGGAGGCGAAAAAGCCAGAACCTGGTCAAAAGAGGCTTGAAAAGTATATGCAAGTCAAAGAATATAAGGAAACAAGACGCAAAAAAAATCTGTGGTTCAATAAGCTTCCTAAGAAAGCTTAAAATACCAACTGAAGAAGCTATTCCAAGTACTTCCTTCGCCCCTCAACTCTGTGGAAATAATTCTGGAGCAATGAGTAGTTTGCCACCAGTGGCAAATACGACTCATGATGCATCCTCTGATGAATCCAGCGAATATGATGTTGGTATTCAGGAACTGCTAGATCTGTCTGTTTGAGACAGAGGGTTTGCTGGGAAATGAAAATCAAGAAAAAGAGATTGTGGACTTCAACATATATGAATCAGCTGAGGTATGAATAAAGACCATAGAAAAAAAAATGTCTCCAGAAAAATTTCTGACAATAAGTGAGAAAAGAGAGAGATGCATACTTAAACGCGTAAAAGTAAGTAATGAAATCTTGCAAGAACCGGTATTGAGCGATTCATTTGCTCAACTTTCGAGTAACTCTCGACAAAAAAACAGACAGTGCAACGTTCAATAATCATGAAACGGAAAGAACAGCTAAAATTACTGGACCAAATAAAAAATGGAGCAACTCAAAGCAAAAATCACCATCTAATACTGTTGTTGTTTTGGAAAGATTGTCAAAAACTTCAGACGGCAGAATATTGAACAGATCGGCGGTCATGAAAATTTTACAGTATATTCCGCAATTAAAGACCATAAAATCAGAGGAAATTCTGACTAAGTTTTCCAAATGAAACACGAGTCGATTTGGTTGAAATTGTCACCAATTCTGTGATTCTTGCTTTCATCATGTTAGAGGCCACTGAGAATTTCAGGCTTTTAGGTTTCAAAATTGGCAGATCAGCATCAGCTGAAGTTTCTGGTGCCCAGACATGGAATAGCGAAAAAGATAACCACTCAAAAAATAGGGGGGACGCGAGAGATAAAAAGAGCTTCAGAGTGCAAAAAATGGCCACGATGCTCACAAAGTGAATAAGGTTCCTAGTGTTAGGGAGAATTCTCTTGTAAAGCTAATTTCCCAAACCTAGTGAGTCCCCCAGCAGCTTTGCTGGATTTTTGGGGTTTGTTTTTTTTCTCCTGCTAAGAGTGAGACTCTTTTACTCCCACTCTTAGGCATGATTTGAGGTATGTCTCTGACTATTTGTGTGATTTTGGGCTATGGGGTCTTTTACTACATAGGGTATCATCTGTTTTTCATGTGTGTTACACAGGACCCTCAGTGCAGTAACACAGGGATGTCATAGTGACCCCCAAACATAGACTCCATACCCTGGGACTGACTGTCTCCCAGGGCATGTAAAGTCACCATTGCCTTTACTAGTCCTAAATTGTGAACAGAACCAGTACACACCATCATATTGTGGAAGTGCTGGAAGGGGTTAATTATATTGCCCCTGGGTCTGTTTTCAAGAGGGCACTGTCCAGTCCCCCGTGTCGAGTTTCTGGCTGGTGGCAGTGGTTACCACGCAAAATATTCCACCGGAATATTTCCTATTGGTTTTTCCAATTCATTTTAAATGCACCACTTTTTCGTGCATTGTTAAAGATACTGCCGGTTTATTTATTTAATATTAAATCAACGGTTCGGTCTTTTTGCCAGAACTCTCTTCTAAAATGGCGTTCGTTCCATCTCTGTATCTCTGACCAAGGTCGAGCCCTTTGTTCCACTTTTTGGCGGGCCTCTCCACAGAAGCCCTCCAAATGGTGCCACTCTGTCTGGATTCCACAGGATGTGTGGGGAGGGGAATTGGCACCTTGGACTGCGTTGCCTTAGCAACTCAAGTCGCACTCTATTCTCATTGGCCCAGTGGTGAGCCGCCCGGCTCACCACTTAGCATGTGTGAGTGACAGCTAGGCTGTTAAATGGGGGGTTTTCTGCATAAAAGCAGGGCTTTTGGGACTCTAACTTCAGAAGTCGCCACAGGACCTAAGAATCCGAAGAGGAAAGAAGCTGAGCCATCTGCAATGACGTCACCACCAGTGGAGCCCTGCTGCAACGACCTCACCACTTTCCCGATGACAAGAGGAGATCTTCTGCTGGAAGAGTCTTCTCCCTCTGAGCTGGTGGGATCAACCAGTTCGCCACTTCGCCTTCCAAAGACGTCTCTTGGTCGACTCGCCCGTGCCAAGCACCCCGGCGACCGGATAGCCAAGCTTCACCACTTTGACCGTGAATAAAAGGAACGCACCTTTTACCGACGAACTCTGCGGCTGGTCTCTTCCCTGGGCAGTGCAACAACTACAAGGTTCCCCCTCGACGAGATCTTCTCTTCCCCTGGTCGAATCCACAACTTGCATCCACTGCCAGGAACAACTGCCGCCGCTGGAGCTTCCTCTCTCTTTAAGGTACTGTGTTCCACCTGGCCTCACTTTCTTCAGATTGCTAAAGGTGACCCTTAAATCCTTGGCTTTCCAACTGGGTTGGCTCCAGACCTTCTAACTTTACTTCTCGAATCACCCTATCCTCTTTTGAACACTCTGCAAAGACTTTTAGTGCATTTTAAACCGTGTGATCCAAGGCACGTTTCGCTTTTCTCCATTTAAAGTGGGCCTGGCCTATGAATGTTGGCTCTACAGTGTATACTGCCTTCACTGACTTGCTTTGGACTTAGAAAAGTGTTGGGAATTGTTTTATTCTTATGCTCTGCCTTTTTCTCCCCCTTTAACCTAATTATTGGAGTGCCATCTAAGTTACGCACTCACCTCTGTTTTGACAAAAAGTGGTGTTTTAACTTAGACTGGTCTAGTAATTGCTAGGGGAGGCGTAAATACTTTTCTGATTGTGTTTTGAACTTGCTTTGACTTATAGTGCTAGTGTGTTTTCTAAAGTGTGTGTTAAATAATTATATACTTTTGATACAAAGCTCTGGTCAGTGTTTGCTTGTTCCACTGTGTTTTCAGCCCTATTGTGTATACTCTATATACTGCCTTACCCTTCTTGAGAGAAGTCTGACTGCTCAGCCACAGCTACCAGGTAAATCTGGGTGGTACAGACTGCTAGCAATTGGATTTACTGCTTACTCCTGTAGTCTTAATCTTTTTGCAGTGGTCCCCAAGGGAACTGCACAGGATTCTGCCTAACACCTAGTGCTAAATTAACAGAAAGGACTAATACAGAAAACAACATATCGCCGTCCCAAGAAAATGATAATGGAGAAATTCAAATAAGTTATGAAAAGGAACACCTAAGAAAAATTAAAATAACCATTAAAAGCACTCAGAACTCAGACGAGCAACATGGCATAGTTTGAAAAATCAAAGGTTGATCCTAAATATTGGAATTGTTTGGCTGGCTCCCTTGTAACGAGGACAAAAAAGTAGCTGCCTCAGAGCACGGATGGAGAGCTGTGGACAATAGGCAGCTGGAATACCAGGGACTTCCGTCATCTCTTCAATGACTTTAATCAAAACATCAGTAATCTTGAAATTATATGTATATAAGAGTCGTGGTTAAAAGTTCCCCCTTTAGTTGTCTTATTCAATCCAGCTAAATGAGGAACGCGTGGCAGGCCATTTGCAGGCCTAAAACCATGATCAAAAATGGATCAGTGTTGACTGTGATTGAGTACGCAAATATAAACACATATATATATAGTCAACAATAGTACTAATTGAGTCAGCAACACCAACATTGCATCAGATCTTACTAATACTAAATGTATATTGGAATCCTCTAAAGAAAGAAGGCGAACAGTTCATAGATCTAATCATGGATTGCTTGGGTTCCAAAAGAGAGATTTAACAGGATATGGATATTATCTGTAGCAATCTCAATGCTAATTCCTTCGAATGAAAAATGGAAAAAACAGTCAGGAATGGTTAGCAAAAAGGGAAGAAAATGTGAACGTGGACAAAACTGGAATGAAGAAATGGATGTTAGGAGACTCTACAGACTGAATGGAAACATGAAAAGGGACATCCTGCCTGCTGATACTTGGTCAAATTGCAAAATTAGTCAAATATTAGATTACATGTTTGTCTCAGAAAACCTGTTGACAAAGATTTTGAGTTTTAATGTAAATCCAGCAGCGTATAGCGATCATGATCCAATTATTGCATCAGCTTGGCGCTGGAAGCAAAAGGAAAAACAGGTCTGGGCCCCAAAGATCGAACTAGAAACAGGCCAGAATCGCCCGAGACTGAAAAGTAATGATGTAGACAGCGTTTTACTACACCTAGAAAAATGGCAACTTAAAGAAGTAATGTCTATAGAATATAATGTGACTTTACAGAGCTTTAAAGAAAAATCAGGCAAAGCAATCAAAACGAAATTTAAGAAGATGCACATATATGACATAGAAATAATGGCACAGAAAAAACAATTGCGGAAAGATTTCTATTCGATAGAAATATTGAATCATCAAGAAAAAAAGGAGCTTATACTTTGGAAAAGAAAACAAAAACATAAAAATTGGCAAAAGTAGTTTATAGCGTCACTACTGTAACGATGCAGAACACAAAGCTTTGTTAAACGCAAACAGTAGAAATGTATGGGATTTATTGAATGAGAAACAAACATCTTCATGTCTTATAAACCCCATTTCAGAAAACATTTGGACCATTCATTTTGATAAATTGTCCAATGATCCAGGAAAAATCCTTCCTACAGACCATAAACAAGTTGAAGCTGATGAAGCATGGAACATCAAGTTTGACAACTAAGATATAAAGGTTTTGATCAAAAAGGCCAGCAATTCACAGGCTCCTGGCCCAGATGGCTTATCTAACGCAGTGCTGAAAGCAGACACAGAAAAATTGTTTGAAGTACTGCAAGATGCTCTTTAACAGGATTGTCAATTTTAGAAGAATTCCTAAATCATGGAAATCAGCCATTATCATCCCCATTTTTAAAAAAGGGAATCGTGTGGAGCCGAAAAATCAACCAATTGCTTTGTTGGACTGTATAGGAAAGATGTTTGCCTCCCTTCTCCTAATTCCCCTAAAAAAATGGATCAGAGATACAAATGCTAATGATAGACGCAAATCTGGTTTTGTTGAACAAGTAAGTTGTAGACTAAATCTTTTGCTTCTAGTATTGATGGAAAATGAGCTTTCACAAATAGTCAAATTGTATATGACCAGCATTGATTTGCGTCAAGCGTTTGACAGTGTAAACCGAAATCAGCTGTGCAAGAAATTAGAAGTGAAACGCTGCCCTATGGACCTATTAAAAGCTATAAAAGAATTATATACGAACACATCAATAAGAATTAAATTGGACCAAAGTGGTAATCTATCTGAAGAAATTATGACAACGAAAAGGCCTGAAACAAGGTTGTCCATTGGCAGCTACTCTTTTTTGCTTCTTCATTGAAGATATGCAACACTCCCTCGATAACAAAAGATCTTTTCCGCCAAGAATAAATGGCAATCCAGTTGGTCGCTTACTATATGCGGACAATTTGAGCATATTAGATCATACTCAAGTTGGCTTACGAGCTTTGGCCCAGGTTGAGAAATAAGTATCTGACAAGGATTTGGAAATACATGCAGCAATGTCAGAAATTTTGTTGTCTGGCGTTAGAAGATGGAAAAGGAATAAATGTGTTAAATGGAAATTGAACAACAAACAAATAGAGCTAAGTAGTGAAATAAGATACTTAGGAGTACAGTTAAGCTGGACAAAGACTGAAGATCCTTGGAAAAAGATGCTAAAGAACAAGACAAAACAATTGATCGCGCAAGCGAAAAAAAAATTTATAAAAGAAATGGCACATTTTCTCTCCAGCCTGTAATTACATTCTATAGACTCAAGGCAATACCAACATTAATATACAGTGGTGAAACGTGTATGAATATCAGAGGATTTTTGGAATGCCCTAGAAGGGCTATTTTGGAAAACCATCCTACCAGTACCAAAAGCCACCCCGATGATTGTGATCCACCATGAACTTGGTTTGACAGCCTTATATGTGCACATTATGTATAACAAATCCATGCTATATAGAAAGACAATGAGTAGCATCATACCACCACAATTTGAGGTGCTACGAGAGAACAGCAACAGCTTTACAGAGAAAGTAGTAGAGGACTGGAAAAAAGAATGCGTTCAGATGCTTGAGGATCTGGGTCTTGATGTAAATACTCTATTAGAAAATCCAAATTTGGTCAAAAGAAAGATATGGGCTGAGGATTGGTTCAAAACTGAAACAAAAAGAGCGGCATCAAAAACCCACACACTCCTAAAAACAAATTGGGGCGTGATGACCATAAGCCCTGAATACTTGAGAAAATGCCCCCATTATTAACAAAGAGATTCATTGTTGCGGCTTAGACTGAATGTTCTACATAATAAAACAACTATGGCGAGATATAGTAAGGAACCAATATGCATAAAATGCAGATTGTGCAAGCAAAATGAATCTCTAAGCCATCTGATATTATTCTGTACAGAACTGAGAGATGTAAGAAATATATATCTCAGGAGCAACATCGTAGATCTATGTGGTCTCGGTTCAGAAAAATGGTAGAACTTGATATGATTGTAAAAACCCAAGAATAAATTATGCGACATCCAAATTCTTGGAACAAACATTCAAGGTGTTAGAACATTCAGGAAAGGTTGATGAAAACTAGGTCTGCTTATAAACCCTGAAAATGAATCAGAAACCCGGTATCGAAAACCTGTTATATATCAGACTGCGAGATTGTTTTCTAATCTATAATTTTAATTTAGCTAAAATAGCTTACTGTTATGTCAGCTTTTTTTAGTGTAATTGATTGTTTATTTGTGATTTAGCTGTTTCCGTTTGTTATGTCTGTTCTCTTAACTAATTTGCAGATAGTGAAAGGTTTGTAATAAACCATGTACACTTAATAAAAAAAGAAAAAAAGAACTCCAGACCCACCACCTTGAAGGAATGTCTCTGCCTCACTTCCTAGGACATCACATCGCCCCTTGCGCCACCTCAGTCGCTAGACGCCGCCCGCCCCTCTCCTCCCTGACACCTGGTACAGCTGTACCCCTCTTGCCACTGTATATCTTTGCTGTTACCTCTGTAAAGTGCTCTGTTATGTGTCTGCATTGTTGTATACCTCTATAAAGGGCTCTGTTGCTTCTCGTAGCTAGGTTTAGACTCAGTAAATACCATAGTAATAAAGAAATAATGATAAAAAAGGGGGATAACTCCAAGTTGCTCAAGAGGTCAGTCTGCCTGCAAGGGCTCATCTACACTTTTTAGTATCGGCCTGTGTTGAAACATGGAACTGTGGATTTGCTTTTCAGAGAATACAACTGAATAAAACAGATGGACGATGATGTGGGGGATTTAGCCAGGGACGGTTGCACATTGTACCAGCCTATTCTTGATCAGGGAACAAAGTATTGTTCCCTCCACATCCTCATTAAAATGGTGTCCTGGATCTAAAAGTCCAGCAAGGCACCACAGCATGGCTGCGTTTACCTTGTGTGCATGCAAACTATTGTGTGTCTCGTATATGGTCATGGCCTTCTTGAGATTCCAGGTTGGGAGCACATCCGGAGTGTTTTCCCAGTCAAAAGCCTGGAACATTGGAATGTGGGGACCATTCTTGATTGGATGACTGCCACATATTTGAATAGTGAATCATCAAATTGGAAGCAGGATGTGCATGAAATATGTATAAGAAGAGGGGCATATGTCTTTGAGTGTCTACATATTGTTGGGTCCTTTTCTGCCTTATACCAAATGTAAGTCTGTATAATTATGTTAATGCAAACGATATGCATTGTTTTAGCAAATGATCTAGTATGGCAGAGCTGAGGTATGATCCTGTTCTCTCTAAAATTGGTCTATACACCGAGATCGCTGAGCTCGTTTAATTCTATTCTCAGGTTGTATTTGTATTCCTCTTTTGTACATATATTTTAATTAATACTTGTAATATTTGATTATTAATGAAATGGTGTGAAAAGTTTTGTTAAACTGAATCGCATTCAATAAAAAAAAAGAGGGACACCTACGTCAAACATTTGTAAAATGCTGGGAGTCATAGCGAAGCAGCTGGAAAGAGGCCTTAACCAAATGAAGGCTAAGGATTTACTCCTGTAATCTACAATCTGACAGTGAAGTACTGCTGGAACCTATGTGCTTGAAATCTCACCCCCGTGGTCAGAAGTAACCAAACCAGTTCTCCAGTTTGGTAGGCACAACTGATTTACTGAGCTCCATGCCTCAACAGAATAGCACTTGCACCTACCTAAAATGCTAGCCTTTTCTATCGGACTCCTGCTGTCTTGCAACACCTCAACAGGTATTTTTTTATTGTTTTGTTATGCACCTTATTTAAAAAGTAGTTTCTCAAATCACTAGGATAGGAAGGGGTAGGGAACAAAAGGGATGGACGCGGAAACATAAGGGGTGGAGGAGTGCAGAATGTATTTTCAGTACCAGAAAAAGTACATTCATGATCTACATCAAAAATATAATGGGACAGACATTAATTGAAAGGCTGGTGTTCAATATAAGGAATGCTATAGAATTGGAGGGCGTAATTGAAATCTCGTTCAGTCCAGACAAGGGTGTTTCGGGAGGAAGTGCGGGGGCGACATGCACTGGCACTTAAAAGGGAGTGCTCTTTGACGGGCAATGGGCAGGGAATGAGAAAGGCTAGGGGCGTCATAATCCAGGAGGCTCTAATGTGCTTGTGAGCTAACCAGCTATTGAGAAGTAAGCCGAGCGTTTGAGGCAAGCCCTTTTTTTTTAGCCTCAACTTTTGAGGAACGTTTAGTAACGTCTAGCAAAGTTTAATGACCTGTAATGTACAGTACCATTTTTGTCAAAGCTATATAAACAGTATATTTTCATGAATCTACTTTGTGGAAAATCACGTATGTGCTGTTGTATGTCGCACTGTATATTTCCCACCCTGCCCTCCGCCCTCCTTAAAGTTATAGCTTTGACTGCGCATTCATGTTTTCCGCTTCGAGTAAAGCAATATACAGAGGAGCCCTGCATCCAGGTGTGGATTGATGTTCCTTAATCCTAAACTTATGGTCTATGGGAATCTATTGTATTGCTTTTGCATAGTTGCAATTGTGCAGTGCAAACTATGAATTACTTGTTGCGGTTTTCTAAAACCTGACATAATAATAAAAAAATGTTTGACTATGGGAAGGCACCGTGATCGTTCAGAAGGGATCCACCCTGCTGCGAGGGCCAGTTTAGCTTTTCAGTGCCATGCTACTTTGTCTGGGTAGGACTGCTAAGTGGATTACTGTTAATGCTTTACTGTACACTACAGTGCATGTTGCCACAGGATCAGACCCAGTTTGGCCAATTTTTTGCTGAAAAATGCATTTGTTAAAAGCTGTATTTTGATTGTCTTCCACAATTTTAAAATCCTCTTCGGAGTCTGGAGGAAGGGATCTTGGACAGTTAGAATCAGCTGTATATTCTCATTGCTTGCACTTGTAGTTTTAACTCCCCCTTCAGCTGAGCTCATCCACCAGAGACTTGTCTGTCCAACAATGCTTTAGTTCAGACATGAGAAAAGCACAGCGATGCTGGGAGCTGGCTGGCGTGTATCAACCCACCGCACTTCGGCGTTCCAATACCTAGGACCGCAGCACACTAACCTGTTATGATCTACTTGGTTTTCATGGTTCTACTTATTTTCCATGTTGGGTGGGCTGCTTACATGTGGGGTACTTTGTTTATTGCTGCATAAGGACTAATGTACTTTTTAAATGAATTTCCTCTACAGCAGAGTTTGGTACCCCATCAGCATTTTTGTACACAACACAATTTGTGCTGCTTCTGAGGCAGATCCCCATTCTTTCTATGCAATTGAAACATGTCATGTTGGGGTTTGTTGGGTCTAACCATTTAAATTTGACACAAGACGGCTTTTGTTCTCTTCTTCATGACACTTTGATTTGGCGTACAATACAAACTTATGTCTCCAGATCATAAGTGAATTGGGCGGTTTTAAATATGTGTACGATTACTTGTTTCCATTGGGTGTGAATAGGTTGCACTGAGCGCCTGTGCTTTTTACATTTTTCATTTTTGTGTTTTTTTTATTGAATCATTAAGAAATCTAACTAATACTTTATCTATTTTAGGTGCTATGTATATACGGAGTTTTGTAGGAAATTATTTCCACAGGCACACTTTGGATTGCCACCATTTTCGTCCCTGTATCGGGTTCCCACCCTTACTAGTAGCTATATATGTCCACTTTATTATGCACATGCCCTGTATTTATTCTGCTAGTATAATCAGTGTTGCTCTTTTGGTTCTCAGGGATGGAGGTTGTGACCATGCATGCCTGCTGTGCGCTGCTTTTTTCTTTTTAATATTTTTGTTTTGCAAGAAGTGTTTCAATGGACACTTGTAACTAGGGAATCACATGAACCCATGCCAAGGGCTTAATGAGAGCTGCCAGTGCAATCTTCATCACAGGGAAAAAAACTTGTAATATTGTAAGCAAATAAAGTGTCTGATCAATTTCGCTTCATATTGGTCACAGGCTATGAAATTGTCAATCGTGACATTTTGCTGCGAGTTTCGAAGGATGAAAGGAGTCCCAGAGATGCAGAGAGGAGGCCAGTCATCAATGATCCAGGTGTAGGTGAGTT
Organism: Ambystoma mexicanum; assembly: GCF_040938575.1. NCBI lineage: Eukaryota > Metazoa > Chordata > Amphibia > Caudata > Ambystomatidae > Ambystoma > Ambystoma mexicanum. The sequence goes on from NC_090923.1 coordinate 945,594,901, forward strand.
TGACAACTTGGCAGAGAAGATGGACCCTCCGCTGTGATCAGATTTTCCCTGTAATTATGTAATTCTGTCATTTGATATGGCTGCTTCTAGTCTAGAGAGAGGGCTGTTTTTCTTGAGATACGGTTTCCAGATGTATTTGTGCACACTTGATTAAGGTTGAAGTTTGTAATCGGTGCCCTCTTTGTCCCAGTGTGTCAGATACCCTGGTAAAACTGTATCTATCCTCCCTAGAACTCTGCGTGAACAGTGGTTAGTTTGGAGGCTCCTAAAATATATGTAGTCTTTCAAAGGGGGTAATCCAGGAGCTCCATGATGACCCAGCGAATGCCCCTCTTAATTGAATGTCCAACAGGTGGTTTAGGACAAGACCTGTTGACCATTTGGTAGCGAGGTTCATCACCCAGGTTCTACTTTATAGAATTTGGGTGGGGAGGCTCTCGGAGGCTCATATCACAGCACAGCACATAGACGCAAGATCAATAATAACATTGGCTCTTTGAAGTTTATTTTATATAGCCTTTTTTTCACTGAAAAGTATCGCACAACAGACTTTAGCAAAACTGCGCGCATTCAAAAGCCGTAAAATAGTAAATCGTAAAACGATGCCAAAGTTGGTTCCGATTACACATGCAAGCATATCTGACCTGTTCATTTCGCTCAACTAATGGGGCTTGTGAATAACTTCTGCTAAACACTAAGACATTGCTGTAGAAGCCAGTGCCGAGACTCTTATTAAAGCTGCTCTGTCTTAAATATGTTTGTCAGCCCAGGTTCCGTTTTAAATTCTTCCACTGTGACCTGGCTTGCTTAAGAGTTTTCACAAGGGCATTAAATAAGTTTATTTCAGAGGAACCTCATAAAATCACAGTTTGATGTATTTAGAAATATTAACATGTTAATATAAATACATTCCAGATGAATACTGCATAATGTACAGACAATGCTGATTGCTTAATCTGTTTAGGCGCCCATGGTTTACATAGACTGCCATCTAGTGGTTAGCTCGGTTTAGTACAATTTTGTTCACTTCCAAAGTAAAGATCAGGTCGTTCCTGTCGTGCTATCCATATCCTAGTGTACACAGGTATCACAGTGCTTTAAGTGGTATTGGAAATCGAGTTGGGGGCCTAAAGACACGCCCCCTAACGAGAGCCCCCCTCGATTGAAGGGGGGGGGGGGGGTTGGAGGGAGCGGCCGGTAAAAGTTGGAGCTGGGGCACACTGGCATTATTACCTTTGATGCGCCCAGTCCCTCCTTTTAATCAAAAGAAGGGGCTGGGCGCAACAAAAGGTGTGACACCAGTGTGCCCCAGCAGGCAGCCCCTTCATTCAAGGAGCCCGCTTTAACCACGGGCCCCCTTGATTGAAAGGTCTGTACTTGAAACAGGAGGAGGGCTGGAGGGCCCAATCTCCTTTTTGTTGTCAAGTAAACTAGTCATCACCCAGCATTATGCTGGGTGATGACTAGGTAGTTACTCGAAACGAAAGGAGAGCTGGGCCGTCCAGCCGTCCTCCTGTTTCGAGTAGTAGATGGACATCAGGCAGCCAGCACTGGACGGTTACGCCTGCTGCTTGCCGCTGTCAGTACTCGATTTAGAAAAAAGAAAAGGGACGCATTTTCTTTTTTCTAAACCGAAGTGCTGACACCTGCAGGCAGCTCGTGTAACCGTGCAGCCGCTACATGGGCTGTCTGAGATGCTGGCTGGCTGGCTGGGGTGCGCCCCGGCTCGGGAACCCTTTCTGGAGACTGCCTGGGGCCGGCCGGCCGGCCGGCCTTGGCCCACTTACAACCCTGGGTATCCACAATTCTTAATGCGTCAGCATCCTCAGATTCTTTTTTTTTATGCCATTGATTGGTCGCATGCGAGTAATGCAGAAATACATGTTTCCACTTCATGAACATTTGGATGGTTTCTTTGTTATCGAGGTTGCCTTTGTGCCTGGCTGCACTATACAAATAAAACAAATACAAATCGATCGCCGGGTTGCCAATAACACAAAATAAGAGCGATGTATTTTTGTAGCAATGAATTATGTCTAGCATCAAGGGTCTAAAGCTTAGGGCCATGGGTTTGTTTTAACTAAAAAGTGATAATTGCGTCTTTTTGCACATGTATGAATGGAGTTGTTGAATGAGGTCGTGAGTGATGGAGATGGGTGTTGCATGGATGTAATCACAAGTTTTGTGTGGTGCTTTTAGAGAATGAAATTGCACTAGATTGTTTTTTTTTAGGTTCAAATGTGTTTCACCCTGATTTTTTTAATGCATTAGATATAGGTGATTAGCAATTGTGTATTTTTGTATCTTTTGTATTGCTGCTTTTGTGATAATATGTTTACATGCCATGAAAAAGAATGAAATAAAACAAATAAGAAAATAAACACGTTATGTAAAAAAACAAAACGTTTTCCACTACATTTTTTTGAAGGGATTGTATCCTAATTGTCTTTAAACAATTAAATGCAAAGAGAGTCAGTACATGCTCACCGGCATTTGTACCTTTTTGTATTACCGATCGCCGGGTTGAAATCCAGGCACTTCAACACTGGACACTGTGTTTCTACAATTCTCTGGTGATGGATCAAATTGCAGCCCAGCAGACAACACCCGACTCCAGGCATACGTATACATTAGGGAGATTGGGGTTAATATTTCTCAGATATTGAGCATGCCTTTAGATACCCACACCCTTACACTCGCAGGAAATCTGTTTTGCTTTGATACTTTGAGAACGCATTTAAATTCTTCGCCGATGGTAACCACTTTCCTTGGCAGGATACACATAATGTGTAACCATTGGCTTCCAAGGGACCACGCAGAGGGCAAATGCTCAGTGTGCAAGCAATGTACACTACAGGGGAGCATTGAGTGCGCTGAGCTGCCTTTGCAATGCAGTCTGATCTTGAGCTGGTTCAGGACTCCAACTCAGAAGATGTTTGCAATGCCATGGAACCGAGAAAACTGGGCATGACTATCCCCGATCAGCCATCAAAGGAGTGGTTCAAAGAGAAACCTTTGCAGTCCGTGCCAACCACCGAAGGGCCTGCTTCTGTCTGGCCTAAGGAGACTCCTTCCTGTGACCTACGACTGCAAACCATACAAAACCCAGCTTTAAAGAGAAAGCCGGAGCACTGACCTGCAAGCACTGGTCTGAAGATACTGGAGTATTTCGATCTAAGACTCTGTATAAACCCAGTACCCAGACTTCTTTGAAGTCAAAGAACAAAAGAGCGCAATAATAATAATAATTTGGCATTTATATAGCGCTACGAACCCTCGGGTATCTGAACGCTGCTTATTATTACCCACGGTGTGTGGTGCTCAATGGTTCAAATATAAGCAAACTCACTGTTAAGATGGATATTCTGGATCCACCCTGCGGGCATATTCTGAGAAATCGCTCCATCCTGTTGAACAGGAAAAGACGCTAATGTCTATACCAAATCTGTCAAGGTTGTGTGACTGAGAAGTAAGGCTTATATTTAGGAGAGTGTGGGGATGGTGAAGGGGGGATGGTGAGGGTTTAAGCACACAGATCACTCTCAATTTAAGTTAGAGAGGTGTTGTATCCTATATAAAATGAGTGATCTCTGTGTGAGTGCACTGGACTTGTGGAATGCTGGTGGCGCTTGAGTGTTGGGGCACCTGGGAGTTCCACAGAGGACGGTTGGGAACTTGGAGCTGGGCAAGGAACCAGGGTGGAGGCCTGTAACTATCTCTCCAATTTTACTGCCTGTACTATGGAACATAAGGAATAAACATTTCCTTTTCCACTTAACTGGGTCTGCCTGGTTTCTGCTCCTTGTGATTACTGGCCCAGGGTAGATCCTGCAGGAGGCAGGATATATCAATTTGGCGACGAGGATATTTGAACCTGGACGAAGTTGGGGTGTAGGAGAGAAGGTGAAGTGAAGCAGTGAAGTACCAGCGTTTGAGAAGTGTCTTCCTGGGTGCTGGTAATGGAAAATGCAGCTGGTGCCAAATAATAAGAACGTGACACCAGACAGGCTGCATGAAGGTCTGAAGCCCAGACTGGAGAAGAGCATGACCTTAAAAAAAGTCTTGGGGCCGTGTGGCAGTGTGAAGTTGCCATTTAGGCAGACCCTCCAGCCTATAGTGATTTTGCGATCTCGCAAAATGCAGAGAAAACGACCGTTTTGCGCAAAATGCCGCAAAAACCGGCCGTTTTGTGCAAAAACAGCATCTTTTTTAAAAAAGAATATTTTTTTTACATTTTTTTTTTTTTTAAAGTAATCTGCAAAAATTACTGTTTTAAAAAAAATAATACTCAGGGTGCCAGGTTCTCAACTTTTTTTTTTTACACAAGAAATGAAATGCGCTAACACATCTCATTACTTGCGCCCCAAAAAAGTGCAGCCCAATCCACAAGGGACGCATGAATGGGCACATTTTATATGCGCGCCCATTCAGATGGCCTTTTTCACCTCCTTGATCAAAGAAAGTGGCGTTTGTCAATTTAAAAGTGCATCGCTCATTTCCAAGCAAGATGCACTTTTAAATGTGCAGAAATTGTAGGCAACCCTATGCGCACGGGATGTGGGGCTGTCACTGCATGACAGGGGCCCTCATTACAACACCGGCGCTAAACCATGGCGCTATCAGCACCATGGTTGCTGCCGGTATTGTAACGAGTCCGCCATGGTGAAATGGGGAAGTACCACCCCATTCCAAGGTTGGGGGGGCGGTACTTCCCCATTTCACCATGGCCCTTCCCCATTCCCATTTTTGCCCCATAGGGCATAATGGGAATAGGGAAGGCGGTAATTACGGTACCGCAAATTGCGGTAGCGTAATTAGCACCAAGGTCCCTTTGCGGGTCCATTCCTTAACGGCTGGTAAAACCAGCCGTTACGGTGGGAACCCCCAAAGGGACCTCGTAATCAGGCGCTAAGGGATTACCGGTACCCTTACCGGTACCGGTAATCCCTTAGTGCCAGGGTCGTAATGAGGCCCGGGGTCTTTCTTGACCCTGTCATGCATTTCTTTTAAGGTATGAACTGCTGCTGTCGCTTGCATTTCTGTTCCTCAAACAGGATAAAAATGCATTTTTTGGGTCGCATTTTACAGCAGCAGGCACCTGGAGGGCCTTCCCCTGTGAAAGGCGCTGGGAGCTTGCAGAACACTGTCGGGAGAGCGATTCTATTCAAAGTACTGGCCATTTTGATGACAAAAATCTGTCCAATGTTACAATTTGACCTATTTCATCCAGTACTATTCAATCGATTTTGATAAATACTGAACATGTGTTGCGGGGGTGTCACCTGCTCCCCATGTTCAGTATTTTTGGTCTAGGGTGGTTGCAGAAGTGTTTTCCCCTTTTTCCTCAAAATTGGAGGTGGGAGAAAAAAAAAAGAAAATAACGAAAAAGGGACCGTGCAGAGTCGGATCCGACCCGCGTTTGAGGGACTGATCTGGCACCGCAGGGTTGCAGGGGAAGCGGCAGCGACCAAGCAGTTAAGTAGGGGAGGGAGTGGGGTGGTGGTGAAAGGTACATTTTGGGTTGTTTGGCTGAAGTGCAAATCAATTTGCAGCGAAATTGACTACTGTCAATTCCGCCGCAAATAATGACACTTCGGTCAAACAACCCAGAACACCATTCAAGGCAGCTGGCCAGCGCACAATTTGTGCACCAGCTCAAGCCTGTGGAAATGCGCCGGTCGCCTTTGAGAATAAGGTGACCTGCTCATTTCCAAAAATGGGTTGTCTAAAAATATAATATCCTCTGTTCTTTTTTTAAATGCCCCTTATTTGAGGAACTGGGTCAAAATCTGCATTTAAAGACAATAAAAAAATGGTTACACTATGAGACAGAGGGAGATTGATGGGTGAAATGTGAAGTGATGGGCAAGAAAGCAGAGGGAGAGCAGTGGGTCAGAGGAGGAAGCGCTGCACAAGAGAGCATAGGAAGCAGTGATGCTGTGGGTGAGAAATCTGAGAGTGAGCAGAGGTACAGAAAGTAGAGGGAGCGTGTGGTCAGTGAGCCAGAAAGCAGAGAGGAAGCGGTTGGCCAGAAAGAGGCAGTGAGTTGCAGATTGGGAAAAAGGATGAGGGAAGAATGCAATAGCATGGGAGAAAGGATGCAAGATGCAGAAGCAGCACAAAAGAATGAAGGACTGTATATTGCGGGAGGAATTGTAGAGTGTAAGGTGGGAGTATGATTTGGAGTGTGGCAGGGGCTGGGTAGTGCAAATTGTGACTTGAGTGTGACCTAGCACGTGAGTATTTGTATGACAGAGTTAGAGGTTAAGTATTGTAAGTTGTAATAGAGAGTTGGTGAGATGAGTGTTGGTGAGAGAGGTGTGTGGGTGTTTGGGGGATTGGAGAACATAGAAGGGGAATATTTTCAGCATTACAATTGATAATGATCAATTTAGTTAATACTATTAAATAGGCATGAACATTAAACCAGAAATGTAGCCAAATCAAACACTGTTCTGCCATGCTAGAGACATCTGGGACTCTTCCTATTAAATTAATACAAAAGATACATAATAATGATACCCTGGCTCTCTTGTAGCCTTGCACTCTGCCTATTTCCTGCAATGTGGCAATCTTACACCCTCCAGTTAATACAAAATGTCCCGCAAAAATGCTGCAATAAATAAAGGTTTGTGCCGCAAAATTTGCCATTTCATGCCGCAAAATCCTGGAAGGTCTGTTTAGGAAGCAAGCTGGTGTTACCTCCCATAAGCCGAGCGCTGTTGTGCTCATGAGTAGAAGGGCTCATAGAATCTGGTCCAGAGGAAGGAGCATTTTCCTAAGGTACTGGATAATGTCAATAATGTCATTGAGCGACTGTTTGGGGGGCGTGGTGGGGGTGGCCAAGGCCGCAGGCGAGGTCAGCGCTATGCAGGCCCTGCGTTCCAAGCCAACAGTTGGGCTGGAACACAGTGGAAGCAACCGGCACCATCAGAAAAAAGGCCCTTTCCACGTCGGGTCAGTCGGCCGAGTGTGGAAGTGTTGACGACGTGCCTTGTAGAATCTTGTAAGAAGAACGTAAATGGGAGTTTCATTATGTGGAACGTTAACTGACTCGTATTACGTGGTCAAAGAAAGAATTTAGAGGAACGGCCGTCCAAGCGTGAATGAAACGTCCTGCTCGTTGACGTACATGGAATTGAAGAGCTCTATTTCCTGCATCAGGTTTTTACCGGCTATCAAGGAAATGAAGAAGATTGCGGAGTTGAAAGTGAGCGTTTTGGGAAAGAACAGAGCAGAATGAATTACAGAGCATTTAGGAAAAGGAGGTACTGTAAACATTTTAGCATTTCCTTACGGCACTGAAGAGAAGCGATAAATTCATGAAGCTACATGCCAGCCAATAAGTGTATGAACAGCAGGAGTTTTTCTTGCGCTGCGCTGTATGTTTTGGGTTTAGTAATTAAGAAACACATTTTTCTCACTTAGAAAGTTTTGATACGGCGGCGCCTGGATGCATGGAATTTCAGAGTTCGTTGCTATAGATTAATAGAACTGGAATTAAGCAGTTGGTTTTTGCACATTGTAGATTGTTAAAATTTGTGCTCCATTATATTTCAAATACGAATGCTGTTGTGTATGTAGGCTGCTGTGTGTGTAGTAGAATAATGGGTGTGTGCAGTGTGATTAAGGGATCACGGAGAAACATGTGCAAAATGAGTTACTTGGAGTTCAAGAGCTTTATTTTGTATTTTAATTTTCTTGAAATAAGATTTCTTGAATTATAAAGTGTTATTGCTCATGAAGCACAATTACGGGGACAAAAATTGTTTTCACAAACACGAGATGTCCAGGAATATTTTGTTGACTATGCAATTTTATACAGGGATGTGAATACTAGGGAGGGATTTGATATTGAGTTTAAATGCAAATCAATTGAAGATATTTATTGTGTTTTGCACTTGTGCCTCAGCATGGTGACTGATCACCACCATGGCTGATGGCGCAACACGTTCCTAAATCAGGAGATGGAGATCTTAAATGCATTTTTAATTTGCTTTTGAGGACTGCCATGAGGAAGGATATGGCAGGAGAAACCAGTGTGGAAGCACCTTTAGGGGCTGATTGATTCTGAGTGAGTAGTTTGACAATGATTGTAATCCGTTTTTGGCATGCTTTATGCACTCTTTTGGAGTGGTGTGTGTTTTTTTTTAAAATATAAATTAAAAAAAAAAAATGTATATAATCATTTATGTATCTATTTTTTGGTGAGCACTGTGTGCTAATCTGGTGTCTGTCTAGTGTTTTGGCTTGTGAGGCTGTTGTTTCTGTTCTGGGCTGCATCCAAAGGGTGCAGTCTGTGGGGTGTAGTCCTTTGTTTGTGTCTGGCCTTTTCCCAGACCCACCCTCCCCCTCCAACCTGCCCACCTCCCCTGATTGGTGCATCCACCTGGTCATAACTGACTTTCCCAGGGCAGCCCTCTGCCCGGAAGCTCCCTCGGCTAAGCGCCCCGAGGCAAAGGGCGGCTCCTACAGTAGCGGCTCCAAGGCGTGTCTACAGGTGTCCACAAGGGAAGCAAAGGAAGCCAGCAGCCAACAGACAGCAACAAAACTGTAAGTGTGGCATGGGTGGGGTGTAGAGCAATTACTCTACTCCAGAAAGCCCTTGCCACTCTTCCTTACCTCTCAATAACGTAAACTGCCATAGACTCACACCATGCACACCTAGGGAGATTTGACCACCAAGCTAAATCCATTCAAAGCTGGACTGTAAATGTTGTCCTGCATAACACACTAACATACTTACCAATGTTAACTTGTGCCACTCCCAGAGACAATGATGAAGATTAGCCAGCCTCACACAAAGAAAGGTGCAACAATGTTACCAAGAGCCACACTTAGATGGAATCATGAATGATACCATGTCCCACACTTAGCTAGACTTGTGAATTGCAGCATGTGCCACACTTAGATGGAATTGTGAATGATTGTGTGTGCCTCATCTAGATAAAATGATGATTGGTAGCGTATAGCTCCCTTAGTTGGAATTGTGAATGATATCATGAACCACACTTGTTAACTAGTGCCACACCTATACAGAAATGTGAAGATTAGCCCGTATCATCTTTAGACAGGTGTAACCATGTTAGCATGCGCCACACTTAGATGAAATCCTTAACTTTAGCCTGCGTCACATCTAGATGGGATTATGAATATTAGCATGTACCACACTTAAATGGAATTCTTGACTTTAGCTTTTGTCGCATCTAGATAGAAATGTGAATGTTAGCATGCACCACACTTAGATGGAATTCTTAACTTTAGCCTGCATCACATCTAGATAGAAATGTGAATGTTAGCTTACGCCACACTTAGATGGAATTCTTCACTTTAGCCTGCGTTGCATCTATATAAAAATGTGAATGTTAGCATGTGCCACACTTGGATGAAACTGTGAATGATGGTAAGTGCAACTCTTGATTGGAATCGTGATCACTAGCCTGCCTCACATCTAGACAGAATATTGAAAATTAGCAACGATGGAATAGTGAATGATAGCAAACATCAGACATAGACATAACTGCAAGGACAGCAATGCCAACTAACCAATCCACTAACAATTTCATCCCTCTGCATACACTTCTCAAACTCTAACCAAACACAACCACAAGCCTAAAACGCAGCAATCCGCATTAACTTCACTACACTGCAGCAACAAAACAAACCCCACATAGACTTGCACAACAGCACACGATGACTACCGACTGTAAAACACCCCAACCCCGGCCGACGGACCCACCGGGCTGAGGCTGCCATCAGCACATCACTGCTCTCTTGCACTTTTCCAACTTATTCCCACAACTACAAATATCCTTTAACATTAACATATTTTATGTGCAGTGTTTGTGTATTGTCGGCAACACATTGGAAGTGCGTTTGTGAGAGTGTTGTGTGTAGTGTAATTGTGCGCGAGTATGTGACGCAAGGGTGTGCACAAGAGGCAGCATGTTCTACAGCAGTGCATTTGTGAGTGGTAGTTCTGTACATGTAGTAGGTGTGTACATGCTTGGAGTTACACGTGCTTGGAGTTGCACGTTTGTGGAAGTTGACGTGTGGGTGGTACACGTCTGTAATGGAGTATTTGCGCAAAATGGAAGTAGAATAATTAGGAGTTGCATATATGCAATGGGGTTAGGTTTACACATACTGGCCAGGTGTTTACCAATGCAGGAAAACCTTCAGGAGGAACCCCAAGTTTATTTTAGGAGGTTGCACACTCAAGGAGGAGCGCTCCAGTATTTCAACTTAACCTTGTGTTAAGCAGTAGTATTGACCTTAGAGCATGGGGCCCATTTCTTTGAGGCTGTGGTTAATCTTCTACGCAATTGTGCGTACGAAACATGGGAATAGAGTTACTGCATGACAATTTTTCTTCTATGGTAAGGTTGGAGTTGATTTTTAGGAAATATGTTGTTTTCCTACCTTTATTCTGTTGTGCCAGGCGGTGCATGTGGGAGGAGGTACTTTGTATTTTTGCACGCCAGTTTACATTTTGGTTTTGAATTGTAGTGGAGGGCACACAGTTAGTAGCCAGTGGTTAGTGGTGAAGTTGTGGTCTGTACTCTGGCATGGGTTGCTGGATTTATGTTCAGTTTAAATTATTAATATTTTAATTCAGAGTTTTCAGGTAACACCATTGATTTTTTTCATCTTGTGTGGTGTCTCTGAATTGGGTTTTGCAAATTGTGGAGTTTACACTGTGCTACTATTTTCTATCTTGCTAGTAGTCTGTTGTTTTTACATCTTAACATAGCCCTTTTTGTTATGTGTATTTTCGCGCCACATCTCTTTCTATCGTGGTTGCGTTTTGTATTTTCGTGATCTTTGTGTTGTATGTCATTTTCTATATTTTTTTCTCCTTTTTCATGTTTTCTTTAGGGGGAGTGGGGATGAGGCATGGTTGTTTGGAAATGTTGGTGTGTATAGAACTATTGTTATTGTTTGGCATTGTTATGGCCATTGTGTAGGTTTTCTAGATTTGTGGCTACACTATTTTGGCAGGTGAGTTAGCCTCTGTGGGGGCATTTGGTTTGTGCTCAGGTGTGGCAGACCTGAGGCCAGGAGTGGCAGTCTTGGTGGAAGGTGTTTTGTGTAGGAGGGCTGTTCTGTAGTTTTGATTTTGTTTGTCCAATTGTGGCAAGGTTGTGCTTGGTGGTGGCGGCACTGAGACCCTGGTGTGGCAGGTGAGGGTGGAAGGAGTAGTAGTAATTTTTTGGTTGTTAGTCCTAGCACGGTTGTGAGGTTGTTGTGTTATCTTGTGATTGTTTTTAAGGGGGTGGGGGCGGGTGGTATCCTATATAAAATGAGTGATGGCTGTGTGAGTGCAGGGGCCTTGTGGAATGCTGGTGGAGCTTGGGGTGTTGGGGCACCTGGGAGCTCCACAGAGGACGGTTGGGGACTTGGAGGTGGGCAGGGAACCAGGGTGGAGGCCTGTGACTATCTCTCCTATTTTACTACCTGTACTGTGAAACATAAGAAATAAACAAGCTTCCTTTTCCACTTACCTGGGACAGCCGGGTTCCTGCTCCTTGTGATTACTGGCCCAGGGTAGATGAAGGGGGCAGGGGGTGGTGAGTGTTTAAGCACACAGATCACTCTTAATTTAAGTTAGATAGGATGTATAAAAATACAGCAGCGTTTATTAGGCCATGAAAAACTTGTCTAAGTAAAAATCGCAAGTAAGCAAACTACAACACATACACTATTAACATAAGTACATTCACCTTGGGGGTACTCTTGCAAAAGAGCACCAACACTTTATTTTTTAAATAGTTCGTTCAGTTGATAGAAAACTGTTAATAGTAAAGCAAATGAAGAAAACAAAGGTAGTAAACCAGTTAGAAATCTGGCAAATAATTAAGAGCAGATAAATACAACGCACTGCCTTATAATAAAAAAGGCCCTATACTTACGCCCTTACCATGCAAATCTCTAAAGGAGATGGGGCATGCAGTCCCAAAGTTAACTCTTTTCAGGGAAGCTAGAAATCTTTTGAGACTTGCCAAAGCTAGCATGTAGGTGTAAGTATCTCAAGTAGTGAAGAGGAAAGCAAGCAGAGGTCTTAGGAGGTTCTCTCTCCTGATCCCACCACCTTGGGGGGTGGGAGGGCGCATCCTGCTGATATACTTGCTCGGAATTCCCCTGATCATGATTAGGAAGGAATAGGTAGGCATATAGATATGTTAACTCATCCCCTGTACTCTGATTCAATAAGAAACCAATTCTGAGGCTGCTGAGCCTGCTTCCTTAATTCCTCGGTAGAGTGGGGTCTAGGTTTCACTGGCACAGAACAAACGCACTCTCTCACTCACTCACATTCTCACACACTCTCTTTACCTGGGAAAGAGCTTGCTTTATGTGGAATTTCACACCTTGAGAGGACAGGAAGAAGGACAAAAAGATAAGATGGCCAAAGGACAAGGCAACAATTTGCTGCCCGGCCAATTTAGAGTGTATGGTACTCCAAAAGGCATTTTGCAATAAAATACAAGAGGGCACATGAGAAAAGTAACTCATTTTGACAGGCAGCATTGGGGAGGCTGTTGGTCACGTGACCAGGACCTGCCGCTCAAGTTCTCAGGGGTTTGAATAGTGCCTGGCAGGTTTCTGCTGGCTCAAGTCTGGAAAATGTGTCTTTTAGTCGCTCTGACATTCTGGGTATCAAAATAGCATGGTGGGACTTTCTTGAATGTGCTCAGAGGTCTCTAATAGTGTTGAATGTTTACGATACTCCTGCTGTGACATCTATGTAGATTTATTGCTGTCTATTACTGAGGCTATTGAACCCATTGTGAATATAACACAGGCTTTCTCATCATGGGGGATTTTAACTCTGGAGTGTTTAGATGCCCAATGGTACAATTTGGGTGCTACTCAACAGTATTCTATGTTGGCAAGAGATAGAGGGTTACTTTTTAGTTCTCTCTTTGATTCATGTGATTTGAAACGTCTCAATGGTAACATTAGGGGTGATATACCACCGAACTACACATGGTCGAATAGCACCCATAGTACTATCCTGGATTACATATTTTCATCTAGCAATTTGTTTTTCTGGTTTTCGATTCCCTAGAGGTAACTAACGGTTCCTGCAGTGAACATTCACGGTTGTTTTTCCTCCTAGGTGGTGCCGGTATACTTGTTTTTCGGTCACGTGTAATGGGCCCTATTGAAGTTGGACTCAGAGATCACGCTATTATATGGCGTCCAAAGTTTGGATTGCATTTCAATGCTAAGGTGTTTGTTGCAGGTCTTATTGGAGAGAGTTTTTCTTCCTTTGGCTCCCCACAATTTTGGTCCGCATATACATGACTTACCCCGAGGGCTATTTCCACAGAAAAGTTTAAGGGGGATCCTAGTGTTCTGTACCGCACCCACAAATTTGTTAAAGGGGTGAGTTTGAAGAAGAAGAAACTAAGAAGGGATACCCGAAAATGCAAGTAAACTTGGTAGTGCCGCTGGTATGACAATACAAAAGCTAAAACAAGCTTATAGTAACTGGTGGGCTATAGGCACTTAGTGTTCAAAAAGTTGCAGAAGCTATGCTTAGAGACTCAGTGCATTTTTGGAAACCAATAAGAGGGGATTGTGTACAAACATCTTTGCAACTGCAGCCGATAGCAAGCTCCTGTTGGGAGACTTATTTTAGAAACCTGTACACTTCCCAGCCCACAGTTGTGGTAAGCTCCAAAGGGGGTGGTGTGGCCCTTAATGATATCCATTCTTGGGAAATCCTGGACATTGATACAGAGGGTATCCTTGCGGCCATTAAAAGGGGGGAAATCCTCAAATGCCCCAGGTCCAGAAGGCCTTTCAAATCTAAATTTAAAATCAGCTCCTCACTTGTGGTCGGATGTCTTGTTCCTATTGTGCCAGAATATTTTAGTGACCCATCGCTTTCCCCAGACTTGGAAGGAGGCTGTGTTGGTAATGAAGTTCAAAAATGGAAAATAGGAGACCGCCACGGGGCGCGGACCAAGATGGCTACATAGTGACGGAGCCCGCCACAGGCTGTCCAGAGGGAGCAGAGTTTGGCTCCCCCGGTCCTTGCAGAGATACCCAGAGGTGTACGGTGGCGTCCGGGGCTGTAGAGCTGCTTGGGACAGATCTGTGGCGACTGACAACGTTTGCCTGTTGAGAGGACTGGAAACCTGGCACAGGCGAGGGGGGAATCCTGAGGAGTGCATCTGGAAACTGCAGCCCAGCAGTGTGGTGTGGGGCCCGCCGGACCAGAGACGGAGTAACGATTCCGTGCTGTGGAACATCGGACCAGAGAGGGAGCAGCGGCTCCGTGGTGTGGTTGACGGCCCGGGCGAAGCTCGAGTGGAGTGAAGGACCCTGGAACGGAGGGTCCCAGCAGGGCTCTCAGGGGTGAGCTGTACCAGAGAGTGCATGATGGCCGCTCTGAGAGCAGCTAAGGTTCGGGTGATGCTGGAGCGGAGAAAGGAATGCTGGATCCTAGAAGCCTGGCAGAATCGCGAGGGTTAACTGGTGGCCTGAGGAACGTGCAGGAGGACACGCAACCCGAGCAAGGCCGAAGAAGGTAGTTGGAGCACATGGAAAAGGGATCCCGGCTGCGAGGTGCGTGACGGCCGGCCTTGGGAAGGAGTGGATTGGCATGTAGGGGCATAGTAGTAGTAGAGGAGAACAGGCCGTACTCCCATCTAAGCTGCCATCTAAGCTGCGCTGGGCCACAGAGAGCGGTCCGAAGTGCAGAGGTGAGGTGAACTGGGCGGGGGGGCAGAGGACGGAGACCCCAGAGTAGCCCCTGGGAGGCCTGGGGTTCTCTTTGAGCCTGTGCAGACTGAAGTAGCAGGCAAAGGGCCAACCCACACCACACAGGAGATCCCCGGCGCCATTGGAGCCAGGCCCAGAGCGGATGGCACAGCACCTGTAGAGTGTAGCAGACACAGGTTCTGAGGGACAGACAGGTGGAGCAGGAGGAGGACAGAGTCTGGGGGCAAAGGAGATGCATGGAGGACTGGGAGATTGGACCCAGAGGAGCCTGAAGTTCTAGCCATCAAGGAGGCACAGGGACATAGCTGGTCCCAGGGAGAGAAGGGGCGAACAGTTGAATTAATGCAGTGCAGGAGGCGAAAGGACACAGCAGGACACGTGATGAACAGGGGTGGAGGAGTGACTCACTGGTGCCCTGCAAGGTTCTTGGGGGTGCTGTGTTGTGCGGGCGCTCTCCCGCGACCACGCTGTAGAAGCTGCAGGGATCCCCTGGACATAGAGGTAGCGCACTGACAGGGATTGTGTCTCTACAGCGCTTAATGAGGAGCTCACGTAGTGGCCAGAGCGGAACCACGTCTAACCAAAATAGGATGGCGGCAGGAGGAAGCGTGCTGGCTCTGGCCCTGACCAGGGAAGATTTAAAGCACATATTTCAGGAAATCAAGGCGATCCGGACAGATGTACAGGCATCAATCTGATCTCAAGGTCCGAGTAGATAAGCTGGAGGATAAAATGGAGGGGATGGAGAACAATCACCTACAGATAGACCTCCTGGACTTAAATACAAGGCACGACTGACGGAGCTGGAGGTACGGGAAGTAGAAACCTTGCTGGAATTGGACGATTTGGAAAACTGGGAGTGCTGGAATAACTTGCACATTCTGGGATTCGGAAAGCAGAAGGGAGGAGGAGTCGTCGGAGGAGTCGTCGGAGGAGTCGTCGGAGGAAAGCCAGCCAGTTGGTCGTTGGTGCCCTTCCCATTGATTCCCTGGTGTGGTCTCGGTTTCGATGGGATTCCGCCTGGAAATGAAGACTATATTAGGACTGGGTGACCAATGTAAGTTTTCCCCCACCTCCCTTGTGTTTCCAGTCCCTCCAGGTTCTCTTCTCACCTGGTTGTCGGAATCGGTGGGCTCTCCGTCCTGCTCTCTGGGCAGGGGCGCCTTGTCTTTTGTGGGCGTGGGTGGTCCAGTTACTTCACTGACGGCTGCCCTTGTAGTGTCTTTCAGGTAGGTCTTATTGCGATTGATGGCGTCGTAATTCTTGCATGCCTTTTCTCTGTTCTAAATGTCTTTTTTTTTATCTCCCTAGGAGTGCGGAGTGTCCGCTGGGAGAACTGGATATGCTGGCTCTCACCGGGAGATGATGGCGCGCTATAGCGCTATGATGCGGTAAGGAGGCGATTTGCGTAGCACATCGATGTCTTGTCCTCACTGATCTGTGCTTTTCTCTTTTCGTAGGTCGCGGTGAGTTCCCAGCGCAGATGGAGTTCCGGAGCTATGCCGGCCGAAAAGCAACCAAACAGGTAAGTCTTTAAGCGCTTTGTGGTTTTAATGTCTCCACTACCTCCTTTAATGATGTCTTTCTCCTTTTCTCAGGTCCTTCGATCCGGGCGGTGAACTCCACCAACAGAGCTGCCCAGGAGCTGCAAGCAGTGAAGGATGAATGCAGGTAAGATTCTGCTGCTAACGATGTTCTTGGTTTTTCTGCAGGTCCGGAATTCACCAGGCTCGTGAGAAAGCTGGACACAGTGAGCGTCACGTTGCTAAAAGCAAAGTAACGCGAAGCGTGTTGTCTTGTTCGGGTGTCGTTTAAATAGCCACTGTAAAGTAGTCCAGGTAAAGTAGTCCCTAGGCCACCACACCCAAAACACTAGACCACATATCTTGGTTCTAGTAATCAAGCTATGTGGATGCCTCCATGTTGGCTGAAAGCCTAAATAAAGTAGTTCCTCAAGCAGATGTCTTTCCTTACTGATGAGCCTGGCGCCAAGAGTGCCTGAGAAGTGGATTCCAGGCCTTATTAGTGATCCAAGCCCTGATTCCACCTGGCCAATGAGCTTGCCAGTGGGGATCAGGGCTGAGGGTTGTGACAGCACTCCCCCCTGTCCCCCCCAAGGCCCCTCCCAAAGTGTGTCTCCTGTCTGGTCCAGGTTTAGTTGGGAAGTTCTGATGAAACGTCTTGATCAGACGTGGTTCATGGATGTTCTCACTGGGTTCCCAGGATCTATCTTGAGGCCCAAACCCCTTCCAGTCGACGAGATAGTACAACTTGGCTCTAGAGTAGAGTCCAGGATGCCCTTGACTTCGAATTCTGGTTCTCCATCTATTAGTATAGGTTGAGGTGGTGTCTTGATTCGTGTACTGAGTTGCATTGGTTTTAAGAGGGATACATTGAATACCGGATGGATTTGTAGATTAGGTGGCAAGTCTAAATTGACGGCTGATGGGTTGATAATTGCCTTGATGGTATAGGGTCCCAAATATCGAGGATGGAAGGTCCGGGTCCCTTTGATGGGTACGTATTTGGCGGCTAACCAAACCTGGTCTCCTACTTGATAGTCTGGGGCCTTTTTCCGATGCTGGTCAGCGAAGTGGTTTTGTTTTTCTTTAGCATGAATAAGATGTTCCTTCGTCTTTCTGAACGCCTGAGTGATGGTTGTATGAAGAGTCTTTACTGCAGGCATTTCCAAGCTGGCAGGAAGGTCAAATTCTGATGTACGTGGATGCCTGCCATACAAGGTGTAAAAAGGTGTTTGGCCCGTGCTAGAATGTACAAAGTTGTTATATGCGTACTCGGCTATCCACAGTAAGTCCTTCCAATCTCTCAATTCATGGTGCAGCATGCACCGTAAATACTGCTCAAGGGTCTGGTTGGTCCCCTTGGTTTGGCCGTCTGTCTGGGGGTGGTGACTGGTGGATAGCCGGACGTCAATCTGTGCCATTGCGCAACATTTTGTCCAAAAATTGGATACAAATTGGCTGCCTCGATCTGAGACCAGAACTGATGGAAAGCCATGCAGCTTGACAATGTTTTCCAAAAATACTTCTGCTAGAGTGGATGCGTCCGGGAGGACCCTGAGAGGAATAAAATGTGCCATCTTTGAGAACAAATCCACGATTACAAGAATGGTGTTAAAGCCTTGACCCTGTGGCAGATCAGTGATAAAGTCGAGGGAAAGAGTGTGTCATGGAGCGGGAGGGCTGTCCAGTGGTTGTAGGAGACCCGATGGTTTCTGTGATTTATTTTGTGCACAGACGCCGCAGGACTGAACATACTGGACAATGTTGTTACGCCAGGTAGGCCACCAAAAGTTATTTTTTACCTTGGCTAAAGTTTTAGCGATTCCAGGGTGTCCTTTGATCAGAGAGTCATGATAACCTGAAATGATATGCTGTTGTAACTCCTTCTCGGGTACATATAGCCGGTCCCTAAAATAAGGTACCTGATCCTTGATGCAATATTGTTCTCCTTGAGTTTGCCATGCGAGGAAAGTATCCGGGTTCATTGACTGTCGAATTTTGTTTCATAATTCGGCTTGTGATAACGCTGTTGTGATACCCAAGAGTTTGTCTTCAGGTATGATGGGTACCGGGTCTGGAGTTGTATACACCATTTCATTGATGCCCATTCGAGATAAGGCGTCCGCTTTCCCATTCTCGACCCCTGGTCGAAAGGAGGTCACGTAGTCATATTCGGCGAAGAAGAGGGCCCACCGTAACTGGCATGAAGACTGGGCTTTGGCTGTTTTGAGATATTGAAGGTTGCGGTGGTCTGTGATCACTGTAATGGTGTGTCTAGCTCCCAGAAGATAGTGTCGCCACGCCTTGAAAGCGGACTTGATGGCTAGGAGTTCTTTGTCCGTGTTAGCGTAATTAATTTCCTGGGGTGAGAATTTTTTTGACCAGAAGGCCACAGGATGCAGCTGGCCAGTTTCTGGGTCCCTTTGTGAAAGGACCGCTCCCATTGCCATACTGGAAGCATCCGTTTCTACGACATAAGGGAGGTCTGGACGCGGGTGCCGCAGGATTGGAGCGGAGGTGAACCTTTGTTTCAGTTCCTGAAAGGCTCTTTCTGCTTCCTCAGTCCAAGCAAACTTTTTATTGCTTTTTCGTAGCAGTACTGTGATCGGGTGCACAACCTGAGAGAAGTCTGGGATAAACCGGCGGTAAAAGTTTGCAAAGCCTAGCTTGCTCTGTATCCCCTTCCGAGATGTTGGTGATGGCCATTTTAGAATAGTGTCAACCTTATGTACGTCCATTCTGATGCCTTTCGGCGAAAGGATGAAACCAGGGAATTATATTTCGGTGACGTGAAAAAAACATTTCGAGTGGATTGTGTTCTCCAAAGTATTTCTCATCTTAGAAGTATTCCATCCAGCTTTGCTGCTCTACGGAAATTTTTTCGGCAGAGGGTGCCGTGCGTCGATGTCGTCGAGTCGATGGTCCCTCGAAGGCCTCCGTCGAGGGCGAGGTCATCGGGTGTATAAGTAGCACGCGCGGCGCCGTTGGCCTCAGTTCTGTTTTTCCGCAGTTACGTTGCTTCGGACATTCGGCGCGCCTCGAGTTCTTTCAAGAAATATAACAAGAAGTATTTATTTCCTCGTCATCGACGCCGACCACGACCCCGAGATCGGGTTTTAAGAAATGCAAGTTGTGCGGCTCAAAAAATGTCGATCACGGACCTGCATTGCAAGTGTTTGTGGTGTCTCGGGAAGGCCACGACATGGAGGCCTGTTCGAAGTGTCAGGCGATGACGGGGAAGGCCTTGCGAGAAAGGAGAGGAAAGCTACAGGTAGGTCGGAAGGATCGAAAAGCCTCTAGCGTCGAGTCGAGACCCCATGGGGAAAAATCTCCTCGACGCGAAAGGCATCGATCTAGATCCCGAAGCGATTCTCATCGCTCGTCGTCTTCGTCGAAAAAGTTGAAGAAACAACACCATAGGTCTCCCTCCATCTCGTCGTCAGACGAGTCTCTGAAAATGAAATGCCCCACAAAACATTCGTCTACCGAAGAGTGGGAAGCAATCAGGGTGAAAATGATGGAGGTGTTTGAGAAGGCGAAGCCTCGGTCCGCGCCTTCTTCGGAAGCCGGCCGGGAGCGTCATCGCTCCGACACTCGCGCGCCCTCGAGCTCGGGTGATCGTAAAAGGAAGGATAGGGAACCTTCCAGGACGCCGAGCGATAAACGCTCGAGTCGAGTCGACCGCTCAAGGTCACCAACGCCGTCCGAGTTCTATCGCACCTCGAAGGGGAAACCGTCGAAGGCCACCTCGATGCCCTCGAAGCAGACCCCGTCGACGACCACTATGTCATCGACGCCGTCGACTCCGAAACCTTCGGCGCCAAAGGCTCCAACCAAGCCAGGGCAGCCAGAAAAAGAGAAGGAGAAAACTACAAAACATGAATCTTCTTCAAAACCTGGTACTACACCTCTTCCTCCGCCTCTCTCTAGGAAGGAGTTTTTCAAATCCTTGACCTCAATTTTTGAGGAACAGGAGAGATCCGAGGAGGAAGATGTACCTTTTGGACTGGAATATGGCACGCAAAATGTCCCAGAATGCTTGATATCAGAGGAAAGCAGAATGAGGGATTTGGTGGAGTCATTACATAATGCAAGTGGCATTGACACCTCTCCTGAGAATGACTTTGGTAGACCAGATCCGGGACAGCATGCCAGTCCATCTTACCGTCAGTTAATGACCAAGGTGGTAGATTACTTGGGATGGGCTAGACCACCAGCCTAATTCGTCCAGGACGATGTAACAGACATATTGGACCATGGTCCCACTGAAGACCCAGTACTACCTTTTCATGTAGCCTTACAAAACAGGGTGGCCAAGAATTGGGAAACTCCGAATTCTATTCCTCCGGTAAATAAATCCCTCGCATCAAAATACCGCCCAGCCAGTAGCGACCCCGGCTATCTGTCAAAACATCCAACTCCCGAGAGTTTGGTCATACAGGCAGCCACAGCTTCCAACAAACTTGCGTGCCCGTCTATCCCTCCAGACAGGGACGATAAGCGTGTGGATGGTTGGGCACGGAAGGTATTTACAGCTGGGAGCATGGCATTAAAATCTGCCAACTCCACATGTGCCTTGGCAAAATTTTCGTACACTCTGTGGGAGTGCATCGCAATGGCGACAGAGCACATACCAGAAGGGGAAGAAAGGGAAGGTTTCCTAGCCATCGTTAGAGATGCAAAGGAGGCCATGCAGGAATCCCTTCAATCTGGAATGGACACTGCGGATAGTGTAAGCAGGTCCATGGGAACTAGCACGGTAATGCGCAGGTTTGCGTGGTTACGGAAGTCGGGTTCTGCACCGGACGTACAGAACCGCCTCCTGAACATGCCTTTTGACGGGTCTCACCTTTTTGGCAACAAGGCTGACGAGAGCCTATAGAGGTTGCAGACCTCAAAAGCAGCGGCCAAATCTTTAGGAGCTGCTATTAGGCAACCTCAGCCTTTTCGTGCGCAAGGGCAATCATGGAGGGGACGATCCTATCGTTATTACACCTGATACGGGAAGACGAGAGGAATGGCCAGTCAAAGGGGCCAAAGAAAGGCCACTCGTGGTGGACGAGGAAAACATGCTAAACCAGCTGCAGCCTTTTTGCCATCAGCAGCTGCAACATCCGCCACAAAACCACTTTGAGGACTTGCACCACAAAACACCTGTAGGAGGCAGGCTGTCGCAGCATCTGCAAGAATGGCGAGCCATTACTTCAGATGTTTGGGCTCTAGAAATAATAGCCCAAGGCTATAGCCTTCCTTTTCTAAAGCAACCTCAAAGCAATCCACCAGGGAGACACCCGTTGAAACTTTCAAACCCGCTCCTACAGCAGGAAGTTCTAACCCTGCTGGAGAAAGGTGCTATAGAACCAGTACCTGCAGCGGAGAGGAACAAGGGTTGGTACTCCCCGTATTATTTTATCCCCAAAAAGGACGGAGGACTGAGACCCATCTTGGACTTAAGAAACTTGAACAAGTTCCTCAGGAAGGACAAGTTCAAGATGGTTACCCTTTCTCAGATCCTTCAGGCCCTTCAACTCCGGGACTGGTTGGTGTCATTGGACCTCCAGGATGCTTATTTTCATGTGCCGATTCATCTCAAACACAGAAAATAACTGAGGTTCGTAGTTGGCGACTCACACTATCGGTTTCGAGTCCTGCCATTCGGGTTGACCTCTGCCCCAAGGGTCTTCACCAAATTAATGGTAGTAGTGGCAGCGCACCTCAGGAGAGGAGGATTCATGTCTACCCCTACCTGGACGATTGGTTGATCAGAGCGCGCTCTGCCGAGCAAGCACTGGATCATCTGAAAGTCACCTGCCACTTCCACCACAAACTGGGCTTCTCCCTCAATTTAAAGAAGTCTCAAATAACACCTTCCCAAGAGCTTCGGTACATTGGAGCTGTATTAGACACATCCCTGGGAAAGAGCTCGACTCCCAAGACGAGGTCTCAAGACATTCTTCAGATGGTTTCCAAATTCCAAAATGCCCAAAATCTCCAGGCTTACGACTTTTTAAGGTTGCTCGGCCTCATGGCATCCTGCATCTTTCTGGTGCCAGAGGCACGCTTGAGGATGAGATCCCTTCAATGGGCTCTAAAGACTCAGTGGTCCCAGTTCTCGGGTCAAATGACGGATCTTCTTCAGATTCCGAACAAGGTCAGACAAGACCTTCTATGGTGGACCTGTGCAGAGAACATCCTAAAGGGAGAACCTTTTTGGCAACCATGGCCGGAGATCACAGTAGTGACGGACGCCTCACTCCTGGGGTGGGGAGCGCATGCCAACGATTTGACAATAAACAGTTGTTGGTCTCCATCCGAGTCCAAACTACATATCAACCTTTTGGAGCTGAGGGCAATCGGACTAGTGCTGAAGGCCTTCCTGCCATCTGTCAGGGGAAAGAATGTCCGGATAATGACGGACAACACAGTGGCCATGCACTACCTAAACAAAAGAGGTGGTGTGGGGTCACTACCCCTGTGCAGAGAGGCAATGCAGCTCTGGTATTGGGCGATTCAGGAAAGAATCTCTAACGGCAATTCATCTAGCCGGGGAAGAGAATATGACGGCAGATGCTCTGAGCAGGCAGAGCACGGTATCCCATGAATGGGAATTGGCTCAGGAAGTCATTCAAGAGATCTTCGCCTTTTGGGGAACCCCTCAGGTATTCCTATTCGCAACCAGTATCAACCGAAAATGCGAAAGGTTTTGCTCAAGGGAATTTCCTATGAGAGGAGCCCTGGGGGACGCGTTCGTGGTGGATTGGAATTTCCCACTATTGTACGCGTTCCCTCCGATTCCCGTCATTCCTCAGGTCATCAGGAGGCTGAGACGCTTCGGGAACCGCATGATCCTAATTGCTCCGGATTGGGCCAGGAGAACGTGGTATCGGGACCTTCTAGATATGTCCATCTGTCCTCCAGTACGTCTTCCTCAGAGAGAGAACCTTCTCTTTCAAATGGAAGGTCAGGTTCTCCACCCAGGGGTCAGAACACTCAACCTTCATGCTTGGTATCTGAAAGGCTGAGATACAGGGATTGGAACCTTCCAGATGATGATATGGAGGTGTTGCTTTCGGCAAGAAGGCCAGCAACAAAGTCTTTGTGCCGTTGGAAAAAGTTTTGCAACTGGTGCAGGGAAAAGAATGTCGATCCTTTTCTATGTTCTATTCCGGAAGTACTATCTTTCCTTCTGACCCTAGCACATAGAGGCCTGAATATCGGAACAATAAAAGGTTACCTTGCAGCGCTTTCCATTTTCAAGCGCTCATCGGAAGAATGCTCCTACTTCAAAATTCCTTTGATAACACAATTCTTAAAAGGTCTCACTAATGTGTTTCCTCCGCACCCATTTCAAGTACCGATTTGGGATCTAAATTTAGTCTTAAAATTCTTAATGTGTGCCCCTTTTGAGCCTATGCACACGTGTCCATTAAGATTATTAACATGGAAAACAGCCTTTTTAGTTGCTCTAACATCAGCAAGAAGAGTGAGCGAATTGCAGGCACTGTCTTCTGGGCCACCCTATACTGTGTTCCATAAGGACAGAGTTGTATTGAGGGTTAGACCATCATTTTGTACAATCCGTAGCAAAACAGACAATTTCACGCTGGATCGTGCTTTGCATTTCAGAATGCTACAGACTAGCACAAAAAGACCCACCAGAAGGGTTAAGGGCTCATTCCACCAGAGGCATCGCCTCTTCCACGGCCCTTCATAGAGGTGTCCCAATAAGGTCCATTTGCGAAGCAGCATCTTGGTCTTCACTTCACACCTTCTCCAAATTCTATAACCTGGATGCTTCCCAGTCTAGGGAGCTGAATTTTGGAAAAGCAGTGCTTTATTCCGCCATCTAAAGGCATTGATGGGGACAAAATCTGACCCCTCCTCCAGAGGAACTATGCAAAATACTGCTTTGGGAGCCTATCTAAGATGAGGAATACGTTGGAGGACACAATCCACTCGAAGAACAAGTTACTTACCAACTGGTAACGTTCTTTCGATTGGATGTTCCTCCAACGTATTCCTCATCGCCCTCTCAACCTACCCCTCTGTAGATTTTTCCCGGGTTATTGCCATCTCAAATCTCGCAAGGCTGTTACCTGTTTGCCGGCACAATCTACACAGTACAAGATCACAGATACAAAAGAGTGGAAAAACAGAACTGAGGCCAACGGGCATGCGTGCTACTTATACACCCGATGACGTCGCCCTTGACGGAGGCCTTCGAGGGACCATCGACTCAACGACATCGGCGCCCTCTGCCGAAAAAATGTTGCAAAGCAAAGCTGGATGGAATACATCCGTAGAGCAGCAAAGCTGGATGGAATACATCTAAGGTGAGGAATACGGTGGAGGAACATCCAATTGAAAGAACGTTACCAGTTAAGTAGCTCGTTCTTCTCCAGCTTTGCATACAAACTATGTTGGCGGAGCTTGGTGAGACTGAACGAACATGCGTGATATGATCTTGTTTTGAGGCTGAGTAGACCAAGATTTCATCAATGTACACTAAGACTCAAACGTCAATCAGTTCTCTCAAGACATCATTCATGAAATATTGAAATGTTGCGGGAGCGTTACATAAGCCAAAAGGCATTACTTGATATTCAAACAAGCCATATTTGGTACGGAAAGCGCTTTTCCACTCATCTCCGCTTCTGACCCGGACCAGGTGGTATGCTCCCGAAGGTCTAATTTGGTATAGATCTGGGCATCTTTGACTTGGTCTAACATTTTCAGGATAAGAGGCAAGGGGTAGCGGTTCTTCACGGTTATCTGGTTTATTGCGCGGTAATCAATACAGGTCCTCAAGTCCCCTTCCTTTTTCGGTACAAAGAACAAAGCACTGGCTGCTGGGACTTAGATGGGCGGATAAATCCGTTTGCAAGGTACTGGTCCAAATAGGATTTCAGGTGAAGGTTTTCTGGTTCGGTAAGAGTGTAGATCCTGCCGCAAGGGATTTGTGCCCCAGGAATAAAGTCAATTTGACAATCATAAGGCCTATGCGGCGGCAATGTGTTAACCTGGTCTTTTTGGAATACGTCCTGAAAGTCACGATATTCATCTGGCAAAGTATTAGTTACTCCCAGAGTAGAGGCTCTAGTATTGGAAGTCTTGGGAGACACAGGAGTCGGGTTCCGGGTCAGGAGAGTAGCAAGTTAGGGAGCAGTTGCTGGAGAAGGTTAATTTCCATGTCCTCCAGTTTATCAAAGGGTTGTGAGCAACCAGCCATGGCATCCCTAGTATCAACCGGAACTGAGGTGCCTTTATAAGATCGAATGAAATACACCCCCGATGTCCATCCTGGCACAGCAAGGTTACTACTGCTGTGCACTGGGTTACTGGTCCAGAGGCAATTTCTGTCCCATCCATGGTAGTCACCTTGTCCCTGGTAGACTTAGAACACAAAGGGAGCCCCAACTCTTGATCTATATAGTTCCCAACTGCTCCGCTGTCGATGTACGCTTCTACGGCATGCATCTTTGACGATTGTTGGTGATTTATTAAGATCACTGGTATCGCAAAGTGTGAGGTCAGTGGCTCTTTCTCATCACTCGACAAACTGACCTCTACGGTTGCCGAGCTTGGTAGTTTTCCGATTCCTTAACTTCATCCTTTTCTGTGGCCCCGACTGTACTCCTTGGGGGGTTTTATTGGGCAGTCTTTCAGAAAATGTCCTGGTTTTCCACAATACAAACAAAGTTGCTGTTGTCTTCTTTTATCCCGCTCTTGTTTTGTTAATGGATGTCGTATCCCTCCGATCTGCATGGGTTCTATGGTGTTGTCTGGCCCCCGTGGCGCATTGTATTTAAGCCGAACATAAACTACTTGAAAGTCTGCTTTGGACCGGTCTACTTTTCGGTCCTGCAACCGATGGTCTGGCTGCACAACCAGATTTATGAATTCGGTACAGTCTCTGGGGGGGGGGAAATCAACTACCTGGGCCAAAACGTCCTTTAATTCGGCTCGTAAGCCTCGATGGAATAAAGTGGTTCTTTTGTTTTCTGGCCACCTGGCTTCAGCAACCAGTCTATTGAAAGTCGCAATGTATGTTAACAAGTCTTGGTTCCCCTGCCGGAGGGATAAAAGTTTGTTATCCACTGCTTGTTCCTGGGTATGGCGAGCAAACAGTTTTTCCATTTCTCTCTGGAACCCCACATAGTCCTGTAACAACAGATCATTATGGGTCACCAATGGCACCGACCAATCCGCTGCACTTCCACTCAAGTATGATAGGGTGAAAGCTACCCGAGCTTGGTCATTTGGAAATGCCCCAGGGCGACAAAGAAAGTGAAGGTGACACTGATTTATGAATGCTGCATACTTCCGTGGGTTGCCCGAAAACCTTTCTGTGGTGCCAGGGGAACTGTTCCAGGCAGCGTGATCTGTACTGGTGTGGGGGTATAAGATGGTGAGATAGGATTTTGCATCGGTGGATTTCCTCCAGGCAGAGGAGTCTGACCTGCCTGTGATTGCACGAATTGTCTGTTGATTTCGTCGGTTGCGCTCCTTGGTCACTATTGGGTCTCTCCGGAGTGCATTAGTCTCTTTTCGGGCTGAATGAACCTCAGCACGAAGGTCCCCCAACAATTGGGCCAATTGGTCGATTTCTGATGTTTTCATGGCGCCCAGGTAGATTATTTATGTGAGGCTTCGCGTTATGTTGTGCTCACCTGGTAACCACGGGGATGCCACCCAGCCAGTTGGTCGTTTGTGCCCTTCCCAATGATTCCCTGGTGTGGTCTCGGTGTCAATGGGATTCCGCCTGGCAATGAAGACTATATTAGGACTGGGCGACCAAGGTAAGTTTTCCCCCATCTCCCTTGTGTTTCCAGCCCCTCCAGTTTCTCTTCTCAGCTGGTTGTCGGAATCGGTGGGCCCTCCTGGGCAGGGGTGCGTTGTCTTTTGTGGGTGCGGGCGGTCCAGTTACTTCACTGACTGCTGCCCTTGTAGTGTCTTTCAGGTAGGTCTTATTGCGATTGATGGCGAAGTAATTCTTGCATGCCTTTTCTCTGTCCTAAATGTCTCTTTTTTTTATCTCCCTAGGAGCGCAGAGTGTCCGTTTGGAGAACTAGATATGCTGGTTCTCACCGGGAGATGATGGCGCGTATAGCGCTATGATGCGGTAAGGAGGCGATTTGCGTAGCGCAGCGATGTCTTGTCCTCACTGACCTGTGCTTTTCTCTTTTCGTAGGTCGTGGTGAGTTCCTAGCGCAGATGGAGTTCTGGAGCTATGCCGGCCGAAAAGCAACCAACCAGGTAAGTCTTTAAGCGCTTTGTGGTTGTAATGTCTCCACTACCTCCTTTAATGAGGTCTTTCTCCTTTTCTCAGGTCTTTCGATCCGGGCGGTGAACTCCACCAACAGAGCTGCCCAGGAGCTGCGGCAAAACAGAAAGGTGATGGCTGGAAGGTTTTGAATTAATCATAACCACGGGCAAAGCTCTTGGCAACCCTCCAGACCATCATTTTTCAGCCTGCCAAGCCATTACAGAAGGGGAAAAACCATATGCAAATCAGGCTTGGTCCTACCCCAAAAGGGGCAGTCCAGCCCGAACTGCTAGGTCACATCCCTTCTGCACGAGACCACAAGCATCCCCAGACATGTTTCAGCCTTGTTGGGCGTCATCAGTGAGGAGGTGCGAGCAGTGAAGGATGATAAATGCAGGTAAGATTCTGCTGCTAACAATGTTCTTGGTTTTTCTGCAGGTCCGGAATTCACCAGGCTCGTGAGAAAGCTGGACACGGTGAGCGTCACGTTGCTAGAAGCAAAGTAACGGGAAGCGTGTTGTCTTGTTCGGGTGTGGTTTAAATAGCCACTGTAAAGTAGTCCCTAGACTGCCACACCCAAAACACTAGACCGCACAGCTTGGTTCTAGGAATCAAGCTATGTGGATGCCTCCATGTTGGCTGAAAGCCTAAATAAAGTAGTTCCTCAAGCAGATGTCTTTCCTTACTGATGAGCCTGGCGCCAAAGGCGCCAGGACTGGCCCCAAGAGGGCCTAAGAAGAGCCCTGATTCCACCTGGCCAATGGGCTTCCCAGTGGGGATCAGGGCTGAGGTTCGTGACGTCCTGTCCCGCCAAAGACTGTCGCCCCCTTACGCAATGGCTGACAGAAAAGGGCATCAGACACCGCTGGTCCTTTCCATTCGGCCTGTCATTCGAAAGAGGTGAGGCGGATTATCGAGTGACCAGTGGCCAGGAGGCACAGCAGGTCCTCCAGGGTGAAGACTCGAGTGAATACCCGGAATGGGCGGCAGCCAGAGTGGGGGAGCAGCGCGGGCCAGGGGGACCCCAGGCTGTAAAGGTGATGATGCCAGGTGGCAGGAAGTTCAAGAAGCTCAACAGTCCTCCACAGCGGAAGCTCAGAGACTCTTGTGAAGGGGAAGCCGCAAGTGGAGTTAGGGAAGGGTAGAAGACACTGTCATGCAAGAGTGAGGGGACTGTGGGGGGAGGTGAGGGAGGTAACTGAGACGGCGGGTGAGGCAAGTAGTCGGCCATCACAAGGTGGTCATCTTGAAAGGGAGATTGCGCTCTGTTAGGGTGGAGGAGGGGGGAAGATGGGAGGCAGGGGGGCAGAAGGTGTGAAGGGGAGGAGGAAGAGGATAGCAAAGTTAGGTAATCTTTGATGGCTCATCACGAGATGGCAGTCCCACAGGTACAAGGGGGTAGGAAGGGGATGGGGGAACGGGGAAGGTGGCCAAGGTGGGTGGAAGGAGCTCTGTGCATAGGATAAGGGGATGCGCTTCAGAATTCGTGCATAGGATTAGGGGATGCGCTTCAGAATTCGCCCTCCCGCGAGCTCTGCTGAGATCACAAAGGCAGGGAGAGTGGCTATAGTGAACGCGAAGATGGAGATCACTGCATTACAATG
This sequence comes from Ambystoma mexicanum, assembly GCF_040938575.1. Taxonomy (NCBI): domain Eukaryota; kingdom Metazoa; phylum Chordata; class Amphibia; order Caudata; family Ambystomatidae; genus Ambystoma; species Ambystoma mexicanum. The sequence goes on from NC_090923.1 coordinate 945,624,030, forward strand.
GGTAGAGTGGTCGGGACACAAATTCCAACTTCCGGATGGCGTGCATTGAGAATGGGGGGCTGGGCCGAGGTACTCAAGATGGGCACTCTGAATAGTAAGCCCTGAACTAACCCACCAAGCGCTCATTGTTGGGAAGGGAAATACGCAGTAGGGACCTAGCTATAACAGTGGCGCAAGAGACAAGGTATACGCAGACGACATTGTGCTGATGGATTACACCGCAGTGGGCCTCCAGAGATCATTGAAAGCAGCAGGTTCTTACTTCAGGGACCTTGTTTTGGACATAAAGGTGCCTAAGTCAAAGTTCCTTGTCGTGAACTGATGTAAAATAATCTCTGGTAGGGCTCACTTTTGTTGGTACATACATAAGAAGAGGCTGGAACAGGTGTGTGAATTCAGATATTATGGGGATTTGCTCAAAGCCAGAAGATCTTTGGCCTTGGCCAACCAGGCTCTTAACATTGAAGCGATTACGGCAGCAACCCAGTTCTGGGCAGAAAATATGGGCGCTTCTCTTTACTCCTGGCTGTGAAAATGTACAATCAAATCCTAGTCCCTAAATTGATTTATGGGGCCCAGGTACGGGAAGAGGGTCTGGCTTAGTCTCAACTTGAGTCCTTCATTTGGAAACGAGTCTTGTCACTCCCTATGGGTACTCCATTCCCAGCTGTTTGAGATATCCTGGGCCTCGTAGCTTTAAAGGCAAACGTTTTTTGCCGTAAAGTTTTACTACTGAGAAATATTCAGTTTCCTCCTGTTTTTACTCCTTTTGAGCAATTGAACACCCTTTATAAACAAGGCGATTGTTATTCCCTGAATGGATGGATGGAACAATTTGCTAAGTATGTTAGAGGAAAATGGTATATCGATTGAGGACCTAGACCGCATGCCCGGTTAGGTTTATAAAAAAGTATATGAAAATGACTGGATAGAGAATAGACATTGTCTTGAGTACTATAAGATCTTTGAGCACTTCTCCTTGGACATAAAGCCCTATAACTCTATGCCGAAAAATATGAGAAGACATCCGTCTGAACAGTTAACAGAATTTTGGTTACGGGTAAAACTAAATCGGTTGTCAACAAATTATGTTGTATGTGCAAGGAATAGCGTGCCCAAGGAAGCTTGTTTGTCGTATCTGTTTGATGTCTAAATAAACAATCAGACCTATAATTGTTGAATGTGCAGCACTACTTAACCTCAGAGTGGAAAAATGTGAATTATATTTGAAAAGTCGGCCATTGTTCTCATGGGAAATGTTGTGGTGAAATTTTCTTTTGGAGCCTACTGATCAACTAGTTGTAACTATGATGAATTTTGTAAAATGTATTTTAACAGACATTTAGTCTGTTTTTATCGCAATGTAATTTTGTGTTGTGTGTAAAGGTTTACTTGATGGAACTTTGTCACACAAAGAATTGAATTGCCATGTGTCTCCTTCCTCCACAGCCTATCCCCACCCTCGCAAGGGTTTGAATGGCAAATAGCCCTGGGCTGCCCCAGAAAGCTACCCTAACGAACCTCAATGAATATTGCCCATGTCCTCATCCAACACCTAAGGACCATAGGCACACCCAATTCCCATGCTGATCAACGTTGGCTCAGCAGTCACTCATGCCGCAGATATTGCTGCTCTCCTCTCCTTCAATACCCTTGATGCCATCTTTATCGATGAAGCTTGGTTTATCACATCCTCCCCCCATATTTTCGATACCCTCCTACCCCCAGTTTAAGGCATCCAACATGCCGCCGGCCGAGGAAGGGTGGGAGTGATTGGCCATGCTCCATGATCCCCCTCTCACAGAGCATTCTCTTTGAACTTCCGGTTCCCTTTATCTTACAGGGAATCCATAAACTTCCACCTCATCCGTAGACTACCGCACAGGAGTGCAAGGCTTAAATTAGTTTTGCAAAATTGATTTGTCAAAATCGCTACATAAAACAATTTTGATTAGCAATCTAACCTAAATGGTTAGCAAATTTTTTTTAAATCGAGGTTTTCAATGGGACCACAAGAAAGACATCAATAAAGACTTAACAGTTTGTGTATGGCAAGTTTTTTTTATTTTAATACAAAGATAATTAGAATATGATATGCAGCAAGAAGCAATTGGTTGGTTTAAAAATGGGTAAAATATTTTAAAAGAAATCTATGGCTGACACATATACAATCCACCCTCACAACTTTGTCTATTCCTCCAACACAGTCCCAGCCAGTATCATAGAAGCCTGGGTCACCCCTCTTCTAAAAAAAAAAACACTGGACCCCACAATACCAACCAATTATCGGTCAATAACAACGGTCCCATTTCTACTTAAACTCATAGATAAAATAGCACTCACACAAATACAAGCACACCTCGAACAGAACCAGCTCCTCGGAACTAGACAATCCGGCTTTAGGCCTAATCATAGCATGGAAATGGCCCTCCTGGATCTCAAAATCCAGATGCACACTATCAGAGATTCTGGGAAACTATCCATACTTTTGCTGTTAGACCTTTCCGCAGCCTTTGACCTGGTGGACCATAATAAACTATGTACCTCAGTAGCCAATGATTTCAACTTCTCTACAGACGCCACTAAGTGGGTGAAATCTTTTCTTGCCGAGCATACCTCTAGAGTTGCCATAGGTAAAGAAGCTGCTGATCCCATCCCAGTCCCCATTGGAGTACCCCAAGGTTTTTGCTTCTCCCCAACACTCTATAATGCCTATACAAAGCTCCTCTTCTCGGCATTAGACGATATGGGTTTCATCTACACCAACTTTGCAGATGACACCTAGATTCTCATACCTAGATCAGGACACTATGACCAGGACACCTTGACCATTAACAAATACTCCATTATCCAAAACTGGATGGCTTTGAAGAGTCTCTGCCTCAACAATGAGAAGAGCGAAGTTCTCATCGTGGGATCCCCATCAAAAATAACTGCCCTTGACTCCGACTACTCATCTATTAATATTGATGGAACTCTAATACCAGTACTTAAGCAAGTAAAAACATTAGGCGTATACCTTCACACCAACCTCACTATGACCAAACACATTAATACTCTCTCTTCGTCCACGGCCTATACATCCAAACTCATCGCATTTAGTTGACAATTTCTGACCCCTACCAACTGCCTCACCCTAGCCAGGGCCTCGGTATTATCCATGTTGGATTACTGCAATGTATTATTGCTAGGGATCTCCAATACCAACCTCAGTAAATTGCAACTCCTGCAAAACAAAGTCTTAAGGGTAACATTAGGGATAAAAAAAAGTTTCATCACATCTCCAAGATCAGGAAGGATGTCCACTGGCTACCTATCAAAGCTGGAATTATCTTTAAAACCCTTTGCATCGCGCACAAATCCCTTGCCAAAAAAAGCCCCAATCTACCTCCACAACACCCTACAGAAAAAAGAATCCACTAGAACACTGAGATCCAATGACAATCAACTCTTAGTGTCACCCTGCTACAAAAATAACAGAGCGGGGGTAGTAGTTTCGATGTCCTGGCCCCCAAACACTGGAACTCCCTCCCCATCAACATTAAAAAAGAGACGTCTCACCTAAGCTTTACAAAAGTGCAATAAACCTGGTTATTTAAACAATACTAGTATAACGGTTTTACAACCATTATTAGTAACGCCTACCTGTTGAGTTTGTAAATAATGCTTCATGAATGTATTGTATGATTTTCTGCTTGTAATTAACTACTGTACTGGCTTACACATGTATTACTAAATGCCAAAGCTGTCTGTAACCCTGCTGTGATACCCCAGGGTCTAAGCGTGTAACAAATGAAATAAATAATAATAAATAAATGGGACGCCTTCCTTTTTCCTTATCTGGCCATGGGCTTGATGCTGCTCAGTTGTTCTCTGGTACCCAGGCAGCATGCTGTTCGTGGTTGGATTCCTTTGTTGTACCAAGTGTTGCCCAATCACATTTTCCTTCTCGGATTCTGTGCTTTCTAACCTGAGATGTGCAGGTTACCACATCCAATGCCATGACATGACACGCCTGCATAACATTCATGAAAGAGCCCCACCTTCTTAAATAGGGGCAGTACAAATGACAGCTTGCATGTGTTAGGAAGTAATTCCTTTTTGCTACACATGTTTATGTCCCTACGTTGTCCGATGTGCTGAGTGACTTCCTTAGTATGAGCTGAAAAATGGGTTGAAAGGTTGTTCTCACAGGCGCCGAGTATACAGGGGCCAAGTGGAGTGGTAACATAGCAACATGACAATATGTAAATCATTATAGCAAGCTATTGAGCCAAAAGAATATCCTTGTAGCTTTATTTTATATATCCTGCCTGGATTTCTGAGGCTTGTGGAATCTGCTTAGATCACATGCTGTGCATAGGCCGACATCTAGTGGAAGCTGCGCAGTATTAGTTTGTTTTTCGAAAGTCGAAAATGGGCGTCGACACAGGGCGTGCCAGTAATACTATCCCTAGTGTGACGTCCACTGTACCCATGATCCCTCGTGCATCTAGGACCCTCAGATTGTTTTTTTCCACCATACTGGTCGGAAGCATCCCGCGGAGTTCCCTGGCCTTAGCCATAATTTTGCAAAAAATCATAATATTTCCCCGTTTTCTACATCCCAACGTCGAGTCACCGAAGTTTGACAGTCGACGCCGGCCCGGAGAAGAAAACAACCTTCGAGAGCTGCATGACGGACTCGGGCCTAGGAAGGCCTCTGCCCCTAAAAGTAGGGAGAGTGGGGGGTGGTACATACTCAACACGCTCTCTCTGTATATATATATATATATATATAGAGAGACATTTCTTATATATTCCTACGCACACTAGCCTGCTGCCACAGGGTGCGTATGGAGGGTACCCCTTTCCAATTTTTCCCTAAGTGCAACCGCAAGTACCCTTGGGTTGACAGACACGCTACCTGTAACCTCTGCTTGCCAAGGGACCACCCCAAGGCGAATTGCAGAGCGTGTAGTCGGTTTAAACCGAAGACTCTAAAGGACCGTTCGATCAAACGTTGGGCCCACCATGCCAGGCAACGAGGGGCCATGGAAGCGGAGGGTGCCTTCAGTGATGGCAGCGACGCCATCCTATCGGACGGCGAGGGCAACGTGGCATCGAGAGACAGCCAAGCCCAAGTCCCCGACCTCGGAAGATTGTCCAGCAGGGCAGCTGTGGGGAACACCCCTGGCGACACAAGCGCTACCCACAACACATCCACTAAGCACTCGAAGTCCAACCGAGACTCGGCACGTGCGTCGAGTTCTCGGAGAGAGGCACGCAGAGAACGGTCCACGGTGTCTTCTGGGCGTTCTCGATCAAGATCGCTGCATGACACCAGGCAACCATCCACTGTCGCCAAGAGTGCCTCGCTCCCTAAAGTAACAGAGGTTCGATCGTCGGGAGACGAAGGAGACCACCAACCCCAGGCCGCACTCCAGGAGTCGGCGTCAGCAGACCGCATAACTGCTGCTCCCGTGCCCCGATCTCCACTCACTAAGGAAAGGGACACTACCCCCGAATCTCGACGCCGGACGTCGAAGAGCTCAGAAAAGGTGAAAACACTGGGGAAGCATTCTTCCAGTCACGGGGAGGGGGGGAAAACAGCAGAAAAAGGATTCTCAGCCTTCATCTGCACCACAGACACATAAGGACAAGTCACAATCTTCTGAAAAGATATCCAAGACCCCTGCACAAGGCCATAGGTCCAGTCAGGATATAGCAGGGAAACACTCCCAGGAGAGGGTAATCCCCAGCTCTAAAGAATGGTCAAGTGAGGATATAGACAGTTATGTCTAGAATGTCATCCCTAGCAGACTTCTATGCCAAAAATCCACAACACTTCCTCGCCTATACCCCTAACAGGGCAACCCCCTCAGGGTTTAAGGACCCGCAACCCCCAGGTAAAAAACCTTGAGGTGAGGCGCCAACGCAAAGTAGGTCTTCTGACCTTTACCACTTTCAGCCATACTCTCAATATGATGAGGATCTATCATTTAACGAAGATCCAGAATTGGCCACGTTGGACTTCCATACTGGAATGGATTACTATGGGGATGACGAGGGCCAAGAGGAGGACGAAGATGACACAGAAGTCTACAGAGTAGACTCCCGAGTAGACAAGGAACCTCCGGTTACCGACTCTCCTGTCAACAACCAACCTCTCTTAAATGAGGTTTTATCTAGAGCGGCTGAACACTTCCGCATAGATACGCAGGGAGCACAGGAGGCGAGGGACTTTGCCGAGGAACTAGTGGGAGAGAAGAGACCTGTTGCCCAGGCCATCCCTATTCTCAAGTCAATACAAAGGAGAATAGACCCTTCCCTTCTCAATCCCAATCTCACCAGGGCAGTAAACCCCAGGATTGAAAAACTGTTAAGGGCATCCCAATCAGACCCACTCTACATAAGGGGGCAACTGAAGCCGGACTCCCTGGTAGTGACTAATACCTGAAAGAGGGCGGGAACACCCTTATCGTCTGAAGTTCCCCCCGACAAGGAGAGCAAGAAGATCTATGGTTTGGGAAGGAAGGTAGCCTCCACTTCAGCCTACCAGGCAAGGATTGCCAACTCCACCACCCTACTGGCGAGTTACAACTGCCTTCAGTGGGAAGAAGTTGCAGCGCTCATTGACTCCGCCCCGGAACCTTTAAAAAGCCAATTGGCGCAGGTTGCGTCGAAGGGAAGAGCCGTGTCGGGTTGCATCCTTAAGGCAACCTTTGATGCCGCGGATAACGCTGGCAGACTGATAGCAGAGAGCACTGTTATCGAAAGACATGCTTGGTTAAGACAATCTGGGTTTAAACCCGATACACAAGCATCTTTAATAGACAAACCGGTGGAGTACGATCTACTGTTTGGTAAGGCGGTAGAGGACGCCTTAAAAAATGCGAAGGATGAATACGAGACTCTCAAATCCTTGGGCCAGTTAACTAACAAACCCCCCAATCAAAGAGGGAATGGCAATTTTCGTCACCCACGCGGCCAAAACTCACAAAGAAGCTCCAACTATTCCCAGGGGCAGGGTACACCATGGAATAACAACCAGCAGTCTACCCAAGGTTATGGCAGGGGTAACAAGAGGGGACGTGGTAAGGGTAGCGGCAGCCCCAATAGAGGCGGCGGCACGCCTCCCGCAAAACAGTGACGTTCTGTTCAGGGTCCCTTCTCACGCATCCCCAGGAGGGGGGACGCATTACCAACTTCACCCAAGCTTGGGAAGGGATCACATCAGACAGATGGGTGCTGTCCACAGTGTCCGCAGGATACTGCATAGAACTGTTAGAGTGTCCCCGAAACCACCCTCCACGTCAAAAAGTACATTCATTAGACCACCAGAAGATCCTCCTCGAAGAGATCGCCAATCTTCTAGCAAAGGACGCGATAGTGCGCGTCCCGGGACACCAGGTAAACAAGGGTATTTATTCAACAACTTGTGCCAAAAAAAATTTGACAATGCGCCCAGTATTGGACTTACGGCCTGCAAACAAGTATGTCAAGCCCCAAAAGTTTCGCATGACTACTCTGCAAGATGTAATCCCCCTCCTAAAAAAAGGGGATTACATGGCAACATTGGACATGAAAGATGCCCATTTTCATATTTCCATGTTCCCAGCGCACAGAAGATTCTTGCGCTTCAAGGTGGACAGTCAGCACTACCAGTTCAAGGTACTGCCCTTCGGTATAGCCTCGGCTCCCAGGGTATTCACCAAGGTACTGGCGGTGGCGGCGGCACACCTACGCAGGGAGGCAATCCTAGTGTATCCTTACCTGGACGACTGGCTTATCACGGGGGAGACCCCAGTAATTTGCAGATCAAATATTCAAAGACCTATCAACCTCCTCTTCGAATTGGGTTTCTCCATAAACGGGAAAAAGTCAAGTCTGGTGCCAAGCACCTCCAAACAGTTCCTGGGAGCTGTCCTAAACACACAAGAAGGGTTGGCCTTTCCATCAGAGGAAAGAATTCGGAATCTAATGCTGCAAATTCCGCTTTATCAGGCCGGTCGCCAGATAACGGTGTGCAAAGCGATGCGTTTGCTGGGCATGATTGCGTCATGTATTTACCTGGTTCCCCACACGCGCATGCGTCCCATGCAAGAATGGTTGGCGAAACAGTGGTCTCAGGCAAGTGGTCAGTGGGACGATCTAGTGGTTGATTCGCCAACACTTGTACGAAGTCTTCACTGGTGGACAAGAGAAAACCTGTCAAAGGGGAAACCCTTTTACGATCCCGAGATACAGGCTGTAGTCACAACAGACGCATCCCTGTCAGGGTGGGGAGCACACCTTCACCACCACACAGCTCAGGGTCTCTGGTCTCACTCAGTGTCCAAGAATCATATCAATCTGCTAGAACTTCAGAGGTCTTCAAGCTTTCGAGCCCTACCTGTTAAACCTGTCAGTGCAGATCCTGACAGACAGCACAACAGCAATGTTTTACCTGAACAAGCAAGGAGAACTCGTTCGCCAAATCCGTCCAACCTTGCCCAGAAAATGTTGATATTGGCACTCAGACAGAACATCTACCTGTCATCTCAACATGTTCCAGGGGATCTCAATTCTCTGGCGGACGGATTGAGCAGGGATCCCCTCTCACAAGAACACGAATGGTGTCTACACAGAGAAATCGTAGAAGATCTCTTCTCTCAGTGGGGTTTCCCCACTATAGACCTATTCGCCACAAGCGAAAACAGACAGTGCCCAGGATTCGCATCCAGGTTCCCCCAACCAAACTCCCAGGGGAACGCCCTGTGGATGAACTGGTCAGGGATATTTGCGTGCGCTTTTCCACCAACCCCCCTCACCAGGAAGGTGGTCAACAAGATGCACAGGGAATCGATGACGCTCGTCCTAGTTGCTCCCATGTGGGCGAGGCAACCGTGGTTCCCACACTTACGCAGACTAGTGGTGTGCGAACCGATCAAGCTCCCGTGCTGGTACAACCTACTGTCCCAGCACCAAGGTCAGACAGTACATCCTCAACCCAACTCAATGAACCTGGTAGCATGGCTCCTGAGGTCATAGAGTTTTGACATCTCAATTTACCTCAGAGATGTATGGACATCCTAAAAGAATCTAAGAAGCCAAACACGAGGTATTGCTACTTTGACAAATGGAAGAGATTCGTTATCTGGTGCCAGAATAAGCAAATCAACCCAGTTGATTGCACTCCTTCCACTATAGTCACCTACATGCTCCACCTGCTAGACTCAGGGTTGGTATTTAATTCACTGAAGGTACACCTGTCAGCTCTGTCGGCGTACACCACCTCGCATAACAAAGTATTGTGGTGGAAAGTACCAGTGGTTAAAGCCTTCATGGAAGGAGTAAAGAGACATCACCGTCCAATTTCTAACCCACCACCAGGGTCGGACCTTAATGTGGTGCTTGCTAAACTCATGGGCCCTCCCTTCGAGCCCATGCATAAGAGCAGTCTCAAACACCTGACGTATAAAACTGCCTTCTTGGTAGCCATTACGTCTATAAGAAGGGTCAGTGAAATTCATGCTCTCTCGGTGCAGGATCCTTTCTTTACGGTTCATAAAGATACACACCCTAGGTTCTCACCTAAGTTTATTTCTAAATTCCACGTGAACCAGTCCATCGATCTTCCGGCTTTCTTCCAAGACCCACAAAGCTCGGCTGAGGTGAAACTACACACCCTAGATGTGCGTAGGGCAGTCCTATACTATGTAAACAAAACAGACTGCTAAGGAAAACAGACCAACTGTTTGTCTCCGTAGCTACAGGCAAAGAGGGAGATCGCGTCTCTAAAAGTGCCATCTCTAAGTGGATTGTTAACTGTATCCAACTGTGTTACTCCCTTTCTGAAAAAACGTTGCCCTTCACGCCAAGAGCCCACTCTACAAGAGGCATTGGGGCCACTCTGGCTTTCATTGCAAATGTACCCCTTGACACCATTTGCAAAGCAGCTACTTGGAGCTCTATTCACACTTTTACTCAGCACTACTGCATTGACACCCATTCCAAGACAGACACTCAAGTGGGACAAGCGGTTCTAAAACATTTATTTGCTTCTCTCTCTCTCTCCAAATCTTCGGTGCAGCTACTGGGAAACTGGATCCCCCCGCCCTGGAACTCTTGAACCTCGGAACAAACAGGTGTGTGCTAGATGCGGATCTAAGGGATCTAGTTGATCTTTTTAGGGTGATACAGTTGTTCAGGTAAGAAGGGGCATCATTAGTGATACATTTATTTGCAGTGGTGAGCGTCTTAAATAAGATTCTAGCTTGGTTAGGGGGTAGTGTACCTCTCTCCTAATGTGAGAGATGTGATCCTTTCTTTTTAGTCCAAAGGCTGCCCGTAGGGTTTTGTTCTGTAGTAGTTGCAATTTAGCCAGGTTAGAACTTGTGGTTCCTAGTAGGAGGATGATGCAGTAGTCTAGTTTTGAAAGTATGAGAGCTCGAGCTAGGGTGTGGCAGTTCTGAGGTGTGAGGAATTGGTGGCTAAGTGAGATTAGTTTGGCTGTGTAAGCAGTGGAGGAGGATAGGGCACTGTCATGGTTAGGTTAGTATCTAGATAGATGCCCAAGGTTTTAATCTGTTTGAGTACAGGGATGGAGGTCCCTTCAATGGTGATGCACAAGTAGTCGGCATGTAGAGTTGTTAGTCGGGCGGGCGAACCTACAACGACGATCTGTTTTTTCATCATTAAGACACAGGCTAGGTGGCCATCCAATTTTGTATGATAGCATAGATCTTATTAATGGAGATGGAGTCTTGTTTGTGGTCGCCCGTGATGGGGATAAGGATCTGTGTATCATCTGCAAAGTTGGAGTAGATAACTCCCATGGCGTCAAGTGCTGCAAATAGAAGCTTGGTATATGCGTTGTAGAAGGTTGGGGATAGGCTGGAACCTAGAGGGACCCCTAAAGGTACCATGATTGGGTCTGCAGCCTCATTCCCAATAAAAACGCTAGAGGTACGTTGCTATAACAATGACTTAACCCAGGAAAAGTGGAAAGTGGAATTCCTGAGGAAAAGTGTAGTTTTCTGCCAGAGCAAGGCATAGCTTGTCATGATGTACCAGGTCAAACGCGGCAGGCAGATCATGTAGGAGGAGGATGCCCATGTTACCAGTGTCTCGAATTATATCAATCTGGATTTTAAGGTATAGTAGTGCTGTTTGAGTGCTATGTTTAGGCCGGAAGCCTGATTGTCTAGCTCCTAACATGTGGTTACTTTCTAGATACTCTTGCATTTGCGTGTAGGCTATTTTGTCCACTATTTTCAACAGGAAAGGGACATTGGTAATGGGTTGGTAGTTAGTGGGTGTGGAGGGGTCCAGTGATGGTTTCTTAAGAAGTGGGGTAACCCAGGCCGCTTTAATGCTGGAGGGGACTGAATTAGTAGTGAAAGATGTGTTTAATAAAATTGGTGATGGGTACTAAGGCAGGGGCACAGAGTTTGACTAGTTCAGGGAAACTGTCACCTTTACAATTGGAGGGTTTCAAAGTAGAGATGGTGTCCTGAACCTGGTGCTGTGAAACAATATTGAATTTGGGGGCAGTTTATGGCGTCAGGTGCGATGGAGGGCATACTTTTGCCAGCCAGTAGTTTCCTTTTCTTTAGTATTTTCTCATTGGAGAGTGAGCATTTTAGATGCTAGGGCATTTTGGACAGTGGAGCACCAGATTTGCCTGTGTTGGTAGGGGTTGCAGCAGGGATGGGGGTTTCTTATTCTCGAAGTATAGACAATAGTCCTTTGGTATTAGAAGAGGGGTTGTTTATGCGAGTATTAAAAGAATTCAAAGAATTCGCTTTGTGAGCTATGACAGCTGCTTTGTAGGTTTGTTGGCTATCACAAGCGAGTTTGTTATGGCAGTGGTTGGGTTCTTTTTGTGTAAATGTTCCAGCTCTCTTTGGATGCAGCGAAGGACAGTAAACTCTTAATTGAACCAAAAGTTGATTTGTTTTAAGCTGAGGGGTGCTTTGGACGTGAGTGGGGCTACTGCGTCAATGGTAGTTTTGAGGCAATTATGGTAGAAGGTGGCGATGCTGTCAGGGTTAGTGTTTGCTGTTGTTTTTCTACTGTAAGTTTGCGGGTGTTTCTCACCGAAATGGGGCAAGGTTTGGTTTGAGGCAAATCCTGAGATTTCAAGGTCAGGATGTCAAAGCATATTAGGTAGTGATCCGACCAGGTGATTTCAGAAATGGATTCTAGAGTTAAGTTTACATTTAGTGTCAAGATCCAGTCTAGGGAGAGTTCACGATCTGGGTGAAATGCATTTCTTGGAGGGTTGCGTAGAACGCGGTGGCTTTGTGGTCCAGATTATCATCATATCCAAGGTTGATGTCACCTAGGATAATAAATTTGATATTGGTTTTAAGGAGGGGGGCTGATGACTAAGGAGATGTCCGACGGGATGGTTCGCCTTATTCGGAGGTCTGTAGATGATGAGGAAGTTTTGGGGTCAGTTGTAAGTTTTAGTAGAAGGAGTTTGCAGCCTAGCACAGGATCAAGAGGGCAGGATATGAACTGTAGTGTGGATTTAGCTAGGAGGGCTACTCCGCCTCCTGTGGTGTCCTGGCGGTCAGCCCGGAGGATGGTATAGCCTTGGGGGTTGACCAAGGCAAGTAGAGGGCCTGAAGCTTGGTGTAACCAAGTTTCCGTGATGACTAGGAAGTCTAAATGTTCGTCGAGGAGTAGGGCATGTATGGCGATAACATATGAATGGCGATAACATGAGCTCCTAGTGATTGTGCATTAGAAGTGCGCATTTGAGGCTAGAATTGGGAGCTGATGGAGGCGAGGAGAGCTCTGTGGGAAGGGTGGAGGGGGCTTTGGGTGTAGTCTCCTTAAGTGATGTGGAGTCCTGGTGAAGCTGAGATGTGGGCAGGGAAGTAAGTGGCAGTGGGCCAGAGCGGGGGGGGGGGTGGTTTAAACAAGTTTGTGATGATAATCTCAATTGCCATGTGGTCCCTAGGATGGGAAGGGTGGTGGATTGTGATGTTACTGGTATTCTTGAACTGAGGCACTCGCAGCGCGTCGTCCTAGGCCTGGGGTAGTAGATCCTGTCAGTCTTACGGGGGTGGTGGAAGGGGTGTCACAAGTAAAGCTGGATGAAAGTTTGAGGGCTGTTGAGCCTCTAGGCTTAGAGGCTATTGTCATAGTATTAAGGGGCCCAGTGGGTGGTGGTGGGACGTGGGATACTTTGGGTAGGAATGGTTTTGGGCAAGGGTGGAGGTGGTGGCGTGGACACCAGAGTCGTGCGAGGCCATTCTCAAAATGGGCAAAGGCGCCTGCCGTGCAGGGCAGTGTACCTGTCATATCTTGGTCAGTGTTGTGTCTATAGTAGGACGCCTGCGCAATAGGAGCCCTGGCTAGCATTCGGAGAGACTGTATAGGACTGTGCTTCCTACTTACTCTTTAATGCTATGCTACGTAGGGGATGCTGCATCTGGGTAATGATGTGGGTGAGGTCAGGCTGGTATTCTGGGTGAAGCTATTCCTAATAGGAGAAGACTTAGTAGTTATTGGAAGGGGGATTACACAAGGTTTAAGTCCTGGCAATAGGATGCGTTGATGTCTGCTAACATGGGTAAACAGTCGAGAGCACAAAATAGCACAATTAAATCTAAAGGTGAGTGTTCTAGACAATATTGGAGAGTAATTGACCATGCGTGCAGGGATGGATGGCAAAAAAATATGGCGTACATGGAACACACTGAACAGGGATATTGAGGCTTAGTACAATGCTATGCGGGAGCATGTAGAGTGAGAAGGGCGTAGGGAGTACTACAGTAATAAAGCATACAATGTTATTCCAGCAAGACACATTACATGGGTGAACAGATCGGCTCTTTGGCCCAAGCAAGCACGGTTAACATTATGGGGCATTGAGCTAGTTGGTAAGATAAAACCGTGCCGTAGACCTTAAGGATGATGCATAGGCTGAAGTAAATCAGAACAGTCTCATACAGAGGTAAAATGCAATCAAGACACGTGGTAGGGCCTAGTCCTACCCGCGAACGTTTGTGGAAGGAGGAGCAGTAGCATGCAACATGTTAAACATTGTAAGCATTGAGGATGGTGCGGGTAATGTGCAAAAGGAAAGTGTCTATTAAACAATAGGCAGATCGCGAGTTGTAAGATATAACAGAATCGAGAGTGTTCAGTACGACATGATGTAGTCGGCTGGGCCGTTGTCGATACGTGCTAACTTGTAATTCAGGTCCAGTACAGCAAGAGAGAGGTTGGCGCATCTGTGTGGGGGCACAAGGGTAAAGCTCAAGCTTACCGGAGGGTGGGTCCTGGGCTTGGAAACCCCACGGGTAAAGTGTTTGGTCGCTCCTCGAGGCACCGACAGGCACAAACAGGGGCCTTAGCAATCAGCCTTATCGATTGGCCTTGTAGAGAAGGCCGGCTTCAGTGGTTGGCTGAGGTTTGAATGGATGCGGGCCAATCACGGTCGGTTCAGGATAGTCAGCTGATTTAGGAAACTAGGAACTCTGAGTCAGCTGAGTGCGGCCACCATTTAAAGGCCACCTGGCCAGGTCACCCTCTTCCTCTGTGGGCTGACCTATCCTCTTCTCTCCTTGCCTCTACCTCTCAAACCGCTCCTCCTCGGAGACCTCAGCATCCACCTGGATGCTTCTAGCCCCTCCCTGAGGCTCTTCCACAATCTCTGTGACACTCTCTCTTACCATCCTACCCTCTGGTCTGACATCTAGCGGTCACACCCTGGATGTTCTCATCTCCTCTCAAACCCTCTCACCACTCTTCTCTCTTGGACTGACCACTTTCTGCTCTCCTCTCACCTGAAGCTTTCTGTCCCCCAGGTGAAGCCAGCCTCTCCACTGCCATATACTTTCTCTGTAATCTGGTCCATGAAGCATGTGCCAGTGGAGGCCTTTGCAGCTACTTTCGAATGGATTATGTCCTCCAACATTCCTCATCTTTGACGTGTAGTGTCCACAGCTCTGCTGCTTTGGGAATTTTTCGGCAGAGTGCGCGCTGCGTCGATGACTTTGGGTCGATGCCCCTTGAAGGCCTCCGTCGAGGGTGACGTCATCGGATGTTAGAAGTAGTACGCACAGCGCCCGAAGCCTCAGTTCGTTTTTTTCTGCAAACTGGTTTGCTTCGAGACCTCGGCACAGCCCGTACTTTCTGTGGTTTGCGGTTTAGATTTTCTTCTCAATGCCTTCGTCCTCCACTCCGCCAACACCTTGGTCTGAAAGAAATGCCGGGACTGCGGATACAAGATGTCCATCACGGATCCGCAATGTGTCTGCCTGTGGTGCCTCGGCAGGGGCCATGACACGGATATGTGCTCCAAGCGCCAGTCGATGACTGCAAAGGCCTTGCTGGAATGAAAGGGGAAACTGAAGGTAGGCAAGGTGTCCAAGCTCCATAAGTCCCGACCTGCTGGGCCTTCGACTGATGAGTCGAGAGGTGACAATCCTCAGAAGAAGAAGACCCAAGCACTCAAGGTCCCGGAGTGGTTCCGCCACTCGCCCTTGTCGAAGTGCTCTAGGTGTAGGCACGCCGGTCGCCTTCCTAGTCTTCATCATGGGGCATCCCTGAGAGGGTAAGTTGCCCATCCAAACATTTGTCGCCTGCAGAGTGGGAAGCTTTCCGGGTGCAAATGCTTGACATTTTTGAGAAACGAGGCAAGGCCCCGTCCACGCCTTCTGTTGATGCTGGCAGGGAACGGTCTCGGCCAGATACTCGTGCGCCTTCGAGCCCAGGTACCCGGTGCGATCATCATAGAGAGCCTTTGAGGCCTCGTTCGGACAAGGTGCATAAGGATCGCTCGAGACATGAGAGATCACGGTCTTCGTTTCCCCCCAAAGCTATCCAAATCCTCGGTGCTCTCGAGGCCATCGAAGTAATCAACGCCATCAGCACCACGACTGTCTGTGTTGCCTGTTGGGTCCTCCACCCCGATCAGACCCTCCGATGCCTTTGGCGCCGTTGTTGACGCTATCAACGCCTTTGGTGCCGCTTTTGCCGGCACAGCCCATGGTGACGGTAGAACCTCCTAAAAAGGTGCTATCTAAGCCCAAGTTGTCGACATTGAAGCCTCTGGCTGAGTTGCCTGAAAAAAGGTTTACTCCTCTACCTACGAAAGACTTTATCACCTCCATTTTTGAGAAGGAGGAACAGTCTGATGAGGGTGAGGTGCCTTTTGCCCTCCAGTTTGGGACCCCTAATGCACCGGAGTGCCTCATCTCGGAGTTGCACAATGCCAGTGGTAATAACACTTCCCTGGAGCTGGTATTTCGGCAGGCCTTCCCCGCGGGGAGCATACTGATTCATCTTACCAACGCCATATGTCAAGGGTGGTGGAGTATTTGGGCTGGGCCCGGCCTACTGCCCCATATGATCAGGATGATCTTACAGACATTATCGAGGTCCACCTACAGATCCCATCTTGCCATTTCATGTGGCTCTGCAGAACAGGTGGCGAAAAATTGCACAACCCCGGAGACTAATCCGGCGATGAACAAATCTCTCACGAGTAAATACCGCCCTTCCAGTAGCGACCCCGGCTATCTGTCATTTCACCCCATGCCCGAGAGTCTGGTGGTCCAGGCACCCCCAGCTACCTTGAAACAGACTGCGTACCCTAACATCCCTCCGGATAGGGACAATAGGCGCGTGGATGGTTGGGCATGCAAGGTATTTTCAGCTGGGAGTTGAAGGCGGCCAACTCCTCTTGTGCATTAGCAAGATTTTCGTACACTCTGTGGGATTGCATATCGATGGCTGCTGAGCATATTCCCGAAGGGGAAGAAAAGGGAGGGTGTCCTAGCTCTTGTTAAGGATGGCATGGAAGCCATGTGTGAATCCCTTCAGTCTGGGTTGGACATTGCAGACAGTGTCAGTAGGTCCATGGCTACGAGCACCGTAATACGCAGATTTGCGTGGTTGCGGAAGACAGGTTTTGCTCCAGATGTGCAGGCTCGAATTCTTAACATGTCATTTGACGGGTCTCACCTTTTTGGCAGCACGGCTGACGAGAGCCTTGAGAAGCTGCAGACCTCTAAAGCAGCCGCCAAGTCTTTAGGCGCAGCTGTTAGGCAGCCTCAGCCTTTTCGTACTAGTGGACAGCAATGGAGGGGTAGTGTTATGCTCACCTGGCTCCCACAGAGGCGTCGATCGGAACTGGACAGCTGCGGTCTCCACCAATGTGACGCATAGGGCCAAGATGACGGACTGGACTGGCCCACCTAGCTTCGTTTGCTTGGCCTGTAGGAATATTCTTCTGCAAATGGAGAAAGGGAATTAACCACCCGTGGAGTTGAGCGTAAATCCCCCCACCCCTGCTGTTCTCCCACAGATCGCCTTTGATGTCCCCTCTTATAGTCTCACCTGATGGTTTGAAAAGATGAGCTCTCCATCCTGCATTGAGCCCAGGGGCGCGTAGATAACCAGTTGCTTCACTGGCTCGAAGGAATTGGTGAGTTCCAGAACAATATTGACTCTGAGATTCTCGGCAAGATGCCGTAAGTATAAAGTTTGTAAGAGTTCAAATGCCTGACCTTCACTCTTGTCCGATTCCTTGCAAGTTGCAGCTTGACCCTAATGAAGAGTTCCTCGTGGCAACCGGTAGTATTCTGGTAAGGATTTGTATTTTCCAACACAGTTCGATAAAATAAAGTCAATATGTAACCTGTTGCTTTCTCCCTTATTCAGGCGCTGAGAGAAAGTATGAAGTCTTGGGGAATAATACCTCAGGCTGTAAAATCAGGTAAGTCTATTGTGGTGAGGAGGGTTCCCCTTGTTTGTCCCTTTGTTTCACCTTGCTGTCCTTTTGTTTCCCCTTAGGGGCCGGGGTTCGGCGAAGATGCAGTGGAAGCTGCGCCGACCCGTGAAGAGGAATAGTATCCCGGGTGGTAAAATCAGGTAAGTCTATGGGGGGTTAACTAATATTCCTCTGTGTATTCCCTTAGCTCACCTTGCTGTTCTTGTCTTCTCCTTAGTTGCCGGAGTGCGGCGGGAACATGCAGGAGGATGCGGTGGAATGTGAAGATGCTGCGAAGGCCGGTGAGATCAGCGCGGCGCTGCAGCAGGCGAGGAGACGCGCATAAAATAACTTCTTTCTTACAGTTTGAAGGCGCGATGGATCGGGAATTCAGGTAAGGAATACAGCTATTGCTCTTGTTCTAACCTACGGGCCAAGCAAACGAAGCTAGGTGGGCCAGTCCAGTCCGTCATCTTGGCCCTACGCGTCACATTGGTGGAGACCGCAGCTGTCCATTTCCGATCGACGCCTCTGTGGGAACCAGGTGAGCGTAACAGTCACTGCCTCTTTTGCTGGTGTTCACTTTTTGCATCACGAACCACTTAATGTCCATGTTGGTGTGGTTCTTCTTGATGTAATGTTCCACTAAGGGTTTGTCTGGAACCTTGTTTTTTATGCAGGATCGATGCTCGCAAATGTTTTCACTGGTCTTATGGTTTTGCCCACGTATAAGAGTCCACAGGGGCATATTATGATGTAATCAACCTGTTTAGTGTTGCAATTACTATGATCCCGTAAAGTCCAGGTGATGTCCTTGTGTTTAAACACTTTGGTTGTTTCTGTGAATTGACACGCTGTACATTTCCCGCAGCGGTAGTGACCTTGGATTGGGGACAAATTCCACAAGGTGTTTAGTTGCTTTGTTGGTTCCTCAAAGGTGTGTACAAGTGATTCCTTGATGTTCCTGTTTTTCTTCTTTTTTTTTTGGATAAAACATTTTTTATTGTTTTACATCACATCAAAACAACAACAACGTGTAGGGACTAGCATGTCTCATCAGAGGTCAATCATTAACAGGTTTGTTATCAATCACCCATAACATTTCCCCAAGTCTTTAGTGTGATTAAACCTCATCACCCCCGCTGCGTCTAGCGGGATCTAGGGTCCTTCCTCTTCCCACCTCCCCCATATCCTGTCCGCCTTTACAGGGCACCCTCTGGTGGTGTATATTCTGTGTTCTATCATTGACCATATGTCCATGGCCCATTGCCCATTGCTCCATTGTTGGGGACTCTGGGGCTCCCCATTTTTACGCTATGTTACGCTTCATCAGTCCCGCTGCTGTGTTCAAGATCAACCTTTCCCATTTATTAAGAGCAATCTCATCCGGAACACCCAGGATGAGAATCTTTGGGTCCAGTGGTACGTGGCACGTAAGGATCTTATTAAGTTCATTACAGCATTTGCTCCAGAATGCGAAAAAAGGTCCTCTCTTCCTCTCCACATCGGAGACCGTTCGGGTTTGAGGCTCTCTTCCACCTATATAATATCGTTCTGGGGTAATAGACTCTATGCAAGATTTTTAATTGGACCAGCCGAAGCCTGGAGGAGATGGCCACCTCCCTTGGATGCATTAGTGCTTGGATCCAGTCTTCTGGGTCTATCTCCCCTACGTCCACCTCCCATTTGGCCTTTAATCCCGTCAGTTCAGGTGTGGCAAAGGATGTGATAGCATTGTATAGAATGGAGGTGCATTTGGTGGGGATGAAAGCTGGTAGCATGTTGCGCTCTATTGGTGTGTACTCTGGGGTACTGGCGTTTACAGGTATGATTTCTCAGGGCATGGGCCAGTTGTACATAGTGGTATCGCTCGGTACCCGGGAGTTGGAATTTTTGCTGGAGGACTTCAAACGAGGCCAGTTCCCCCTCATCAAGAATGTCTTCAACTCTCAGAATCCTGGCCCTTACCCATCGGGGCCACGGGTCAAGCCTCCTTATCTCGGACAGATTGCTGTTTCCCCACAGGGGCTGTGCTGTGGTTATTTTATTTTCCCACCCTACGAATCTGTGCGCTTGCTTCCAAACAGCAATAATGTGAGTCCTGGTCGTTGGTGGGGGGGTTCTCGGGAGGGTTTGATATACTAAGTGCCGTGGGTCGGTGCCATGCATAGCGGTGACCTCAGCCCCGATGTGGGGGAGTTCCCTGTCTCCGTGGAGCAGGTAATTGACCACTGCAAGTTGCGAAGCCCAATAATAGGTTTGGAGGTGGGGAACCCCAATCCCGCCCCCCAGATCGATCTGTAAAGCGTGGTTAGCGCTATCCTTGGTTGGCCTCCAACCCATGAGTTCCCGAAGTCTGGGATCTTTAGTCAGGCATTCTGTAAGACATAGAGAAACCTTGGGAGAGTCATCGTCTTAAAGAGCGCGGTTCTCCCCACAGGTGGGAGGGGGAGAAGCTTCCAGTGGTGGACGTCACTGACAAAACGGTCAAGGACCGGTTGAATGTTATGTGTTGCATAAGCAGTGAGGTCCGTTGTCACCCAGATCCCCAAATATCGAAAGCCCTGCGGTTCCAATCGGTACGTGCATTCCTGGGGGTCGACCTGCGCACCTCCTTTCACCGGGAAGAGAACTGATTTCCCCCAATTAATTTTAAGCCCACTAAATTCACCGAAACGGATAAGCATTTGTGTCACTATAGGGCAGGACCGGGCTGGGTCCCCCAGATATATCAGGAGGTCGTCTGCGTACAAGGAAATTCGGTCCTCATGCCCTTCAGGCCCTCTAAATCCTGTCTAGGCTGCATTTTGGCAGAGCCACAGGGCGAGAGGCTCAATTGCCAGGGCAAAGAGAAGGGGAGAGAGGGGGCAACCCTGTCGTGCCCTTCCCCAGAGGGAAGGACCGAGAGGGCCAACCACTCACCCTGACCTCCGCTTGAACATTCGTGTAAAGTAATTTTACCCATCCCAGGAAGCCGTCGCCAAACCCCATGCATCTCATGATTTGCCAGAGGCTGTCCCACCTGACCGAGTCGAAGGCCTTTTCGAAAATCTATTGCCAATAAGGCGAGAAGGGTGCCGATGACTGGGGCCCATTCTAGCGGCAAGTGGAGTCGACGCAGATTCATTCGGGTTGATTTGTGTGGCATAAAGCCACATTGATCCGGGTGGATCAGGGTGTGGGCCACTGGCTGCAGCCGATTGGCTAGGACCTTGGCTTCACTATTAATTAGTGACATAGGCCTGTAAGAGGCGCACATTTCCGGGGGTTTATCAGGTTTGGGAATTACCACAATAATGGCTTTACATAGGTCTGGTGGGAGGGTGCCTTGGTTACGGGCGCCGAGGAGCATTTTGTAGAGGGGGGGGTTTCTATTTTGTTACCTCCAAGCTTTTGCCAAGCTTCGGCCGGCAATCCATTAGGGCCTGGCGTTTTCCCCGTTTGGAGTTGCGTTAGGGCTTCGGCTATTTCGGACTTAGAGAGATCGGAGTTTAATTCCGCTCGCTATTGTGCTGTCAATGATGGGAGTACTACATCGTCTAGCAGAGTCGGGTCGAGTGGTGATGTCGGGGCTCGAAATAGTTCTGCATAGAATTGGGCAAAGGCCTCTGCTATTTCGGCATCCGTCTGATACCTCTCATTACTTGGAGTAATGATTTCCCGGACGTAGCGTCTCCCCTCATCTCTTTTTTTCAAGCCAGGCTACCAGTTTGCCTGCTTTGTCCCCCAATTTGTATATCCTTGCTCTGGAATCCCAGTGGGCTTGCTTGGCGTTATCCAGCATAGTATTTCTGAGGCTCTCCGTGGCTAGTTTAAGGGACCTTTGGGTCTGCGGGGTAGGGTCAAGAGTGTGCATGTTCTCGGACTGGATCATTTCCCCTTCTGCCTCTATTATTTTTTGGAGTCTCTCGCTCTTTTTATTCGCTACCCAGGAGATTATTTCTCCACGCAGCACTTCTTTGTAAGCTTCCCACACCGTTACTGGGTTGTCCACTGCCGGTTCATTTATATCAAAATATTGATCTGAAACTTCCGCGAGGCGGTCAACCAGTTCGGGGAACCCAAGGTGGTTGTTGTTTAGTCTCCATGTTCTAGGAGGGGTTGTGCCATGCATTGGCATTTCTATTATTAGGGGGGGAGTGGTGTGAGATTCCACGGGGGAGGAACTCTGCGGATATCACCCTGTGTAGGTCTGTGTTCGGGAGGAAGAGGTAGTCGAGTCTAGAGAGGGAGCCGTGGCCACCCGAGTGGAACAAGTAACCTTTGTCTCGGGGGTGTAGTTCCCGCCATACATCGCGAAGGCCCAGGGCAGACACAAAGTTAGACAGCCTTGTGGGGGTATCTGGGTTGCGCCCTCTAAGGTGGGTACGATCTATGGTATTGCACATAACATCATTGAAATCTTCCCCCAGTATCCACCGATCTGGCTGGTGTTTTCCCATAAGAGTGGTTAGGTCATCCAGTAAGTCCTGGCCCAATCCGGGTGGGGAATATATCGACACAATGGCCAATGTCTCCCCCCAGAGTGAACCCAGGATGAATACATAGCGACCTTGAGGGTCCTGTTCTACGACCTGTGGGGAGAACGGGAGTCTTGTGTATGAGGATAAGGGCGCCCCTGGATCCCATTGTGTACCCCGCGTGGAATGCGGCCTGGTAGTTGGTCCTCTGGAAAAGGGTACAGTGTGTTCCCGCTAGGTGTGTCTCAGATAACAGGGCCACATCGGGAGAGTGTCTATTCAAGAATTGTCTAATCAGGCGTCTCTTAATTTCAGAGCCCATTCCATTCACATTCCAGGTGAGCAGCCTGAGGGACCTGGTGCCGTTGATGAGTGGGTTTGTGTTTGTGCCATCTAAAACTCGTGTTGGAGGGCTTGAAGGGTGCCTTAGTCGGGAGAGCTGCCTCCCATTGGTATGTCTTGCGGGAGTAGGATCCCGATACATGGTGCTGCAGGGTATAATATGCACAGGGTTGTGATTGGGTAATTGTTTGAGCATGCCATAGTCCCGAACTAACAAAACATCATGAAAACATTCCCCTCCTCCACCCCTCCCTATACTCCACCCCATCTTGAAGTACTTGTCGCCCGAACATCGCTGATCCTCCAAACCTTAGGGGGTCAGGTCATACTTTACCTAATGTCAGGAACAATGGAGAGAAGAGACAGTCTGACCCATTTCCTGCGCCATTTGGTTGAGTTTCTCGTGTTGGAGCAATCCACCCAGCAATGAAGCAAGTTCGAGGAACAGAGTATCTTTGCATAGCTGTGATCCATGAAGCTCCTTTGGTGTAGGATCATTGCCTGCTCATCTTTCATTCTGGTTCGCCCCCTGTTCCGGGGCTTTCGGTTCTAATCTTCCAGGATCTCTTAAGGGTGAGGGGCGGTCCCGTCCGGGCCGGGGTCTCCCTCTGTGTCTCGTCGGTCTCGCATTCCAGTCGCCTTCGATGTGCATTTCCGCCCACGTCCATGCCACCTGCCGGTGGGTAAGGTGTACTGTGGATCCCTTATGATACATTTTAAGCTGTGCTGGAAAGAGCAGCCCGTTTTTGACGTTCATGAGGGCTAGCTGTCTCTTAAGTGGTTCAAAGGATTGCCGTGCCAGTTGAACCTCTCGGGTATAGTCAGCAAAGAATGTGATTCGGGATCCATTGTGGGTAATTGTCTCGTTTGAGCGCGACATCTGGAGGAGGGCGTCTCTGTCCCGGTAGTTGAGTAGTTTAGCGATCACTGTGCGGGGTGGCGCTCCCGGGATTGGCCTCCCTGAGGGTATCCTATGGGCTCTCTCAACCGAAAAGAATTTAGAGAAAGAATGGGGTGCATAGATATCTGCAAGCCACTGTTCTAAGAATAGCTCCATGCTGTGCCCTTCTTCTCCTTCTGGTAGCCCAAGAATGCGCACATTGTTGCGGCGAGATCTGCCCTCTCCTTCATCGACTCTAGATTCCAGGGATTTCAGGCGGGTCATGGCTTCCGACAGTTGTTGGTTGACTCCTCTGATGTTGTCTTCCGCTTCAGAGATGCGGTGTTCCGCTTCTCCTGTCTGGGAGGTGAGTTTTTGAAGATCATGGCGTAAAAAGGAGATGTCTGCCGCTATATTGTCCATTTTAATCTCCATGGAGGAGCGCGAGCTAGCAATAGCGGCCATCGCGTCCCTCAGCGAAAGATTGTCCTCGCCTGTGGGAGATGTCGGCCGCGTTGTTTGGCCCATCGGTGCCGGAGTGGTGGTGAACGCGTATTGATCCATGCTACTCTGCGTGGACGTTTTCTTTTGTCTATCTTTTCCCATGGCAACGGTAGCGTGGTTTCCATGCCTCACTGTTGTAAGGGTGTTCCTTATTATGGTTGCGGAGGTAAATGCAAAGACAACTGTGATTTCGGGCCCCAGAGCACTCCCTCACCCCTTGATTCAAGTCTTGTTCTGGTTTTCAGTACCAGTGTTCCTGTTTGAATCGTCCCTTTCCTGCAGTTAGGACTCTCGGAGCTAGTGGGGCATTGCACAGGCGTAGCATGGGTCCCACGTTTAGTAGCAAGTACTGCGGGTCAAGAACAGCAGGTCTTGAAGGAGTCTTCAGCGTCGTTTATATCTTGGTGCGTTTCCGCGGGAATCAGGTCTGTGTGATCAGTCTTGTGCCTAGCTGATTCCACACCTCCCGTACGGGAAGGGTCTCTGGTGTGCACCCGGTGGATTCTTCCCCGGACGCATTAAGGTGGGCCCCCGGACCAGGGCACGTTTTTCATTAGTTTCAGGAGGTTTTCTTTTAATTATGAATTTTCTCCGCTTGGTGCCGTTCCCATTTGTCGCGCAGTAGTCCTCTGATCCCCCACCCAGTGCGGCTGTGGGTTGGGGGGGGGTCACCGCGTTGGGTGGATCTCGTTCCCCTCCAAATTCCCCTTCGGTGTCCTATGTGGGGGGAGGGCAGTTGCAGCGAGGCTTATTTGGTGCTGGTGTCGGCGGCAGCGCACACTTCCCTCCACTGAGTAGGTGGGGAGGGAGAGGGGGTTCCCCCCCACGGGCCCAGGGCCGTGTCCGCGGCTCTCCTTCAGCACAGCACCACGGTTCTGCGGCGTAGTGTCCAGAGCTTCCCGAGCACTTACTTGGTGCTGATGTCGGCGGCAGCGTGCTCCTCCCTCCGCCGAATATATGGATGGTTCCTCGAAGTGCACCCTCCTGGGCGGAGGGAGAAGGAACTCCCCTCACGGGTCCCGGGCCGTCTCCGCGGCTCTCCTTCAGTGCAGCGCCACAGCGCCGCGGAGCAATGATCAGGGCCGCCCGAGCACTTACTTGGTGCTGGTGTCGGCGGCAGTGTGGCCCTCCCTCCGCCGAATATATGGATGGTCCCTCGAAGTGCACCCTCTGGGAGAGGGGAACGAGTGGGATTCCCCTCTCGGGTCTTGGGCCGTTTCCGCGGCTCTTTTTCAGTGCGAGGTAATGTTCGGAGCCGGGCAGTGTTCCAGGCAGCTGAGCCCCGGGGCCGCACACGGCGGGCGGCACGGCTCCCCCACGGCGCAGTGGGGCCACCACTCGCCGATCGCCCCCGGAGGGCACCGAAGGTACCGAGGCCGCAGGTCACGCCGCAGCTCGTCACGGGAAACAACACTCCCGGTCAGGCACCATGCGGCACGTCGCTGCATGTTCTCGCCCCAGCTCAAGCACAGGATCTGTTTGTGTGTGCCGGCTTTCCTCTGCTGCACAGCGGCCGTCCCCAGAGCGCGGGCTATTGAGAGCGGGACAGGGATCCCTTCAGTCCTCGGGTGCTGCCGGCCATCTTGGATCTTCCTGCCGGCGGACGCCTCTGTTTCGCCGCGGGGGATTTCTCTGGGATTCCGCCGAGTTGATGTACCAAACTTGGCTTGTAGAGGGACCAGGCGGTCAGGAGTCGGGTCGGATCATTTGTGAGTCATTTCCACACGAAAAACCAGGATATTGTGCAGGATTTGTTTGGCGCCTGCAGGAGCTCCCTGGGCTCACGTCTCCATTGCTCGCTAGCTGGCCACGCCCCGTTCCTGTTTTTCTTGAATGCAAAGAGTGGAACTTTCTGGAGAGATCCAGTGTTCTTGATGAGGGGCCAGTGCTGTTTAATGGTCTTCGTAATCAGGTTGCTGAGAGGACTAGAAGTAGTTACGCAGACTAATCTGTCCAGTTCTTTTTTTAGTGGTTTTGGTTAAGCATATTGCTCGATCGGTGTTGACAGCTCGCTTCTTCGTGTGTTTGATTGCTTTCCTTGGGTATCCTCTGTCGAGTAGGCGGTTTTGAAGTTCTGTGGTATGTTTCTCATATGTATCTTGATTGGTACAGTTCCTCCTGATCCTGAAAAATTGTCCATAGGGGAGATTGTACTTCAGGCTCCCAGGATGGTAACTTCCAAAATGTAACGGTGTGTTCCGATCTGTTGGTTTGAGGAATAATTCAGTTTGTAGGCGACGATCTCTTCACAGGAGTCATCGTCTGAGGTCAGTGATATGACTTTGGTGTTACTCACCACTCTGAAATAGGCCGAAGATGCAGAGGAAATGACCTTAGAGATGTTGGTTGGTATAAGATTCAAAATTCAGTCTTCCATCCCAGCTCCCCTGAGTACAAGACTCAGGGTTCCTCAAAGAGGGGCTCTTTTCCACAATGTACCTCTCTGCTGTTTGAGTTGGGAGAGACAGAGGTGTCAATTGAATAAAAGAGCGGGGAGAACACACACCGCCAATACCAATGCTGCAAAGGAATACAAAGATATTAGATAGTGTTGAGATTATGCAAGTGATTAGAACAGTTGAAAATAATTGGGCAACTACCTAGATAGATATTGTAGTGGAGTTTCCCCGGGATGATCTACAAAGAATAACACAAATGAGTGGAAATGATCTAAATCAGTATCGGTTCCAACTATAGCTATAGGATTGATAACAACTGACCTGAATAAAGATAAATGGAGGAAGAAGAGTCCAGGATTCTGAAGACAACGACAGGAGAAAATAACAAACGGGGAAGTTAGCATAGGGAAGTAACCCCGAACGGCACGAGGGACGCACTAGTGCCGGGTTGGTGCAGTTCAGGAAAGCGTTTATATGCACGTAAGCGCAATCTCACAGGAAAGTCACTCAATGTCCCAGAATCCAACAGAGGACAAATATCCAAACTAGTCGTGGAGGTAACAATTAGCAAAGATGAGGAATGTCAATCAAGTATGTACCTGAGTACACGAGTATAGTTGAGTAGCCGTTGAAATGATCCGGATAGTAGACAGCAATGTGGTGTGCAGAGCGGCAACCAGGAATAAGAACCGGAAGGCACAGAAGAGAGCCGGATCCAGTAGCGTTCCGAGTCCAACAACCAGACGAGCACGACATGAACAAAGGAGGAGACGAGGCAATCCAAAAGTCATGCAAAGGTCAAAACCAGGAGTTCAGATGAGGAATCTTGTAGAGACACGAAGAGGAAACTGGCGAAACCGCATGTAGCTGGTAACGCTAATTAGCAGCAACGAGCCCCTTGGAAGACGGTGGTTTTATAGTCGTAAGAGGGGCGTGGATTGCTGTACGTCTTCCATGTACAAGACGTGTCAGGTGACCCGGAGTGCATCAACGTTGGTACAGACGCCATGCTAGCTTGTACCTGGACCATAGAGGAGCCTGCAAAGAAGTCGTATTCTGCAAGGAGGCCCGCGGGGAAGCCTGAAGTGTAACAGTTAGCAACAGTTTGCGCAAGAATGTCGAGTGTAAGCTTTTTAAAATTTCTATTAAAGATTTTTTTGGGTGCATTGTCTGGTTTCTTAGTGTTCAGTTTTAATTCAATTTTATAATTGTCGGACCATATGCAGGGAACTGTCTGTTGTGTGGTGATATCCACATTGTTGGATATAACCCAGCCCAACTGCTTTCCCTTGTCTGTAGTGGGTTCGTTGTTGACCACCCTGTAGTTAATAGAATTTAGGTCTTTTTCAATAGCGATAGCCTCTTCATCTTTGCTATTCCCTCTCCTTCTGTTGAAGTCTCCTAGGACCACGGTTCCTGCTTTAGGCCCTTTGAGGGTGTTTAAAATCTGTACTAGGTCTTCATTAAAGTCTGGGAAGGTGGCCGATAAAGTGCTATAATGTTGATGCAGTTGTTTTTAGTGGGTGACATTTTAAGTAAAATGGTTTCTCACCATTGACAATGGATGGGAGATGTAAACAGATGTAACTCATTTCTGGCTATTATAGCCAATCCACCCCTTTCCTAGGTTTCTGTTTTTATAAAAAAGCATTGTACCCTTGGGGTACTGCAATGTCTATTGTGGGAATGACCGACTCCTGGAGGCAGGATTCCGTTAGGCATAAAATTACTAAATTCTCCTGGGTTATGTAGTTGTGGATATTCTGGGCATGGTTGTTCAGCGACCTGGTATTTAGCAAGGCTCTTTTGATGTCAGTGAATTTTGTTATATTTTTCCTTGGGGGTGTCTTAGATGGAGATACAACCTGTGTTGTGTTCGTGATTGAGGATCTGAGTCGGTTGCTAGCAGCAGGCAAGTTTTTGGAATTGTTTCCTTTCTTGCCTCACTCTGTGGAGTTGTCAGCGAGTGGACAGGTGGCCTAGGGTTCTGAGCAATTTCTCCTAGTCTTTTTTTTTTTTGTCCACATAGTGTTTTACTATGTTTAGTTGGTGTGCCTGTGTTACCAGAGTCAGAAGTTGTCTGACTTTGTGGTTTCCCATAGCTTACTTGTGTTTGGTACTTCCTTTGTGGAATGAAGAGAGTCTCCAGGCCGGAGCGCCGAGAGACGACTAGGACCGGCGAAGACCAGCTGTTAGGCAGAAACCTGTGCCGTTCCCTTAGGGACCACTGCAAAAGATTTAGGTCTACAGGTGGTTGGCAGTAAACCCAATTGGTAGCAGTCTGTACCACCCAGATTTACCTGGTAGCTGTGGCTGAGCAGTCCGGCTTCTCTCAAGATGTGTTAGGCAGTATACAGAGTATACACAATAGGTACAGAGATACAGTAGCACAAGCAAACACTGACCAGAGCTTTGGTGTAAAAGTATATAATTATTTATTTAAAGACACACTTGTAAATTACACTAGCACAAAAAGAGGTAAGTAAATTCAACGCACAGTCACTATTATATATACAACCCTGATTACTTATTAAACAAGTCTTAATGAGAAACACCACTTATTTTCAGACGGAGGTGAGCGCTTAACATAAGATGGCACTCTAATAAGTTATAGAAAAAGGGAGGGAAAAGGCAAAGTTATGAAAGCACACAATTTCAATACTTTTCAAAGAACCACAGTGAGGCAGGTTAGGCAGAGTCTACTGGAGAGCAAGGAAGTTCAAATGCCAGGCCCACTCTTAGAGGGAGCAAGCAAAATGTGTCCAGGATCACACAGTGGGGTTATGCCCAAAGAGTCTTTGTAGATAGTTCATAAAAGATTGAGATCAAGTCAGGAAAAGTTAGTTAACAGGCCCCAGGCTAACCCAGGTTAGAAAGTCGAGGATTTACTGTCACCCCGAACGATCTGTCGCAAGGGAAGCCAGGCGGGACACAGTACCTGAAATGGGAAGAACGCTCCAGCGGGGGCAGTTGTTCCTGGCAGCGGTTGCAAGTCAGTGTGTTCGTCCAAAGGAAGAGGAGGTCTCGGCGTGGAGGAAAGATGAAGGTCGTTGCACTGCCAGGGAAGAAACCAGCCACAGAGTTCTCCGGTTACAAGGTACTACCCTTTTGTTTGCGGTAGTAGTAAACAGTGGTGTTCCGGTTGCCGGGGTGCTTGGCACAGGCAAGGCGGCCACGAGATGCTCCAGGAAGACGAAAAGACGGGCAAACTGGTGGTTATCCCCACCAGTTAAAGGAAGAAGACTCTCTGGACTGGAGATCTCCTCTGTCGTCGGGAAAAGTGGTGAGACGGTTCAGCAGGGCTCCACCGGTGGTGTCGTCGTTGCAGGTCGGCTCGGCTTCTCCCTCCTCGGATTCTTTAGGTCCTGTGGCGACTTCTGAAGTTCCAGTCCCCAAAGCCCTGCTTTTATGCAGAAAATCCCCATTCATTCAGCCTAGCTGTCACTCAAACATGCTAGCTGGTGAGCTGGGCGGCTCACCACTTGGGCCAATCACACAAGAGTGCGACTTGAGTTGCCGAGGCAACTCAGTCCAGGGTGCCTAAACCCCCTCCAATACCCCCTGTGGTACCCAGACAGAGTGGCACCACTTTTGGAGGCTTCTGTGGAGAAGCCCGCCAAAAAGTGGAACAAAGGGCTCTACTTGGGTTGGAGTCACAGAAGCGAACACAAATGCCATTTTGGAACCAAGTTTCGGCAAAAAATACCAACCGGTGAATTTATATTAATTTAATAAACCGGCGGTATGTTCGAGGCTATATTAAAAAGTGGTAGCCTCGAACAATGGGAAAATCCCATAGGAATATATTCGCGGTCGAATATAAAAAGTAGTATCCACTGCCACCAGCCAAAACTCGGTTGGGGGGGACTGGACGGTGCCCCCTCGAACAACAGACCCTGGGGCAATCGTACGTCCACAATATGATGGTTTGTACTGGTTCTGTTCACAATTTAAGACTAGTAAAGCCAATGGTGACTTTACATGCCCTGGGAGACAGTAGTCAGTCCCAGGGTATGGAGTCTATGTTTGGGGGTCGCTACGACACCCCTGGGTTACTGCACGGAGGGTGCTGTGTAACTCGCATATCAAAAACACATGTAATCCTATGGGGTAAAGGACCCCATAGCCCATAGAACACATGCAAAGTCAAAGGAACACCTCAAATCATGCCTAAGAGTGGGAGAAAAAGAGTCTCACTCTTAGCAGGAGAAAAAAATAAACCCCAAAAAATCCAGCCAAGCTGCTGGGGGACTCACTAGGTTTGGGAAATTAGCCTTAACAGAGAATTCTCCCTAACACCAGCTTGCAGCTGAAGCTCCTGACGTTTCCCTAAATGCGGTGCTGGGCTGCTCGGAGATGTAGTTCCCTAGCAGTCTGGGTGTCTGCGTGGTAGAAGGCAATGCGCACATTTTCAGCAAGGTAGTGAATACCTGCAGCAAGATGTAACGTGACATGCTTTGCTAAAGGTAGATGGCAGGGAAAAGGCAAAGCTATATTTACAAGGTTATATATTTAGAGGTGCCTAAACTGCTCAAGCAGCAGCCTCTTTGCCATCAGGCTCTGCTACCGCTGCTTCGAAACCACTCTGAGGCCTTCGGTCACGGCTCACGGTGGAGGCAGGCTGTCTCAGCATCTGGAAGAATGGCGAGCCATTACTTCTGATGCTTGGACTCTGGAAACAATAGCCCACTGGTGCTGCCTTCCTTTTCTTCTGGAGCCTCACGACAATCCACCAGGAGAACACTCTTTGAGGTTTCCGGATCCGCTCCTTGTGCAGGAAATATTAACCCTGCTAGAGAAAGGTGCTATAGAACCAGTGCCTTTAGCGGAGAGGAACAGGGGTTGGTACTTCCCTTATTTTTTGATTCCCAAGAAGGACGGGGGACTGAGACCCATTTTGGACTTGAGAGGCTTGAACAAGTTCCTCAGGAAGGACAAATCCAACATGGTCACTCTTTATCAGATCCTTCAGGCCCTCCAACTTCAGGATTGGTTGGTGTCATTGGACCTTCAGGATACTTATTCCCATGTGCCAATCCATGACAAGCACAGGAAATACCTGAGGTTCGCCATTGGCGGCTCACGCTTTCTCGCACTTTCAGTTCCGAGTCCTGCCATTCAGGTTGACCTTCGCCTGAGGGTCTTCACCAAACTGATGGTGGTAGTGGCAGCACATCTCAGGAGAGGGGGGGATTCACATCTACCCCTACCTGGACAATTGGCTGATCAGGGCACGTTCTCCCGAACAAGCCTGGGATAAACACAGCATTACCTGTCACTCCCTTCACAGACTGTGCTTCTCCCTCAATTTCAAGCAGTCCAACATGACCCCTTCCCAACCACTCCAGTACATCGGGGCTGTATTAGACACGTCTTAAGTATCAAATACTCGCTGTTTGCTGGCCTCTTTTGCTGTGCAGGAACCTGGGAAAATGTCGCTGAACACTGTTTTGTGGACATTATGTGGACTTTGTTGGTGGCCTCGCCCACTTCTACCTAGAATTCCATAAAAACGGCGGTCCACGTGCATCAAGTACTCGCATAAGTACTCGCTGTTTGGTGGCCTCTTTCACTGTCCAGGAACCTGAGAAAATTTCGCTTATATGGACTTTGTTGGTACGGTGACTGGATGTAAACTTGTATGCAACCATAAGAGTATTCTTAGTACTTATATACGTAAATAAACCATTTACAATGTATATTTTTGTAGGTGGCCCCGCCCACTTCCCAGAATTCCATAAAAACTGTGTTCCGCGCGCATCAAGTACTCACATAAGTACTCGCTGTTTGCTGGCTCGTCGGCTGACCGCTGTTTCTTCCTTTTATTTATTACTAGACATCTTGATGTTCTTCCGTGTACCTATTATTCAACAACTTCCTATCTAAGCTCGAAAGTAAGGCACTCGGTATACGTTACTGGAATTTGGAATCCGGAAACCTGCTGCTTGCTTAGGTTACTATTGTCTGGAACTTAAGTGAGCATTTTTACTTGTATCTTTGACTCGCCATACCTATGTCCTATTGAGATAAATATTGACTCACAATTATTTGTTATTACTCTGCTTTGTGGGTTTGCTAAAACATTCTTATGGCAACTGGGTTGCGCAGCCAACGGATGGACTCGGCTACTGCCTAAATCACAAGTTCGAGTATTGACTCGATGATTTGTGCAGGTAAATCGTCATATGTTGAGCATCCCGTTTGTGAGGCACTGCCTCCATATACTCCTAAAATATGCCCACTTGCTCCCCCCATACATACGGTTCAGAGTCGTACGGCGACATGTGCAAAAACTTCAGTCGCTTTAGCTAAGGATGACTGTTTTCTTGACCAAGATTCATTTAAAGCACAGTTTAGCAATATGGCGGTTTTAGACTCGGAAGTCCGATGATCCATATGCATGCTTACCCCGCTTGTCACAAGGTCGCCTGACTGGAAAGTCCATTCCAGAACTCAAGATACTTTGTCAACAGCTCAAGTAAAGCATACCAGTCTTGGTTCTGATATTGACATTAACATTAATAATGAACCCTTCCCTGTACAAATTGTATTTTCTCCTAACCTAACACAGCCACAAAGAAGTTGTCCTTCCCATGCAGAGTTTATCTAATCCTCTTTGAGGGAGGACCAGGAAGGGAGGTCACCTCACACCTTTCCAGTCATAATAAAAATACTTGGCCTTCTTGACAAGGGACATGATCTGTCGCATCTCGAATCACGAGAAATAAAATGTACGATGCAACAGCTCTGCTCTAAAGTAGCTCATATTGAAGGTTTTATACTAGTGTGAGAATCGATAATGATAAACAATCAACTCTTAGAAAAGAAACTAATGTTGTCTTCGAAACGGCCTATTGCCGAAAAGGGAACACAATGCCACTTGGAAGTTAGTGATGATCCCATTATACCAACTTCACCATTACCACCACCTGTACATCCAGCATTTCATTCTAATGTTTGCAGGTGTGGGTCTGGTGTTGATTTGAAAGAACTGAAAACTTCCATAGATGACCTAAAAGTTACAATTGCACAAGCTGGTATTAAATCGCAAATAAATTTAAAGTAAAAGTAATGGAACAGTTTAATAAAGAGAAATTCATTACTCCAATCCCGGAGGAAAAAACAGTGTTTTTGTCACGCTGTGTTAGAAAACTTCATATGCGGGCAGTTAAACGATATGCCAAAAGGCGTAAGAATGCACTCTTAAATAGCAAAGTGGGAATGACTAGTTCTAAATCACCGCTTGAAGTAATAACTAGCGGCTCCATCTCTCCTCATATTAATCCTGTGGTGTGTATTTATTGAGGATGATCCGATTGATGTCCAGCAGCTTTCTGAAGAAAGTCAAGCTGCCTTTCTTCTCCCCATAAAAGGAGCTGATATTATACCATCCACGTCTAACCAGCAAATCACTTTGCCTGCTTTATTTTCCTCGGTGGAACAAACCAACTCCTTAACTTTTAAATCTCTCCCATCCCAACTGTCTCCTATACCATCAACAAGAAAACTCAAACCTCACCCTAAAAGAATAGGTGGTTCACTCACTGCTACTTTTAAGTCTATAAACATATCCAAAACAAACTTGAATGCATATTTTCCTGTCAGTGGATGAAGTTGTACCTCAATAGACCATTTGCGTGCTGAAACAAAGTTAGATGTACCGCCAGATGTGGCAATCTCAACATAACCGCTGCAGGAAAAAAAATCCTATAGTGAAACATGCATGCCCGTACAAATGATGGCCCTTACATAACCAATAAATGGGACCACACCCAAGGTGATTAATGGAGGGAGCAAAGTTCAATCTATTATTAGAGGAGAATATCTGGAAAGCACAAGCTACAAATCAACAGCTTGCTGTTGTGACTGTAGTTGGATACAAGCATAGTACAACTATAAAATCATCCTTCCATGGGACTGGTGTAACTAAGGGGCTCCCGCTTGTATCGCCAATGGGCCATATTAATGACTCCCGTGCAGTAATCTTGATGGCCCTGAGAAAGGCCATTCGAGACGGAGAAATTTCTGCTGATGCAGTAACCAATTCTCTATCATTAAAATGTCCCTTTTCAAACTTTCTGATCCAGCTCCTATGACCACCACAAACTTGAATGCTGAGTCTATTTCTAGCTTACCTCCTATGGAGCAGCAGGTAACATCTCAGCCCCCTACAACTCAGTTATTGGTGGAAAAGGAGTATATTATTGAATTGGGAGGCACTTCAAATTCTCTTGGAAACTCTCGCATTAACCGCCCATTTTTGCTTGCTCTGTTTTCACGTATCCCGCAATTAAGAATATTGAAATCAGAGGATATAACTTGATGGAACAATCATCGTACGATTTGTTATCTCCATTCAGAATATATTCGTAAAATCATCTGGGCTTACAGAGCAGAGATTGAAGATCAAGGGTTTACACTAACAACTTTCCCTAACGAATCCTCAGCTCAAGAATTTATCCCATGCTTGTCCATCCGCTGCTAATATTGATGAACCCAATTATCATTTGAACATTGACCTGAACGATAAAAATCTGTCTTCTACCGATTGGCTAAATCTTGTAGCGAAAAATAAAGATATTTCTTGGCTGGAACCAATGTTAAAATCAATTTTAAGTGCACAACTTAAACCAGCGAAGACATAGCCATTGACACGGTGTGATTTAGAAATAGTATCTTGGAATTCGTGCGGTTTTCATGATCTATTAAATTGGCTTGACACTCTCACCACCTTTACTTATCCCTCTATTATACTTTTTCAGGAAACTATGAAATTGGATGCACTCACATTGATGGGATTTTCTACATATTGCTCACCTCCTAAACGTATAATGTTGGGGCGCCCGTCTGGCGGATTAGCAATTGCAATAAATAACACATTTGGATTTCAAACTAAACTTATTTGGAGTCATCCAATCTTATAGCGATATCCGTAGATCGGTCCAACAACAAAATGAAAGCAATGTTAGTAGGAAGCTTATATTGGAATCCTACTAATACTTCAATTGATTCCATCTTTAATCAATTGGATGACTGCCTACAAACATCAATTATGGCAATAGGCGAATGTGCGATCATAATAGGCAGGGATTTTAATTCTGACTGCCAGCCTAGACTGGAACATCATCTAAAAAAGGATAAACGACTGATGAAAAAGAGAGGGTCAATGTGGAACTCATATTTTGATGATTGGGATATAGATGTGATGGAATTTCTTGAGCCAGGCGTTAATCCAACTTGGCATAGGGGATGCAACTCTTCAAGGATAGATTATATATTTCTATCCCAAAACATCATGCCATCAGCATCTCCTTTAGCTATCAGCTTGATAGTATATGGTGATCACGGCCAATTATCGATATCATTAAAATTTGATTGCCCCCTTCTAGACTTAGATCCTTCCTTAGCCTATCCAGAAATAGATAGGCCTTTAACATCGCTCAGATGGAATCCGAAACTATGTCAACAATTTGATGGATTTGTATCAGGGCAGATTGCTAACATCACTATGGCTCAGAGAAATTCCATCTTTACTATGGAGACTATATGTACGAAGATAATCCACACTGCTCTAGAGCATTTCCGCGATAAGTGCAAATTTAAACCATATAACCAAGCCTTTGACCCATCTATTAAGACTCTAAAAAGGGAAAAAAAAACAAAGAACTGAGGAAGTTAAGGAATTGTGGACGAACCACTAGCAATTATCACATGCTGCATAAACAGATAATAGACAATTATAAAAGTTAAAACATGTCAAAATCCTTAGTTACAACAAAGTGAATTGTACTTTGATTAAGGCAATATGCAGCCATGATATAAGAACAATCTGGCAAACTATAAAAAGCTCAGACAATTGTCTGATTCCACCTATGTCGAACTGCATATCGGAGAATAAGTGGAGCGAATATACCACACGCAAATATCAATTACCAGAAGAATTTAGAAATTTCCAAATTTGCCTCTGTTATGAGTTGAAGCGATATCAATAGTCAGTAGACCATATAGAATGGGCAATTAACAAACTGTCGTATTCGACCTGATGGCTTACCTCCATGTGTTTATAAGACAGATGTAAATCTGTGGTCACAAATCTTGAAGAAAAAATCTAATATAACAGCTACCGGGAGCATTCCCAACTCATGGGACACCTCTAATATAATTCCCATCTATAAAAGGGTGATCCTTCTCTACCAGAACTATCGTCCCATCTCACTTATGAACACAGAGGCAAAGATATTTGCTATGTTACTCCTGTCTGAGCTGGACAAGGTTATTCAGAAATTGGCACTGTACTCCAAATTTAAAACAGGTTTTCAAAAGGAAATGAGTCCTACCATAAACGCGACTATTATTGCTCATATCAAAGCAGGGAAAAAACTGAAAGATTTTTATCCCATTTACATGGACATGATTGACATGTCTGCAGCTTTTGATTGTGTCGTGCGCAATTTATTGTGGGACAAAATGGCAAAAAAGGACGTCCCAGTTGAACTATTTTTTGGGTTAATTAAGCTGTGTACGGATACAGCGTATAGGATACGTATTTCAGCTGATGGGAGAACTGCCCCAATAAAGACCGAGTTGGGCTTGAAGCAAGGTTCTAACCTGGCTGCTTCATTTTTTAAATTGTACATAGCAGATATGGACCACACTTGGTGTAATAGAAGTCTATTCTCGGTTAAACTTGGCACACTGCGTCTGCAATGGCTCGCCTTTGCAGATGACATTATTATATTTGATCCTACTTCGAGAGGACTGCAAACCAAACTAGCGCATAATTTTACTCCAAACCCTACTAAAACAATA
This sequence comes from Ambystoma mexicanum, assembly GCF_040938575.1. Lineage (NCBI taxonomy): Eukaryota > Metazoa > Chordata > Amphibia > Caudata > Ambystomatidae > Ambystoma > Ambystoma mexicanum. Next base: position 945,661,122 of record NC_090923.1, read on the forward strand.
ATAATGACATTTGGACTTTAGACAAAGAGCAAAGGTTTCAAATGGTATCCTCAGAATACTTCCATACCTTTAATAGAAAATGCAATCTACCTGGGCTATTTTATAAATGAGGCCAACTCACTTAATCATTGTGTCTCATTATTAAAATCTAAAAGCCGTCCCTTGCTTTCTCAGTTGAAAATAATCTATGCACAATATTGCAAATTTTCCTTCATACTGTTAATAGACTTCTACACCCTAAAGATCGAAAGTGTCCTTCTGTATTCCCTTGACATCTGTCTCCTTGACTTGAATACTTCCCTAGATAGCCTTCAGGGTTCATTGTTGAAAACCGTATTACCCCTTCCATTGAGTTTACCTAAATGTGTGCTTAGGCATGAATTGGGGCTAATTGCTTTATATGCGCAATGAAAATGCCGTGAACTCTGCAATAATGCTAAAATGTGCTCACCAGAACCTAATTCCCTTTATGTTGATTTGAAAACAAATATTCAATTGCTTAACACTCAGTCAATAAATTGTTACCATCATGCAATCCAGGATATACTTGCAGAACTCAGTATTGCAAGCGAGGATTTGTGTTTGAGACCAGCATATGTAAAGAATAAACTATATGAGAGCGATTGGTGCAAAACTATTGCAGAAATAGGAAGATATAAAATGTATCTAGGATACAGTATCTATACTAAAAAACGGGTTCCTAGATACTTACATTGATATATTTCCTTGCAATAAATATAGAAAGTACTATATGTGGTTTAAATTTAACTTCTACCATACTCGAGAAAGGACTAAGCATTGGAACAAAGACAATACGGTTACAAGGATAGAAAAATGTCGTTTTGATCCTTGTGTGGAACCCAGAGAAACGCTGAAACACCTAATTTTATTTTGTTCGCATTTTAAAGTCAAGAGAACAATTGTATTAATTAAATTTGTTAACACAGACTACTACGACTGTCTTGAATCACTTTGGGCAAGAATGATGCACGGGAAACATAGACCTTTAATATATGCCCTAGTGAATTTTTGTAAATATATAGAAAATTAATTGCTGCAGCAAGACAGCCAATGAGCATTTATCTGTGATTCTCGTTCTCTTGTTTTATTTAGTTGTACCTGTTTTAGTTGGAGGTGATTAGATGTGTTTGTATTACTTATTTGCTGTTTTAAACATTATAGTTATGATTTCAGGAATGATACTTTTCCTTTTTTACAGTAATGAATTGCTTATGTTGAAGATTCATAATTGTATTTTGTAAAGGTTTTTTTTTTAAAATCAAAGACAAATAATAAAAATAATAAAAATTAGACACATCCTTGAAGAAGTGCTCCCACCCAAGGTGAGGGCTCAGAACATTCTCCAGATGGCAACGAAAGTTTCAGACTGCCCAGAGTCTTCCGGCCTTCAAATTCTTAAGGTTGCTCGGCCTCATGGCATCCTGCATTCCTGTGGTGCCAGAGGCCCGTCTGAGAATGAGGCCCCTTCAATGGGCGCTCAGGACTCAATGGTCCCAATTCTCAGGCAAGATGTCGGATCTCCTTCAGGTTCCGGTCAAAGTCTCACAGGATCTTCTGTGGTGGGCCTACAAGGACAACCTCATGAAGGGAGAGCCTTTTTTTGCAACTATGGCCGGAGGTAACTGTTTTGACGGACGCTTCCATCACAGGGTGGGGAGCTTACGCCAACAATCTGACCATCAGCGGTCGTTGGTCTCCGTCAGAGTCCAGACTTCATCATCTTTTGGAGCTGAGAGTAATCAGGCTAGCACTGAAGGCTTTCCTGCCATTTGTATGGGGGAAGAATGTCCTGATAATGATAGACAACATGGTGGCCATGCTTTACCTCAACAAGAGAGGGGGGTCACTTCCACTGTGCAGAGAGGCAATGCAGCTCTGGTTCTGGGCATTCAAGAAGGAATCTCCCTAGCGGCAGTTCATCTGACCGGAGAGGAGAACACAGCGGCGGATGCTCTGAGCAGGCAGAGCGCAGTCTCTCACGAGTGGGAAACAGCTCAGGAAGTCCTTCAAGAGGTCTTTGCCCTTTGGGGAACCCCACAAGTGGATCTGTTTGTGACCGGTGCCAACCGGAAGTGCGAGCAGTATTGCTCAAGGGAATTTCCTCCGAGAGGACCTCTAGGAGACACGTTCGTGGTGGATTGGGAATTCCCACTACTGTACGCATCTCCGGTCCCCGTCATTCCTCAAGTTCTCAGGAGGTTAAGACGTTTTGGGTCCCGCTTGATCCTAGTTGCTCCGGATTGGGCCAGGAGATCGTGATACCCGGACCTTCTGGACATGTCCATCTGTCCTCCAAAACGTCTTCCCCAAAGAGAATATCTTCTGGCGCGAGAGGAAGGTCGGGTTCTCCATCCAGAGGTCAAGACTCTCAACCTTCACGCTTGGTTTCTGAAAGGTTGAGATACAAGGATTGGGACCTCCCGGATGACATAATGGAGGTGTTGCTTTCGGTCAGGAGGCCGGCAACAAAGTTTCTGTACCGTTGCCATTGGAATAAGTTTTGCAACTGGTGCAGAGAAAAGAATGTTAATCCTTTTCAGTGTTCAACTCCAGAAGTTCTGTCCATTTTACTTTTTTTAGACCACAGGTTGCTTCAGGTGGGGACCATTAAAGGTTTCCTAGCAGCGCTTTCTATCTTTAAGCGCTCTTCTGAGGAATGCTCTTATTTTAAGATTTCTTTGAGTACTGAATTTCTAAAGGGGCTCACAAATGTGTTCCCGCCTTTGCCATTTCAGGTTCCGATGTGGGACCTTAATTTGGTATTAAAGTTTCTGATGGGTGCTCCTTTTGAACCATTGCACTCCTGTCCATTGAGGTTGACCTTTAAGACTCTTATGTTGGTTGCTCTTAGATCTGCACGCAGAGTGAACGAGTTGCAGGCACTTTCCTCCAAGCCACCCTTTACTGTATCCCACAAGGACAGGGTTGTCGTGAAAGTCAGACCCTCCTTTCTGCCTAAGGTAGTTTCAGACTTTAATTTGAGTCAGAACATTGTGCTACCTGCCTTCTATCCTCCTCCGCATCCTAGTAAAGAAGAGGAAAGGCTTCATAGGTTGGACCCTAGGAGAGCTTTGAGCTTTTATATTTCCAGAATGTCCAAGGTGAGAGTGTATGGCCAGCCCTTTGTGGGGTAAACCGGGCACCAGCTAGGCCAGGGTGTGTCTCAACAGACCTTGTCTAGGTAGATTATCCTCACTATTTCTGAATGCTATACTTTGACGGGCAAGGTCCCTCCTGAGGGTTTGCGTGCTCATTCACCCAGAGGCTTGGCTGCGTCGACAGCCCTACAAAGGGGTGTCCCTATAAAAAAACATCAGATGTTGCAACGTGGTCTTCCATACACACGTTCACCAAGCATTATTCCTTGGAAACTTCCCATGCTCAGGATGTGGCGTTTGGTAAGGCAGTCCTTTATTCTGCCCTTTAATTTAGAATCGTACTACATTCCTCACCCTTCTCCACTCATGGATACTGCTGTGGGAGTCTGTCAAAGATGAGGAATACGTTGGAGGACACAATCCATTCGAAGGACAAGTTACTTACCCCTGGTAACGTTCTTTCGACTGGATGCTCCTCCAACATATTCCTCATCGCCCTCCCAACCTACCCTTCTGTTGGATTTCCCATGCTATTACAGCTTTCGTTCCAACAAGGCTGAGTACAGTCAGGCCCATTTTGTGCCCTCTTCTGATACACGAGGAGGGGGAAAAAACAAGAACTGAGGCTACGGGCGCTGTGCGTGTTACTTATAACATCCGATGATGTCACCCTCAGCGGAGGACTTTGAGGGACATCGACCCAACGCCATTGACGCAGGGCGCCCTCTGCCGTAAAATTTCCAAAGCAGCCGAGCTGTGGACACTAAATGTCAAATATGGGGAATACGTTGGAGGAACATCCAGGCGAAAGAACGTTACCAGGTTCTTCTCTGCTCTTCCTGCGGCTGACTCACACTCTGACAAAGGCCTGTCCAACCTGCATCTTTCTATCGCTAACACTCTGGACGTTCTTGCCCCTGTCATGAGAATCCGCCTGAAGCCTACCTCCAAGTGCAACTCTTGATAGGACTCCCACCTCACCACCCTGAAATGCAAGTATAGGGTGGCTGAGAGGAGGTGGAGGGCATCCGGCGCATCCTCTGACAAACCGGCCTGCCGCCTGCTCCAAAGGCAATACAGACTCTGTCCTGTCCAAGAAAAGAACCCACATCCAAGCCAGCGTCTCTGCGGCCTCTAACAACACGCCCACACTCTTCAAAATCTGCGAGGAGCTGGCCAATCCTTCTGCAGTCTCCACCTCTTTTGTTCCCTCCCAGGTCCTGTGCATGGCTTTGGCTTCTCACTTCACCACTAAAACTCAGGACATCCTGTCCTCTCTCCTCTTATTCTCCCTCTACTTCTCTTGGCCCCCCTATGGCTGCCTCTTTATCTCCTACCCCTTTCTCTCCACACCCGAAGATGTTAAGTTTGATCTATGAAAGTATCGTCTAAGCAGGTGCTCCTCCAGAACCATCAAGGACCACATTGACACACTAGCTCCAGCTTTGGCTGATACCTGCAATCACTCTTTTGCCACTGGATCCTTCCCCTCTCCCCTAAATCACTCACTTATGCACCACCTCCTGAAAAAGCCTTCTGCTGATCCTTCCTGTCCGTCAAACTACCGCCCGATCTCGATTACTCCTTTCCTGGGCAAACTCCTGGAAAAGATGTCCATCTCCCAGCTTACTCTCCACACTGAATCTGTTGGCAGTCTTGATGACCATCAGTCTGACTTCAGACCAGCCAGTGGCACGGAAATTGCTCTCTTGAACACCCGCGAAGATCTGTTTAATCTCTGTTCTAGCCATCCTTCTGTCCTCATCCCCCTTGATCTTTAGTCTGCTTTCGACAGTCATTCATGCCACCCTGATTAATCATCTCCGTGAGAACCTGGGCATCACCGATCAGGCCCTGGCTTGGTTGACCTCCTTCCTCCTTGACCGTCCCTCCCAGGTCCCACTTGGGTCCTTTCTCTCCACCACCTATCTCTCCACATGTGGTCTACCCCAGGGCTCTAACCACTCACCCTGGCATGTCAACGTCTACTTGGGCCCCTTTGGCCCACATCATCTCTACCTTCTCCTCTAACCTTCAGCATTATGCAGATGACACTCGGCTCTCCTTCAGGCTACCCTCAGCCTCCTCTCCTCTCTCGCTCATTCCTGATTGTCTATACACGATTCAGGAGTGGAGCGCCTCCAACAATCTCTGCCTTAATGCCACTAAGACTGAGATCCTTCTAATTTCTGCTCCTGCTTTCCCTCTTTTACTCTGGCCGCCATCCTTGGGCCTTCTTCCTGCGCCTTCCTTTGAGGCAAAAAACCTTGGTGTCCTCTTCGACTCCACTCTCTCCTTCTCTCCTCACATCAGAGATCTCACTAAGAAGGGCCACTTCCAGCTGCACTGCCTCAGAGGTATTTTCCCTTTTCTCACTTTCCACCAGAAGCTCACCGTCTCCAGAGCCCTGGTTCTCTCTAAGCTGGACTACTGCAACAGCCTCTTTCTCAATCTGCCTTCCTCTGCTCTCTGCCATCTGCAACTTATTCAGAACAGAATCGCAAGACATTTCCTTGGACTCAAGCCAAGGGATCATACCTCTCCAGCCCTGTAATCTCCACTGGCTTCTGGTGGCAGCAAGGATCAAGTTCAAGACCCTCTGCATCGTCACAAGGCTTTCTGGGGCTGGGCACGCACTACATCCAACTCTCTCTTCCTAACCACCTTCCTTCTCGAGCCCTTTGCTCGGCCACCTCCAACTCCCTGAGGCTAAGACGCTTTTCCAGGCAGAGAGTGGGTGGCAGATGTCTCTTCTCTGCAGGTGTGCCTCCCTCTGGAATGGCCTCCCTGACGCACTCAGACTTGAGCCGGACCACCTGAGGTTCCGGAAGCAGCTCAAGACCTTCCTTGTCGCTTTTGCTTTCTCTCTTTCTCCCCTGATGACCTACCTGTCTGCTGCGCTGACTGGTTGCCTGGCTACCCTCAGAATCTCAATGGGCACCATGCTCCTCCACAACCAGTAGCCTCTAGACTGCCACTGGGCATACCGTGCTTCGGGGCTGTTTCCGTAACCCTACAGTCCCCTGCCTCCTTGCACTTACCCACAGCCACGCTGCACTTACTTAGAGCAATGCCTCCCTGATGGCACTTCCCCTTTCCCTCCCCCTGGCACTTATCCTCTCCCTCTCACCCCCTGGACTTCCACGATCTGAATGACACAATGCCTAGTAAGATCGATTGTTGTGTCCTGCCTCTGTCTTCCCTACCTTGTCTTGTTGCGCCTATAAGCACTTGTGTACAGGCGTGTTATAAATTACTCCTATAATATCATGTGTAAGTTCTAATTATTCTCATTGTGGGGTGGCATAGCTTCAGCAAATTTGTAATAATGTTCATTCTATACTGCAATGTCAGACCCATTACAGTGTTGGTTAAGTGCGAGTCGTAACAAACTCTACAGTGTATGGTGAGGTCGCGAGCCCTGTATCCCATGTCTAGTAAAACACTCTCAGCCTATGGAGCGATTAGCACACAACCCACATTGGACCGAATGCATAATTACGGTCCTTTATTCACAGATAACTTCCTTCTGGCGTTCGTACCCCCACACAGCATTGGCAATGCCCTTACCTCAGCAGCTAGAAAGGGAACAAGTACGTGCTGGTACCTCAGTGAATTCGCCTGCCTGTCCTCGAACCGCCCAAGTCCACAAAAAAGAGCAGGAGGTGCACAAACTAGGTAGCTCTCGTGTGCTCCTCTGCAAATGCTTTCCACTGCCAGCAACATGTTCGTTTGGCATCCGGGTTGGGTACATGAATGGAAACAATGTTTCATCCCAGCCTAGGGGCGTGCCACTTGCCCATTGGGCCTCATTAAGAGTATGGCTGTGTGTGGGGAAAAAAGAGGCAGTAACGGAATTACCACGACTTTACCTGCTCCACCATACTACAAGTTTGGCCCTGGAGCGGGGGATTTACCCCATATACACAAGGCAGCAGGTTACCCGTCCTATCCCCTTTCCTTCATACTGTATGGGCGTCCCTTCGCGAGGGACGGGAGACGGAACCTTTTTCACCAGAAAAAAAATCTTTTTCCCCTTTAAATCTAGAGACGCGCCGGGGCGGAGCCCTGGGAGCATGCGCTCGCCTGACTCCGCCCACCGGTGCCACTCCTCAGTTCCCTTTTCCGTGTCGACAGGAATGGGCTGAATTCACCAGCTCTCCTGGTTTTGGCTTTGGCCATGTAATTCCATGCGCGGATACGTCTTCTCTTCTGTCTTTTTGTCTTTTTATCATTCAGGTACTCGGTCCTCCGGCATCACGCTCCTCCCCGGCACACGTCCACTTCTACAGGGTTCAGCAGGTGTCCATTATGCGACTGGCTCATTCCAACTTCAGACTCCCACACCCCCTGCCTATGTTGCCTGGGCCCAGACCACGGCTGGCAGGCTTGTACCTTGTGCGATACGCTTTTCTCAAGGTCTCGGAAGAACAGACTAGCCAGGTGGAGGGAGCTCTTGTAGAGATCGCCTCCAGGGGACCTGAAGGACTTTGTCAAACATCGATCTAGGCCCAAGGTAGGGCCACTCTTTTCCAGCACACCCCACAAGGGAGATTCCTTCCAAGGATTTGCCTGCGTGGGAGCAACCGCTCAGGTTCTCATACCAGCACGAGTACCGAGGCTAAGTCAGCTACCGGCCGGCAGGCCGAGGGGGGTCAGTGGATCCTCCTGGAGACAGTGCTGAGGGACCAAAAGGTTCTTTTACCGGGTCTTCACCCGAGGGGCCACACCCTAGTACTGGCAACGTGTCCGAGGTGGCGCCTATACACAGTACTACCGGCAGATCCGCCGAGGGGGAAACGCCTACCAGGTCTCAGCCTGTAGTACCGGGATTACTCCAGAGAGGCAACGCCTTAGTACTGGCACACATACCGAGGCTAGTCCAGCTACCAGCGTCACGGCCGAGGGGTCTCCGGATCCTTCCGTTGTTGGTGCTGAGGGACTGCAGGGTTCTTTTACTGGGATTACTCCTGAGGGGCCATGCCCTAGTACTGGCATCATGGCCGAGGTGGGTGCCTTCATGCAGCACTACCGCAGCTCTGCCGAGGGCAATATGCCTTCCAGGTCACAGCCTGAGGTGCAGGATAGGCCTTATGTTCCAACACGAGAAAACGTCCTGGTTACCTTGCAGGATAAGTATTCGGACCCTTGTTTGTGGAAAGATCTCACGCGTTTCTGCTGTGGTTGTTACATGTACATTTTTATTTGCATTGTAATAAGGTTTAGACGCATTGTCTAGTGGGTGAAGGTCAGCCGACATGTTTTTCAACCCCTGATGGTCTTTATCAAGGCAATCGGTTAGGTTTATATTGCACAGTCTAGTTATTTCATACAGCCACTTGCTAGTAGTAATCCATATATATTGGGATAAAGTAGGCTGCTGCCTGTCTTTCTGCTTGCTCCCTTCTTCAAACCCACTTACTTAGAACCCACTTCTTGTACTCTATACCTTATGTTCCAACACCAAGCGTCTTGGACGGGGCTGGTTCCAGCGAGTCAGGCACCACGACTTCGGCACATGGCGCGCAGCTCGACAAAATGGCTGCCGCACCAGACAAGATGGCTGAGTGTCCAATACCCCCTCTGGCTGAGCATCCCATACCCCCTCTGGCTGAGCGTGTGGAGGAACGAGCCACAAGGTGCGACTGGTGCCAACCAGTTGCGTGACCTACAGTTCATCCATCAGCAGTGCAGGGCAGGTTTCCCATACACCCCAGGGTAGAGTGTGCCCCGGCCCCAGCAGCCGTTTGCTATCCGTCAATATCACCTGCCACCTCTACAGCCTTCAAAGACAGTTTCTTTGGAAGGTTGCTAGTGCTGATGAGAACTCCCTGGATGGGGGCCATCCTCTGGGATGACATCAGGGGCATGCTCCCCCAGGTCACCCCACCGGCACCCATCGTCATTCCTCGTAGGCGCCCGGTGCCACAGGCCCCAGCGCAACCACAGCTGCCCCAGCCGATTACGGCTTCCCTGCCTCCCACAGTACAGGCGGTTCCACACCAGCCTCCGCAGCAGCCACCGGCTCCGGCTCCCACACCACAGCCCACGACGCCCAGCACTCCTCCATCAGTTCGGACCCTCTGAGCACTCTGGTGGACACTGACGAGGAGGAGGACCCCGACATGCAGGTCCTTCCACGAACACCTTGCAGGTTTTGGCATAATATTTGGGCCTTCCTCAGCCCGAGGTAGAGCAGCCCGAGGAGTGGTTCTTGAGGGAATATCTCACCCAAAGACCCCCTACCAAAACGGGGATCCCAATGCAGAAAGACATAGTTGCCCTGGCCATGGGCGGTGGCTGAAGCCGCACTCGGCCCACCCTGGCAATCGGCGCCTAGACGCCAAGTATAGGCAGATGGAGGGGGATACACTCTTGCTTTCGGCGCATCCTCGACTGTATTCTTCTGTGATTTGCTGCAGCGTCACTCTATTCTAAGCCTCAGTCGTCCTGTGCTTCCTCGACGTTGCTAGGCAAAGGAGGAGAAAGGAAAGGAAAGGAGCTGTACTCCAACGCCTCCTTGCATCCCAGAACCTCCTGCACAGAGCCAAGTGCGCTTCAAGGCTGGCCTTGTAGAAGCCAAGCTGGTAGCGCAGGACATCATGGAGTCCACCGTGGCCCACATAGATTCCTCTGGCTGGGCCATCTGCATTGCCACGGACATGAGAAGGGCGGCCTGGCTCTGGGCTATTAGGTTAATCCCGATGTCCGGGAACGCATATTGGACCTTCCATTCGAGGGTATTAACCTCTCCACTCCACCATGGATGAGGAGTTAGATAAAAAGAATGGCATGCAAACCGCAAGGTCTTTATCTATTCTTATGAAGTCCACGCCCAAGGCCTACACCCAGTCGCAGCAGCGCTCCGACAAGGACCGGGCATTCGGCAGGTTCCGGGGTGACCAAGAACGGAAGTCCAGGCACCTTTTCTCTGTTCTGAATCAGCACCCAGAGGAAACAACAAAAGCGGAGAGGGTTGGGGGGCGAGGGGTCTTTCCAATCCCCCTCCTCTGCAACAGCCTCAGAGGGAAAAATGGCATGACATGCCCGTGGGGGGCAAGCTTGCCTTTCACGTGCAAATTGGGCGCCAGAATATTTCAGACCCCTTGATCCTCTCCGTAGTCTCCACGCGGTACCGCCTACCGGTACCTTCCTCTCCTCCCTCTTTTCCTACAGATTGGGACAGCAGCTCTGCTGGCGGAGATCGTCTAGAGCCAAGCAGTGGAAGAAGTCCCAGCCTCCCAGTGAAGATTGGGCTTCTATTCCAGGATTTTTGCATACAGAAGAAGAACCAGGCTGACCGGAGAATTGTTGGACCTTTCCACCCTCAATCTCTCCCTCCCTCTGCAAAAATTCAATTCAAGATGGTTAAGCCAGCTCTTATTGCGGAAATACTGGACAGGAGACACTGGATGTGCTCCCTGGATCTGGTGGACGCTTATCTACACGTCCCGATTTCGCAGCTGCATCGTTCCTTACTGCTCTGCAGGTTCATGGGCGGCCATTTCCAATACAAGGTGCTACCCTTTGGCCCCTACTCAGCACGCAGGATATTTACCAGGTTAAGGTAGGCAGTGTCAGCCCTCTTTAGGGCCCAGGGCCTCCATGTCTACCCATTCCCGGACAACTGGTTCGTTCTTGCCACCTCTCCGGAAGTGGTTCACCACACCGCCTCCGCACTGATGAACACCAGGGGTTCACTATCAATCTATCTCAAGAAGTCTCGGCTGCAGCTCAAGCAGAGGCTGACCTTCTTGGTCCTCATCTGGGACGCGAGCTCCGTGAGAGTCTTTCCCCCTCAGGACTAGATTGCAACCATCAAGAGAGCCGCAGCTCACTTCCTCTCCTGGTGGTACCAACATCTATTGGCTCTTATGGCAACGGTCCGGTTCATCGTACCCCCACATGAGGCTCAAGATGAGGAAATTACAGCTGCACTTCACAGCCTCATGGAATCAGGAGAAGGGCTCCCTAGCGGAGCCAGTCAACATTCCTCCCTTTCTCCACTCGGACCTCCAGCGGAGGTCCGCAGACTGCAACCTGCAGCAGGGTGAGCACTTCCAACAGCCGGCACCTCAGGTCACAGTCTCTACAGACTCTTCCCTAGAGGGCTGGGGAGCCCCCTGGATAACCACAGCGGCCAGGAAGTCTGGACTCGGCAGGAGTTCTACATCAATTGCCTAGAATTGAAGGCCATAGGGCTAGCTCTGAAGGCCTTTCTCCCTCTTATCAAGGGCATGACAGTTCTTACCAGACAGGCAACCCCACCAGCATGTACTGCGTCGACCAGCAGGAGGATACCAGATCCCCTCTGCTGTGCAACTTAGCAGTCAGCATGTGGGAATGGGCTCTGGAGACTAATATCTACCTCATGTCTGTCCACCTCCTGGGGGAATCCAACCTGGAAGTGGACAGGATCAACAGATTGGGTGGGAGGGGACAATTACGTGCTCCTGGCACATTAGGGGGCAGGTTACTCCACCCTGCTCCTCACAAACTAGCCCTCGCAGTGTGGTTCCTGAGCAGTTTAGTTTAGTGTCTTTATTTATACCGTGCGCCGAACCCTGAGGTAACTGGCGCCAGAGACTTAGAAGCAGGTTATAGACCTACAATATAATGACAGTAAGTGCAAATGACCGGGTTACATGGTGGTCGATGGGAAAACACAGGAGGAAATACAGTGGTAAAACATTATTTAGAATGTCAGACAATGGGAGAGTTGTTGGCGAGCACACAGTTTCTTTGTTAAAGGAGAAATTTCAAAAGAGCAACTTGTCTCTAGTTTGGCTTTCAAGCATATGTGAATCCACTATGTCGTGCTTTAGCCAAACTAGAGACAAGTTGCTCTTTTGAAATTTCTCCTTTAACAAAGAAACTGTGTGTTTCTCAAGTGTGACTATCGAACTGGGCAACCCACAGTAGGCAAACCCAAAACGGTCCTTGTTATATATACAGAGTTGTTGGCGAGCCAGGCCTAAGTTTTTGCTCTGAAGGTCCAAAAGGAGGGTTCTGCTCTAAGGTTCATGGGTATAGCGTTCCATTGTTTGGCAGCTAGGACCGGGAAGCCGGAGCCTCCAGTTTTTTTTAGGGAGAATTTGGGGATGGAAAGGCAGTGAGAATACAGCGTTCTGGTTGGTCTGGCCGAAGTGTGTTAGTTGAACTTGTCAGCCAGATACTTGGGGGCGTCATTAGAGAGGCATTTGTGTATGATGAGGAGTGATCTAAGGGTGATTCTGTCTCGTACCGGGAGCCAAAGGGCATCTTGTCTGAAACTGGAGATGTATGCGTGCCTCGGAATGCTCACAGCCACTCTGAGGGCATTATTCTGTAGCACTTGCAGTTTGTTCAGATTGCGCTCTGAAGTGCAAAGGAAGAGGGTATTGCAATAGTCAATTTTTGAGAGCACTAGTGCTCTGGCTAGTGTATTGCAACTGGAGGGCAAGAGGAAGGCTTTGCAGGCATTAATGAGCTTATTGGTGTAAGCTGTGGAGGAGGCTGTGGCGTTTACCTGTTTTTTGAGCAAGAGTGTGGAATCCAAATAAACCCCTAGGGTTTTGATTTCTTTGGCCACTGTGATTAAGTTACCATCTTTGTTGATAGAGGTGTAGCGGGGGTCCAGTTTGATTAGCCGTGGTTGGGAGCTGACGAGAAGGAGCTCAGTTTTATCATCGTTGAGGCATAAGCTGTGTTCTGCCACCCAGGCTTGGATCTGCAGGTAGAGGTTGAGTCCTCTTCATAGCAACCTGATAGGGTGATGAGAACCTGGGTATCGTCAGCATAGTTTGTGTATGTGACACCCAGGTTATCAAGGCGGTCGAACAATAGCTTTGTGAAGATATTGTATAAGGTCGGCGAGACGCACAAACCTTGAGGGACGCCACAAAGGATGGGGATGGGGTGGGCTGAACCCCCTGGCGAGAAGACCCAGGTAGTTCCGTCGGCTAAGAAGGATTGGACCCAGGTGGTTGCCTGTCTGGAGAATGGAGCTGAGGCTGTCAGATGCTCCGTGAGGATCTTGTTGTCAACGAGGTCAAAGGCTGCCGAGAGGTCAAGCAGCAGGAGAATAGCTATATTGCCTATGTCCTTCGCCTCATCTATCTGAATTTTTAAGTCCAGAAGGGCTGTCTCTGTTCCGTGCCTTGGCCTGAAGCCAGATTGTCTAATGCCCAAAAGGTTGTTCTCTTCCAGGTGCTTCTGGATTTGCAAGTAGGCCACTCTAAGATCTTTAGGATGTAGGGGACAGTGGTGATTGGCCTGTAATTGGTTGGGTTGTTAGAGTCTAGGTTTTTTTTTTTTTTAGGAGAGGCATGACCCAAGCTTCCTTGAGGTTGCTAGGGACTGTGCTCGTTTTGAAGGAAGCGTTGATTAGGGCTGTGATGAAAGGGGCCAGATCGTTGGCGCCTTCCTGAATGATGGGGGCTGGGCAGGAGTCCCCTTGGCATCTTGAAGGCTTAATGCCTTTGATGATGCTTTCCACTTCTTTCATTGTGACGGGGGCGAAAGAGAAGCTAGGGGAGGTAGGAGTTTTAGAAGTGGGATGTAGTGGAGAGTTTGCTTTTTTGGCTAGGCTAATCTTTTTCTGTTCAATTCTGGATTGTAGCATGGCAATTTTGTCTGCCAAGGCTTTTTGGATTCTCTTGCACCAGTCTGCATTTTTCACGCAAGTTTCTGTAGGTGAGGAGGGGGACTGAAGTTCCCGGAGTATAGTGAAGAGCTCTTTTGTTCTAGATTTGGCATTGTCAATTCAGTTGTCATAGGTCTCTTTTTTGGATCTGAGGATAGAGGGTTTGTAAGTGGTGGCTGCTATCGTGAATAGTGTTTTGTTGGCCTGGTTAGGCGTTTTTCTCCAGGTGGCTTTGGCCGATTGTTTGTTTGGTGTTCCGAAGGATTTTGAGCTCAGGAGTGAACCATTTATTCAAGTGGGCTGCCGGTTTGGCTTCAGTAAGTTTGATAGGAGCAATAATATCTACTGCTGATTCAAGTGTTTTATTATAGAGGTCAACAGGGTTATCCACAGGTTGGCGTAGTTTACCGGGGCAAGGATATTGTGGATTAGCGGGTGAAGGCTTTGCAAGTTGATACTTTGGTTATTCCTGGAGAGGGTTTGTGGGACGGTAGCCAGTAAGGTGTTTGGCTGCCCTTTTCCTTGGATGGAGAAGGAGATGACGTTGTGGTCTGACCAGGCAATTGGTTCATTATTAAGGATGGAGGTGGAGCAGTTGTGATCCGCCAACCAATCCAAGGTTCTGCCTTTGTTTTTTGTTGGGGCTGTGACCCTGTGCTCGAACCCTAGTTGGGAGATGGTATTTTCTAGGGATAGCCCATTACCGTCATTAGGGTCGCCAATGCCTAAGTTTAAATCCCCAAGTAGGATGTTTTGAGATCCAGTTTTTGTGTTAGTAGATAGGTCGGATATGTCTTCCTCAAATGAGGAGATGAGGCCTGGAGGTCTATAAATGAGGTGCATAAGGACAGTTTGTTCTGCGGAGAGTTGGAACTTGACTGACAGGAGTTTGGCGGACCGGAAGCTGGATGAGGGAGTTGCTCTAAGGCCAAGGGATGTTTTGGCGATAAAGGCTACTCCTCCTTAACCTGAGTCCCTGTCGTTCCTTAATATTGAGTAACCCTCTGGGATGGCGAGGGACAGAGCAGGGCCTGCTGCCTGATGCAGCCAGGTTTCAGTAATAGCCAGGAAGTGAAGGTTGTTAGCGGAGATAAGGTCTGCAATGTCAAGCTCATGGGCGACCAGTGACCGGGCATTGATGAGAGCACCTCTAATCAAAGGGTGTTCAGCTATGCTGATAGGGTTTTTTTTGCATGTTAACCAGGGTGTGCATAGGGCTGGATTGTGGTTGGTTAGGATGAGAGTGAGGGGGGAGTTTTTTGTTAGGTGTCCTAGGTGATAGGACCAGGAGCCAAATCTCAGGTTTCTGTCCTTCAGTGGACATGGTTTCCAAGGTATAGGAGGTGCAGCAAATCGTCAAATCCATTCTAGTGGGCTGAGTGGCTGGCTGAGCATGAGGGCCTGATTCTGAGCTTCATGGGCAGTGAGGTCATGGTGAGTGAGAGGGGTGGATGAGAAAGTGGTGATGAGAGTTTTTTGAGATGGAGGTGGGATAAGGAATCGTTATTAAGTAGAAGTAACCTAGCTAAAATTAGTGCGGATCTGCAGAGAACTGCCATGTACACAGTGGGCGTGTGTTAGGAGCCCTTAGAAGCAGAGGTCTGTAGGTGTAGAGATAGAGGAGCAATACTAGGCTAGTTCAAATAATGGTGACACACAGGTGTTGGCAGGTCACAGTGAAACACTTGAGCCTAGCTCACGCCAACCTAGAGGTCGTCCAGGGCGCTAGAAGCAATGCTACTAGGTGCCAATATATGAGTAATTAGTCTAATTACTCTGTCATTGGGCCGATTCTAGCGAGATTGACCCTCTTAGGTGCACATTGGACAACATGCTCTCTTTTCAGCACACCTCACCTGCTCCGGGGTACAGGTAGATGCATCCCACACCTATCTGGCAGCCATAAGGGCTTACAGGAATTTGGAGGAGGGCCTCTTCTCCTCCTCCAACCCGGTGGTCAAGCGACATCTGGCAGACCTCCAAAGCCTTACCAGCCTATAAAGAAACCACACTCTGGGGCGTGCCTTAATGTGGCGTTTGGCGCCTTGGCGCACAAACCTTTTTAGCCACTGGTGTCCGCGGACATCAGGCTGATCAACGTAAAGTTAGCTTCAGAGCCCTACACTACCTTTCACAAGGACAGGGTCGTCCTGCGAACACTCCTGCGTTCCTGCCCAAGATGCCCTCTGCCTTCCATCTCAACGAGGAAATAGTCTTACTCACCGTCTTCGCCGACCCCAAGGAGGACTCTCAGAGGGTCTGTCACCGTCTGGATCTCAGACACGCGTGGAAATACCACCTGGACAGGACCAGGGACTTTCGCAAGTCGGACGCCTTGTTTGTCACTTTCGGTGGGTCAAGGCCCGGTTCGAGCAGGTGGTTCTAAGAAAACGGTTTTCTTAAGGAGCGGCTTTTCTCCACCTTGGGGCTACATTTAGTTGCAGTCGCCCATACAGTATGGAGGAAAGGGGACAGGACGGGGTAAGAGTAATTAATAGTTACTCACTCTGCACCGTGTTTCTGCCTACGTGTTTACCACATGGCCATCATGCACACACTTTGGCGAATGGTACGCATAAATACTGCTCGATGGCTGTGGCGGACACGCTGAAACAGTCGTAAAAAAAGCACAAATCACACTTACAAAAACACCATAAGGAGCCGTCTGCTTATGGTGAACAGACTTCTCAGACCACTGGAGACTATGAAGAAGAATCCTCATCTCTGGTTCCTGCCCTTAACAAGAAGCGCCCTAGGGAGAGCCCCAAGGACACACCCAGGGCCCCTTGTCTGGCAGAAGCACCTCCTGTCTTAAAGGCCACCCCTGTGGCACCACGCTCTATCCTATCTGCTACCCCCTCGACCCAGTAACAGTTTGAGGACACCATGGGGAAAATGTCATTCTTTGTGGCCTTTGAGCAAGCTGCCCACTCCTTCAAAGCATGCAGGGGAGCCTCCTGTACCTCCTCCAGTATCATTGGCATCCTCTCTTCCTGCCCCAGCTCTACCGCCCAGGGAGCCCTCACAAGTTTCTCTTTATGGGGACATGCAGTCCACACAAGCTGACTAGGACATGTGGGCAGATCATCAAGGTGACCCCGGTCAGTATGGTGATGATACCCACCTGCTGGACCAGGACGACCCAGACTTTATCTTTGCCGACCCTGCTGACACCTTCGTAGTTGAAGGCAGTCACTCTTCTCCCATTGTGGACCAGCCTCTATACAATGAGCTGCTGAAGAAGGCTGCTCACCACTTTGACATAAACACTGACAAATCCAGCCCCGCAGGGACTGACTTCGTCGAGGATATTCTCAACAAGAATAAACCGGTTAGCCAAGCTATACCTCTTCTGGAGTCTATAAAAAAAAAAGTGTCTCTCCATCTCTGTCTACCCCCTTCCTTACTAGGGTGATCAACCCACGGGTCGGAAAGTCTTTCAGACCCTCTCCTTCAGATCCTCTCTACATTACCGGTCACGTTGAGCCGGACTCCCTGGTGGTGACCACTATAGGGAAGAGAGCTGGCGTTCCGCTGTCCACCCCCGAGGCACCTCCTAACAAGGAGTGCAAGAAATTGTAGACTCTGGAAAAGGCATATCACAACCTCTGCTTTGTACCTTACCAGAATAGCAAACACCACCACCTTGCATGCCAGCTACAGCAGCACCCAGTGTGATGAGGTTTCAAGACATCTGGACTCGGTACCGGAACTGGCGCGATGCCACCTTCTTAAGATTGCCAAAGAGGGAAAACTGGACTCCCAAAACATCCTGAAGAATTTCTTGAACTCTGCGGACACCCCAGGAAGAGTCATTGTAGAGGGAACCCTCCTTAAAAGACATTCCTGGCTTAGATATCCAGGATTTAAGCCAGAGACACAAGTGGCCCTATTAACATGCCCATCGAGGAGGGTCTCCTCTTTGGCAAAGCTGTTGATGACCAGCTGGAGACAGCTAAGAAGGATCATCAAACCATCAAGACCCGTGGTCAGATTTCCAACAAGCCCTTAGTCCCCAGGGGAGGAGCGTTCAGCACACGTCAAAACCTTTGGGTGCAAGACTCAGGAAAACAAGACCAAGCCAGAGCACGTCTGGTGCCTCCTTCTATAGTCCACATGTTCAGATGTCCTATCAGTAACAGCAAAGTGGGTTTCGCCACAGAAAAGGAAGAGGCAGGGCTGCAGCCTCTAGAGGCACAGCAGCCCCTGCCACCAAATGACGTGCCGATCTACATTCCCTCCCATGCATCCCCAGTTGTGGGTCTCATAACACTCTTCACCCAGCAATCGGATGGAATAACATCAGACCGCTGAGTCTTGGATACAGTGGTAAAGGATACTCAGTGGAGTTCCTCGAAACAACTCGCCGCCATCCACCTGGCGTAGGATGCAGCTCCTCCACACACCTGGACATTCTCAAGGAGGGGATCAAAATCCTGTTACATAAAAGGAGCCTTCGAGCTGGTGCCCTGAATAGAACAAAATCAAGGTATTTATTCAATATACTTCCTTGTTCCAAAGAAAGATCTAACAATGTGCCCAGTGCTGGACCTGCACCCTGCAAACATGTATGTCAAACCACACAAATTCAGGATGACAATGTTGCATGAAGTCATCCCACTATTAAAGATAGGGGGTTGCATGGTGACATTGGACATGAAAGATGCATACTTTCATACTTCAATGTTGCCAGCGCACAAAAATGCTTTGGATTAGAATTGGGGAAACAAGCACTACCAATTCAAAGTGCTACCATATGGCATTGCATCAGCCTGCAAGGTATTCACAAAGGTCCTAGCAGTGGTGGCCGCACACTTGCGAAGGCAGTCCACTCCAGTGTACCCTTACATAGACGACTGGCTGATTACCCAGAACTCACCCCAGAGGTGCCGTCAAAACGCACAGCAAACAATCAATGAATCTGTTTTTCCAATTGGGCTTCTCCATAAACGAGAAGTCAAGTCTAGTGCCCAGCCAAGTAAAGCAATTTCTGGGGGGACTAATCAAAACAGATGTCGGGCTAGTCTACCCCTCTGTTGCAAACACCACAGTACGTAGCCGGTCGTCAGGTGACGGTACAAAAGCCAATGCTCCAGCTGGGAATGATGGCTTCTTAAATCTACCTAGTGCCTCATGCCAGGATGCGCATGCGTACAATGCAAGAGTGGCTAATGAAACAATGGTCGCAGGCAAGACGGTTGTGGCACAATCTAGTGGTGGTTTTCGCAACCTCTGGTTCAGTCACTACAGTGGTGGATCCGTCACACTCACCTGTCTCTGCAGGAGCAATGGACGAGCCTCCCCTGACCCCGAGTCTTCACTTCCCCTGATTCACCCGGAGGAATACCTGTAAATACAAGGTGTACACTCAGACCTGAAGTCACCCGATTCCCTTGGGCCCTTCCCTTCTCTTTACTGTGTGCTGTGATGTCCCCTATGGGCTTACCTTGATCTTTAGTAGGGTGTGCACTCCATCCTGCATTTGCAGGGGCGCGATTCACTCATGTGACTGGTGCCAATGTCTGTAGGCTGAGTTCAGATGCCAAACGTTGTTTTATGCCTTCACAGCGAGGCCGAGCGTTCAAGTCGCCAGTTTCATCACTGGCTAGAAAGTCCTTCCCACAAGTGAATGTTGTGCGGAGAATGTTGAGTGTCCAAAATTGTCCGTATTGTCTTTGTTTGCTGGTATTTTTGTGGATGAGTAGCGCTGCGTGTAGAAGCTAAGTGCTGGTAGGTTTGCGCAGCGCCTTCAATTCGAGCGCGCCTGGTATTGTCTCTCCCTTTCCCTTGCAGGAGTAATTATGTGGTATTATCACCTCGAGTCCGGGTTCAGCGCTACTGGAGACTTGGTGGTTAGGTAAGTTTGCACGGAGGCTTTTGGTAAGTATGCACCGCGTAGAGAGAGAGAGCGCAGTGAAATAAGTGTCCGCGTTATTGGAGCGAGCGCAATGAATAATGTCTCTTCTTTCTTACAGGGGTTGTGCGCTCGTGCAACTAACCTGGATTCCAGCGTTGCGGGAAGATTCGGTGAGTATGCGCAGCGTTACTGATGTGTGCGTCTTTGTTCTTACAGGTGCCGGTGTAGAAGTCCCCTCTTGACTGGAGATAGCTGCGGTGTGGAGTAAGAATCGGGTAAGCTGAAGCTGAATGATCCGGAGCGGGTAAGCAGAGGCATGATGATCCGGAGCAGGTAAGCAGAAGCAGGATGATCCACAGCAGATAAGCAGAAACAGGATGATTCAGAGCACGGCAAGTGTGTTGCTGATACAGCTCACATTAAGCAACACAAAGCACTGGAAGAATCTTGGGTGTGGCTTATATAGCCAGCCACACCCTAACACTAGAGAGCTCATGAGTTATCATGCACTTCCTGTTTGGCAACAGGAAGTGGTAACCAGGAAGTTACTACAAACACTAGGAAGGAATGAAAGGAGGGATTTGTTATGGGTTCTTTGTGTGACTATGCCAGGCCTGCCAAGCCTCCACCCAGCTTGTCCCAACTACCTGCCTGATACCCATGACAGTAACAATCTATCTTCGAAAGGGACAACCTTTCCACACACCAGCGATCGAGGCCACTCACAACAGACGCATCGCTGACAGGGTGGGGCGTTCACTTCCTTCACCATACTGCCCACGGCCTGTGGACACAGGCACTGACCAGGAAACGCATCAACCTTCTGGAACTACTAGTGGTTCTCAAGGCACTTCAAGCCTTCAAGACTCAGCTAGCTCACAAAACAGTCCTAGTCCGCACGGACAACACTGCAACCATGTTTTACATAAACAAGGGGGAACACGTTCTCCAGAGCTATCCAAACTAGCCCAGAACCTCTGGCGGTGGGCACTACATCACAGCATGTTCCAGTGGAACTTCCATTGTCTGGCAGACGTGCTAAGCAGGAGTACAATGCTACCCTCAGAACACGAATGGCAACTAAACATAGACGTGCTAGAAGGCCTCTTCCCAAACTAGGGTTCCTAGAAATCGACTTTTCGCGACCCAGTAGAACACACTGTGCATCCCCAAACGCCACTTCTCAACAAAATAGTCCACAAGCTACACTGGGAAAAAGTAACACTGACCCTGATTGCTCCAATGTGAGCCGGCCAGACCTGGTTCTCACACCTACAAATAATGTCCAGGTGTCCTCCCATGAAACTACCCTGCACAGACAACCGGTTGACCCAGCATCAGGGAATAACGATGCACCCATGCCCTCAGCTCAACTTAGCAGCTTGGCTCGCGAGGTCATAGAATTTGGTCACCTTAATCTAGACCAAAGGTGCATGGAAATACTCAAGGAGGCACGCAAGCCTAACAAAACGTTTTGTGTTATGGTGCAGAACACGGTCTCTCAATCCAACTGACTGTTCAACAACCAATATAGTCAACTACCTCCTCTACCTTCTTGATTCAGGATTAGTCTTTAACTCGCTTAAAGTGCATCTAGTGGCTCACTCCCCTTACACCACTTCTGAGAGTAAACGTCTGTGGTGGAAGGTGCCCGTAGTTAAGGCTTTCATGGACGGCATCAAAAAACAATACCCTCCAATCTCTAATCCTACTCCCGGCTGGGACCTTAATGTCATGCTCATGGGGGGCCCCCTTCGAGCCTATGCACAAAGTCAGCCTTAAACATCTTACCCACAAAACGGCCTTCCTTTATAGCCGCTACCTCAATCAGAAGGGTCAGTGAACTACAAGCTCTGTCTGTACAAGACCCCTTTGTAGTTATAGATAAAGACACGGTGGTGCTGTGCACACATCCTCGATTCTCATCAAAGTTCATATCAAAGATCCATGTAAATCAAACTGTAGAGCTTCCTGCATTTTTCCAAAATCCAAGAAACGCAGCGGAAAGCGGTCTGCATACACTAGATGTATGCAGAGCTGTCATGTTCTACCTTCGACGGTTGATCAGGAAGAACGATCGCTTCTTTGTGTCTGTAGGCTTCAAGAGGGGGGGTGGTTACTATTCTCCAAAGTATAATGCAGAACACCTGGAGTATTATGCCAAAGACCGCACACAGAATCAGACACATGCACTGCAAATACAGCAGGCATAACAAAGCCCAACGTAAGTGCAAATGCCACAAGGGTATCTGCAGAAAGCGCCTATACAAGCACAGCAAGTACAGACTCTGCAAGCAGCGACGCCACAATGAAATACAAATGCAGGGGCTCCACAAACATCTGCCCCCATGATATTGCGTGTGACCGTGGTAGGAGAAAATCCTTTCACAGGTAATGGAATGAATTTATATCCACAATAGGACAGCCCACAGGATGGCCTGATGTGTTAAATGCGATCAGTGACCCCGGACTCCCAAGAGAAACCAAGGGTCAGGGCAACGAAAGGGAAGCAAGACATTTTCGTTTCTTGTAGATACTGGAGCGACTCATTCCTGTGTTCAAGACAGTAAATACCCAATGTCTGGTATTGCCATGAATGCGCAGGGATTTTTTGAGGCAACAAGCTTAGTTCCTTGTGCTGATGAGTTACCGATTTCTATAGGAGAACATGACGTATCTATGCCATTATTGTTCTCTCGACAGACATCAGTTAACATACTGGGATGAGATCTAATGACAAAACGAAACATGACAGTATCTTTTATTGACAAAGGGATTGTGTGTTCTACTCCAGGAGTACATTTTATGAATATTAGAATTCGCAAAACATAAAGCATTACGAGGGGTTCCTCCTAGAAGTATTTTGTATAGAGAAACTATTTTGTTAACATGGCTCCCCAAACTAGTAGGCAAAATATTGAGAATAACTAATGAATTTTTGTTTAGACCAGAAAAACATATGGATAATAAAGATTGCCCACGCTGACAGCTCAGGAAGTCTTCATTCTATTAAAGACAAGGAGGCAAGCATTATGCTTTACTTTCTTTAATACTGCCATATCAGCAATTTCAACAAAATATTTAAAACCGTAACATTTGCTCTTTTTTTCTTCCTTTATGCAAAAAACAAAAAACAAATATGAGAGGTTTTAAAGTTCAACAGTCACTGTTCCCTGCAGCACTACAACCCACATGATCCTCTGGGGCTTAGTAGTCCTGACCTCTCCTGATCCACCTATCCGAGAGCAGGTCCTAGTATAAGAACCCTCCATGTTAGTCCTCTTCCTCTTTCATTTCCTCTCAACTGTATAATGAACTCGAAACTGTCCTTTGTGTGATCAACCATGACCACGGACGAAAATGAAACAGAGTGCTCAACTGCAACTTGCTAGGTCCTCCGGACCACTTTGAGCGAACTTCTTTGCGTCTTCAATCTGTCCACAAACTCAAGTCGCCTTCTGATCCTCTCCTACGAGAAATGGAAAATACTTCATGAGGGCGGGTCAACAACATCTGAACATCCAAACACATACATAGGTTTAGATTTCAAACATCTCATCGGGTGGGATATACTGCTTGCCTCCTTGTTTTTAATAGAATGAAGACTTCCTGAGCTGTCAGCGTGGGCAATCTTTATTCTATGACAAGACCGAAGGCTCGCATTATGCTTGTTCAAAGCTTGCCACCACTGCATTTGCTGTATTAGATATAGGCTTGAAATAAAAGGTCTTAAAGGTCGACTCAGAGGACCAATCCGCTGACTTCATAATATCTTGCAGACATACCCCAGCTGCGAATGCTTTAGTAGCCATTGCACTTCTCGTTGAGTGCGCCCCAAATACTGAAAGATCAATTCCAGCCCACTGCATAACCTCGCACACCCATCAAGCGATTGTAGCTTCTGCTACTATGTGGTAAGGTTTTCTGCGTGCTATAAGGAATTTGGTCACCCCTCGCAGCCTAAGGTGCGCTGTGACGTTTTCGTAATCTTTGATACACTGGGCGACGCACAGTTTCTCATTTTCTGCGAAATAAGGGTATGAAATAACTCGTGACCCTGTCTTCGTTCTTTTCGCTATGTGAAAGGCTACACCTTCCGGATAGAAAATGTTTCTATCAATCTCCAATGCCTTGACATCTGATACTCTGCGGCATACGGTAAGGCACAATAACATTGCCAGTGTACCTGATAACTGAGAGCGGGAAAGATCTTTGTTCGCTGGCCATCTAAGAAAAAGTTCGAACACTTCTCTAACATCCCATAAGACTGCGTATTTCGTTTCTGGGGGCTTTCTCATCTTCATTCCTTTTAGAAGCCTCAGGACAGCTGGGTGTTCGCCTACTGCGTTCCCATCTACTTTATCGTGTCCCACTGAGATCGCGGATCTGTAAACTCCTATTGTTCTAAAAGCTCCCCCTTCTTGAAATGTAGTTGCTAGGAAGTTAAGGACTTGTACTAAAGGGGCTGAAACGGGATCTAGACGCTGGTCTGCGCACCACCAAGCCCAGGCTTTCCATGCAGTGCTATAGCTCCTAATGGTTGAAGGCACCCAGGAGTCTTTGATGCAATCTGCTGCGATTCGCGAAATTCCTGGCAACTCCCATTTCCTCCTGAAACCCTGCAGGCCATCAACTGCAACTTGCCTGCTGCTATCATGGGATGCCTCTGGACGGTCGGTCCTAGCAGAAGGTCCGGCTGATGAGGAACTATACTCGGAAAATCCGAAGAAAGTTCCATTGCTACTGGAAACCAGGGCTGAGATTTCCAGAGTGGCAGCACCATCACAAGTTCGGCGCATTCTCTGCGTACTTTCGCTAATGCTCTCGTGATCATGCTAAATGGTGGGAATGCATAGTGGAGAGCTCTGTACCAAGTCTTTAGGAATGCGTCCATGCCCGCTGCACCTGGGTCTATCCTCCAACTGAAGTAAGTCTGCGTCTGAGCGCTCAGTCTGGACACAAATAGATCTATGTGTACCGGGCCCCAGAGACTCGGCAACTTCTCGAATAACCGCGGGTGTAGCTTCCAATCGCTTGAATCTACAAGATACCTCGAGTTCCAATCCGCTACCTCGTTGAGAGTCCCTGGCAAATATTCTGCTGTTACTGCAATATGGTGTCTCAGGCAATAGTGCCAGAAATCTTTCCCTAATTCCGCTAGTAACTTGGACTTTTTTCCTCCTAGTTTGTTTATATAACATACTGTGGAGATATTGTCCATCTTGAACAGTACACAACATCTCTGTCAAGACCCTCGCCCAAAACCCCCTCTGGCAAACCCATTGGCCAGATGGAGTCAGGACTCTGGCCTCTAGAGCCTGGCATCCTCTTCAAAAGCCTTCATGGGGCCAGTCCTGGCGCCTATGGCGCCAGGCTCATACACCATGAAAAACAATGTGCTTGGGAACTACTTTATTGTATTGTCAGCCAACATGGAGGCATCCACATAGCTTGGTTCCTAAGAACCAAGCTATGCAGTCTTGTGTTTTGGGTGTGGTAGCCTAGTGACTACTTTACCTGGACTATTTTATTGGGGCTATTTAAACCACACCCGAGCAAGACAACACGCTTCGCGTTACTTTGCATCTTGCAATGTGACGCTCACCGTGTCCAGCTATTCCCTCGAACCTCGGAGAAGCAGAACCCACAAGGAGACAAAAGGAACATCATTAGCAGCAGCATCTTAACTGCAGCCTTCATATTTAAACACTCGCAGCTAGTGAGAACAGCTTCCCCCTCGAATCTGAACGCTTTCCGGACAGAACGACCTGAAAGAAGAAGATGGAAGCAACATTAAAGAAAGCTGTAGAGACATTTACAAATTACGAACTGCTCAAAAGGCTTACCTGGCTGGTCGCCTCTCGTCTGGCACCACTCCAGACATTCCACTCGCGCTGGAGAACACTGCGACCTACAAGGAAGGAAAACACAGGTTAGCAAAGGCAAGACTTCGCAGCGCTGCTCTTAGCGCTTACTTACCGCATCATAGCGCTCTTAATGCGCCATCATTTGCCAGCGGGGCTCAACCAAGCCAGTTCGCCGCGCGGAAGCTCCGCATACCTAAGGGAGAAAAAAGACATTTTAAACAAAGAAAGGCATGCAGGAAAGCAACAAAACTAAAGAACAGCAATAAGACCTACCTTAACAATATCAAGCGGGCCGGCGTCCGTGAAGTAACTGGACCGCACTCGCCCATGAAAGACAACGTGCCCCTGCAAAGAAGGCAGGACGGAGAGCACGCCTAATTCTACCACAAGGTGAGGAGAGGGTGCCAGAGGGACTGAAATCATACGGGGGTGGAGGGAGGATACTTACCCCAGTCGGTCAGTCTTGAACACAGTCCTCCTGTATTTTCAGGCAGAACCTTCCCCGCAGACCACATCAGGGCAAAGCTGAGAAGCATACCAGCGAGTAACCCGGCTGGGTGGCATCTCTGTGGATACCAGGTGAGCTTAACAATCTCGCCTTGTCTTTCATGAAGGCGCGCACTGATGAACCTGCTAACAATTCGAGACAGTTTATGTGCAGATGCAACTCTTGATCTGACCATTTCCCTCCTGTTTCTATGTGCTCGCATCTGGCTCCCCATCCTGACCTGCTTGCATCCAATTCTATAACCAAATCTAGAGTGTCTCTGAATATGGTTCGGCCGTTCCACGCCTCCATATTCTGAAGCCACCAATGGAGCTCGGTGAGCACTTCGTTGTCTAACATCACCATTTGGTGATATCCTGCGCCTCCTTGTAGATGTCTGATCTTGAGACGTTGAAGTGCTCAGTAGTTGAGCGGGCCTGGAAATATCGCCTGAATCGAGGCTGGTAACAATCCCACTATTCTGGCCAGACACTGAGGCGAAATAACTTTCTTCGCTATCACTGCTCTGAGCTCCTTCTTTATCGCTTTCGCCTTGTGTGGAGGGAGCTCGAGGGTTGCTTTCACTGTATCTATAGTGAAGCCCAGAAATTCCAACCTCTGAACTGGCATCAGCTGAGACTTGTCCAAATTCACTAAGAACCCTAGAGAGGACAAGAGCGTGCAGATCCATTGTACATTCTTGATGAGAGTACTTTTGTCTGCGGCCAGTACGAGAATATCGTCTAGGTATATGATAATACGTATTCCCCTTTCTCTTATGGCGGCCGATACTGGCTTCATCACTTTGGTGAAAGCCCAAGGAGCGGATGCTAGGCCAAATGGGAGACATGAGAAATGCCAAATCTGGTCCTTCCACCGAAAGCGCAGATACTTCTGAAATTCCTGAGCTATCGGAATTATAAGATAAGCGTCCTTGAGATCTAGGCGCGCTAAGCAGTCTCCTTTGCGTAGGAGGTCAGCCAGAAGATGAATGCCTTCCATCTTGAAACGATTGTACTCGGGCCATGCGTTCAAACTCTTCAAGTTTGACTGGCCGCGTCTTGTCTCCCCTCTGGACCAGAAACATGTTGCTGAGGAAACCTGGTTCCCCTTGCACGTCTCGCTCTATAGCTCCTTTGTCTACTAAATTGAGGAGCTTGTTGTGCAATAATGCCGACTCCTCACTTGCCATGTATATGGGGAGAGGTTCTGCCCTTTGGACGGGGTTTCCTACAAACTCTATGTGCAGCCCTGCCATCGCCTGTAGCACCCATGCATCGTGCGGCAAAGCTTGCCACTCACTTAAAAATTGGAGAGTTCTCCCTCCTACTTTTGCGCTTGGTGTACTCACCGCCGGCGGCACTGGGTTGGCGATAAGATCCTCTCCCTCTCCGACCTCTCTGAAATCTGGATCTGGATGGGAAGAAGGTATCCTGTAGCTTCCCTTCCCAGTATTGGGCTTGTTGTCCTTTGGGCCTGCGCTGATAGTTATATCGACCGGATGCTCGACCCCTGTGCTGTCCGGTCCCGGAAAAAACACGTCCCGGAAAGATTTTCTTCAGTGAGCTCTGAGCTCTCTAATGCCGAGTTTGTGCCCACAAATTGTGCTATCTCTTCAGCGAAAGCTTCTCCAAACAAGACACTTGGCGTTCTCCCCGCCTCATAAGAAGCTAGGTCGCCCAATTTTCCGTCAATTTTCAATAAGACACCTCTCCTCCATTCTGACGAGATTGCGCAATTGGCGTTGCTCAGAAGACACACCGCTCTCTGGGCCCAGCTACCAAGAGCAAGGGGGTCTACCGGGGTTCCGGTGTCTTTCGCCTTCTCTGCCAGGTCCATTATTTTTGCTAACGGACAAGCTATGTCCAAAAGTTTGTCCTGGCAACCCCTTCAAGTGCGGTCAACCACCTTTCTTATGTCCCTCGCTGATTTCGTCACAAATGTGACCATCTTGAGGTCTAGATCAGGGGTTTCTGCCAGTTTCCCTTGCAACTCCGGCCTAGGACACTCCGATCGCATGCGTGATCGCACCTCTCTATCCAGCGACTTTCTTATATGCTGGGACATGTACACCACTACTCTGGGCGGTGGCACCCACTCAGAAGATTTTGGGTGCCTGATGGCCTCTGGGTCGAACATATCTGTGGTGTTCTCAACATCCTGAGGGTCGACATTTTCTTCGGAGTGCCGGGAGGTGTCTTAATCTCCTTCCCCCTCATCATTAGGCGATTAGCCATCATCATCATCATCCCCTAAATTGTCCACCCCTGGGGCAGTGGGTTTGTCCTGGCTTGCTTTCTGTTTGTCCAGAAAGGCTCTCTTTAGCCTAGCGACAGGGTCGCTTATATCTTGGGGAGCAGTACCCTCCCTTTCATTTGTGCTCGGGGACGGGGGGGAGTCAAAGAGTGTTTGCTCTTCCGAGCTGCCTTATGCCCTTTAAGTTGAACCCTTTATGCGTGGTGTCTGGCTGACGGCCCTTTATCCGAGCTTTCTGCCCCTCTTTTCTTGGCAGTTATCTGCTTTTGCTGCTCTGCCATCATTGCTTCCAAAACTTCTAGCCTCTGTGTTATAGGCTGAACCCCTAGAAAGACTGCTTGAGTAAGCGAGCCCCCTAACACTTTCTTAAAGCTTTGTAATAAATCGGGCTCTAGGTGAGAGGGATCTTCCTCCCACTCTTCTGCACTCAATTCAGGAGAAGTTGATGGGGTTTGGCCAGGGTTTCTGTATACAGCTATTACTTCTATTGGCAGGGAAAACTATCAGGTTGTCAGCACTGAGGGGTGAGAAGACTGGATTACGTAGTGGAAGGAAAGAGCCTTATGGACTCAGTGCCAGCCTCTGCTGTTGCAAGTTAATCCTTTTTCCCCCTCTGCACGGCAAAGCTTGACATGTTTGTTTTGTTTTTTTTAATGCTTTCCGTGCGCTGGAGGCTCACTGCTACTCTCCGCTCTGCAAACGTAATAAAAACATTACTCGCGAGCGTTGGAGAGCTTCCAGGGGATGCCGGGAAGCATACTGCCTCCCGCTCCCCTGGGTCTTGGAGTCTGCCGTGTTCTCGGCATCTCCACAAGGAGCGGGCTGGCTACCTATGGCGGGTGCGTTCGCTCGCTGCTCCGGCCCCCGCTCCTGCAACACCATAAATGAGGAAATTACTCACCTGACAAGGACCGGAACTCTAACTACGCACAAACTATTTATACCTCACGAACGCTGCTGCGCGGCCGAACGACTCGGTGAGGTGAGAACTGTCCTAATAGATTACTAGCCGCACTATGTCTAGAGAGTAATAGGCACAATATGTATGAGCGTTTGCAATAAATATCCAAGTACACAAAGAAACTTATATATCATATAAGAGACAGGTACTCATCTCAAAATGGCAGCAAAAAGAAAGAGGAAGAGGACTAACATGGAGGGTTCTTATACTAGGACATGCTCTCGGATAGGTGGATCAGGAGAGGTCAGGACTACTAAGCCCCAGAGGATCATGGGGGTTGTAGTGCTCAGGGAACAGTGACTGTTGAACTTTAAAACCTCTCATATTTGTGGTTTTTGGTTTTTTTTGCATAAAGGAAGAAAAAAATAGCAAATGTTACGGTTTTAAATATTTTGTTGAAATTGCTGATATGGCAGTATTAAAGAAAGTAAAGCATAATGCGAGCCTCCTGTTTTGTCATACAATGAAGATGGACTGATAAGTCCTCTAGAATTGAAAGCAGCAGCAGTACTTGGAGAGGAAAGGGTGGTTGTCCATGGGACAGACCATGAGGGAAGAGGATGGAGGGCAGTGTTAGCCCTTGGTGATGGATACAGACTGACAGGTTTGACAGACGAGGAATTGTTCAGAGATGATTATTCAGGCAGTGATTTTGTATTTTTTTTTTATAAGTCTTACATACGTCTTACTTATTGTATTAAAATAGAGAACAGAGGCATTCCACAGGGATTCCATAGACCTGCAGACCGAGATGCCGGGTATATTAGACAGGAGCAAATCAGGCCTACTGATCTTGTTAGACCTCTCGGCAGCCTTTGATCTGCTTGATCACACAAGGCTTCGAGAGGCCTTGGAACTCTCAGGAAACTGCTCACAAGAGGCAACTGAGTGGATCTCCTCATTTTTTTTTTAACCAACTTTATTTTCATTTTTACTTAAGACAATAGTTGAGCTTTTGTTACAACATGTGTTAAGAACATTGTTATCAACAAGAACCTCTTATTCCACACCCTGGAACTTTCTTGTAGAGTCTAGTATTGTCTTCATACTTTTCCCCACCCCTCCGCCCCCCACCCGCCCCACTTCCTTTTATTAATTGAACTGGATGTTTCTAAGAGCCCGGGGTTTAAAGTGTTGATTCTCCGGTTCCCCAATAGTCCTGAACTGGATCCCATATGGCCAAGAATTTCAGATATGTCCCTGATTTTTTGGGCACAGATGTTCTCCATTGCCATAACTCCCCACACTTTCACCCACCACCATGGAGCTGTAGGGCCCTCCACTGTCTTCCATCGTTGGGCCATTGTCATCCTTGCTGCAGCCAGTAGGTGGGTTATGAGAGCCGCTCTGTTTCCCGAGGCCGCATATATCCCTTCTGCCACTGCCCACAGCAGAATGACTTTCGGGGACCATGGTAGGTCTGCGCCCGTTATGTCCCTGATCAGGCTCAGTATTTCTTTCCAGTACACTTTTATCCTTGGGCACAACCACCACATATGGAACATGTCTCCTCTTTCTCCACACGGACGCCAACATTCTGGGGGGTATGTGGGGATCATTCTGTGTATTCTACTTGGGGGCAAATACCAGCGATAACATAGTTTGTATGCCGATTCTTTAATTGCCATGGATTTGGATAGTTTATGAGCCCTCCTCCAAATTTGACTCCATTCTTCCTGTGTAATCTCCTCACCTATGTCCCACTCCCAGTCCTTCATATACTGGAGGGTGTCGTTTGTTTGCGCCTTGTCTAGTAGCTTGTATAGTCTAGTAATCCCTCTTTCATGTGTCCCCTCCCGTATTGTTAGTTCTAGGCCTACCGGGGGTCGTAACCCTGCTCTTTTTACCTCTGGGTGTGAGATCCAGTGACGCAGTTGTATATATTTAAATCTGTGGTTTTCGGCGAAACCAAATCTTTGTTTGCCTACTTCGAAGGTAAGTGGGGCGTCATC
This sequence comes from Ambystoma mexicanum, assembly GCF_040938575.1. Taxonomy (NCBI): domain Eukaryota; kingdom Metazoa; phylum Chordata; class Amphibia; order Caudata; family Ambystomatidae; genus Ambystoma; species Ambystoma mexicanum. The sequence goes on from NC_090923.1 coordinate 945,692,245, forward strand.
CTGATACATATCTTGTAGGGACAATGTGTCTGCTTCGCTCCAACCTTCCCAGAACCTTTTGTTAAGTCCAGGCGAGAAGTCTGGATTATGCATGATAGGGGATAGTGGGCCCAGACCTAGTTTGACCCCCCCTGCTACAGGTAGCCTTATCCCAGCTGTGTAGAGTCGTTTTAGTGGCCGCTAATAGGAGACCTCTCGTATCTCTTGCTTTTGACTTTAGGAATGGTAGCTTACCCAATCGGATATCTGTCGCAGTCTGTTCTGTTTTCCCCCAACCTGGAAGAAGGTCTTTACCCGCCCATTTCAGTGCTGGTGCCAATTGAGCTGCTAACACATCTCCCCATATCAGGGACTCACAGCCCGCCAAAAAGCGTGGGCCGCATCAGGATCCTTTTTTGGATCCTCTGCCTCTTATTTCCCCAGATAAATTTAAACACGGCCTTCTGGAGTTCTTGGATCTGTTTTGGGCGGATGTCCACTGGGGTTGAGCTTACTACATACAGTAATTTGGGTAGCAAGGTCATTTTTATCGCCGCTATTCTAGCAAACCATGATAATTCCTGAGCGTCCCATCTCTGCAAGTCTTCCCGCAGGCGCTTCAATAGAGGTGTAATGTTTGCCTTGAGCACATTCTTGACAGTTCTAGTGATATGGATTCCTAAATATTCGAGGGACTGTTTTTACCATTTCAGGGGATAACGTTCCTTCAGGAAAGCTATGTCCCCGCTATCTTCGGTTATATTCAGCGCTTTAGATTTTGAATAGTTTATTGTGAACCCTGATGTCTTTTCGAATTTCTGCAGTTCTCTAATTATTCTGGGTAATGTATGTCTTGAGTCTGCCATTTAGAGCATGATATCATCTGCGTAGAGGGCTATCTTGTTTTGGATCTCCCCGGTGCGCACCCCTCTAATTCCCGGGTCTTCCCTTATTCTGCAAGCAAATGGTTCCATTGCCATGGCAAATATGAGTGGGGATAGAGGGCACCCCTGCCGAGTACCCCTCCGGATATTGATTCTTTCTGAGGTGTAGCCATTCACCATTAGTTGCGTAGATGGATGTTGGTAATTTGCCAGAACCATCTTGGTGAATATCGGTCCACAGCCGAAACCCTCCAGTATCAATCTTAGGTACTCCCAGTCTATGCTGTCGAATGCTCGTGCCGCATCTAATGCGGCGATCGAGAATTTTTGGACCCTCCTGGCCCCCCAGTCTATAATGTCAATTACGCGCCGGACGTTATCCTGAGTGTGTCTCCCCCTTTCGAAGCCTGCCTGGTCTGCGTGTATTATCTCGGGCAGTACTGCTGCCAACCGATTCGCCAGTATTTTTGCATACAATTTTGCATCTGTGTTGAGGAGAGCTATGGGGTGGTAACTGGTGCATTCTACTGGGTTTTTCCCAGGTTTTAGGGGTAATATCGTGGTCGAGTGTCCCATGTCCTTTGAAACTGCTCCCCTATCCCTGATTAGATTGAAAAGGCGAGCGAGGGGGTTTGCCAATTGTGTCTGGAACATTTTGTAAAACCCATTCCCTAAGCCGTCTGGGCCTGGTGCCTTTCCCCTGGGTAGCGCTGCTATCGCATCACACACTTCCTGTATTATGATGAGGTCCCCTAATTTTTCTTTTTGTTGTTCCGATATCTGTGGCAGTTTTACGGCTGACAAATAAGACACTTGTTCTGCTGCATTCAGGTTCTCGCTACTCAGCTGTTTTTTGTGAAAGTGGACCATCGTTTCTAGTTTCTCCTCATCTCCCGTTTGCAGTACCCTCTACTATTTCTTAGCCGGGTAATATGATTATGCGCCTTCTGTTTGCGTAGTTTGGCTGCCAAGAATTTGCTCGCTTTCCCTCCGTGTATGTAATACGATTGTTTTGTGTTTAGCAGTATTTGTGCAGTTCTATCTGCGGTGTGGTTTTCTAGTTTGGCTCTGGCCTTTTTAAGGTCTCGCCAGGCTCTGGGCGTCTGATGGGTCTTATGGAGCTTTTCAGCATTTTTAACCTCTTCTTCTAATTTGCACGTTATAAGGGCTCTCTCCCTATAGTATTGCGTTGCTTGTGCTATGAATTCCCCTCTAATTACTGCTTTCCCGGCATCCCACACCACCCTCCAGTCTACCTCCCCCTTGTCATTTTCAAGAAATAGTTCCTTATGACTTCTTCCATGTGTGCCCTAAGTGCAATATCCCTCAGGATTGTTTCATTTAGCCTCCATTGTGGTCGGGGTCTATTTATTGTCCCTTGCAGTTGTATGCAGGTCACAACTGGGGCGTGATCGGAGAGGTATTGAACACCGATTTCTATTTTTTTGACATAGGGGATCAATGTAGAGGACACCAGAATCATGTCTATTCTAGAGTAACCCCTGTGTACTGCTGAGTAGTGTGTATATTCTCGGGTTTTCGGGTGGAAAAATCGCCACGTTTCTATCACCTCCAAATCAATGAAAAGTTTTCCGAGGGCCTGTCTGTTTCGCTGATCTGCTGCGGTTGGGGACGTAGAGTGCTAGTATTGTATACAATGGGCCATTAACAGTACCCTTTACCCCCAGGTATCTACCTTCCTGATCCTTCATTGTTTGCTGTTTGCGAAGGTATAAGTCTCTGCTACATAGGATTGCCACCCCTTTTGTTTTTGTCTGGCTTGAGGTGAAAAACTGAAGAGGGTATGTTCTGCTCTGCATCCTTTTTTCATCTTTCTGGAGCAGATGCGTCTCCTGTAGGATCGCTATCTTTGATTGCATAGCTTCCAGTCTGCCTAAGATCGAACGCCTTTTAGCGGGGGAGTTTAGCCCCTGGACATTAATCGAGACAATGTTCACTTCTTCCATTACTCCCTAGGTGAGGATTATCTGCCTGTTGGACCCCATGTTCTCGTTCGCTATAGCTTTCTCTGCCTGTTCTTGCTTCCGTTTCACACATTCGTGGAGCTGACTCACCTTTCTTCCCAGTTTTTTGGTTCTCGGCTTTCCTGTCCTTCGTTCCTTTTCCCTCCCTTACCTACCCCCCTCCCCTTCCCCAATCCTGGGAGTGCAAGAGGCCTGGGCTCCCTAGGGGCCCCCCACTGGTCACCGCGGGCTTAGGGCCTCCAACCCTTCCCCAGTTCACAATAGTCAGGAGTTGTATTACCTGACCCTGCTTCCAAGATTTATGACCTCCTACCTCTGTGCAGGCGCTTCCATTCAGCCATGCTGTTTTCTCACATTTGGATAGCACTTCACTCGTCGTCTGTGTGATGGGCCTAGTTCGGATCTGTTGGGCCTCTCAGTTCCCGGTCATGAGCCGGCTGTGAGCTTCCGGTTCTTCCTTTCCTCCCTCGTCTTTGCTTTCTCTCCGTTGACCATTCCTATGGTTTGCTGGACGGGCCATTCATGTTTGGGCGCGGGCGCACCGGCGCCTCTGGTTGCTCATCCTCCAGGTGCAGCAGAGCCAAGCCCTCTGCGCAGTTCCCAATTCTCCTCTGTTTTCCTTCCCATGTAAATGACAGGCCAGACGGATATGTCCATCTATATCGGATTTGCTGTGTTTGAAGGGCCTTCGTAACAGGTTGCATTAGCCTTCTTTTGGGGAGAGTAATCAGGGCAAGGTCCTGGTATAAATGTATGCGGGATCCATTAATCGTAAGGTCTCAGTTTGTTCTTGCCGCGCGTAGCACCTCCTCTTTCAGACCATACGATGTCATTGCTATCAGGACATCTCTAGGTCTCGACCCTGGTTCATTGCGTATTGGGCCCACGCGGTGTATCCTGTCGAAGCCGATCGTCTCCGGTTGGATATCCGCTAGCAGGCTGCTAAAGCAGAGTTGCATGGTATCTTTTAGATCCTTGTCCTGCACCGATTCCACCAGGCCCTTGACCCTAATATTAGATCTCCTTGAGCGATTTTCCAGATCCTCCGCCTGGAGTTCTAGGTTGTTTGTTGCGGTCGCCAACTGGTCCAGTAGGAGGCTATTTTGATTTGTTTCTTCCGTAACATTCGAGAGGCCCCTTTCGACTATGTCCACTCTTTCACCCATCTCCGCCATTTCTTTATTGACCTCCTAGAGGGATGATTTCAGGTCCTCCCTTAATTGTTCCATTTGACTATGGAAAGCTTTGGTCATTCTGGCCTCCATTCCTTTCAAGCAGTTCAAGAGTTCATCTTTGTCTGTTGCCATTATGCTAGTTGGGAGGTCCTTTATTGCAGGAGTCGGCCCCGGTGGAGGGGATGGCGATTCTGCGTGTGTGACGCCTCTGCCGCCAGCACTTCTCAATTTGCCCTTCCTGGGGTCTCACTGGGGTTTTTGCTCTGGTTGTGCCCGTTTTGGATTTGGTGCCCGGCATCTGAGTTACTCTGACCACTGTCGGCAAGCTTTATTCCCAGTGTGGAGTATATGTTGCTATCGTTGCCAATGTTCTTTTGGGTTTGGCTTGAGTAATCGGCTATTATATGTCCGTCGCAGTCTGTCACAGTTCTCGAGTCCAATCCACCGCCTGGGGTGGGCTCCTCACTTCTCCAGGCAGTGGGCTCCGCCACTCACCGGGCTCGTCCTCAGACCCACAGCTCACGGATGTTCGATCAGGGTCATGTTGTGCTTTCCAGCTGCCTTATTTTATCAGCAATGGTATCTGCTCCGAGCCCAGTGCAGCTTCCCTTGTCGTGTCTCAGCGTTCTTTACGTGCCGCTTTGTGTGTCAGATTACCTTATGATGCTACTTTGCTATCCCTGCTTGCAGTATTTTAATGGTCGTGCCAGCTGGTCAACCAAACTATGCGGCCAGCAGGCAGTGCCGGATGTGTTAAATGGGGATTCGTAGCACACTGGAGCTTAATTCGCAAGTTCATGCATGGATGTTACTCCTGCGTCGCCGGGTGCCCAGTACCTCACTCTTATAGCTGTGTATTGCTGGAATTGGCTGTGTCCTCCCATGTATCTAGAACACGGAACTTGCCCTCCGCCGTTATGTACCCTGCCTCGGCAAGTTTTATTTCTTGTGTTGCCCTAGCTCTGTCTTTGCAGCAGGAGGTTAACCAGGCTTATTATCGTGGATGTTCGGACTTCTCCCACTTGATGTGTGTCTCCTGATGGCTTTCTATCTCAGCTTCAGGCAACACATGCGCACATGAAAACATTTATGAATTCTCTTGAATTGTTCCAGTCTCAGAATTCGGCAGCAAGAATATAAGTGCGACTGTTAACATCTCATCCACCAGCAGCCCTTAACCATCACTCGCCAGTGCCTTGTAATAAAATGTTAGGATGTGAGTCTATCACTGTATGCCATTCGGTTCAAGCTGCCTGTTAGAACTGCATACTGCCTGCAATGCACAAATGTTCTCGAGTGCACCTACTAAATGTCAATGGAAGCAGATGGCACAGATTGACAGTGATCCTTAGGGGGTATCGACCCGACCACGCTGCAGTGTGTGCCGGCAATGTGCGCCACTCTCCCCAACACACTATTTTGCAGTGCAGTGAACCCGACGATTACCAACAACCTCCACAATCACACATCCATCTGTATTTGTTGTTGACGTGTGCTAGGCCGCTTCGGGGACCGGGCTGCAAACACACCAGGCCAGTTTCCGTGGTATAAGTCGCTAGATGGACTGCTCCGCTGTGTCAAGGGGGTACGGGTGGTTCGGGATATCAATGATGTTTGTCGTCTTAGGCGAGTCCCTACCCGCCGCTCACTCCTGGTTGTCTCTAGGTGGGCACACGCCCTGGAAATGGACCCAGGGGCCACCACCTACTTTTCCGGGCAATATGCCTCTGCCCCTCTGTCTGTCCGTACAGTTAATGCAGGCCCTGTGTCCTCCTGGGCCTCTCGGGGGAGGGGGAGAGGCGCTCCTTCCCAAACAGACTCCGTGACGGGGGCCGTCTGCTCCGCGGGGCCCCCAATGGTCCACGTGATCTTCTTGTGAGGGGAACTCCGGAGCAGGGTCAGGGCTGCCTGGGCCGGGGATGGCCAGCCTCCCAGGTCCGTGCCGAGCCCTATCACGGCCGGCTTCCGCCTCCGGGCCAGCGAAGTCACCGTCCCGCGTCCGCCACGAGAACCGAGGGGCAATGTTCCCCAGCTCCCCCCGTTCCAAATCCAGATCTCCTCATTCTTACAGGACAGACAATCTAGGGTAGTCTGGGGAAATCAGGCCTCTAAAACCAAACCAGTAGATTGTGGAGTCCCACAGGGAGCCAGTTTTTCGCCCCTGTTGTTCAATCTATATATGCGCTGTCTCTGTACAATGCTGACGCAACTAGGCATATTCTTCACTAATTTCGCCGACGACACCCAATTGGTCTTCAAGCTCAGTGGTGACTACAAACAAGATGGTGACAAACTAACATCTATACATAACATCATCGAAGGCTGGATGAAGGACAACTGGATGTGCCTCAATGGTACCAAAACGGAACTAATGATCTTTGGATCAGCACATGCCAGAAAAAAACTTAATCCATTATACTCCTCCTTCTGTATTAAAAATGCCCAAATACCAATATCAGAAAAAGTGAAGACACTTGGAGTCTACTTGCAGGCCTCTCTTGGAGCTGAGGCCCATATAACCTACTTGAAAAGAAACTGCCAGTACTACCAAAAACTACTTAAAAAGATCAGACCCCTACTTAATCAAAAAAATAGTACCACCATAACCAGAGCTACAATACTCTCCAGGCTTGACTATGCAAATTCCCTGCTCCTAGGGGCAAGTAGCAAATGCCTGAAACAATGTCAGGTGATGCAAAACAACGCCATTAGGGCAATCGCGGGCAAATCAAGAAGGGGGCACATTACGAGCGACAGAAAAGATCTACACTGGCTGGCCATTGAGGAGAGAATCACATTCAAGTCCCTCACTATGGTCCATCGATGCCTCTATGGCAATGCCCCAGCATATCTAAAAAAAACAATTCAATTGGCATGAATCAACCAGAAACCTAAGATCATCTAACAAAGGCCTCCTCCAAACCATTCCAGCAAAAAGCGGAATGGTCTCGGCAAGGCCTTCCCGAGCAGAAGTATCCTTAAATGGAACGAACTACCTGCGGCACTGAAATTGGAATCCAACTACATACAATTCAGAAAGAAACTAAAGACCCTGCTATTCAAATAATTACCCGACCAGTTCATAAACTATAGTACCCCACAGAACTGAATTATAACTCTGGTTTTGTGTCCCGTAACCTGTCTGTCTCATGTCCTGTCTCATTGGTAAGTGCTCTGATGCCTGCAGGCTTTAGCGATATACAAATAAATAAAATTAATGAGACCGAAACCGTCATATTTCCAGGAAGACTTGGAGAAAGTGGCAAGCATTTTATTGGCCAGTAGTCCTTATGATGTAGGTCTACTAAAAGGAGTATAGGCAGTCAGAATAAAGCTCAAGCCTGGAGCTACTTTGCCACGAGCAAAACAGTATATGTTCAGAGAAGCTGATGAGTACATATTTTAAACCATTTACACTTTAATGCAGCAAGGAATATTGGTGCCATCAGATTCTCCATGCAACACAGCTGTGTAGCCTGTGAAGAAATAAATCAAAGGGGTGCGGGGTCATGGAGATTTATGCTGGACCCTCTTGGTAATATTGTCGAGCAGAGTTTCTTCTAGTTCCAAATCCAACTACAATATTGTACAGTATTCCATCCACAGCCAACTATATTACAGTAATAGATTTAAAAAACATGTTCTTTTCAATTTCCCTTCATGAAGACTCACAGGATTTGACTTCAATTTTGTATAGAAATATGTGTCTAAAACACACTAGTTTGCCTCAGAGGTACCGTGAGTCCCCTTGAATCGTTAATAGGGTCCTTCAGATGGACCTAGGCAATGTACAGCTGGGGAGTGCAATAATCTAGTATGTAGATGATATATTAGTATGCAGTAATTCAGAAGAAAGATGCAGAGAAGACTTGGTTCAACTTATGACTATACTAGCAGAAAAGGGATATAAGGTAGATAAGGAGAAACTAAAATAATGCCAGGAAGAGGTCCTATACATGGTACAGTTGTTATCTCAAGATGGGAGAAAAGTGACACCTGTGAGAGCTAAGGCAATTCAAAAGACTCCTCAACCAGAGACTGTGAGAGAGATGCAACAATTTCTAGCCCTATGTAACTACTGCAGAGCCTGGGTCTTTGATTACAGTACATATATTCAACCACTTTTAAAGGGACCCATGGAAGCACAGGTGGACAAGAAAAAGAAAATAATATGGACTGAGGAAATGACTGAGGGATTTGAAGAATTAAAAAGAGCAATTTGCACAGCCCCTGTGTTAGGAATTCCAGATTATAATGAAGAATTTGGTTTATTTTCACATTCAAATGAAGTAGTGATGACAGCAGTTTGAACACAGAAAGGCACATCAGGACATGGGCATAAACCATTAGCATATTACAGTGAATTTTAGACCCAGTAATGCAAGGACATTACCCTTGTGAACAAGCTTTAGCTGCTACCACTTTTCGATTGAAATGGCTGCAATTATTACAATTGGGGTGCTCAATGACGCTATTTGTCGAGCACTCCCTATTTGTTAGTATAGAGAAACCTAAAAGTACATTGACTACACAAAGAGGCATCAGGCTATGAGGTAATTATTTCAAACCCAGCAATTAAAATTGTTAGATGCAGAACAGTGAATCCAGCCACATTTGTAGCAGAACTGGCAGAGAAGGAAGATTATATGCATGATTGTACAACCTATACTGAATTCTATGATGCTATTCCCCATGTTAGAGAAAATGCCCTTGCAGGGGGGAAGCTATATTTATTGATGGTTCTTCAAAAATGGACCAAACGACGAGCGAAAGGCATACTAAGACGGCAGTAGTGAACTAAACTGTAAGGGCGAATTTGAGTTAGTGACAAGTGCGAGATTGCTTTTGCATTGTTTAGCACAAGTGGCAGAGTTAGTGGTGCTTACCGCCACACTCCATTGATAAAAGGATGAGGAAGTGACAGTGTACTCTGGCTCCGGCTATGTGACGTCAACCGTACACGCAGGATTGTCAAGTTGGAAAAGGAGCGGCTTCCTCCACGCAGACGGCTCACCCGTGCAACATGCACCGTTGTTGGATAAGCTTATTAAAGTACTAAAGCTTCCATTGGCTATCAACGTCCTGAAATGCACAGCCCATACTAAAAGGGCAGATTTGATTTCCCGCTGTAATGAAACCGCAGAAGTAGAAGCCAAAGAGGCAGCATATTTCCCAACCATTTCTGATTTTGATGTAGAAAGTTTTAAACAGTTGTAAGGACGGTGCATGAATGAAGGGTTTCATGTGTTATCCATTGCACAATAGATTGAGCTACAAGGTAGAGCACCACAGGATGAGCCAGATCTTTGGAAAAAACAGGGGCATTCTTTATCCCCCAGCAAGGCTTTATGGAGACAAGACAGTACTGAAAAGCCAGTTATGCCTCTAGCATTATTGAAGGTGGCACTGGAGCAGCTCACTATCCAGCGCACACAACGAGAGAGTGTTTTGGTGCCACGATTGCAGAAGGACTGGTTTTCACCAAATTTATTAGAACACGTGGCACAGTTTATTGTGAACTGCATTGTGTGTCAGACATTCATGGCAGAAAACAGAGAGGAGGGCAATACCAAGGCCTAGTGGTCCTTTTCAGCATCTAGATATAGATTGTGTATATGTTGCAAGTATGCAATGGCTATAGGTACATGCTGGTAGTGGTATGTCCCTTTTCCAGATGGATGGAGGCAAGTACACACCTCAATGCCACATACGCTGCCAAGTTTCTCATGCGCGAGGTGTTCCCAAGATGGGATGTGTGCGAAGTCCTGCAGTCTGACAATGAATCGCATTTCGTAAATGAACTATTTGAGCAGATCACTCTTTTGTTAGTTATAAAGCATAAGTTCTGTTCTGCCCATCTCCCACCGGCGAATGGGATTTGTGAATGTTTAAACTGACTTCTTAATGAAAGCATAACTAAAATAAAACTTTAAAGAAGGTGTGGTTACATTTCTTACCCCTTGCTTTGTTCACACTGAGAAACCAGCCTGGTTCAGATCACCACCTGCCTGACTCCTCATGAGTTGGTGACTGGACGTCGCATGAGAATACTCCTTGCTCCACCCACTATAACAGAAACTGATGTCCATAGTGTAGCAAAGGCTTTCGGTGATGAGATGCATGATTACTTGACAAATATGACCACTAGTGTTTCTTTTATTTCTCAACAGATCAAACATCTGAGGGAATTGGCGAAGAAGATTGAAGACAGCCCAACTGGTGATTTGAGTAAACTATTAAGGTAGCCTAGTTTGTATCCAAGGGACCCGGTGCTAGCACAATGTTTTGTGCGCACTTGGAACAAGCCCCTTTTTGAAGGACCGTACCTAGTAGAGGGGGGGTCACACCCATTGCTGTTTGGGAGAATAGCCTGGCTACACCTGACCGACATGAAGCTCCACAAAGGAGAGACCCCGTCCCCTCCGACATTCGTTGACTGCGAAGCAAAAGAAGTTGTTCTGCGTATGCAGACCAGATAGGCAACCAAGGCCAAGGATACAGAATCCATGCATTAAACGAACTGGAACAAAAACCGACATTGCCTAAGTCTAAAAGGGAATGAATGGACTTGCAGATGTTCCAGAATCATTTTAGATAGGAGAAAGAGACAATGTGTTGAAGTACTGGATCCAAAAGAAAAGCGCATACTGCAGCTTCTATGCTGCCAATCACAACAGCATTACACACATTCTTGTATACTGTTTTTACCTGCATATTGCAGTCTTATCCAGCTCTAATAAGAGGACATGTGGACATTGTGACATTTCTTGGCAATCCTAAAAACAATCCATATTTTCAGAATCGTTATTGCAATAATTCTGCAATTTTTGATATAAAAGTGTGATTTGAAAAAAATAACAATTACATATTCAATTAAAATAAACTAGGAATATTTGTCTATAAAACACACACTAACTAGAAAACCAGCTACTCCACAAGAGATTGTGTCATTTGAATATTATGGCAAATACTTCTTATGACTACATTGTGTCTCATGACTTGTTTTATATTTTCTTATGCTTTATACATTTCGTGAAAAATTGTGTTAGAATTCAAGTTAAACACCTGCGAATGAGACATCCCTTATTATCCCTGACAAAAGTAATATTTTTCCTGGTATTATTGAACAAATTGTTCGAGCTAAAAGATGTTGGGGAAGGTAATGAAAGTATAAATATATATCTTGATAATTCGTCCCATTTTAAAGAATAACATTTGGTATCGGCACGTGAAGTAGGTGGGAGAGAGAGCGTCCGATGAAAGCTGCTATGTATGCGCTCTCATCCCCTATGCCATGAACGCAGCCAGAACATTAATTACAAACAAAATACCTGCACACTATGCAAAGTGCCTCAGCCATCTAGTAGCGTGCACATCCAGAGGACGATTCAAAGAAAGATGGGGAAACCCTACAATGGCGAACAAGGAGATATTTTCCATATTTTATTTATTTCTATAGCACCGAAGCCCACAGGCATCAGGGTGCATTACATGAAGACAAGGACAACAGAATAGTGACTGGACAGTAGAGTAAGATTACTGGTTCTGAGTAGATTACATTATATGGACATTAGCATTTATGCAGGTCCTTTATTTGAACAACAGTTTCTTGAGTTTCTTCCTAAAGGATAGGTAATTCGATTCTAGCCTTAGGCTGTTTGGGTGCTCATGCCACTTAGATGCCGCTTTGGTAGGGAATACACGTCCAAGTACATTGGCTTTTTTGGAGTGAGTTACTTTCACAAAACCTTGTGCCTTGGATCTTAAGGTGTGGTAAGGTTTGTATGTTTTTTTAGGTATGCGCGTGCAGATCCAAATATACAGTGTTGGACAATGGTCATTGCTTTAAAGGTGATCTGGTCTTCCAGGGCTAACCAATGAAGGGACTTTCTGTCTTCTGTGATATGTTCCTCCCTTCGTTTCCTGGTAATTGTCCTTACTGCATTGTTCTGTATGACCTGACACTGTTTGATGCATTTTTTATTTGCCCCCATAAGTAGTGCATTCCCGTAGTCCAGTCTGGATAAGATTGTGGCTCTGGCGATGACGGTGCTGTTTTGTTTACTCAGTAATGGCCTGATGCGGCTGAGCAATTTTTGGTGGTATCGGCAATTGTTTTTCAGATATGTTATGTGGGCTTCCGATCCCAAGGATGCTTGCAGGTGGACACCTAGTTTCTTGACCTTATCAGAGACCCTTACATTTGTGTCTGTGATCTTAAAGGTGGTGTATTCTGTTTCTAGCTTAGCTCTTGCCTGGTGTGATCCAAAGATCATGAGCTCAGTCTTGTTTCAGTTGAGGCAAAGCCAATTTGTCATCATACAGGCTTTGATGGTGTTGTAGATGGAAGCAAGCTTATTGTTGTCAGTGTTATGACTGCCGGACAGTTCGATGACAAGTTGTGTATCGTCGGCAACATTTGTAAAGAAGACCCCTAAATTGGTTAATAGAGCACATAGACACCGAAGATAGAAATTGAACAAAAGGGGCGATAGTTTGGCCCCCTGGGGTATGCAATGATTTATAGGTCGGGGTATGGAAAAGTGGTCACCCCAGTGGATCTTGGAGCTCTGCTCTTTGAGGAAGGATGTTACCCAGTCTATGGTTCCTCGAGAACGATTACCTGCTTTGTCAAAAGCCTCGTGGAGTTTTTGATGGTCGAGCAAATCAAATGCTCCTGAGAGGTCTAATAATACCAGCATCCCTGTTTTTCCCTCGTCTAGTATACTAAGCATTTTAGTCTGAAGGTCGAGAATGGCCATCTCTGTACCATGTGCTCCTCTAAAGCCCGATTGTTGGGTGTGTAGGAGGCTGTTCCTGTCGACATAATCTTGGAGTTGGATGGTAGCGACTTCCAAGATTTTTAGGAGAAAGTTACAGTTCTTTATTGGACGGAGATTGGAAGGGTTGTGTAGGTCTAATCCAGGTTTTTCGACTATGGGTGTAACAGTAACTGTTTTAATTGCGGTAGGGACTTTGTTGTCTCTAAACAAAGCATTCACCATTATTTACCATTCACCATATGAAGATGCTTATGTGAAAACACAAAAGATGGAAAGAGAGGCTGTACGAGCAAGATGCTTATATATTCATCCCTGACTGGAGAACAAGTAAAGGTTGATGAAATGAATATGCTGGGATGTTCAGACATACAGGAAACACCAGGAGTACCAGGATGCTGCGAGAGACCTCAGCTATTGGTATACGGATGAGTTGCCACCAGTACAGGATGGCAAGAAGGAATGTTATCTGGTACCGCACACTTATTGAAGAAGGAATCAGTAAGCATAGGGCAAATAGTAAATGACATATGCCTAAAGTCATGGCCCAAGTATTCTAAGCTACTAACATGGGTTGACTATGAAGCAGGACTGGTGTCCTTAATACCTTTACAGAATGCAACAACATGCTTCAGGAATAAAGGCTGGTCCTAGTTGGAGAAAATAAAGGATGCAAGCAGGTACTGGAAGTACCAGGAATGAATTTTGGAACTGCTGTGTTAATGGATCGTTATTGGACCCGTGGATCCAGAGCTTCTATGCAGCTGCCTAACAATTGGGGAGGAATATGTTCTATCGTGATCATACATGTTCTTGCATAAGTGATTCCCCAAAGTGACCCCCATATTGAAGAGTATCCAAAGATGGATACGCCCCAGAGAAAGAAGAGGTCGCTCAACTTCCGTTGACTGAAGAGGGAGAACTATTTCTCAGCAAAATCAATAGTAGCTTATGACGATATTCCAGCGGAGCAAAAATTATTCAGCAAGACACCAGTTATAGTTACAGCCGTATTCATGCCAGGAATATAGACTGCAGTAAATGCCAAGTGGTTGCAGATGCCTAGGTGGGAGCTGCTACAAACGATTAACATGACCATAAAATGATTTAATACAATCAAAGAACAACTGTTTGCCATCAGGCTATTTGACCCTCCAGAACAGGTATGTCCTGGTCCTAATTGCAGCAATGGAATGAGGCGTGTGCGCCAAGATCCGACCTTCTTGCTGTACATTTGCAGCTGCCCTTGGCAGAGAAAATGGAACTCTGACAGAGGCAATAACTATGCTGAAAACCCTACATTCAAAAATCAAAGAAGAAGTTGATGAGACAGACGAAGGTGACTGGTTCTCATCCCGGATTTCATGGATTCCTACTTGGCTGGCGAATGCCTTCAAACTACTTGGAGAAATACTAGTGTTGGTATTGCTAGGATTCTGTCTTATAAGTATCATCATAGGACAATGTAAGAAGACAGCAAAGAAAGCTTTTGGGATGAAGATAATGCTTGATGTGAAGGGCGATTACACACCACAGGCTGAAGACGCCACTCATTTGAACATAAAGAAGTGTTTGCTATCACACCCCGGGATGATTTTCTACTACCCAAAAGACCACACAAACTACATTGGAGGTTGGGTATTCTGTCAACCAACTGGAGAATGCTGTCACATGACCTGTAGCATGGGTGAGCATATAAAGAATTTAAGTGACAAAATGTAGGGGGGGTGACAAAAGTATGGATCCCAAAGAAATCAAGGTTTGGAGAAAAGAGGAAGAAGATTGAAGAGGAGGTGATTGAGGACTTTACAAGTTGGGGGATGTAGAGGAGCAGACAAGTAAGTCACTGATAGACTACAACCCCTCAACTCATTAATATTGGAGCAACAGTAGAAGAGCCCTATGGGTGACACCAGGTATTGTCCTAATACTGCATTGAGTGTATGAGTGATGTTATGCACTCAGACAACCGTATCAAATGTACCCTCGCGCTGAGATGGTAGGAGGATGTCTGCATACACCATTGGACATAGAAGAGCTGTAAATGCTGACCGATATCTGCAGAGTGATGTCATGAAGGAAAGACACAAGGACGCACTGTAACAAGAGGAACATGTAATCGAATGCAAAGAAATTATGCACCGAAGAAATAAGTGAAAAGAAACTAAGTGAATGTACATACGCAGCAGAAGAAAACAGAATGTGACTAAAGCGGCCATGAGAAAAAGATGGACGTCGGACTTTTGTTGAAACCAATCAAATTACCTCCGAAACAGACCAGGGTTGCGTAGTCAGGAGATAATGGAAAAACAGCTTTGTGTGAAGAATGAAGTGAAGTCTATTGGCCTGGGATCAAGGATACCACATCAAGGAATAAATGTAAGGCACAAAGGGAGTCAAGAGAATAAGCCATGTACGTAAAAGATTTCTCTTATATTAAGCAGTAGCGAAAACATCTGCAAAGTGCCAAGTATTGGATAATCAAGGATGCAAAAAGCATATGTAAGATGGAGTGTTCAAGTGTACAGAGGTCAAGAGGAGTAATAGTACCCAGCACAATTAAATCACGTAGCAGTAAATAAAAGGTAAAAATTGACAATATTGTGGTCTCCTCACATTTTTTTTCACGTTTTTAGTCGAAAACAAGGGCTATTCATTAAGCGCCAGATGAACATAATATTGTACATATTACATAAACTCCCTGAAAAGTCCCAGAGTAGAGAACAGGGCTGAAAGATCAAAGAAAGAAGCCTTGACTTGGGACCTTTCCCGATGAGAGATGATGGACTATTTGGCCAAGTGGCTAGTAGTCTGTTCTCTGCACCTGGGTTTCATTTTGCTTACATGCTGCTAACAAGCCGAAAGTCCAAGGTTGGGAGAGAATGCCAACCAATCATAAAGGTCTATGTAGCAACATGCTATACAGTGTTTCACAGGCCAGTCCGCTTCTGTTATTCTGCTATATCTGTTATTATCGCCAAAGAAAAGCCCTTCACCCCATCACGTAAGAAAACCACAGCAAAGTGGTTCACCCCACTACTCAACGCCATGAAAAGAAAAAAACGAAAACTAGAATCTGAATGGAGGACCAACAACACCTCCGCAAACAAATTGAAATTCCTACAACAGATCCGCTCATATAAAAAGGAAATACAAAAAGCGAAGAGGAAACATTACGACAACCGAATCTTCAGAGCACCGAACGCTCAGAAAGAACTATTTAAAATCATAAACGAAATAAAAAACCCACCAGGCTGCAACAACACGCCAATTCCATCGATAAAACTCTGCGAGGACCTCGGAGACCACTTCAAAAACAAAATAACCTCCATCCAACACACCATTCAAAACAGACCAAGCGATCACGAGGAACACAAACAAGCTACGAAACATCCCAGAAATATCAGTTGAGGCTTTCGTCAAACTGGTAAACCAAAGCAACAAATCAGTCTTTGCTGAAGACCCCTGCCCCCCGGACATATACAAAACAATTCTCAAACAAGGAACCCCCATGGAATACCACAGGAACCTCCTCAACCTCTCAATCTCAACAGGTAAAGTACCACAGGCCTTCAAATCGGCCTACATCAAGCCGCTACTCAAAGACACAATAGGAAACGTAGAGGACTTATTTGACTATAGACCCATCTCCAACATACCGTACATAGCCAAACTGCTGGAAACGTACGTCTACCCAATAACCCAAGAATTCATAGAAGAGCATTGCCTACTAGACCAGGCACAAGTTGGTTTCAGACCTATGAGAGGAACAGAATCAGCTCTCCTCCCAATATGGGACGACCTAAAAACAAACGCAGATTCGGACAACAGTACCGCCCTGATTCTCCTTGATCTGTCTGCAGCTTTCGACACTGTCAACCAGACCATCCTCATAAAGAGATTAGAAGGACTAGGGATAACAGACACTGCCCTACTATGGATCAAATCCTTCCTAACAAACAGAACAGAAACAGTATGGATGAAACCTTTTAAATCCAAACCCAGAGACTCCACGTGCGGAGTACCACAAGGTTCATCCTTCTCCCCGCTGCTATTCAACATCTACATGTACCTACTAATCAAACTCATCAGAAAAACACGGCCTCACATGCTACAACTACGCCGACGATACTCAATCTTCAACATACAAGATACCCGAGAAGAAAACACCACACTAGAGAATTGCCTTTGTGACATATTCAACTGGATGAACCTCAACCATCTCAAAATCAACCCAGGCAAAACAGAGATAATGATCATTTCAAAAAAGGGAGGAGACATAAACTACATCCCCTGGCCAAGAGAGCTCGGCACCACACCAGAACCATCATCAACTGTAAAAAAAACCTAGGGGTCCGGATGGATACCAATCTCACTCTAGAGCCACAAGTAAACTCGGTAATCAAGAAATGTTTCTTCCTCCTGCGAGCAGCAAAAAGGATCCTACCGTTGCTGTCGTTCGCCAACAAAACACTTACCATCATCGCTCTGATCATGTCCAGAGTAGACTATGCCAACAGCCTATACCTGGGCATGTCCGAACGACTTCTAAAAAAACTGCAACGCATACAAAATGCAGCCAGACTCCTCCTCAAGCTACCCCAAAGAGAACACATCACACCCGCGCTAAAAATACTACACTGGCTACCACTAAAACAACGAATAAAGTTCAAGTCCATGTGCATCACGCACAGAGCAATACACAAACAAGGCGCAGAATTCCTAAGCGACAAACTACGCCTACATCAACCGACAAGAACACTAAGATCAAGCACTGACATACGCCTGGAACCAAAACCCTACAAAAGAAAAAAATTCAGAGGATCCTCTTTCTCCCACCATGGATGGCACCCAAAACCTGGAATGACCTACCTAAGAATATACGGAACACAACAAACCACCTAGCATTCATGAAACTCCGCAAATCATGGCTCTTCACAGGGTAACCACAACGGAGACGCACCAGAATGCGCAGACATTAAACCAATGCTGAAAATAACTCCAATCCCGGCCACTCTCAATCTGGACAAATCATGGAAAATAGCCACAAAAGGAAGGCTCCAGAGACTGATCACATACTTGGACCCAGACGAAAGCCATTAAGTGACTCACCCACTCGCACGTACCGGACACACCATATCCAGACCGGCAGACGCATCTAGATAGAATTGAGAAGATTAGCATGGCCACACTTGGATGGAATTGTGGGTATTGGCCCGAGTCGCATCTAGAGGGGACTTTGAATGTTAGCATGCCCGCCCTTAGATAGAATTGTGAATATTGGCATGTCTACATTTAGATAGAATTGAGAATATTTGCCTGCGTCGCATCTAGATAGGACTTCGAACGTTTGCATGCCCGCACCTATGCGAAACCTGAAGACTAGCACAGGCCACATCTAAAATTAAGGGCATTGGCCTGCGTCGCATCTAGATGGGATTGATTGAAGGCTAGCAAGCCCGCGCCTAGATGAAACTTGAATGTTGGCGTACGCCACACATGCAATTGTGAACACCAGCCTGCGTAGCATCCTGATAGAGTTGCTAATGATAGCATGCCCACACCTGGACAGATTTCTAGGCGCTAGCTTGCGTCGCATCTGGATGGGACTGTGAATGTTGGCTTGCCCACACCCAGATAGAATTCTAAACATTGGCCCGCGCCGCATCCAGATAGAGTTGTGGGGGGTCAACTGGTGCCACACTGGGACAGAACTGCAAATGCTAGCATGCCAAAGGTCAGGTAACCCACTAACCAATATAAGCTCAAACTCTGCATACTTATCTCACTCAAACTCATACAACCATCTCTCGCACAATAAGCCGCACGCACTTCACAACACTGCAACAACACATAAGCCGGACCAGCAGCACACGCGGCCTGTCACCGATCCAATACCCGCACCATAGCTCAGCATCTGGTGTATACCGAGTTGAAGCTGCCAACAGAACACCACTCCTCTCACTATCCTACTCACTCTTCACCTTACTAACCCACCCCACCTTACCTTATCATTTACAGATCCGCCAGAGCGCCTGGGGACCAATTCCGTTGGTGACGGTGCGCGGTACAAATACCTTTAACATTTAACATAATCTGTAGTCTACGTATTTAGAGGTGGTTTGAGGTGTGCCTATCAGATAAGAAGGCTGCCAATTATATTACAAACACCTAAACACAGTATAGATACATATGTTCCCCTAACCAATCCCTCACTTCAATAGATGTTTGTTTGCCACGTAGGATGACATCATAGCTGATGTACATTGCGGTATAAAACCATTGTGTAATCAAAATTGAAGTGCGAGTGCGTGGACTACGATTAGTTCGCCAAATTGCCCTACTTTATTGAACTGATAGTAAAGTAGTACTTTGCCATATTCTTTGAGTCTGTCTGGTTATTTGGGTCTGAGATCATTATTGATAATTCCATTTAGCACATGAGATGCTTCAAGGTGCTAGAGCAGAACACTATCAAAAAACCTGCGCATGTCAGGTTACAGAGGATTGATGTTCTCATTTATTTAGCTTTCGTAGGATTCTCAGTAGTCCTCACGGTAAGCAAACTCTATGTAAAACGCTGTTCGCCCGGCAGCAGCGTCGGCACAAGTTTCTGCTGCTTGACTAGATTGCTGGTATGGAACACTTTCATCATGCAACCGCAAACTTGGCGGCCATCTTAGGGCAGATGTTATTGCCGCCTCTTGCTGTATGTATTATAAGTTATAACAACACACTTTATATCAAACCATTGATACAATGAAATGACAGAACATTTCGTGTCAATTTCATCTGTATCTCATTTGCTTTGGAAACGCCTGTGCACAGGCCCGAATGCTGTAATCGAAAATCATTCAACACTGGTTTAGACAGGTTTTGGAAACTCTAAAGGTATGCCTGCCATCTTTTAGAGGCATGTTTTCGCTTGTTCATTTATTCTGCCCCCTAGTTACCTTCCCAGAGTGCTGTACTACCCGATAGTATGGCAAGGTAAAACCAGTAATATTCATTCAATATATACTTGTCAAATTCTGGACATTCTAATTGAAGAACTGATTGAAAAACTGATCAACAAATCAGTTTGGGCGGGCGCATTCTGTCCGTACAGTCTATTCATGGGTGAATGCATGTATCTAGGTAAAGCTAGGCAAAGTGTCATGAATTGTCTGAATGTCTAACCAAAAGACATCTGTTGGTTTATGTTTTACCTCAGAGAAATGAGCCACCATGGGTTTCTCTGCCACTTTTTTTTTTTTAAGACAGGAACGAGGTTCGCATATGTGTTGTCTGATGTTTTCCTATATATATATATATATATAATGGCCACCCAGGCATTTAATTCCGTATATGGCCCATTGAGTTTTGCAGTTAGTAAATGTGTTCAGCTTCCAGTTTAGGCTCTATAGATCAATATATTTTAGATCTTTTGTAAGCCTACACAGCGAACATATCTGCATCTAAAATTGCTGAGTACAGGTGGAAGGGCACAGAGAGTGGTTGGATTTGGTAGTCTTTGTCGCAGATGTTCGTACGTGCGAACTAACACTTTGAATAGATTGTGTCCTCCCATGTATTCCTCATCTTTGATGCATCCAAGTCTGCTTGCTTTGAATTTAGTTTCTCCATTGTCGAGTGTCGTGCGGGTCAAGTCATTGCCCGCGCAGCCTCCGTACTGTTCTTGGCCGTGACATTGATGCTGGTATATGACGCACGCGTGGTGACTTACCTCAGTTCTGTTTTTTACGCATTCTAACGTGCTGCGGAGTGACATCGCTTAAGCTAAATTTCGAAGGGCTTGTTACTTCAACGGTCCATTCATCATACACTCGACATGTGCTGGACACCGAAGACCGGGTATAAGCGGTGTGCTGATTGTGGGGTAACAATGTCCATCACAGACCCGCACCACGTCTGCCTATGGTGTCTTGGGGGTAGGCCACAATGTCGATGACTGTGCCAGTCCATGACGGTCAAGGCCTTGCAGGAAAGGAAGGGGAAACTCGAGGCAAGTAAGCCCTCCCCCAAATCCCACTCCATTACCCTGGCTAAAAGAAACCATTCCTCCGACTAGGGTCGTATCCCCTGAGAAAAAGTGCTCTA
This sequence comes from Ambystoma mexicanum, assembly GCF_040938575.1. NCBI lineage: Eukaryota > Metazoa > Chordata > Amphibia > Caudata > Ambystomatidae > Ambystoma > Ambystoma mexicanum. The sequence continues at coordinate 945,713,148 of NC_090923.1, forward strand.
GGCAACAGAAGCCAGATTGAGAACACAACTCTTGTCATCATCCTCTCACAGAAAAAGCAAGAAGCGACACCAAATGTCTTTGTCGACTTCTTCCTCCTCTCCCGACAGTCCCCTTTCCGAAAAAAATATAGACTCCTGCAGAATGGGAGGATTTCTGCCTGAAAAGGCTTCATGATTCTAAGAAATTTAGCCACCCCTCTGCATGTCAAAAGACCAGCAGGGAGTCTGATGTCTCTGTCCCGCTCCTTTGGTGTATGTGGATCCAGTTGGTGGAGGGCCATCCTGGCAACCATCCTCTTTACGATCCTGGGGATATGCACTTCTGAGCAGCCTCTACGAACTCCAGTGCCTCGACCTTCTTCGGAGGATGCATTTTTTGGCAAGTTTCAGACGCTTATGCATTCTGATCCCATGAAGGCGTACTTTGAGGATTTATTTAAGGAAATGTATCCAAGTAGTGTCACCACCTCCACCACTTCTTGTGGAAAAGACTCCTGTTGTGCAGTCAACCCTGCCCTCGGGGTCTGAGGCGCGACGTGCGGCGGATCTGGACAGCGACGACCCGCCCCGCTCTAGTAGAGCCTTTCACGACCGGTTAGTGGATATGATGACGTTGCTAGACATCCCAATACCCAAGCCTCCGGCTCCACAAGACGGGTTCTTTCTGGAGCCTTTATTCTGTCGTCACAGGAGCGCACTGGCCTGTTCCTTCAGAAGGATATCCTGGCCAAAGCCAGCAAGGTGTGGGGAAAAACCTCATTCCGAGCAACACCTAAACAAGAAAATTGACGCTCGCTACAAGCTACATGCGTCTGAAGACCTATCCTTGTCTGCATGTCCACTCCCCTCATTGACGGTGGTGGCAGCTGCTAGGCTCCAGTCGAAACCCGCCTCTACATCCTCCACTGCAGCATCTCAGATCCTTTCCAAGGAGGATAAGCTTCCTGACGCCATTGGGGGGGGGGAAAAGGTATTTTTAAATTCGGCTCTTTAGCTGCGTCAGGCTAATACCAAGCTTATCCTGGCGGCTGCTAATGTCAAGCTGTGGAAGGAGCTTGCTGAGTTCCAGGAATGTATTCCTTCTGATAGGCTCGAAGACTTTAAGGGCAGCTTATCTGATGCCAGAGTTCTGGCGCAGGATCTACTGGAGGCTGCGCCCCATCATGTAGACACTTCAGCTCGAGGCCTTGAACTGTTCCACTCCTCCACTGATGAGGAACTCACACAAACCATGGCAAGCACGCAAACTGCCAAGTCATTGTCGGTTCTTAACAAAACCCCAGCAAAGGTACCTTATACAGAGGTCGGGGTCTCAAACGAGGTCCTCCTCTGGTTTCATAGGCTTTCCGGACCACCGTGCACAACGGGCAGAGGCTCCCGCTGGTGACCCAGGCCATAAACCTCAAAGGCAAGGTGGCCGGTGTTTCCTCTCGGTCAACAGCCTCCTCTTCAGCTATGGGTGGTCTCCCTGCCGAGAAACCATCTAAATGATGTTTTTCATTGGTCGCACGAGACTCCGGTGGGAGGACGAATTTTGTCTCATTTGGAGGCGTGGCAGACCATCACAGAAGACTGATGGGTTTTGTCTGTCGCCCGGGTGGGCTTCTGCTTGCTCCTCCCCCTCCCACCCTCCTCTCCAGCACTGGGTGGCCCTCCGTCATAGCCAAGGTGCAGACATTTCTGGACCTCAGAGCAGTGGAACCTGTTCCCTTGCGGGAGCAAGGGGAGGGCTATTACTCCCGTCTGTTTACAGTGCCCAAACCCAACCAGGCTGGCATGCACACTATCCTCGACCTCCAAGTTCAATCTCTTGGTACCCCAAAAGAAATTCAATATGATTTCGCCCTGCCAGATAAAGTCCTCTCTACGGAAGGGCGATTGGCTCAGCATGGTAGACCTTAAGGATGCCTGCATGCATATTCTGATCTGGAGCCCGCATCGAAAATATCTGTGGTTCTCTGTTGGAACGGAACACTTCCAGTGTTGTGTGCTTCCGTTTGGTCTCAGCTCGGCACTGCGTGTCTTTATGAAGATGACAGTCAATGCAGCATTCCTCAGACTGCAGGGAGTTCATGTATATCCATACTTGGACGATTGGCTCCTGTGCAGTCCTTGTCCACAGGCCCCTACAGCCAATCTTCAGTCACTCCTTCAACTCCTGTTCCTTCTTGGGCTGTCTGTGAACTGGTGGAAATCGTGTGACGGCTGCTCAAGACCTGATCTTTCTGGGTTTCTGTTGGGATAACGTCAGTACCAGAGTGTTCCTGACGGAGGACAGGATTGCAGATCTTTCAGCCACATGCTAGCTCTTCCTGCAGTCCTCCCACATGTCGGCCTGGTGGTTCCAGAGACTCCTGGGCCTCATGGTTTCTAGCATGTTAGCGCTACCTCTTGCACGCCAGACAATGTGGCGCACTCAGTTTACTCTCGAGCCTCAGGTCCCAGGCTACGGATCCAGAGTCAAGATGATTCCAGCCCCATCCTGCATGACGGCGGATCTTAAGTGGTGGTCATCCGCCAGCAACCTTTCAGTGGGGAGCTCCTTCCAGGGGCCTTGCCCACAAGCAACGATTACTAGAGACTCCTCCCATTTGGGGTGGGGAGCAACGCTGCGTCATCTCGTGGTGTACGATTTGTGGATGTCTCAGGACTGGTTGTTCCATATCAATTACCTAGAGCTCCAGCCAGTTTTTCTGGCGCTCAAGGCTTTTCAGCCCACTATCACCAACAGTGTGGTCTGAATTCGCACAGACAATTCCATGGCGATGTTCTACATCAACAAACGGGGGGGCACCAAGTCTCCCCTTCTGGTGGACGCTGCAATCCAAATTTGGAATTGGGCTATCCAGCTCAATATCTGGCTTCAAGCTGTCCACATTCCTGGTTGTATGAATGTGGCTGTAGACTCCCTCAACTGCCAATCTGCATGGAGTTACGAGTGGGAGATGAACACTGATGTTCTCACCAAGATCTTCCAGCAATGGGGTTCTCCAGCGGTGGACCTCTTTGCGACCTCTTAGAACCAGAAACTTCCTCTTTATGCTTCCAGGGATGGGCTCATAGCGTCTTCCTTTGGGGACGCCCTTGAGATCCCGACATGAAGGCTTACACTTTTCCTCCTTTGCCGCTGATTCATCGGTCACTCTGGAAACTCAGGAGTGCCTCCAACTGCACTCGCCTTGGTGGCCAGCCAGGTTCTGGTTTTCAGAACTACAGCACCTTTCGGTGTGCTCCACGATCAGGTTGCGAGCTCAGTTACCTTTCTTGGAAGGTGCCCTTTTTGATTGTGGTAACATCTGCAAGACGATTAAGTGCGCTTCAAGCGCTCTGTGTTGAACATCCGTTCCTTACTTTCCACAAGGATAAGGTTGTGCTTTGAACTCACCCTTCTTTCCTTCCCTAGGTGGTTTCTGAATTCCACTTAAGCCAGTCAGTATCTTTACCAGTCTTCTTCCCGAACCCGGTCTGCGACGTTGAGAGGGTTTTACACAAAATAAAGTTGAAGTGCTCTGAAGTTCTCCTCAACTATTTGCTAAGTTTGGTGACCCAAAAGGGAAACCAGCCTCGAAAGCGTCCATCTCTCGTTGGATAGCTTAATGTATTTCCGAGGCCTACAAAATTCAAGGCCTTCAGCCCCCAAAGGGCATTCATGCACATCTGGTCCGTGGCAAAGCGGCTGCTGTTGCCATCCAAAAATACATCCCTTGGGAGTCCATAGCCAAGGTTGCTACGTGGACTTCCCCATCAGCTTTTCGCAGACATTGGGCCTCATTAAGAGTCAGGCGGTAACCGAGCCGGAAAAACCGTCAGGTCACCACCGGACTCGTATTACCATTCCTCCTCTGTGATTCCCGGAATTACCGGGGCATTACGACCCCGGTGACCCGGGAATTCCGGAGGCGGAATTGTGTAAGTCCCCATTCCCATGGAGTCCCCTAGGACTAGGCCCCTAGTACTCCATGGGGATGGGGACAATGGAAACACTGGTTCCGTCTATGACGGAGTCGGTGTTTCCATTTCCGCCTGCAGGCGGGTGGTGTTAAACCCGCCAGGTCAGACCTGGTGGGAGTGACACCTCCCGCCTGCAGGACTCTTAATCAGCCGGTCCGGAAAGAACAGTGGTGGCGGTTTTACCACCAGCGTTCTTTCCAGAACGGCAGGGTCGTAATGAGGCCCACTGTCTTGACCTGAGCTCCCGTGCTGATGCCCAATTTGGCCAGGCAGTTCTTAAGAATGTGTTCCAGTAAAGGATTTTCCATCCACCCGTATTTCCTATGGACAGTGCTTGGGAATCTCCCTCAAGTATGGAGGAAATGGGACGGGACGTAGGAGTATGACAAAGTTACTCACCATAGTGACTACCTTACTACTAATCCATAGTCCCCTTTCCTCCATACGCACGCCCACCTGCTGTCCAATCTAATAAGTATCCTCTATTGTTGCTAATTGGTCCTGGACCAGGCGATAGAAAAATACTTAAGGGCGGGGCGGAGCTCAGGAAGGCGGGGCTACGATCACATGCGGTGGCCCTGCGTAAAAATAAAAGGACGACAAAGGTTTTGATGCTTTATCTAAAGTGCTCTGGTCCCGATGGCGGAATGTCCCACAAGTATGGAGGAAAGGAGACTATGGACCAGCTGTAAGGTAGTCACTATGGTGAGTAACTTTGTCAGACTAACAGGCTAAACAAGCGGCTAAAGCCATTATTAAAAACTCCCATGACGCTGTAGACACAGCAGGGAAAGTGGTTGCATAGGGAACACTCATTAAACATCATGCATGTCTTAGGTACTCGTGGTTCAAGCCCAATACACAGCACACTCATCAATATGCCCACAGAAGACCATATCCTGTTTGGAAAGGCAGTCGATTACACCCTGAAGACCGCTAAAAAAAAAAGAACAAGAGACCCTCAAGACTCTAGATCAAATTGCCAACAAGCTTTTTGTACAAAGAGCGCAACCCGCACACTTCTCATGCACAAGCATACATAAAAGCAACCCAGTCCAGCTGTTCATCAGGTGCGGGCACTAGCTCATTGTATACTAGTCAAGGGCAAATGCTAACCTCCCAATCCTCTTTTCAGAGGCAGTCATGCGAGGGTCATTCCACTAGGGGTTCAGCTGCCCCCTCTTTGCAATGACTCACAGATATGGGTCCCCTCCCATGTCTCCCCTGTAAAGGGGGGGGGGTGACATTTCTCTATTCACCCACACATGGAAGAGGATCACAACAGACAAGTGGGTGCTAACTGTCAGAGACTGGTATTGCATATAGTTCATCGAATGACTGCTCAGTCATTTTCCACGGCACAACATGTCTCTGGAAAACCAACAGATTCTCCAAGCAGAAGTAGACTCCCTACTACTTACAGGAGCCATCAAATGCGTTATCCCATCAGAGTTAAACAAGGGTATTTATTCTGGGTACTTCCTTGTTCCAAAGAAAGACTAAATAAAATGCCCACTGTTGGACCTGAGACCTGTAAACACTTATGTCAAACCTCAGAAGTTCAGAATGACAACTTTACAAGAGGTCACACGGTTACTGAAGAGGGAAGACTAAATGGCAACACTGGATATAAAAGATGCACACTTTCATATTTCAATGTTGACCGCTCACAAAGCACCTAAGGTTCAAAGTAGGATCCACAGAGTACCAGTTCAAAGTGTTAGGCAGAAACCTGTGCAGTTCCCTTAGGGACCACTGCAAAATGTTTAGGACTACAGGTGTTAGCAGTAAACCCAATTGGTAGCAGTCTGCACCACCCAGATTTACCTGGTAGCTGTGGCTGAGCAGTCAGACTTCTCGCAAGAAGAGTTAGGCAGTATATAGAGTATATACAATAGGGCTAAAAATACAGTAGCACAAGCAAACACTGACCAGAGCTTTGGTATAAAAGTATATAATTATTTATTTAAAAACACACTTGTAAAAAATACACTGGCACTAATATGTCAAGCAAGTTCAAACAGTCACTATAAGTATATACACCTCCCTAATTAATTATTGGACAAGTCTATGTTAAGACACCACTTATTTAGCAAAACAGAGGTGAGCGCGTAAGTAACCATAGATGGCACTCCAATAATTTGTTAAAAATGAGGGAGCGAAAAGGCAGAATAGGAAAATCACACAGTACCAACACTTTTAAAGAACCACAGCAAGTCAAGAAAGGCAGGGTCTACTGTAGAGCAAAAAGTTCATAGGCCAGGCCCACTCTTGGAGAGAGCAAGGCGGAATGTGCCCAAGATCACACAGTGGAAATGCACTCAAAGTCTTTGCAGGAAAGTCAAAAAGAGGTTGGATCAAGTTAGAATGGTAATGTTAACGGGTTCGAGGTCACCCCAGGATAGAGAGTCAAGGATTTACGTGACACCTCTGACAGTCTGTTGCAAGGGAGACTAGGTGGGACACAGTACCTGAAATGGTGAGAAAGCTCCAGCGGGGGCAGTTGTTCCTGGCAGCGGGTGCAAGTCTGGGCTTCGTCCACGGGAAGAGAAGATCTCGGCGTGGAGGAAAGCTGGAGGTCGTTGCACTGCCAGGGAAGAAACCAGCTGCAGAGTTTCCCGGTTAAAAGGTACTACCCTTTTATTCGCGGTAGTGGTGAAGCGTGGCTATCCGGCCGCCGGGGTGCTTGGCACAAGCGAGTCGACCACGAGACAATCCAGGAAGGCAAAAAAGGCGAACTGGCTGGTCTGTCGTCAGGAAAGTGGTGAGTTTCGTACAGCAGGGCTCCACCGGTGGTGTCGTCGTTGTAGATGGCTCAGCTTCTCCCCTCTTCGGATTCTTTAGGTCCTGTGGCAACTTCTGAAGTTCCAGTCCCCAAATCCCTGTTTTTATGCAGTAAAACTCCCATTCATCAGCCTAGCTGTCAATCAAACATGCTAAGTGGTGAGCCGGGCGGCTCACCACTGGGCCAATCACACAAGAGTGCGACTTGAGTTGCCAAGGCAACTCAGTCCAGGGTGCCTATTCCGCCCTCCCACACATCCTGTAGACCCAGACAGAGTGGCACCACTTTTGGAGGCTTTTGTGCAGAAGCCCGCCAAAAGTGGAACAAAGGGCTCGACTTGGGTTGGAGTTACAGAGGCGAACACAAACACCATTTTAAAACAGAGTCCTGGCAAAAAGACCCAACCGGGGAATAAATATTAAATAAATAACCCAGCGGTATCTTTAACATTGCACTAAAAAAGTGGTGCGTTTAAAATGAATGGGAAAATCCCATAGGAAATATTCCAGAGGAATATTTCGCGTGGTAACCACTGCCACCAGCCAGAAATTCGACAAGGGGGGACTGGACAGTGCCCCCTTGGAAAACAGACCCAGGGGCAATAGAATTACCCCTACCAGTACTTCCACAATATGATGATTTGTACTGGTCACAATTTAAGACTAGTAAAGACAATGGTGACTTTACATGCCCTGGGAGACAGTAGTCAGTCCCAGGGTATGGAGTCTATATTTGGGGGTCACTATGACACCCCTGTGTTTTACTGCACTGAGGATGCTCTGTAACACATGTACCAAAAACACATGAAGCCCTATGGAGTAAAAGACCCCATAGCCCATAAAACACATTATAATAGTCAAAGGACATTCTCAAATCATGCCTAAGAGTGGGAGAAAGAGTCTTACTCTTAGCAGGAGAAATAATTAAACCCCAGAAATCCATCAAAGCTGTTGGGGGACTCACTAGGTTTGGGAAATTAGCCTTAACAGATAATTCTCCCTAACACAAAGTACTAACCTTTGGGATGTAATCGGCCCCTTTGGTTTTCACAACAGTACAAACGGTGGTGGCAGCACACCTGTGCACACAGGAAAAAGAAGGGGGTTGGGACTTGGATGTCGGCGCTCTACCCTGTTAATTTGTCTAAGATTCCTGTTATGAGAATTATTTCAATGCAGTTTATCATCAAATTGAATACAATTGTAAGCCAAGATTCAAGATTTCAAAAGTGGTGTTTTTATTGTCCCATTGGCAAATTTGCTCAGCCGAACTGTTTTGACCCGTCCTCAAGGCAATTCTGTCTGTGTTCCAAATCCTTGTTGAGAATCTGTATGCAGATGAGAAATACAAATGATTAGCTGATGCAATTCAAGGCAACCACATTCGTTGTTCAAAGCTGAATGAAATCCTATGTCACTTGTCTCTTGTCTTCAACTAATGTTGTAGGTGCAGATAATAAGGTGGATGAAATTCCGGATTAAATCCCTCAAAGCAATGTAAGAGACCCTGTGTCCAACACAGGGTCTTTTACATTGCTTTGAGGGACCACACAGAGTCTCTTACATTGCTTTGAGCGATTAAATGGCTAAATGGATTGTTAAATGTATACAACAATACTACAAGTTAGCTAACGAAGAACTACCATTTACACCCAGACCACACTCTACACTTGGTACTGGTGCCGCATTAGCCTTCATTGCAAATGTGCCCTTAGAAGCAATTTGTAAAGCAACAAGATGGAGCTCAGTCCATAGGTTCTCCCAGCATTACTTTGTGGACGCACAAATTAGGAATCACTCTCGTAGGTCAAGTGGTGCTTTTTGCCTCTTTCCCTTCTAACAATCTACCTCCTTCTCCTGGTACTGCTCGCTAGTCTATGAAAAATATGTGATTCTAGGCAGATCCACATGCCTCATAAGACAAACGTTACATACCTGTAATCGTCTTGCTGTTGCTTGAATCTGCTTGGATTCACATGCGCCCACCCTTCCTCTCCTGCTTTGAAGTAGAGGGTACATAGACAACATACACCTCTTCACACCTTTTATCCTTTTACAATGGACTTCATGCAAATTCATGTCAGAAAGAAAACCATCTGAGTACCTTGACGCGTGAAGGACCATGGGCACAGTACACATCACAGTAGGCATAGTATTACAAACACGCCGTGTCAACGTCCCTTTTTTGATTTCGAAAACAAGTCATGTAATACCACCAGATGTTGACGTATACAAATCCTCTGAATCTGACCACATACAAGCATCAGAAAGATTATAGGTCTGCAATTTTTAGTAGAAACCCCTGAAATTCAGCTAAAGTCACCTTAACTTTGTGCCCCCTTTTGTGCAGTCAATGACTACACTAATAACATGTTCTGAGATCACTGATGACATCAACGATTGCATCACTGATGCCAACACTAATTACATTGTATATAACAGATTACATCAATAATGGCATTAGACATAACATTATTTATGAGTTAGCTCATAAAATATTTGATTATCTTAACACTTTAGACTGTGGACACATGGCCATGACGAAGGATGTGGTCACTGGCCATCAACAAAGGCCATAGTTAGTGGTCGGTTAGTGTTCTAAAAATATAATCAGTGTGCATGGCTCAAAGCCATGCCTAGTGGCCCATTACAGTTTTAAAATATACTGTGGGCGAGGTCGAAAGCCATAGCTACTGTCCATTCATCTGTTAGAATATACATTCGGCACGCCCAAAGGCCATGGCTAATGAGTGGTTAGTTTTGAAAAATATACAGTGGTCACAGCTAAAATCAATGCTGGCTGGCCAAGCCTTAAAGCCATGGTGGGTGGCCTGTTTGTTTTTAAATATAACACCAAAGGCTCTGGCTAGTTAGTGTTGTAGAATATAAAGTGGGCACGTCCGAAGGCCATAACTAGTGGCACGTTAGTATCTTAAAATATACAGTCGGCATGGCCGAAGGATGTACCCGCTGGCCATGGTCAAAGGCCATGGCTGGTGGGCCATTTATATGTTAGAATGTATAGTGGGCATGGCCAAAGGCTGTGGCCACTGGCCAGCATTGTGTTGAAGCCCATTTCTAGAGGCTGGTTAGTGTATATAATATCCATTGGACACGGCCAAAGGTCGTTGCCTCTGGTCAAGACCAAAAGATATGGTTGGTAGCCTGTTAAGTGTTTTAAAATATACAGTGGGCACAGTTGAAGGCCATGACTAGAGACCCGTTTATGTGTTAAAATATATTTGACCATGCCCACTGACCATGACTGAAGACCAATCTTCGTGCTGGTTACTGTTGTAATGTAATTAGTGATGTCATCCTTGTGGTCCTATGCTGCGCAACAGCGGGCACGGAGTTGAGGTGGCTTTAACTGAATTTCAGAGGTTTTGTTGCATTAAGTTCTCATCTTAACGTTGCTGCAACTAAATTATTTCCTTTAATTTCAGTGGTTTTGTTCGTAGATTTTTTTCCGCACATGGCCAATGGCTACGCCCGTGTCTGCTGTATATTTTAGAACAGTACCAGACAACTAGCAACGGCCTTCCGCCACTCGATATTTTAAAACACTTGCAACCCATCACTCAAAGACGTTCATCAATCACAAACTGATCATGACCTGTTTTGACAGTGGCATTGGTATGAGATTGCAGGCTTTGAGAACTCAGTGTTTTTAAGCAATGCGTAGTGAGATTAAATTATTTGCAAGGATTATACAATTTGGTGAAGCAGCGTGTTTTATGGCCGGTGAATGCTGTGATGCATCTCACGACCCCAGCTAACCGCATTTAAGCAGCACGGAAAAGGGGAAAAAAATGACTGACTGCAAGAATAACATATGCCCAGGGACCTTTGCCCCATAGCAAAAATCAAAAGCTGGCACCCATGAATATATGCTCAGTAAGTGAACATATGTCTTAAAGTGAAATATACAAATGTTGTTCATTTGACCTTCCACTTAGAAGAAAGTATGCAAGACAAAGTAGCATTGGAATTTTAATAAAAGAAATGAACACCACAAAGGTAACCTGAGAGAGGAAATGTTCCAATAAATATGCTGGCAAAGTAGAACAGGTGCTCACCTTTTAAACCCAGCAATCTGTTGTTAAATATTCCCTGGAAAACAAAATCCCAATACGAAACAATTCTTGTGGTGTTGTGGGTAAGCGTCTGCACTATGGACATGACAACCTGAGTAAATTCCTGCTAGCAAAATACTTGAACAAGCTTGCCAACCTCAAAAAACCCCACTGGGTTGCGTCCGCCCCTCAGAAAAAGTGTTACACTGTCCTCCTGCATGTGTCCTTTATTTGTGCCCTGAAAAGCAGACACAATTGGGGGCAAATAACTGCACCAGTGCCCGGGATTGCAAACACTCTTGCCACATCTTGGGCAAATAGTCATGATTTACTTGCCCTTTCATCAGTTCCCCCTCCTCACCACCATGTCTGGATTTCAACAATACTCTGCTTTATTTATTTTATTTTTTACATTTGTAAAGCGCTCAAATGCATCAGGGCGCTGTTGCAAATCAGTTACACTGAATTAGCAGAAAGAGAAAGCTAAGGGACATGCAGCCAACATCATACAGGAATACACAAATGCTGAGGCATGAAGGTTCCTACTTGTCTCTGGTTTGAGACCTGTGAACAATAGGGTCACGTTAGGTGAAAGGCATGTTTTTAGGGCCTTCCGGAAGGATAACTTGAAAAGCACACATACAATATTGGCCCTCAAATATATAAATCCTTATTGAACTATGTTAGGCAAAAAGTGTACAATTGTGACATTATTCCCCCCCATCTTGACTGGGAAACTACAAATACCAGAATGCAATTCAGCAAAAGGCAACAAAATAGTTTCAAAGTGCAATATGTTCAAGGAATGACAGAAGCATGGTTTAATAAAAATAAGAATGCGGATGCCGTGTGTTTTCTTTGTGCGTTATGAGAGCTTTAAAACTAAGAAAACACACAGCAATCGGGACTGTGGACTGTCTCTCATCCGTGTAGTAACTGGACCGACCCTGCTTAGCTTCAAAGCGAAGAAGGGGCCTGCCCCCTCAGGTCATGTTGCTATAAGTGGCTTTGTAACTTGTGCTCATTTATTAGGCATCATGGCCTCAGGGTGCCGGCTGCTACCTTGCTATGAAACTAAGCAGGGTCAGTCCTTGTTATTGCATAAATGGGAGTCCTGGTGCCCCGATGTCAGATCCCCTTGGCTATCTGTAGTCATTTTATGTATGAATTACTGATAGCCACAGCTATGTCGTTAAATAGCCGTGAGTACTGGAACAAGTTTGAAAAAAATAAATGCTTTCTTAACCTCACCAAGTGCCCCCTCATCTGTGCCAGCTCCCCCCACTCCACAGATGGCTTCCTCACCTCCCATGCCACCTTCTATTCCCCCCACAACACACTCTGTTTCTCTGATGCAGTTTGCTTTGAGATGTTGGCTATTCGTGGATATAGCCGAAGTTACAGTAAAGCTTTGTGTTGCAAGCTCAGTCCCTAGATCCCTTCCCAAATTTCACTTGGTATCCTCTAGCCATCCCCCACCTCTAGACCAATGGCATTTGCATGTTGTTTGACCTACAAATGGCTTTTTTCCTGCATTTCATTTTCTGATAAAACGTCGGCAGTATCATCGGCTATCTCTCGCATCAAGCACAAACAAAGATGGTGGCTGTTTCATTTCTTAAAACCCCCAGTTTTGTCAATTTACATGAGATATAGCTATCTATTTTGGTGGAGGGGGCTCCCTCTTCTCTGCCAAATATTTAAAAACTATTGCACGGAATAACCTCAGTCCACAAAAAGGCCTCCCGTAAATGCTTCATGGCCATGTTGTTTTGGACCTGGTCCAAATCCATACAGCGGTTTGGTCTGTGCGATCTGGCAGAAATTGACCTTCTTTGTCTATGGTAAAATGAATGGGAAGTAGGTCGCAACTTTGTTTTTATTTTTTTTGTTTTCTTAATAACTTATTTCTTTTTTAACAAATCCTTCCCAAGCTTTGCAGTCTGGATCCCCCCCCCCATACCTAATAGACTGCAAAATGTAAACCAAATCAGTTCTAAAAATCAAGTTATTAGCAATATGAATTTTTCAAGGTTCCTATGGGAGTCCGACTCACTTTAACTATAGGGTGGAGACCCCGACCCTATAATATGAGTCTCCGCTTTCACCTGCAAGAGCTGACCGTCCAAGTTAACAATGGGTTCCATGAAAATTTATATACGAAAAGGCAGGCCCACACTGAACAAAATCTCTATTTTAACAGGGGAGATAATGTTCCTTTCTCAGTATCCCTATAATAACAACAAAAGAATACAAAATTGTGTGGCTGGTCAAACTTCACTTTGGCAAAAAAGACAAGAACATTAGACCAACTCTAGATCTGCCATGGGACCCCAAACTGCTTCCAATGTTAAGACACTAAAATAATAATTTTTTAACCAAAGCTCTGAAGGTGTTTCGGTCTAGCCCAAATAAGTTTCTCTTCTTCCAGCTTATACTCTTTTGTTGGAAAGATTTGCCATTTTCGATAACACACATTTTGGGATGAGTTAATGGGTCCTGGAAAGCAAAGCAAAGTCCACTCACTGCAAGGCTTTAACAAAAATGTCACAACCAAGAAATACATTCGGAATTATTACAGGCTTTAACATTAGGGATATTAACCTGCGAATTTTCCGCTCTGCGTTTGTCTGAATTCTATGTCAAGTTCGGAGGCGAGCTTTATGCATCAACTTCTTTACTTCAACTCTTCAGCAGTTTCAACAAATAAGCGAACATGTCATACAACTTTCATTTTTTTTTTCTTTTTTAAAAACTAAATTTCCCACGCCTCCCCATGGTCTCTGTAGTCCCTCTTATTTCCTGTGTCTGTCTGGTATCCGGACCCAGACTCTGTTCTCTTCCTCTTCTTTGCCTGCTCTTCAGCAAGATACCCATTCTTACTGCTTAGCGTATAAACAATAAAAAATGAATTTATGTTGAGTTTGTGACATAGTGGAGGAAGCGCTAAGACTATATAGACTGTGGAAGTTAGTAGACAGAATATGAAAAGTATTTACTGTTAATTTATTGACCTTTATACAAAGTATGACTGAATTTTCACATCAGCGCAACGCGCATTGCAAGCACACAAGTTACATCAACGCGTAACCCGGAGTACCGGCGTGCAAGGAAGCTTATTTACCTAGGAAGCCAACAGAGCCCGTGCTTAAATCAAAGCACGGCTGGGGCTCCATTTGGCTTAGGATCCTTAAAAGGAGCGCAACAGCCCCCACGCTGGGGGTGGAGGAGCTGAGCGCTCTACGGGTTGCACAAGCGACGCAGGTCATTAAAAAGAGCAAACTACACCGGAGCGATATCAGAGAACCGATCGCTCCCTCAGGCATAGTTTTAATCTATTATATAACCACAGTTGGAGCTATCGCAGAAAAAGCTGCTCGCACACAGGCGCAGCCCGAAATAACACTGTCAATTACAGAGGAATCCAAGGAGGAGCAGTTAAGCTCCAATACGGGGAGGGCGTGGCTAACTGCCAACTGATGTGCAGGTGAATCCCTGGAGCTCCCGTGCAGCCGCAGAAATCCGGGCAAAATCCTGCGTTTAAACTCCCATGGATGGTGTATAGATGGCTCGGAAGGAAGACTGAGGTGCAGGGGCAGTGGATGGTGTCCTCGGAAAGGCTGTGGAGGGAGGCGTTTTTCCCTGGCACTCGCTGAAAATCCTGACGGCTCGGCGGGGAGGCGCACTCAAGATGGCCCCTGTGGCGCAGTGAAGGGGAAGGAGGAGGACTGTAAGACATACGCTGCGACCCCAGGTGAAGCGGGGGCAGCGGCGGGTGTGGAGACAACCCTGACAGAAGAGCTGGATTGAGCGGTGCCCTTGGAAAGGCTGTGGAGGGAGGCGTTTCTCCCTGGTGTTCACCGAAAATTCTGACGGCTCGGCGGGAGGGGACTCTGAAGAAGGCCCCTGTGACGCAGCGAGGGGGAAGGAGGAGGACTGTAAGATATACGCTGCGACCCCAGGTGGTGCGGGGGTGGCGGCGGGTGTGGAGATCGGAATTGAGCGCGGGCGGCGAGACGTACTGGCTCGACTGGACATTGGAGTTGCGACCCGCTGGAGGGACCTGGGCTCAGCCTTGTACGGAGCGGCACAGAGGCAACCGAGAGAAGACACGGCAGAGGGAGCGGAGCGGTTCGTGGGTGCTGCGGCAGGGGGGGGGGAACACAGGCTGGGAGCGGCCCAGTTTGAGTCAGCGGTGTGACCCGCAGGAGTGAACGGTGAGAGCTGCATTGTGAGCAGGACAGTTGGGGCTGAGGAGCCGGAGCATGGGTGGCGGCCCTGCGGACGTGGCTGCTGGAGTGGTGATAGGAGGGGCTGCGTACTGCTCAGTAGGAGCATTGCGGAGCCCCCGTAAGGGGCGGCCCATCCAGAGGTGGCTAGAAGCTCCATGTGGTGCTTGGCCCAGACTTTTTTTTCGTCAGTGGGGGGGGGGGGGAGGGGCAATGTGGAGAGGTGGTGCCCTCTGGAGCTGCTGAGGAGTGCCTCTGAGAACTGCGGAGGAGTCAGGGGGAGAAACCTCTAATGCGGAAGGCAGGGGCTGTAAATCTTGATTCCCCCTTGTTGGAGGGCTCTTGGGGTCTGCCGGTCTTCTCCTGCGCTGTGTGACTGGTGGGGATCACGGCAGTGACCCGGGGCAGTTCATTGACTGCACAGAAGAAGGGAGCGACCCCCTGGGGGCTGCGGTGGTGGTGTGATTCACTGGGACGCCTGCTGTGAGGCGGGAGAGACCTGCAGAGAGACACAGGACAGTTAAGAGATTGTGGACTCGGGAGGGCCGGTTTAGGACAAATTATAGAACTCACGCCTGGGGGCGGAATAGTAAAGGTTGCTTTACAATGGACAAGTCAGCAGTGGATGGAAAAATATAGAGGCTAAGGACAATGCACGGAGACAGGAGGGCTCAGATCGACAGGAGAGGCCCCCAGGGGAGGACAGAAATGCGGTGACCCTAGATGCGCTAATGGAGGTGATACAAATTTCCAGGGATACCCTCCAGGAGAGCATCAAAGAGGTGGGAGTGGATATCTCTTTGGTGAGGGCAGACCTCCGTTAAGTGTCTGAGAGGGTTACAGAAGTGGAGCAAAGGGTCAGTACGGTGGAGGATGATATCCAGAAGTTGAAAAATCAGGTGGCGGGCCTGGTGGGGGCTACCCGAATCCTGGAGGTTAGAGCAGATGATGCCGAGAGGCGCTCCAGACGTAATATCCGTCTGGTCGGCGTTCCGGAGAGAGAGGAGGGCCCTAGTGCGGAGCTTTTTGTGGAGAACTTGATGCTGAAAGTCCTGGGGATTAAAGGCCTGTCTAATCTCTTTACTGTGAAAAGGGTGCATAGGGTCCCGGGGAGGCCCCCACCACCGGGTGCGCCGCCGAGAGTTCTGGTGGCTAAAATTATGAACTTCCGGGATCGGGATGTCATTCTGCAGGATGCTCGTAGACGGGGTCACTATGAGATCGGTGGCGCGAAGTTGAGGATCTTCCCGGACTTCACGCTTGAGGTGCAGCGACAGAGGAGATCCTTTGATGCAGTATGAAGCCGGCTAAGGGAACTCAATTTAAAATATATGATGTTTTTCCCGGCTAAGCTGAAAGTGTTGTCGGGGAGGGAAAGTCGTGGTTCTTTACGTGTCCGAAAGAGGTAAGGGATTGGCTGGATGCGGGGCAACATCAAGTATGGCCGTGGATGGGGAGTCCTAAGAGGTCAGGAGGCGGAAGAGTGTGGGTAGTGCCCAGCGAGACATCAGTGGTGGAGACCCCAGCAGAAATTGGCTTTTTAGCAGTGAGGAGGCTTTGGAGAAGAAGGGGAGGAACACGCTGGTGGGGCTGCATGGGGCAGGTGGTGAAGCCCTTAATTAAAGTGACGCTACTGACTACCAACCCCAAGGGGATGGGGGGAGAAGTTTGGGGGGGTTTATGCAGGACATAGAGAGGAGGGGGGCTGGGAGGGGAGGCGGGAGGGAAGGGAGGGAGGGTTTGGGATGATGGCACAAAGTTGGGGTCTGGTGCGGGAGGGGGGAAGCTGGATAGGATTAGGGGGAGTGAGGTTTAGCACAGCAGGGAAGAGAGGTGTGGGAAGGCGGAGAGAGAGGTGGATACGGAGGTTGGGGGGGGGGGGCTGAACAGGAGAAGGACCAATGTGAGAGAAAGCTTCAGTGTATCGGATGGGTAAGCTAGGGAGTTTGAAAATTGGGACATGGAATGTCCGAGGACTGAGGCATTATCAGAAGAGGAAAAGGGTGGGGGAGTTTTTGAAAAGGCAAGGAATACAAGTAGCCCTGTTGCAGGAGACACATGCAAATGCAGAGTTGTTGGGGGGATTGGAGAAGTTGTGGGGAGGACAGGTAACTGGTACAACATACTCAACCCAGGCGAGGGGTGATTTGATTTGGGTGGGTAGGGGGGTGCCATTGAAGTTGGAGCGGGTGATGAAGGATGGGGAGGGTAGGACAGTTCTTGCGCACTGCTTCTGGGAAAACAGGTCAGTATGCTTGATTAACTCGTATGCGCCAAATGTGGACGATAAAGAGTACTTCCCTTCAGTGTTGCGTATGATGGGGGCTTATAGAGGGGAAATGTGTGGGGGGGAGATTTTAATTGCCACTTGGATGAGCGGTTGGATGGGTGGGGAACGGGGGGGGACCATAAGAAGCACATGGCGGGATCGCTACGGAAGGTAATGGGGCAGTTGGACTTGGTGGAAGTGTGGCGGGAGAAACATGGGGAGGAGAGAGGGTACTCCTACCACTCGACTGTGCACGGCTCGTACTCGCGCCTAGATTATATGGTAACGGGGAGAGAGTACTGTCACTATTTTGGAGAGACGATGTACCTCGGGTGCACCCTATCGGATCACACCCCCTTGGTGACGACGCTGTGTGGGCCCAGTGTGGATCCCCCAGCAGCGGTTATGGCGGATGCAGATGGAGGCGCTGCGGGGTGGGGTGTTTGTAGCAGAGCTTAGAGAGGAGATCAGCTCGTACTTTGAGCTGAATGAGGGCATGGTGGAAACTAGGGGAGTACTGTGGGAGGCTTTCAAGGCGACTCTGAGAGGCAAATGCTTGGCCATGACAGTAGGGATGCGGAAACGGCTCCTAGAGACGTTGCAGCGGACAGAGGCCCGGGTTGCGGAATTAGATAGAGAGGTGGCGGGGGGCGTAGAGAGGGGGGAGGCTCTGGGGCGGATGCTGGATCTCCATCAGAAGACCCTGTTGGAACTTACACACTTTGATAATAGCAGGCGGGATGTTAAACTCCATGGGGAGGGCGATAAGGCGGGTAAGCTCCTGTCTTGGCTAATCAGCAGGGAAAGTCCGACTCAAGTCATAACCCAGCTTCGATCTAGTACGGGGGAGCTAGTTGGGACCCAGAAAGAGATTAATGAA
The DNA here is from genome assembly GCF_040938575.1 of Ambystoma mexicanum. Classification (NCBI taxonomy): domain Eukaryota; kingdom Metazoa; phylum Chordata; class Amphibia; order Caudata; family Ambystomatidae; genus Ambystoma; species Ambystoma mexicanum. The sequence continues at coordinate 945,731,337 of NC_090923.1, forward strand.
GCTTTTGTAGCGTATTATAAGGGGTTATATGCGACTGAGGGGGGTATGTTGATGTGGAGGTGGAAGATCTTATGGAGGTGCTGCGGTTGTCGAGACTGGGGGAGGACTGTCGAGAGGAGCTAGATAGGAGAGGAGGACATCCGCTGCGTGATCCGCACTATGAGGAGGGGTACAGCGCCGGGTAGCGCCGGACTCCCGGTGGAGTTCTATGCGGAAAATTGCTGAACTCCTGATTCCGCAGCTTCAGGTGGTGTACGAGGAGGCATTCCAGGAGGGGTGCCTCCCAGAATTGCTGAGAGGGGCGGTTATAACGGTGATCCTAAAAGAGGGAAAAGATCCGAGGGACTGTGCGGCATATCGGCCCATTTCGTCGTCGTACATAGATGGGAAAATCCTGCGGAAGATTTTGGCCGCTAGGCTGGCGAAGGTGGCGCCGGGCTTGATACACCCTGATCAATGTGGGTTCGTAGGGGGCAGGAGCACGTCGGGCAACATCTCCCGGTTGCATCATGTTATGGACCAGGTGAAGCTCCAAAGGCAGGACATGGCGATCGCGTCATTTGACGCATATGAAGGCTTTTGATTCCTTAGAATGGAAATGGTTGTTTCGGCTGCTGCGGGAATTTGGGTTTGGGGAGCACATTTGTAGGTGGGTGGCTTTGCTTTACACTAAACCGCTAGCAATGGTGAGAACGAATAACTGGGTGTCGGAGACGTGGTAGTTGGGTAGGGGGACGAGGCAGTGGTGTGCGGCCTCCAATTTTGTTTGCAATGGCCTTGGAACCTCTGGCGGCGTTCTTGCGGCAGGAAATGGCAGAGGCTGGAATCGAGGTGGGAGGACAGACAAACATAGTGTCCCCTTATGCGGACGACTTGTTATATGTAAGGGACCCTAAAACATATCTTCCAGACCTTTTGGAAGTACTACGGAACTTTAGGTACATGTCCGGGTTCCGTATAAACATGGAGAAGTCGGTCTTGTTCCCGTTGGGGGCGGCTACGGGAGTGCCCGTTGGAGGAACTGCCAGATTTTGGGATACGATGGGAGGAGGAGTCATTTCGATACTTAGGGGTACAGGTTTTTCATGAAGTGGTGGACATGTTTGTGCATAACACGGGGAGGGCATTGTCCAAAATAGGTTACTCCATCCAGTTTTGGAAGGCTTTACCCCTTTCATTGATGGGGAGGCTGGCACTATGTAAGATGGTGGTCCTTCCACGTTTGCTTTACTTTTTCACGAATATACCGTATGTGGGAAAGAAAGTGTTCTTTAGCATGCTGGATGTTCAGATTAGGGAATTGCTGTGGGGTGTAGGAAGAAGGGTGTCCTTGCAAACGCTGCGAAGAACTAGAGAGAGGGGTGGGCTGGGTCTCCCGAATTATGAAAACTACTTTGTGGCGGCTCAGCTACAGTCAGTGTTGGTATGGGATCAACCGGGGGCAGAGCTTCTTCAGGTATTGGTGGGGCCCTTGCAGCCGGATTGCAGGGCGGTGGAGCTCCTATGGCATCCGTTGGGAGCTATGGGGACATCGGTGGTTTTCGAGGCGGTAAGGGAGACATGGAGAAAGTATGTGGGCAGCAAAGGGGTGAGGGGCTGCTACGAGGGTGCTCTCCCTTGGGGGGCCGACCTGAAGCTCCACCAGGCGATTGGGAGGGTGGGGATACGGAGGTTAAGGGAGAAGGGATGTGAGAAGGTGGGGGACCTTTTTGAGGTTGGGAAGCTTCTTACTTGCAAGGAGTGGTGTGATAAGTTCGATTTGCCGCCGGGAGTCTTTTTGGCATACGGAGCAGTGGTTCGCAGGATGACAGAGCTATGGGATGGAATTCCTGAAGAGCCGGAGCCATGTCCAGTTCTTCGAGTGCTACTTGACCAGATGGGGGGGGTAGGGCGCGTATTTCGCGTTTATACAAGGCTCTGGGGGAGGTGTTGGTAGAGGGAGAGTTGAAGGTTAAGGAGAAGTGGGAAGCGGATATGGGGCGGTCTATATCAGATGAAGAATGGGGGCAGGTTTGGGACTTGGTCCGGAAGTCTTCGAGGAATGCCCGCTTCCAGCTGGTCCAATTTAATATTTTGCATCGGGTATATGTCACCCCTTTGGCACTTAGGGCGATGATGGGGGATCAGTCGGGGGAATGTCCTAGATGTGGTTTGGAGCGGGCGGGGTTTTGGCATATGGTGTGGGAATGTGCAGTGATAATGGAATACTGGGACGAGGTGCTTAAAGGATTGAATGAGGTATTGGGGACCACCTTGGAGCGATGCCTGGAGACCTGCCTGTGGCGGAAGCTCCCGGGGGTGAAGCAAAATAAGGTACGAAATAGAATGGGCCGCTTTCTGCTCATATTGGCTAAGCGTCGAATGGCAATAGCGTGGAAATCTCCCCAGGGCCCGTTGATCAATTTATGGAAAAAGGATGTACGGAGGTGGGGGTTAGCAGAGCTAACGGTGCTGCAGAATGGGGAGACGGGAGAGGACCGGGATGTGGTGCCGCTCCACTGGTCCCAACTGTTAAATGATCTGGCAAAAGACAATGATTTACGGCCACCATGAAATGGCGGATGCAGGAGAGGGAATGTGAGCAGGATAGGGGGGAGGAGGGAGCACGGCGGTGTGAACGGAGGGTGAATAGGCCCAGCCCTCAACGAACAATGGACATGGAAGTCTGCTGTGCTGTGACCAATGGCAACAAAAGGAAGTAGATGAGATACTGGGATGCGGGGAGAGGGGGGGTGGGATTGGGAATCGGTTGGACTGGTTGATTACAGATGTTCATGTATGTGGTGGGATTGGTACTGGGGGGTTAGGGAGGGCGGGGGAAGTTGTGGAACTGTTATAATGAAATGCCAATAAAGTGTGTTGGGAAAAAAAAAGCTCCAACACAAGGCGACAGCCACACCTAGTTAAGGGCACACCAGAGGAGTAGTGGACGTGCAAATACACCTGCTTACAGGTATTTGGCACAAAAGCCAGGATTATAAAAAATAAAAAAAAGACAATGTCTGAGCAAGAATGGAGTGAGGAGGAGCGAACGCAGGATTTAGCGCTTAGCTTCAAGGGAGTCCTGGGTAGCTCCCTGGTTGATTTAGTGGTGGAAGGAGTTGGACCCAAACAAGAAACGCTGGCAACATTAGAATCTCTACTAAGTAAGAGAAAGGCCAGCACCAATGTGAAGCAATAAAGCTCGTCCACAAAAGGGCCTGAGATTCAAAGCCCTCAGTCAGTGGAGTACCAAGACCCGGAAAAGAAAAATCTCTTCGAGCCCCTCTCCACCCCCCCGACCCCTCCCATGCGCCCCTGTCGGGACCATCCTCTATCAAGATCGATTGGCCGGTCGATTCCAATCCTCACAAAGACCTCAAGCAAATAGAGCCCACCATTGGAAAGGTAGGCAGAAGGATTCCTTCCTCCAAACCAGAGGGAGAATCCCCCAGACGACTCAGGAGCAGGGGACCAAGAAGAGCACACAGCTCTAACACAGGTGAGATGCATCCTATATCTGCCAGTAGGGAGGAGAACTCGCCAGCTCTGGCCGAACTGGCACGCGCTTTCCAGTGACGCATGGGTACTACAGACAATGCTAGGGCTACAAATAGAATTCGTACAAGAGCCCCTGGCAGGAAGCTTATCCGCACCCCATTCACATGACACACTCGGAGAGAGAGATTCTGCACAGCGAGCTCAAGCAGCTCTGGGAAAAAAGGGCCATCCCCCCACCCACCAAATTTGTGAGCAATATGTTCCTGGTCCACAGGAAAAAGGTGAGACCAGTCATAAACTTAAAGGAGTTAAACAGCTAGGTGAAGTACAGTCACTTCAAGATGGAACGGATCCATCAACTGAGAGACACTTTAAGAGAAGGGACTGGTTAACGAGAATAGATTTAAAAGATGCATATCGCACAATAACCATAGAGAGCACGTATCAACCGTTTCTAGCATTCCGCTGGGAGGGGTGGTTATGGCAATTCAAGACAACGCCTTTTGGCCTTGCGTCAGTGCCGTGGGATTTTACAAAGCTCATGAGAACAGTAGCAGCAGCCATCAGAGAGAAAGGGATTGGGATAATTCTATATCTAGACGATATCCTGCTGTTAGCAGATGACAGAGAGAAGTTAATACTGCAGACATCCTGGGTACAGGATTTCCTGACATCGCTGGGGTTCCTGATGAATCAGAAGTCAGACACACACAACCCCAACAAAATGGCTCGATTTCTTGGGATTCTTGGTAGACACAAAGAAGGCAGCTCTAGAGCTGCCGGCCAGGAAGATCCAGGATATCAAGAAAGAGATACAGGCATGTCTCGACAAGCAGGTGGTCTTGCTACGAATACTAGCCAGAATTGTAGGATTGTTAGTGTCCTCCATACAAGCCATCTTCCCAGGTCCCCTTCACTCTAGGGCACTGCAAAGGCTAAAGATAAGACACCTCCAGCAAGTACTGAGGTACCAACATTCAGTACCACTAGATCAAGAATCGAACACAGAGTTGCAGTGGTGGTTACAAAATATGGATGCATGGAACGGGCGGGCCATCTTTGGAGATTGCCCGGCCCTAGTAGTGTAGTAAGACGCTAGCAGAGCAGGCTGGGGAGTGCGCTGCAGCACCTTGGAGACAGGAGGGAAATGGAGTGCAAACTAACTACGCCTTCATATAAACTGACTCAAACTGTTAACTGTATCATTTGCGATAAAAGCTTTCTCAAAAAGCAGAGCCAACTGTTGTATCCTGCTGAAGATGGAGAACATCTCAGCTTTCAAATATATAAATCACCTGGGAGGGACAAAGTCCAGACTCCTACAAGAACTAGCGAAGGATTTCTAGCATTACTGCCTACAGTCTGGGATTTCAGCGATAGCTGAGTATCTGCCAGGTACGCTCAACATGAGCGGAATGCAACTCCCGGCACCTGACAGACAGCAATGACTGGAAGCTCGACAGACATGTTAAAGCAAGTGGAACAGCTATGGGGTCCCATAGACACGGTTCTGTTCACCTCCAGACTGACCATGCAGAAAGAGATATACTTCATTTGGACACCGCATCCGACAGCACTAGGGACAGACGCCTTCCTGCACGATTGGCACAGGAAACTGCACTATGCCTTTCCCCCGTTCATGATGCTGAGCAGAGTTCTAGTGAAAATTCGCAGGGAGAAGGTGACGATAATAATTATAGTGCCCCAATGGAAATCACAAGTATGGTTCCCAACTCTGATGGATTTCTCTGCAGACTTCCAGCCGATCCTCCTGGCAGGAGAACACCCAGCTGGGTCATTTCATCCTCTGAGAGTGAAGGCTATGCTTCCACTCATGATATGCAAGGTATACAGCAAAGAAGGTCACTGCCAGGAATTTCTGAACAAGCTGAAGGACTCCTCGCAGACTCATGTGCTCCCTCCACGAGAAGGAGCTATGACGCAGCATGGAGTCGCTGGGCGGTCTGGTGTAGTGGGAGGGGATTTCATCCCATTTCTGCCCCTGTATCAGAGATTTTCTTGCATCTCTCCTGGGGAAAGGCAAAGCCTTCGGGACCTTAGGAGTTTATAGGTCAGCAATATCGTCAGGGCATGAGCAAGTGGATGGAGCCACCAGTAGGGGACCATCCAGCGGTGACTAGGCTCATGAAAGGTGCCCGCTTCCGAATACCGCCAGAAGCCAGACACTCACAGGTGGGGGACGTGAACATAGTACTATTGTTTTTAACAAGATTGCCGGCGAATCGATAATAATCTCTGATGCAGTTGCCAGGGAAACTAGGTATACTTTTATGTCTAGTCATGTAGAAGAGTGTCAGCTGTCAAAGCATTGGACGTAATCAAGAAGGTATACGGGCCCAATGAGTTGACGTTCACGCTCACTGCAAGGACCAAGACAAACTCTTTGTCAATCTAGTACCCTTACTTGACCCACCAGCCGCAGTAGCATGTATACGAGAGTAGGGTGCCAGAACTGCGTAGCACAACTGCTAATAGCGTGTAGGAAACAACATAAAGCGCTAGCCACAGCCACCATAGCAAGCGGGTCCACGAGATTGTGAGATCATGCAGTTAGCAGGAATTGAACTGACAAAATTTGGAGCGCACTCGCTAAGGGGGGGTGATGGCATCCAACAAATTCAAAACACTAGTAGCTATGAGCGAGATACTGCGCTCAGCAGACGGGGCTAACAATAGTGTTTTTAAGACATTTTATTTTAAACCAGTAGCGTCAATGTCAGAGGGAGTAATGAGAAGCTTTGAACAAGCATAATGCTCGCCTCCAGTCTTGACATAGAATGAAGATTACCCCTGCATACTGCTCAGGGAGTCTTGATTCTGTTAAAGACAAGGAGACAAGCATTACTATCGGCATAGCTTATGTCACACAAGTAGAATAACATGTTTAATTTCGTCCTGTGCATAGGCGATACCTGTCCCACCCTTAACAATGTAATTTTCCTGTCCCTTAGGAGACGACAAGAAGACCCCTTGAGCGAGTGGTGGGGAAAGGATGATCATGGCAGCAAAGGTGACAAGACGGAAGGGAGCCCGGAGTTTAAGACCGGGAGGTTGAAGTTTGTTTGTTGAATAGACTTGGCAGTTCCTGTTTGGACTTGGTTCCGGATCAGTTCAGAGCATTGAAAGATGAGGAAGGGCATAGAGTCTGGGTCCGGTCCCAGACAGACACAGGAAATGACAAGGACTACAGAGACCATGGAGAGAAATGGGAAATATAATTAAAAAAAGAAAAATGAAGAAAAAAAAATGAAAGTTGTGTGACATTTTCTGTTATTTTTTTTAAACGGCTGAAGAGTTGAAGTACAGAAGTTGAAGCATAATGCTTGCCTCCTTGTCTTTAATAGAATCAAGACTCCCTGCGCAGTATGCAGGGCTAATCTTCATTCTCAACCACTGAAGCGTTTGCCTAACAATTGAATGGTCCTTCATGTGTCATATCAACTTTTCAATGAACTGCCAAGCCCAGGACAGAGTTTGCTAGGCCCAGCAATCTCTTTATGATTATGTTCTCTACAGTTTGTAATTTAGAGGATGTCTCGTAATCTTAGAGGCCCGCCCTACCTAATTCGATTGGTTTAACTTTTCACAGAGAAACATGTATTGCTATTTCTATTGGTTTGCACCTTGCATGCCAGAAGAACCTCAAGATAGACCCCAGTGCCTGTTTCAGCACAGGTCTCTTGATTTCCCCTCCCCACCCACATTTTGATTCACATCTCCGGTTATTTTGGAGCCTGAACCCAAGAGGGACAAACTCAGTCAAACACTTGTGCTTTTTCTACACAGGCTGTTTCTATGTGAAGGGGGTCTTTTAAAATTGAATAACACTGGTAATATGGCTATTTTTTTTTTTTTTAAAGATCAAGTCCAGACATAACAGCCAGAAGATGGTTAGGAAGTAGAGAACCAAGCTGAAAGTTGTCAAACGCTTGATTGGAAGGCAATGGCAATGGCAGTGCTGTGATATAGACTGCTTGAACGCGAAGAGATGGTGTGGAAACATTGATGGACCCTGAGACTACAAGGACACCTAGACGACAGAGTTCCTGAGAAACTGCTGGATTCAGACAAGTGGAACGTCTGGCATGAACTGATGGCAAAGGCAAATGTTGCGAGCTGAGAACCAAAGGGAGAAACCATTCCCTGAATACATTCGAAGAGGTGAGCAATTGAGGAAGGCCAGGGAGCGATGTTGATATATAGGGTTCAGTGCATTGGGAGCTGAAGAATTGGGGGCACAAGTCCACAGTAGAGCAGAGGTCCCAAAGGAAAAAACTAGGAATCTACTTATGGAGAACCTGGAGAAGAAATGTGTTGTAGGATTTATCTTTCCGTTACTCCAAAGAACTACCACAGAGGCGCTGAAATGATCAGTTGAACTTGTGAAGATTTAATTTACTACAAAGACCCAATGCAAGGGCACATACAGTGAAAATTGCATCAATAAACATTGCTTACTGAGACTATTGCTCCAACCACTCCAAAGACCTATAACCACGAGTAATAACAAACTCAAGTGAACCAGAGAAATGTTGCCTATTGGGATTTGTGGGTTAATCGCTGCTACAAAGTAGTATGAAGATGCTAAAAGATCATGAACCAGAGAGGTGTTCACTTGTGGAAGTGGTAATACAAAGAAGTGGCGGAGAGTGGCAGTCGTGCAGAGAACCCTTTCCTGCTGAGTCTGTTCACCCTGTCCATTCCTAACTGGAGGAGGAGTTAGCTGAGCACCTACAACTACCTAGCAGCCGGTGGAGTGGACGCGGAGTGGCGGAGAGTGGCATTCGTGCAGGGAACCCTTTCCTGCTGATTCTGTTCACCCTGTCCATTCTTAACTGGAGGAGGAGTTAGCTGAGCACCTACAACTACCTAGCAGCCCGCGGAGTGGATGCGGAGTGGCGGAGAGTGGCAGTCGTGCAGAGAACTCGTTCCTGCTGAGTCTGTTCACCCTGTCCATTCCTAACTGGAGGAGTCACCTAAGCACCTACAACTACCTAGCAGCCCGCGGAAAGGATGCAGAATGGCGGAGAGTGGCAGTCATGCAGTCATGCAGTCATGAATGTCGCGACTGCAAAGACTGCCCTCCTCCTCCTTTCTCCCCATGAAAAGGAAAATCGGCATCTTCGCAGCTCGCGCCCTCGCCCAAATCTTGACAAACTCGCACTAATTCAAGCTTCTTATGAGACGCCCTCAACACCTGTGAGGTCTGCTAAAACCAATGCGAAAAAACCAATAAAGAAAGATCCTAAACCTCACGCTCAACACACTGGCTCTGGAACTTTGCCGACATCTGCCGGCTCCACATGCCCACTGACAACCACACCATCAGCTTTTACACTGGCCCTTAAACAACAGAAGACTGCCCATAAAGATCAGTGTTGCCCCACGGCCCCGCTCGATGGCGCCCCTCCCCCCACTTAACGACTTTCCCCAGAGGGGGGGTTGAGTCTGCGCCGCGGCAGGTGAGCCCCACCGAGCTCAAGGCGGGACTGCACACGGCCCGTGGAGAATGTAGTGCGGAGGAGGAGCGTTGCCGGGAGAGAGAAGGCTCTGGCTCCCTCTCTCTGCCTCTCTCCAGGGCGTGCCGGGGCGATGGTGGAGGAGCAGCCCAATCCTGAGTGGGAGGCGCCGCAAACTCCGACAGACTGCCGACTCTGGCATAAACATCCATGCGGTGCGGGCCCTCATCCACGCGGAGGCCGGGCCTGCCGCGCATTCGCCGCCGGGCCTGCCGCGCATTCGCCGCCGCTCCAGAGACAACCTGAAAAGCCTGCAGTATGCCTCCAACGTCCCCAAACTACAGACATGGCCGATTCCATCACGGCCCTCCCCTTGAAGCAAGGATCATACCCACCTACTACGGAGCCTGGACCAGGCCTCCATGGCACTCAGCCTCCCCAGATCCGCAACGACAACGAACCATGCAATCTGATGAAACATCCACGCTCAGCGATGATCATCAATCAGGAACGGAGAATAAAAAGTGCAAGATTGAAAACCACTAAACAAAACTTTGCTCACACCTGCACACAGAAAAAATTAGCAAGACCAAAGCAGTCAGCTAGCAAAGACACATCGCATGTTAAGAAATCAGGGCCAGCATCCTCTCTTATGACTACCTTGGCTAACTTTTTCTTTAAAAAAACAAGGGACTTGGCGACCCGGAACGCCAAGTGAACTCACGGATCCAGAACTCCTCGACGCTGTCCTCGTCCTGCAACCATTAAATAAGCAAAGAAAGATCGACGAGACACCAATGGCCATTTCTCCCTCCCCTAAACCTACCTCTTTTAACTCAGAAAATGAGACTCAGACCGCCGATACTGTGGAGGAGCAAACCTCACCTGAGCCAACAAAACAGAACCCGAAAACAGACAACTCAGCTCTTGGACACAGTCCAAGTCAAGCCCAACCAATGGACTCGCCAACATTACAAACGAGAAACCCTCCACTCCACTGCTTAAAGACCAGGAGCAAAACACAGAGTCTGATGGCTCACCCCATCTAGTCCCTCGACGGCCCTGAGTGGATGCTCTTGACCCTATCTTGTCCCCATCACCAGGTCCTTCTGACCATTCACCGACTTGCGAGCCGGTCTCAACCGGACTGAAACAGTGCTCCTTAGTGAGAAGAGGAGGACAGCGTCAAAAGTCCTCAACCTACAAGATCCACTGCAGAATAACGCTCATCTGGAGAACAGGGATAGGTCCAAAACGTTTGCTGAAGCTGACTCTCGCTTCGACAAATCTGACTTCTCCATCCCATCAACTCCCACCTATGGTCCCAATCGCAAACTCTCAGCTTCCACTAAAGACACCCCTTCTAAGAAGCCAGACCTACTTTCATACATGTCTACACTCTCGATCGCACTCGCACCCTTCACCAAATTGTATGAATCATTGCATGATACACTGAAGGACCAGACCACCCTACAAGCTATGATCCATACAAAATTAATCTTCCTCGAAGGTTACGTCACGGCCCAGGAGGAAAAAAGCAAAACCCCTTACGAAAACATGGACGCACTACTCTTGCGCCTTTAAGCAATAGAAACTGCTTTGATTGTTCTTGAGAAACGCGTCTCGCCTAGTCTGCAGGGTGCAGTAACCATCGCTCCCACACCTTTCATCGACTTGACATCTATCCATCAACAAAAACCAACCTCTTCCTCGAGAGACAAGCCTGCCCCAAAATAAACGCAGCAACCTACTACACAAAGTGCACAAGGGACTTCCAACAACATTGTGCTAGTAGTAGATGAACTAGGGAGCCATACCACGGTGAACCCAGAGCAGGTGGATCAACCGTACTCAATCTTTGAACCCTCCAAGGATAGACAGAATAAGCCTTTGTCGACTTTGGAAACTCACAATCCTAGAGTGATCCTCAAAAGGAGCCCAACAACTCTTACTGAGATAGATCCGACACACCTTACCTCTCAAAACCAACCATCCCACCAGGAGTCCGGAACTCTGAGCTCCAACGTCAAATGCACGAAGCAAAACACGGCGGAATCACCAAAAACAATAGAGGACTTTATGACAAGTGACGATCTGATGAACGTCTCCCAGCACTTAGATGCTGTAGTCTCCCTTGGCACTACAGTCATCTTCTACACGATCCAGATAGATCCCCCTCATCGGGGTATTCAAACCACGACACCTCAACAAGTCACAAAACAGACGAGGAAAGGCCTTTATCCCCCTTCTTGACCTTAGAGGAGCGTAGGAAGAGAATTGAAGCGCTAACAACGCAAAACTAAAAACAGTGGCTAAAAAAAACACTACTTCTTCAAAACAGACTTCCAAGGAGGGGCTGATACAACCTAACTCCAACAGCCGACGGGGATATCGAGCAGAAGGTACCAACGTCCCGACATCAGCTCTTAATATTAGACCTTCACGCCAAACAACTCTGCGAAACTGCCAATTAGAGCCGAGCACCAGACACAACACAGGTCACGCGGCTCTACATTACAGATCTAAGACGGACGCTTATCAAAAACAATCAATGTCCGAAAAACCATCTAGGAAATGGATCCTCAAATTAGAACAAACCAAGGACAATCGAGACAAAGTCACACTAAACAGAGGCGGAATTCTGTCCTTGATTCACCTAATCCCCAAGCTTCAACAAATCAACTCCGACGACTTGAGGATCGCAGAGCCGAGTCACTATCGCGGAAGAGCGCTATGTCACCTACACATACTATCAAGAAGCGTCAAAAACATGCTGCTCGATCAGGATAGAGACTTCCTAAGTTTAGCATACCATCTGACCTTACAGAGGGAGAACTTGCAGCACGACAACCTCAAAGGAACACGATCGCTCACCTTCCAGGGTGTCCAAAAACAGGAAACCCACCGAAAGTCATCACCAACCAGACCGCAACGTAAACTAATCTCTACTGATCGTAACCAAAGAAATCATTTCTCCCCACCTTCAGGAAAGCCTCGTCTCAGTTCTACAACGCACTTCTAGTGTAAAAAGCAAATTGAGCCACAGGAAACTGACACCTCAGCCAATCCAGTAACGGCCCTCTCAAATAAAGTGGCCAAAGAAGGAAAAGTCAAACTTTGCAAAGAATGTCTTGAAACTAAAAGGACGATGACACAAAACGTTCGACGCAAGCAAGATAGCTTGGCACCCGAAAACAACAACCCGACTATTGCCGCCTTTTGGTCATAGCTTCCGAAACGCTCACAATGCAGCAAACAAAATAGCAGCCCAAGAACTGGAGCCTGACCCCTGATTCGTCGGCTACAGACAACATCGGCCCTAATCAATTAAGGGTGGGCTCCTGGAACACTAGGGGCTACCTGCATGTAACCGCGCCCAGTGACGTCAATTTAGGCTTCTACGATCTCCTGTGTCTACAAGAAACTTGGCTGTCTAATAAGCCTGACCTTGATGGATACGAAACATTTCTGGCTCCAGCAAGAAAGGGCACATTGCCGATTGGGACAAGGACTCAGTCTCACGAGTTCTTGTCGCCAATTACTCCTTGCTAGCTCTCTTGCTGACTTGGTTGCAACATCAACAAGACGGCCTCCCTCAACAACCTATTTCCATTGCAGTTCTTAACACATACTGGAACCCTGCAGCAATTGATCAGAAGACATTCTTAGCGTTAATCGAGAACACGATTGATGAGTTACGGGCCACCTACAAAACTTACCACATCCTGGTATGCGGGGACTTGAATGTCTGTTGTAATCAGAAAAAAAATAAAGCAAAACCATTGCCTGCTGAACAACGAGGAACGGACTGGCTGAACCTGATGAACTCAAGAAAACTATCCAACCTCGACACTGTATTTAAAAACTCAAATCGCCTATCCAACATGGTCTAATGGAACCTCTCTGTCTACTATTGACTACATCTTTGTGTCCGACCCTATGCTTGCCTTAACTAACTCCTTTGAGGTCACCCAAACATCTAGTGATCACAATCTCCTGTTGACCAAGTGGTCTACTTATTTCATCCAAGACAAGCTGAGGGTTGAGCTTGAGCAGAACATCCAGGGAACCAGGCTGAGACTAACGGAAAACAGCATCAGTGCCTTACTGAATCGATATAGCAAACCAGGAGTTGAAACCGGTTTAAAGCCTGTTGACTATGGCGCTCTACTTATGGCGTACAGAAGACCACGACGAAAAGCAAACGCAAGTTCTCAACAGACTACTCACACGTACGATAAACTTCTGGTCTTAAAGCGACGAGAATTTAGAAAAGCAAAAAGAACTGCAGCAAACCTTCATCTGGGGGAGGCAAGAATAGCACTCCAAGAGGCTTCCAGAAGCTACAAATCCTGAGTGAGGTCACACAGATGGAAGCTGTATCAACAGGACGCCGAAGCCATACTTAAAGCAATCTGTTCCAATAACTCCAGGGAATTCTGGTCATTGCTGAATCCAACAAGAACACCTAATGGAACATCTACTCTCAACAGTATCAGTGAAGCCACCTGGTCTTTGCATTTCAGATCGCTCTTCCGACTTCCTACGCCTAATCCACTCGAAAGTTCTTTGTCCATTCCGATCCAGGATGACCTAAACGAGTCTAAACTAACCCAAGGATGGACGAAATACGCTGACCAAGAGAAGATATGTGACCTCCTAAAAAAAATGGAAGAAATCGCGGGCGCCAGGCCCCGACGGCCTCACCAACCTCGACTTAAAAAACTACCCAGAGAAATGGTCAGCATTTATAAGATCTGTGCTCATTAGAAGTGCAGACTTGCAATCTGTTCTGCCATCATGGTCATCTGCAATCGTGGTCCTGATATACAAAAAAGGAGACAATCAAGACCCTACAAACTATCGCCCAATTGCTCTCCTGGACCCGATAGGGAAAGTCAACGGCTCTCTACTGCTAAAAGAATTTCAAAGATGGGCATCTCAAGCGCCATGCAATGACAACTTCCAAACGGGTTTCAAGAAATCCCTAGGAACAGCGATAAACATCTTTCTACTGTCCATCTTGAAAAGCAAAGTGATGGAGGGAGCCCCAAGACGGTTTACCGCATTCATAGACTTTTCCCAGGCTTTCGACAGAGTCGATCGAGCCAGGCTCTGGGGAAAAATGGAAACCTGGAAATGTCCTAATGAGGTCCTTAATCCCATCAAAGCCTTACACACAGACACCACCATCAAAGTTTGTCTGAATCAGCATGGATGTCTATCCGACCCCATCGAGACAAAAAGAGGAGTCCAACAAGGGTGCCCTCTGGCTCCGGCCCTTTTCCTTGCCTACATGGGGTACTATCAATACACAGGAGTCCAACAGATCCTTTCCCCCTGAAATTAGCCCAAGTCAGCATCAGCAGACTATTATATGCGGACGATCTCATCCTTATAGATCAAACCCCCATAGGCCTACAGCGACAACTTGACAACCTGCTGAGATTTACAGCTGAAAACAACTTAGAAATAAACATTGAAAAGACGAAAATAATGGTTGTTGAGCGCTCGACGAGGAAATTGGAAAAACTCAATTGGTCGATAAAAAAGACTGCCGTCGAGCAAGTTAAAAAAGTTTAAATACTTGGCTGTGGTTCTAGACAATTCAAAAAATGAACTCACCATGCAAGAAAATCTCCTACAGAAGACCAGAAACTTGGCGACACAAGGGAAAGCAATAGGCATGAAATTTTGATGTTTTTCCACCATTCCAGTACTAAACTTCTATAAATCAAAGGTCGTCCCTACCGTGACCTACGGTTCAGAGGCTATGCCCTATCTACCTAAAACAATTTGGCCAAAACTGGAGGCCCTCTTCTGGAGAACGGTTCTCGGGCTACCAAACTCAACCCCAGTCTCGCTGATTAGACGCGAAATAAGCCTACTCTCCCTACAGGGCACCGTTGAGTGCAATACACTCATGCTATGCAGGAAATGTGTTATCCCGGACTGCACCTTCCTTCATGGCCTGGTCTTCAAAGAAATATGTGCATGAAACGGCCAAATGCTCAAAGCATGGAGAGATGAAAACTTAGCGCTACTAAAAAACATAGAGTCCACAGAAGATGATCTAAAGCACAACCCCACAAGGGTCACCAAAAAAACAAGAGATGGACTGGATTCGTACCTTAGCGGCAGCAAATAGCTACAAACTGGTCCTCCACCTCCCTCCGGTCTGGAATAAACTGAACTCTCTTCAGAACTACATTAAAAAGTTCCTGAGTCGATCAGCGCGAAACACCATACTGAGAGCCAGACTGAACATTTTTGATACTAATGAAATCCGCCAAATCAGATGACTCTCGCTGACTAACATCTGTAGATTTTGCAATAAGGAAAAGGAGTCAATCCGCCATCTATTACTATCCTGTCAAGGCACAGTGGACACCAGGCTTCCTTACATAAAACACCTACTCAGTCAATCAACAGTGACAGATGAAGAGATATGGTGGGGAAGAATGATCAGTGGCGATAGAACAGCTTGGCAACTAGCGACTTTCAAAATACTACAACAATTATCGACAAAACTGGAACTTAAACGCAACAAGTCTCTTTAGACTCCTTTCGTCCTCTCACTTTCCACCTACTCTTCAATCGATCCTTTTAAAGACAAGACTCGCTGTGATCAATCTACTATGAAACGAAACTGAAGCTGTTGCAAAAAAATCAATTCTTTTTGATTAAACTTAACAATAAAAACAACAAAAAAAAGGAATAGTAGAAGGACACTGACAAAGAGAAGTGAACCAGGGCATAAGTGTTTGGCTGGGAGTTGCAGTGTGTGCGCTCCAACAACCCAAACCAGTAGTGCCAATGGGCCTAAGAGAATCTATCATTCGAGGGGATTGGGTCCTCCGACGTATTCCATATCTATGACAGGTAATCACCACAGCTGTGCTGCTTCGGAAACTTTTCCGGCGTCTGCGTCCTGCGTCGATGACGTCGACACGCCGACGTCTAGGACCTCCTCCGACGTCCGACGTCATCCGATGTGATAAGTAGGACGCACGACGCCTGTAGCCTCAGTTCCGTTTTTTCCGCGAACGTGTTGCTTCGTGTTTCTCGGTTCTAAGCCTCGTCTCTTTGGTGTTCTGTTCTTTCTTGTTCTTCGAACCTGTTCGTTTGTGAATTTCGGCGATGTCTTCTACTTCGTCTTCAACCCCGCGTCCGGGCTTTAAGAAGTGCGGGGAGTCTGGGTCCAAGATGTCGGTGACTGACTCGCACGACGCCTGCCTCTGGTGCCTCGGGGAGGCCCACGACACGGATGACTGTGTTGACTGCCTGTCGCTCACGTCCAAAGCCTTACGCGAACGTAAGAAGAAGTTGTCGGTAGGTCGGGTGTCCAAGCCCCGGAAGTCGAAGTCGGCGGGGCTTTCGGCGGATGATTCGAGGGGTGACTCTCCGCGTCATCGTCGGAAGTCTCATCGGTCTTCTTCTAGGAGTGGGTCTCGCCACTCCTCAGCCTCTTCGAGGCATTTTCGGAAGCGCCGTCACCGGTCGCCTTCCAGGTCCTCTTCCGAGGATTCTGCCCGGCACGTCGGTTACCCCACCAGCCGTGCGATGCCGGAGGAATGGGCTTCCTTCGGGAAGAAAATGTTGGCGATTCTTGAGTCGCAGGGTACTCAGCCGTCCGCGCCCCCGAGTGGGGTCGGCCGTGTGAGGTCGAGAGACACCGCTCGCAAGAGTGGTCGGCACGAGTCACGGGAGCGGTCCCGTTCGGACAAGGAGGCTCGTTCTCGCCGTACCCGTTCCAGGTCCCGGTCCTCGACGCGTTCGAGACCGTGTGCTCCTGTGAAGTCTTCGAGGAAGACGTCGACGTCTGAGGCGTCGAGGGCGTCGACAGGCTTTCTCGAGGCTCCGGCTTCGAGGACGTCGTCGAGGCCGTCGACATTCAGGTCGTCGAGGGACACGCTCGGGGCTCCGGCCTCGAGGGCTGTGTCGACGCCGCCGATACTGGAGGCGCTGCATCTGACGTCGACGCCGATTTCCTCGACGTTGACGCCGATCCTTTCGGCGCCGTTGCCGGTTTTCTCGGCGTCGGCGCCGGTTCGCTCGACGCCATCGACGCCTTTCGTGTCGGAGGTGCCCCGTGTCACGGGTGTACCCCCTAGGAAGGCTCTGGTTAAGAGCAAGCACTCTCGGGTGCCTTTTCGCCACCTGGAATTTATTTCGGAGGCGGATGAGGATTCTGATGGCCTGGTTCCTAGTCTGGTGCCTGATGAAATTGTCTCGGGCCATGGTCAGTTTGACGATTTGAGGCAGTCACTGCATGATGCCAGTGGACTGGACACCTCCCCGGAGGTGGACTTTTGTAGGCCTGAGCCTGGCTCCCATGCCGATTCCTCGTACCGGCGCCTTATGGCTAGGGTGTCTGAGTATTTGGGATGGTCTGCTCCCCCAGGGGAGTTTGTGCAGGATGATCTGACGGACATCCTTGATGTTGGTCCCCCAACTGACCCGGTTCTGCCGTTCCATATGGCTTTACAGAGAAGGGTGGCGGCGGCTTGGACTGCTCCGGAGAGTCTCCCGGCGGTGGGCAGATCCTTGTCACGTAAATACCGTCCAGCCAGTAGCGACCCCTGCTACTTGACCAGGCACCCCACTCCGGAGAGTTTGGTGGTGCAGGCGGCCACGGCCCCGGCAAAGCAGGCGTCGTACCCTACCATCCCTCCTGATAGGGACGACAAACGTTTTGATGGCTGGGCGAAGAAAGTGTTTTCTTCTGGTGGTATGGCGCTTCAGGCGGCCAACTCCATTTGTGCCTTGTCACGTTTCACGCACACTCTGTGGAACTGTGTTGCGTTAGCGGCTGACCATATTCCCGAAGGGGTTGAACGGGAGGGTTTCCTTGCTATGGTCCAGGATGGTAAGGATGCCATGTGTGAGTCCGTTCAGTCGGGTCTGGACTTGGCTGATTGCGTCAGTGGGTCCATGGCGGCGAGCACCGTGATACGCAGGTTTGCGTGGTTGCGGAAGTCGGGGTTTGCTCCTGATGTGCAGTCCCGGCTCCTCAACATGCCCTTTGATGGTGAACGCCTTTTTGGCAGCAAGGCTGACGAGAGCCTTGAGAGGTTGCAGACCTCTAAAGCTGCAGCGAAGTCGTTGGGCGCTGCAGTTCGCCAACCTCCGCCTTTTCGTCCTAGGGGACAGCAGTGGAGGGGTGGTTCCTTTCGCTATTACTCATCCTTCAGTAGAGCGAGAGGAGCTGGCAGTCAAAGAGGCCAACGCAGGGGTACCAGAGGTGGACGACAGGGTACCCGTGGTGCCAAGGCCGCTCGGGCAGTTACCTCTTTGCCCTCGGGTAACGCCGCAGCCGCTCCTACTCAGTCATGAGGCCATGTCCCATGGTTCGCCGGTTGGGGGAAGGCTGGCGCAGCATCTTGTAGAGTGGCAAGCCATTACTTCAGATGTGTGGGTTCTGGAGATCATAGCCCACGGCTACTGTCTTCCCTTTCGGCACAGGCCTCGCGACAATCCACCGGGGAACCTCTCTTTGAAGTGTCCGGTTCCGCTCCTTGCACAGGAAATTCAAGCCCTGCTGGAGAAAGGCGCTATAGAACTGGTGCCTGTAGCGGAGAGGAACAAGGGATGGTATTCCCCTTATTTTTTGATTTCCAAGAAAGACGGGGGATTGAGACCCATCATGGACTTGCGCGGGTTGAACAAACTCCTCAGGAAGGACAAGTTCAAGATGGTTACTCTCTCTCAAGTCCTCCAGGCCCTTCAGCTTCACGACTGGTTGGTGTCACTCGACCTCAAGGATGCTTACTTCCATGTGCCGATCCATCCCAAGCACAAGAGGTACCTGAGGTTCGCGGTTGGCGACTCGCACTTTCAGTTTCGGGTCCTGCCGTTCGGATTGACCTCCGCCCCGAGGGTTTTCACCAAGCTCATGGTGGTGGTGGCAGCGCATCTCAGGCAAGGGGGGATTCACGTCTACCCCTACCTGGACGATTGGTTGATCAGGGGGAGATCTCCCGAGCAAGTCCTGGATCATCTGTCCGTCACCTGCCACTCCCTCCACAGGCTGGGCTTCTCCCTCAATTTAAAGAAGTCCCATTTGACGCCAACGCAGAGGCTCCAGTACATCGGAGCAGTGCTCGACACTTCCCTGGGGCAGTGTTTTCCTCCCCAGGTGAGGGCTCTTCACATTCAGCAGATGGTGCACAAGTTTCAGCATGCCCAGACGCTCCCTGCGTTCGAGTTCTTCAGGTTGCTCGGCCTCATGGCATCCTGCATTCTTCTGGTGCCAGAGGCTCGCCTGCGCATGAGATCTTTGCAGTGGGCACTCAAGATGCAATGGTCGCAGTCCTCCGGCAGGATGTCGGACCCGATTCAGGTGCCGCCCTCGGTCGCCCAGGACCTTCTGTGGTGGGCCGTCGAAGGCCACTTGATGAAGGGGGCTCCATTTTGGCTTCCCTGGCCGGAGGTGACGATCGTAACGGATGCATCCCTCACGGGATGGGGAGCTCATGCCAACGAGCTGACAGTCAGCGGTCGTTGGTCTCCGTCGGAGTCCAGACTCCATATCAATCTGTTGGAGCTGAGGGCCGTCAGGCTAGCCCTGAAGGCTTTTCTGCCGACTGTGCGAGGAAGGAATGTCCTGATCCTGACGGACAACACGGTGGCCATGCACTACCTCAACAAAAAGGGGGGGGCAGGGTCACTTCCTCTGTGCAGGGAGGCGATGCAGCTCGAGTTCTGGGCCATCCAGCAGGAAGTTTCGGTCTCGGCAGTTCATCTGGCCGGAGTCGAAAACGTGACGGCGGACGCTCTGAGCAGGCAGAGCGCGATCTCTCACGAGTGGGAGTTGGCTCGGGAGATTCTCCTGGAGATCTTCGCCCTTTGGGGGACCCCTCAAGTGGATCTCTTCGCCTCCAGTGTCAACCGGAAGTGCGGGAGGTTCTGCTCGCGGGAATTTCCTCCAAAAGGGGCCTTAGGAGACGCGTTCGTGGTGGATTGGTCGTTCCCGCTGCTGTACGCGTTTCCTCCAGTCCCCGTCATCCCGCAAGTGCTGCGGAGGTTGCGGAAGTTCGGTTCCCGGATGATCCTCATTGCTCCGGCGTGGGCTCGGAGGACGTGGTACCCGGACCTTCTCGACTTGTCCATCTGCCCTCCACGTCGTCTTCCCTACCGAGACGATCTGCTCTCACGGGAGGGGGGTTTGGTTCTCCATCCAGAGGTCAGATCCCTCAACCTTCACGCTTGGCTTCTGAAAGGTTGAGGTATAGGGATTGGGACCTCCCTGAAGACGTGATGGAGGTGTTGCTTTCGGCCCGAAGGCCAGCAACTAAGTCTCTGTACCGTTGCCGTTGGCGTAAGTTCTGCGACTGGTGCAGAGTTCGGAATGTGGATCCTTTTGCATGTGACATCCCCATGGTTCTGTCCTTTTTGCTTTCTTTGGCCCACAGGGGCTTGCAAGTGGGTACCATTAAAGGTTACCTGGCAGCGCTGTCCATCTTTAAGCGCTCGTCTGATGAGTGTTCTTACTTTAAGATCCCTTTAATTTCACAGTTTCTGAAAGGGCTCACTAATGTGTTCCCTCCGTCACCTTTCCTGGTGCCCGGTTGGGATTTAAACCTTGTTCTTAGGTTTCTTATGGGTGCTCCGTTTGAGCCTTTACATTCTTGCCCTTTGAGGCTGTTAACTCTGAAAACTGTGTTTTTGGTTGCGGTTACTTCCGCTCGCAGAGTGAGTGAGTTGCAGGCACTTTCAGTTAAGCCACCCTTCACTGTATTTCACAAGGACAGGGTTGTCCTTCGAGTTCGTCCTTCTTTTCTTCCGAAGGTAGTGACGGAATTTCATTTAGCCCAGAAGGTTGTTCTTCCGGCATTCTATCCTCCTCCGCATCCTGGTAAGGAAGAGGAGAGGCTCCATAGGCTTGATCCTAGGAGAGCTTTAAGCTTTTATGTTTCACGCATGTCCCGGGTCAGAGTGGACGATCAACTCTTTATTGGTTACGCTGGTAAGCGTTTGGGGCAAGCTGTGACGAAACAGACTTTGTCCCGCTGGATTGTTTTGGCCATCTCGGAATGTTACCGCTTGGCGGGTAAGGACCCACCGGCTGGCTTGCGGGCCCATTCTACCAGGGGCATGGCTGCATCTACTGCCCTGCAGAGGGGTGTTCCTATTCGCAACATCTGTGATGCAGCCACCTGGGCTTCAGTACATACATTTGTACGGCATTATTCCCTCGATTCCATCAGAGGGCAGGGTCTGGCCTTTGGCAAGGCGGTCCTTTGCTCTGCTATTTGATTGGCTATTCTAATTTTGTTTATAAATTCTTTCCCTCCTCCTTGCTCTGGTACTGCTTTGGGAGTCTGTCATAGATATGGAATACGTCGGAGGACCCAATCCCCTCGAAGAACAAGTTACTTTCTTACCTGGTAACGTTCTTTCGATGGGATGGTCCGACGACGTATTCCATATCGCTCCCGCCCTGCCTTCCCCGCTGCAGAATTTCTTTTGCGATTGCAGCTTACGTTCCGCAAGGCTTTGTGTCTGACTGGCAGTTGACTTCTGTCACACGTTCTGGGGGAAAAAACTACAACTGAGGCTACAGGCGTCGTGCGTCCTACTTATCACATCGGATGACGTCGGACGTCGGAGGAGGTCCTAGACGTCGGCGTGTCGACGTCATCGACGCAGGACGCAGACGCCGGAAAAGTTTCCGAAGCAGCACAGCTGTGGTGATTACCTGTCATAGATATGGAATACGTCGTCGGACCATCCCATCGAAAGAACGTTACCAGGTAAGAAAGTAACTTGTTCTTCACTTAGCTCAAAGGGCCAAAGACATGCGCACAGTGCTGCAGACTCGCAACCTCCTACAATCAAGATAATAGGATGCAAGACATCTTTCACTTTCAGAGTATAATGATGGACTGATCCTCAAAAAGATAGGAGAGAAAGGTGGAGTTAGAAATCCACCCAACCTGCTAAAGTTGTGCACAGGAAAAATAATGCAAGTTTTGATGTTTGTCTAACATTACTTTTGACTACAATTTTGGGAAACTATTACAGCGCTCTATAGTGGGAAGGTGAGAAACTCTTAGACAAACGAGCCATTCACACAATTCCCTCGGTAGGAAGTACTACATCACACCAAGAGACTTTTCAGCAGAGAAAACTCTTTAGTTATTATGTATTATCAGAAATATCCCAAATGACAGGTGTTATCCTGTTGTCTACATGCTGGGACTGTATGGCATAGCACCAGCATCTGCCACATTTGGATAACTTCTTTCTCTCTGCAACCATTATCATTTCAAGAGTGGAGGTGTAAAAATCTTTCTCCAGCAGTTGGATTGGCAGTCAACCCTTTGATAAAGTGACCGCTCTTGTCACTTTGCCATTGTTTGGGAAAGTACTACTGCACACATTCACAATAACTTGAAAACATCAGGTTTTTCTAGCTTCCTAAATCGGGAAACCATTGACATTGTTTGTTAAAATGGGATTCCCCAGTTTTGAGGTGCATTGTGAATTAAGAAGCAGTGTCTCCATTATAACTTAATATAAGATTTATTATTACAAAGTTGTCTTTGTCACCACCAACCCATTTAACATAAAAGACACTATCCCCTGAAATACGTTTCATTATTTATAACGGGCAATTCACACATTCAGTTTAAAAACCAAAATGTATGTAAACAACTCCCTCCATTTACCTTTTTATCTAAAGTTACAAGAAAAGAACCTAGAAAATGAAGGGAAATGCAACTTGGACCTTAATTGATACTTGTAAACTCTCACCCTCTGTACTGCTGTAAAGTTAATCAAAATGGAACTCGGTTATAATTTCATCCTCTTCAAAGCTTGCACCTGCCAACTAAATGACCTGAGGTGTCATCTTGATATAGTTCATGTAGATGGCATACTGCTGGCGTAACTGAAGTAGTGTTAAAAAAAAAAAGGCACTTGCATTACATGTTACATGATTTCTTTCTCTTTCTAGTTGTCCGGCCAGATATTTTACTAAGGATTAAACAAGAAGTAGAAGAGCCATACGGCTGGGAATACCTTGGCTCAGAAGATGCTGTAAACGAGCGCATTGCCAGCAGAGGTGAGTAGGTGCTCAATAACTGAACAGGGTTTTAAGATGTCCCCTTTCACACTAAATCTCTTCCTCCTTTTTAGCTGCTCCTTTTTTAATTTCAGTCTGCTGCAAAATGAAATTGAGCATTCATTTCCCAGTTTTTTACAGTACTGTAAAGATTTCCACTTCTAGGTCACTGGTGACGTAAACCTATTATAATAGTCTGTGTTTTGTTGAGTTTGAAAAATTTGACATTTTGATTACGTTTACAACTCTAGCAGATACTACCATGTTTTTTTCATTAAGGTTCTTTCTCAGCTTTTGTCTCCTGTCACAGATGGGTGTTAATAAGTAGTACTTTCCTCCCTTCTGAGGTTTTTCATTTTTGTGAGTTTTGTTTCTTTGTGAGTGTCAAAGCCTCAATCTTAATGACTTGTCTGCAGTCGAGTCTTTACTCTTAGAAGTAAGACTCCACCCTCTATTCCTTAAACAGACAAATAGCAATGCTTCCGCCATTGTGTTGTCCTGTTTGTGTAAGATGCTTAGATTTAATTTTGTGTCAGTTTTGTTTCTGCAAGGGGGTCAACCAAATTGTTCCCTGAAATAAACGACTAGCATTTAAAAAAAAAAAAAGTTTCTTTATTTGTTTTGCATATCGGTGAACGGTAACAACACCCCCTGTCAAACCATAATACCCCCTTCCCTCCCCAAGCAACCAAATACAGCGCATCAAATTCAATTTACAGTTGTATGAATTAGGCATCGTACAGCAATCGGAGTCCACCCCGACATTACAGGTGTATTATCTCTGTAAAGTTGGTTCATGTGTAATACTCGTCCCCACAAATTTCTCCACATATGGGATTCCCCAGTCCGCCTGTTTCTTTTTTTAAATATCGTCTAAAGTTTGTTACCCACTTAAATGGCGCTATACGCCCACGTCAGTGATGCGATCCGGACGCGGTAAGGCTCCTCCCCACAGCCGGCGAGTTTAGGCTTTGGTCAGCCATATAGTGTCTGAAAGGGTTCCAGTAGTCAAGTGGTCTGCTACTGCTTGTTAACATTGTTGCGTACCGTGTTCCTCTTTTTTCACATACATTCATAAAGTTTAGCCAGTTTTGAAAACATGGTGCTCTATGCTTCCCCCAGGTATTGGCGAATAGAAATATAATAGTTATGGATACCATCCCCAACAGTTTCCTTTAAGACCGGTTGCCCCCTTCAATCATTGTCAGCAGCCACAACTCTGAGGAGTAACGCCTCTGAGACATTAACAACTGGGGATGTGGCGTTCTCAATTTATTTTATTTTTTCCCTGAAGGGCCAAATACGTGGGCAGGACCATGCTATGTGACAGAAGTTGGCTGGGTCCCAGCCGCCTCTTTTACAGTGGGTGGGGGTCACTCGGGGGGGCTGGGAGGGACCGATGCAGGCAGTGGGTGAATAATAGACCTGATGTAGGAATTTAAAGTGGATCAGTCGGAGCCGGCGGTTCAGAGACAGGTTTCGAGTTTGCATGCAAGCAATTTACCACTGTTCCTCTGTTATCACCGTCTCCAGTGCCTAGCTCCCACCTGATTCTAAAGTTCTGAGCCTTTACTTCCTTTTGCGCTCTAATCATCTTGTAGAGGGTGGATACCAATTTCCTAGTGGACAGTGGGGTAATTACATATTGAAGTATTGGGAAGGGGGCAGGTGCTGTGGGAATCCTGGCCATTTGGATTTGATTACTTCTCCGAGGCGGAACTAGAGCAGCATGGTTACTGCCATCCATTCGCCTCTAGTTTTCAGGGTGTCCCACGTTATAAACTCTGTTATGTAGGAGGTCCCTCCAAGGTTGTGATTCCTAGTCTCTCGAAATGTGTCTGAAATATCTGTGAGTAATAGGAACCCCACATATTTTGAAAATGGGAAGGCCCAGGCTTTGTATGTAGTTTCCACCAGCTGGATCTATGATCGTGCGGTTTTCCCCAAGTTTCCCCATAGCAGTCCTTTAAGTCGTTTGGGTAGGTGATTGCTTTCACTAGCTGTGTGTACAGGAGTTTGGTCGTGGGGCACCACCACCACACAGTGTATTGAATCTGAGCTGCCAGCAAGTGTGTGAATAGATCTGGGTATTCTAGCCCTCCACGTTGTTAGGGGAGGGCAAGGGTATCGTAAGACACTCTTGCCCGTTTGCCCGCCCAGGCTAGTTGCACCATCAGGCTTTTCAGCCGGGTCTGGAAGTTTGCAGGTGGCCAGCTGGGTACATTGTTAAATACATATAGGAGTTTCAGGAGGATCACCATTTTTGCCAGGGACATACAGGCAGCTGGAGAGATTGGTAGAATGATCCAGGATCCCACTTTTTGCCCCAGGACTTCTACTGTTTTGACATTTTCCCTATATAGATTACCCACAGATGGGGTCGCCAAGATTCCCAAGTATCGAATGCCCTGTGGACATCATCTAAAGTCCTTACCTATGTCTGCTTGTTGGACAGTTTGGGTTAAAGGTAATACTTCCGATTTAGACTAGTTTATTCTCAGCCCCGAAAGATCTCTGAACGTGCTTCTTTCTTGTACCAATGGTCGTAGATTCTGCCCGGGATGTTTCTCATACAAGAGTATATCATCCGTGTATAGGGAGATGATGGAGAGGTGCGAGTGGGTCCTTATACTCCGGTGTGAGTGATATTCACGAATATAGCAGGCCAATGGTTCAACTGCCGGGGCGAACAGGATCAGTGACAGGGCGCAGCCCTGGCGTGTCCCCTGTGTTTGGTAAATATATTCTGAGGACATTGCATTAGTATACAGCGCAGCTCTGGGTGCAGTGTATAGTAGGCAGACCCATCGTATATATGTGAGGCCAAGCCTGTAACGGCGGAGGACCTCGAACAGATAGGGCCACTCCACCGAGTCGAAGGCCTTCGCCGCACCCAGTGCGGCTACAGCGATGGAGATTTCTGGATTGACATTGTGTATAAGCGTAAATGGGCGCCTCAGGTTGTTTTGTGTGGATCGTCCGGGGATGAAACCCGCCTGGTCCGGGAGTATTAATGTCTACATGTGGGGTTAGTCGGTCAGCAAGTATTTTAGCTAGGATTTTGTTATCCATGTTAATTAGGAACAATGGTCTGTATGACGTGTATTTGAAGCAGTCTTTTGTCTGGTTTAAGCAATACCGTTACAAGGGCGGTTCTGGTAGACTCGGGGAGGACTCCTGCAGTTATTGCAATCTCATACATGTCCTGCAGATGTGGCAGCAGTGTGTCCGCATAGGCTTTGTAGAATTCGGATTTCCTCGTCTGTGAGTTGTGCATTCATGTTCTCGCCCATAGTTTGGTCTAACCATCCCAGAGCGATTTTATCTAGATATTGTGTTATAATGTCATGCCCGACATCCAATTGGGATGTATACAGGAGGTCATAAAATTTGCACAAGACATAGTTTATCCTTTCAAGGTCTCTACTAGGAGTCCCGTCTGCTCATTCTAGTTCTATAATGGATTCCAGCTGGCATTTGCGTTTGATAGCCCAGGTAAGCGTCCTGCCAGGCTGGTACCCTCGCCATAATCTACAGTCGCAATGGTGTCTCCAATAAGTCTCAAATAAATCTTTCTTCCCTGGTGGCCAATTGACTTAGCTCCTCTCTTTTTAATGTTAGCACATTTCGTACCTCTGTGAATCTCGGATTCCTTGTTGCATCTCCAATCTTTAATAACAGTCTCTAGCGTGTTCATGGATCTGCGTAGGGCTTTCAGGAACTCTCACCCCCTTCTTTTCGAGATCCATCATCCCCTGATATTAACCTTAAAGGTCTCCGAGATCACCCCAGGATCGGGTACCAAGCCCACATTGGTTAGGAAATATGTTTGTATGGCTTGTCCAATTTCTTCCAGGAACACCATATGTGCGCTAGCCCTAAACCGCCAGCATAGGTGCTTCGAGGTTTAGTTGGACCTGTAATGTGAATTGCTACCGGGGAGTGGTCGGAAAGGGTTTGTGGGAGCATGTTGTCGTTGACTATGTTCCTACACCATAACATAAACTGTCCTGGAGGAGCTGTCGTCTACACTGGAGTAAAATTAGTATTTTCTGTCGATGGGGTGCATCATGTGCCACGTGTCATGTAGAACGTGGTATTCTGCTATGGCGGTCCATTTCTGGGCCGCCCGTGGTTGAACTGTGGATGACCTATCCAAGCCTAGGGTGATAGCCATGTTGAAATCTCCCACCCACACACTATTGTAATCTGGGAATTTGTGGATGTGGTTAGCGCAGCTTTGAAAGAATTCTTATGAGTCTGAGTTTGGGGCGTATATGTTCACCAGGAGGAGATTTAGACCAGCTATCTCCCCTGCCAGTAGGAAGTATCGACCTTCCTCGTCCTCAATCTGTTCATGGAGTTTGAATTCTAGGGAGCAGTGAATATACGTTGCTATCCCCTGTGTAGAGGGAGCCGTTTCTGTGAATGCCCCAACCCGTTATTTTAGGGAGGGGGGTGCCTTTCATGTGAGATGTTTCTAGCATTATTCGTTATCAGGCAGACCTTCTTTTGGTTAGTAAACCCACGTATGTTCCATGACATCCACTGATAGGATATTGTTCGATTTACCCTCTACTTTAGGCGTACCCATGTGATGGGCAGAAGGGAGGGTTTTCAGAGCCTATGGTGCCTCTTGAATTCAATCGTAGCTTGTCGGGAATGAGGCCAGTGCCTTGGTATATGTTGGATTCTGGTTTTCTTTTCCTTGTGCTGTGCTGTTACCCCTCCCCCCTCCCTGACTCCCCATAGTTACCACCCTCCACCCATGCCAGAAACAGAAATCCACCGCCACCCGCAATCCCCCCACCCCAACCCCAGCAAACCCCATCAACTAACACCAAATAGTAACCGCAGTGTCTGCGGGAAACGGGGAGCTGCAGGTGGCTAGATTGCTGGTTTGTGGGAAAGGTAGTATCTTTCATATTTGTCTACTCATCTGCTTCATTTGGAAATCCCCATCAGGATTGTCCGGGCAGTGACGTAGTGATCCTTAGAACTGGGATAGTAGTGGCTTCAAGGTGTGAGTGTCAGGAAGACCCTCCGGGTTCTGGAAGGGCCTGTGCAAAGCGTTTGGCCGTTTCCGTGGAGGTGAAAAAGGTCACTGTACCTTTGTGCATCACTCTAAGTTTGGCAGGATACATCATTGAAAAGATACTTCCTTTCTCCGCAGGGTATTTTTTTTACAGCCTGGAAGGTTTTTCTCTGGTCCTAACTTGTGAGCTGAAGTCTGAGAAGACACGAATTATCGCAAAGCCCATTCTTAGTTCTTTTTTTTTTATCTCTGGCAGCACAGAGTAGGATATCCCTGTCAAAGTAGTTGAATATTCTAGCGATGATGGGATGTTCCGGCGCCCCAGGGAGTGGTTTCACCGCCAGAGATCGGTGTGCCCATTCCACCATGAACATGTTTGTGACTGGGGGGGTCCCCCAGCCCCTCCCTGAGTAATCTTTCCACAAACGTTTCCATGTGGGCGACGGGTGTGGACTCTGGCACTCCTAGGATTCAGATATTATTCCGTCTGGACCGTCCCTCTAGGTCCTCATTTTTTGCCATCACTTTCTTAACTGTTTGCTTTAGTGCCGCAACCTCACGTTGTAGGGCAGTCACTATGTCCTCACCTTCGTCTATCCGTTGCTCTGCTTCAGTCATTCGACCAGAGATTATCAATTTGAATAGCAGAAATGTAGACTTTGCAGGTGAGGGCATCAATGTTTGCACCAAGGTTGTCTGTGCTACTCTTTAGGGCCAGTAGTGTTTGGTTCAGGGCAGCTACTTCTAGTTGGGGCAGAGGTTTGACCCTGTGCTGGTGGGGGGCTGTGATTGATCAGGTTGCCCGAACTGCTACATTATGGATTGTCTTTTGGGGTTTCCCATTTCCCAGTTTCCAGTACAGTCGTGTCCGCACTGCTCCGTTGTGCGGTATGATCCGACTGTGGCGCGTTTTTTTTTAATAGTGTTGTCGCTTGCAGGCCTTAATGGCATAGCTAGTCTTTATTAGGGCCCCAGCAGGGAGATTAATGCGTGTTAGTTCACAAAAAAGGGAAAATTCTGTATTTGTAGGTGTATATGCCGAGTTGTGGAGCAGTGGGGTTTGCTCAGGACAGGTCCCAGATATCATGAGCGTAGCGTGCCAAGTTTGTGGGTAGGTCGTTGTGGTAGGTTTCCCGGGAGGGGAGTGTCAGTGGTGTAACTGGCAACTCTCCACTTGCAGCACTCTGTGTCACAGTGTCGGTGGTTGATCCTCTCCCCGAGTGTCACTGGGCTATGGAAGCCACACTATGTGCACAAGCACCAGCTTTTATTCAGGCACTGCAGCCGTGCAGCTGGAGAGTAGGGCTCCTCCTCCCCTCCCACCTCACAGTTATAGTTGTCGCAGATTCAGGAGTTGATGGTGCAGGGATCCGGACTCCTGACTAATCCTCCCTGGGGCTCTCACCTGAGAGAACTTTGTGTCTGCTGTAGGCCTCGGCGCAGCTGGGTGCCTCTCACCGCCGATGGCCCGGGCCGAGTTGAGCCACCCCCCCTAGTCCAGTCCGTACACGTAGCGCAACTGCACTGTGTGCCGCTGGGGGGGTGGAGGGATACACCACATGTCTCCCAGGGTATGTCAGGGGACGTGTGGGTCACTGTCCCCACACTGCGTCTGTATAACGGAGGATAGCGCTCCGGCTGCAGAGGCTTCTCCTCCCATCCATCTCGGCTGGGGCTGGGGAGCCAGGCTTGTGGTGCTGCCTGGATTACCGGCATCTGGGTCTAGCTGATTATGTTGCCATCTGGTTCGGCATGTACAGAAGCTTTTCACCATTGGCAGCCCGGGCCAAGTTTGTCGGTCCTTCAGTGCAATCGGGCACTGCGTATTGTGTTGTACTGCTGTCAGGATGCAAGCGCCACAGGATTTCAGCAAACCTTACGGCACGATATTGCGGCTGGTCACTGCCCCGGTCTTCTCCAAAAGTTATAGCATTTTTCATGGGGATGCAAAGTTTCTGAGAGCTGGATATTTAAGTAGGATTACGCGCCTTTGCCGGAGCTCTTTCGGCTGCAGCCATTTCCTAGCAGCGCAACAGTGCGTGCCCCCCCACCCCCCGCACTCCACCGACTAGCCGTTTTATGGATGGTCTTTAGCAAACCTTAAAATTGTAGTTACAACTGAAATATGCTTTATTATGTTATTATATACACAATACACTATGTGGTAATTTAAACAAGAGGGAAATTATTTGAAGTGAAAAGTGTCTGGCCTACTGAGATTCCTTGGTCTAGAAATTTGAAATAACTGACTGGTACAAGTGAAGTGGTAATGTTAGAGTGGTGAATGTGTTTGGCCTATGGTTCCCTTTCTTATCAGCAGTACGTAGCTGGGAGACCAACATTTTCCCCTCTGGCCTGTGTCGGGGCACCGATTGATCTCAATTTCTATATATGTTCCTTTAGCTACTCATAGCGGAGCAAAACCTATGCATTGGAGTATTAGTAGATTGCGAAGACAGATGTGTATTCACGCATATTTGCAATGTGTTCTTATTCTATCCTCCTATTGTATTTCTTAGGTATTGTGATTTGCACATTTAACATCATGTATGTGCCCTGCTTGCAATTAGTTGCTTCTACTGTTACTTTAATTTTGCTTTACAGGACAGTGTTTATTTTGCTTTCCTTAGTTTCTTTAATTTAATTGATTTGATTTGGCATTTATATTGCGCCTATCCTTATGGAACCAAGCAAGAAACCTGCATCTAAGCACAGATGTTCAATTCCTACACAGCCACTTAGAGCTTTCCCAGCACAATGCAATTGTTTAAAAAAAATAGTAATAGAGGATATTTTCCGGAGGTCAACAGGCCGTGCATTCCAGAGAGGGGGGGACCATTGATTGACCAACATTTGTCACCCCGAAAGACAAAATGAGAAGGTGGCACAACCAGCAAATTTTGCACGATCGAGGCAAGCGAACTAGACGGATGATAAAGCCTGATTTTGGAAACCTGGTATCTGGGTGTCACTCCCGGGATACATTTATGTATTCGACACAGAGATCTAAATTCAATTTGTTTCTGTACAGGTAATCAGTGTAGCTTCTTCCAATACACTGAGGCAGATATCGTTTTAGGAAGATTGTGTACAAGTCTAACTGCTGCCTTCTGAGCTACTTGGAGTCGCTATAGCTGGCTCATTGGTGCTCCTCAAAGAAGAGTGCCAAAGTAATCGAGTCTGGAGTTAACCATTGTCTCCCCAACCACGGCATGGTCCAGTTCGGAGATAAATGACAGAACAGGTTTTAAAAGCCTAATTTGAGAATAGACTGATCTAATGACTTCAGTGACATGAGCATTACAGCTCAAAGATGTCTGCAATATACAGCCTAAATGCTTTACCTTACAATAGAAGGTGGCTGTGACATCAATAATGGCAGGACAAGAGGTCGTAAAATGGAAATTAGTTCATGGATTTCTTCAGCCAAACACAATAACCTCAGTTTTAGATGGATTAAGTTGGAGCTTACTTTCAAGAATCCAACATTTTATTGCGTTGGCACAGGCTAAGATACGTTTGATGGCTTCAGCTGAAGATTTTAGTATAACATGAATGTGTGTATCATCTGCATAGGAGTATTCAAACCAACTGAAAATATACATTCGTGGCCTCAGATAAACATTAAATAATATCTGGGACAAAGACGACCCCTGGGGTACTCCACATAGAACGGGAAGGTTGCCAGAAGGTTGCCAGTATCGAAGGTATGCAGTTCAACTGCTTCAGTTCGATCTTGCATGAATTAATGAATACTGTCACAATCACTGCTTGTAAGGGAAGAGAGTTCGGCACTCTCCCCCGAACCACAGAAGCTGAATGAATTCGACCCTCCCACCGTGGTTCTCACAGGCACCTGATTATATCACACAGGTCACCACATGGCAGCCAATGGGGGTGGGAGAGGGGTTAGGGAGAGATTGTGGATAGGGTGGGGAAGTTTGGAACACCGGAAGGAGGCTAAGGGAACACCTAGATTGGTCAGGAATGGGGAAGCACAGGCTAACCTTAACCTAACCTGGCTAAGTATATTCATATATCATCATGCAACTCAATACCTGTGTGACTGCACATGCACAGAATGAGATAGTCCCACTCATATACCGGTCTCCTGGTAATACGTAATCAAGCCTAACTTAATACATGTACAATATCAACATGAAACATGGAGGACAATTTGCAGTAAGCGGAATGGAACAAACAAATGAGAAAACTTCCAAAAAATGGAATGACAGAACTCGTGGCTCCTTGGGCAGGCATAAGCAAACATATATGAACACAAACAGAACTATGTAGCCACCACTAGTCTTAGTGCTAGTTGGATTTAAACAATAACGCGTGTTCTCTCAGCACATATGCCCCCATGATTGAGGATTACTTGTCTTTCTTCATGATTTAGACCTTTTTGCTTTTAGCACCTCAAAGTTCATACTTAATTCCTACACGCACTCTCCCTCTTAACCAGCGAGCGTGCCGTATAACTCCGGCTGCAAACCTTTTTGAGTAGGCACGTAGCACACACAGCGGAACCCACATGAATGTCACATCATAGTTCTTTCATAGACAGCACCGCAATGCTACAGCATTTAGTAACTTCAATAATGTCAGGACCCCCCTCCTACTTATCTTAATTTCAGGAGCCCCGCGGGACTACCCGGACGAAGAACGCTGTGCAGAATGTTAGACCCATGAAATCACCACCTCCTGGCCCTCGGTTCTTTCTTGCAGTTCGCTGAGTTGCCAGGAAGGCCGGCGTGCAGGGAACTCCGTCTTCCAACCAACCACACCTCGCACACAAAATAATCTGCACCTGCACTGCGCCCTTGCCAGCTGAGCAGCTGTCCCAAATCACGGTCAGCTAGCAACGCGTGCGTAATCCAGAACTACATTTTGTCCTCAAGGCTACTGGGAATTGCAGTTCCAACCACCCGTAGCTCGCAAGACTTTACCGAGCAAACTGCAATACCCCACGTCTGCCCCAGCCGCTATTCCTGACAAATACTCATTATAATATTGTGAACTTTATTGATGTCTTTCGGTCATGGCAATATGCTTTATAGGGGCATTGGATGCTGTGCCTAGATACTGAACATCCAAAACCCAGGCTAGGCTAGGCTAGTTTTTTTGTTTTTTTAAAGAATGATTTAATCTGTATATGTCTGTCGTTTGCCAACACCCTTCTGATGTATCCTGGTGCATCTCAGAACCCTGTTGATAGGCTAACCTCCCTTCATGAGGTGTATATTCAGTTTCTGTACTGTGAATATACAGGTGTCTTAGTGATCTGCTCCACCTATGCACTCAGCTGTCTTTCCATCTGTCATCTTTCTCTTTATGTAATGTTTTGTTTACTTGTGATGCTGATTTCCACAAGGAGAAACAATTGTCTTTTCCAGTAGATATTGTGGTTGTGTGGTAATCTTTGTGGCTTCGCAAGACTGTTTTTATTCACAGTGAAAGTCCTATCCTTGCTGTATCAAACCTGTCTCCCAAGGTGGACAGAGCGTTGGAAATTGGTGCGACATCAAAGATGCGTAATTTCATTACATTTATGTCCCCTTGGGATGTTGGTCGAGGGGGCAACCAACAGCTGTCAGTATTCTCAAAAATGTGGGCTGGTGTCAAAAGGTGCAAATTGGAGCAAGGCTGCAAGGCCCTCAAAGGTCGTTCCCGCCTGGAATATAAACCAAGAATGGGGCTCTTTCACAGAATAACAGTCACATAAGATACATTTATTTAGCATCAACAAAGCACTCGAGCGGAGAGAGGCGATAACACATGTTTCGCTAAGGCTATCTTTCTTCACAGAACCTGTTGGTGCTTATATACATCTTTTTAGCTGCGTTAGCATGACATGTAAATAACACAGGGTCCCTGAAAGGTATCTCACTGATTGGGTGAACAGAAAGCTCAGTGAGTAAAAATGGTGAAATAAAATTAGACATGCAGGGGGAAGGCTGAACAGGTGTTCTTTTCTATCTTTGGCTTGAGCTCAGGGGGGAAGGGTCATCACCTGTTGGTATTTGTGCTTGATATTTTGACCCCAGCTATTTCCTAGCATGACAGCTACACAAAGGTTGCTTGATTTCCGGTTTGTGGACCAAGACAAAACTGTTGTGTAACATTTTAACAGAGAAAAAGACAGAGAACTGGTGTTCATAAATGTATATTTCCACAAACGGCCCTTCAGTTCTACTATATGTGGTTCTGATGTTCTGATGTACAGGTTGGGAAGGAAAATGAGACTAAGTACTAATGTCAATATGCAATATTTCCGATATTGCTACATCTTGCATTATCAATGCATTACTAACCGATACAGATGAAATAGGATGTTTGAACAACCAGGCAATTACCTGGCAGCAAACAGGTAGACAATCTAGAAGAAAACGGGCCCTTAAGAAAAAAAAAAAGAGGCTATCATTAGGAAAGCACCAATTTCCAGCCAAAAGAGCGGATGATGGACCAAAAGGATTTAATAAGGTCCCATGTGCCAGTGGGCATGTTCAGCAATACCATGCAGCTTCTTTATTTCTCTGTGAACAGAAGTGGAGGTGTTGGGCACATAGACACAGCAATTTACCATAAGGACTTTGCATACACCTCCTTTTTATTAAAGTATCATATCTAACACCAACCTATTTTGCAAAGCCACAAGGCATACTGTCTGTAATTCTACAGTGATATTACTCAATTTCTCTTTCGTCCTGGCTCTCCTCCTTCCCAACTGGTTGAGGAACGCCTGCATCCCCAGGCAGGCTGGAAAAGCTGGCTGCAAAAGATAGCTGTCACTTTAAGAAATTTGAAGGCATAGGGCCTATGTCACGCGTGCTACCCTCTGCATGCCAGGCCCACACCTTACCCCTACGTCACCAACATTCCACGTCCAGTTCCTGTTTTCCTGCCACTAGGCGAGTCAGAATTTTGATGCCCTATGACCTCCCTCCTTTTTTGGGGAATTACTTTTTGCTGTCCTCCTTTTTGTTCTTAGAGATTTGTTGTTCATTTTTATTCAATTTGTTGTGCCTCCCTCTACGTATGCCGTATGCGACAGAATTCAAGCAGTGCATCTGTTGTCGGAAGAATTTCTCGGCGGCCGATCCCCATCATGCCTGCATGTGTCTTTTGCTGGATATTCACCCGAGGTGTCTGCGGACTCGTCTTCTCTCCATATCACACCTGGGACCGGTACCAGAGATGACAAAGACTTTGTACGGAAAAGGAGGGAGGCCGATATCGGTGAGGTACGTGTTTTGGCACCAGCCTTCGGTACCCAAGGGAAGACTGCCCCCTCGGTTCCGGGGTCTTCACGGGACCGTTCATGGGGAAAGCCCAAGCTTCTTCACTTGAGAGTACCTCTGGGTGGGAAAACACTAGTATATCCAGGTGGGAAAGTGTTAGTACCTCCAGGTTGGAAAGGGTCTGAGAAGATCCACCTGGTACTGGAAGAATTATTTACACCAGACCAAATTATTACGGTACCGGGGAAACCCTCTATTGCCTCAGTAAACGGAAAAGGCAAGGGTTCCTTCAAAGAGCGCACGCGTCTGGGGTTGACTCGATACCTTCCAATTCCCCTTATCTGCTACATTTAAGTAGGCTACTGCATGTAATACTTCTGGTACTTTGCTACTGAAGGACATCTTATCCTCAGTAACCACAGTTGAATCCTCAAGCTCATTGATAACGAAGAAGTCAAGCAAGTCCTCTCACAAGAGGCATAAACATTTTCACTCGATCCATACCAATACCGACTTCTCCGAGTAAGCACAAGCGGAAAAAACGTGTTACATCCATCTCTGATTCAGTACTGGAGAGTCAAAAAGCGAATTCGATTCTAGTTTCTGACTCGCCAGACTGATTCTTCCAAATATTTTACAGTCTGGGGAAAATTTGGCCCAACCAACTCGGGTTCCAGCTATTACGCTCACCTGGTTCCCACAGGGGTGTCGGGCAGAACTGGACAGCCAAGGTCTCCACCAACGTGATGCGTAGTGCAGAGATGACTGACTGGACTGGCCCACCTAGCTTCGTCTGCTTGACCCGTAGAAGTAGTCTCCTTAAGGCGGAGAAAGGGAATTAGCCACCTGTGGAGTTGAGTAATAGCCCCTCACTGCGTCCCCATTTATCACCTCTGATATTCCCGTTCACAAAGCTCACCTTATAGTTTTGAATGATGAGCTCTCCATCCTGCGAGGAATGCAGGGGCGCGTTGATGGCCAGTTACTTCACTGGCTTGAGGATATTGGAAGAGTTCTAGACAAATCTTGGCTCCAAAACTCCTGGCGAAGGGCCGTAAGTATATAGTTTTAAAGAGTTCAAAAATGTCTGAATAATCACTCTTGTCCAATTCCTTTGTTTATCTTGCAGCTTAGACCCACAAGAAGATAGTTCTGTGGCAGCTGAAAGCGTTCAGGTAAGAGTCTGTGCTATCCCACACTGTCTGTTAAATGATTCCAAAGTTTAACTCGCTGCTGTCTCTTTTCTTACAGGTGCGGCGTAAGAAGATTTGGCGTGCTGGTGAATAATGCCTCCGGCGGTAAAATCAGGTAAGTATATGGTGGCAAGAGATTGTCCTTATCTGTTTCCCCTCGGCTCACCTTGTTGTTTTCTTGTCCCCCTTAGGTGCTGGAATGCGGCAACTTAATGATGGAGACGGCGCCGGATCGTAGAGATGCTGCAAGGAATGGTGAATATGGCACGGCGCTGCTGCTGGCGATGCGCCGTGTTTAAAATAGTCTTTTTCTCGTTCAAAGGTGCGATGAAAGCCAGGTGGGCCACCAGAATTGTCTCTTAATTTTAGCTTCAGTCTTTGTGCCCTTCCATCAGGGTGTCATGATAATTGGAGATGACTAGTTCTTGTAGTTCCTTGTGTGGCAGAAATAGTCACCCTTGATAATAAGGTAGATCATTGATGACTGAGTAGTCCGGGCCTTTCTTTACCCAGTCCTGCAGGGCTGTTGGATCGAAGAGTTGTTGGATCTTTACCTGAATATCCTCTAGTGTCTGTTGAGTAGTTAAGCCAAGAATTCTTTGTTCTGAAATTATATGTACCGGTTCTGGGTTCATATATGCTTCTCCCATCCCTATTCTGGATAAGGCGGCTGCCTTTCCATTTTTACAGCCTGGTCGATAAGTGATCACGAAATCGAACTCGGCAAAGAACAAAGCCCATCGAAGTTGGCGTGACGATTGGGCCTTGGCTGTTTTTAAATACTGCAAGTTCCGGTGATCGGTGATTACAGTAATGGTATGCCTGGCACCGAGAAGATAGTGCCGCCAAGGCGGATTTGATGGCTAATAACTTTTTCGGTAACTGCATAGTTTAACTCGGGTGCCGAAAACTTTCTGGACCAAAATGCTACTGGGTGAAGTTGACCAGTTTCAGGATCCTTCTGGGACAGGACAGCTCCCATGGCTGAACTGGATGCATCAGTGTTAGGGAGAATTCTCTGTTTAGGCTGAATTTCCCTACCTAGTGAGTCCCCCAGCAGCTTTGCTGGATTTCTGGGGTTTAATTTTTTTCTCCTGCCAAGAGTGAGACTCTTTTACCCTCACTCTTGGACATGTTGAAGTGTGTTTTCTTGGTTAAACCTTGTGTTGGATGGGCTATGGGGTCTTTTACTCCATAGGGCCTCATGTATTTTTGTGATGTGGGTCACACAGCACCCTCTGTGCCGTGACCCAGGGGTGTCCTAGGGACTCCCCAACATAGACTCCATACCCTGGGACTGACTACTGTCTCCCAGGGCATGTAAAGTCACCAAAGACTTTGCTAGTCTTGAATCCTGAACAGAACCAGTACAAACCATCATATTGTGGACGTACTGGCTGGGGCAATTCGATTGCCCCAGGGTCTGTTAGTCGAGGGGGCACGTCTCCGTCCCCCCTGATCGAGTTTTGGCTGGTGGCAGTGGAAACTACTTTTTATATTCGACCGCGAATATTTCCCTATGGGATTTCCCATTGTTTTAGGCTAACACATTTAATTATTTATTTACGGTAGCCTTAAACATACCGCCGGTTTATATATTTATTTTTATAACTCCGGTTGGGACTTTTTGCCAAAACTTGATTCTAAAATGGCGTTGGTGTTCGCCTCTGTAACTCTGACCCAAAGTGGAGCCCTTTGTTCCACTTTTGGCGGGCTTCTCCACAGAAGCCCTCCAAAGTGGTGCCACTCTGTCTGGGGTACTTAGGAGGGGTGGAGGGGGATTTAGGCACCCTGGACTGAGTTACCTTGGTAACTCAAGTCGCACTCCGTCCTGATTGGCCCAAGTGGTGAGCCGCCCGGCTCACCACTTAGCATGTTTGAGTGACAGCTAGGCTGGGTGAATGGGGGTTTGCTGCATAAAAGCAGGGCTTTGGGGACTGGGACTTCAGAAGTCGCCACAGGACCAAGAATCCGACGAGGGAAGAGCTGAGCCGACCTGCTTCGACGACACCACCCGGTGGA
Organism: Ambystoma mexicanum; assembly: GCF_040938575.1. NCBI lineage: Eukaryota > Metazoa > Chordata > Amphibia > Caudata > Ambystomatidae > Ambystoma > Ambystoma mexicanum. The sequence goes on from NC_090923.1 coordinate 945,769,856, forward strand.
GCCCTGCTGAACCGTCTCACCACTTTTTCCCGACGACCGAGGAGAACTCTTAACGGAGTGGCTCCTTCCCTTGACTGGTGGGGACAACCAGTTTTCGCCTTCTTTCCGTCCTTTAGAGGTATCTCGTGGCCGCCTTGCCTGTGCCAAGCACCCCGGCATCCGGAATACCACACTTTACCCCCATACCGCGAAAGTCGGTACCAACCCTTTAACCGGAGGACTCCGCGGCTGGTTTCTTCCCGGGCAGTGCTACGACCTTTCTCTTCTGCTCTTCAGCGAGATATTCTTCTCCCCTGACCGACGTCGAGCCTTGCTGTCGCTGCCTGGAACAACTGCCCCCGCTGGAGGATCCTTTCCGCTTAAGGTACTGTGTTCCGCCTGGCTTCCCTTGCTACCGACTGTACGGGGTAGATTTAGTCCCCGGCTTTCGAACCTGGGAGTGCCTGGGACACTTTGGCTAAACTTTCTGAGCCACTCTAAACTCTTTTTGACTCTTTGCAAGACTTTGAATCTCTAACTAACAGTGTGATCTTGGGCACATTTTCGCTCCGGCTACTCTAAGAGTGGGCCCTGCCTAGTGACTTTTGCTCACCTGTGACTTTATTCTTCTTTAAGTCTATTGCAAGTGTTCTGGACCTTAGAGTGGTGTGTCTAACCTATTTCTGCTTTTTCTCTCCCTTTCTTGGAAACTACTAGAGTGTCATCTAACGTTAAGCACTCACCTCTGTTTTAATTAAGTGGTGTTAACCTAGAGTTGTCTAGATAGGAGAAAGGATTGAATTTACTTTCAGTATAACTGTGTTGAAGTGCTTTTACTATATTTTTGCTAGAGTGTTTTTAACTTATGTGTATTTTAAATAAATAACTATATACTTTTGAAACCAAGCTCTGGTCAGTGTTTGCTTGTGCTATTGTGTCTTGGTACATATTGTGTATACTTTACATACTGCCTAACTCTTCTTGAGAGAGGTCTGACTGCTCAGCCACAGCTACCAGGTAAATCTGGGTGGTACAGACTGCTACCAAAGGGGTTTACTGCTCTACCTGTAGTCTTAAATCTTTTGCAGTGTTCCCCAAGGGAACTGCACAGGTTTCTGCCTAACAATCAGTTTCAACTATGTATGGAAGTTCAGGGTGTGGGTGCTTTAATAAAGGTGCAGACGTGAATTTCGCTTTCAACTTTTGGAAGGCGTTTTCAGCTTCTTCAGTCCACAAGAAGCTTTTGTTTTTTCACAAGAGTGCTGTGATAAGGTGTACAACATGTGAGAAATCCGGAATGAATCTGCAATAGAAATTAGCAAATCCGAGCATGCTTTGTACTCCTTGAACTGAACTGGGTGATGGCCACTTGAAAATTGCGTCCACCTTTCAAGAGTCCATTCAGACTCCTTTTGGAGTCTGGATAAATCCAAGGAATTCAACTTCCGTAGCATGAAAAACGCATTTTTCCAATTTTGCATATAACTTGTGCTGGCGTAGTTTCTCTAGGACTGCACGAACGTGCTTCACATGGTCTGATTCTGAAGAGGAGTACACTAGAATATCGTCTATGTATACGACAACACAGACGTCAATGAGTTCACGAAGGACATTGTTCATAAAATACTGGGAGGCTGCTGGTGCATTGCACAACCCGAAGGGCATCACCTGATATTCAAATAACCCATACTTAGTGCGAAAAGTAGTCTTCCATTCGTCGCCTTTCTTCACACGTACCAGATGATATGCCCCTCGGAGATCTAATTTAGTGTAGATGCAAGCGTCCTTTACTTGGTCTAGTAATTCGGGGATCAGAGGCAATGGGTATCGGTTATTGACCGTGATCTGATTCAATGCGAGGTAGTCTATGCACGTTCTGAGGTCCCCTTCCTTTTTTGGCACGAAGAACAAAGCTGAAGATACAGGGGACTTGGATGGACGAATGAAGCCATTGTCAAGGTATTGGTCCAAGTATTGTCGTAGTTGAAGGTTTTCAGGTTCAGTAAGGGCGTAGATCCTACTACATAGAGATTGTGCACCGGGTATGAGATAGATTTGACAATCGTATGATCTGTGAGGTGGTAAGGTGTTTGCCCGTTCTTTTTGGAAAACATCCTGGAATTCTTGATACTCCTGAGGTAACTGCACGACTGGAGTAGCGACTGCGGCCAGGCCTTCGTTCAAGGGTTTTTTCGGGTAACAAGTATGTGCACAATCCGGGAAGGTTATACTCCTACGTCCCGCCCCCTTTCCTCCATACTTGTGGGACATCTGTCCGTCCTGTGGGACGGGACTGGAGCACTTTGTAAAAAGCATCAAAATTTTTCCAAAAATGTGTCCTTACTCTCTTTCCTGCGCGGGGCCCGGTACGCGGCCGTAACCCCGCCCACCTTGGCTCCGCCCTGCAAATCGCCCCTCAGTCCTTTTCTCCGTTCGATCGGGGCCGGACGCACTTGCATCCTCTGAAGATTTTCTTCTCCGTTTTCCTCTCTGGCTCTCGATAGCGTTCGTCTTCTAGTCTGTCTATGTCTTTTAAATGAGACTTTCCAGACTGTTCTTCGTGTCATCGTCGCTTCGCAAGGGCGGATCGCCATGCTCTTTGTTTAGAGTGTTTGGGTCCGGAACACCGTTGGGACTCCTGTTTTTACTGTGGCTCCCTTTCGGTCCGGGCTCTTCAACGTCGGTTGGAACGGTGGGAGGAGGTGTTCCGACGCACTCCTCCATCTCATTTTCAGGCGTTCATCGACGAGAAGAAGAAATGCCCGGTAAGTTCTTTACTTTTCAGAGCACCCCGGCCGGGGGATACCTTCCCGGGTTCCTCTCGAGCCGGGAGGGGCGTTGATCGCTCTGTCACCGGGGTTTGCCCTGAGGTGCCTGTCAGGCCTAATAATTCTACCAGAGTTTTCTCCAAGGGTCTCCTTAAGGGGCCTGTGTACACCGGAGTAACTTCCGAGGCCCCTCCTGTGGGGGCTGTGTGTAGACCCACTTCTGCTGAGTCACAGGGTACCGGAGCTTGCTCTGAGGCCTCTCTTTCAGCTTCCCTCAAAAATAAGACCCGGGTGCGCCCTGAGGCCTTGGCTGGGCTTGTGTTTATCGAACAGATGTTCGGGGCCCGTGCCGATAAGGCTATTACCGGGCCTAGGCCCGAGGTCCCTCGTACAGAGGCTAAGGCTACCAACAGTTCTGAGGGGCTGGGCAGGGCCCTGTCGGTGAAAGCGGTTTCTCACCGTTCCCGCTCTTGTGGTGATACCAGATCTGTTGAGGGGGCAAAGAAGCAAGGTTCTTCTTTTACCGGCAGTGCCGAGGTCCGTCCTTCGAAGGCTCAGTTGGCGGTTGGTATGTCGCAGAAATATTCCAGGCCTCATAGTACCAGCTCTGCCGAGGTTCCTTATGTTAAGGCTAAAATTAAGACCCCTGATCCATCGACGGGGACCCCTGCCTCACCTCCTCACGTGCCGCAGTTCCCCTCAGATGAAAACAAAATGGCGGCTGTTTTAGGTACTACCCTTACAACTACACCATCGGCCCCTGGTGTAGGGTTCGGTCCTTTGGGTGAACCTAAGGTCACTTGTGCGTATCCTTACCGGCCCGTTTATGATTGGAACGCCCGGATGCCTCTTCCGCACAATGTTTCGTTGCCTGCAGGGGCGGCCCCTTTGATTTATGTGGATACGTTGGCGGAGGGCCCGGCGTGACACCCTTCTCCGTTACGTCCCTGGATTTGTCCACCTCAGGTTCCGAAGCAATCTCCTGAGGACGCTTTTTTCGGTAAATTTAAAGCGCTTATGCGCACCGACCCCATGAGGGAGTATTTCAAAGGGCTTTTTAAGGAAATGTGTCCACCTGCGCCCCCGGCTCCACCCGTTCCGCTGGTGGTTCCGCTGGTGGTTCCGCCGGTGCCTCCTTTGCCCGTGGTGCCTGCCCCTGCTCTTCCGCCTTTGCCACCGTTGTCCCCAGTGGACAAGGCAGTGCCTGACACGGTTCAGCAGGATCCTGACCTGTCAGATGACCCTCAAGGCGAGCAGGACAACGAAGACCTTCCCCGATCTGTTAGAGCTTTTCATGACCAGGTACTGGACATGATGAATTTCTTAGATGTTCTGGTTCCCGAGGCACCTGCTCCACAGGAGGGCGTGCTTTCTGGGGCGTTCACCCTGTCTCCTTTGGAGCGTACCGGCCTTTTCCTGCAGAAGGATGTTTTGGCCGAGGTCCGAAGAGTCTGGGAGAAGCCACACTCAGGACTTTCTGTCAATAAAAAGATTGACGCGAGGTACAGGCTGCACTCTTCGGAGGAAATGGCCTTGTCGTCTTGTTCGCCTCCCTCCTCCACAGTGGTGGCTGCGGCCATGTTGCAGTCCAGACCTGCAGCATCCTCTTCTGCGACGGCTACTCAGGTCTTGGGAAAGGAGGACAAGCTCCTGGACTCCCTAGGGAGGAAAATCTTTGCCAATTCGGTCTTGCAGCTCAGGCAGGCCAATGCCGAATTGATTTTGGCAGGAGCTAACATGCGGATGTGTAAAGGTCTGTCGGAGTTTGAGGAGCACATTCCGGTCGAGAAGTTGGAAGATTTCAGAGGTGGCCTTTCCGATGCCAGGGTCTTGGCCCAGGATCTCCTGGAGGCTGCGGCTCATCATGTAGACACCTTGGCTCGGGGCATGATGCTCGGGGTTGCTACCTCGAGGCAAGCGTGGTTGCATGCCACTAAGTTTGCGAAGGAAGTGCAAGACAAAGTATTGGACCTTCCATTCGATGGTAAGGAGCTTTTTCATTCTTCTACTGATGTTGAGCTCACCAAAACCAAGGATAGCACTCAGACGGCTAAATCATTGTCTGTTCTGGTTAAAGCTCCTTTCAAACCTCAGAGACCGTTATCGCAGAGTCGACCACCTTCTGGTTTCAGGGGCTTCCTCGACTGCAAATCGCGCAGAGTGGATACTCCTGTGGGGAATAACCACCATAGACAACAGCGTACGCGGTTTTTCTCCCGCTCCTCAGCCTCTTCCTCAGGTGGCACCACCACCGATAAACCTGCCAAATGAGGGTTTTCCGCGCTCCCACGAGACCCTGGTGGGAGGGCGCATTGCGTCTCAATGGGAGGCGTGGCAGACCATCACAGAAGAGATGGGTCTTGCCAGTCGCTCGGGCGGGCTTCCGCTTACCTTTACCCCCTACCCCACCCCTCAACCCTCCTTTTCAGCCGTTGGGCTCGCCCTCCCTCAACGCCGAGGTTCAGAAACTCCTGGACCCTCAGGGCTGTGGAACCTGTTCCCTTTGGGGAGCGAGGGGAGGGCTTCTACTCCCGGCTGTTTACGGTGCCCAAACCCAACCCGGCTGGCCTGCGCACCATCCTAGACCTTTCACAGTTCAACCTCTTTCTACCCCAAGAGAAATTGAGATGATCACGCCCAGCCAGATACGCTCCTCTTTGCAGATGGGCGGCTGGCTCAGCATAGTGGATCTTCAGGACGCGTACATGCATATCCTGATTTGGGCTCCACACAGGAGGTACCTCCGTTTCTCTTTGGGAGAGGAGCACTTCCAGTTTTGGGTGCTTCTTTTTGGCCTCAGCTCGGCGCTGCGTGTCTTCACGAAGATGTCGGTGATTGCGACCTATCTTCGTCTTCAGGGTATCCATGTGTATCCTTATTTGGACGATTGGCTTTTACGCAGCCCTTGTCCGCTGGCGGCAGCGGGCAACCTCCAGTCTCTCCTTCAGCTCCTGTTCCATCTTGGGCTGTCGGTGAACTGGCGGAAATCCTCCATGACGGTCTCTCAGGACCTGATTTTTCTGGGTTTTCGTTGGAACACGATCGACTGCAGAGTATACCTGACCGGGGACAGAATGGCGGATCTGTTGGCCACGTGTCAGATGTTTGCGCAGTCGGAGAGCATGTCGGTCTGGTGGTTCCAGAGGCTTCTGGGCCTCATTCTTCCTCTTGCTCGTCTCAAAATGAGACGGACCCAGATGGCCCTTCGGAATTCATGGCGTCAGGCAGTGGACCCAGACTCCATGCGGATAATGATTCCGGATTCCATGAGAGTGGACCTGGACTGGTGGTCATCTCTCAGCAATCTGTCTGGGGGCGCGGCGCGGGGTTTCAGGACTCGGTCTCTATGGTGACGATCACGACGGACTCCTCCCTCCTCGGGTGGGGTGCAACGTTAGATGATCTTCAAGTCTCGGACCTCTGGTCGCCTCAGGACAAGCTCCTGCACATAAATCATTTGGAGCTTCTGGCGATTTTCTTGGCGCTCAGGGCGTTGAGACCGGTCATTGTCAACAAAGTGGTCTGCATAAGAACAGACAATGTGGTGTCAATGTATTACATCAACAAGCAGGGGGGAACGAAGTCTCCCCCCTTCGTGGACCTGTCCATCCAGATTTGGGTGTGGGCCGTGCTTCATGGTGTCTGGCTGCTTGCAGTGCACATCCCGGGCCAGCTGAATGTCACAGCAGATGCCCTCAGCCAGCAGACAGTGGTCAGCTACGAGTGGGAGTTGAAGGCGGAGGTCCTCTCAGGGATTTTCTCGCGCTGGGGCACACCGCAGGTGGACCTCTTCGCGACGGCGGCGAACAAGAAGCTTCCTCTGTATGCCTCCAGAGCGGGGCTGGGAGCTTCCTCTCTGGGGGATGCTCTAGAGATTCCATGGCACAACATGAGAGCTTACGCCTTCCCGCCTCTGCCTCTAGTTCACCGGACAATTTGGAAGTTGAAGAACTCGGTGAACTGTTCTCTTCTACTGATAGCCCCGTGGTGGCCGGCCAGGTTTTGGTTCTCAGAACTCCAACACCTGTCGGTTTATCTGCCGATCAGGTTACCGGTAACTCCCGATCTTCTCCACCAGGGGGAGCAGCAGCTGTGGCACCCCTCCCCTCAATCGCTCAGCTTGGCGGCATGGTGCCTGAGTTCAGGTCTTTAGAGCATCTGAATTTGTCTGCGGATAACATGTGTATTATCCAGGCAGCCAGAAAACCCTAGACCAGATCTCAGTACAAGAGTAAATGGCTCAGGTTCTGTCATTGGTGTCTAGAGAAGAAATTGGATCCAAGGGGGGCTACGGTTGACAGTGTTGTCCTTCGTGTCTTCCCTAGCAGAGTCAGGGGTTCATGTTCTGTCATGCAGGACTTACCTTTCAGCGGTCTCCGCTTATCTTTCTACGTATCAGTGTTCGTATTCTGACTAACCCAGTGGTAAAGAGGCATTTCGCTGGTTTAACACACCTTTACCCTCCAGTTCGTAATCAACACTCGCCATGGGACCTGAATGTTCATGACGGCACTGTGCCATAAACCCTTTGAGCCAATGGCTACTGTTGACCTCGAGTACTTGTCTTGGAAAGTGTCCTTTTTGGTCGCCGTCACATCGGCAAGGAGAGTGAGTGAGCTCCAGGCATTGTCGGTGGAGCATCCTTTCTTGGTCTTTCACAAGGACAAGGTAGTCCTTCGAACAAATCCGGCTTTTCTGCCGAAGGTAGTGACCGAATTCCATTTGAATCAATCGATCTCCCTACCAATCTTTTTTCCAAAGCCGGCCTCTGAGGCGGAGAGTGTTCTACACTCTCTTGATCTCCGAAGAGCTCTTAAGTTCTACCTGGATAGGACTTCCGAGCTTAGAAGTTCTTCTCAACTTTTTGTGACTTTCGGCAACCCTCAAGGCAAGCAGGCGTCTAAGGCAACTATTTCTTGGTGGATTGCTGCCTGCATCATGGAGTCTTTCACTGTCCAAAAGCTGAAACCTCCTAAAGGTATTCATGCACACCTGGTGCGGGGCAAGGCAGCTGCGGTTGCTTTTCAGAAGTATGTTCCCTGGGAGTCCATCGCTAGGGCAGCTACTTGGGCCTCTCCATCTGCTTTCTGTAAGCATTACTGCCTCGATATGAGTTCTAGAGCTGATGCTCAGTTTGGTCAGGCTGTGCTGAAGAACCTTTTCCAGTAAGGGGTATTTCCATCCACCCGTAGTTCCTGTAAGGAGTGCTTGGGAATCTCCCACAAGTATGGAGGAAAGGGGACGGGACGTAGGAGTTATTACCAGGTTACTCACCGTAGTGACCACCTTACTCCTAGTCAATAGTCCCCTTTCCTCCATACGCCCACCCGCCGTCCCCTCTAATAAGGTTCCTCTGTTATTGGTAATGGGTCTCTGACATGGCAAAGAAAAGGACTGAGGGGCGATGCGCGGGGCAGAGCCAAGGTGGGCGAGGTTACGGCCGCGTGCCGCGCCCCGCGCAGGAAAGAGAGGAAGGACACATTTTTGGAAAAATGTTGATGCTTTTTACAAAGTGCTCCGGTCCCGTCTCACAGGACGGAGAGATGTCCCACAAGTATGGAGGAAAGGGGGCTATGGACTAGGAGTAAGGTGGTCACTACGGTGAGTAACCTGGTAATTCTATTCTCTCACCAATCAATACAAGGATTATGCGTTTCCAACCAAGGTATCCCCAGTATTATTTGGAACTGCGGGGCTTTGATTAAATCAAACGCAATAGTCTCTCGATGCCCATCCTGACCCAATAGTGTCATCTCTGTGGTGGAATGAGCAGAGAGGTAGATTCATCCTAAAAGCCAATTCGTGGTCCACATAGTTTCCCATGGCCCCGCTATCAATGTATGCACTTACTGCGTTCATATGTGATGGTTGCCTTGGATCTGTAAGGACCATTGGTATGATAAAGTATGAGGTCTGAGTATCCTTCTTCAAGCTCGGCAAGCGGACCTCTACGCTTGTCGGACGTGGTCGTTTCCCGAGTCAGACTCCATATGGCTTTTATCAGCAGCTCCTACCACTTTCTTGGGTGGTTTTACAGGGCAATCCCGTAGAAAATGTCCCGAAGTTCCACAGTATAGACACAATTGCATTTGCCGTCTCCTTTCTCTTTCCTTCTGAGTCAAGGTTCCTTTAACCCCTCCGATTTGCATGGGTTCTGAGGCATCTGCTCCTTTCGGGGTAGCGTTGGGTTTAACCAACACCCGGTTCTCGAACTTGGCTCGGTCGGCCTTTCTGTTCTGAAGTCTGTGATCTAACTGGACCACTAAGTCTATATATTCAGCACAGTCTTGAGGTGGGTTCACAACTTGAGCCAAAACATCTTTGAGTTCGCCTCGAAGTCCTCGATGAAATAACGTAATCCGTTTTACCTCGGGCCATCCAGTTTCCACCACCAACCTATTGAAGGTTGCGATGTGGGTTAAAAGGTCCTGGTTACCCTGTCGTAGGGACAAACGTTCGGTATCCAGGGCCTGTCCTTGGGAGTGCCGGGCAAATGGTATGCCGCTGAGATATGATAATACAAAGGCTACTTTGGCTTGATCATTTGGAAAGGCTCCAGGTCTACATAAAAAGTGCAAGCAGCATTGGTTCATAAACACGGCAAACTTTTTCGGGTCCCCAGCAAAACGTTCCGGCGGGGCTAAAGGAATGCTCCCTGGTAGAACCAGTTGCACAGGATTGCTCTATGAAACAGGAGTTGGATTCCCCCCCCCCCCCCCCGAGTCCAGGTAATGGTGTTTGCCCAGCTTGGTTTTGCAATAATTGTCAAGCAAGATCATCAGTGCGTTCCTTAGAAACAATCAGTTCTCTCCTGAGGGTATTAGTTTCTTGACAAGAGGCATGTACTTCAGCCCCAAGTTCCCCTAATAGGGCCAATTGGTCAGTTTCTGAGGTCTCCATGACACCCGGGTGACGATTTATAGAGAGGCTTTGCGTTCTGTTACCCTCACCTGGTTCCCACAGGGGTGTCGGGTGGAACTGGACAGCCACAGTCTCCACCAACGTGATGCGTAGTGCAGAGATGACTGACTGTACTGGCCCACCTAGCTTCGTCTGCTTGACCCGTAGAAGTAGTCTCCTAGAGGCGGAGAAAGGGAATTGGCCACCCGTGGAGTTGAGTAATAGCCCCTCACTGCATCCCCATTCATCACCTCTGATATTCCCGTTCACAAAGCTCACCTTCTAGTTTTGAATGATGAGCTCTCCATCCTGTGAGGAACGCAGGGGCGCGTTGATGGCCAGTTACTTCACTGGCTTGAGGATATTGGAAGAGTTCTAGACAAATCCTGGCTCCAAACCTCCTGGTGAAGGGCCGTAAGTATATAGTTCTAAAGAGTTCAAAAATGTCTGAATAATCACTCTTGTCCAATTCCTTTGTTTATCTTGCAGTTTAGACCCAAAGGAAGATAGTTATGTGGCAGCTGAAAGCGTTCAGGTAAGAGTCTGTGCTATCCCACACTGTCAGTTAAATGATGCCAAACTTTAACTCGCTGCTGTCTCTTTTCTTACAGGTGCGGCGTAAGAAGATTTGGCGTGCTGGTGAATAATACCTCCGGCGGTAAAATCAGGTAAGTATATGGTGGGAAGAGATTGTCCTTATCTGTTTCCCCTCGGCTCACCTTGTTGTTTTCTTGTCCCCCTTAGGTGCTGGAATGCGGCAACTTAATGATGGAGACAGCGCCGGATCGTAGAGATGCTGCGAGGAACGGTGAGTATGGCGCGGCGCTGCTGCTGGCGATGCGCCGTGTTTAAAATAAAGTATTTTTCTCTTTCAAAGGTGCGATGAATCAGGTAAGAAACCCAATAATGTTCTTGTTCTAACCTTTCTTCTTCTTTCCCTTCTTTCTAGGCGCTCTGGACTCGAGGCGGGCGTGGCACAAGGATGGATTGTGACTGTAGGCACGGTGAGCGTTACGCTGCTGGATGCAGAATAACGCGAAGCATGTGCTGCCCTTCGGGCGTGGTTTAAATAGCCTCCAAAGTAGTCCCAGGTAAGTATTCCTCCACAACCACACCCGAGTAACAAAATAGTCCCTAGGTAAAGTAGTCCCTTCCAAGCCTCACATGGGCTTGGATCTCTTGCAGCATGGTCTGCATCAGGTACGTTTTAACATATGAGCCTGGCGCCTGTGGCGCCAGGACTGTTCCCCCATATGAGTCTGGCGCCATAGACGCCAGGACTGTACCCATATAGCCCTAACAAGGGTTGCTGGGCTTTCTCTGGGTAACATGATGCCTGCTTCCGGGGTTGCTGGACTTGGTCTGGATGCCCGGGGGTAGGCATCATGACACCAGCACAATCTGGACCACGGCTGGTTTTAACCAATATCCAAGTGCCTAGATCTGTGTTTTTCAACATCTGCAATCCAAACCATCTGTATACCAGGGTTTACTCTGCTACATCTCCTTTTAGGTTACAAGAGTCCCAACCTAGCCCTTCTCAAATGGCAAATGACATAACTAATACAGTACTGGAAACTGTGCTTTCTGAACCCTTCCTAGAAGTTCTGGCTCCACGCCGTAAAGACAAAATGTAACCTATTATACTTCCTCAGGGATCATCGCCCACCGATCGTATTCCTGAGCCAATCACTGTCAGTTGACAATGAGGATTCAGCTCCCTGCTCAAGAAACAAAAAATCTCCAAAGATTCTCTTATGTTATAACGATTTATAGAGCGCACTACCGCCACAAGGCATCCTGGCACTAGGAAACCACAATACGGTCCACCTATTCTTCTCTAATATAGAAATCTTTTCAGAGACCGTCTAAATTCCAGATGATCCGCAATCTGGGTGGCAGGGCATTCCACAATCTGCCCTCTGCCACTGAGAATGCTCGGCCCACCTTCCTTGCACGCTTATAGGTGGGCATCACCAGAAGGCCTGCTGTCCTTGAGCGCAGATCGCGTGTCGGGCAGTAGCAAACACATTTTTCCTGCACATAGCCAGCCCCGAGACCCAGCAGGGCCCAGTGAACCAGACACAGTGATTTGAAGTCAATGCGCTTGGACACCGGCAGCCAATGCAAGCGTTGAAGGGTGGGGGTGATAAGTGCTCCAAAGGGGGAGCCAGTGGCTCTGACACAGATTCAGATGACACTGCTCTGTCACCATCTAAGGTGTTTCATGAGATTGTGACAAAGGCCATGCAGGCCTTGGAAATCCTTCTTAAGGTTAAGCCTGAAATGGTTGGTGTTTTTGGTAAACTGCCATCTCAGCAGTCAAAAAATCCACTTTCCATGAAGTTATCTGTTCTAGAGCAAGCATTAGCAGATTGGGGAAAACCTCATTCAGATCAGCATATCTTCAAAGCTTTAGAAACCAAGTATAAGGTGCCTAAGGAAGAGCCTTTCATACTTATGGGAATTCTTCCTGCACAATCTGCGGTAGTTTCAGCTGCCCTAGGCATCAAGGGAAAAGGTCCTTCTCCATCTTCAGCTTCAGTTGTTAAGAATGCAAAAGCATGGGAGGCTCAAGGTAAAAAGTCCTACATTAATGTTACCTTACAACTCAGGCAAGTTAACACTGCTACAGTTTTAGCAGGAATTAATATCCCCAATTGAGAGAACCTGGAACGCTTTACAGACCTGCTCCCTCAGGAAGCCACCGATGAGTTTTCATTTTCGATTTCAGAAGGTAGAGCGGTGGCTATCCAACTTCTCCACCCGATACAACTGCAAGAGCAGTCACTAATGCAGTCTGCATATGTAGGCCCGCAATTTAGCAGCTTCTTCTCTTCACCAGGATATTCATGACAAAGTTCTTGAACTTCCTTTTGATGGCAAAACACTTTTTGATCCTTCTACTGATGAGATCCTTCAAAAATGTAAAGCCAGTGTCACTGCTGCTAAAACCCTTAGCTCAATTTCGGGGAAACAACCGTATCACCAAAGGTTTAAATCATTCAAACCACGTCCTCAAGGAAATGGTAGTCCTGCCACTTCCGCAAAATCTTATTATTCTTTTAAGAAGAGAAGCTAAAGACCTAAATCTAAGTCGGGCCGTCTCCTTTGTCAAATTCTTCACAAGAACAAAATACAAAATAAGTCTATTTGACTTCCTTCCGGGCATGTACATACCTTCCGCTCCTACTATCATCAAGGAGCATACAATCCCGGTAGCAGGGAGAGTGTCCAACTTTCTTCCTCATTGGGAAAGCATTAGTCAAGAGGAATGGGTCTTGAATATTATTAGACATTGTTACCGTCTTGCCCTTCCGGCTATTCTCCCATCCTCTTATCTGAAGATCCAACATTTTTCCCCAGAGCTCATGGAAGAGATCCAAAAACTTCTTTCCTTATGAGCAATGGAATTGGTCCCTCAAGAGGAATTAGGTTGGGGGTTTTATTCCAGTTACCGATTGGATGGCATCTATAGATCTTTAGGATGCTTATTTTCACATTCCCATCTTCAAAGATCACCGTTGGTTCCTGAGGTTCACAATAGGAAGGTCTCATTACCAGTTCACATGTCTGCCCTTCAGACTCAATTATGCTCCCATGGGTTTTCGCAAAAATTCTGGGAACAGTGGCAGCTTACCTTCGGTTAAGGACAGTACATCTATATCCTTACCTAGACGACTGGCTACTCAAGGCCCACTCTCCGGAGAAATTGCTTTAAAAGATGCAATTTACATGCCACATTCTTTTCAACCTAGGGTTTTCCATGAATGTGTCAAAATCTAAACTTGCAAAGGATCCAGTTTCTAGGAGCAAAGGCTGAGGAGACATTACATAACCGAGATGTAAGAAATCTAAAATGTTATCTAGAAAGGACCAAACCGTTCAGGAAAGCAGACCAGCTTTTCATTACTTGAAAATTACTTTAAAAAATACGAAGTACACCCTCGCCATTGAGCCACATCTGGTCCACGCCAGTTTTGGAGGATATCCCAGGCCATGAACACTACCAGTCCTGGTTCGACACTGGTCTAGCTAGAGTCGGACAGTTGGTGAGGGAAGACACCTTCAGATCTATTCAGGAGCTAGAGGAAGCATTGGGAATCGGTTGTCTCTCCCTGCTCCTAGACTTACGACTCAAGGGTGTCCTGATGAAACCAAAACTAAAACCACGTATACAAAGAAAGCTCACCCCGGTCGAAAAAATCTTAGATTCACACGTCGAAATGAAAGGACTCCTCTCACTCCTTTATGGAGCCCTCATGCTTCCACGTGATGGAACAACCAAAAGCCTCAGAAGGAAATGGGAAAGGGACCTGGGCTGTGGAATAGGGGATGGCCTCTGGGGACGCATTTGCAGTAGGGCATTCAAGACGTCCATCTCCTGCCAATGCAAGACACACGCGGTCAAACGTCTCCATAGGTGGCAGTATGATCTGATCACCCTCTCCAAGATGTTCCCAGACGTGGACCCGGTGTGTTGGCACGGATGTGGAGAAAAAGCTAACTACTAGCACATCTGGTGGTCTTGTAAGAGGGTTCAAGCATACTGGTCAGAAGTCCTAAGCTGGATAAGGGAGGCGGGAGAGGGGACCTACCCACAAGACCCGATCCTGGTAATGTTTGGTCTGCAGCTAAGGGACAAACACTGGGAAAAACTCCCGAACCTGACACATTCGCTTCTCTTGGCAGCTCGAGCCAGGACCTGGAAGCGGGCCACCCTTCCTACGAGAAGAGAGTGGGTGGCAGTGCCCAAGGACATTGACTCTATGGAAAGACTCACAGCGGCAATACAGGGCCCATGCACCCAGATAGAGACAGATTGGTTACAGTTCATGGAGGCGTTCGGCCACACGGAGGAAGCGCCTGGTGATCTCTAGGGGCCCTTGACCCGGCCCGAATATACTCCTAGCATGTAAAGCCATGCACCAGACCCGGGGGAGTCGGTCAACCCCCAACGGCTGAAAGCCCGGTTGGAGTTGCCCAATGAGAGGTGCTATGTTTAGTTTGCTCGTGTGACTAGAGACAATGGACTTGGAGGGGTGGGGGGGGTGTGGCGGAGAAACATTTTCAGGGAATAATGATTTGATCTTTGAGGTATGTTTGGCTTCGGCCTGAAAGTTCACTTGTTCTAAAAGCTTCCTGTTACCATGAAAAACCAATAAACTGATTTAAACCAAAAAAACAGACTAAGTACAACTCTGTTGTCTGTTCATCATTTCTTCGGGGCGAGCAACTCAGCGTATCTATGCCGGGTGTGGGTTTCTCCTTCCACTTATCTGTAATAAAGGTGTGTGTGTGTGTGTGTGTGTGTGTGTGTGTGTGTGTGTGTGTGTGTGTGTGTGTGTGTGTGTGTGTGTGTGTGTGTGTGTGTGTGTGTGTGTGTGTGTGTGTGTGTGTGTGTGTGTGTGTGTGTGTGTGTGTGTGTGTGTGTGTGTGTGTGTGTGTGTGTGTGTGTGTGTGTGTGTGTGTGTGTGTGTGTGTGTGTGTGTGTGTGTGTGTGTGTGTGTGTGTGTGTGTGTGTGTGTGTGTGTGTGTGTGTGTGTGTGTGTGTGTGTGTGTGTGTGTGTGTGTGTGTGTGTGTGTGTGTGTGTGTGTGTGTGTGTGTGTGTTAGTGTGTTAGTGTGTTAGTTAGTTAGTGTGTTAGTTAGTTAGTTAGTTAGTTAGTTATTGGGGGGGGGGGGGGTTTACCCCGAACTCCCTGTTTTCTTTATTAAAATACTTTTTTCTACCAAACTAAAAAATATATAAATAAATGAATTAAAAAAAATGTGAACTTTTTTTCGACCTTTTGACTTTCGAATAAAAGGTCATTCCATCCTTTATTTTTGAAACTTTAACTGGACACCCTTGGTCACTAGTGGGTGCATCTACTTGGCATCCGTAGTTCCCTTTCCAATCTGGTTCCCAATTACATCAGGTTGTCTAATCCACCTCATGTCTATAGTCGCTTGAGTTTAGACTTCAAGTGATGGCTCTGTGGAATATAGAGGAAATCTTGTAATCCTCTATTTTCTGATTCGGAAAAATTATAACGACACAGCAACCTATTCAATTCTTACCTCATGATTGTCATGATGTTGATCAATCAGTGGTGCCATGTGGAGCAAATCCCATACAGATTTGGTTATTCTTTGGTCATTCGCCACGTTATCTATAACAAATGATAACGTATTTTGAGCAATGATAGCTGGGGCTGTTTTACAACATAGGACAACCTATCTTTAGTCAGCAGACTACAATTTTAGCTGAATAGTATGGCATCCCTTGTGTTTCTGTTTGCCTTACTAGGTTCTAACGGTGGATTCTCTTCACTAACGTATGATGCTATTCAGAACTACAGCTTGTGTTGAGTCTACTTCTGCTGCTAAATCTCATTTATTCCATCGTTATCGAACATTCTTATGCAGGAAAGTATTGTGGAAATCATCCTCGATACTACCATTCCTCACGCAAGATATTCCGCTTAGCTGATTCCGTGGCGCGTCTCCCTTCCTCGATTATTTTCATCTCCCGGGCGCCATTTTGAATGCAGTATATGTATGCGTGTGCGTGATTTACATATTTACTACGTTTTCAAAAGGGGATTGTGGGTATTGTAGTTCAATTTGCAGCAGACGATTTGATTCTCTATTCTAGTTTATCCACAATTCACTTTATGGTGTGCAAATAAGTGTTAATCCTAGATGGACTATTCTCTTTCTTTCTCTAATGCTTACCCCGATGATTCTTAATTGGTTAAACGTGCGAGATCGCATACCAAATGTATGTAACCAAGTAATTGTTCTGCTTCTGTGTAATTACAGCCACGCGCATGGTCATATTTAAAAGTTTCATTGTCTTGGCTATACACTCAATGTTCATCGGTTGGGTGGTCTGCGGGATGCATGCTCTGTTTATACATATGTTGGTCATCTTTTTTTGACTCAACATTGTATCTTTTGTGACTATGTGATAATATAATGATGCTCCAAAATTGTGATAATATTAGTATAGCCGCAGAAATCTTAGCCTTTACTTGGGACTCCCTTATGTATATTTGGTGATTAGATGGTTATCTCAATTCTGATGTATTTTATAAGGGACCACTCGTACTGTCGATAGGGTTAGCCAGAATATTTCTTTGTTTAATCCAATCTGATGGCTGTTTAATTTAAATATCCACATCTGTTCTTGTTTTAGGAGTGAGCTCGCCATATCTCCTCTTCTCTTGGGTACCACTACTTTTTCTAAAATAGTCCAAGTGAGATCATTTTCAGAGTGTTTCTTTTGGATGAAATGCTCAACTAGGGGTGCTGTAATCCGTTTTGTGCGGATGTTAGATCTATGCTCGCAGATGCGTATCTTTACAGCCCTTGTCATTCCAACATAGATCTTATTGCATGGGCATTTAATAATATATACTACATTGATAGTATTGCAGTTTGTAAATGATCTTTGTTCCCAAGGAGCCTTCCATCCAATGTCGATCTTAGTACTGCGTTTCGCCAAGTAGCACACCGAACACCCTCCACCTGGGGTGTGTCCAGTGGCTTTTGTTTGATCCCATAGTGTCACTTGGTTGTTGGTTTTACTGCTATCTTCTCTATAGGTGTGTACTAACACATCTCTGATATTTTTGTTTCTTTTTATTGCAAATCTGGGGAGTTTTAACTCTGCCTCACCTACGGTGAGCATATACCAGTGTTTCTTTCTCCTTTTTCATCCGATTGATAACAGGTGAGTGATTGAATACAGCCGTTATTTCATCTTCTCTTCTCCCTTTTCTTACATGTTGTGTCAGTGTAATCTCCCTCAGTATATTTTGAGCCTGTTTCTTAGCATGTCTCACAGTTCCTTCAGGATAATTCCTTTCACGTAGGTTTTGTCAATCTCCTCATTTGTTTTTCATATTCCATCAATGTGGAGCAGTTTCTCCTAAATCGGAGAAATTTTCCAAACTAGAGATTTTATCTGAATGTCCTCTGGTGGGCACTGTTGAAGTCAAGCAGGGAGTTCCTATCTGTACTTTTCTAGAAGACAGTAGTTTCCACTCTCTCTCCCTTACAAGTTATTTTAAAGTCTAGGAACGTGCCTTCTTGTTTGCTTGACTCATGTGTAAAGTTCAAAAAAGGATTGTCCATTCAGTCATGTCATGAAGTTAGAGAGGGTGTGTTCATCGCCTTTGAAAAACACAAGTCCGATCATTAATAAATGCCCCCTCTTGTATTATATCTCCCATTTATTACAGATATGTGGAAGGAGAAAACCATGCTTGGCATATATACGCTGAGATGTTCTCCCCGAAGAAATGATGAACAGACAACTGATTTGTACTTTATCTTTTTTAAAGCCAATAGAGTTTGCATACTATTTGTCCTGAAGAAAGCGGAAAGGTTATGAGAACTGCTGAAACTGGTTGACAGAAAAATAGGCACAGGCGGGCTGGTCCCAGCTGTGCTAACTAAAGACACTGAGTGTGATCCCAGTGAAATACAAGCAATAGCAAACTCATTAAAAACCAAATGAACCACGCTTGATTCATATTTGTTTGCGATTCAGTAATAATAATTGAAGCAATACGAATATTTTAACAAATAAAGACACACCTACTGGTAGCTACACAAATAGTTATATATAATCGACTACCAGCAGCTGCGCAACTTTTAGTTTAGTGAAAGTAGTGAGAGAGTTAGGGTGAGTCCTCTTGCTATGCCTACCCTTGACAGGCGTTACACACAGCGCTATATAGGGACAGGAAGACTTGCGTAAGGGATTAACAGAATCTTTACAGGGACGTATATTTAGAGATATCTAAGCCTGAGAAATAACTTTTTAAGCATATATGCTTTGTCTCTCTGTGTGTTATAATTGATTGGGTAAGGGACAATGCTTCACTACCCCATGACTCCTATTTTGAAATAGACTGAGTTTCATTTGAGACAGAAAGTGGTACTTGCTGCTTTCTATCCTCCCCCTCATCTTGGTAAGGAAGTGAAGCGACTCCATAGGTTGGACCCTAGGAGAGCTTTGAGCTTTTATATTTCTAGGATGTCCAGGGTCTGAGTGGATGACCAGCTTTTTGTCGGGTACACTGGACACCGATTGGGCCAGGCTGTTACCAAACAGACCTTGTCCAGGTGGATTATCCTCACCATTGCTGAATGTTAGACTGGCGGGCAAGGACCCTCCTAAGGGGTTGCAAGCTCACTCCACTAGGGGCTTGGCTACATCCACAGCCCTTCAGCAGGGAGTTCTTACTAAGAATATTTGTGACGCAGCCCCGTGGTCTTCCATCCACACCTTTGTCAAGCATTACTCCCTGGATATGCTTCATGGTCAGGACATGGCCTTTGTAAAGCAGTGCTTTATTCTGCCATTTTATTGGGTATTCTAAATTCTTCTCCCTCACCCATTCACTGATACTGCTTTGGGAGTCTGTTAAAGATGTGGAATACGTTGGAGGACACAATCCATTCGAAGAACAAGTTACTTACCAACTGGTAATGTTCTTTCGACTGCATGTTTGTCCAACGTATTCCACATCGCCCTCCCAGCCTGCCCCTCTGAAGAATTTCCTATGCTATTGCAGCTTGCGTTCCCGCAAGGCTATGTGCAGTCAAGCAGTCGTGGTCTACGAGCATGTTACACGTTATGGAGGAAAAAACAAACTGCGTCCTAGTTATAACATCTGGTGACGTCGCCCTCGATGGAGGCATTCGAGGGACATCGACCCGACGCAGGACGCCCTCTGCCGAAGCAGCATGGCTTTGGACATTACATGTCAATGATATGGAATATGTTGGACGAACATCCAGTCTAAAGAACGTTACCAGTTGGTAAGTAACTTGTTGTTTGTAAGTAACTTGTTGTTTGCAACCCCTTCTGGCGCCGCACTGTCCTCTGATACACCGTGGCGGCGTTTCCCAAAGAATTTGACGCACAGCACTCTTCCCTCCAGCCAACTACCGGCCGTGTCCAATGTTCGCCACATCACAGCGTACTGCAAGCCAATGAGACTTTTGTCTGCGGAACTGTTAGGCAGAAACCTGTGCAGTTCCCTTAGGGACCACTGCAAAAGATTTAAGACTACAGGTGTTTGGCAGTAAGCCCACTTGGTAGCAGTCTGTACCACACAGATTCACTTGGTAGCTGTGGCTGAGCAGTCAGACTTTCCTCAAGAAGAGTTAGGCAGTATGCAGAGTATACACAATAGGTACAGAGACACAGTAGCATAAACAAACACTGACCAGAGCTTTGGTGTAAAAGTATATAATTATTTATTTAAAAACACACTTGTGATTTACACTAGCAAAAACGAGGTAAGTAAATTCAGCACACAGTCACTATCATATATATACAACCCTATTCACTTATTAGACAAGTCTTAGTGAGAAACACCACTTATTTTCAGACAGAGGTGAGCGCTTAACATAAGATGACACTCTAATAAGTTGTAAAGAAAGGGAGGGAAAAAGGCAGAGTTAAGGATGCTCACAAGTTTCAATACTTTTACAAAGAACCACAGTACGGCAGGATAGGCAGAGTTCTACTGGAGAGCAAGGAAGTCAATTGCAAGGCCCACTCTTGGAGAGAGCAAGCAGAAGGGGTCCAGGTTCACACAGTGGGGTTATGCCCAAAGAGTCTTGTAGATAGTTCGCTTAAAAAGGATGAAATTGAACTCAGGAAAAGTTAGCTGGGTTGTCCCAGGCTAGCCCAGGTTAGAAAGTCGAGGCTTTACTGTCACCCCGAACGATCTGTGGCAAGGGAAGCCAAGCAGGACACAGTACCTTAAGTGTGAAGGAAGCTCCAACGGGGGCAGTTGTTCCTGGCAGCAGGTGCAAGTCGGTGTTTCGTCCAGAGGAAGAAGAGGTCTCGTCGTGGAGGAAAGATGAAAGTCGTTGCACTGCCAGGGAAGAAACCAGCCGCGGAGTTCTCCGGTTAAAAGGCACTACCCTTCTCTTCGCGGTAGTGGTAAACCGTGGTATTCCGGTTGCCGGGGTGCTTGGCACGGGCAAGGCGGCCACGAGATGCTCCAGGAAGGTGAAAAGAAGGCACAACTGGTTATCCCCACCAGTCAAAGGAAGAAGAATCTCCGGACTGGAGATCTCCTCTGTCGTCGGGAAAAGTGGTGAGACAGTTCAGCAGGGCTCCACCGGTGGTGTCGTAGTTGCAGGTCGGCTCAGCTTCTCCCTCCTCGGATTCTTAGGTCCTGTGGCGACTTCTGAAGTTCCAGTCCCCAAAGCCCTGCTTTTATGCAGCACACCCCCATTCACTCAGCCTAGCTCAAACATGCTAAGCGGTGAGCCGGCCGGCTCACCACTTGGGCCAATCACACAATAGTGCGACTTGAGTTACCAAGGTAACTCAGTCCAGGGTGCCTAAACCCCCCTCCCACACTCCCTGTGGTACCCAGACAGAGTGGCACCACTTTTGGAGGCTTCTGTGCAGAAGCCCGCCAAGAATTGCAACAAAAGGCTCGACTTGGGTTGGAGTCACAGAAGAGAACACAAACACCATTTTAGAATCGAGTTCTGGCAAAAAAATACCAACCAGTGATCTAATATTAAATAAATAAACCGGCGGTATGTTCGAGGCTATGAGAATTAAATAATTAAAGTTGGTAGCCTCGAACAATGCGAAAATACCATAGAGATATATTCGCGGTCGAATATAAAAAGTAGTATCCACTGCCACCAGCCAAAACTCGATCAGGGGGGACAGAGACCTGCCCCCTCGAACAACAGACCCTGGGGCAATCGAATTGCCCCGACCAGTACGTCCACAATATGATGGTTTGTACTGGTTTCTGTTCATAATTTGGGACTAGTAAAGCCAATGGTGACTTTACATGCCCTGGGAGACAGTAGTCAGTCCCAGGGTATGGAGTCTTTGTTAGGGGGTCGCTACGACACCCCTGGGTTACGGCACGGAGGGTGCTGTGTAACCCACATCAGAAACACATGAGACCCTATGGAGTAAAAGACCCCATAGCCCATAAAACGCATGGAAAGTTAAAGGAACACCTCAAATCATGTCTAAGAGTGGGAGTAAAAGAATCTCACTCTTAGCAGAAGAGAAAAAAATAACCCCAAAAATCCAGCAAAGCTGCTGGGGGACTCGCTAGGTTTGGGAAATTAGCCTTACAGAGAATTCTCCCTAACAGGAACGAGCAGGGAAATGGGTCTGCGAAGCGGAGGCAGATATCACTAATTTTTTCAGATGTACATTTCAGATCTTTGCAACAAAACTACTGGTTGGATTTCTACCAAACACACAAAGCATGCTTTTGTAACCAAGCCCCTGCCGCAAATTTGCGTAAAATCCATCCAGCCGTTTGGCCTGTAGGCGTGCGCAAAGTTTTTGCCCATTCAGTCTTTTGGGACCCCCCCCTATAACTTTGCCCCTTCTCCACGAAACCTCACCCAACTTTACCAATAAATTCAGCGGGCCCCATTTACTTTTTTGGCAAAGATTTATCCAAATTCGTCCATAAGGGAGCAAAGTTATAAGCCACCCAAAAAGTGGTCTTCCTATGGGTTTAGCAACTTAACCATAACTACACGGCCGCTACCGCGGGCCGTGTAATATATATATTTATATTGAGTAACTTATCCTTCCTACCCTCAACCCCATTTCCTTTTCCTAAAACATAACTGCTTCATATATCATGTTTCTAAGTTTTCTATTCCCTCTCCGCATGACAAGTATTAGTTTTTAATTTGCTTGCAACTTTTTTATTGTTATTATCCTTCTCCAGCATTGGATCTTTCATGGATTCACATGCTGTGAATATTCCCTGGTTACTTTCCTTTATTAGTTTTCCTATGGAAAAACTTGACACTTGGATGTTGTTGTGGGTGCTTTTGGTACCCACCAATAGGACATCGAGTGAATATCTCCACCCCAGTAGTTTTCCCTTCAGGTGCCGTCCTCGGTCGCCCAGGTCCTTCTGTGGTGGGCCGTTGAAGACAATCTGATGAAGGGGGCTCCATTTTGGCTACCTTGGCCGGAGGTAACGATCGTGAAGGACGCATCCCTCACGGGATGGGGAGCTCAGGCCAACGAGTTGACAGTCAGCGGTCGTTGGTCGCCATTGGATTCCAGACTCCATATCAATCTGTTGGAGCTGAGGGCCGTCAGGCTAGCCCTGCCGACTGTGCGAGGGAAGAATGTCCTGATCCTGATGGACAACACGGTGGCCATGCACTACCTCAACAAAAAGTGGGTGGGCAGGGTCACTTCCTCTGTGCAGGGAGGCGATGCAGCTCTGGTTCTGAGCAATCCAGTAGGAAGTTTAGATATCGGCAGTTCATCTAGCCGGAGACGAAAATGAGACGGCGGACGCTCTGGGCAGGTAGAGCGCGATCTCTCACGAGTGTGAGTTGGCTCAGGTGATTCTCTTGGAGATCTTCGCCCTTTGGGGGACCCCTCAAGTGGATCTCTTCGCCTCCAGTGTCAACCGGAAGTGCGAGAGGTTCTGCTCGCGGGAATTTCCTCCAAAAGGAGCTTTAGGAGACGCGTTCGTGGTGGAGTGGTCATTCCCACTGCTGTATGCGTTTCCTCCAGTCCCGTCATCCCGCAAGTACTGGGGAGGTTACGGAGGTTCGGGTCCCGGATGATCCTCATTGCTCCTGCGTGGACCCGGAGGACGTGGTACCCGGACCTTCTTGACTTGTCCATCTGCCCTCCACGTCGTCTTCCCTACCGAGACGATCTGGTCTCACGGGAGGGGGGTGAGGTTCTCCATCCAGAGGTCAGATCCCTCAACTCACGCTTGGTTTCTGAAAGGTTGAGGTATAAGGATTGGGACCTCCCTGAAGACGTGATGGAGGTGTTGCTCTCGGCAAGACGGCCCGCAACAAAGTCCCTGTACCGTTGCCGTTGGTGTAAGTTCTGCGACTGGTGCAGGGTTAAGAATGTGGATCCTTTTGCATGTGACATTCCCATGGTTCCGTCCTTTTTGCTTTCGTTAGCCCACAAGGGCCTGCAAGTGGGTACCATTAAAGCTTACCTGGCGGCGCTGTCCATATTTAAGCGCTCGTCTGTAGGTTGTTCCTATTTTAATATTCCTTTAATTTCTCAATTTCTGAAAGGGATCACTAATGTGTTCCCTCCGTCTCCTTTCCAGGTGCCCGGTTGGGATTTGAACCTTGTTTTCAAGTTTCTGATGGGTGCTCATTTTGAGCCTTTGCATTCATGCCCTTTGAGACTGTTAACTCTTAAAACTGTATTTTTGGTTGCGGTCACTTCCGCTCGCAAAGTGAGTGAGTTACAGGCACTTTCAGTTAAGCCACCCTTCACTGTGTTTCATAAGGACAGGGTTGTCCTTAGAGTTCGTCCTTCCTTTATTCCGAAGGTGGTGTCGGAATTTCATTTAGGCCAGAAGGTTGTCGTTTTATCCTCCTCCACATCCTGGTAAGGAAGAGGAGAGGCTCCATAGGCTTGATCCTAGGAGAGCGTTAAGCTTTTATATTTCACGCATGTCCCGGGTCAGAGTGGACGATCAACTCTTCATTGGTTACGCTGGAAAGCGTTTGGGACAAGCTGTGACGAAACAGACTTTGTCTCGCTGGATTATTTTGGCTATCTCTGAGTGTTACTGCTTGGCGGGTAAGGACCCACCGGTCGGCTTGCGGGCCCATTCTACCAGGGGTATGGCTGCCTCTGCTGCCCTACAGAGGGGTGTTCCTATTCGTGACATCTGTGATGCAGCCACCTGGGCTTTGGTACATAATTTTGTACTTCACTACTCCCTCGATTCCATCCGTGGGCAGGATCTGGCCTTTGGCAAGGCGATCCTTTACTCCGCGATTTGATTGGGCATTCTAAATTTCTGTTTTCTAAATTCTTTTCCCACCTCCTTGCATTGGTACTGCTTTGGGAGTCTGTCATAGATATGGAATACATCGGAGGACCCAATCCCCTTGAAAAACAAGATACTCTCTTACCTGCTAACGTTATTTCGATGGGATGGTCCGACGACGTATTCCATATGGCTCCCTCCCTGCCTTCCCCGCTACAGAATTTCTTATGCGATTGTAGCTTACGTTTCCACAAGGCTTTGTGTGTCAGACTGGCAGACTGGTGCCACACGTTCTGGGAAAAAACTACAACTGAGGCTACGGGCGTCGTGCGTCCTACTTATAACATCCAGTGGCGTCGGCCGTCGGAGGAGGTCCTCGTGGGCGGCATATCGACGTCATCGACGCAGGACGCAGACGCCAAAGATTTTCCGAAGCAGCACAGCTGTGATCGTTACATGTCATAGATATGGAATACGTCGTCGGACCATCCCATCGAAAGAACCTTACCAGGTAAGAGAGTAACTTGTTCTACCATACCATACCATGTATGCGGAAAAGACAAGGGTGCGGCGGCAGCAGCATCAGAGGGATTCAGGCCATCCCTCTGGGGACAAAGACAAACGTCTACGAGCGTAATATCCCTCCTAAACCTCCACTTTCATGAGGACCCATTCCAAGATTTGCAGGGTAGTCCTGCCAAACCCTCGCCTCCAGATGACAATGGGGCTTTCCACTCCATGCTTTCTAAGGAGTGCCAGGAATTTGGCTTAATTCCGGAAGAAGAAAAAGACTATTTCCTATTTGGCCACATTGGGAAGCTCAGGAAAGCAGTGTTGTCTTTATCCATCCTGGATCATGTTTGGCAGGAGGGTCTTCGCACTCTTAAACATCTATTTACAGAGCCGAAAATTAAAGGGAGACTTGATAAAAAAGTTTAAGGCCCCTGCAACAACACCAAAATGTCTCACCTCACAACCCACTCAAGAGTCGGTGATGTCAGCAAGTCACAAGGCTCAGAAGCAGCACAAATGCATCACTCCTAACAGTGAAGACAGGAAAATGTATGCCTTCGGTTAGAAGGTGCTCGCCATTGGAGCAACAACTGTAACGATCGAGAAAAGTGGCATCAGCTGGCTCCTATATTGGAACACTTAACGGAGCAACAGAGGAAGGAAGCCATGACGCTAGTGCGTGAAGTGGAGGAAGCCTAAAACCACAGCATTAATATTGCTGTAGATCTCGCTGAAACAGGATTCAAACAGATTGGCAATGGGGTAGTCCTCCAAAGATAATGATGGGTATGTTGCACGATTTTTGGCAAGAAGTATAGCACAGGAGAACATCTGTTTGGTGACGAGATTGATGAGGCCCTCAAAACCATGAAAGCAGACTCAGACACTGCTAGATCTCTTACAACCCTACAGAGTAAGCGGTCCTTTCGCTACTTTCGAGGAGCCTTGGGTATCTCTAGATTCTCATCGTCGAGGGATAACAAAAATGACAACAGATCTGGATACTATTCTCAGGACTACAAGAGAAATTACCAGTCTTCCCAGCACAGCAGGGAGTAACACCAAGGACAGCGAAAGCACGGATCAGCCACCTCTCAAAGAGGTAGGCAAAATAGGGCCCAACAATGACTGCCTCAGGGGCAGACAGGTGGGAGGAAATGTGGTGTTGTTCCTCAGCAAGTGGCAAGCAATAACAAAAGACAGGTGGGTGCTAGATGTCATCCAGCACGGCCACTTGTTGGAATTCGAACGTCCACAATCCCGTTACCTCCCATAAAGACCTGCACCTTCAAATTCTACAATAGGAGGCGCGTCAAATGTTTAAAAAACCGGGCAATCGAAAGAGTTCCTCATTCGGCAAAGGGAAAAGGAGTACACTCCAGGTACTTTGTCGTCAAAAAAAACAGACAGGAAGTGGTGTCCTATCGTGGACTTGCGAAAGCTAAACAAAAACATAAAAAAGCAGAAGGTCAAGATGGTGATACTTGACGACATAAAGGAATATCTGGCGGCGTTGAACCTCAAGGATGCTTACTTCCACATTTCAATACACCCAAGACACCGGAAGTATCTCAGATTCAAAGTCAGTGAAAGCCACTACCAGTTTCACTGTTACCATTCAGCCTAAAATCAGCACCCAGGACGTTCACAAAATGCCTGGCACCAGTAGCGGCTTTTCTCAGAAAACAGGGCCACCACGTCTACCCATATCTCGACCTCTGGTTGGTTTGATGTCCAACATATCCGCAAACCATGTTTTCTCTGAGACAAACAGAAGCTCTTCGCCAACAATTGGGATTTGCAATAAATTGCACCATATCTTGCACAGTACCTTCAAAAAGTTTTGTTTTCCTCGGCGCTCAGTTCCTCACGGACTGAAGCCTCATCAGACCTTTTTTGGACCGGGTGAAAAAATTGATAACCCTATTAAATTCCTTTACTCCAAACAAGCTAGTCATGGTACGCACATTCATGGCTCTCCTGGGGACCGTATCTCCTTGCATCCCACTAATACCCCACTGCCGGCTACATATGCGGCCAGTGCAAAGGTTTCTGACCACCAGATGGTCCCAAACCCCAGGGGTCCTGGTCAGACAAAATTACCATCACTCTGACTCTCAATCGCACATAAATGTTGGACATACCTCTACAACATCGCACAGGGTATGCCCCTTGTGGAACCCAACTACCATCTCACGATTGTGACCGACGCCTCCCTGGTGGGATGGGGAGCTCACCTGGATAAACACCAAGTGAAACGCCTGTGGACTCCCTAAGACCTAA
This sequence comes from Ambystoma mexicanum, assembly GCF_040938575.1. Lineage (NCBI taxonomy): Eukaryota > Metazoa > Chordata > Amphibia > Caudata > Ambystomatidae > Ambystoma > Ambystoma mexicanum. Next base: position 945,797,084 of record NC_090923.1, read on the forward strand.
TCCTCCATATAAATGTGTTGGAACTACGGGCACTACATTGGTCTCTATAATCTTTCCTCCCTCTAATCAAGAATTCAGTGGTACGAGTCCTCCCGGACAACACAACCACAATGTTTTATCTGAGGAAACAAGACGGAACGCGGTCAAACGCCCTGTGCCAAGAAGCACAGACCATTTGGCACTGGGCCATCCACAACAACATTTGGCCTAAAGTCTTTCACCTCCCGGGGATACAAAACAATCAAGTGGATACTCTCAGCAGGGATTTGTCGCAGTCCCACGAATGGCAACTACACAACAACCAAATATGTAAAATCTTCTCGACATGGGGTCATCATCCTCTGGACCACTTTAACACTCAGAGCAACAAGCAGTGCAAGAAATTTGCGAGCAGGATCCTTCATCCCGACTCTCAAGGGGATGCAGTCTCGTTCCCATGGACCAGAATGTTAGCATATGCGTTCCCTCCGTTTCCTCTCATCATGAATACAATCCAGATGATATGCAAATATTACTGCAGGATAATCCTGTTATCCCTGTACTGGCCCAGACAGACCTGGTTCTCGGACCTCCTTCAACTGGCAGCGGACAATCCAATCCATCTATGATCTCAAGCCAATCTTCTATCGCAGAACAACAGATTGATTCTGTACCACGACCCGGGCTCCCTCAAATTAATAGCGTGGCTCCTGACCATGCTGAATTCGGCCACTTAAACATCCCTCAAGACTGCGAGCGCATTATAGCGGCGGCTAGGGCTCTGTCCACTTTCATTTCCTACAACCACAAATGGAAAAGATTCTCTGCATGGTGTGTACAGCAGCCCAGCCTGCAACCACTGCCCATAAAACCTCAACAGGTTCTTCCCTACCTTCTCAAACCAGCAAAAGAAGGTCTAGCAGTCTCCTCTATTAAGGTGCACTTGGCGGCAGTTTCTAGATTCACAAGGAAAAAGAGCATCTCCTCCTCTATACAGCGACAGGCTACTCAAACACTTCCTAAAAGTTCTCTTTGGTACTTTTCCTCCACCGGTATGGAGCCTGAATCTCTTGCATGGCCGGTCTTATGAAGTCATCATCATCCTCAAAAACTTAAAACCTTTGATGTGCAAAGGGGACATGTGTCCACCTAAGTTCATTAAGGACTGCGCTGACAGCCTTGCTCCAATACTGACTGCCTTCATTAATGCCTCCTTCAGACCTGGTATCTTCCCCGCCAACCTCAAAGAAGCATGGGTACACCCCCATTCTAAAAAAAGCCCACCTAAGACCCCACACAACCAAACAACTATCGACCAATAACTACCGTGCCTTTCCTCCTCAAGATCTTGGATGAAGCTGTCCGTTGCCAAATCCAGCACTTCCTTGAAGCCCACTCTATTCTTGGGTCAAGACAATCCGGCTTCCGCAAAGGACATGGTACTGAAACAGCCTTGGTGGACCTAAAAACCCAGATCACCCAAATCATGGACAAAGGAAAGCCAGCCTTCCTGTTACTCCTAGACCTCTCGGCTGCTTTCGATCTCGTGGACCATAAGATACTCGCCTCACCCACTCGGCTAACTTCTCCAAAGAAGCAGCTCTCTGGGTCACTTCCTTCTTGGAGAGTAAGGCAATGAAGGTATTCTCCAACATAGCCAATACAGCCCCCACCACCATCCACTGTGAAGCCCCATAGGGCTCCTGCACAGCACCCACCCTATACAACTTGTTCACGAAGCCCCTCTTCGACAGGCTTGACGCCCTTGGTATTGCGTATACAAATTACGCAGATGATACTCGGGTTCTTCTCCCACTCTCCGGCGCATATCTCAAAGACGCCGAAGCACTCCACACAATCTGTACCACTATCCAGGCCTGGATGGCGGCCAACGGCCTCTGCCTTAATGGAGAGAAGACTGAAATCATCATACTAGGTCAAAAAACGACTCTAACCAAACTCGACAAACTGTACTCCAACTTCCCCATTGATTAAACTATCATCCCTGTCTCCACTTCAGTGAAGACCCTAGGAGTCTACATAGACTCTACACTATCCATGATCAGGCAGGTCAGGGCCATCACATCCGCCTCAGCGCACACCACAAAACTCATAAACACAATTAAACCATACCTTTCTAAACCCAATTGTCTAGCCATACACAGAGCAACTATTGGCGCTAAATTAGACTATTGCAATCCCCTACTAACAGGTACCTCTGCAAAAAACCTAAACCGGCTCCAAATCACACAAAACATTGCGATAAGAGCAGCATTAAGCATCCCTAAAAGGAAACGCATCTCCCATGCCAGAAAGGCAGCTCACTGGCTCCCAGTGAAAGAGCGAATCACTTTTAAGATCCTCACCCTCACCCACAAATGCTTCACCCTCACAGCACCATCATATCTATCAGAGACAATAACAAAGTCCACTTCTACTAGACCTATCAGGACCCGCTACGCCAACCAACTACACACCCAACATATCAACAAAGCTAAGGCTGGAGGGCTGGGCATCCCCTACATAACCACTAAGTTATGGAACTCTCTACCTGCAGACATCAGAGCTGAAAACTCCTTGCCTTCCGAAAAAAACCTCAAAACCTCCATCTTCAACTAACCTACTGCATACATTGCTCCCTTTATTGTCTGTAATGAAGAATTCAAATGTCTAAATTACCTGTAACTAAGAAAATGTGTCTGTAACAAGCGCCACGATGCCTCCGGGCTGTTGAGCACTTAACAAATGTAAATAAACATGAAAACTCCCTTTGAACCTCTGTCAACCGCACACATCAAGATTGCGACTTAGAAAGTGGCATTCTTAATAGCCATTACATCCTTGAGGCGTGTTTCGGAACTACAAGCTTTAGTAGTAGATCCTCTGAAAGGACAAGGTGATGCTTTCCACCAATCCTCACTTCATCCCAAAAGGGCTATTAGAAGTTCACAAGCATGCAACCAAAATTCTGCCTACATTCTTTAAAAACGCCACTTCACCAGTGGAGAAAGCCCTACACTTTCTGGATGTGAAAAGGGCGCTAAAATATTATCTAGACTGGACAAAATCATTTAGATCAACTAAACAGCTTTTTGTCGCTTTTGGCCCTTGCAACAAGGGAAAATCCATTTCAAAACAAGGCATCGCAAGGTGAATTTCCTCAACGATTTCCTTCTGCCACTCGAAGGCCAACAGGCTTCTGCAAACAGAGCGCATTCTACAAGGGCTACGGCTGCCTCTGCGGCTCTCTGGTCCGGAGTGCCCATCAAAGACATTTGCCAGGTGGCAACATGGGCAGTGCGGCACACTTTTACCTGGCACTACTGTTTACAACAACAGCACGCTGAAGACTTGCAGATGGGACGAGCAGTCCTTCAATGGCTGTTCCAGTAAGGTAAGCCCTGCAGCTTCCGGGGTATTTTCTTATACTTCTGTATGTGTACTTCTTGCATTAGTGCAGAAAATTCACAAGCCTTTAATCTTTGTTTGCCTGTTTTATCTCCTCCTAACATATATACTGCTATACAATCTATTCACAGCATGTGAATCCATGAAGGATCCAATGCTGGAGAAGGGAGTAGTTTCTTAGCTGTAACTCAATTTCTCCAGCATTGGTATCTTTCATGGATAAGAAGCAGAAACTGGCTTGTGGCAGTATAGCCTGAGTAAATATAGTCTGTCGGACAAGCACACTGAGCAGAGGTGAGAATTGCTGCTCATGACTTGCTGGCCAGGTCCAGGCAGAACCTAACACCACATCAGGAGGGCTTTTGTGTTGAACCAAACACTCTGATAAAGGAGACACATAAAGGTCTGACGTAAGAACCTGCTTCAAGAGAGGAAGCCGTGCCAAGATCCATACAGAGGCCTAACGAGACCAAAACAAGCTACAAGGAGACCACCCCTGTACTTACTGAGAGATCTGGGCAAAGGAGTTACTGCGATTTAGGAGCTCAGGGAGCCGCCTTCTAATTACAGATGATTAAGAAAATCCCAGACTCTGGATGGTCCACACAGCCAATCATCTAAAAAAAGAAGAAAATAATTCTTACAAAAGGGTTGAAGAGCCTGCTGAGCAGAGATGCCTGGCAAGTGGCCAGACGGGGAGTACATCTCTGAGAGTGTTTCTTCAGGAACTCTGTGAAATGTGTTCACATAGGGTTTGATTTCTAAAGAATAGGTCTGGACTTTTTTGTTGGTTCACTGTTCGAAATTTCTCTTGATTAGGCTAGGGGATCATTTGTAGAACGAACATGCAGCACCTATTTACAGATGAATAGTATCAAAGTGTCTTTGTTGCAGAAGAGAGATGAGTGTATCCAGGAGTAGGTTGGTACAAGAGTTGTGGAGAAGACGATTAATAGAGTGCAGAGCAGTGGCGGAATTGTGCCCTGTGTGAAAGGGGGAGTGAGAGGGGTTTTGGTGAAAGTAGATGATGTGGCAGTGTCGAAGGTGGAAAGCAGAAAGAGGAAAACGTTTTTAGCACAAGACCATTGCAATTCATTGAGAAGGTAGACGCGACACAGACTATAATGCAGCTCCGATGATCAGCCTCCTGGTGCAAGACGCTCTTACACTGTCCGCTTCACCATTGCCAAGGCCTAACATGCAAGTGCACCTGTAGCCTGGGGCCCACGTGATGGGGGTTTCTCCATAGCCAAAGACAAGAAGCCGAGGTACTGAGTATATAAAGTGAGGAGCTAAGAAGAAAGAGCTGAAAGTGTACATTAGAGAAGGGGGAATATCCAGACAAGGGGTCTCTGAATTTAGGAGTATAAAAATCACAAACCCTTGTTGGTGACCCAGAGGCTTTTGTTTGATGCCAGCAAGTTTGCACTAGAGAGAATGCATTCAGTACGGTGTCGAGGAAGGCACTTAAACACCTCCCACCAGACTGACGCCCCCAATAAAGAACTTGAGGTTTACCCAGCATTTTATGGTTTCATGTAGTGTTTGTTCCACTCTGCTGTTTTCATAGGTGTCTGCTTTTCATAGCATGATAGCAGCAAAAGGATGCAACCATTTGAAGTCGTATTAGTTTTATGTAACCTAGGTACCGTAAAGCTTTGTAACATGGAGATTCATACGAAGGGAGAGCTATAGATAATGTAGCTGCCTGTAGACTTCGTTTGAAACTTACTTTTTTTGGTCTGCTACCACTATTGCAGAGGAGCTTCAAATGTTTCACCGGGAAATCCTTAATGAAAGCATGAGCAGCTGATCCTCCTCTATATGAGGGAGGCTCTCGCCAAAGTCCAAAATGCAGATACAACTTCTCCAAAAACTACAAAGATGGTTAAGTGGATTTTGAAATCGGGATTATTTACACTAATTGGGTGAATTACGAAGATAATTCTCTGTTTAAAAAACATGAGCCAATATGGAATGCTTAAAAAAAAAACCTTTTTTTTGTAATAGGAAACATTCCAGTTATTCATCAGGACATGTATGGGTGGATGAACCAGGGACACAGGCCATTCATCCTTGATGGACAGGATTTTCAAGAACCAAGGCGTCGTGCCAATCGCACAGCAAGTGAGTGCAATGCTTTTACTTATGCAAGGTGTGTTCACATTTTTACCATTTGTGGTGTGGTTTGTAGTGTGTGTATGCCATGCGATTTGGGTGTGTGGCCTGTATCGATCATCAATTGTTCTTTGTGTTATTTCCCCTTAGGTTTTGTGGGGTTATCATTGCTAAGGTTTTCCTGTGGATGGTTCATATTTGCATCTGTTAGGATGAAATTCCTGTACAGTTAATCACCCTGTTAATTTTTAATTTGCCATCATGGTTCACTGAGCTCTTTTATTCAGTGAGCCCCCCATCCAGGGCCTAACTGGTGATACAACTCAGTGTGTGTCCTTATGACTGGCCAGGGTGCACCATGTTTCCTCTAGTGAGTTGCCCTACTTCACTCCTTATGTGTTCTCGCTGGTTTCTGACAGCTGTTGGTAATTCTTAGAAAGGCTGCACAACATTGTGGCCAGGCTTGTTCCCAGCAGGGCCCCATTGAAATGGTGACCTGTATTGAGATGTTCAGAGGTACTCCACAATGAGGCAGTGTTTACCTTGTAAGCTTGGAAACAACTGTGTACCATTTATGGGCATTGCTCCAGAGACTCCTGGTAAGGAGCTCAGGGTAGATATTGCCAGATCTATGGGTGATTGAGGCTCTGGAATTCACTTTGCATCCACATTCTGAATGTTTGCCTGGGAAAAAGACCAGAAAGATTTGAATGTAGGGGTCATCTTTGGTCGGCTAGACCCAAATGGTTGAATGGTGCAGCCTATCTGATTGGTAGCCGGATGTTCATCTGGCTACAAGGATATCTGTAAGAATAGTGTTGTTTGTACCATACCTTTTTATTTTTTTAAAGCTGAGACTCATCCTGAAGCAGCTGGAAGGACTATTCCCCTAAGTAAGGCTACTTTTCTGTTCTTAACTCTACTCTATGGCTAAGTACTCCTGGGGCCTGGATGCTTCAGGGCCAGAGAAAACTCTACCTGTGCTCTCTTCCCTAGGCTTGGTGGGCATCTCTAACTTCTGTTAATAATGGAGTTAGCAGTAACCTGTGCCTTGTCCTGTAAATGTATGTGTTCCCTCCTCACTCATCCCCTGGGAGCTTCTGCTGGCAAACGGAAGGTTGCATTTCCCCACTTCCTTGATTATTAGTGACATTATTGCCCCTTTGCTCAAAGCATTTGCCAGACTTGCACTGTACAGTGGTTCAATATCAGGTTGACCTGTTAATGAGTTAACATTATTTTGCATAAGTCCTGTGATAGCTTAGCTATATTATACAAATAAAATATCAATATGGAATGTTGACATTTAGCACTAAGGACAATCTCTCTGTTAGTTGTTGACAGGAGCCTCCAGTGTTGGAAGCCCCCATTAAGGTGAGCTCATACAAAGTGGCAAATGTTCGTTTTCTTTTTTCTTTCTTTTTAAAACTCCCACTACTCCCTCGCCTTTAGGTTTGAGGCCCATTCCATGCAAATGCCTTTATAATCTGAGCTGATCTGGCTTCTTGACTGCAGAGCTGCCCTTTAAGAGGGAGAATACCACAATATTAACCAGAGTGTAGTCCCTGGTTAAATTATCTGTGATCAGTGTGTGGCCATGCTTTAGCTACACAGCTGACTTCTCAGTGTATTTTCAAAAGAGGTGCTGTATTAGTCTCATGTATCCACCAGTAGCACCCCTCATCCCACACACACACGTTGTTGGAATCTAAATACAGTTCTTCATAGGTCAATCTGGCCCTGTTTGGGACACAAGGCTTCTCTTCTAAACTTAGATACAAGCTAGCCTTCCTATTTGCTATAACTTCTATCAAGACGGTAAGCAGATTCTGGCTGTGTCAGTAGATGAACCTTTAGTCAATATTTAAAAACGCAAAATGGTTTTTGTAACACATCCACTAAATACGTTTTCAAAGTTTCCGGTCAAGCAATCCATTATCTTCCTGAATCCACAGAACAGAGGGGGGAAAAAGAGCACTACACACACTAGATGTACAGAGAGCAGAAATGTTCTAAATGAACCAAAGCACTGCATAAATCAGGTCAGTTGTCTGCGGTTTTTACAACAGGGAGAATGGATGACTCAGTAACTCCACAATCGCAAGATGGATTGTTCGTTGTAGAATAGTTCTGATTCACACTGACTCCCAAACCTCATCCTTTCCTTCCCATTGCTCAGTCCATAAGGAGTACAGGAGCAATATTTGCCTTCATTGCGAACATTCCATTAGATGCAATTGGTAAAAAAGTAACATGGAGTTCTGACCATACATTCACTGAACACTGCTGTGTAGATACGCAAGCAAGGACCATCAATACTCTGGTTTAAACTGTCCTTCACCTCACCCCCCAGCATCTACTGATACTGCTAGCTGTGCAAAGCATGTGAATCCAAGCAGATTGACAAGCCTCAGAAGGTGAGCGTTACTTAACCAGCATTTGCCTTTCGAAGGGATTGTGTCCTCCGATGTATTCCTTATCTTTGATAATTCGTCTCCAGCTTGCTGGTCTCGGAATTTTTTTTTAGCAGAGGGCGCTGTGCATCGACGTCCGTCGAGTTGATGTCCCTCGACAGCCACCGTATCGGCGCCGATGTCACCATGCCCATAAATAGCCACGCGCAGCGTCCGTTGCTCAGTTCCATTTTTCCGCGCTTCGTGGGGCATCGGAATATCGTTGCTCAGTTCTTCAGTCAAAACTACTTCATTATTCCTTGTGAATACCGACTCGTACTCAATGGCTTCCTCATCCGAACTGACGACTCCACGGTCCGGCTTCAAAAAATGTCGAGACTGTGGAAAGAAAATGTCGTTGACGGATCCTCACAGGATCTGTTTGTGGTGCCTGGGAGTCGAGCACCATTGTTCGGAGTGCGAGGACTGCATGTCCATGACGGCGAAAGCCTTGAAGGAGCGTAAGGGGAAGCTCGAGAGAGGTAAGGCAGTCAAAACTTCTTCGAAAGTTTCCTCGGCGGAGTCGAGACATTCGTCTCCTCGCCATCACAAGACATTCTCGTTCTAGGTCTCGAAGCAGTTCCCATCACTCTTCGAGATCTAAGCATTCAAAAAAGAGACGTCGAAGATCCCCTTCCTCGTCGTCGTCTTCTTCCGTTTCCCCAAAAAGGGTCTCCTGCCCCACAAAACATAGCTCTCAGGCTGAGTGGGAGGAATTCAGGAAAAAGATGCTTAGCATCTTCGTGATACCCTGGGTGAAAGACCCGAAAAATCAAAACGCCGCGAGTCGCGGCACCTGGCGAAAGAAGCTACTCGAGAGCGTCACGAAACCCTCGAGTAAAGGCAAAGTCGCGTCTTCGCTTCATCGAAGATCTATGCGTCCTTCGACGCATAGATCTGCGTCTTTGACGCCATTATCGAAGGGTTCTTCGACGCACATGTCAGTCGATTCGACACCGTCTTTGACGCCGAGAAAGGACAAACCCACGGCCACCTCACAGCCAGTGGCTATTCCCAGAGCCTCAATCACGAGAATGTTGTCGACAGCCTCGAGTAGAATTCCGATACTCTCGAGTCCCTTGAGGCCTCTACCAACTTTCTCGATGCCTTTTTCGATGGCTTCGAAGCCTTTAATGTCTGCGTCGAGGACGTCAACGTTTTCTCAGCCAATTATGACGAATTTGGCCGCTTCTGCTCTAGAAATGGGATTTATACCATTTCCAAGATCTGATCATTCCAGAGCCTTAGCATCTATTTATGAGGAAGGGGAGAATTCAGATCAGGAGAGACCTTTTGAGTTGCAGGGATCTGCAACTCCTGTACCAGAGGAATTTACCTCTGAGGAAGGTAGGTTTAAGGACCTCCAAGAATCCTTACATGAAGCAAGTGGGCTGGACACTTCCCAGAAGTGGAATTTGCGAAACAAGACCCAGGGGAACATGCTGAAACCCCTTATAGAACCTTGATGGCAAGGATAATAGAGTTTATGGGGTGGTCTACACCTTCACCTGCTTTTCAGCAAGACGACCTCACAGATATTTTCGTTAAAGGTCCACAGGAGGATCCTGTGGTGCCATTTCATGCGGCACTACAAAGGAAAATATTGGCAAACTGGGAAACCCCTGAGGTTATCCCGGCGGTTAACAAAAAATTATCAGCCAAGTATAGAGTGTCTACTGCTGACCCTGAATATTTATCCAAACACCCAACTCCGGAGAGTCTGGTTGTTCAGGCAGCAACTTCTTCAGGTAGTAAATCGGCTTACCCTACTGTTCCACAGGACAGGGATGTCAAGAGATATGATTCTATGGCCAAAAAAGTATTTTCTGCATGTAGCATGGCTACTTGTACGCTCGCAAGGTTCAGCCACACACTTTGGGAGTGTGCTTCATCAGCGGCTGACTGCCTCCCGGAGGTAGAAGAAAGGGAAGCGTTTCTCAACATCATTAAGGATGGTAAGGACGCAATGTGCGAATCCCTTCAGACTGGCATCGATTCTGCTGACAGCATCAGCAGGGCCATGGCAGCAAGTACAACAACCAGGAGATTTGCTTGGTTGCGAAAGTCTGGTTTTGCTCCAGATGAGCAAAGCAGACTTTTGAATATGCCCTTTGACGGCTCTTCTTTGTTTGGTAAGAAGGCGGATGACAGTTTAGAAAAGCTTCAAACATCAAAGGCAGCTGCAAAATCCCTGGGAGCTGCAATCCGTCAGACACCATATCGCCCCTCAGGAACCTCTTGGAGAGGTAACTCCTTTCGCTTCTATTCTGCATTCGGAAGAGGCAGAGGACAGCCGGTTCAAAGGGGTCAGAAAAAATTCACCCGAGGTGGACGGGGTAAAAATACAAAAGCCGCAGCAGCAGCAGGTGCCTCTTTACCCTCAGCATCTGCTTCAGCCGCCTCCAAACCGCTCTGAGGACTCTCCTCACAAGACACCAGTAGGGGGCAGGTTAACTCAACATCTGACAGAATGGCAGGCTATTACGTCCGATGCTTGGGCATTGGAGACAGTTGCCCAAGGTTACTGCCTGCCTTTTCTACGCATCCCCCTAAGAGTCATCCACCGGGGAACAGCTCTCTGAAAGTTCCAGATCCGCTCCTCTTGCAGGAAATTGTAGACCTGCTAGAGAAAGGTGCCATAGAACCGGTACCTGTAGCGTAGAGGAACAAGGGCTGGTACTCCCCCCCCCCCCCCCCCCCCTACTCTTTCATCCCGAAGAAAGACGGAGGACTGAGACCTATCTTGGACTTACGATAATTGAACAAGTTCCTCAGGAAGGACAAGTTCAAGATGGTAATTCTCTCTCAGATCCTTCAGGCCCTCCAGCTCCAGGACCGGCTGGTATCTCTGGAGCTCCAGGATGCTTATTTCCATGTGCCAATCCATCTCAAACACAGGAAATACCTGAGGTTCGCAATTGGCAGCTCTCATTATCAATTTCGAGTTCTGCCATTTGGGCTGACCTCCGCCCGAGGGTCTTCACCAAGTTAATGTCGGTAGTGGCAGCAAGTCTAAGGAAGGGAGGGATTCACGTCTACCCCTACCTGGACGATTGGCTGATCAGGGCTGTATCTTCGGAACAAACTCAGATCCAGCTAGATTATGTCTGCCACTTCCTTCACAAACTGGGCTTCTCCCTCAATTTAAAGAAGTCACAGATGATACCATCACAGAGGCTCCAGTTCATCGGAGCGGTCCTGGACACTTCTCTGGGAAAAGCCTCGCCACCAGAGGTGAGGGCTCAAGATATTCTGCAGATGGTCATCAAGTTTCAAAATGCCCAACATCTCCCAGCCTTCGACTTTTTGAGGTTGCTAGGCCTCATGGCATCCTGCATCTTCCTTGTGCCAGAGGCTCGCCTGAGAATGAGATTGCTCCAGTGGGCACTAAGAACCCAGTGGTCGCAGTTCTCAGGAAAGATGGCAGATCTCCTTCGGATTCCAGACAAGGTAGCCCGAGACCTTCAATGGTGGGCTTATCGAGAGAACATTTTGAAAGGAGAACTGTTTTGGCAACCATGTCCGGAGATAACAGTAGTCATGGACGCCTCACTCACGGGGTTGGGAGCCCATGCCAATGAGTTGACCATCAGCGTTCGTTGGCCTCCATCGGAGTCCAGACTACACATCAACCTATTTCAGCTAAAAGCGATCAGACTAGCGCTGAAAGATTTCCTACCATCAGTACAGGGAAAAAATGTCCTGATAATGACGGACAACACAGTGGCCATGCACTACCTCAACAAAAGAGGAGGCGTGGGATCACTGCCACTGTGCAGAGAGGCAATGCAACTCTGGTTTTGGGCAATTCAAGAAGGAATCTCTCTATCGGCAGTTCACCTAGCCGGAGAGAAGAACTTGACGGCGGACGCTTTGAGCAGGCAGGGCACAGTCTCCCACGAGTGGGAACTAGCTCAGGAAATCCTTCAGGAGATCTTCGCCCTTTGGGGAACCCCTCGGGTGGATCTGTTCGCCACCAGTATCAACAGGAAGTGTGATCTGTTTCGTTCAAGGGAATTTCCCCCGAGAGGAGCTCTAGGGGACGCGTTCATAGTGGACTGGGAGTTCCCACTCCTGTATGCGTTTCCACCAGTCCCTGTCATTCCTCAAATGATCAGGAGGTTGAGAAGATTCTGGAGGACCATGATCCCAATTGCCCCAGACTCGGCCAGGAGAACGTGGTACCCGGACCTTCTGGACATGTCCATCTGCCCTCCAATTCACCTTCCACTCAAGGAGAATCTTCTCTCGCAGAAGGGAGGTCAGGTTCTCCATCCAGACATCAGAACTCTCAACCTTCACGCTTGGCTTCTGAAAGGTTGATATACAAGGATTGGGACCTCCCTGATGACGTTCTGGAGGTGTTGCTTTCGGCCAGAAGGCCAGCAACAAAGTCTTTATACCGCTGCCGTTGGAACACATTTTGCAGCTGGTGTAGAGAAGACAATATCGACCCATTTTCATGTGGTACACCAATGGTGTTATCCTTTCTACTCTATTTGGCAAATTCAGGCCTTCAAGTTGGCACTATCAAGGGCTATCTTGCAGCGCTATTGATCTTCAAGCGCACGGCAGAGGAGCCATTGTATTTCAAATTACCCTTAGTAGTACAATTTCTAAAGGGATTAACTAATGTCTACCCTCCAAGACCATTCCAGGTTCCTTTATGGGACTTAAACTTAGTCTTAAATTTCCTGATGGGTACTCCTTTCGAACCACTCCACTCTTGTTCGCTAAGATTTCTCACCCTTAAAACTGTCTTATTAGTGGCACTAACATCTGCTAGAAGGGTGAGCGAATTACAAGCTCTATCTTGTAAACCCCCTCATACAATTTTTCATAAAGACAAAGATGTCCTACAGGTGAAGCCTAATTTTCTCCCAAAGGTGGTTTCTGAATTCCACATCACTCAGAAAATTACATTACCTTCATTCTCTCCTCCTCCCCATCCGGGGAAAGAGAAAGAAAGGCTACACAGGCTGGACCCAAGGTGGTCTTTAAGCTTTTACATCAGCAGACTTGCTAGAATTAGGCAAGCAGACCAACTATTCGTAGGTTACTCATGGCACAAATTGAGACTACCGTTAACAAAACAGACCATTTCCAGATGGATTATTTTGGCCATTCTGGAATGTTACAAACTAGCAGGGAAAGAGCCTCCTCAAAATCTTAGGGCTCATTTAACCAGGGGTATCGCAGCCTCTTCGGCCCTCCAAAGAGGGGTTCCGATTCGAGATATATGTGCGGCTGCCAGATGGTCGTCCGCACATACCTTCACAAGATTTTACAACCTGGATCCCTCCTCTAGTCATGAAACTACGTTTGGCAAAGCAGTATTACATTCTGTTCATTCCTAAAAGGAAACGGGGCGTTTTTACTCCCACCTCCAATTACACAACACTGCTATGGGAGTCTATCAAAGATAAGGAATACGTCGGAGGACACAATCCCTTCGAAGAACAAGTTACTTCTTACCTGGTAACGTTCTTTCGATGGGATGTTCCTCCGACTTATTCCTTATCGCCCCTCCCATCCATCCCCGCAGTAATACTTCCCTTGTGGTTGCAGCTTACGCTCCTTCAAGGTCAATAACCAATTCAGGCATGACTAATCTTATGCTACAAAACGGAACTGAGCAACGGACGCTGCGGGTGGCTATTTATGGGCATGGTGACGTCAGCGCTGGTACGGTGGGTGTCGAGGGACATAAACTCAACGGACGTCGATGCGCAGCACCCTCTGCTAAAAAGAAATTCCGAGGCCAGCAAGCTGGAGACGAATTATCAAAGATAAGGAATACATCGGAGGAACATCCCATCGAAAGAACGTTACCAGGTAAGAAGTAACTTGTTCTCCTGTGGCTTAAATCTGCAGATTCACATCCTCCCACCCAGCCTCAATACGTTGAAGCTGAAACTGGTGTATCGTGTCAGAAATAGAAACCATCTGATGTCTACGTGTGAGGTATTGTGTGGTACCTCCATACGTAATGTAGGGATAATGCGACAGGTGTAATCCTTGGAACCAACCACTAAATGCAGTGGGGGTCATGTTACTCTAAGCAGATACAGTAATAGTCTTACTGTGGCTTGTAAGTTATGCTTGCCATACATTTATTTATTTGTTTGCTTGTGATGCGCCTATATAGGAAATACATTGTTTCAAAGCGCCCACAGGGCAGCAGGGAGAGAACATGGGATAGCAGTACAATTAAATACAAAAGGATAGAGTGGGAAGGGACCGCCATACCTAATTTGCCTTGAGCGTATTCAGAACGTGTAAGTGCAGCAAGGAAGAGGGCAGTGGGGTAGGGGCTATGGTGTCTGTGCTTGAGGGTGAGCAGCAGATAAAGTGCAAGGAATGCTAAGTTCTATGCGGCCAGGAACCGCGTTTGGTGGAAAGTGCGAATTCCAGTGCACAGGGTGGGCCAAGGCAAGTACTGGGAAGTTTGGGTGTGAATGGTCAGGGGCACGATGATGCATAAGGGTACAAGACACCAATCACAGCAACTGTGAGATTAGCAGAGGAAGGAAGAAGGGAAGTAGCAGGAAAAGAGATGATTCTTGAGTTGCTTTCAGAACTTAGACCTGCAAGACGCAGAGGGAGGGGGAGGCTGTTGCAGAGGGGGGACCCAGCTGAGGAAAGTAGAGCGGCCTCCTGTTCTCTGTTTAGCTAGATCTAGAAGGAGAGTATTTGGTAAGAGAGAGTTGCAGATAATGGTCCCCTGCCCCAGGCAGCCTTTGGTATGATGCAGAGGGATGATGCAGATGGATTTGAATTTGATCCTTGCAGCAACCGGGAGCCAGTGGAGGCTTTTTAGGGCAGGAGAGATGAAGTCCCTGGGCTTAAGGCCAAGGATATGTTTTGCTGCTCTATTCTGAATTAGCTGAAGCGGTCGCAGAGTGAAAGAAGGTAGATTGAGGAGGAATCTGTTGCAATAATCTAGCCTAGAGATAGCCAGGGCTCAGGAAACATTGAGCTTCTGGGGGAAACTGAGAAATGGGAGAACTCCTTTGAGAAGGAAGAGTTGGAAGTGGGACTTCTTGGTAGTGTCCTGCGTGTGAGGGAGGAAAGATAAAGAGGAGCCAAAGATGACTCCAAGGTTTCTGGCTTCAGAAGAAGGAGCAGGGGAGAGCCCAAGGTGGGAGGCAAGAGAGAACGGAAGATGGAGGGACCAGGGGTCCCAATCGGCAGGGGTGCTAAGATGGAATCTAGTTAAAAAAAAACTCCTTCCCCCCAGTGCTTTAACATGTACAGGGGTATTGGTAACACTGACCCTGCCGCCTCTGTCCTGTGCCAAGTATTTGTTGTATTTTACAGAACTACAGCTCCCAAAATGCACCCCCGCAGAACCAGGAAAACCCAGACAGTTGAAGGAAATCAAGATCAGAAATTTAATGGACTGAGTTGTTCCCTGCGCAAAAGGGATGATACCCAACACCCCAACCCACTAACCTCAGTCTGACCCCATGGGAAATGTTGGGCAACAGAAAACAGTGAAAGGAGACTGTAGGGAAGCAACAAAAGACAAACTTCTCCCCCCCCTAAACTCACTTGGAAAGAAAACTGACCAGCTCAAGAGGAGAACCACTGGGAAAACAAGCAGCCAGAGCACACACCAGCGACCACACAAATGGAGATTGAAAAGGGGGCCGGGCTAGAAGCCTTCTTAGGCTACCTGGGGAACTACCAATCCCCAGAGTAATAACTTGGCCAGATATTGGCCATGGGGAACATGTGACATGGACGGCCAATGCGAGCTCGCAAAGAGGGGTGGGGGGGTACAACAAAATTACAGGCTGGGCTATGGAAGGCCAGAAACTGCAGAAGATGTTGAAAGATGTTCGGTTAAGGCCAGGAACAAAGGGGGCGGAGAGGGGGAGGGCTAAGAGACAAGAAAGAAAGGCATACATACCAGGCAGAGAAGGTGGTGGAAGAACTGTTTTGAGTATATATAACATATCCACGGTAGTGGCCATGTAGTTATGGTTAAGTTGCTGTTTCCATAGGAAGAGCACTTTTTGGGGGCTTATAACTCCGCTCCCCCTGGACGAATTGTCACCAAACTTTGCAAAACAAGTATATGGACCACTCTGAATTTCTTTCCAAAGTTTGGTAATGATTCGTCCAGGGGGGGCAACATTATAGGGGGGGGTCCCAAAACGTCTTTTTTTCCCATAGACTAAATGGGGGAAAAAATGTGCGCATAGCTACAGGCCAAACCACTGGACGGATTGTCATCATTTTTGTGGCAGGGGCAGGGGCAGGGGCTTATTCTCAAAGGCGTGCTTTTGTAAATTTTGTGAGAATTGCTACTGTACTTTCCTTTTAAACGATCAAAAAGTAGCACTCTAAGAATTAGTGATATCTAGGTCTGCTCCGCGGTCCCTCTTCCTGTTCGCTCAGTGGAGCTTATTTCTATTGGCTAATCGATGGCATGCCAAATGGCAACATGTTGCGCTTTCACCGATTGGTTCTGCTGCAGCGTCAAGTGCGAGGCGTTATTTTGATACGGCCGCCATGGTCATTCGGTTTTTGTGTTGTACGCCAAAATCCCCGCAAACAAACCTTTATGAAACACTGAGTGGAAAGGTAAGCATTACTTATATGTGGCAGTAGAAAGTGAACCAGTGCTTTGTTCTTGTTACCACTATCGTACCGTGCAGTGAAATTTGGTAGTCACTGTACGACAAGTCCTTATTGCGTGTATGTAAGAAACAACCACCAAAAGTACTGCAGTTACACTGTCGTCCTATATTTTGGAATCTGAGGCAGCCACCTGCACGGTTTCGTAAATACAGCGCGTCGGCAAGTGGTCGGGAGTAACAGTTCTCATGATTGACTGCTTCTATGATGTTGCAAAATGCGAATGTATTAGCGTTCGGAGTGAAGGTCAGTTTATTTTCTTTAATTTTTTCAGTAGGCACTCAGTGTGGTCACACATGTAGCAGACCTCATAAGGGTCCATTGTTTTTCGACCTTGACGTACAGGAAACAGAGACAGAAAGAATGTAGGGAGTCACAATTTGTGAAACATTCCCTTTGATAAGTTATGCTTCAAAAAGGTTTGTGAAGCACATGAAATATCAGTTCCCGAGGACGTCTTCTTGCAAAGAACTACTGTATGACTGCAGAGGCCGAAATGGAGCCAGTGCATATCATGTACGGTTATTTTTCAGGCCTATACACCAATCTGCCATTATTTCCTAGTAATGCATTTGAAACTTTGTGTGCCGTTGAAATTTCAGCTTGCACATTACCGCCCTCTGTACGCTGTCACTACAACTTCCACTATTACCTACGAAATGTATGTGGCATTGATATTTTGTTCCTATTATGCTGATAGTACATTGTCACTGTTTGTAGGGAGTTAGTACTTTTACCCATATAACATTATTTGTTTATAGAAATGTTGTGTTTCACCTTACATTTCCAGAAAGGATTCGTATTGACAGATTTTTCTTTTCTTCTCCTCAGTTACTTCCTTCCTTATTGTGAATGTCATGGTTTCCAGCGTCCGAGTGATGGTTTTTTTAACCGTCAAGTGCAGCTATTCGTCACCGGTTGTATGAGCGTCATCATTCAATGGGATGACCGCATCGGACCTCTATGCCCGTATGCAGTTGTAGCGGTACGAAGCAATATAACGTCCTTTCTGGTGTCATAGTTCGGAGCCATTCGCGGTGCCTTGTAAATCACTGTGACAGCAATACGCCTACTGTGTCAACTACGCTTAATTTCAGTGCGGTCAAACAACAACGTCACCTTTGCCACTAACATTATAAGTAACAAGACTACTTCGCAGCGATTGCCGCCGTCATGTCAATGAATGTGTGAGGAAACCGACTACTGTGTCGCAAGTGCATACTGTGTGTGTGCTAAAAACTGTGCCGCCAACGCATGGTTATTGTGTGGGAAAAAAATCAACGTCCCCATCAAACTTGACCTTTTCATTGTGTTACAGAGACAATCACTTCCAATATCTTTGCTACCGAGGAAAGGGTGATGATTTAGCGCAGTGCATTGTGAAATAAAAGTACCTTACCACTTTTTACATGTTAGTGTGTTTTTGAATGTTTCCATTCACAATGTGGCCTTCTACGTTGCAGGTTGTAGTATGTTCTTTACTAGGTGCCATATCACGGTACATAAGTCTTTATGGAATCAATTCTTAAGCTGCTAAGGTATATTATCAAGAACGCTATTGCATACCACTTGCTTTGACAACGTAAGGCTCAATGGCATGTATTATGCTTCTGTGCCGTTAGGGTACTTTCTGTTACCCAGATGCCCCAATTACCAAGAGCAGCTCTGCATTAAGACGCTATGTTGTCATATTTGCTATCTTTGCAAAAGTGGAAAAATGAGATCAGGTGCAATAAAAGTATTTGCTGTACAAAAACGTTTCAAAAAGATTGATTCCTTATACCTTCTCACTACCCATTTCTTCACCCATTTCACCTTGTGACACTTTCACAAAAATGTGTGCAGAGGTCGTGGTAATGGTGGTGTTAGCAATATTGCTACCGTTAGTGCACTTCGCCTCACAGGGTTTGTTGTGATTTTGTCCACACATTAGAAGACTAATTCTTTGACTTCTGTATGCACATTTTTGCCAAACATATTCCCTGTATGTTCCACACATTTATGAAAAGGTCATTGCACACGAACAAACACCTTTTGAGTGTTACATGTGGTCGTGTTTTCGACACTTCACAAGTGTCGATATGGACATAAGAAACCAACGGTACACCTTTCATCTCTGAAGGTTACGCTGTAGGTATGCTTAGTTTTCACAATGTCAGGGCGGTATATACTGGCATTTACTGATTGGGACAAAGCATTGCAGTCGCCATTTGTGCCCCGGGCACTGGCTTTCTATTAAAGGTGTTGCTAATACCACACATTTTACAACAAATACAAATGTTCCTCGCCCACTACGGGCACACGTTTTCCTTTTCTATTTTCTGGCAGCTGTAATGGAAAGCGGAAAAAGACTTTCCATGCAACGGCCATCCTTCCCTTTTCCATGGTGGCCATCTTGGAAAAGGATTTGTTGTCTTCAAACGGGAACGCCGGAGGCGTTCCGGTTGAAGATAAGAAATCATTTATTTTTGCGGCAATGGGTTAGTGTTGTAAAATCTGTATAACTAATGGCATTCAGCCCCCTTTCTTTTAGGGTGCAATGGAGTTTACTGATTCAAAAACCTCGGTATGTACTCTTCCTTGTATTGTGGTGCAAACTTCTTTGCCTTCTGTACGCACATTTTTGCAAAACACATTCCCTCTATTTTCTACACATTTACGGAAAGGTCATTGCGCACGAACAAACAGCTTTGTGTTTTACATGTGGTAGTGTTTTCATACTTCACAAGTGTCGTCATGTACATAAGAAATGAACGGTACGCCTTTCGTCTCTAAATGGTATGCTGAATGTATGCTTGCTGGCCACAATGTCGGGGAGATTGGGAGAAAACATAGCATTGTAGTCGCCATGTGCCCCAGGCACTGGCTTTCTGTTAAAGGTGTTGCTGATAACCACACAATTTAGAACGAATACAAATCTTCTTCGCCCACTACGCTCACACGTTTTCCTTTTTTACTTTCTGGCAACTATAATGGAAATCGGCAAAAGACTTTCTATGAAACGGCCGCGTTCCCTTTCCATGGTGGCCATCTTGGGAAAGGCTTTCGGAAAGGCTTTCTTTTATGCAAACGGGAAAGTCGGAGACGTTCCGGTTGAAGATAAAAAATCCTTTCTTTTGGTGCTATGGTTTAGTGCGGTAAAATCTGTATTGGTAATGACATTTAGCCCCCATTTTTTTTAGTGTCAATGGGGTTTACTGCTTCAAAGACCTCGGTATGCACTCGTGTTTCTATTGTGGTGCAAACTTGCCCTGTTGAGTTGTAAACGGGAATTGTTTCAATAACAAGTTCGTTCAACAATATACAATGTCCTTACGCACTATCAACAACTCACCCATACTATTAACTGCATTTGCGTTTTGTGCCATGTGGCCATGGTGTGCTACAGCATATGCTACTGTTCAATTTGTAGAAAGATGGGCACTGCAGTCAAATGTTACTTTACAGTATGCTTATGTGTTACTATTGGAATGCTTCTAAATACTCAATAAAAACTTTGGTGAACCTATGTTATGATTCACTTACAGTACTGCGAACGTGTGCAAATAATTAAAAAAACGTTTCTCTAAGGGACATTATGGTTACGTTGGTGTACTAAAAGCGTCCAAAATTCACTACAAAAAAAACTTTGCTGAAGGGACGTTATGGTTAAGTTGCCCTATTAAAAACCTAAGCCATTCTGTACAAAAACTTTGTAAAAAGGACCTTATGATTACAAGTAAAATTTAAAAAAACCCTGAAATTCAACAGTTTTGGTAAACAAAGGCCGCAACCCTGCCACCACCCCTGTGCACTGCTAACACTTAAACCCACACCATGAAACATGTCATCTCACATGTCAATGATGACATCAATGACGACATCACTTGTTTAGCCCCTTTCTTTTCCTTCCCTGCCATACATACATACATACATATGTACATTCAGTAAAAAAATGTCACTAAAGGAATGTTATACTTCACAGTGCAACGAAACACCACTACACATTCCCCCATTATAGTAAGCTAAGCAACCATAACTCGCCCCATCTACGTGCATTGCTAACACTAACACCCAGGACATCAAAGATGACATCACAAATATCATTGATGACATCACATGTGAAAATATTTCTAAAAAAACTCTACCTACAAGGGGTTCTATCTGTTATGTTGGTAGCAATGCATATAACTGAGTGGTACATACAGGGAAACTGAAGTAGGGTTTAAAGAACTAGCAACATCCCACAGTTTATCTTCATGTATACACATTAATTGTGTGTTTGAGGCCTGCTATTGCCTCATGCATGTGCATCATGAGCTGCCACCGGACGCTAAGGAAAGTACTTTAAGAGCACACGACAAGAGTAACATTTTGCTACACTGCACCTTTTCAATTTTCATAATGTACTGGTCAGTTAATGAAACCACCCAGCCTACATTTTTCAGTGCACCAAAATAGTTGAGGCACACATGTGATGTCATGAATGATGTCATCATTGACATGTGTGATGACATGTTTCATGGTGTGGGTGTTAGTGTTAGCAGTGCACAGGGGTGGTGGCAAGGTTGCGGGCTTAGTTTACCATAACTGTCGAATTTCAGGGGTTTTTAGATTTTACTTGTAATCATAAGGTCCTTTTTACAAACATTTTGTACAGAATGGCATAGGTTTTTAATAGGGCAACTTAACCATAACGTCCCTTCAACAAAGTTTTTTCTTGTAGTGTGTGTATGTGTATGTGTATATATATATATATCTATCTATATCATTATATATAGACCAAGCACTCAGGGAAGCCCGAAACGCGTCGTTCAGGACCCATCCTTGGCGTCCTGCTTTGTTTGCTGTGTGTGTTTTGCTTTTTTGCCTTTTTTCTTACCATCATTAAAACTCGTGTCTTTACTTTGATTCGAGTTTGTCATTTTTGGGACCAGCAGTACCTCATGGTGGAGTGCGTTTATTTTCCCTCTGCTGTGCTTTTCGAGATATATATATATATATGAGGCTTGTGGAATCTGCTTAGATCCCATGCTGTGTATAGGCTGACATCTAGTGGAAGCTGCAGAGTATTACAGTTGTTTTCGAAACTCAAAAAGGGACGTCAACAGAGTGTGCCAGTAATACTATCCCTAGTGTGACGTCCACTGTACCCATGATCCATCATGCGTCGAGGTCCCTCAGATTGTTTTTTTCTGCCATACTAGACGGACGCGTATAGCGGAGTTCCTTTCAGCGATAAGCCATTGAATTTGTATAATTACGATAGTTTCTTTCTATCCTTTCTTCGGCTGCCGTAACACCACGCCAAGGAGAGAGAAAGAATACTGCCGTCGGAAGCCACAACGGACCGTACAGCCTTGGAAGGGCTGCCCTGGGCCTCAGCCCAGACAGTAGGGCGGAAGGGAGGGGGGGAGGCCATTGTTAGGCCATTTTAGAATGCATATTCTCCCCTTCCTACACTTTGTTCCCCCAGCTGCCATCCCATTTACCCAGAATTATGGAAAACACTCCATTTAAGTTTTGCCCTAAGTGCAACAGTAAATTCCCCTGGGTAGACAAACATTTAGTTTGCAACTTGTGTCTCCTGAGAGACCATGTCAAAATGTCTTGTCGAATGTGCAGGCTCTTCAAGCCTAAGACGTTGAAGGACGGTTCCACTAAGCGCTGGGCCCCCTACACCAGGCAACTCGAGGCCATGGAAGTAGAAGGAGCCTTCAGAGATGGCAGCGACGCTGCACTTTCGGATGGCGAGGGCACCGGATTAGCTTCAGCTACCCAAGTGCAGGCCCCCGGCCCCGTAGGACAGGCCGGTGGCCATGTTGTGCGGACTACACCGGGGGCGGGAGCGCTTCAAAAGCACACACCACAAAACACACAAGCCCCTGTCGACATTCGTGTGGCAATCTCGGTCAAGATCGCCACACGACCGGGCTAAGACACCGAAAGACGGCAAGGGTCTCTCACGAAAAACCCCTTCTGAAGGTCATTCATCTGCGGACGAGACCTCGGCCCCCACACTCGAAGTTCAATGTTCTTCATCTAGTAAAACATCAGGCCCCAAAAAATCTGTTACACACTCCTCTGGGCTCCAGGGTGGGGAAAAACACCATAAGAATTCCTTGAAGACCCCTCATAGGGACAAGAGTCCCACTAGGGACAGGTCTTCACAAAAGGGAATTGTATCCAAGCACATAGAGAAACCTAAACACTCTAGGCCAAAGCTTATACCTCGAACTAATGAAGACATGGGTATTACCGACACTGTAATCCCAAGTTCGAAGGAATTGTCTTCGCAGGATAGCGACAGAGATATGCGAACAAAGACCTTTATGGCAAATTTCTTTGAAAAAAATCCTGATTACCTTCAAAGCTTTAAGACCACCCCTCCCACCTCAGCCCCTTCTGGCTCTCAACCATCAGTCTCTCAATCCCCTACCAAGAGGGCTCGATCTGATGTCCCCGCACAGGGCAGAATTATAGATCTAAATGACCCTGAAATAGATCCAGAAGACCAGGATGATCTTTCATTTGTGTAGACATCTGGCCCTCAAATTATTGATGAGGACACAGACAAACTTTATCATGGGGACGATGAGGACCCAGACCAGGAGGCAAGCATTTATTCCTTAGATTCTCCTATTAATCAGGACCCTCCAGTGGTAGATTCTCCGTTAAACAGTCAACCCCTCCTCAATGAGGTCTTAACCAAAGCGGCAGAACATTTCTGCATTGACACACAGGAGGTATGGGAAGACAGAGACTTCGCTGAATTATTATTGGGTGACAAAAAGACAGTAGGGCAGTTTATCCCACTGCTGAAATATGTGCAATGCAGAATCCAACCTTCTTTGGAGGCACCGAATCTCACACGGGCCGTTAACCCGCGTGTGAAACAACTGTTCAGGCCTGCACCTTCAGATCCCCTATACATAAGAGGCCAGTTAAAACCAGACCCTTTGGTGGTTACCACCACATGAAAGAGAGCAGGCACACCCCTTGCTTCCCTCGAGGCTCCTCCGGATAAGGAGAGCAAGAAAATATGTGCAATGGGAAGACAAGTAGCCTCTTCTGCAGCCTACCAGGCAAGAATTGCGAATAATGCTACACTTTTGGCAAGTTACAACTGCTGTAAGTGGAAGGAGTTTTCCGCGTTACTCTCATCTGCACCAGAGCCACTTAAATCTCAATTAGCTCAGGTGGCAGCAGACGGAAGAGCTGTGTCTACTTGTCTCCTGAAGTCAAATTTTGACGCAGCTTACAATGCAGGGAGAGTTATCGCAGAGGGCACGATTATAAAGAGGCACGCATGGCTTTGCCAATCAGGCTTCAGGCCAGAAACGCAGGCCACCTTAATTAATATGCTAGTGGAACCTGATGTGCTCTTCGGCAAGGCTGTAGAAGACGCACTTAAGACAGCAAAGGATGAATATGACACTCTAAAGTCCTTAGGTCAGCTCACGGACAAGCCCACGGGGCAAAGAGGTAACAGCAATTTTCTCTGCTTTTGGGGCCAAAATTCTCAGAGGGGATCAAGATACAACTAAGGCCAAGGTTCCTATGGCAACAACCAAGGACAAACATTTCAGGGCTATCCACGAGGACAACGTATAGGTCGTGGTAATCTGGGCAGGAGCCCGGCTCGAGGTGGCACCCCACCTCGGAGCAAGTGACATTCTGCTCCAGGTACCCTCCCTTGCATCTCCAGTAGGAGGACGCATTTCCAATTTCACCCACGCATGGGAGGGTATCACCTCGGACAGATGGGTGCTGTCCACGGCAGCAGGGGGCTACTACGTAGAACATCTTCAACGTCCTCGCGATCACCCCCCGAGACAAAAGGTCCACTCAGAGGAACATCAGCGGATCCTTCTAGAAGAAATACCAGCACTTCTATTAAAGGACGCCATAGAAGTGGTCCCAGCCAACCAGGTAAACAGGGGTATTTATTCAACGTACTTCCTTGTGCCAAAAAAAGATCTAACGATGCGCCCAGTATTAGATTTGAGGCCTGCGAACAAGTATGTCAAGTCACAAAAGTTCTGCATGACTACGCTACAAGAGGTAATCCTGCTCCTAAAAAAGGGGGATTACATGGCAGTACTGGATATGAAAGATGCCTATTTTCATATTTTAATGTTCCCAGCGCACAGAAGATTCTTGCGTTTCAAGATAGCGAACCAGCACTACTAATTCAAGGTGCTGCCTTTCAGAATAGCCTCGGCTCCAAGGTTATTCACCAAGGTACTGGCGGTGGTGGCAGCGCACCTGCGCAGGGAGGCAATCCCAGTGTACCCTTACTTGGATGACTGGCTCATAAAAGGGGAATCACCTCTGATTTGCAGAGAAAACAGCCAAACAACTATGAACCTCCTCTTTCAATTGGGCTTCTCAATCAACGAAAACAAAATCAAGCCTAGTGCCAAGCACTTCCAAACAGTTTCTAGGAGCTATCCTAAACACAGAGGAAGGATTGGTCTTTCCCTCGGAGGAGAGAATAAAGAATTTGTTACTGCAAATACCACTTTATCAGGCCGACCACCAGTTAAGGGTGCGAAAAGCAATGCGTTTGATTGGCATGATGGCATCTTGCATATACCTGCTTCGTCATGCGTGCCTGCCCATGCGTCCCATACAGGAGTGGTTGGCGAAACAATGGTCTCAACCAAGCAGTCATTGGGACGATCTAGTGGTCGTTTCGCCAACACTGGTACACAACTTTCACTGGTGGGCGAGAGAAAACCTGACGAAGGGGAAACCCTTCTACGACCCACAGATACAAGCAGTGGTCACAACAGATGCCTCACTGGCAGGGGCTCACTACCTTCACCACACAGCCCAGGGTCTGTGGTCTCACACTGCAGCACAGAACCATATCAATGTGCTGGAACTTCTGGCAGTATTGAAAGCCCTCCAGGCGTTTGAACCCCATTTAACAAACATGTTGGTGCAGATCCTGACGGACAGCACCACAGAGATGTTTTATATCAAAAAGCAGAGGGGTACGCGCTCTCCAAATCTATCCAGACTTGCACAGAAAATCTGGAAATGGGCATTCAGACAGAAAATGTTCCCGTCATCACAACATGTTCCAGGGGAACTCAACGCTCTAGCAGACTCATTGAGCAGAGATCCCCAACCAGAGGAACACGAGTAGCGTCTTCACGAAGAAGTCGTAGAACACCTCTTCTCTCCACAGGGTTTTTCAACTATAGACCTATTCACCACAAGCGAAAATCATCAATGCCCAGACTTCGCGTCCAGGTTCCCCCAGCCAGGCTCCAAGGGGAACGCCCTATGGATGAACTGCTCAGGGAAGTTTGCTTACGGTTTTCCCCAACTCTCTCATGAGGAAGGTGGTGAACAAGTTACACAAGGAACCGATGACGCTGATCCTTGTTGCTCCTATGTGGGCAAGACAGCTGTGGTATCCACATCTGCACAGACTGGCGATGTGCAAACCCATCAAACTCCTGTGCCAGTACAACCTACTCTCCCAGCACGGTGGACTAACAGTACAACCACACTCTATGAACTTGGCAGCATGGCTCCTGAAGTCATAGAGTTCGGACATCTCAATCTACCGCAGAGATGTATGGATATCTTGAAAGAGTCAAGAAAACCGAACACGAGTCACTGTTATGATAAATGGAAACGATTTGTAATTTGGTGCCAGAATAAGCAAATTAACCCCGTTGCTTGTACTCCTGCTAATATTCTAACCTATATGCTCCACTTACTGGATGGATGCAGGGTTAGTCTTTAACTCGCTAAAGGTACACGTGGCGGCTTTGTCAGCCTACACCACTTCGCATAACAAGGTCTCATGGTGGAAGGTACCAGTCGTCAAAGCATTTATGGAAGGGGTAAAGAGACTCCACCCTCCAATTTCTAACCCACCACCAGGTTGGGACCTTAATGTGGTACTCGCTAAGCTCATGGGACCACCCTTTGAGCCCATGCACAAGTCTAGTCTCAAACACCCGACTTATAAAACTGCCTTCTTAGTAGCCATCAGTTCCATAAGAAGGGTCAGTGAAATCCAAGCTCTGTCAGTGCAGGATCCTTTCTTTACTATACATAAGGACAAACTGGTTTAACGGACTCACCCTAGGTTCTCACCCAAGTTCATTTCCAAATTCCATGTTAACCAGTCTATTGAGCTAACGGCTTTCTTTCAGGAACCCAAAGCTCTGCTGAGGTACAACTCCACACACTAGATGTGAGGTGGGCGGTCCTCTACTACGTAGACAAGACCAGACCGCTAAGAAAAACAGATCAACTGTTTGTCTCCTTAGCGCCAGGCAGAGGAGGAGATTGCATCTCTAAAAATGCCATCTCTAGGTGGATGGTCGGATGTATCCAACTGTGCTATTCGCTATCAAATAAGACACTGGAGGTCATTACGACTCCGGCGCTGGACCATGGTGCTATCGGCACCATGGTCCATGCCGAAGTCCGGCATGGTGGATGGCGGAATTACCGCCCCATTCCAAGGTGAGTGGGGCGGTAATTCACCATTCACCATTTGCCCTTCCCCATTCCCATTTTTTCCCCCATAGGGCATAATGGGGATGGGCAAGGCGCTAATTATGGCACCGTAAATTACGGTGCCGTAATTAGCACCAAGGTCGCTTAGCGCCTTGGACTTTAACGCCTGCAAAAAGCAGGCGTTAAAGTGTGAATCGGGTGTTAAGGGTTAACGGCGCTGACGGTGCCGTTAAACCCTTAACGCCTGACTTGTAATGATGGCCACTGCCTTTTACGCCAAGGTCAAACTCCACTAAAGGTACTGGAGCCACTCTGGCTTTCATTGTAAATGTCCCCTTAGACAGTATTTTCAAAGCAGTTACATGGAGCTGTATACATACTTTCATTCAGCACTACTGCATTGACACTCATTCCAAGAAAGATACACAAGTGGGACAAGCGGTTCTAAGACATTTATTCGCTCATGAACCTTCTCACATCCCACCTCATTCTTCCACTGCTCGCTAATCTATGCATAGCATGAGATCTAAGCAGATTCCACAAGCCTCAGAAGGAAAACATTACTCACTGTAATCATATTTCTGATGCTTGTATCAGCTTCGATTCACATGCGACCCACCCTTCCTCCCCTCGGAGAGAAGGCGCAT
Organism: Ambystoma mexicanum; assembly: GCF_040938575.1. Lineage (NCBI taxonomy): Eukaryota > Metazoa > Chordata > Amphibia > Caudata > Ambystomatidae > Ambystoma > Ambystoma mexicanum. The sequence goes on from NC_090923.1 coordinate 945,824,805, forward strand.
GGATGCTTATGAGCTTGTCTAATACTTATCTGCTTGGATACAACTGTACTCACGCTACACCTCATGCTACCTCATGTCAGAAAAATAACAATCTGAGGGACCTCAACGCGTGAGAGATCATTGGTACTGTGGACGTCACACTAGGGATAGTATTACTGTCACGCCCTGTCGACGTCCCTTTTCGAGTTTCGAAAACAACAACTGTAACACTCTGCAGCCTCCACTAGATGTCGGCCTATGCACAGCATGTGAATCTAAGCAGATGCAAGTATCAGAAATACGATTACGGTGAGTAATATATCATATATATATATATATATATATATATATATTTTTATTTTTTTTTTTTTTATTTCTGGTGTGTGTGTATATGTATATATTTCTGATGTTTGTTAATCTGCTTAGAATCACATGCTTTGCATAGTCCGACATCCAGTGGTCACTGCAGAGTATTGCATTTTGTTTTTCGTAGTTGAAAAGGGGACGTCGACAAGGCGTGTCTGTAACACTATCCCTATAGTGACGTGCATTGTACCCACAATCGCTCACGCGTCGAGGTCCCTCAGATTGTTTTTTTCCGCCCAGATATTGGTCGCCTTAACGCGGAACCTCTTCGAGAGAAATTGCAAAACATTTACTCGACCCTTTGGTCGTTATTTATTATACATTACATTGGATCCCTCCTTCGATGGCGAAGCTGTTTTCACCGCCGAGTAAGAACTTCGACGGCGGTGACTTAGACGGAGGAGATCCTTCGGCACTGCCGAACACGTGGCCTAGCCTCACCGGCCTAAGACAGTAGGGAGATTGGGGGTCGTGGGACATTTCTTTCTATTTTTAAGAATGCCTTTCTCTTTCACCCCCCGTTATCACTCTTAGCTGTATCCTCAACTATGGAGAGGACTCCGTTTAGATTTTGTCCACGCTGTAAGGGCAAATTCACATGGAAAGATAAGCACAAGCGGTGTAACCGTTGCTTACCCCTTGACCACAACGAAGGGGGCTATGCAGCCTGTAAACTATTTCGCCCAAAAACTTTAAAGGACCGCAGGATCAAGAGATGGGCAGCTTACGCCATGTCTAGAGCCGATTCCTCACCCGCCGCCGCCGAGTGTGACGAGGACAGTGATAACCCGACCTCCGTTTCGGAGGTTGTAGACCTCTCTAGGGAGCGTACCCGCTCCTCAGCATCTGTCCCCGGCCCGACAAGTTCAACTCACGCCCTACATATGGGGATGAACATCCCGGCGACACTGACGAACACAGAAAGCATAAACATAAGCCCACAAACCACGGCACTTCTTCGTCAAAGACGAAGAAAGCCCTAGCGCCAACAGAGATGCCGGACCCACCAGCGTCCTCCACCGACCGTAAGGGACGCAAGCTGTGCCCGCCACCGCAAACGCGACTAGCAACTGGGCTACCTGCAGACAAAAGCGCTACCACCAAAACACCAGGCGACGCGCCTCGTAAGAGTGCGACCGTCGCCGAAAGAGACACGGCACCGCCCATCACGACGCCAGACGAACCCTCGACGGAGAAATTAATCGTCAAGAGCTTGGCTCGTATACTTTCTACTGACGGCCAGTGACAGACGGCGAGTGATATGCCGAAGACCGCTCACAAGGCCAGGGAGACGCCGAGAATGCTGGAAGGGAGGCAGGGACCGCTCCCGCCGTTGAAGGAAGGTCCTAACCTACGAGAAGGTTTGTCAGAAGGCAAAGGGACTTTATCCTCGACGTTATGGGACAGAACTAGACGGCTACAGGCAGAAGAGCCTCCTTTTTTACCTCCAGACCGTTCTGGGTTACCACATTGGACATTTGAGAGATTCCAATCATGTATGGACAAACTGGATAGATTTATGTCCACTCCTGAACATAAAACACCCAAGAGGCCAACAGAGGTACTTCATGAGGACCCCAGGGCTAAATATCCTAAACTATTTATCCCCCTTCTAGAGGAGGCTAATACTTATGACCGCACTGAAGAAGACTCTCACTTCCAAGAGGATGAGGAGTTCTTAAATAGTGAAAACCAACAAAACCTCGAAGAAGGTTTTGAGGAAAACCCTGACATAGGTGGGGGGGGCTTCGAAGAAGACCCAGATGAAGGTGGCTCACAGCCTTGGCAGTCCCCAACAGCGTCTACAGACCCTGAACCTTTCCTCTCCTCAAACCACACCGGTCAGGAATCCGTCACTGATAGATGACCAACCCACTTTCAACGCGCTACTACGGAAAGCAGCAGCGCACTTTGAAATTGAGACTGGGGAAATTACTCCCGATACTGATTCGGTAGAAGAAATCATTAAGGAGAAACCTCCCACTAGCCAGACCATTCCCCTCCTCGCCTCAGTAAAATGACTAATCATTCCATCGCTGTCTACACCTGCGTTGGTCAGAGGGGTCAACCCAAGAATTGAAAAACTGTTTACTCCCTCTCCTTCGGACCCATTATACATTAAGGGTCGCTCAATACCAGATTCCTTGGTGGTAACTACCACAAGGAAAAGGGCAGGGGTTCTGCCATCAACTAGCGAAGCACCGCCAGACAAGGAAGGAAAGAAACTCTACGCCCTGGGTAAGAGAATTACAGCCTCGGCAGCTTTTTCCACCAGAATTGCCAATAATACCTCACTGGCAAGTTATGCTGATGCCCAATGGGGAAAATTACGACAAGACCTCGAGGAAGTCCCTGAGCCCTTAAGAACTCGCTTGTTAACCACTGTAACAGAAGGAACTCTGGTTAACCAGAGCATCATTAAAAACACTCTTGATGCTGCAGAAACGGCTGGCCGTTCTTTAGTCCAGGAGATACTTCTGAAGCGTCATGTCTGGCTCCGCAACTCGGGTTTTAAGCCAGAAGCCCAGGCGTCAGTCATTAATAAACCAATAGAGGATTCTAACCTCTTTGGGAAAGCGGTGGATGACGCACTGGAGACTGCGAAGAAGGATTTCGACACTCTAAAGACTTTAGACCAGATCTCAAGGCCTCCCAATAAGCGAGGATTCGGCACCCGACGCTTTTTTCAAGGCCAACGTCGACAACAGCAGCAACAACAACAGCAGTACACTGCAGGCAACTGGTCCTCTGCTCAGGGAACCAGTGGCCAATACACTCAAAGAGGACAACGCAGTGGCAAGGGTAGAGGTCGGGCCCCACTCCCAGAGGATCCCCGGCTACCAACACCAAATGACCCGAAGGTTCGGGTCCCTTCCCATGCATCGCCGGCCGGGGGCGGTTAACATCTTTCCTACCAGCATGGGAGGGAATAACATCAGACCGCTGGGTATTGTCAACTATAGCCTGCGGTTACTGCATAGAATTCACTCGGTCCCCCAAGTACAGACCCCCAAGGGGACGACGCTTATCACCGGAGCACCTCGCCATCCTTCTTCAAGAAGTGGAACTGCTGCTACTAAAAGGAGCAATAGAGCTTGTGCCTCTATCACATGTAACGGAAGGTATTTATTCAGTGTACTTCCTTGGACCCAAAAATGATTTAACCATGCGCCCTGTACTAGATCTGCGCCCAGCAAACAAATTTGTCAAACCTCAAAAGTTTCGCATGGTGACCTTACAGGAAGTAATCCCCCCCCTGCTTTCACAGGGAGATTACATGACAACACTGGACATGAAAGATGCATACTTTCATATTTTAATGTTGCCAGCGCACAGAAAATACCTCAGGTTCATGATAGAGGGCAAACACTCCCAGTTCAGAGTGCTACCCTTCGGCATAGCGTCAGCGCCAAGGGTATTCACGAAAGTACTGGCAGTGGCAGCGGCCCACCTGCGCAGGTTGTCCATCTCAGTATACCCTTACCTCGACGATTGGCTCATAACAGGGGATTCTTACGAGACCTGCTTCTCAAATACCCAAAAGACTGTAGACCTTTTGTTCCAACTGGGCTTCTCCATCAATGAGAAGCAGTCCAGCCTAGACCCCAGCCAGATCAAACAATTACTAGGGGCTCTAATTCGAACAAAGGACGGCCTCGTCTTCCCCTCCAACGAGAGGGTCCAAAATATGCTGTTTCAGATCCCTCAATATGTGGCCGGTCGAGAGGTGACGGTACGCAAAGCGATGCGTTTGCTAGGAATGATGGCGTCATGTATATATTTGGTACCTCACGCGCGCCTGCGCATGCGCCCCATGCAAGAGTGGCTCAACAGCCAGTGCTGTCAGGCCAGCGGACAATGGGATGATCTAGTGGTGGTCTCGCAGGCCTTGGTTCTCTCGCTACGGTGGTGGTCGAAGGAAAACCTTGTAATAGGGAAACCATTCGCCACCCCCGCAATGGAAACCACTCTAACCACAGACGCATCCCTCACAGGATGGGGGGCTCACCTATCCCATCAGACTGCACATGGAGTTTGGACTCCGAGTGTAGCGTCCAAACACATAAACTTGCTGGAACTGCTAGCGTTCTTCATAGCACTGAAGGTTTTCCAGGCACACCTGCAAGGGAAGACCGTGATGGTCCTCACAGACAGCACCACAGCCATGTACTACCTGAACAAGCAAGGGGGCATGCACTCTCCAGGACTGTCCAAGCTGTCCCAGAACATCTGGAAGTGGGCTCTCAAACACATGTTCCCGTTGTCACAACATGTACCAGGGTAACTCAATCTGCTAGCAGATGAACTCAGCAGAGACTTCCCTCTGCCCGCAGAGTACGAATGGCGGTTAAGAGAAGATATCGTCTTCGACGTTTTCACACAATGGAGGTTCCCAGAAATAGATCTGTTCGCAACTATGGAGAACTCCCAATGCCAAGATTACACCTCCAGGTACCCCCAGAACCGATCCAAGGGGAACGGTCTCTGGATATCATGGTCCGGGAAATGTGTTTACGCTTTTCCCCCCCGACTCCCCTTCTCAACAAAATAGTGCACAAGATGCACCAGGAACCAGTCAACATGATACTAGTGGCTCCTATGTGGGCCCGACAGCCATGGTTCGCTCACCTGATGGAGATGTCTCTATCTCCACCGGTGAAACTACCCTGCCCATACAACATGCTGTCACAGGACAGGGGCAAGACGATACACCCATGCCCACAGACCATGAACTTAGCAGCCTGGCTCCTGAGGTCATAGAATTTGGACATTTACAGCTCCCTCAAAGATGCATGGACATTCTTAGGAAAGCTAGAAAGCCTAACACTCATTAATGCTATTCTAGCAAGTGGAAGAGATTTGTCATCTGGTGTAGAAGTAAGAGCATCAACCCCGTTGACTGCTCTCCCACACAGATTGTTCTTTACCTGACTCGCTTACTAGACTCAAATTGGTCTTTAATTCTATTAAAGTTCATCTAGTTGCACTTTCCGCATACACCACTTCTCAACACAAAGTGTCATTGTGGAAAGTCCCAGTTATTAAAGCCTTCATGGAGGGAGTAAAGAGGATACACCCTCCTATAGCTAACGCAGCTCCCGGATGGGGCCTAAATTTGGTACTTACCAGGCTTATGGGCTCACCCTTTGAACCCATGCACAAAGCATCCCTTAAGAACCTCACTCTTAAAACTGCTTTCTTAATAGCTATCACCTTCGTTAGGAGAGTGAGTGAACTACAAGCGTTCTCTATACTAGACCCCTTTGTAACAGTTCACAATGATCAGGTGGTTCTACGCACACATCCTAGGTTTGCACCAAAATGTATTTCTAAATTCCATGTCAACCAGTCAATAGAACTACCAACGTTCTTTCAAAACCCTTCAGATTTAGGAGAAAGGAGCCTGCATACACTAGATGTGTGCAGAGCCATCATGTTTTATATGGAAAGAACTAGACCCCTGAGAAAGACTAATCAGTTCTTTGTCTCGGTGGCAGCAGGAAGAGAAGGAGATGCAGTTTCAAAATCCACTATATCTAGATGAATTGTCCAATGCATCACTCTCTGTTACACTCTTGCTAAGAGAGAACTACCCTCCAAGCCGAGAGCGTATTCTACTCGTGGCACTGGGGCTTCCATAGCATTCATTGCAAATGTCCCTCTTGAGTCCATTTGCAAAGCGGCAACCTGGAGTTCTGTACACACCTTTACAAAACACTACTGTCTAGATGCCCACTCTAGATCTGAATCCCAGGTGGGACAAGCAGTATTAAGACATCTTTTTTCTACTGTTCCTTCTCACAACCCACCTCCAACTCCGGGTACTGCTCGCTAGTCTATGCACAGCATGTGATTCTAAGCAGATTAACAAACATCAGAAGACAATGCATTACTTAACGTAAAAGCATTTCTGATGGTTGTATCTGCTTAGATTCACATGCTCCCACCCTTCCTCTCCGCTTGGATGGAAGGAACATAGACATCCTTATCTCTCTCTCTCTTTTCTGTACTCACTCACGTCTAATAGGCTCCCTCAGGACAGAAAAAATACAAACAGAGGGACCTCGACGCGTGAGGGATTGTGGGTACAATGCACGTCACTATAGGGAGGTTGTTACAGACGCACCTTTTCGACGTCCCCTTTTCGACTACGAAAAACAAAATGCAATACTCTACAGTGACCACTGGATTCCAGACTATGCACAGCATGTGAATCTAAGCAGATACAACCATCAGAAATGCTTTTATGGTAAGTAATGCATTGTTGTGTGTGTGTGTGTGTATATAGCGAGGTGGAAGGTAAGGTGTTTGGTCTTATTGGTCTTAGAGGGGGGTACCAATTGGGTTTGACTGAATTGAAATCTGAGATTAGAAATGGGGGCGTTGAGAGTAGTGAAAAGTGGACAATGTGTGGTGTGAGAAGGTAGTGAGAGATAAGAGGTTAATCAGAGTAAAGGCATGTGCAGTGATGGGAATAAGGAGTATTGGAGAGAGGAATAGCAGGAGGGAGTTGGAGGGCAGAGACAGGAGAGGGAGATTGATGAATGGCTGAAGGAACGTTGATAGGGAAGAAGGGAGGGAGGGAGGGAGCGAGCAGAGAGGCAGAGAGAGAGGCAGAGAGCAAAGACCAGTAACCAGAGTATAAGGATGTGGTGTGGTAGACCAGTTGGAGGGTGGAGATAGGTGAAGTGGGAGAGACCTGTAAGATAGGGGAAGGAATGTAATGAGAGAGACAGAGTGACAAGGAAGGGGAGTGGTGTGAGAGCAGTCAGGGGTACTTGTGGAGACAACACTTAAAAGGGAAGTGAGAGCACTATCGGGCAAAACCCATTTGGTCCCTTAGGAAGCCCCTGAAGGAGAGAGTTGGGGACGGCCACAGCCTTTAAGCTTAAAGCCGCTTAAGATGAGGTTTAGACGCAGACAATGAAGAAGATTTGGGGTGGAATAGGGAAGCCTGGGCTAGGCAGGTAGGAGCCCAATTGGAGGCTGAGGTAAGCAGCATGGACCATCCTTGGTCTGAGAACTCCAATTGATTTTGACGTGTAAAAATACCTGGTTCTTTTTTCTAATGAAAAGCTAAAAATGTATTCTTGTTTTGAAATTGCCACACTATATACATTTCTGAGGCTTGTGAATCTGCTTAGATTCACATGCTTTCCAGGGTTTTGGTTCTTAAATCGGCAGGTATTTGCAGAGTTTTTTGCTGAGTATTTTTAGCTGACAAAACTCATCACATTTTTTAAATTATATTTGGGGTGTTACCCACCTGCCCCCCAATCTCCCTCTTCCCTTACCCCCTGCCCATTTCTTTTGAGGAGTTTTTTTGTCTGGAACCTTTCTGAAAAAAACCCCTACAAGAAAGCAAGATGCTTTTTCCTTGTATTGAATACTTTTGAGGGATGTCATGAGTGAAGATCTATCTGATGCATGAAAAATGCCATGCGTGATGACGTCCTAAGCACCATTGTTGTCATAACTTGCCGTAAGTGACTGCATGTGAGATGCACTAGTTTCAAATGATTTCATTGATGTCATAAGTAATGTCATAATGGGTCATCATTGAATACGTTGACTGTGCAACTGGGGGGGGGCACCGAATTAAAGTGGCATAGCTTCCAACACCATTTTGTTCACTGAATATAAATTGCAATCATTACTGACCCAGTAATTGTCTTTCTGTGGCTTGTTCCAGCTTAGAGTCAAATGCTCTGCATAGGCCAACCACTAGCAGTTAGTGCAGCCTATTAGATGGTGTTTTGTTTTCGAGGTCAAAATGGACATTGACGGGGGCTTTCTGAGGTACTATCCTTTTTCTACATGTACAGTACCTATGCTCCTTTATGCATCGATATCCTCGCATTATTTTTCTGACCTGAGGTGTGAATGAAGATGTTTTTATTGCGCTTGTTTTTTAAACATTATCTTTGGCATTCACAGCATGGAGGATGGGTGGGTGCATGGAATTCTAAGCTGATAAATGGTACAGAAAGACTATTACTGGGTGCGTAATCTTTACCCTGTGAAGCTTATGAATCTTCTTAGATTCATATGCTTTGCAAGCAGTATCTGAAGAAGTTCAGTAGACTAGTGTTGTGCGAACATGTGTACAAAACTCCATGTCTAACGTGCGTCTGAACTGGCGCATCAGTGTCCTTTTTTTTTGTTTTTTTGTCTTATTTGTCAGTCTTATACCCCGCTACCACCTAGTGGAAGCGGGGGACACCCCTGAAACCCCTGGCCCCTCATTACACCAACTAAGGGTAGCAGGGGACACCCCCGCTCCCCTTTTTTTGAAGTAATGGGGAGTCAGGATTTTAGTACGGTGCACATATTCAGGATAGGTGACCTTTTTTTAATCGCAGTATTTGTACTATACCGATTTTCTGCCAGAAGAACAGAAAAAAGGAGGCTTCATATATCGGCAGAGGGAGCACACCAGGAAGTCTCTGCTCTCTATTCCTGTCCTCGATGACATTGGGAGGATGGTCTCTTGACTATGAAGAACCCCGTTATGGCTCTTTGAAAAACAATAAGGTCCCTGATAATGCTCCAAAGTGTCTGTGTACCCAGCCCAGATTCAGTGGTTTCCGCTGTGGCCCATATGCGCTCCTCTAGCCCATCTCCTCAATGCACGGCCCCACCTAATAGGGAAGACAAACAGCTTGACTCCTTTGGGAAGCCCTTAATATCCACAGCTGCAACCACCATCACAGCAGTCCATTCCATGGCAATCCTGTACTGCTATTACAGGGAGCTATGGTATAAGATGGGTCCCATCCCGGATTTCTTGCCTGATGACAAGAAGATGGTTTCTCACTCCTTGGTGGGTATTGTGGACACATATTTCTCCTGATTGTTAATGGAGCCGTCTTACGCGCTCAAGGATGGCTGAAGGCAACTCATTTTCTACCAGAGGTGCAATCTAAGGCGATTTATATGCCCTTTGACTGGGAGGACCTCTTCAGGAAGAAGGTGTGGTACAAGCTATCAAGGCCTATCAAAGCCGATACGGATGGCTCGCTAGATATACGTCAGCAGCGATGGCAATCCTTTCCCTCCGGAAATGCATATTTTTCCCAGACCTCACGTGACTACAGGCCTTCCTATTGGTCTCAGTCATACCGTTTAAACATGTACGCCATTACTGACCGCTACGAGGGACAGTCCCAGGCATACGGTGGTCACCAGCAACACCACAGTTCTTCTCGCAGCAGGGGGCCAATCCTCCTAGCAGACCTTACCAAGCTTCAAGTCCGCCCATCCATTTTTGCACCCTAGTGGGAGGGTGTCTCCCCATTTCATTAACCCTTGGCTTACTATCACCACAGACGAATGGGAGTTATCTTGATTTGTAATGGACACTCATTGGAGTGCATTCAACATCCACCCACCATTCCTTCCTCCACAAATATGTCATTAATACGCCACAAGGCAGAGTCCCTCCTTTCTTGTGGAAAGGAATTCCTGTGGCTGGAAACCCCTATTGGACCTGCATATACTCAACAAGTTAATTCCGTCTCAAATATTCATGCTACAACACATCCTAATCCAGCTACCAGAAAGTGATTTTCAGTCCTGTATTCATGTTTCCATTCATAAACGCCACAGAAGGTTCTTGAGCTTTACTGTGAAAGGGAGCATTACCAATTCAAGGCCTTAGCCTTCAGTCTCATGTCTGCACCAAGGGTGTTCACAAAATGCCTCGCAGCAGCTCACCTGTTCATTCAGAGATTCACGTCTACCAATACCTCGATGACTGACTGGCCAGGGCCGCTTCTCTTTCTCTGCCCCCTCGACAAACAGAATCTATGATTCTTTGTTCTTTTGCCCAGATTAAGCAGTTACGGGGTAAGGGATAGCGCCCTTAAATGGTTTGCTTAGTTTTTATTCGATAGATCGCAGGTGGTGGTCTGTCTACTTTTTGAATCCAGTGCAAAATCGTTTTCCTGTTGAGTACTGGAGGGATCCTCTTTGAGCCCTTTGCTATTCAATCTATGTTGGAGACCTCGGGCTTGGTGGCTGGCCACTTTTACATTTTGTCTCGGGAGGATAGCTCAGGAGCAACGTGCTCGCCTTGGAAGCAAGACGATACAGAGCAACCCAGGTTCGATCACCGGGTCTGCGGTTAGAAACCTGTGGGTATTAAATACGTTATAAATAACCTATCATATCATATATATGCAGATAATATCCAGCTAATATTTTAAATCAATGAGGATGATGACCTCTTTGGTAATAGCGTGAAATTGTTTGGAGCAGTTTAGCATCTGATTGCTTCCAAACCGGGTTAAGTTTAATGTTCAAAAGATAGATGCTGATTTGATCAGCCACATACATTTGGTTCTTGAGCTGGTAATACTTAGTCAATTGACGGGTCAAGATGAGTGGCTCAATTTTGGCTCCCTTCTCTAGGACATTGTTCTACCCCTCTTCAAAAAGCTAAGAACTTGGGTTTCTGGCTGGACTCTTTATCCATGGACAGCCAGATGTCTCAAGCTTCCAGTGTCTGTTTCTTTCATCTGAGGACAATTAAAAAAAAAGTTGCACATTTTTCCACACAAAATCCAAATTGTGAATCCCTTAATTTCTAGCCGGCTTGACTTGTAACATACTTTCTGAGGCTTGTGGAATCTGCTTAGATCACATGCTGTGCATAGGGCGACATCTAGTGGAAGCTGCAGAGAATTAGTTTGTTTTTCGAAACTCGAAAATGGGCGTCGACACAGGGCGTGCCAGTAATACTATCCCTAGTGTGACGTCCACTGTACCCAAGATCCCTCATGCGTCTAGGATCCTTAGATTGTTTTTTTCCGCCATACTGGTCGGAAGCATTTTGCAGAGTCCCCTGGCCATACTTTTGCTAAAATATTAATTGATTTACATCCTTCCCCATCCCAACGTCGAACTTCGACACTCGACGCCGGCTAGAGAAGAAATCGACCGTCGGCTGCTGCACGACGGATTTGGGCCTCGGAAGGCCTCTGGCCTCGGCCCGGGCCTTGGAAGGCCTCTGGCCTCGGCCCTGCAAGTAGGGAGAGTGGGGGGTTGTACATACTCTACACTCTTGGTATATAGGTACACCTTATACATTTCCTACACTTAACAGCCCGCTGCCTCAAGGTGAGTATGGAGGGTACCCCTTTTCAATTCTGCCCCAAGTGCCATCGCAAATACCCTTGGGTCGACAGGCACGCCACGTGCAATCTCTGCTTGCCGAGGGACCACCCCGAAGCGAACTGCAGAGCGTGTAGTAGGTTTAAACCTAAGACACTTAAGGACCGTTCGACGAAGCGTTGGGCCCACCACGCCAGGCAGGCGGCCATGGCAGCGGAGGGCGCCTTCAGCGACGGCAGCGACGCCGTACTTTCGGACGGCGAGGGCATTACGGCGTCGAAAGACAGCAGAGCGCAAGTCCCCGACCTCGGAAGGTTGTCCGGCAGGGCGGCTATGGGGAAGACCCCCGGCGACACAAGCGCTTCACACACCACACACACTAAACACACGAAGTCCAACCGAGACTCGACGACGTCGAGTTCTCAGAAAGAGGCACAAATAGAACGGTCCGATTCAGTGTCCTCTGGGCGTTCTCGATCGAGATCGCCGCATGACTCCAGGCAATCATCCACTCTTGCCAAGAGTGCCTCGCTCCCTAGGCTAACAGAAGTTCGATCGTCGGAGGACGAAGACGACTTCCACCCCCAGGCCGCGCTCCAGGAGTCGGAGCCCGCAGTCAAGATCAGCGAGACCCCATGCTCGAAAGACAAGGACCCTACTCCCGATCCTCGACGCCAGGCGTTGAAAACCTCCGGAGCCACAAAAGGACAGGGAAAACATTTTTCCACTCACGGGGAGGGGGGAAAACAGCAGAAGAAGCAGCCTTTGCACTCTTCCACACCTGTGAAACACACCACTCCCCCTAAACAGACAGACAAAACCAGGTCTGCTGATATGTCTAAAACCAGCAAATCTACTCAAGATAAATCCCAGAGACTTGCTGAGAGAGTCATTCCCAGTTCCAAAAAATGGTCGAGTGAAGACATAGATAGGGTCATGTCAAGGATGTCGTCTTTGGCTGATTTTTACGATAAAAATCCAGAACATTTCCTTTCGTATGATCCACAAGGGGTGACACCCTCAGGCGCTAATGATCCTATCCCCCCGAGTAAGAAGCCCCGGTTTGAAACATCGATGAGGTCTACAGACCCCTTCGAGGTACAACCATACTCAACACCATACTCACGGTATCAAGGAGAGGCTTCCTTTGGTGAGGACCAAGAATTTGGCATGGTAGAAGAGCAAACCGGGACGGGCTACTATGGGGATGATGAGGACCAAGAAGAGGAAGAGGAAGACCCTGAAACCTACAGAGTAGATTCCCCGGTAGAAAACGAATCCCCGGTTACCGACTCCCCTGTCGATAACCAACCCCTCCTAAACGAGGTTCTCGCACGTGCAGCAGAACATTTCCATATTGACACCCACGGTGTCCAGGAGGAGAGGGACTTCGCAGAGGAGTTAGTGGGAGAAAGGAGGCCTGTTGCCCAGTCCATCCCTATACTTAAGTGCATTCAGCGAAGAAGAGACCCGTCCCTGGTGAACCCGAACCTCACCAGAGCAGTCAATCCCAGGGTTGAAAAACTTTTCAGGGCAGCCCAGTCTGACCCTCTCTATATAAGAGGACATCTGAAGCCAGACTCCCTAGTTGTCACTAACACTCGTAAGAGGGCTGGAACACCCTTGTCATCGTCCAAAGCTCCTCCTGACAAGGAGAGCAAAAAACTACATGGTTTCGGCAGGAAAGTAGCCTCAACGTCCGCCTATCAAGCAAGGATTGCAAACTCCACCACCCTGTTGGCCAGCTACAACTGCCATCACTGGGAAGAAGTCGCGGCACACATAGCCTCTGCTCCTGAACCTTTGAAGGGCCAGTTAGCTCAGATTTCCACAGAGGGTAGAGCCGTGTCTGGTTGCATTTTGAAAGCAACCTTTGACGCCGCGGACAACGCAGGCAGATTGATAGCAGAAGGCACTGTTATCAAGAGACATGCGTGGTTACGGCAGTCTGGTTTTAAGGCAGAGACCCAGGCATCATTGTTGGACAAACCGGTGGAAGCCGATCTGTTGTTTGGTAAGGTGGTCGAAGACGCACTGAAGAATGCCAAGGACGAATACGAGACACTCGAGTCCCTTGGCCAGTTAACCAATAAACCCCCTAACTAGAGAGGGAATAGTAATTTTCGTCGCCCACGCGGCCAAAATTCCCAGACAGGATCTAACTATTCCCAGGGGCAGGGTACACAGTGGAACAACAGCCAACAGTCTACCCAGGGTTACGGCAGGGGTAATAGGAGAGGTCGTGGTAAAGGCAGAGGCAGCCCCAGCAGGGGAGGCGGCACGCCTCCACCAAAGCAGTGACACTCAGTTCAGGGTCCCTTCTCACGCAACCCCAGTAGGGGGATGCATTTCCAGCTTCACCCAGGCTTGGGAAGGGATCACATCAGACAGATGGGTGCTGTCAACAATATCCTCAGGGTACTGTATAGAACTACTGCAGCGTCCCCGGAACCATCCTCCACGACAAAGAGTACACTCTTTAGAACATCAGAAGATTCTCCTCGAGGAGATCGCCATTCTGCTCGAAAAGGACGCGGTAGAACTTGTCCCCGGGATACCAGGTAAACAAGGGTATTTATTCAACTTACTTCCTTGTGCCAAAGAAAGATTTGACAATGCGCCCAGTATTGGATTTACAGCCTGCCAACAAGTATGTCAACCCCCAAAAGTTTCGTATGACTACGCTACAAGAGGTAATCCCCCTCCTAAAAAAGGGGGATTACATGGCAACCTTGGATATGAAAGATGCTTATTTTCATATTTCCATGTTCCCAGCGCACAGAAAGTACTTGCGCTTCAAGGTGGACAGTCAACACTACCAATTCAAGGTACTGCCCTTCGGGATAGCTTCAGCACCAAGGGTATTCACCAAGGTACTGGCGGTGGCGGCTGCACACCTACGCAGGGAGGCAATCCCGGTGTACCCTTATCTGGACGACTGGCTCAAAACAGGGGAAACCCCAGTAATTTGCAGGACAAACATTCAAAGGACTATCGACCTCCTCCACAGTGGTCTCAGGCAAGTGGTCAGTGGGACGATCTAGTGGTCGTTTCGCCAACACTAGTACAAAGCATTCACTGGTGGACAAGAGAGAATCTCGCACAGGGGAAACCCTTTTACGATCCCGAAGTACAGGCAGTAGTCACTACCGATGCATGTCTGACGGGGTGGGAAGCTCACCATCTCCACCACACAGCTCAGGGTCTCTCCTCTCCCTCAGTGGCCAAGAACCACATCAACCTGCTAGAGCTTCTGGCAGTATTCAGAGCGCTTCAAGCGTTCAAGCCCCACCTACTAAACCTGTCAGTGCAAATCCGGACGGACAGCACAACAGCCATGCTCTACCTGAACAAGCAAGGAGGGACTCGTTCGCCAAATCTGTCCAAGCTTGCCCAGAAAATCTGGATATGGGCACTCAGACGGAACATCTTCCTGTCATCACAACATGTTCCAGGGGAGCTCAATTCCCTGGCGGATGCTCTTAGCAGAGACTCCCTCACAGAGGAACACGAATGGGTTCTACACAGAGAGGTCGTAGAAGATCTCTTCTCTCAGTGGGGTTTCCCCACTATAGACTTATTCGCCACAAGCGAAAACGGACAATGCCCAGGATTTGCATCCAGGTTCCCCCAACCAGACTCCCAGGGGAACGCCCTGTGGATGAACTGGTCAGGGATGTTTGCGTACGCTTTTCCACCAACTCCTCTCATCAGGAAAGTGGTGAACAAGATGAACAGAGTCGATGACGCTCGTCCTAGTTGCTCCCATGTGGGCAAGACAACCGTGGTTCCCACACCTACGCAGGAACGCGGTGTGCAAGCCCATCAAACTTCCAGCCTGGTACAACCTACTGTCCCAGCACCAAGGTCAAACAGTGCACCAGCAACCCAACTCAATGAACCTGGCAGCATGGCTCCTGAGGTCATAGAGTTTGGACATCTCAATTTGCCACAGAGGTGTATGGACATCCTAAAGGAATCTAGGAAACCAAACAGAAGGCACTGTTACTTTGACAAGTGGAAGAGGTTCGTTATCTGGTGCCAGAGTAGACAAATCAACCCTGTTGATTGCACTCCTTCCACTATTGTTACATACATGCTCCACCTGCTAGATGCAGGATTGGTTTTTAACTCACTGAAAGTACACCTGGCAGCCCTGTCGGCATACACCACTTCCCATAGCAAGGTCTCGTGGTGGAAAGTACCAGTAGTTAAAGCCTTCATGGAAGGAGTAAAGAGACTTCACCCTCCTATTTCAAACCCACCACCAGGGTGGGACCTTAATGTGGTGCTAGCCAAGCTCATGGGACCCCCTTTCGAGCCCATGCATAAAAGCAGTCTCAAACACCTGACTTATAAAACGGCCTTCTTAGTAGCTATTACTTCTATAAGAAGGGTCAGTGAAATTCAGGCTCTGTCAGTGCAGGATCCCTTCGTTACTGTCCATAAAGATAAACTGGTTTTACGCACACACCCTAGGTTCTCACCTAAGTTTATATCTAAATTCCATGTAAACCAGTCCATCGAGCTTCCGGCTTTCTTCCAGGACCCTCAAAGCTCGGCTGAGGTGAAACTACACACCCTAGATGTGCGTAGGGCGGTCCTCTACTATGTAAATAAAACCAGACCGCTAAGAAAAACAGATCAACTGTTTGTCTCCGTAGCTACAGGCAGAGAGGGGGATTGCGTCTCTAAAGGTGCCATCTCGAAGTGGATTATTAACTGTATCCAGCTGTGTTACTCACTCTCTGAAAGAACTCTGCCTTTCACGCCAAGAGCCCACTCTACTAGAGGCATTGGGGCCACTCTGGCTTTCATTGCAAATGTACCCCTTGACACCTTTTGCAAAGCAGCTACTTGGAGCTCTATTCACACTTTTACTCAGCATTACTGTATTGACACCCATTCCAAGGCAGATACACAAGTGGGACAAGCGGTTCTAAGACACTTATTTGCTCATGACCCTTCTCACATCCCACCTCCTCCTTCAGGTACTGCTCGCTAATCTATCCACAGCATGTGATCTAAGCAGATTCCACAAGCCTCAGAAGGGATACATTACTCACCGTAATCGTATTTCTGATGCTTGTATCTGCTTAGATTCACATGCGACCCACCCTTCCTCCCCTCTGAGAGAAGGCGCATGGTTGCTTGTAGTCTTACCTTTCTATCATCAAACTGCTTGGATTATCTGTACTCACGCTACTCCTCATGCTACCTCATGTCAGAAAAAATACAATCTGAGGATCCTAGACGCGTGATGGATCTTGGGTACAGTGGACGTCACACTAGGGATAGTATTACGGGCACGCCCTGTGTCGACACCCATTTTCGAGTTTCGAAAAACAAACTGTAATACTCCGCAGCTTCCACTAGATGTCGGCCTATGCACAGCATGTGAATCTAAGTCGATACAAGCATCAGAAATACGATTACGGTGAGTAATGTATCCCATACCTCAGCCTGCCAAAGGTGACAATTGGTAGATTCCAAAGATTACAGAACGCAGCTGCCAGGGTGCTAGTGAAAGCAGGACAGAAATAACCGATTTTGCGATTACTTCGCTGACTAACGGTGGCTAAACAAATAAAGTTTAAGACACTGTGCATCGAGCATTGTATGGTCAATCTGCCAAATGAATTCTAAACTTCATCACTATGTTTCCGGGAGATGTTTCTGGCAGATACTTGGGCTCTGCCTTCACCAATCTACTATCTGTGCCCAGCTATAGATGGGTGAAGTGGGGAGGTCGATCCTTGTGGAATTTATTGCCAACAAATCTGCGGGGGACTGAAAGTCACTTAGATTTCAGTCATAAAGTAAAGCCTTTTCTGTTTTTTTTTTTTAAACTTCTTTTTATTGTTTCATTAACAAAGACAAACAAATTAGGTTCAACAATGAAATAGACCCCCTCCATCCCCCCAACCCCCTGTCACAGCCCCTGTAGTCCTTCCTTCCATCCATTTCCCAACCAATCTTTCAGTTGAAGATGTCCAATAGTTAAGTTTTGGGGGCACCATTGTTCCCTGAATTCCCCTTTCAAGTATTCCAAGGATTCCCTCCAATCCGCATAAAAGGTTTCCAGTTTGTTGTCGGCAGCATACGTTGCCCATTCCAATGAAAAAATGTTCCACATTTTCCTCAGCCATTCCGGCTCTGTAGGGGCCGTAGGGCCTTTCCACTTCTGCGCGATGAGGGACATTGCAGCCAACGTAAATATTACTTTCGCCTTGGTACACCCCCGCCTTTCCACCTCGTTCTCCCGCCCGCGTATCCCCAATAAGATCTCCCGGGGATCCTGTGAGCTCCCTCCCCCAGAGCCTGAGCAAGCGCACGCATGATTAAGCTCCAAAAGGGTCGCATAACGGGACAATCCCACCATACGTGCGTAGCCGTGCCTATTTCGCAAACAACCCCTCCAGCACTCCCCTGAGGTAGCAGGATACATAGCGTGGAGTCGGGAAGGAGTGTAATGCCATCCATACATATATTTGTACCAGCTTTCCCGCAGCTGGATCGCTTTTGCAACCTTAGGGATCTGTCGCCACAGTCTCTCCCAGTACTTCTGCTCCATTTGAACCCCAGAGTACCGCCCCCAGTCCTCCATGTAGGCCCAACAGACACTCGGGCCGGTTCTCTCTAACTGTACAAATCTGAAATTAACCCCTTAGAACCCTCATGGGTTGTTACGAACCTTTCAAAGTGGGCTAAATCTCTAGTCGCAGCCCTCCTGACCTCTTCAAACATAACCCAGTGCCTAATTTGGAAATACCGGCGCCTCTCCCGCTCTCCCAGACCGAACTCCCATTTGCATTCCCCAAATGTTC
This sequence comes from Ambystoma mexicanum, assembly GCF_040938575.1. NCBI lineage: Eukaryota > Metazoa > Chordata > Amphibia > Caudata > Ambystomatidae > Ambystoma > Ambystoma mexicanum. The sequence continues at coordinate 945,843,092 of NC_090923.1, forward strand.
TCACCCCCTCCCCAACGAACATGTCCCTCAAAGTTCTACACCCCCCCTGCTCCCATGCTAGGAATGCCCCCCTCTCCAGTCCCGGTGAGAAGTCCCCATTATTAAAAAGAGGAGTGAAAGGCGACGGGAAGGTTGTGATCCCCCGCTTCTCTACCGCCCGATCCCAACTGTCAACCACACTTTTAGTGATGGCACTCAAATAAAGGTGGGAAGGTCTCAGCCTACATGGGAGCCACAAGACCGCCCCTAGACTGCCCTATCCATCTTCACCCAATGCTTCAGATAATCCTTCGAAAACCATTCCTTGATTACCCTAAGCTGTGCCGCTTCATGGTAGTGGCGAAAGTCGGGGAAAGTCAGGCCCCCCCCTTCTCCCTAGATGCAGTAAGTAACTGCCTGGACAGACGCGATCTCTTCCCACCCCAAACAAATTCCCTGGTCAACCGGTCCAGCCTCCTGAAGAAACTTTCGGGAACCCTCAAGGGGATAGTCTGAAAAAGATAAAGTACTCGAGGGAGGATCACCATTCTAAGGACTGCCCCCCTACCCAACCAGGAGATGGGCAGGGCTCCCCACTTCCGTAAATCTTTTTTAATTGCTAGGAGAATCGGCTTGTAATTTGCTCCGTACCAGCCCGCCAGCGAGGGGGTTATCTTTACTCCCAAATACCCCAACCCAGACGGGCTCCACTTGAACGTGGACAGCTCCCTCGCCTCTTGCACCCCCAGCGACAAATTCATCGATTCTGACTTTTGGAAGTTAACACACAAGCCTGAGATTTCGCCGAAGGTGGTTAGTAGTGCCATGCATGCTTGAAGGGACTCATTTGGGTTAGTGTGAGCAACATATCATCGGCGAAGGCCGCTACTTTATGTTGGTTCCCTCCGAAAGGAATACCCCTAATATCTTCTGCCTGACGGAGTGCCACAAGGAGTGGCTCCATATAGATAACTTAGAGTAACCGGGAGAGGGGACACCCCTGCTTCTTCCCCCTCTGGAGCCTAAAAGACTGGGACATCTCCCCATTAACCAGGATGCGTGACATGGGGTTCTTATAATTAGCGGCGTACAGGTTTATGAAACCCTCCCCCAGTCCCGTCTTCCCCGTCACCTGAAATAAGAATGACCACTCCACCCGGTCGAACGCCTTTTCGACATCAAGTGGCCGTTTTATGAGATTTCTCCACCAGGTGAGCAACCCTCCTTATGTTGTCGGCAGTTTGCTGTCCCATTACAAAGCCTGAATGGTCTTGGTGAATTAGCGAAGGTAGGTGTTTTTCCAGACGCCTTGCCAAGATCTAAGTGAACATTTTTGCCTCTGTGTTGATGAGGCCAATGGGACGATAGGAGGTGCATTCCTCTGGATCTTTCCCTGCTTTATGAATGAGAGTAATTTTAGACTCTTCCATCGTCGGGGTGATTCCGCCTTTGGCGCCGAATGAATTAAATAGCTGCGTTAAATGCGGGACCAAGAGATGGGAGAATGCTTTGTAGAAGGAAGCGGGATAACCGTCGGGCCCGGGAGCCTTGTTTCGGGGAAGGGATACTATTGTCGCCCTCACCTCATCCTCCGTAATGGGTCGGCCCAGCTCCTCGCCCTCCTCTCTGGACAGTTGCGGGAGTGGTATGTTCCTTAAGAACTCTTTCTGTGGGAGTGGGGCTGGGTGTTGGGAAGAGTAAAGGGTTTCATAGAACTCCACCAACCTCCCCTTTATTTCATCAGCTTGGGTTAGCCTCCTACCCCCCCCCTGGTCTTTAATAGCCGATATTACTTTCTGTTCCCTCTGACCCCTCAGGAGGCGAGCTCGAAGTGAGCCTGCCTTATTGGTCTTAGCATAAAATTTTTGTCGAACCCTCAACATAGCTTCTTCCGCCTTCTTGGTACTTAAGATCCCGAGCTGGCCATCCGCAAGCCTGTACTCCCCGTGTACTTTCCTCATGGGGGTTTCTCGCATCCGGTTTCTAGCAGCCTCGACCTCCCTCTCGAGCTGAGCCTCCAGCCCCCTTAACATTTTATTTCTCTCCGCCTTTAATGCAATGAGTTCCCCCCCTCAAAGTAGCCTTAAAGGTGTCCCATCTTGTGCTCAGACTCTTATCCATGCAGGTGTTCCTTACAAAAAACTCCTGAATCCTGCCCTCCAGCTCCTTACTTATCACAGGATCCCTCAGAAGCTCCTCCGGGAATTTCCAGCCCCACACCCCCGGCCATCGCCTTCCAAGCCTCAGATTAATTGCACTACCTTATGGTCTGCTATTCCCAGAGGACCCGCCTCCACCGCCTCTACCTCTCCAAGTAGCCTGGCAGAAACCCAAATCTAATCAATACGGGACTGGGTCCTGTGAACATCCGAAAGGAAGGTGAAACCTTCTTTGTCTCCCCGTAGCACCTGCCAGACATCCCGCAAGCCGGCCTCTTCCCACCTCTCCCTCAATAGAGGAGAGGCTACCACACCCCCCCTCCCCTTTCGTGACGAGAACGGTCCCGACTCCTGTCCCAAGCCAAATTAAAATCCCCCATCAGAACCACTTGACCCCTCGCGAAATTCTCCAGGACACTCGGGGTATCCCGCAGGAACTGAGCCTGGCCCACATTGGGGGCATATACCGACGCAATAGTGTAGCAGAAACCCATTATTGTCCCCCGCACCATAATATACCTTCCATTACTATCTCTGAGAATCTCTTGGAGCCTAAAATCGACCCCCCTTCCAAAGGCTAGGGCAACGCCCCCCTCTTCGTAGGGCCAGAAGCAAACCATATCTGCGGAACCCCTCTAGGCGAAGGCGGCCTTGATCTTGCCGCCTTAAATGGGTTTCCTGCAACAACAACACATCCAGCTTGTGGGACCTAGTAAATGACCTAGTAAATTGCTCCAGTTTCGTACGCTTGAGGGGGGAGTTAAGCCCCCTCACATTATGTGTTAGCCACCGAAAAACAGCGTTTGAACATGTGGCGCCCCTTTCAACCAGCCCTTCGGGACTCCCCGGAAACACCTCGGCCAACATCCCCCCTTCCTTCCTGGTATGGGGCTCAGGCCCCCCCGATCCCCGTTGGCCCCCCATCCACTATCCACTCGTGACTTACCTCCCCCATTGTCTGCTGTGACCACCCCCGGCACTGCCCCCTCCCTTCCCACCCCCCTTCCGCCCCCCAACTTGAATTGGGGACGAAGATCCACCTCATATCGGCTCCCAAACTCCCCTTAGGAGGTGCTGCACGCCTGCTGTCCCGTTCGAAACCCGCGGGGCAGCCCCTCCCGGCATTCGCCCCCCTCGTGTCCCCTCTAGATCTCCCTTGGGGAGAACCCCTCCCCACACGGACACGCTGCCATCTCCACCCCGCTGATGGACTCCACTCAACCCCCCCTGCCCCACCCCTCGCCCTCCGGACCCCAACTTGGAAGGCGGACCGAAACCCCCCACTCCCCTCCCCGCCTCTCTCTTCCTCGTTTTTTCCCCAGCACTAGACCATGCCCACGGTCTGCCACCGTCGTTCAGGACTGAGGCTCTCGGCTGGGCTCCCCCGGCAGCCCCCCCTCCATCCTCAAGGTCCAAGTGAATGATATTGGCCACCTCCTGCAATGTAGTAGCCCTCCTTTGGGCTCCCTCCCACTCAAACACAAGCCCAAATGGAAAGGTCCACCTGTACTTAATGCCTCTTCCAGTGAGCTCTCTGAGGGCAGGACCCATATTCCTCCTCTTCACTAGGGTGCTGTTTGCCAAGTCCTGAAACAGGGCGATCTCTTGATCCTTGTAACTCACTGGTTCCTGGAGCCTCGCAGCGCGCAGGACTGCCTCTTTTTGGGCATACCTCGCAAACGCGGCCAGAATGTCTCGAGGCCCAGCGTTAGGTCCCCGGGAGAGCCGGCCCATTCTATGCACCCTGTACAACTTAATCGCTTCGGGGTCCCCCTCACCCAAAAGTCCCATGAAAATTCTCTGGATTTCTCCCTTCAAGCCCTTGTCTCCTACCGATTCCGGAAGAAGCTTCACCCTGATATTGACCCTTCTTGATCTATTTTCGAGGTCCTCCACTTGGGCTTCTAAGTTGCGCGTCGCCAGGTCCAGACGATCAATAGCTTCCCCGTTGGCTGTCGAATCCTTTTCCACCTCTTGCAGTCCCCTTTCCAGTAGGTCTGTTTTCTTCCCTAGCTGGGCCATGTCCTGTTTCAGCTCTCCCAGCGCAACTGTCAAGTCGGATCTCATTAACTGAAACTGATCCTGAAACGTTTTAGCTAAGGTTTCTCCTAGAGCCTGCATCTTGCCTCTAAGGTCCTGTCGTGTCAGAAGCTCCTGGTTCCCCGCTCCCTCCCGGGCCGGCTGCTTCTTGTGTTGCCCATTGTCGTTCCCTCTGTTATCCCTGGTGTCCATCGCCGACCACATGGAGGGGAGGGTAACCAGGGGGTCTCCCATGCACTGGCCGGACTGCAACGCTTTGCCCTTGGCCCTGGAGGGCATCAGGTTCTTTGTGTCCTCCATGTCCTTAGGGCCCAATAAGTCAAGACTGGATATGTCCAACAACTCCCTGGTGCCTCTCAGCCCTCTCCATAAACCTTCACAGCAGGCCACCCCTCCTCTGAGCTCCTCATCATCCAGGGGGCTGACACCAATGTAAGGCACCCGCTCCCCTCGAGGGCCCCATCAAGTCCAGGCTGGCCAGGGGCCCAACGACCAGCCCCTCCGGCACCCCCAATCCCCCCCTCCCGGGGCTGAGCCGTTTTCACCACAGTGCCGCTGCGCCAACCCTCCTCCCTCCACGGGCAGGCTCCGCTGTCTCTTCCTCACTCCCCGGACCGAGGGAGAGCCGCGCCGAAAAACACCTCGTCGCCCAGGCCCGCCCACTCCAGGCTGCGGGGCCCATGGGCCAACAGGGAGAATGCCTTCCTCTTGCCTCCCGCGGCTCACCCGCTCCTCACCTACTCGGGCGGTCACCGCGCCCCAGGCACAGCCGCTCCTGCTCCTCCGCTCCCTGCTTGCCGGGGATCAGCGTCTCCTCCGCTGGCGGGGCAGTCGGGGCTCCAGGAGGCGCCAATCCAGAGGACCGCTCGGGACTCCTCTCCCCAGACTGCGTCTGTCCCCGTGGGGCTCCGAGCCGCCCCGCACTGGCCCCCGTCACGTCCCCGGGGCGGCCCTCCGAGCCGGATGTCTCCCCCGACGTCCTTGGCACAGCCGGTCGGGCAGAGGGTGCTAGTCACCGCAGCCAGGCGGCACTCTCCTGCATCGGCCAACTGAACAGCAGGCACCGCACACAAGCTGGGGCCGCGGCACCCAAGATCGTTCGCTGTTTGGCCCCCTCACACAGCCCCCGACTTCCGCAGCTGCCTTATGCCCCTTGGGGTAGTGGGTCCCGAACACAGGCCTCAGGGTGCGGGAGCTGCCATCGGCACGTCTAGTCGATGCCGGCGGCCATCTTGGAATCTCGCCTTTTCTGTTTTAACCATGAGTCGATTGACTGTGCGGAGTAGGCCTTTGTTTGCCTGAGTCTCTTACAGCCACTTTCTTCAGCGCCATGATGCCTCCTTGTTGAGGTGAATGTCTGTGCTTAATATAAGTGCTGGACCATACCATACCATTCTTTATCACTAGGATTCTCTGCCAATTATGCAAAATCGTGCTTGGCTCCTTCTCAGCAAGCTCGTTTTTGGGATCCTGTCTGAACATGCTGTCCTGCATTGCCACCCCATTATGCTTCGCCACCCCACCAGACGAAGTGCAGTGAAATCCATCCTGGTGATATCCCACCTTCTTTAGTGGAAAACTGCTGCATCAGTACGCAACCTGAATTCCTTATTGGGAATTGTCTTCCTGCATTCCCCTGATACGGCACTGCAGACTTCGGATGAATTTTTCTATACCTGCTGGATCTCTGGCAGTTGGATGACAATATTCTTCTCACATGACCCTTCCATGACGCACTGCGTTGGTTGGTGATATTGCATTGTACTGACCAAAAAGCTCCCTTCCGGCTGCCAAACTATCAAGTGTCAGTCACGAAGGACCTGTCCCTAGAAGGCTGGGGGTCCCACACTGACACTTGCTATGCAAGAGGCCTCTGGCAACAGGAGGAGAAGATGCTACACATCAAAGCCCTTGAGTTGCGAGCAATGTTCTGGGCAGTAAAGTATTTTTGCCTACATCTTCAGGATCGGATAGTTTGGGTGTTCACCGACAACACGACCACCATGTTTTAAATCCACAAGCAAGGCGGCACTCGTTCTCCCATTCTGTCCTCCGAAGGCCAGGCCCTGTGGAAATGGGCCCTAGCCCACAAGATGCTCCCCATTCCTTTCCAACTGTCAGGTATACACAACACAGTGGCAGACTCCCTCAGCAGGGAACTGTGATCCCACCACAAGTGGAAGCTTCTGCAAAGCCATGTTCATTGCATCTTCCACGAGTGGGGAGTTCTGGACATAGACCTCTTTGCTACTGAGGTCAACAGGGAATACAGGGCATTTGCCACCAGCTGCGCTCACGTGGGAAGCCAGGTGGGCCAGTTCATGTTTCCGTGGGACGCCAAATGTTTTATGCATCCCCACCCCATTGCCTGTCATCTAGCGAGTCCTCACCATTTTCAGACATCACAAACTGATCTTGGTGGCCCGGGCCAGACTATTCTGGTTCTCAGAAATAATCATCTCTCGTCGGCACCTCCCATGAAGTTACTACCACTCTCCAACCTTCTGTCCCGAGACAATTTATGAGCATTGCTGCACCTCCCTCAATGGCTCCTGCATTCTGAGAATTTGGACCGATTCCTATGCCTCCAGACTGTCTATGTTCTCACCAAGGCCTGAGGATCCTCCACGGTTTCAGGCATCACAATCAAGTGGAAATGCTTCTTTATTTGGTGTGCTGTCCAGGGAATGGACCCCTTCTGCTTATAAGCGCAACATTTCTTGCCTTACCTTTTATCTCTGGCTCAGAGTGGATTGGCACATTCCTCAGTTAAGGTACATCTTGCAGCCATTTTGAGGTTTACTCGTTCCCCTGAAATGCTTTCTCTATGGTATTACAGACTCATTAAAGATTTCCTCAAGTGGCTGTTGTGTTCTTTTCCTTCTGTTCGACCACTGGCTCCTGTCTGGGAGTTAGTTGTGGTCCTCTTCTAACTGAAGGGTCTTCCTTTCGAGCCCCCAAACAAGTCCAATCTGAAGTTCGTTTCCTGGAAGATTCACTGTTTTGTTGCCATAACTTCTGCGAAAAAGGAAGGAGGAAATCCAAGCTTCTTTTCATGCCAGCCGCCCTACCTAGTATTTCACAGGTCCAGGGTGTTGGTGGTTCTTAACATGAATCCTACATTCATGCCCAAGATTCCGTCTCCATTCCATCATAATGAACCTGTGGTTTTTACCTGGTTTCTTTGGTTCCCCATCTACTCCGGCTGAATGCTCCTTACATTCCTTGGATGCTTTGCAAGCTGTGAGTTTCTGTGAGGTTCTATGTCTCTCGCACCAAAATGTTACGCCAGTCTTCTCAGCTATTTGTGACATTGTGTCCTTTGGCCATGGGCAAGGGTTTTTCTACGTCCATTTCCTGATGACTGTCCACATGCATCTCGTACTGTCATCACCTGACCAACTGACCCCTTCCCGGCAGGCCTAAAGCACTCTCTACGAAGGCTGTTGCTGCTACTACATACATATCTTAACATGGCTCTGTTGTGTCGACAGGGATTCCATGGAGGAGGCCAGGGTCGGTCAAGCAGTGCTGCACAATTTCCTTGAGTGAGGTGAGTGTTTACTCCATGTAATCCATGCCCCTGCCCTTATTGTTTCTTGAAAGTACTGCTTTGTGATCTATTCAAACAGCATGTGAATCTATGAAAGATCGAATGCTGGAGAAAGAATAATTTACTTTCCTGTAACCCCTGTTCTCCAGCATTGGTATCTTTCATCGATTCACATGTGACACTCCAGCCTACCTCACTTACGGGCTCATATTGCCAGGTTCACGTGTACTTGCTAAATCTGAAGATGTCCTCCAGTGGTGGAGCTAAAAGGGGACCTGTTTATTGGCTCTGTGGAAATATGACCCAACATTACTCTAAAAGACCACTAAAGCGACAGCTTTTTAAATGTAAACTTAACAGTATTCTGACATCATGTGATTCTCTGAAAGATACCAGTGATGGAGAACAGTAGTTACAGATAAGTACCTTATTCCTTGTCATGTGTTTGTGGTGCATTTTGTGTACTATCCTTTGTAACAGAGGTGTTGGGAGACGAGGGTGGAGCATAAGCAAATATCCCTGACCAACTGATCCATAGCGCATTTCCTAGTGATCCTTTCTGTGGGTACCTGGATGCATAATGTTGGCATTTTGCATTTTATGCATTCAGAATTCTCACCTGCCCTCATTTAATCTGGTCTGACAGTATTTTTGTAATTCTGTCCGGTTTAAAGATAACACATCTGGATTTGATCTGCCTTCTGGGACGGTGATCTTAGTTTCAAGACTCAGAAGCAGGTTAGAAGGAGCAGCCTGTGGGGAATTACGGTGTGTGTGAACCAAAGTTAAAGGGGCTTCCTGCAGTGTTTCTGGGAGTTGCGATTTACATTTCAATTGTCAGAGGGCTGCCCAGTAGGCAACAATTAATGGAAATTGGTCAATGGTGGCATTCAATGACTCTCATGTGGAAAATTCAAACTCTTCATGCAAATTGCTAATGTCGGGTCTTTTCATTTTGAAGGTCCATATGCAGTTTAAAGCCAAGCACAGATAACAGAGCACCAGTGTATTTGTGAAAGAAAAGGTCCACTATATATTTATATAAACTTACAGGCTTGACTGCTCGTTTGAAAGCAAAAAAGTGTACCTTTTTTTTTTTTTAAACCACACATTTCAATGACACCTTTGCAAAACAGCATGCTGGATGACAGACTTTAGGCACCTGAAGTTGTTGCAGTGTCACTTGTGGATAGGGCATCTAAGTCTGCCTCCTTTTTTGCATTATGTCATCTACAGCTCTGCAATTATGAATAAAAAGCAAAACTGTACAAACCAAAAAAGCAGAAAAACACTGGACACTGTGATGAAGCAGACGTGATCATCCCAAAGTCCCTTCTAGGGATCCCTTCTCATGTGGCCAGGGAAAGGCAGACGATTCCTGATCCCGACCCTGGGGGTGGTGTTCTGCTGGAACTTCCCTACTGATCCTACGGTCTGAAAACACCGCGCTCCCAGTGTCTTCGTTTCTCTGCCTCTGTTGCTTCCTTTGCTGCTAGCTACTTCTTCTAATGGCCTGCAACTGTAGGGCCTTTAAATATTTAAAAGTCCTGTTCTGATGTGGGCCATTAGAAACACTAGACTGCACACTGTAGTTCGGTGCCCCTGAGCCCCTTCTTCCTCGTCCCAGTACCTAGGGTATTATGGGACCTGAAGTCCCTAATGTTCTGGTTCCTTTTTCCAGCACATGTTTCAATTTTAGACAAACCTTTACAGTGTTTTCCTTTAGTCTTAGTTTAACAGGTAGGGAAATCCTCCTCATGTTAGGGAAAATGAGGCGTTTTTCACACCCTTATTTAATAGAATGGCTACTTTTGAGAAAACTATATCCACTTTTCCGCCTCGCGTTTCTGACTCCTCATAGCACAGAATGCACCAATCACACCTGACTGGCATGGTGTGATGGAATATACATCTCTGCTTCACAACCATCATTGGAAGGCGGTGGTGTGAAAGAAGCAGACTAGTGGTCAGTGTTTGCTTTTTGCCAACACCAATTTTCCTTTGATTTGCGGTGCGCACATTGGGGAAAACCTAAACTACAAGTACCGGAATGCAAAACACTGGTGAATTAACAGCAGTGCTTGATGGGCGGTGTCAGAAAGGTTATTGGGCCGCATCGCAATACTTAAAACTTTGGAATGTTGTTCCCTCTCTGTGGATCTATCTAGCAAATTCCAAGTGGCGGTTAAACAATTCATATCCTGCAGGTCCACATCACCCTACAAGCGTGCTACTTGTAGATCTGCACGTCCACTGGGAACATTAAATTTCGCTATTGTCTAAGGAAGCAAGATATCTATAATATCAATATATCTATAATATTTCTGTATGATATGCTTAACAAGTGTAACGACAATCAGGTTATTTTAAAAACAGGCCATTTTCTGTGAAAGGCTTTAAGGAATGGGAAAATACTGATCGCCTTTCATTGTACCAGGCTGAGCCTCATATCTCATCTGACAAAATGAACAATATTTTTTTTTTTATATGTTTTATTGGTTAATCAAATTAAACCTTTAACATTTCTCCATCAATTTCATCATCGTTAAGTACATGTCCATTGTTTGTTGAAGTACGATGATCTTTCCAAAGTCAGTTTCAGGCAAGGGGCATTTTGTGAGCCTACTAAGATTTTCTCACACTTCGGGGCCTTCTTCCACCTGATCCAATTTTAAGGATTCTACAAATTTTAGTGCGTCTAATGTTCTGCCAACCTTTTCTGCTGACATTAGCCTCTCCCAGTATTCCTCTTCCGTCCCCTCCGAGATGTTAATAGTATAACTTCCCATGGATACCGGACGTTTCAATGCCAGGGTCGGACAGGCTAGCATCACATGTCTGATGGATTCTAGTTGGTCTTTGTTTTTGCAGAACCTGCAATACGCTTTTGATTTTTCAATAAGCCTTCTTCTCCATTTTACCTCTGTGGAGTGCCATATGTTAAGCCTGCAACGCATCAGCAAGTCTCTATAATGGCTTGATGGAAATTTCAACAAGTACTGTGGGAGCATATTTAGACCTTTTCGTTCCCAGATGATATTACGGCACTGATTTCCTATCAGTCTGTTCGCCTGAGTTTCCTCCCAGTCCTTTTCCCGGATGGTTCTTTTGGCCTTATCTGGATTACACTTCAAGGTTGTCATGATGCCCGCTTCCGGGGAGCCGGTTCAAGCCCTGCGTCCCCAAAAGCGGACATCCAGTTCCCAAGGAAGGACCCAGCAACCCCATATAGGGGCCCTTATAGGCGCCAGGCTCATAAAAGACATCAGTCCTGGCGCCATAGGCGCCAGGCTCATTATGGGAGTGCTTGGGTGCACTTACCTGATGCAGACCATGCTGCAGGATGCTGGCCTCCTTGAGGCCTGAAAGGAACTACTTTACCTGTGGGACTAATTTACCATCCGGGCGTGGTCGGGGAAGGATACATACCTGATTGGAGGAAGGATACATACCTGGAACTTCTTCCAAGGCTATTTAAACCCCACCCGAACAGCCACACGTGCTTCGCGTTGTTCTGCATCTAGCAGCTGGACGCTCCCCGTGTCTGCTCCTGCATCCTGACTTCTGCCACGCCTGCCAGCATCCTGGATCACCTGCAAAGGAAGAGAAGAAGAGAACAGAAGAAGGAAAAGTCCTTACCTGCTAAAACCGCATCCCGGAGACATCTCGCCGACAATCCTGAAAAGGAAGACTTTTATTTAAAAGCTCATCGCGTCGATCGCTGCAGCGCCACATTCCACTCACCTTTACAGGGCGCCTCCATGTTCAGCAGCGATCATCCGGAAGCTAAACCTCCATGTTAAGACTTACCTGTTGATTCATTCCCTCTTCATTTCGGGTCCGCGCTGCATCCTGGCTTTTCCGGACCCCGGCCCCTAAGGGGAAAAAGAGACATCAGCGTTAATGAGCGAATGAAAAGACATTACCAAAAAACGCTCATTACAGACTTACTTGATTTCTACAAGGATTTCACCTCTCATCTCGGGTCGGTGCCTGTTCCCCGGCATTCCGTACCCCGGACCCTATGGGGAAAAAGACACTAGCATTAGTACTATAATGCATGGACACAAGGGGAACCTTTTATCAAAAAACTTACCTGGAAGCCAAGCAAGTTTGGTTCTCACCAATCCGAAAATCCAGTGAAGTAACTGGATACCAATGCGCCCCTGCATCAGAAGCAGGATGGAGAGCTCGTCCTTCCAGACCATAAGAAGGATACTTCTGCGAGCCAGACAAGCCAGATTTGGGGGCCCGGTCCAGTCCGTCTTCCGAACCCTGCGCATCACCTTAGAAGAGGTCACAGCAGCGCGAACCATGCCAGCGCCTCCATGGGAGTCAGGTAAGCGTTACAAAGGTGTCTTCCGAAATGTCCATCTGTTCCAAGATTGCTTTACATCTCTTTTTCCAATCATGGAGTATCATGTCTCCATTTGATACCCCTATCTGAGCTAAGATTTCAAACGGCTGGTATGGGTTATGAATGATACACTTTCTGTAGAGAGGTAAGGTTTTCCACAGCGCAATTGAGATCACGGATTGGAGCCTTAATTCCATTCTTATGAGCTCAAACGGCAGCGAATTCGGGAGGCGTAGGATCTTGCGCCAAAAGTTGGACTCGCATAGGTTCCAAACTTCCCATCTCAAGGCTAGAAGAGCCTCCGCTCCATACGTAATTACAGCCACCACCTTTTGTTTGTAAAAGGTTATTATAGGTGTCAAGGAGAACTTTCTATATCTTCGATGTATAAGTATTCCTTGGTTGGTCAAGGTTGTTCGTTTTTCTCGGATCAATTCGTAGTGTGCCTTTTCATTGCAGTTTTTATTTATCCTTATCCCAAGATATATTGTAGTATCCACCACCTCCAGTTTTTCCTTCTCTAGCGACCAAGTCTGAAGTTTCCCTGCCGGTTTTCTTCCTCGGCATGACCTTATAATTAATACCATGGATTTCTTGATGTTTATTTTCATGTCGTTGGCTTTTAGGTATTTGTTAAAGGCATCTATCCGTCGCTGCAATCCTATTGGCGTTGGTCGGCAAATACCACGTCATCCGCATACAACATCCACGGTACCTCAGTTCCATTGACCTTAGGGGGAAAGTCACGGATCTGATCTTGCGTGTTTTTCATATCCACCATATATAAGACAAAAGGAAAGGGGGCTAAGGTGCATCCCTGTGTGATTCCCCGGGAGGTATTGATCTTTCTGGATAGCCCTCCATTAGCTGTAGTTTGTATCTGTATCGAGGTGTCAGTATATAAGGCTTGGATAGCTTCTAGCAGATTCGCCGGGCATCCCCAGTTCTTCATTTTTAGCCACAGGCGCTCTGTTTATCCCATCAAATGCCTGTTCGAGGTCAATAAAGGCCAAGTACATCGTTTTTTTCCCTTCTAAGGCCTTTGCCTTCATCAGGTTGATCAGGAACAAGTTAAGGGCAGTACCAACACCACTAACGAAGGCTGTTTGTCTCTCGTCCAGGATTTTAGCCTGGATTGCCCATTTTTTTTAAGTCCCTTAGCAGGATGGACACGAACAACTTGCCAATTGAATCCAACAGTGCTATCGGCCTGTAATTTCTGAGGTTTCCTCGGTCTCCCTTTTTATAAATTGGCACGATGTAAACCTCTGTCCATGAAGATGGAATTTGCCTTGCTTGTTTTATTTGTTGGAACAGTGCATATATTAGATCCGACCAGTCTTCAGTTTTCTTTCAACATTTTGTTCGAGATACCATCTGGGCCTGCTGCCCTGGAGGCGCTAAGCTTTTTGATTAGCATTATTATGTCATCTCTGTCAAATTCCAGGGCCCAGGGAGTATTATCTGGCGTCTTCTCTGGGGTCTTTTCCTGATATTCCCTTCATACAATAGGGTGTAATGGTTAAACCAGTTTTCCTCAGAGACTTTGTTAACACCTATTGCCGATTGGTTCAGGTCTCTATTGTTAAGTAGGTCCCACGTACTACTTGTGTTATTTGTTGATATTGCAGCTAACATTTTCTCTGCATCTCTTTGTGTTCTCAGATAGCGAGTGAGCGTAGCCAGTTTTTGTATGTTTGCCGACACTTCCTCAGAAGTTCACATTTGTCTTCGGGGTTGGCCTCTTTTAAGCGTATAAGGTCCGCTCTATATTGTTTTCTTCTGGCCACTAAGGGATCATCGTAGGCATGTTTCTTTTCAATTGTTTTCACTTTATTAGGATCATACTTGACCTCAAATGCTTCAAGCAGCCATTTGTACTCGACCACCTCTTCACCGTTCTCTATGGCTTCCTTATATTCTTGTACCAGTTTTGGTAAAGCCTGTTTTTTAAGCCTTAATCGGTTTCTTCCCCACGACACCTCAGATTCCATCATTCTTTTACTCCCTGGAGTTGATCTTATTTCCCAAGTGAGTTCTGTTTCCAGCAGACTGTGGTCGCTATTCGCTTGCCTTGTTATTGTAAATGAATTTATCCAAGCAAGAGCGTTGCCTCCTACGAAACAGTAGTCGAGGCATGCTCCCGATTTTCCACTGTGCCATGTATTAGCACCACTTAGATCTCCTCTCGTCTAGCTATTTAACATCCTCCTATCACGGATTCGCATTTCCTCCATCCATTTTTGTTCTTTCTCTAATAGATGTTCTGTCTCTTTGATTTTGCCCTCCTTATCAAACAGTTTAATGTTCAGGTCCCCATTAAAGAGTATCAGCTCGTCTTTTTCCTCAGTCATAGATTTATCGATGGCATTCATGATTGATTTTAAATAGATCTCCTGCCTCGGCATGTTTTCGCTCCAGTTTGTTTTAATCAGGATCATCTTTGCCGGTTCTTCTTTTTCCTCAGCTTTAAATGCTATTTTCAGTATTTGCACATAGTGGTTTGGAGTATGGTGTTCTAGCACTTGTTGAGGGCTATCCAATTTCTTTAATATCAAAAGGCCCACATATGGTCTTCCTTTTGGACCCTTTCTGGCCGGGTTGATATAGACTTCCTAACCCTCACACACTGGTGGCTCACACAGCCAAGATTCCTGAATAGAAATAAGGTCATATTTTCCCAGGAAACTACTGTCTTTAGAGAACAGATGTTTAAAGCCTCTGGTGTTCCATGAGGCACAGTAGACGGGTCTTTGATGACCCTCCTCCCTCTATTATTTCTTCTTAGTATTTAAAGTGCTAGCCATCCATGCCCAGTCATTGGATTTTTTTCTCGCTTCGTTAGGATTTGTTTTAACCTTCCTCGGGTTCTCTGAATTATCCACAGTAAACCTCAGGGTTTTCAGTTTCTCATCACTTTTTTTTTTAATTATGGATAGATTTTCCTTTTGATTTTTTTGTCTTCTTTTACATTTTCTCTTGAATCCTTTTTTTTTATCGTCTCCGCGGATTGGTCTCATTTTTTTTAATGCACTCCTTGTTGATTACTTTTTCCTCTGAAGTCATCTTCCAGATTCTCTAGTCGAAAACCCTTTTTTTTTTAGGATATCACTGGCCGCCAGCAATTTCTGCTTCATCTTATTAGAGGTAAGATGTAGTATAACTTGATCCATCCGCTGTTCCCTTGGGAATTCCACTATTTTTATGTCATCTATTGATATCGTGCGTAGGACTGAGGTTTGATTCACAGAGTCATCACGTAGCTTCTGTTTAGCACCGCCCTTCTTGGGCCATTTGATGCTTTCTAGTTTTAGATAACACCCTTTAGGTAGGATAGGTTTCCTGAGAGTTTGCGGAGACGAGGCTTGCCTTTTCTTGTCTTCAATATACTCCCTTTCTTTGTTATTACTTTTTGGTTTTGGTAAGAGCTGTTCTTGTTGATTTCGTTCATCTCTTTATTGACCTGTTCCTTCCTTTTTTGTTCCAGAGTTTTGAAATGGGTAGACCCTCTTTCAGCCTCACTGTCAGGATCTCTTTCCGAGGAGTCAACTCTTTTCCCTAGCGTCTTAGTAGTCTTTGGCAAGGTCTCTCTTTGGGGTTTCAGCATCTTTCAATCTTTTGGGTTTATACCCGAATCGACAGTTTCCCAGTTGTCTATGGTTTGCCACTCAGATAGACTGATGCTGCCCCATTCTATCTCTTCTCTGTTTTTGTCCATAAATTCAATGAGATCGCTTAGACCTGCTGGTTGCTCCGACTCTTCCCATTTTTCATCTTCTGTTGTTTCAATGTTTTTAACTTCCTTTTCCCCGTCATCCACAATACTGTCCAACTCGCGCATTATCAGTTCTCTTCTGGGCTTCTTCGCACACTGTATGTTTTCTCTTCTGGGCCGTGTTCTCAGATTTCTCAGGAAGGCTCTTGAGCCATTTATCTTCCGTTTTAGGACTTCATTTTTTGATTTTTTTCCGTTGTATTTTTTTCTTAGCTACCTCCTTCCCCTTCAGGTGGTCCTGGTCCTTAGAAGCACCGCCGGCAAAAATTGCAAAGTTTGATTGCTCCGGCTTAGATGTTAGATCACTTCTATTCTCCTCCTTTTTCCCAGGTGAAATCAGGATCACATCTTCAAGGAGTAGATCTATATGTTTGGGGTGGATATCGTCACCTTGTTTCAGTTTCATTGGGCCCTTTCCTCCTTTGGGATTTTCTCCCTGCTGGTCCCAATCGTTTTTCTGTTTATACAAGCTTCTCATCCATTTGCAGTCCTCAAGGACTGCCTCCATCAGTAGTGATTTGTCATTGGCATCCCATCTCGCTAATTCGCTGAGGCGATTTTGCCAGAGTTGCGTTTGTTCTGCTTCTTTGTTCAATTGTATGTCCATTCTCTGCAAAGACGAACCCATTTGCATATTCACCTCTTTAATTTGTGTATTGGTGGTGGTTACATCTTGAACTGAGTCTTTAATCACCTCATAGAGTTTTAGAAATGGTGCCAATGTGATATTTAGAGAAGCCATAATCACTTTTTGGATGTGGTCTGCATCATTTTCTCTTTCAATTTTACAAGCATCATTGATTGTTTGTGAGATTTGTTCTTTCGATAGTTCACCTGGATGCAGTTTTGTGTCTTCAAGGATTGGTGTTTGAGTCATTTTCATTGACGTTTGTTCCTCACAGGCTGATGTTTGTCATTTTGGTTGATGTTTGTTCCTTCTGGCACTTTGTTGGAATTTTGACACGAGTCCTCATCCTCAAAGGACCTCCCTTTAGCTTGTTCTTTATCTAATGCTGCCATCTTCTTGTTTATGAGGGAGAAGCTTTTCCTTTTCTCTCTTTCAATTTTTCCCGTCAATATCGTTATGTCTTGCATGATTTTATTCGCTAGACTTGAATTGCTCAGGCTTGCTGCCGGCGAGTCTAGATTTCCCTTGTTTCTTTTTTTTTAACACTTTTTTTTTATT